>NC_143250.1:15920000-18320000 GCF_984573655.1 Nuphar pumila
TTGCCACCTTTTCGAGAAAGAGGGTGTGGGGAAGAAAAAACTAAGGCAATACCCATGGAGCAAACCCAAGAAGACGGAGATAATAATTTGGGGCAACTTTTCTAGTGCCCCATCAAACTCTCCCTAGCTAGAAAATAAAGTCAGGTTTAAAGGGACTAGATCAAGTGATGGCATTTGAGTGCTGTAATGGTACTTGGCCAACTAACACATGCATCCTTTGTTGGACTTTTTGAATTGGGTCAAACCGGATGTGACCCTGTTTGACAGAGGGCACACAGGGTACACTTTATTACATCAACGAAACCTTTATGGATTATGAAAAAAAATATAATAGATCAGAGAAAACATGTATTGTTCTTGTTTGGGTGACTCAAAAGTTGAGATATTACATACTAGCATGTGAGGTTAGAATCTTGTGTAGGATTGATCCGATCAAGTATGTCTTTGAAAAACTGATCTTAATTAAAAAAATTGCAAGACAAGTTCTTCTCATTGAATTTGATTTAAAATACATCTCCCAAAGATTGATCAAAGGGCAAGAAATAGTTGATCACTTGGCAGACCTACCCATATATGAGAAAACCATCATAAGTGATGATTTTCTTGATGAAAATATTATAGCAATAGAGGAAGAACAAAAACAAATCTGGTAGTTATAGTTTGATGGATCTCGAAATGTCAATGGATATAGAATTAAATTTGTTATTATCACTCCTAGAGATAAAAAGATTTATTGTGCTTTCAAATTGGATTTTATGTTCACCAATAACATAGTAGAGTGTAAAGCCTTGCTCCAGGGATTGAAATGTTTGATGAATTGGAAGCCAAAAAAGTTCATATTCAAGGTAACTCGATGTTGGCAATTTGATAAGTCACATAAATAAGAAAAAATAAACATGAGAGGTTGACCACCTATGCTGAAATGGTGTCAGAGTTGATAAAAAAGTTTAAATGATGTGAATTCTCTCATGTTGAAAGAGACAACAACCAATTTGTTGACAACCTGGTGAACCTTGCCTCCATCACTAAAATTGAGCAGAGGCAGGATTAAACATTATTTTTTATCAAAAGATTAGAAAAATCAGATATGATCAGAGAGAAAAAGCAAGTTTAGAAGATGACAACTATCAAGCTCCAAAAAATAGAAAACTGTTATCACCGAAAAATTTTACTTTTGCAAGTCAAACTGACATTTGAAAAAGATTTTGAAAATAACTCGCCTCCGTTTTAAAATGCGGGAAAATTTTGTAGAATGGGACTCGCCTGTCGGTACGAGGTTCAACCATTCCTAGCGCCATAATTAGGGGTAATCTAACCAAGGATCAATCATGTCCTTTGCTTTGCTCAACTTGTCTAAATCGTTGTTCTATTTCCTAAATGCATAAAGAATCACGCATGTGCTATGAACTTCTAAAAATGTAGATTGAAAACATGATGTATGCTTCAAATGTTGAAAAATTCTTGAAAAAGGGATGATTGGAAATCGTGAATCACATTTGAGAAATCTTTTTGAAGAAAAGGAAAATTGATTTCTGAAAAAAAAGCGATCCTTTTGAGAAAGTCAAATTCTAGAGAAAGACATAGAGAAAATCAATTTTTGTTGAGATTGAATTGGAGAACATCAGAAGGTATGGGCATATGATGCTATGAAAGTCTTTTCATGATGCAGTCTAACCTAGATGAATGAATGCAATTTGCAAAAAATATTTTTTGAAGAATTTGAGCAAAATCTTTAAAAAAGAGATTTTTGTGCCTTGTAGAATTTAGATAAAATAATTCTTTACATATCCCTGACTATGGCCATGAATGTGTATTGAATATAGTTTATTTGATTCTAAAAGGAGTAAATACTTAGAAAACTTTGAAAATATCAATGATTTCTGAAGATGCCTAAGAGTGTAGGCTATTTGTGACTTAGAAAAAGATAATAAATCTGGGTTTTGTTCATATTATGACTATGACCACAAATACGAAACCCACCGAGTTTATCAACTCCTTAGAAGCTAGTGCACGTGCCATTCGTGTTGACCATTGTGAGTTTGAGCATGCATGAATCATCATCCATCACACATTGACATTATTGAAAAATAAATTATATGCAATGTTGCCCTAATCTTAGCAGAAAATTAAATTTTTATTCCAAAGTTTTTACAATTTATATCAATAATAAATTGAAATAAAGAAAATATAGTCTTGAGTGTCCCTGCAAAACTAGTGAACTTGTTAGTGGACAAATGACGACTTTTTGAGATTTATCCAATAATATCTGAAATTGAGAGATTTATCCAAATATAAGCCTTTTTCCACATTTTTCTAAAACAAACATAATAAAGGATGATACCAAATTGAAGAAATAATAAAAATAAACAACTTTAAAAATCAGATTTTTTAGAAAATAGCCAAAATACCCTTGAAAATTGACCTTTATTGCAAAATAGGTAAAAAACTTAATTTGGGGATCAAACAAATTCAAAAGAATGCAAAATCGGGGAGAGGATACTCTAATATGATTATGAACATGATCAAACCCTAAAAACATAAAAATTTTCATAAAAATTTTGAAATATTGGAAAAATATCAAGTTTTGCTCATGTTTCAGTTGAATTAAGATTTCGCGGGCATCCTATTTTTATGATTTAATCAAATAATGCCTCAAACCAATTCTAAAATCTATAAAAATTAAATAACCCTGAAATTAAAGTGCAATCAAAAAAATATATATTTGGCATTATTTTAATATAAAAATTAAATAAAAACCTAAAAATATATGATTTTGCCTGCGGGCACATACCTGTCACAGCGTTAAACCCGAATCGGGTATCAAACAGTAACAAAAAACTATGAAATTTCACATGAAAAAACTAGACATCTGAACAAAAATATTTCCTTTTACAGATTGTAAAAAGCATCTCCGGTCAAGGAGATATTGTTCCATCCATATACGCTTAATTCTGGCTCATACGTAACGAGTTGAAATAAATAGATTCGGTTTTGGGTGCAGGGAAATATAGAAAAATGTGTTAAAAAATTATAAACTTTTTGCAGATAATAGTAAATAATATTCTTTTTTAAAGATCATCGATCAGATTTTTGGTTAGGAAGATACGATCTGCACAAGTTGATCTAAGGTTTAAACAATGCATAACGATTTATGATAAATAGATTCCGATTTTTCACAAAGTAAAAATAGAAAACTTCCATAAAAAATCTGAAATTTTTACAAAATATACTAGACATCCTAACGAACCCACTGCTTTTTATGGATTGTCAATCAGATCTTCGATGAGGGAGATATCACCTCGAGAAGCCTCCCTTGATTCCATATAGCGTTTTCATGGTTCAAGAATCATAGTTCGGTTTTTTATTTTTTTAGCAAAGCTATAGAGCTCAAAATAATTCATTTTTTTTATGAAAGGTCATTGACACATGCACAGTTTAACCCAAAAAAAATAATATTTTATTGACAAAAAATGCATATGAAATAATGTTGTTCCCACATTCCTGGAATCGAGATTCACATATTATCGATAAAGCATGAATAACCCTAATCTAAACATGAAAAATAATAAAGAAAAACTTGTAAATAACATAACGATTTGGATTTGATGCTTGAATAAGTAAAACAAACATGCATATGATGAATAAATAAAAAAATCAGGGAACACACAGTTAGAAATTGATTTAGTCGCTAAAAGAGGGATTCAACATATCGAAAGGTCGAATCTCGATCTTTTTCGGACGTTTAACATAATAAACAAAAAATAAATATTATTAATGGATCAAAAATATGTAAGAGACCTTCAAACATCAGTTGATCATCATCTTGAGGCCCTTATATGATTTTTTTGAAATAAAAACAAGGGAAAAACATGCTAAAAGAGGCGACAATGGTAATTTTAATGAAAAATAAACAAAAATTAAGAAAAGGGAAGAAGACCTTACCTTGGAGAGTCAATGGAGGAGGCTGGAGAAGAAGGAAAACACAAATTGGAGAGAGAGAGGGTGAGAAAACCTATGGGGGTTGACCCCCTTAGAGTCCTTTAAATAGATTTTTCAAAACATTAATTAGAAAGAGTTTCGGTTGGTTTAAAACTTTCTTAATTAAAAAAAAAGATAAACTAAAATGAGAGGGGCAATTTTTGGTGGAGTGTCCTAACTTAATCTAACTCTAACTAACCTAATTGAGTCCTAATTAAACCCTAAAAAAGATCAAATGTGATGCCACAATGTGTGGTCCCCATTTGATTTTTCAGAAAATAATTTTAAAAATCTAAAAATACAGGGGTTAAAAACAAGATTTTCAAAAAGGGTTTAAAACAAAAGGTGAAAATCAAAATTCTAAATCCTCTAGAGTCCTAGATGAATTAAAAATCTCTCAAATGTGGCACCAGGTATATGGGCCCTACATTTGAGTTTTCGAACAGGTTAAAATAAGAGTTAAAAAAGAGTTTTTGAAATAGATGAGAATAAAAGCGAAGAACAAATTCGAGAAAATCAGAGTCCTAAACCAACTGAGACTCCTTACTAGAGTCCTAAAATTTTAAAACTCTTAAATTTTGATTTTTGAAAGACAAACAAAGAGATTTTGAAAGATCTTCTCATAGATGAACAAAAAGACAAAACCAGAGTTAGAGTCCTAATCGTCTGAGACTCTAGAATATAGTCCTAAATCAACTGGGACTCTATGATAAAATCTTAAAACTTTGAGATTTGGTTTCTGTAAGGATAAATGAAGAGGTTTTTGCAAGATTTTCTAAAAAATGAAGTCGAGGTTAGAGTCCTAATCTAACTAAAACTCTAGGTTAGAGTCCTAATCTGACTAAAACTCTAAAATTTTGACTTCTTTCGAACGATTTTGTAAGATTCTTTTGAAAACAGGTGAAAATAAAGGTAAAAGATAGAGTCCTAATCTGACTGAAACTCTAGGACAGAGTCCTAGTTTGATTGAAACTCTAGAATTTTGGTTTATTTTGAAAGGTTATCTTGAAAACATGCAAAAATAGAAATGAAAGGTAGAGTCCTAATCTGACTGAAACTCTGGAATAGAGTCCTAATCTGACTGGGACTCTGAGATTTTGGCCAAAATGAAAGAAGTGGATGAGGGATAGGACTACTTCTGGTTTAAAAAATAGAAATTTGAAAAGGTTTTAAAAAGATGAAAAGACGGAGTCCTAATCAACTAAAACTTTGAAACTTGAGAAATTTTAAAAATAAAGGAATTCAGAAGCGACACCACCTAGATGGGTCTCATCTGAGAACTGAAATCAGTTAAAATTGATTTTAAAATAGATCCAGATTGCTTTCTAAAGAAAATGTTTTGAAATAGTGGATTGTAAGATCCTGAGGGTTGACAAATGGAAAAATATTGATCTAAAACTCAGGTTTTTGAAATTGATTTTGAAAAAGGGTTTTAAAACTTGAATCTGGATTGGAAGATTTTGAAAAATGAGAGTGTTGGATCTCAAAAATGACATGCAATGGAATGAAATGACATGAAATGCAATGAAATGACATGAAATGATACAAAATGAAATGGAATGATAGGAAATGAGAAACATTGGAAATGAGGTTTGAACTAGTTTCAACTGGTTTAAACTAAATTCTATGATTTCTGAACTCAGGAGAACTAAAATGACACTGACTCGAATAGACTCCTAGGCTGAATGGTCTAGAAATTGTGCAATTCTCAGAGAAATGTTGAGAAATGACCATTGGAGTGAAGTGGACTACTGAAATATATTAGGTTTGAGCTGGAATGAAGGTCAAAAATACTAAGATGAACTAATTTTGAAGCTCAAACACTAGCTCAACTGACTGGACTCAACTCAATTTCAGCTGAAATGGGCTAAAATGAACTCCAACACTATGAAAGATGGATTTGAACTAAGACCGAGCCACTTGAACTCTCTGTGAGTTCAAATTAGACTCAGAAGAATAGGATTGAGTGCAATCGACAAACTTGAAGGCAATTGATTGGAATTCGAGCTAGAATTGAGCTCATTTTCGAGGAAATAAACCAATTTTAGTCGAAATAGTCAGAAATGAATAGGATTTGCTCATCGTGAGCTTAGATGAGCTAGAAATGACTGACATTCTAACTGTTCTGAGCTAAAAAATGAGCTTGGTTGACTCTGACTGACTAGGGTCTAGGGTTACCTAGGGGTAAAATGGTAATTTTTGGCAAATAGAGGTAAAATGGTACTTAAACTTGGCTCGACCTAAAGCTAGACTCCTACGGGGACCGACATCTGCTGAAATGGGTGTATGAGGATGAATGAGGAAAAATTGGGGTGTTTACAAAAACCTTGGTTTTATTATAACAAAAATTTCTTAGATAATAAAACCTTTTCCAAGAATACCCATTCTAGAGACAAGAAATCCATTAAGAGAATGGCCTAGAGATATTATCTTCTTCGATGCGTCCTTTACAAAAAGGGTTACAATAGTTAACTCCTTAGATGCCTAAATGAAGAGGATGCCAAAAATGCCCAAGAAGAGTTCAATGGTGGTATTTGTCGGGAGCACATTATTATCCAGATGATGGTCAAAAATATCTTAAGAGTATGATACTATTGGTCAATCGTAGATTGCAATTGCTACTCTTATGTCAAGAAATATAAATAAGGTCAAGAGCATGCTAATGTTATTCATGCACCTTCGTCTACATTGTATTATATTGCATCTCCATACCATTTTTTATGTGGGCATCTGATGTCATAAGTCTCATTAATCTGCATGCATCCAATGGTCATCGTTACATCTTAAGTGCCATTGAGTACTTCACCAAATAGGTCAAAGCCATCTCTTTAACCAAAGTTGAGGGCCAGCATGTAGCTGCATTCATTTTACAAAAACATCGTATGTCATTTCAGTGTGCCCAAGAACCTAGTGAGTGCCATTGTTTTTTATTTCAAGAATGAAATAGTTAAGAAGTTATGCAAAAACAATCGCCATCACTCATCATTTTTTGTCTCCCTATTACCCCTAAGGTAACGGTCAAGCTTACATCATCTACATCATTAAGAAAGCCATACAAACTGGTTGTGATTGACTTGAAAAGTTGCATAATGCATTGCTTGCGTATTGCAATACCACCTGCATACCCATCAATGCCACTCTTTTTGAGTTGGTGTATGGGACCTATGTTGTGTTAGCTTTACATAAGCAGTTGCCCTCACTTAGGATAGTTGTTGCTCTAAAAATGCTTTTAGAAGCCCACATGAGCTTAGACTGGTAAAACTGGATCTCTTAGATTAGAAGAGGCACTTAGCAGGTAAGCTCAATAAGGAATATAAAAAAAAAATTAAGAGATACTATGCCAAACATGTGATAAAATGATCTTTTCAAGTCAACGAGATGGTCCTGAAAATCATTCACCATAAGAGATCACATCACTTAGGAAAATGACATCCAAATTAGAAATGACCCTATGTTGTTAAACAAGTTATACCTGGGAACTCATATCAGTTAATCAATTTCGATGGAGTTGAATTATCTGATCCAATCAATGCCACATAATTGAAAGAATTATACTGTTAGAATTGATACTTTTTTAAAAAACCTTGTGAAAATTTTGTTTTTGCATAATGAAAATATGTCTTTCAAGAAGATGAGATGAAAATGAAACCATAGAAGTGCAAAATCTCAATAAACATGTTATCCTAGAAAAAAGAAACTAAAGATGAAGCAAAGTTATCCAAATCATTGCACCCTAACTGAGGATTTCTAGAAGTGAATCATGGGAATTTAAAACAAGATATCTTAAAATATTGGATATAAGACCATACAAGACTTTCTTATATGACCTACTCTATCAGCTCAAAATCAGGTTTAAGCCACCTCTTGCTTAGCCTTACTTCTCAAAATTCCTTCGGTCGGTCACAGAGAATCCCTAGTCATTAGCCTAAGGTGTTCCTGACCTAGTACCCAAACCAGCTGAGAGATAAATAAGGCCAATGTGTGGAAAAATGTATACCCAAAGTGAGAAAAGGTTTTTTGTCATACCCCTAGGCTTGGTAATTACGCATAAAGTTATCACCCAATCATAGGTTCAAGTGACAATGGTCCTCAAGAAACAAAAAAGCCAAAGGGGCCACATGCAAAAAAATTAGAAAGAGCCAAATGGGGTCATGTGTGAAAGAGCAAAAAAATTGTGTTGTATCTAAGAAAGAAAAGAGAGGTTAATAGTTGAGGAATACCATAGAAAGGTGAACTAGCCTAGTGTGAACCTTGACTTATCTCCAGTATTATCTTTTCCTAGGGGCCTGAGATCCTCGAGATACTTTTTCAAAAAACTTGTTGAATTAAAAACGGTTGAATTCAAAAAACTTGTTGGACTGGGGACATGTTGAACCAAGGCAATCAAGGGCTTATAAGAATGATTTTTCAAAAATGTGTATGGATGTGTCTCAAAAAGTGAATGACATTTTATGAAATGATCATTCTTTTTATGTATCACTCATTTGCATATAATGCAAGTTACATATATCATGCCATTCATGCATACATTCATCTTCAAGTAGCATGCATTACATTCACCACTCAAACACTCACACCACAGTCATAGGCATGCATTAGGTAAACATTGGCATTCATGCATTTTATAAAAAACATAGCATAGCATATCAAAACCATGCATATACAATCATCAAGGTCATGTTTTGTGCATTTTTATGAGAGAGAAAAAAAAGAGAAAAGCAAGTCTAAGGAGCATCCTATCTTTGAGACACTCCCTGGCTGTCCCCGGCTCGCTAAGAGTGTGGGCACCTCGATGGTCGTCACTCACCATCCTCTGAGCTCGCAAGGTGCAGTGCCTCTACTCGAAGAGGATACCTCTGGTAAGTTCACACTACTTAGAGCAGGTATCGGTGGCTTCCCTCAGGATGAGCCAGTCCCACTAAGAAGATCCAAGTTCTCCTAAACAAGTGACAATGACATCTTCATCAGGGCATGTAACTCCTCCATAAGTGTCATCTCTCAAAGTACGAACTGTAGCTTCTCGCAGTACTACACAGGCTTTCCTTTCTGCAAAAATTTTCAAAAAAAATAATCTTAGTATCTCAAAAAATAGTTTTATTTTCATCAAAAAAATTCTTGTATATTAATAAAGTGGGTCTATAAGCATAAATAAGTTATGATCGCTATATCATTATTCTAAGTGTTAAAGCCCTATATTTTCTAACAAGAAAAATAACAAAAAAAGTGAGAAGGAGAAAGGGTGATACCTCAAATGCAATCATGACCTGGAGTTGTACCAGCTCTGACTGGGCAGTTAGTGACCCTTGAGTCCTCTAGAGTGGATCGCAACTACATCACGACCACTGTTTACTCAGCTAAGGTGTTCTCCAACCAAGGTCACCAAGTAAGGCCTATAATTAAGTCACAGTGTAGAAAGTTTGGGTGAGAAAAAATAATAACAAGGGCAGAGAAAGAGAAAGAAAGTACCTAAAGCCCTTGAGAAGGTCATGGAATAGGGATAGGCTTGAGAACAAAAACGTTGTTTAGGTGGCTCCTCCGCCTCTCTTAGTGTGGCCATATCCAAGTCTCAGTGACTCACCCATCAGCTTTGAGTCAGAGAAAATGGAAGGGCCACCGTCTATCCTCAAGCCCTCCTCTTGTGGGGTGTCGTCAATAGTTGCCATGTCCTACTCTAGAACCTCTGCTCCATGCTTTGTGACTGCTGCCTCTGCTCCACCCTGGCCCAACCGACAACAAAATGAGCCTAGCTAAACCAAAGAGTACTTTCTCTGGTACCTTGTATCGTTCTCTAAATGTGCCCAAGGTGTCACTTGTAGCATCCAAGCTCCCCAGTTCTTCTAAATGTTCCCAACACCTGCCATCTTCCCAGCTCCTGACTTAGTCCAAGGATAGGTGAAGAGTTTATTTGTTGCTAGTGTTGTTGAGATGCCCTGTCAGAGACCAAATGGTTTCATTATCAGATCCAGGTGATAAAGCTCATTGATCCAGTTGAATAGGATCATGTATGGGGCATATTCCAATAGAAGGGTTGTGTCAAAAGACTTCTCTTCCTCCATGGTGTAAGGCTTGCACATCACGAGAAAGCAGAAAGAATAAGAAAAGAAAGTCAAGAGGCAAAAAAAAAATAATAACAACAACATCAGAAATTAGAAAGAGAGAAATCTATGTACCTTAGAGTGGTCCAGTAGGTCAATCACCTTCCTAAGGATCAACTGCGAGTACTCAACCCTCAGATGATGAGCCACCCACCAGCTCAAACTGGGGTGACCAAGAGGATGTGGAAGAGTCATCTTGCTTACAGGGATCCTTGTGTATCCCCACAACTAGGAAGTGTATGTTGGAAAAATAAAATAAAAAAACAACTAGAGAAAAAGATTGTTCTCTAGAGTGAAAAAAAAATGCAGGAATGGACCAGGAGTTTTACTGGCTTCAAAAACCAACCAACCAATATCACATAATGAGAATACAAGGCTGCTATATATAGCATACAGACCTAGATCAAATTTACTAACACAGTAAATTCATACCATGGAAAACTAAAAGACTATTACCTTTATCAAAAAATAATTAAGTGAGGAATACAAAAGTTGCATAGAAAAGCTGCAAAAATCCTAAATGCAAAACGAGTTCCCAAGATAAGTTAAATGAGGGAGGAATACGAAGAGTCTAGCTTATAATTTCAATAGCCCCTCTTAAGCTAGACTACAACAACAGCTAATTTCTCTCTCATTTTATTGAAAGTTTCATTCTTCAATGCTTTTTGTAAAGATATCAACCACTTGGTCTTGGGTCTTGCAAAACTTGCTCCCGTCTTTATCTCTCTCTCTCTCTCTTCTTCCCTTTTAGACAACTAGCCATAGCTATGTTGGTCTCTTCATCCATCTCTAATCACCTCTGATCTGTGTGAAGACCAGTTCCCTAGGGACTGGTTGTTCACCCTCTCTGAAGATCTCAAGCCTTCGGTGCTTACAGACCTGGCGATCTAGCTTTCCACCGTGAAATTTGGTGTTGTGTTGAATATCGTGTGTCTGGGTTCTAGAATGTGGGAAGGACTTTCTCGACTTGTATCTGAGTGGTAAGTGAACCTCTACACCTACACAAGATCTTACTCAAGCCTTAAAACCATTCTAGAACCCTAAAAACCAAAATTGCACTTCTTGAAAGCCCAATAAGCCCATTTTGCCTGATCCGACCACTCCAGACTTTCTGCAGCCTAACCAACAACCATAGACCCATACCACACCATCTTCCACGTCCCTAGACCCCATTTGAACCTTTTCACAAAGTCTCATAGTTATTTGACCTGATTTTGCATAAAAACATGAAACTGCACCACTACTCGATTAGCCTGTTTAGCCTATTCCCTTTTCTAAGTCCCAAATTGCCAAAACTAGGACCCTAAGGCCTCTACCACACCATATACAATGAGGTGCATGTCCCAAAACCCCTCACCCACAGGTCTTATGCACTCTGTGATCTATTGAAAATTGCAGCCATCCATCTAGAGTGCATGTTTGTCGCCCAAGCCTGGCATCCCAACCGATCCATCTTCTCAGGAGTGTCTAGTTCAACCTGCCTCGAGTAGTGAAAATTTTGAAACCACTTGTAAAACCTATAAATTTTTTAGGATTATAAATAAATAAAAGAAACATCTTTGTCATTGAGTTAGAAATGTGTTTCTGGCTTTTAAATTGTATTTATTGATGTCTTACATGTTTATTTACTCATTTCTGATCAATAAGGGCATAATTGATATTTTTAGAATTATTTCAAACAAATAACTATTAAAAATACTTAATTTATAGTTAAATATAAAAGATTTAAGTGTGTCTAAAACTATTAAAGTGTTTTCAAAGTGTTTTGAACTTAACTAGATATATTTATGTAGCTTATGGATGGGATTTTATCAAAAGAATATTTTGGTCATAAACAATTTATGCATGATATTTTAAATATAATATAATTATTGGTTAACAAATTTCTAAAATAATAAATTATTTAGAGATAGAAAAACTTAGGATTTGGTTTAGTAAAAGAAATAGATTTTTTAAAAACAACCCATAGTCCATATGGGTTGGACCCAATGGGTCAACCCAAATTAGAGTTTTTAGAGATTATAAATAAGTAAAAAGAATTGTAGTTATTTCTATGTGTAAATTTAAAATGATAAACATATATGAAATATTAAAATTTTAGTTTTAGTTTTAGATTTATTTTTAAGAATCAATTTAGCATTTTGGAGCAAATTGGATCCAAGCTGGACCCAATTTTGATCCGGTTTGGAATGAGCACACAAAGGACTTAGAAATAGGCCATGTGGGGCCTACTAGGGCATCCAACCCCTTATCCCTTTCTTTTCTCAAACCCCAATAGTCGACACCCCCTATTCCCCTCTTCTTTCCCTTTTTTTGAGAGAACTCATTTCTCTCTTCTTCCCTCACCCCAGCCAACCAGCATTGGGATTAGTGTCATCATTTTCTTGAGATTTATGTAACCCACAACTCCATTGATAAATAGGTGAGTCTCTTCTCTGTCATCTCTTTCTTCTCCACCTATTTTCTCTTTTTTTGAGTTCTTCTAGTTGATTTTCCCTAAATAGGATGTTCTTGGGATTTATGCACATTTCTAGCATTGGGAAACATGTACCATCTCCTTCATCAGCATCATCAACGATTTAATCAACCCCATCTTCTCCTTCTATTTCCCTCTTTTGGATCAATTTTCCTAAGAAAATTAAATTCTAGCTTGAGAATCATATTCTTTGAAAATCGTGCAACATTGTGAGTGTTCTTGGAGTGCATGTAGACTATGGAGGACGTCCAACCACAGTCGACCAGCCTTAGTTGCCATTTTGTGTTGTTCAGGCCAATTTTCAAAAAAATTGCCCTACTCGATCTCCATTATGGGTTGATTTGCGTGTGGGGATATCTTCCAACACCACCTTGTGTCTTGTGTAGCACTTTTGCACTCTCTGTCAGTGGGAAAGTGCCTTAGCAAAGCTCAGTTCACTATTTTCTTTTGGTGTTGTACGCGCACACCAAGTGTTCGTTGAATTGCCAAAGAGGCACTTCATTACTGAGTTTGCAAAACCCCTTGGTTTTTCGAGTTTCGCCACACATATATATCAGATCTATGAAGGTAGAAACCCTTAACTGAATTTTAGAATGCTTATCTAGGTTGCTTTATTACAATCTTGTGTGTTTTAGCATTAAATTAGGTAATGCATATAGCATAGTATTTTGTTAACATAATTAGGTTTTTTATATGCCTAATAGCAGATTATGTTAGTTTGTGACTAATTAGTGAGTTGAGCATGTAATTAGAATTATTTAATTAATATATTTAATTTTGTTTTACATGTTCTAAATCTTAGAATTTTAATTTTTGCCTTGAAAATTATGTCGCATGCTAAATGTTTGGTAAAATGCCTAAGAGAGAGAAATTTCCAAATTTAGATAAAGTTTGAAATAGGTTTCAAAACCAGTTTTTAAATGTTGATTAGGTGTATTTAAAACTCAGTTTCAAAGTGGTTTTATATCCATTTGCGTCATGGTTTTGATTATGTATAAATGTGTCATAAATGCAAATAAGCAAGTGCAAATGTGCGTAGTTAACTATGTTAACATGCACATCATAATTTTAGTTTTGTGCAAGTGCTCATGTATTGTCTATGTTCACAATTGCATGTACATAGATGCACGCATTAATTTAAGTTTTGATATATATATATATATATATATATATATATATATATATATATATATAATGCTTAAACTATACATGTATATGAATTATCATGCAATTACCATAAACAAAATATGATACTTAGTGCTAAGTATCCCAAAGTCACTATTGAGCCAATGCACATTAAAAAAAAAACGAATGCAATACTTATGAAAATGGGTAAACTATCCATGGTGAGTGTGTGATGCAAAGTATTACACAAACATTAAAATGTAGTTCAGAGACCATGGAGAGCATGATTTAAATGTATGAGAATAAAATTATTCTTCTTGTTGTGGTATGGAGATCATTTGTGACCTGATTTTAAAATAGAGGAATATAAAGTGTTTTTGCAGGTACATATGTACGCATGCATGAATGGTGTAAATACATGACTGAAACAAAAGTTTGTATATCATGAATATATGTAAATCATGTCATGTATGCTATGAATGTGTCATGCATAAGAATGTGAAATGAATGAACCGTGCATGTGAGCAGGAATGAAATGTGACATGTATCATGCATAAAAGTATGTTATGAATGAATCATGTATAAAAGTATGTGTGAATAAATCAAGCATATGGGCATGAGAGGGTTATTCTATGAGATAATAGCACTAAAATATGACCTATGACTTTAATAAAAGATAAACTTGAGACCACAGGTCCAAATAAGGCATCGGTGAAACTGGGCTCTCAAAGATGGCTAGGTCTATCCTAATCTCAATGTGATGGTTGGGTCCATCTCGATCTTTTGTCTTTCTTAGAAAGAAAAATACATAAAAATCTCATAGGATATTTGAGATATTGGAGGATTACGTGTGTCTCGTCCATGCCCCACGGAGGTTATGGGGATAGGCCTACCCGAGGATTCACAGGATAGAGTCATTGCAGAGTAAGGGAAGATGTTCCCTTTGTTTTTAACTTGGGTGATGTACGTGAGTATAGGCCGGTACGAAAACTCTGTCTCCATCTCTCAATCACTGCATTGTAGGATTGATCGCCTAGGATAGACCCAGTTAAGTCATAGAAGAAAAATGAAAATACATAGAATAATAAATAACCCCATGGTTGTTTCTGGGTGGCTATATCCTCTATTGTATCAGATGAGTTTTAATTAATCAAGAAAAATACTGCATTAGATTCGTAGAATCACTTTTATCATGTTCATGAACATATAGATATAGACATGTAGAAACTTTAATGTTTACAAATATCATTGCATATGAGTATACTTATAAATGAAAAAAACATGTAGTGAGTCATGTGATTGACCGGATGATTCAAGTCACTGACTTGAGTAAAATGTGCATGAGGTGAATGTATGTATGAGACACACTAAAAAGGTTGAGAAAAAAGATCTCTTCCTATTTGATAAAAAAAAATGCAAAAGTGCACAAGTGGTCATGATAATTGACTTGTTACATACAAAAATATAATAATGCATATCATAGTCATGAGATGGACATGTTTATAATTTTTTTAGGAAAATAAATTTGAATGCTTTAAGTTTCATAGAATTATAGGTCTTATTGACTTTAAAGGCATGCACGTGTAAAATACGCTGGAATGGTCAAATGGCATTTTGACTTGCCTATTGTATCCAAATTTGTGAATGTATATATAGATCGTGCGAGACCCATATGTCCTGACTTGTTTGAAAAGCATGTGTCTATGTTTCAAGCTGGATACAGTCAATAGAATTTAACCTATTTACTTTATGCAATTGTATGTGGAATTGATTGATTGTTTATTCATTTATGTGAATGAATGTCATGAAAATGAATGAATGAATGCTATGGAAATGAATGAATTAATGAATGCAATGTGATTGAATGTTAAGGATGTGGATTTCCTTGACCAACATTTTATAAATGATGGGAATTACACTATGATTATACCATTACAAACTTGATTTGTATTCTTCAAGTTTGGTCTTGAGTTTCTTACAGGTATGTTGTTAATGCCTTACAACATTACAGATATCATCCTAAAGGAGTAAAGCGAAGGATGGGTTGTTGCGCACTCGAATGGACACTCTTACCCATTATGATCCCTGGGGGATCCAAACTATTGTTCTTTTGTAGACCTGTAAACATTTAACTTTTTATTGTTCTAGATCATTATTCATTTAAAAACTTGCAAATATTTTAGAATGAGATGAACTGGTAGATGTTTTTTTTCTTATATACAAAAATTAGAATTTGATTTTAAATCTCAATTTTGACGTAACTCCTCAAATATCTTAAAATTTAAATAAATTTTGTCTTCCGCACTTGATATATGAATTTCTACAGAGTAATAAACTCAATTGAGTTATGTTTATGGATGGTTTCATATTATATCTGATACTAAGGAACTAATATATGCTCACACTTGCGTTCAAGTAGGCCATCTAGTATTTAGAATGGTTAGAATGTGGCCCTAGATGAACTTGTTGACACATTACTTTTGGAAGTCTTGTAAAACTTTATTTGAATGAAAAAATTTAAATTTTTTCAAAATTTTGGGTTTTGAAAAAAGTGTAAAAAGGTTGGATTTTTTTTAGAGATGTTACACCACTACAGTTACCCATAAGGAATCTGCACACCTGGTTGGGTGGGTTGACTTAAGGCTTTCAAGTTGAAGATGGTTGAGAGTTTGATACCTAGGGTGCACATCTTTTGCTTTAAAGCCTAAGCCAAATGGGAAACTAACCCTGTTGAGCAAGAGGGAATGCTCATAGAGTTTGACATTGCGGACACCACAAGGTCTCAGTAGTACATATTCAATTTTTTAGGATACGGATCTAAACTCTATTACCCAGGTGATTGAGTTGGTGGGGTACACTCAAGGGTTGCCCCCTCCTAAAATTGGACTTAAGGTTTAGTGGGGCCCACTCAAGGGATGCCCCTTTTTGAAATAGGACTTAAAGGCTTAGTGGGACCCGCACCAATGGCGCATCCACTATTTCTGGAGCTCTAGAAAGGATGTGCAAGTTGGTTTATGACCCTCCTAAAGATGGAAGATGGTGGACCAAAGAGTTGGTCAATTTCTAAGGTAAAAGGCTACAAAAATGGATTGGTCCAAGAAGAGTTTAACTAAAAATAGCCTAACCATTTCAAGGTTTATCTAAATTTAGGTTTGAGTTTAATATTGTTTTGTTATTTGTGTAAGACTTAATTTATCCCTCCTTGGCCTATATATTGGACTTGCTTTTGGCTTGAGAAAAAATGAAAATGAATAAAATCTGAATTCCTCCCTCACTCCCTCTCTAAAGGGTGTGTCCCTATCTCTCTCTTCAATCTTCTCTATCTCATGTCCCTTTCTCTTTCTCCCAGGAGTTCTCTCTTTCTCTTTCAAGGACTAGTCTCTCTTCCTTAGCTTGGTGTGTTGATCCCTCATGGATCTAGCTCACTAAGTGGACCAAGGTTGCAGCTCAAAGTCTAAGCAATTCCAATCATGTGCCAACCTGAGTTTTTGTCAATCCACATCTACCTAAGCCGAAACCTTGTAGATCTGACCTCAACCAGCCTCTGTAGAAGACCCCTTTGAGTCCCCTTAGCCCTAGTAAGTTATTCAAACCCCTTTATTTAGCCCAAACCTACAAGTGAACCTACCTGAACCTAACTCAGCCCACCAAATTTTTGTAGAACCCCAAAAATCTATCAGACTTCTAAAATTCACCTAGCTTTAACTGTGAAGGATATATGTCTGAAATTCGGACTCAATGTTCTTCACGGTGGACTTAACCAACCCTTTGAGTTTCATGATTTATTGAGCTCTTTGTACCAAGAACTCGATTTTACAAATCTGTCTGACACAAAACCTTGCCTATCTCAATCTGGTCCTGAATTCTTTGCGAATTTCAAAAATTATATCTCTTGGTTCCCTTGTCATATAACTTTGAAATTTTAACTGAACTTAGTTTAAGGTGTCTAAAATCATTTCTGAAAATTTAAGATTTTTTTGTGAAACCGTTTGAGAGTTCTGATTTTTCTCCCCGGGCTAGTTAAAAACCCATACCCAGTTTACCCAAGTTAGCCCATTTGACCTTGATTTGACCTAACCGAGTCTACCCTACCCAAACTTTATAACTCTAAGCCCAGGGACACGTCACTAAGATATCCCTGGTGCTCCGGTACTCAAAATTTTACACCATGGTCAACGTTAAAACTCTCAGCCCGTCTGACAAGTGCGAACTATAACAGTGATTTCTCGATGTTTATATATATATATATATATATATATATATATATATATAAAGAACCCAATTTTGTTAACAATTAGGCACTATTCTCTCTTTTGGCCGAGTCTAAAGAAATATGTCAAACATGATTACTTTTTCTTGACAGTTTTAACCTTTTGTGCCTAAAAATTAGAAACCTTGGCCAACCCACTTGTCAACTCATTTAGAGGCATTCTCAGTTTTATCCTGTCGTTTACTTAGTTTATGAAGCCGATACACAAGAAGCTAGCAGCCGGCAAAGGGTTATCAGCACCCGAAAGCAAACCATCGCCTGTAGGGCCAGTTTCTGTCAGCCTTTTTTCTCTCGTTTCTGTGCTTGCTAACGCTTTTTTGACTCTTCTCCTGCAACTTGGATTCTGGGCCTTCAACGCATCCATGGAGTTCTGCTCCTTGCTTTGCACTTCCTTGGTTGGACGGCTGGGAAAATGATGGGTCATGCTTCTCGTGTGTTGCTTGTCGTAGCCATCCAATCTCATCTGCTGGCTTCATTGAACTGGAGCTTGTCCTATTTCCTCTGTCCAATTCACAGCTCAACTGATTAAAAAGGAAAAAAAGAAGTCAATAATGGGCAAGATGAAAAAATAATTTCTTGGAAATTTGTTTTGGGTTATTCATCTGCATGGGGTTTGTCATAATGTCTTTGCCTGATAACTAATGGGGTTTGCCTTAATTTTGATTCATTATGACTGAGCCATTAAACATCAGTTGGTTGCTCGAAATTCAGACTTACCTACATGCTTAATCCTGTATTGTATTTTCAAGGACGGATATCAATTAATATGGAAGGATAAAGCTCCAGATTGGCATGTAATGTAAACTCTGATTTACAGTAGGTATGTTACTGTAGATTCAAGGAGGAGAGCCTTAATCCTCATCTTGATTATCAGATGAAAAAAAAAGTTGGTTGCAGAAATGCAGGATGACCTTTTTTTTGGTTGTTTTTCTTTCGGCTAAGTCAAAGGAGAAATTCCCATCCCCGACCACATATTGGCAAGTCTTTGATTGCTAAAATCCTTGAGGTCCCCCTGTCCACCAGCGACCTTGAAGACCTTGCTTCAAGGGGCACCCTCAGTGGGTTTCGCACTTGTGACATTCCACAAAGTTGGTGAAATTCATAAGTCGCTCCTACCAGTTGAGCAGAGCCGTTGTGCGCAAAATGCAAGATGACCAAGATAAAAACATAAACGAGATTTCTGTTGTGCCGTTGTTGGTCGCATCTAAACAATGCTAGTTCCCTTAGCTAAAATAAATATTCGTGCACACAGACACTTGTGTCAAGATAATTTGGTTAACTTGTAGGTAAAATGAAAAAGAAAGAAGATAAACACCCTTTGGTTCTTCTCTGTCATGTCACTAGAACAGATAAAAGTATGACGCTAGCTGAGAGGCCGGATCCTGTTCTTGGCCCTGTACCTTGCAAAGATTCTAGGGCCAATGTCTATGGGCGTGGTTCTGTGTTCTAACTGAACACTTATATAAGTGTTCTACTTTTTAATATGAGGGTAGTGCACTGGGCCCTCCTCTCTAACAGGAGGAGCTTTCCCTTTTTATATGGAGCACATCCAGTGACCAAGCCTAATTACTTTGTAAAGTACTTGGGCCACACATAACACAAAAAATCGCTAAACGCCTATCAATTTTTTGTGTTTTGTATTGTACCCAGAAAAATCGCTAACATGGGTAGCGATTTTCTGTGTTCATGTTTTGCACAGGAAATCGCTACCCTTATAGTGAGTTTCTGTGTTTTGTGTGATCTGAGTACCTTGTAAATTGCACCAGCCTGATCACCCTAGTTGGGCCGAACACATATATAAGTGTCCTGCCCATAACACTGGATCTGCATCCCAATGTCTAGGATGCCGTGCATTCTGCTCCCACCTCCCTCAACCACGATTGGATGTTTAGCATCCAGTGATTGAAAGGTACTTAGTTCGATCGTTGGGTCTCCTCTCGACAGCTACTCAAGGGTAATCTTATTATTGACGGTGTGGGATGGATTTACCTGTGAAATCCGATTTTCTAGTAATCTGACTCGATCCATAAGAGTGCCTTTAAACTGGACCTCTTCAAGAGTCGCTGCCAATGATCTGCATCGTTTCTCCAGGCTGATCGTCGCCAGTTTCAGAGCTTGGTAGCTGTTTGGAGGACAACCTGCACAACGATGGCTTTCCGACGATGGGCCCCTCTTGTCCTCAAGCTGCTTCAGCTGAACCCACATACACAAACCACACGATTCACCCAAATTCTGTAGTTTAAGGCTCTGTTTCAGAGCCATATTTGAGAGGGGAGATAAAGATTTATTTCGAGTACATTATCATGAGGATGTAGTTAACAGCACTCTCATAACCCCTCCCATTTTTGCTCCAACACGAGCTCCCAAATAGAGATTAAAGGAATAGATCAAAAACCAACTTCAATAGAGAAGGCACGATGTGATCTTACCCGAAGATCTATTCGATCCAATCTCTGAAGCACGTTAACCAAAGAAGAAGATGACGTCGGATTGTGGAGACCAGCAACAGTACATGGTTCGATGTTGCTCTTAATGGACAGCTTAGACTCTGCCATCCTCGTGAGCTCTTCTATCTCCCTGTACCCGTCCATTGCTTCACCACCCTCTAGCTAGATAGCGTATGCCATGAAAAATGGTGTGAATTGAAAAAATGAAAAAAAGCTGAAATGCCGACGTTGGGCTTTTTCTCTATTTTTGGTCACAGTCAGCCGATTCTTTCTCTTCCAGTTTGACCGATTCTCTCTCTCGCTTTGTTTTTGAACGAGGATATCCTGGGAAATTTTGATTTTTTGTGCATCATAATGTTACTTTTCATGTTTTACCACAAAAATTAGACTTTTACTACCACTAAATTATAGTAACAGATTTTTCATCACCGTCTCTCTCTTCTTGGGTATTTTTTTAAATGCTGACTGTACAGATGTGATTTTATAGGAATCACTTAAGCATTTGATTCTAATGCATTGATAGGTTTTTATAAGGTTTCAAACATCAATGGCCTAATTTTTATAAATTTTAGATGCTCCAAATACCATTTTTTTTAATTCAAAATGCATGAACCAAGTGTTGATTTTTAATAAATCAATCATGTTGAACACATCTATGGGGTCAAAATTTCAAAAAAAATAACAAAAATCTATTAGCATGTTTTATTTAGCATCATGCCCATTTTGTAGGTTTTCATATATATATATATATATATATATATATATATATATATATATATATATAGGAAAAGTGATATCTAAATACCACTTTTAGAGCCTACCACCAGCTTATCACTCATGAATAAGTGTTTTCGGATTGTTTTTCACAAATTTGACCCAGCAGATGTGTTAGGCATGATCGATTTGCTAATAAATGACACTTGGATCATGTTTTAAAAAAAAATGATTATTTAAGCATTAAATATTTTTAAAAATTATAAACCATTGATTTTTAAATCTTATAAAAAACTACCTGCCTGTCAAAATCGGATGATCCAAGAGTTGATTCATATAAAATCAAGTATGTAGTATGGTCAAATTTTAAAAAAAATGAAAAAAAATTTCCAAAGCCTAGTAGGATAAAAAAGTAGTAGGCAACTACCACCTACTATATATATATATATATATATATATATATATATATATATATATATATATATATACGAAAGACCAGTAATGTCAAAAGACACATCAAATGTGCCTTGCACGTTGATTTTAAGCAAAACAGACACATTAGTGAAAGTCACGACCACCACTAATGTGTTGGGCAGAAAAAACACATTTAGTGACAGTCGCAACCACGGTTAAATGTGTCCTTAACACAAAAACTGGTGTTTGTCTGACCGGATACCTTTCACCAATCTCGGGTGAGGGACTACCATTATCGAGAGAGAGCTCCCAATATCACCATCCTGATGCATCAAACTCTCACTCATGAGTTTCTTACCATCCACCTTGTAGTCTATTATGGAGGTTTTTCGTATCTTTCTGGCTGGAGAGGAGCAACTTTTCGTACTCAAAAACTTTATCCACCAAGCCATACGTACCACTTACACTCTTCTTGTAAGCATCATATTTTAGTATTACATGGTTAACTCGCTTAATTCATTAAGTCCATGCAATTCACACTACAAATCTAATTTAAATATTTAGGCCCCTTTCAGGCTCATGAATGTACACACTTCAAATGCACATTTAAATATCATGCATCATTACACATTTATACATTTTTTACTTTAACATTCATTCATTAATAAGCAATGGCCATACACAAGTAGATGCATCCATAAACATTCGCATTCCATGCACATTTCATTCACTTCAATATCAATTTGCAATAAAACCCATTTTATATCACAAGCACCGTATTCAGCTCATGCCCCTATTTGAACACTCAACATCGGCATAAAATTAGTGTTGGAATCACCTATGCATTACCATTCATTTCAAAATAAAATCATATTCAAATACTGGTAAGGTATCACATTTATTGCTATCTCGTACCCCTATTACTATTCATTTCAGAATACAATCAGATTCAAATACTGGTAAAGTATTGCATTCATCGATAACCCAGTCCTTAGCCGGTTCAAGATCCGTCGAACCCCCAAACTATCTTACAGTTGGAACTATCACAGAACCATGTAAATTTTTTTGCAGATTATAGAAAATTTTGATCAGATTTTTTATGCCATAAATCGTTCATAAAATTCCTCCATATGAAAGAGATACGATTGATTTAGTGTTCGCTTGTACTTTTTTATTCTGACTATCACTATTTTGTGTATATTCTTGGAACAGAGTACAAACTTTCACATATTATGAAAATTTTTGTTAGCTTTTCAATGCAATAAACCATTCATAAAAAATTATCTGGATGAGAGAGATACGAGCAAGTTACCAAACAGATGTCAAGCCGGGTATGCATAATAACGGAAACTATGCATTCGGGTGAGTAGAAATAGACCACCCGAAGTGAATTTTTAATAAATTTTTGCTAAGAATATATCATATATCATTCCAAAAATCTTAACTCATAAAAATACATATTTTCTTGCAGACAAATCTCATTTTTACAGTCATTAAACTAGGAAATTGATTCGTCTTCCTGAAAAATATTTTCTCAAAAAAGTTTTTAGTATTTTCCTAATTTCATGCATTTACATTATTTTTTCTTCACAACAAACATTGCATATTTTCAATTTTTCTATATTGACATCATGTACCATGAATGAAAGAATTAAAACATGCACACTACTTATTTTAAAAAAAATAATAATTATATATCTCCCTAAAAAATTCAAAAACCAATTTTTTTATTGAAAATTTCATAATATACGGTTTGCATAAATTCTTAGACATTTCAATTAACTTTTTTTCTAGGGACTAAACCAACCTCCATTGTGGGATTTGATCAGTCCCTACGTCTCTAAGACACTTTTGGATCCACAAAGGGTTTTCATTTGAAACCCTTCGTACCTCGAATTCAGGCTAATCGGCTATGCTTGATTTGCTCAAATTTGGATAAAACATATACATATACTTATCTTTTTGTTGGCTTATCATACATGTATGTGTATGTACATATCTGATTCGATGTGTATATATGCATGTGTACACAGCCCATTTTTATTTGAAATCCCTAAAACTGATTCAAGTAGAAATCAATTTTTGGAAGGGTTTTCAATCCTGAAAATTGTCTCTACTCTAAATAAAATAGATCTGACACCAAATCCTCACATGAGACGTTTGATGTAGGGTTTTTCTATTTAGAATCAAAATGAACTTGTACATACGAGTTCAAATCTATAGCCAAAGAATAGAACCCCCTATCTTTTTGCGAAAATAGCTACTTCACTCGTCAAAAAACTGATTTTCTCTACTCGATTTGCCTCCTCCCCTATGTATGGTGGCTGCAGCCTAATGCTCAGCCCCCCTTCAACGTGTGGTACAGTCCTATTTGTGATATAAAAGAGGAAAACCCAAGAAAAGAGAAAGAAGAGGGGCATACAAAGAAGAGAGGAAATCTTCAAAAAGAGGCAAATGTGGGGGGTGTGAGCCCCTCTTCCTCTTTTATAGGGTCCTACCTCTTTCCAAGGTACTAAGGTTAAATCGCAGCCCTTTGTAAAATTTGTTATTTCTCTTTCTTTTCCATTTTCTTAATTTTTTTATATGTATTACATTTTATTATTATTTTTTAATTAGCTAGCCTAGGTTTAGGTATCCATATGATGTACAATTATGTACATCATATGGTTCAAATGTCATACAATGGGGTCCACAAGACAATATGTCCCCCCCCCCCCCCTCTGCCTTGTGCGGTTTTATTTTGATATTCCATAATAGTCAAACTTGTGTGCTTAGCAAGCAAGTTGACTTAGTCTTATTTTATTTTTTTCTTTCCTTCTCCCAAACTTTTCATTTCTTTTTTTTTTCCTCCTTGGCTTGTTTTCCCATCCTAGAACCTTCTAGGATGGGACGCCACCCTCTTGGGAGGGTTTTCTTTGACATATGTAAGCTTTTGACTTTAAGCTTTATGTTTTGGTTTTTGAAGTTTTAATTTTTTTTTTTAATTTAACTTTAAGGTGCCACAAAGGATGGGCCCCATTGGGGATGCCCCACCTGTGAACCTCTAATTCTTTATAAGATTTGGTTAAATCTAATTTTCCATTCCATAATTTTTTTATTTTATTAATTAACTTTATATGGTATTTTGGATTTCAAAATACATAAAACTAAAATTCAATTTTAGATGGAATGATACTGCATGTAAACTAAATTATTTGAAATTCATATGAAATTCTTTTAAATGCTTATGTCTTCATTATTTGAATTCTTTCATCAAAAATATTATTTTTTACTGAAATTAATTTCAAGTGTAATTTTCACTAGGGTCGACAGGACAACTTAGTCATTTTCATTTTTTGTAAATTAGATTTCAAACTCATGAAACTAAATTTAAATTTATTAAAATTACATTACATACATATCGAATTATCCTAAATTCGTTTGAAATCATATTTGAATTTATTTCGATGAAATTTATCAATTATTTTATTAAATTTTGTTTTTTTTTTTCTAAATTCAATTTTGAATGCAAATTTCACTAAAATTAACTTTAATTTTTCATAAGATATTTTTTATCATTTATCTTAGGTTAATTTACATTTTTACACTCTTTTTTCATAAAATTCATCATTAATATTATTTTATTCATTAAAAATATCATGAAGAATCACAGATATTACATCCAAATTCAATTTTGACAAAGATTTATATTAGTATATATTTCAAACTTGAATTGACATTCAATTAAGTTTTAATTTGGGTTCAACTCAAGCCCAAACCCAATTATAATATTTGAACATATTTATTAAATCTGAATTGAAATCTAAATTCAATCCACATTCAAATTCTGAATCGAAATCCAAATTTGATAAAACTCTAGAAATTGAAATTGAAATTGAAATTCAATGAGACTCTAAATTCAAATGCACACTCAATTTGAATCTTGACTAATATTGAAACGCAAATTAAATTCTAATTAAGTTTAATTTAAATTCAAATTAAATCAGAATAAAAATCAAAACTCAATTCGAAATAAACTCTGAGTCTGAGATTCATTCCAAATCCAATTAAAGCTCAAATTATAATTAAGTCTCGTCTTAAGTTTAAACATTATTTTTGCCTTAAATTTTCCTTTATTCCTCAAAAAAATATCAAAAATTTGATAGTTTTACAATACAACCTACACATATTTTTTGTGAGGATAAAAATTCTTTGTCAACTTGCAAAAGGTCGTATCGCCCAACCAAGAATCTATTTGAGCCCAAATTTTTTTCTGGGATTGCTTCCATATGACTGAAATGTCTCTCTAAATGTTCAGGATTTATGTGTTTACCATTTTTTTAAATTATATTTTTTATTAAGGCTAGTCAAAATAAAAACACAGAACAACATGTAGTTTTCAAGAAAATATATCAGGAACTTTATGTATTTCATGAAAAACACCGACATTTATCCAACGATTATTATTCATCAATCACACATTATATTAGTTTCTATATGCATCTAAATATGTTGTAAACCCAGAAATATCATACATAATATTAATCAAACACAAGATCCAATATTTTCACTTAAGACAATACATTTTTCTTAAAACTTTTTTCCAAAAAAAAAGATTACGGGTTTATGAAATCTTATAAACAAAATTTTTAATCCATCAAAACCATATTAAATCAAAGTATAAATATTTTCAGCATGCTAAACACACACAAAAATACAAGATTCAAAGTTGGGTTAATCTAAAATTCAAACTGCATACTTTCACGGTGTTGTTTTGCATAGTTTTATTGAAACCAATGCAAAACCCACTCAAAGACTCAATTTGTGGTTTTAAACCATGAACTTGAATCATGATCTAGATTCAGATAAATCAATCCTAGACTTAAACCTATTTGTATAGATTTTTCATATCTTTTTTGTAAAATCCTAACATTCCACGATTTTGCATGTCTGAAACAACTTTTGAAAATTGCTCACCACCAAACGAAGACTACAAAACGAAAAAAATATCTTATCTAAGTCCAAACTCAGATCTGAAACTAAGGTTGAATCCTAAAATACAAGAGATTATACTAAGGTACTCACCTATATTAGATTATCCACACATTCTTCTATGTATGTGCATCCACCATTGGTTTTCTCTTCCCAATGAGAGGGGCGTGAGGGATGAAGAAGGAGAATAGGAAAAAGATAGAGAAAATAGGGAATAGGGGATAGTGGTTTAAAGAGAGAATGAGAGCGAAACTCTAAGAGGGGCTTGTGGGGTGAGGGAGAGAAGCGCCTTTTTTTATAATGCCATATGGGATTTCCTAATCCCATATGGAAACTTTTTAAAATCCTATCATAATTTAATTTAAATTCATTTTCATGTATATTTGGTGTAATTCTAAAGATCCTATCTAAATTAGAATTTTTGCATAATTAAGAAACTATGAGACACCTAAGCCAACTAGTCTCATTTATGAAATAGGAAACTAATACCTTAGTTTGACTTTAGAATAAATTAGAAAGTTTTGGAAACCTAATTAAATCCTTCACAAATTGATTTCTAACCTCAAGAGGGCCCATATGGGGGGGGGATCACATCCTATGGATCTAACTTACCAATTAATTCAACTAAACCCAACTTAATTTGTCACATTGCATTTAAATTGAAATTCAATTCAAATCTAAATTCAATTAAATCTCAAATTCAAAATTGCATTCAATTCAAATACAAATTAAATTTACATTGTAATTCAAATTCAAATTAAAACTTAAATTCAAATTTGAATTAAATCTCAAATAAAATTCAAATTCAAATGTAAATGCAATCCAAATTTGAGACATAAAGTTTGTCTTCTTTATCTATTAAGTAATTATAAAAAAATTTATTGGTGTTATAGCATATCATAACATCATGATCACATTATCACATCATGATAGAATTTAAAGTTTAACATTCAAAAGATGTTTACATAGAATGGCACAAACACACTACCTCAATAGACTAATATATTGTTCAACATATGTCAATGTCTATTTGGTTCACTTTTAGAATCATGTCATACTCATCTGGTTCACTTTTGGAACCATCTCATGCATTTAACAAAACAATCCCCTAACTCGAAACTGGTAACATAGAATTTTCCTTATCATAAAAAAATCTGTTATAAATTATACAAAATAATTTATGCTCTAAGATTTTAACAGAAGGCTCTTACACATGTTACAAGCATACAAGCAAAAACCTAGACCTTAACTCATTACAGAATAGAAATTAAAATTTTTATAACATAAATTATTTTTTGATCATAGAAAAATCGTGTATAATTAAGTTTTTTAATGGAAATCAGTCATAAATCATTGAGGAAGAATTAGATGCTGGGATTTGTTACTGTGGGTGGCATGATATGTCTAATTCAAGACTACAAAAACTTAAAATTTAATTTAATTTCAGCAGAGAGCTAAAAATCTTGAAATACATATTGTTTCTATTATTTGATAAAACATATTCCATAAATTATAGATTCTAGACCAAACTTTAATGAATTTTTGTTTCCAAACCATAAGAAATCAACCTTCAAAATTTTAGTTGTGTTCTTCTATATCCAAACTAATGCACCTTAAAATCCCATCTATAAATTTTGAGTATTCTAGAAGATATGATTTTTACAACAATTTATTGTTTTTAAGACTTACTATTAGGACAAGATTTCTATGTTGACTTGCAGATGGCATATCTCTCAATTTACGATTTTTCTAAGTTTGAAATTTAAACTAGAATTACTTTCATATGTATGAAACATTCTCACAAATTTTAAGAATTTATGGGTTTACAGTTTGGAAGAACTGAATTCATTATTGTGACTGGTCAAATTAAAATACACATAACAGAATACAGTTTTTTTAAGAATCAACCAAGAACTTTATATTTTTCAACAAGATCATTAAGAAAACTATCCAACGATTTTATATCCATCAAGAACGCATCAGATTCATGAATATAATTATTTAATCATGTTGTAAATATAGTAAAATGACACATAACATGAATCTAACACAAAATCTATTATTTTCTCAAAAGAACATGTTTTCTCTATAAAGATCAAAACCAGCTTTCAAAAAAAGATTTTGGGTTTTTAAAACCTTCATACACAACATAATATTAGTTTCTACATGAATCTAGGTTGATATATGTTGATACGTATCTAGAGATCATCCTATGGCATGCTCATATATCCTAACACTATACATACATACAAAGTTACAGTGTATTTAGTTCAAAATTGGTAAATCTATGAATAATCTTTTTGAATGATCTTCATTGAATGGCCTATACCCACAACTATACACCCTTCAACCAGTCACCCTACCAGCTTCATTCTCTTCTATAGAGGGTTATGAGGGAGGAAGAAGGAAGAGGGAGAGAGAGAATAAAGAAAAGAAAAAAGAGAGGGGCGTGTGGGAGGAATGGAAGGAGACCCTACCTTATATAATCCTTCCACATGGGGTCTCTTAATTAAATAAGAAAACTCTAATGAAATCCTGGCTAATTTGAACTTCAATTAAATTAAAGATCAATTTATGAATCCTAGCTAATTAGGATTCCTAATGCAATAAGGAAACCATTAAGCAATTTCACTAACTATGTCTTTTTCATGAAATAAGAAAACTATTAGGATTTCTAATTAGTTAAGAAGTCAACTTAACTAATTGGATAAGTAGGAGGGAATAGAAAAGTAGGAGGGAATAGAAAAGTAGGTGGGGGCGTCCCCCCCCCCCCCCCCTAGGATTGACTTGGACTTGTCTTGAGTCCTTCTCATCTTGGACTCCAAGATCCAAGAGGGTCCGCACCAAATGTGCATCCCACCCCATGAGTCCAATTACCATAACTAAGATCCATTTCAGGATCCTGATATTGAAATTTGTCATTAAGCAAACCCAAATCTACACTCAAATTCAAATATGAGAATTGCAATTATCCAAATTCGAATTGAAATTCAACAAAATTCTCAAAACATTATTGAAATTTTTCAGGTGTTACACAATCACCATCTAAGATGCTTTGAGCCATGACTACAAATAGAAATTAACAAGCCTAAAACTTCTCCACTAGATCTGAATTCTCCCTCCCATGATATTTGTTATTTACCACTTCATATGATTTCTTATTTTACCAAAGGAATGGAGAAGTGGAGCGGACGTCGTGAGAGAAAGACGTGGTCATCACCAGTCTTGCAACTGCCAACCACTTACAAAAGGAGGCCAACCATGGCCAAGTAGAAGCAGCTTAAAGCAGAAATGAAAATGACGACCACACCGAGCATCGCACTTGCACTGCAGGCATTCTCCAGCCATGCAGGCAGCCCAGCAAGACATAGCATCATGGTGGCAATAAGGACCGCAGCTATCTCATCCATTTGACCCATGTGTCCTGCTGGACAAGGAAAACAAAGCAATCGTTTGAGTAAAAACTGTGGAGCGCTAAACACGGGGCGTCCCATCATATGGACCTACGACGTAATCCGTTCTGTGTCAACCACAGCCGTCCAACCGATGGCTAGGATTAGTCTCACCAAGAACGTTGACTGATTGGTAAACCATCCAGATGCATCAGTGCATCGACCTACATCATACGTCAAATTAATGTTCATGGTGAGATCCGATCCGTTGGCATTTTCACCGTCCATTGATTCATCTCACAAGGACCTCATGGTCTTTGTGTATATTGTAGACGGTGAGGATGTAAAAGTGATTTTGGAAGATCAGGTCCAATTGACCTAATACGACGTGGGACCCACATGACATTAGCCACTGGACCCGACAGCATTTGCATGGGGCCTACAGTCACTTTGCCGCTTTCTCGGTGCAGATCCACGATGCAATCAAATTCGGTTTCACTCTTCTGCTATGTCATCCTTATCTTCATATATACCTTCTTTGTGATTTCATTTTATCCAAATTGTTTTGATCAAATTAATCAGACTCTATAGATATATGGGTTACGGCATCAGATCGATTTTCTAAATCGCTGAAAACTGAGTAGGGTTTTTTTTAGAACGTTTGGCAAAACAGGAAAATTTGTAATTTAAAAAAAAATAAAAATAAAAATAAATCGTCAAAAAAAAAAAAAGGATGCAAGGGCTATATATGATGAATCAATCTATAAGGTCAGATTTTTGTTCAAAACAACTTGAATCAAAAAATCTAAGAGGGGTATATGAACATGTGGAGATGACTGTGATAGACCGTTGAATGCACAATTGATGAACGGCTCCCGATGCTGTTTAAGGTACAGTATCACGACGGAAGCAATTCGGATCTGGTGGTTGGACATCAAAGGGCGGGCAGGGCCTGTAGCCGTCCCACCCTCTCTCTCTCTCTCTCTGACGACGGTTTCGTCGCCGGAAAGAATAGACGTTTCCCGACTCTCCGGCCAGGGAAGACGCTTACGACGGACGGCATCGCCTTCATCGAACCGGATGATAAGCAAAAGGAATGAAGAACCTTGCCTGTTAAAACGAATTAGACGATTCAATAACGATAACTGCTGCAGTTGGTCAGAGTTGAGCATAAATAGAGGTCCACGTGGCGGGCGTCAGGAAGCTTCAAACCGTGGTGAGGATGAAGCTTCCCCCTTGCTAGGTGGGTCTGCCTAACGCGTTTTAATGGTGTGTCCCTGTGACTTAAGTGCAAAGTTATGAAAGGTTTTCTCCAAAATTGGAACGTACATCATCAAAAAGTCATAAAAGAATGGATATTATGTTTTTATACAAAGAGAGAAGAGCGAGAAGTAAAGAAGGCATGTTTAGGGGTGTCTTGTCTCTCTGATCCCCTTAGTTGGCTTCTAGTTGGTTTCATTTCAACTAATTCTAACTTCTATTTATGAAATTTTCATATTGGTTCTTATATTATTTTTAGAAACTCTAAATTATAAAATTTCTACTTTGGATCTTTTAGTTGGATTCAATTCCAATTGGATCTGGTCCAAATCCAAGCTAGATCCAAACTCTACAAGAATATCCATTCCTTTATAATGCTTTAATAATTCTTTTTCTTACTTTAAATTCCTAATTTAATGAATAATTCAAGTGTAATTATTCACTTAATATTAATTAGGCATAATTTATAATTAACTATTGATTAATTACCAAATAACACTAAATAATTATTCATAATAATTAATACTTTAATATTTAATTCAATAAATGCTAATAAATCTTAATTATCCAGGATAAATATTAAGTCACCTAATTTATCAATATTTTCATAACTTGAATTTGCTACACAAAAATACTCTTTATTTTGATTAAAATTTCAAGAAATTTATGGGTCTTACACAACAAGCATGATATCCCAAGCAATCAAGTCATCTTTCAGACCCTCCAACAATGTCCAACAAGTTTTCACAGACTGTCATTTTTAAGCCCCCACAGAAGCATTATACCTTTGTTGTAAATGCGTCATGGGAAAAAATTGCTCTAGCCACAGATCAAGAATGTGCTCATAGAACCAAATCTCAAGGTGGAGATCCATCAGCTCATGGGTCTCACCTAAACTGATTCAAGCTACCAAATAGAGGGTAAATATACCCCTCAGGCACGTCCAGGAGTGATCAGACAGGCTATGATTACTAATGATACCCCATAAGGCTTCCTACAAATTAGCCCTTAGAGTCAAGCAAGGAACCTCATGGAGAGTCATCCTTGGCCATTATGCCTCGCTAGTCAGGTTCCTCAGAGATGTCTATTTGTTATAGGGTTTTTGGTTCAAAAGGAACTGGTTCTACACAGACACGCCCTGTCGAGAAGTAAGCCCTAGAATCTTGATGCATTTATCCAAGGTTATAATCATCTCCCCCATTGGTAGCCATAAGGTGTTTGTGTCGGGATTCCATCTCTCTACAAGGGCATTCATCAATCAATCATTCACTTAGAAGGTGATACTCTTTCAGATATTCCTTATGGTGGGCCTCCAAATTTGTAGCACATAGGCCAAACCAATCTAGAGGAGGTCTAGAGGCTATTATGTCCTTCATATTTTGCCAAGAAGAAGAATCGAGGAGTCAGAAAAGTGTGAGAAGAGAAAACCAAATGAGATAAGGGAAAGGAAAGAAACCATGTCTTACCAGATCAACCTCCTCAATCTGGTAATATTTGTGCACCAACCCTAGAATGTTGAATCATAGAAAAATGTTGTCATTTTCTATCTTCACCAAGTTTTGAAGGCAAGAAGCACACAAACACAAAGGAAATAAGATAAAAATAGGATGGAAACAATCGGCCTTAAAAATTCTAAAAAAATGCTAATGACACATTGATTGTCATTAGCAATGGCCTATGTGTCGTCAGCAATTGGACAGAATAATGTCAACAGAGGAAGTGCAGTCCCAATAGAACTCTTAAATGTGGATTTGTCATTAGTAGTTTGCTAACAACACATGGATTATCGTTAGCAGTTTGCTGACGACACATGGATTTTTTTTTAACAATTAACTCTTTGGGATAGTTTCTTCCCCCAGAAGAGCTTTTTCAGTGCTAATTTCATGCATTCATGTGCATTCCATGCATTGCATATTGCATTCTACTAACTTGTTCTCTTATAAGAACCCAGTTAACCATTAGAAAAACCTACTCAATCCTATTTTAGGCCCATCCTATAGATAGATGGATAGTAGGTCCATAGGATGTCCCTCAGTTTGATGGAGCAATCTGAAGCCCATTCGATGAGTGTGTAAACCATCTTTACTTAGACTTTTCTCTTTAAAGAGCATTTTTAATCCAGTATCATTTTAAAAATGTCTCTATCTCATTTTGATGCTTTTGCTCCTAAAAGCTTGTCTATATCTTTATCTTTTAAAAACTCTTTGTCTTTTACAAATATATCATCCATCTTTCATGTTATCCCGAGTGATAAGGCACTTGTTTTGTTTTTGTCTGGTCTCATTCAGCAAAGACTATTCTCTCAAAGTCATTGAGTTCAAGGAAAAGCCCTCACAATAAACAAGGCACTAGTGTAACCTTCGGTACAACCTCATTTGGCAAGACCTCTTTACTTATATAGATAGGCATCATAGAGAGACCTTTGTGTTGAGGTACATACACACCTTTAGTAGTCATCCCATATCATCAGTCATCTATGCCTTTGTCTTTTGCAAAAACTTTTTCAAAAATACTTTGACAAAACCAATTTTTCACTCTTTTTAAACCTGGTATATCTACTTCTAGGTTATCAGTTGAACTTCTCATACTCGACAACAAAGAGGGGCATATGTAGACACCCAAATTTTTTACTGAGGCATTTCACACATTAAGAAACTTATGTTGTCAACTTACTCCAACACAAGGTTAACTTTGATTCTATTTTTTATTTTCAAATGACTTTTGACATCAAGACCAAAAGTTGAAGTAGAGGATTTTAATTTTTCAACAAGCCAAAAATCAAGTCCATCTAATATTGAGAGCAAAAGTTATGGCTAAAACAAACATTCAGCTTCTAACGACACCACGTGTCATTAGCCTTTATGATGAATTGTCATCGGCGGTTAGCCATTTCTCGATGTGTCATTAGCACTTTCCAAATGACATATCTGTTTATCGTCAGCATTTTATAGACCTAGGGTTTGTTGTTAGCACTTTTGTTAATGACAATCTCTGTTTGTTGTCACCTACCTTTTTTGAGTTCAAAAGTGCACACCATTTGAAGAAACTGCCCAAAATCCTATCCTAATCAACCAAAAAAACCAAAATTCAGTCTATCATAATCCCAAGCCAACGTAACCCCTAAAATTAGGCTAGAAGTACCCCTAGCCAATCAAAATCGTTGATTTGAAACCCAACCAATAGAACTTCACCATGTCATTCCATGGGTGGACTTGGATCTATGGATCCTAGATCCATAGAAACCAAATCCAAACCCATGAGAAATTAACTTTTTTTCTTTTGAAAAACCCTCTTTTTGTTTTCAAAATTTGGACATTCAAACTACGTGACTGACTATATGGTACAACCAATTACATGAGTGTATTCCATGTCAACCCTAGAATCTGTTGTTGTGGGTCCCATGACATCCATATTGCTATTTGCTATCAACAACTATGAAATAGAGTTCAAATTGTTGAGCAGTTTAAAAGAATTGTTGTCTACTCATAACCAGATGCCCTTGATTTCTTCTAGTCTTGAAGCCATGTGCTTCATTAGCTTGATTTTCATGAAGAATAAATTTGAGTATTTTTTTATTTCAAGTATCCTGATAGGTGGGTACAATGACTGTAATTGAAGAGAGATTCAACATTTTGTGCTATGTAAGTTTTAGTTTCAGCTTACATTTCTGAAGTGGAGATCCAATAAATTGTCTATAAACATATCATAAATTTTATAAACATAATAAGAAAGATTACTGTCACAAGATTGTCGTGTTCTGTGATGATTTGCTAATGCTGAAATTAGAGATAACAACCCACGTTCATACCCGACCTGCTAAGGGTTCAGATTTGGTAAGGATGCCGATACTGGGTCAGGTTTAGTATGTAGATAAATCAGCCTATTGTGTTTAGTTGGATTCATAAGGCCTTCGACGTCTGATCGGACAAGTATGCAAGATTTGAATTAAAATCCAAATAAAGTTAGCATCTTACCATCTATAGTCACTGAGCTTCCTATCCTTGAGTTATTCTCTTTTTAGACTTGTGTCCAATGTAATAAGACTGCAGTAGCAACTAGCAAGTTTAAATGTATAATAGTAGAATGCCCATTTTCTTAGTGATTTGAGGTTCCATTTGATAATCTGCTACATTTGTCGCAGCAAGTTGTTACTTATCACTTATGGTGCTGTTTAAACTTTAAGTAACTGCGTTCTTCTTCTTCTTCTTCTTTTGATTATTTTATTTGTGGAAAAAGTCTCCTTTTGAAGAGGAATAGCAAAATCCTGGTGGTTTTCTTTTGTAATATTTCAATCTTGCATGTTGGTTCTAGAGTGCATACTACTGGACTTCTTTTTGTCCCATAGCTCAAACATTATATATCTACTTTTGATTAGGTTAACGTGGTTTGTCATTCATGTAGAGTATCTATACCTGCCATGTGACCTGCATCCGATAGCATAGTGCTAGGTTTCAATGTTGAAATTATGTGAGAAATACTTGCTTCTACAAGGAGGTGCTGTCATTGCGACCATTTGATTTTTCGGTGCCTGATTTAGCTTTTGATCTCTGTTTTGTCTTTCTTGATTTAGTTATTTTTTGTGCAGAAATCAGAGATTCAGAGGCTAGACTTTCTACAAGTAGTCATCCTGAATTTTTCCATAAAACAGACTTCCACAGCTATGGATCTGAGGTTGGTTTGCTAATGATGTTATTCTTTACTTTTATCTGATTCTGTTTCAATTTTACCTTTTTCTAGCTTCGGGGAGGTTTCTCATTCTAGGGATTCAGGTTCTTGGTGCTTGGTTTGCTTAGGGTGAAGTGATGGTTAGGGTTTTGGCTCTTTTCTTCGGTTGATCTGTTATGTTTAGCATTGTTTCCTTGGATTTTCTCCATTATGAGAAGGAATCTGATGTTGCTTCCATGAGTTTCTAATACTTAGAGCTTGAGGTATGATTCTCATTCCCGTTTTCTTCTCAAAGTTTTCAATATTTCAGAGTTTGTTGCTTGTCAAGTTTTTCTGGTTGGAAGTGGGTCTGGATTTTCTTATGCACGAGCAGAATTTGAATTTTACTTTTGAAAGCTTCTGAATTTCATTAAATTCGTTATTGCTGATTGCATTGCTCTGTAATTGGTCTCAAGTATCTCCACCTTTGCCAACTGGCCTTCTGTTTGAACTTGACTTTTTGTTTTTGCCACATGCATAGTTCCTAAGTGCCCTTCCTTTGCAAATCCAGCTGGTTTCATTTCATGTCAGTTCGTGTTGGTTAATTAGATTGCTTTGATCTTCTAATGTTTCTCCAGCTTATTATTTGTTTGTTTTTCTTAGTATTTTATTCTTACATCCACTGTATGTATTTGTATTTATTTATTGATGTGATATCAACCTCGGTTCCAATTAATACAGCCTGTGGACCTTTTGAAGCTTAACTGCTACTGTTTGTAGATGCATTCTAGGTTAATTTTTTCTTGACCTTGCTTGCTGCACTAAGTTTGATGACCAGTGTCAAAGCATGCTAGGTTAAGTGAAGTCTATTGCATTACATACTCAAAAGGGGAAGAAACGCATGGACCTTCCTTTTACATTGAGAAGGGGTCATTTGTGAGGATGGGCAGTTGGATCGGAAGGGAAGCATTTCTTGAACAGGCTGAATGCAATTTTCCTTTATGTTATTCATGAAGATTGATGCAGTTATATTTTTTCAACTTTGGCAACTTAATATGTACTTATGTTAGTGTAATTGATTTTTGGTATTTTTTTAATGTTAGTTTATATTATTTGGAAGTGCAAGATCAACACTCGTGTATTGATATAGTGGGACTGATTATCTGTACAGTGTGCACAGCACCAGTGTGGCATATCTAGGCACTGCCTTGACGTTGAGGCTGTGGATGCCTTTAGGAAGAGTATGCAAAGCAGCTGCAACTCATGTAACCTTCCAAGTGTGGTCACTGATGCGATGGAAAATGCACCAGAAACTGTTATTGGTTATGATACAAGCTGATCACATGCTGATTAGTGTGGGAATTTTACAACCAATCAACTGTCAACTGCTCCCAGCATACATCTTGCCCGCACAAGACCCTCAGTCCCTTGCTGGAAAAACTGAGAGATGTGTCCAAAGTAATAGTTCTTCCACAGCATACCCAAAGCCTTCGGCAATTGGCTTATACCTTAATAGCATTGGAAATACAACAACAAAGAAGCCCCCTTATCAGAGCATCTAATTAAAGTAACTAAACTAATTAATTTTAATTCTTTAGCTGTGGATTGGTTGGTCTAGTTGGTGTATTGGAATAACAGTATAATATATCAAATTTCTTTTTTTCTTTGCAGTCAGCAGGCTGTTGGTTGTTTCAACTCATGATAATCAGCATTTAATTAAAGTAACTAATGATATAATATTAATATATTATATCTCTGAATATAATATATTCATATTATTAATATATATATGAATATATCCTACATTTATATATTTAATTTTATCTACAAATTAGTTTTAGTGATGGCCTCTAAAGCTCAAAATATTTGTTCTTGAGGACTTTCAGCGACGACTATGTCTGTCGCTAAAAAAGGACTTTTTATTGAGGGCCATAGTGTCGCTACAAGGCACTTGCGACAAACATATTTCGTCAGTAGATGTTTTAGTCGATGGAATGCTTAGCCACAAAACTGGTCCACCACTGAAAGAATCAGCAACAGCCAGCCTGCCCTTTAGCGAGGGAAATGTCGCTTTATCTTTTGTTTTTCAGTTTTTCACTCCGCTTTTGCTGTTTTTTTCTCTGCTTATCTTTGAGGTGATCACTCACGACGTTTTGTCGGACGTAAGTCTTTCAATCTGGTAGTAAAAGATTTTAATTCAAACAAAAAACTGATGGCTCACCCAGTACCTTATGACAGTTCTTTAACCATGTTCCTTGGAGTACGGATCCCATCATTTGACTTAGGATGGATGCCATCTTACATTCAATCATAGCCGTCCAATCAACGGCTAAGATCGGTCCACATTTTCACCTTTATGTGGATTGAGCCTAGCCGTCCAGATTCTTCATGTCAAAGGTTGGGATCTTGTTGTGTTCCTTGGGTCAGTGGGTACGTCTAATTCACTTGTTTTGAACAAGGGTGAAACATGGGTTACTCGAAATTCCAATCACTTGCAGTGCAGGTCACCATATAAATAGTTCAGAATGCATCCTGGGCTTCATTTCTTATACAGAGAACAAAGAGGCAATTACATTCAATAAATTTCTAACAGCAATCAAATTTTTTTTATTAGCAAGCTTGGGTTAGGCAGACCCCCTACCGGTACATAATGAGATACAATTCAAGTCATCTTGCTCCTAGTTAGCATACATCCAAATTTATTAATCCAACTAACTATAGATGTTATGCAAATCGTGCCATTTCACCCATTTGTGTATGCATCGATGGTGGTGTGGGGGTGCAGGAACAACCTGTTTGCTACTAGCCGGATACCAGCATTCTGCTGATAGTCATACACGTCCAAGCAGAAGCAGGCATCCACAACAACCCCAGGGAAGAACACCAACTCCAGTTCAGAAACACCTATTTTCGAGAAAACTAGTTTCTCTGTTTTTCCTGCAGGACTTCGCTGGTATATTTCCGTTGAGTAGGCAACATTCTCTCCATTTGCTGCGATGGGAATGTGCAAACGAATGTTAGGGGCCGAGTTAGCGAATCCACTCTTCCTGATCACAACGGCTCTCCACTCCGAGTCGCTACCAGCATCCGCGGATAATTGCCGAGCAAGTTGATCGCATCTGTCTAGAATCTCACACAACGCCGACGATGGCTCCACCACGATACTCAACCGTGGCCGTCCAGCATGGTCGAAAAATTTTGAATTCACACCAAAGCGAACTTTCAGATTCAGACCATAAATTTGCAAGGGGACCCCGTTGTGCAGCAGGGCTATCTTCTGACACCCCGGAATGAAGGGAACAAGGGATGCATTCAAAGAAAGCAAGGAAACTTCATGTGATTGCAGGAAGTCAGCACAAGTACTGCTACAGCCCTCAGAGGTAGTAGGAGATATGTTGAAGGGCATTTCCAATGAACCTGTTTGGGCGGTATCTGTTTTCATTGCACCAATCAACCTGGATAAGTCAAAAGGATTTGCGTTGGCACTTGATGATGCTACAGCAGAGCTCGGGCCTGCCTCTTTAGGGCATGAAATTTCATCATTAGAGGAGGGTATTCTCAGAACGTCAGGGAGACTCGACTCCAAGAACAAGACGGTTGAACAGTACTTGATAACTTCCAGGTTCAACCGGACGTCATCCAAGCTCCTGTGTTTCTGCTGGCCGAGCCCAAAATAAGAGGCCAGAGTGGCCATCTTCATGTTTCCCGCCCTCCTTCCGAACCTCTGCGTCAAGAGCCTCAGGGAATCGATGATTCCCTTGGGTTGAGGAGCAGGACGACCAAGAACCCCAAAAGCCTCGCGAATTCGAGAGCAGTCGAACCTCAAGATGTTGTGCCCCGCCCACACCCGCCCGTGGAGCAGGTCGTAGACGCAGTCTGCGATCTGGTGGAAGGTGGGAGCGGTGGAGAGCGCTTCCCTCGTGATGCCATTGCATCGGACGGAGGCGGGAGAGACGCAGGAGAGGTCGGGGGGGCTCACCAGCGTGGAGTAGCTCTGCAGCTCCACCAGCTTCCTAGGGCACACCAGGATCGCCCCGAACTCCAAGAGCTCGAACTTTTGCCCGCTTCGGATGGGCACGCTTGTTTCTACATCAAAGAACACAATCTCTGTGCGATCTTCCATGGCCTCTCTCTCTCTCTTTTCACGCCTTATCGTTTTTGAGATTGAAGGAGGAAGGGGGAGAAGATGATTAAATTTGAAGGATGATAATGGCAAGGAGAGGCAGAAAGGAAGGGATTGTTTGCAGAGTAAGGCGCTGTGCGTTTACGGGGACGGAGGAATATATGCCTTGTGTGAACGATAGGAGGAGATGTGGATGGATTGTGACTCTCATTCTCCTACAACAGGTGGAAGCTGCAGAAAAGCCCCAGTGGTTTCTTCCATGTCAATCCCACAGGGTTGGGGTACTTAAACTTCTCTTCCTCTTCTTTTGTTCATTTGACCAATTCACCCCCGACTATTTTTTTTCCCCTTTTTCATAAAAAAATATGTATTACGTTTTTTTTCATTGAAATATTATAAATAACCGGAAAAGACGTGGCTTGTGCGCCCTTGGATCTGCATCCAAATCCAGATTGATCGTGATTTTGGTTAGGGATGACAACGGGTTGGATATGGCTGGCCGCCATACTTGATCCAAATTACATGCAACGGATCCAAATCTGAATCCCAATCACATTCAACGGATCCAAATCCTAGATGGCCGAAAAGAGATATGTTGAAGTAGGATTGAATCAGGACCCGAAATGTAATTTGCAATACTTGTGATCCATTAAAAGAAGAACGAAACAAGTTTTGTATATGAAAAATAACAAAGCGATCCAATTTGATATGAATGGAACATGGATCTTACACAAAAGCACTGATTCCAAATTAAAAAGTAATCTGGCATACCAATCCGATCCAATTTTGCATTTGGATCTTATTTTAAACATCCATATCTGGAAATAAACAGCCCAATTCGGATCAGAAGTGCAACCAAACTCAATCGATTTGCAGCACTAACTGTGCTTAGGCAGGGATGTCAATTTTTCAAGTATGGGTTGGATATCTGACAGATTCTGGAATCCGTTTTACTGGGATTAAGTAGAAAAAAAGAGGATCTTATGAGCATTCAAATTCAGATTTTGTTTACCGTCTTGCATCCAAATCTAGACCAAGTTTGAGGGTGTGTTAGATACGTGGGACACACCAGGTCAGTAACGGACAAACGGCGTGCGTTCTGCCCATGCATCATTTGTCCGGTGTATCCAATGCAGCCTGAATGTGACAAATATCCAAATCCAATTTAAGTATCATAATATATATTATGCGCTGATGCTGGCCCCTTTTCCGAAGCAGATCAGGTACGGAGGAATATATGCCTTGTGTGAACGATGGAGGAGATGTCGATGGATTGTGACTCTTTTTCAACATTAGGTATATTTTCCAGTTATGCTAAAAAAGTTGGCATCCGTTTTGAAAAATTTCCTTGCAAAAATATTACGAAATCAACAAGTGTCACACATGATGAAATCATAATAAGTGCATAATAACTAAAAAAAGTGTTACATTGCACAAAAATACACAATTTTAAATTAATCAATATTCCGGCTTATGTTTTCAATTTATCGTCGATACTTGTATGTTTGACAATCCTACTATAGCTAAAGTTTTAAGGGCACCTGAGAGAAAACCGTGTTGTTTGAAGCGATGTTGTTAAAGTCGGTTTGAATCCGAATCGGCCCTCTAATGATCTTCTACAGTAGCCAATTCGACCTTCCTCCAAAACCGACTGATTTTGGGCAGAATCGGTAGAATCAGCTCAAATCAATTGATTTGGGGGTCGAATCGATTTAGTAGGTTAATAATAATAATAATAGACCCAAGGGGTGTGTCATAATGGTATTGGGGCATAGATCATTTGACAAACAGTCTAGCTTCAAATCTCATGGGCATCACCACTCTGCATAAGCTGAAGCTTAGCTACTCCCTGGGGTTGAGGGGTAAGCCCACGTTGACATGGACAAAGATCATAGAACAGCAGTGTAACCCTCTAAAATTTTAACCTGAAAATATTTTTAAAAACTTTTCATTTTTTAACTCTTTAGAATATAGTGAAGTTATTCATTTTGGTTTAGGTTAGAATTTTGGATGCGTCACAAGTACTCTAACTCAACATAGGACTGAGTTCATTGTCTGAATTGGACTCAGCAGCTTCAAATCATGAATTAGGTTTAATCAAGAATCTAAAATCCAAGATGAAAATGAGACATTTCAATTTATGAACCAAATTAAATCATTCATCAAACAAATGAACTATTTGTAAATGTTGGACTCTAAGACCCGCAACATTGTTAAAAAGAAATAACAAACTTTGATAATCATACACTATTTTCCAAAACAAATCCCTAATCTAAAATAGTTGGTTCTTGGAAGAGCCTGTAGCATCTCATCATCGCTCCATCTCATTTACTCTTTACTTATATGTTTATGATATAGGGGTCAGTCGAGTCGCAATAAAAACACTATAGCATTGCATGTGAGTACAAACCAAGTATACAAAGAATCATATATCCTTGCATAACATACACTATAAGGATGAAGGTCAATAGTGGTGACACAAAAAGTTGCCACTATTGCTGGAGTTTAATTGCCACAATAACGATGACTTTATATATCGTCATTATAAATATATCTGTAATGGCAACTTTATATACAGTTGTTAAATATATGTCTCTAACGACGATTAATAAATATCATTGTTATATATTATCTTTAACGGTGACATATGTGGCTGTTAAATCTTACGATAAAACACTTTTGATGATAATATTTAACGGCTATTAAATATCATCGCTATTGATCAATAACGACGATATTACAACATCACTGTTATAGATGTATCATTAATGGTGACATGTGTGGTTGTTAAATATATATACAAGGATTAGGGTCAATAGTGATGACACTTTAACGATGAAAATGTCGTTATTGAGTCTATAATTAGGGTTCGATGGACTCTATTGATTTTTTTTTTTTTTGCTCTCTCTCTCTTTCTCTGACCTCTCTCCTCCATACTAGGGTGACACTGTTGGACCCAGGTCTCTCTCCTCCTTGCTCAACTGATGTCGCCAGACCCTAGTCCCTCTCTCGAAGGTCTATCTCTCTCTCTCTCTTCTTCTTCCCTCGTTGTCGAACCCAACCTCGATTGGGTTGGGCCCTGTCGATTGTCGTGTGAATATGTTCTTTAGATGGTCGATTGCCTTTGTGATACCCAAGAATTTAGTACTCTCTCTTTTGAGTTTTCTTCGCTTGGTTTCGTGAGCTAGGGTTATTTTGGCAGATTGGGGTTTTCCTTGTATCACGTGCTTTTTGTGCTATAGTTGATCGATAGCATCTGTAGAATTTAGTAAGCTTTTTCGTGCTCTCTTGCGAAGGTTAGTTGTTACATGGTTCATTATAGGTAATGTTCGTGAAAAAATTGTAAATGTTGACTTCCAAAGCTACTTTTGTCATAGTGAGGTTAAAACTTACTCTTCTTTGAGTCGGGAGGAGATGGGTTGAAATGTGAAGATGATGCATAATTCCTTCTTGGTGATGTGGTTGCTACTTTTGGATTCAAAGAAATGATATTCTTGAGACAAAGCTTCTTCTTGCATGATTGTATTATTTTGCTTGATAAAGGAACCCAAAAATGACAAAGGTAGAACCATCTTAGTTATTTCAGATGTGGGAGTTCTTTAATCGTGCAGGTGGGATGCCGTTTATGGTATTTCTTTGGTGTTTCGCTTCAGATATAGGATCTTGATCTTGGATTTGGCCTACATTGTGTGATTCATAGTTGTCCAGATTTTTTGACCATTGCTTTGTGTTGTATGATTGTGTGATTTGGATGAGCAATTTTATTATTTGCTAAGGACTAGGAAAATTATGTCTTGAATGCTTACGATGGTGGGTTTGATAATGAAAATTTGATATGTCACAATTCATACTCAGGCGATCTCCTATCAACTCATGCTTGTTCAAGATAATGGATATGAGCATATTAATTACAGTAGTATTCCCTGATACCAGGGCGTCATCTGTAGTTGCTCATGTAAGGTTTCTACATTCAGAGTTGTGCCTGGATTATGCACAAGTTGCAGTCTAAATGTTTGATATATATATATATATATAGAGAGAGAGAGAGAGAGTAATGGGTCTGCGCTAAATGAAATATGCTAAATCAAATGTACTTTCATATTTATATTTACCATCATGTTAAGCTGCTTGTCTTTTCGAGAAATAATTAAGTGTGAAATAATGTTACCTAATTTGAGAATAAAACTGGTTTTTTGAAATACTCTTATTTATTTATTTATTTTTTGTGGCATTGTTCAGTAGTTGGTAAATGAGACACATTTCTCTCATGGCATGTTCAACTTCGACTATAAGGTAAGCCTCTATCAAGTGCTTTGTTGGTATATCTTAAATTATTATTAATGTATAGCAAGTAGATAATATTTTGGTGTGTTTGATTTTGAGCATAATGTTCTTAATAGTTGTCATAGGTACTAACATGTTTTATTTTTTTATGACAAGAAAGTAGAGAAAAGTAGGATTAGTTCGTTGGCACATAAAGTTGATTGATTGATTAATTCACTATTGAGTGATCCCATTAGGCCAGTGATAAGAGATATTTTGGCCAATCATATCAATGATTGGGCAACTTGAACTTTTGTTTGTGCTAATGAATATTAAAAGCTATCATATACTTTCATTTGACTATGTAATTGTAATTGTTTGAGTAATACTATTTGCATTGTTATTGTTTAAATTTTGTTAAATGTAATGTTTGAATTATTATTATTTGAGTGATTTCATTTGCATTGTTATTGTTTGAATCTTGTTGAATGTATTGTTTGAATGATTTTATTTGCATTATTATTGTTGAATTTTGTTGCATTGTTATTGTTTGAATTTTGTTAAATGTAATGTTGAATTGTTATTGTTTGAGTGATTCCATTTGTATTATTATTGTTGAATTTTTTCATTGTTATTGCTTCATATGCAATTTTTTGCAAAAAATAAAAAATAAAACTAATATAAAAAATTATTTTTGTAGGTTTAAGGCCTATAACGGCGGCATTTCTGTGTTATTGTTATAGGTCTTAAATCCCATTATAGCTTATAACAACGACTATTAGGTTGTCGTTATAGGCTTTCACGATGATATTCTTGTGTCATTGTTATAGGTCTTAAACCATCATAGCTTATAATAGTGACTATGAGGTTGTCGTTGTAGCATATAACGATGACTTCATGCTTTCCATTATAGGCTATAACAGAATTTAATCCTCATCGTTATCTCCTATATAGGTGACTATAAAGTCACAGTTAAAGGCTAGTCGCCATTATAGGGTCATCATCATTATAGGCTAAATCACCGTTATTGGGATGTATCCTTTAATGACAACTTATAATTGTCGTCGTTAATTCTCAACAGAGACCAAAATTAGACAACCACTTTTTGTCACCCTTATAGGTCTATAATGGTGTCAAAGAGAGCAATAACAACACCTTTCATCGTCGCATTGACCCTCATACTTGTAGTGATATACAATTCAACATAACAATCATAATGCATTTAGATGGACAACTAAAACAAGTAAATTCATACAACATATTACAAAACAATAACATATCAATGATTAAGCATTTTAATCATCAAGTGCATGATTTCAATACAAGTTCATCAAAAAGTGAACCAAATCAATTCTAATGCATTAATTCTCTTGCTTAGCATTTTTGTGGGTACTCACAAGACAAGTCTTGAATCAAAAGAGACCACTAGAGTGTTTATTATGCCATATGTATTTTAATTTTCTGAGTGATTTACTAAAACAGATCCACTGTGGGTAGTTCATGATTAAGAGAAACCCCACCAGTGGCAATACAAATAGAATATCCTAACAAACTTTTGTAGAAGACTTTGATATACCACCTAGGATAATATTGGTAGTATGCTCTCTAACTTTCGAGAACTAAGAACCAAATGAGTATTCTCGCTCTTGCAGATTTATAACGTGGTCTATCAAAGTGTGTATCATCTATTCTCTTTAAGGTAGACTCAGTCTAAATGAGTTATGGGTTCGCTTTATTTGGGGCAATAGGTCAATCCACTTTTATTCATGTGTCATTTACCATTCAACCTTCCATAGCCAAAAAGCACAAGTACCTTTCAAGGATACTTTCCACATTGCCTTTCATGACAATAGCATCATACCGCCCACTCATAGCAGTTAGACAATTTATGAGCACATTCATGTAGATAACCCATTTAGTATGCCCTTGGTACCCTTAAACCAATTACTCACTCATGTTTTTATGATATTCATGCATGTTTTTAATAACTTCGTGCACTTATGACACCACATTAGTTTCTTTAAACTATTTACTTATTCATGTTCTTATGAGCATTCATGTGTGCATGCATATTTTTCATGACATCTTGCACTATGACACCACATGTCATACTTTATGTTTTATATTATAATTTCATGCTACACATTATAATATTATGTTGTACATTATAACATCATTACAAAATTTAAATCTTCATATTCAAAGGATCTTCATAAAGGATTGAACAAGCACACTACCTCAATATGCCAGCATACTATTCATGAGTATGTTACATATCTATTTGGTTCACTTCTGGAACCATCACATATACATTTGGTTCACTTCCGGGACCATCTCATGCATTCAATAAAAAAATCTCCTAACTTGGGACTAATAATATAAAAATTTGCTTGTCATTATAAATTCTGACATAAATCATACATAAGGATTTAGACTCTGAGATTTTAATTGAAGGTTCTTACACATGTTAAATACATACCCTAAAAAACTAGACCTTAACTCATTATAGACAAAAAAATAAAATTTTTGAAACAGAGACTATTTTCTGATCACAAAATAGACATGCCCAATTTTGTCTCTTCCAAGCAAAATCAATTATAAATCATCTAGAAAAAATTAAATGTGATTTTTAATGTGGTTGTTTTCATATGTTAGATTCAAGCCCACAAAAATCCATAATTTAATTTGATTCCAGTTAAGAGCTAAAAATCTCGAAACACATTGTTTTTGTTATTTGATAGAACATGTTTAATAAAATTACAAATTTTGGACTATCTTCTACGAATTTTTGTTTTCAACCCGAGAGGAGTCAACCTCTCAAATTTTAGCTGTGTTCTTTCATATCTAGACTAACACTTTAAAATTTTAGACAGATCTTGAGTATTTTAGGAGATATGATTTTTACAAAAATATTGTCTCTACAGACTCACTATCAAGACAAAATTTATGTGCCAACTTACTGAGGGCATGTATCGCAATCCACAATTCATCCGACTCTAGGATTTGATCTGTGACTCCTTAAATATATACGTAATATTTTCACAAAATTTCAAGATTTATGGGACTACGATTTGAGAGAAATAAATTTATCTTTCGGACTAATCAGATCGAAATATACATAATAAAATATAACTTTTCAAGAATCAACCAAAAAATATGAACACCTCTTCTTGAAATTGTCTTCGTTGGTCGGCTTCTTCCAACAACTCCACACTCAATGGAGATGCAACCACACCCACCCAGGCATCAATATGGAATTTTTCTCAGAGAGAGGCATAAGAGAGGAGAAAGAAGAAGAAGAAAAGAGAGAGAGAGAGAGAGAGATGTGTGTGGGAGAGGGAAGAAAGCTCTTCTCTAAATAACCATTCTCAAGATGTCCTTTAATTGAACAAAAAAACAATTAAGCAACCTAGCTAATTTGGATTTTTAATTAATTAACACTACAAGAAAAACATGTATTAGAGACGGACGTTATTCGTCGCATATTCTTAGTCGCTAAATTGCGGCAGAATTTATTTGTCGTCAATCCGTCACTAATTAGCGACGGCTTAGCGATAGATTATTACCGTCGCTAAATTAGCGATGACTTTAAATTCGTCGCAACCCATCAACTGAGTGTAATTGGTGACGGATTAGCGACAGATATTTCTGTCACTAATATGTCGCTAATGTTAAAAAATATAAAAATATATATATTAGTGAAATACCTGGTAATCATATGGCGCTTCCCCACTCTCTATGGCGCTTTCGGTAACTCTGGTAATCATAAACAAAGTTGTTAAATCATATTAGTGAAATACCCGCATATCATTTTTTCCATTTTTTAGTATGTTATTTATTCATGATTTGTGTGCAGTAAAACCATTGTTTCAAGTTATATGCTTAGATCAGGGGTTGCAATGACATAATGGCTCTTTAATAGGCCTCAAATGCAAGTTTCAAACAATAAACAAGGAATAGAAGACGAAGCATGAGAACATAAAAGAGGATCAACTTATTCCTAAAATTAGCACTTAGCTGAAGGATCGTGTGTCCGATATAGCAAAAGATGACAAACCCAAATATGACGTCAGGTTGCATACAGACCAGCCCCCCTGCCTCTTCCACTCTATTCAATGACCTTAACTGAATTAACTAATCGAATTTTTACAGCTAACATCTAGAAATCCCTACTTCAAGATCATATGACATGGTTAATTAGGTGGTCTTACTTTAACTAACACGAGTCATTCAATAACTTCAGAATATTTTCTGTAGAAGCTAAGGCAGTTTAGATGTCTGGGAGACAAAAAAAAAAGGAAAAAGAGAAGGGAAAAAGGTCGCAGAAATTGGTATTATTGATCAGAGGAAAAGGGAAGCAAAAATTTACCTGAACTCGTGACCATCTTCCTATAGATGACTTCCAACCTACGATGGCATGAATAACCAAAGCATGTTCCTGTTGATATAACAAGCATTGCAATATTATCAATTTGTACATATAGATAATTAATGCACTCTCTGTTACAGCATTAAAGCCAACTTGGACTTCAACATCATCTAGAATGATACAACTGCTAAGTCTTGCACCAGCTCCAATACGAGCATTTGCAGATATTGACACATTTGGACCAATCTGTTCATGAAGAAGTCAGGCATTATCTCAACAACTGGCTTCTCCAGCAAGCCTACAGCTTTGCGAACTTTATCCTCATCTGCAAACCACTCATCATTGACTTTACTGCACTCATGTGTATTAAGAGAATTCAAGAGAAAGCATGAGATCCTTGTAGCACATCTTAAATATCTCAAGCATACAAAGAACTTATGAATTTTTAACCATCATTTCATTGAATGCATAAAAATCATAATGACAAAATAGATGAAAATGTAACGGGTGCCTGGACCTCTTTTGAAATGAACAAAATAGATGAAAATGTAACTTTGCATTGCACGGTCAGTAAAGCGTACTGAACATTAAGGAGGTTTGCAAGGAGGAAAGGCTGCAGCAGTTGTGAATCGAATGCTCCAAAAGCAGGAAATGCCAAAATTAAGTGAAGGGTTCTCTCGCATCAGTTTTTGCCATGTTGAAACTGATGTTCAAAATGCTGTTATTAAGTATACTAACTTGGGTCCATCAGATAGTCTTGCACCTGAATGTTTCGGTCAGAAAAGCTCAGATGCCAAAATTCAACTTGGTATAATGAGGTTTCTAAAGAAATTACCCCCATCTAAAAATTCTAATATTTGTCTAGATTCTGATGCTGAAAAGGTGAAAGGGTCAAAAAAAGATTGTGGTTTTGAAGAACTGAAAGAAACCATTCCATCTGGAAACAACCAATCTGGTAGGGGATCTTAGTGGCTCCCAAGATGTAGCCAAATCAAATCAACTTGGGATTCACAACAGAAGTCAAATCAATTAAACAATAGCTAAGATGATCAAGAGCTAGCTTTTACCAATGTGTGAACTAACTGCAGAATCCAATATGGAATCATAAAAAGGAACCAGAAGAATAAATCATTCTATGATGAGCATCGACAATACATACCATAGAGCTTCCTAACAATTCCTTTTTCAAACTTGCAAGATCATCATCAACAGATGAACTCTCTAATAAGGCAAACTGCAAAGAACAGAGAAATATCCAAATAAACAGATAATACTAGGGCAGCCAGTGACATATTAAACTACAATTTATCATTGTAAAAGATTCATCATTACCTTCCCTTCAAGATCATCAGTGGACAACTGATTAAGGGCCTCTGCCTGTGACTCCATTGCCAGCACTGTAAATGAGAACATTGAGAAGCAAATTATTTCATTGACATTAAAAAGCAGGTTAAATGCTTCTGAAATTTTGATATACTAGTTTACATATCCTTTGGAATTTTAGAGTTTTAGATCACTAGCCTCCTTGTGATGTGGACCTTTGAGAACTTAAACCAACTCCAACAGGGAATAATACAACAGGAAATCCAATTCAGGCTGGTTATCAAATTCATAAAGGATCATAGCTTGGACCAAATCAAGTGGAAATACAGTGAGATTCCATTATATTTTAAACATATCACAACAGAAAAAATCATTAAGTGTAATCTCTGGCTCAACCCATGTAAAATATTTTCATTTTCAGCTCAACAATAGAAAAGAAAACATTATAGGGAATAAAATCTCCCTACCCTTTTCTTCCATCTTCTCAAACATAGAAAGTGCACTACTGGTATCGATATTACCCAACATCTCACTCACTTTTGTTGCAGTCCTAATAGGTACATGATACAAAGTTCAATTCTAGAGAAAATTCTTAGAATTTCAAGTAAAATGAAAAAAAGAAAAGACATGAGAAGGACAAACTTTGCAAACTGTGCCCATGCTTTGAGAGTATCTTTCTTTGATTTGGCTTCTTGTATCTTGCTCTCCAGAAGCTATCAAAGATCAAAATATAATTCAAGAGAAGCAAATGCCACAGTTGTGGAAAGAGTCTCGACAAAAAGGATCATACTGTAACATCTGAGAAGCCAACAAAATTATCGAGCTCTCCAAAATGTACTTGGACATGGGGCTTTAACCAATGAGGGATCTGCAAGCTCTGAAGAAGGAACACCATAGAATGCCACAACAGCATCAACTTCTGGAACCAAAGCAACACTTGCAATGGACAGCGCACCACCCATGCAAAAGCCTGTAACCCCTGCCTGTGAAGCATTTTTTCTACCATGATGTTAACAAAAAAAAGCAGCTCCAAAAGTTGATCAACAGGTGGCGCTCTTCACAATAACAAACAGAACCAAACCCTAACCCCAATTTCCAGATTCCACACGAACCCTAAGGGCAACCACTCCAGCAAAAAATACACGAAATCTACATGAAATTGAGACGAAAGAAACCCTAACCATAGTAAAAACCCTGAGAGAGAAAGAGAGTACCTGATCGCCGTTGGGAAAGAAGAAAGAGAAAAAAAGAAAGGCAAACAAAGAAGACGCAGAGGATGAAGCCCTTAACGTAATCCCTCAACCAAAGCTGGTCGAACGGGGGGTCCTATTTATAGAGGGACGGGAGCGCGTCCCACTTCCCTCGCCCGCACGCTTCGGCTTCCCTCCTCCGCACCTGTGGGCGATTTGGGTACGACAGGTGGAGGGGCGACGATGGGTCTTCTGCAGGATCCATTCCGGCGAGGTCTATGGTGACGGTGCTGAGGCATATCGAACAAGCGCAGTTCCCCAAATCCTCCTTATACAGTATATTGTCGACGAGCAAGTCGACGGATAGAGAGGGAACCAGCGCAGGCCGTTAATCACTTCCCCAAATCCTCCTTCTCCTCGTTTCTTCTCTCACACACCCGATCCTGTTAAATCTACAAGCGAGGTGGGCGAGGAAGCCGCCCGGCTTGGTGCCGCCGCCGGCGGAGGGGTCATCGCCGTCGTCGTCGCCGGAGATGACACGGACGCCGACGGAGTCGACCTGGGGGAGGAGGGAGGCGAAACGCCCTAAGCAACAGCGCAGGCCGTTAATCACTCCCCCAAATCCTCCTTCTCCACGTTTCTCCTCTCACACACCCGATCCTGTTAAATCTACAAGCGAGGTGGGCGAGGAAGCCGCCCGGCTTGGTGCCGCCGCCGGCGGAGGGGTCGTCGCCGGAGATGACACGGGCGCCGACGGAGTCGACCTGGGGGAGGAGGGAGGCGAAACGCCCTAAGCAACTCTGTAACGAGAGAGAGAAAGAGAGAGGGAGAATTTAGCGCTCTAATTTAATTGAAAATTAGCGACGACTAATTAGCGATGGATTTTGCCATGAAATACTTCTCGGCTTATTCGTCGCTAAATTGTAATGGTTCTTGGACAGAAAGTTTTTGTCGCCAATCCGTCGCTAAGTAACGACGGACATTTTTTTTGTTGATAATGTCGCAAATATTTCGAAGGTCAGCGACGGATATTATTCTCTCACTAGTTCATCGTAAATTTGCGACGAAAAAAATTCGTCGCAAAATTTCCGTCGCTAATCGAGGTTTTTCTTGTAGTGTAAAGAACAATTTATGAATCCTAATTAATTAATATTTCTAATTTAATAAGAAAACCATTTATACAACTTAACTAATTAGAACTCTTAATCAATTAAAGAAACAATTTAGGACTAATAAGTTAAAGTAGGAGAGAAAGGAAGGTGAAGACATCTTACCTTGGGTTGGACCTTGACTTGGCTTGAGTCCTTATCTTGGACTCTTATTCCAAGTGGATCTATATCTAATCGGCATCCCACCATGAGTCCTAATTACAATATTCAAGGTCCACTTCAGGATCCAAATACTAAAATTGCAATTATCCAAAATAAAATTTTGACAAGAATTGAAACATAAATTATATTTTTATTTTTTAGAAAATTATCGAGAAATCTTAAGTGTTATAGGCAAACTGAGACAATGCAGCTAGGTCTCTCTGACTGGAGTAGTTTCTTTGAGTAAAAATAAAAATAATAACAATAATAATAAGACACAACTTAAAATCATAACTCGGACTCAACCAAGGCTCAACTTGGCTCATGAGAAGCTTGGCTAGGCTCAGAAATTGAGCTTGTTGAGCCGAGCTATGAGCTAGCTCATTTAGATAAATGAGCCATGACAAATTGTGCTTGACTCGTACTGGCTCATTGTATATATAATGTATATATATATATATAACAAGCCAACTCATGATCGGCTCGTAATGAGTTAAGGCTCGGCTCAACAGATGATAAGCTCAGTGCTGAGTTCGAGCAAGGTTATGGGTTGGGTCTAGGGTGCCCACCCTGACCCGACCCGACTTTACATAAAGTCAGGGTGGGCACCAGCTACCCACCATATGGGTTAGGGTGGGCACTGCCCATCATGATTACAACCCCTATTGGGAAATTTCAGGTCACGGTGGGCACATGCCCACCATGGCCCCAATGTGACTATGCTCCTGGTTGCAAGTCTAGGGCGGATAAATGATGACATAAACGGTTAGTTTGTGGTTCAAAGTTTTTTTTATATGTTTTCAAATTACCATTAAGCATAAATTGATGAGTATTATGCGATTGAATTTGGTTAGAATATTAAAGCTTTTTATTAATTAGCACAAATGCATAATTTTTTATGTTTGTTGGATTTAATGCTTTTATGTGTGTTTTTTCTAATTACCATTAGGCATGAATCTATGAATATTGCATGATTTTATTTTGGTTAAAATATTATGAACCCTCTTATCAATTAGCGTAAATGCATAATTGTGATATTTATAAAAACTAGGGTTTTGATTTGATTTTTCTAGAATAACATAAATCTTTAATTATAGTTTTAGTTTTTTTGTTTTTTAAATTACTATTAGGCATGAATATATGAATATTACATGATTTGATTTTGGTTAAAATATTATGTTTTTTTATCAAATAACATTTGTAGGAATTAAGATTTTGATTTTTTTTTAGAATGACATAAATTTCTAGTTGTGATTTTAGGATTTTTTGTGTTTTTTTTCTAATTATCATTAGGCATAAATTCATGAATATTGCTTAATTTGACTTCTGTTAGAATATTGGATTTTTTTTTATCAATTAGCATAAATACATAATTTATAAAGCTTTTAGGATTAGAGATTTAATTTGAACTTTTAATGTGGTGAATTAGTATAATTTATTAGTAATTATTTTATCTTTTTTACTTTGCATTTATGGCCGCTTTCTCTCTCTCTCTGGCCAGAAAGGCCGCCTATTGCCCTTGGCAGCCCTTTCCGGCCACCGTCCCTCTCTTTGTGGTTCATTTATTGGAAAAAGCTCGCTGAACTGGGGACAGAATAAACCATGTCCCACTGGCCATAAGTTCGTGTATTTATATAATTGTATTCCATCTAATCTTCATGGCCATCTGTAACTATGATAAAGCTGCAACCGTATGCATTCTATTTTGACTTAGATGGGGTGAGAACTGCGTGGACAGTTTGTTTGAAATTCCAGACTTGGTTGAGCTTTTTTGTCACGCACATCTATCTTTGTTATGATTATTTTCAATAGACTCCACCACCCACCATATTCATCATCATAAACATCACCAGCATTATGATCCAAAATGGCTTATTGTGGCTGAAGATAGTGAACTCTATGATGCCTTGCACAGCTTGCTTTTGGGTGAATATTGGCATTTATTGTTTTGTTAATTTTTGCATTTATTTAAAAATTTTATTTTCTTATTTTTTATATTTTTTATGTTTATTTATTTATTTTTCGAGTTTTTAATAAAAATTAAATTTTAAATGTACTGATTCACAAACGATTCGATTTTTTATTTTTTTTAAGAAACCGATTCACCTAGTGAACCGATTTTAACAACATTGTTTGAAGGGCGTGAGTGAAATTTTAGTTTTACGCCCCACCCGGTTTGGCAAGGGTTCCTCGTCGTAAATATATATTTTTTTTTTTAAGAATTTGTAAGCAGCATCCGTGGTCCGCCGCTCTCCCCATCCGCCTGCCTCCCCTAAAACCCTCTCTCTCTCTCCACCTTGACTTTCCTCATCTCACCCGCCTTCTCTTCTCATCTCGGACTTTCTCCCTGCTCATACTGATCAAGGTTAGTCTTTTTTTCGCCTTTTTTCTTTTTGTTGGTGTCGATTTTTCATACTCACCCTTTTGCTCTATTTCTCTACATGTTTCATGAGTATTTGCGTTCTCCATATTGGGCACACCACGTGTTATATGAAATTCCTTAACGAAATTCGAGCTACCATATAGAGATCCTTTGTAGGTCTGATATATTTAGCATTTTCAGGATACCAACAAAATATTTCACATAGAAAAGCATATTAGTTAATTTAATTACTCGGTTTGAATAATGGTAGCCTCCAGTTTTTCGTGTAGTTAAGATTGGTGAAAGTGTACGCTTAGATTGAGGCTTTTAGTTAAATATTCTTGTTAGTTCAGAACCTCTATTCTATGTTCCTATGTCATTGGTGCGCTATATGACGCTAACCTTCACTTTCTCTTTCTTCTATGCATTGTTTGATTTAGAAATATATTGACAAACATGATGACCGGAGGAAAGAATTTGGTGTCTCGGCCTCCGGCTTTCTCTAATGATGGAAAGAAATTGTTTGTCTGTACGGGGAATACTGTTTCAATCTTCAGCACCTCCACAAGCTTGCTGGTAATCTTTCATACCCCCACTTAATCTTCGGTTATGTTGTAATATGGTCTTCTCAGTCCGTGAACTCTTGGTTACAGATATCAGAGTTGGAAGGTCATACAGCGCCAGTTACTTCTGTAATTGTTGTACGAGTTGCTGGTCTTGCAAGTAAGCTTTTATGCAACTGCTGGACATCGTCTTTGGATGGTACTGTGAGATATTGGGACTTTGCGTCGGCAGAATTGATTAAGACGGTGGATGTTCGGCTTCCGATCTTCTCCATGGTGAGTGTGGTTTTTGTGCTACATCTCCCCCATTTTCTTTTGTTCAGTTTTCTACCTCAATGTAATGACCATTAATGTCCTGATTTTACTGTGACATTCCTAACTATAAGAAATGCTGATTCAACCGTGTCATTTGTATACTGAATTCTTGTCCATGTATTCTACTGTAATTGTGCCAGCCGATTTAAAACTGATTTCTTGTAGTGGATCTCTAGTTCTTCGTCAAATGACACATATATCTGCACGTAAAGGAATGTATACCTTAGCAGAATGTCCATGTATTCTATTTTAACTGTGCCAACTAATCTAATTTTTTTTTACTGGGTCTCTAGTTCTTCAATAAATGACAACAAATACATATGAGAAAATATCCAGTTTTCTCTGCTAAATTTTGTCCATAGATGTGTGCATTAACATATATGAAGATGTGGAGTGTGATAATCTTTTTTCAAATTGAAAGGGTGAAGATGGTCTTTGTTTTAATTTTTAACTAAATGGATCCACATTTCTTGCATGTGCTTAAAGCTCTTGAAGTCCTAGATGAGGTTAAAGTAGTGATTGGTAAGTGACGTGGTGTGGTAGAAGGGAGAGAAAGGAACCCTCATTTAAATTTTGTTATAGGCATCACTTGAATATTAGGATGGTAACACACACACACATATATATATATATATAGAAAAATTCATAGCTACGCAATCCTTAGGTGCGCAGCTACAGTGGAATGATGCTGGCCGTCCATCATCGTGCCTGATGGACGGCCACCACACGAAAACGGTGCAAAAAACATGCAAAAGCTTGTTTTTACGTTTTTTTGAACTTAAGTGGCAGTTCTGGACCACCTTTAAAGGTCCCAGGATGCGCCTGGCATTAATAAAAACCCTTTTTAGCAAGGTCCCAGCGGAACTGGGGCCTTTAGCGGCGGTCGAGAACCGCCACTAAAGGCTGTTTTGCGCGTTTTTGACGGTGTTTCAGCATTTTTTGCAGGAAAAATGCTGAGCGTCCATCACTCCTGCGATGGACGCCCAACAAACCTCCACTCGAGTTGCACTCCTATGGATTGCACAGCTACCTATTGCTCTCTCTCTCTCTCTCTATATATATATATATATATATATATATATATATGACATGTGGATGTCTTTGTATGTGTATATGTGCATGCATGCTAAGTAGAGTGTTATCAAGGTAGATGATTTAGATGCAGTTTATCACTTTTCATGTGAGAGTATAAGTTTTCAGGTGTCTTTCTTACCTACAGAGAGCAAGTTTCGATTAGCTGAATGGACTTGTTTGGTTCATGGATAATTTTGTACCCAATGAAATGTAGACTTTGATGTGGTTTTGGTTGTTTACTTTAAGGTAAGAGGTTGACTAAAGTTCGCCTGTAGAAGGTATCATAGTGCAATGCATGGGGTAGCCTTCTACTATAGTCATTAGGTCCATTAGTAAGTTTTGTGAATATTTTGGTGATTAAAAAATGTCAAAACTTTGAGAGTTAATTTCATACAAAAAATGGAAATTTGCATGTGTACATGTGTGTGTGATAAATCATGGATCATACCAGAACTCACTGCAAGAAGAGAAGGAAAGACACAACATAGAGGGGCTGAATCTTGCATGATCCCCAATATATGTCTTGCCCTATTCCTTTTCCCATTTAGATTAAGCAAATATCTTTTACATGACACAAATACCCCTATAAACAAATAAAGAAAAAACTATACAGGAAGGGGTAATAAGGTAACCAGACAATAAGCTATGTCACACGGACTCGGCTCCAAGGTCGCCGCACCCGCGTCGACACGCACCGACACGGGTGCGGACACGGGTGCGGCTCGGACTCGGTCAACCCGACCCTGGGTGTGGTCAACGCACCCAGGGTCATTTTGGTCCATTTTTTGGATTTTTTTTTTTTTGAATTTTTTTTTTTGAAATTTTCTGGGCTACAGCTGTAAGGAAAAAAACCCATCACAACTAAAAAACCTGTACACTTTCAAGTTTTAAGTACAGAATGGGCACAACTCAAGTTTTTGTGGTTTTTTCCTGTATGAAGAAAGTGAATTATTACAGTGTATGAAGAAAGTGCCCAAAAGTGAATTATTCCTGTATGAAGAAAGTGTACAGAATGCCTTCACAACTCATCACCTGTCCCCTAATGGGCACAACTTTGACCGAGTCTTATATATATATATATATATATATATTAATATATATATATATATATATAGCCGAGTCCCCGTGTCCAAAATTTTTGAAATTGCGCCGCACCCGTGTCGCACCCGCACCCGCACCCGCACCCATGTGACATAGACAATAAGTGTAATATGATAACACTGTGAGACTGGTTCTTGGATCCACGATCCAATCCGGATTTTAGCTCATCACGTCTGAATAGCCTCCCTCAAGTTGTACATGGTCTTTTACCATGAACAACTTGCTCTTAAAAAACCAGAATCTTTGTCTGGTCAGCCCTTTTGTGAACAGGTCAACAATCTAATTTTTTGTCCCAACAAATCTTGCTTCTAACTCTTGGTCCTCAATCTTCCTTTTAATAAAGTGTTGATCTATCTCTATGTGTTTTGTCTTTCCATGATGAATAGGATAAAAGGATATTTTGATCACTCATTGATTGTCACATAACAACATAGATTTAGAAATGACTTCACTTAAGTCATTCAACAAATGTCTAATCTATGTCGTTTCAGCTGTCACGACAACCATTGATCTGTATTCAACCTTTCTAGCTATTGCTTTTTGCTTCTTGTTGCTCTAAGACACTAGATTTCCACCAATAAAAACACAATACCCTAACACTGACCTTCTCTCATTTGTGTCTTTTGCCCAATCTACATATGAATAAGCCAAAATGTTTAAAACATCTTCTCCACTTGATCCTTTTCTATACATCAAACCATCTCCTATGGACCTCTTCAAATATCTAAAAATCCTTTTTACTACCTCCATATGCCTGGTTATAGGCTCACATAAATTGTGACACTTGATTAACAACAAAAATATATCAGGCGGAGTGACACATACCAACTATACTTCTGGACTGGGTTGGATCTTCATATATTTCTCCATCATTCACATTAAAGCTTTGATGGATTGGAGTAGGGGTCAACATGGGTTTGCAATCCTTCATTCTTGTTTTAGTGAGTAGATCCATTGTATATTTGTGTTGGGTCAGTATAAGGCTGTCATGCTTCCTATCCAAAGTTGCCAGCCAAGGAAGCGGGAAGCGAGGCACTTTCAAAATTTTAGGAAGCGGGAAGCGTGGGATGACTTAGAAGCAAACCAGGAATCGTCTCGGAAGTGAACCGGAAGCGAGGGGGAAGTGAAAAAAGAGAAAAAAAAAATGAAAAAAAGGGGGAAGCGAGCTTCCCCTAAATGGGAAGCACACTTCTCATTTTTTTTCTGCACTTCCCAGCATGTTTCGTGCTTCGGGGAAGCGTGCTTCCCCATGTGCTTCTGGTGACTTTGTTCCTATCTACCTTAACCCCAAGAAAGTACCTCAATACACCAAGGTTTTTCATTTTAAATTTTCTACTCAATAACTCCTTAACTTCATTAATGTACTGATCAAGATTGCTGGTGATAATTATGTTATTGACATATATGAGAAGCAAGGCAATGAAGTCATCTCCTTTGTAGATAAATAGCGAATAATCCAATGGAGAGCGATAAAATACATACCTTTGAATCTCCAAGGAGAAGCTCTCAAACCAAGAACATGAAGCTTGTTTAAAGCCATAAATTTTCTTTTTAATTTACACTTGTTATCATTCTCACTATAACCTAGTGGCTGCTCCATATATGCCTTCTCCTTCAAATCTCCATGCATGAATGCATTTTTGACATCTAGTTGACTTAATTTTCAACCATGATCAACTGCAAGATATAAAATAATTTGTATTGTCCCCATCTTCACCACAGGGCTAAAGGTTTCTTCATAATCCTGACTATACTTTTGTGTAAATCCTTTTTCAACCAGCTTTACCTTTTGATGTTGCCATCTTGTAAAACCATTTTTATCCAACCATATTCTTGTCATGTGGTCTTCTGACTACTTCCTAGGTTCAACACTCATGTAAAGCCTCTATTTCCTCATTCATAGCTTTAATTCACCTATTGGATTTCACAGCTTGTTAGAACGTTTTAGGTTCTTCTTGTCTTTCAATTTGAGTAAAAAAGGCTTGAAAATCAACACTAAATTTTTCGTAGCTCACCCATCTCTCAATCGAGTGCCTCACTCTAGCCGATCTTCTTAAGGAATTTGGCTGATTGTTGTCACCGGCCTGCATGGGCAAATGCATGATGTTCTCTCCATGAGTGACGTCATCTTTGCTTATTCTTGAATAAACACATCCCTCTTTGAACCTGCCATCATTACTTTGCACATTATTTGTCTCGTTTTGCACATTAAATTCAGCATGTGAGGTGTCTTTCACCACCTTATCATGTACGGCTACAATGGTGAGCCATCTTCTTGATCTGCTGCTCAATCATTCACGCATGGAAAAAGATGTGCACTTAACCCAGGTTAATAAACTTCAAGCATTTTGTTGTCTTGCGATGAAGATCTATGTGTTCCCTGAAAAATTGACTTCATAAAAAACAACATTTCTTGAGTTCTTGATCTTCCCTGTTTTAATATGATAACATCTGAAACCTTTATAATTATTAGCATAGCCGACAAATTTGTAAATACATGCCTTATTTTAAAATTTGTTTTTTTGCTGCGATCTATCAACATGTACATAGCAAATGCATCCAAAAGAACATAAATCACCATAATTCGGTGACATCCAAATAAAGTAAAATATGGGGACTTGTTTTGGAGGACTTTCGTGGGCAACCTGTTTATAACATGAACCGTTGTGTGAAAGGCCTCTATCCAAAGTTTGATAGAACTATCACTAGCATGTATCATGGATATAGCACTTTCAACAATGTCAATGCTTTCTTTCAGCAATTTCACTTTACTGGGGTGCATGTGGGCATGAAACTCTACAATTGATCCTACAATTTTGCAGAAAATCAATAAATTCTTTAGATGAATATTCACCACCCCATTAGTCTAAAAATTAAGAGTATTGGAAGAGAATTGATTCCGAACATAAACATAAAATTTATTGAACAAACCAAACACTTTCGATTTACATTTCATGAAAAAGATCCAAGTGTAACAAGAATAATCATCAATGAAGATAACATAATATTGGTTGCTAGAAAAAGAACATGGAGCAGGGCTTTAAACATCAGAATAAATAAGTCAATTGGTTTTGAAACTTTTTTATTATAAGAATTAAAAGGAAGAACATGACTGTTGCAAACTCGACAACTAGGACAAATGTGATCATCAGTTTATTGACTTAAACAGTCTTAGGCAACAAATTACTGAAAATCAATCTCTTAAAAAAATCACGACTACAATGACCTAATCGATTGTGCCAAATATCTGGCTTATTAAACTTGGACAAACTAAAAATGCTTGCAGAAGAGGACGATACGAGCTTCAAATTTGATTTCAACTGAGCATGGGCAACAAGAGGATCTTCCTTAAAGATGTACATAATGAGCGTCTTCTTCGTTCGAATGTCCTTGACATACACAGCAGAGAGTGAATTCAACGTAAGAATTAGTATCATCAACAAGTTTAGACACAAACACAATATTCTTTTTAATGTTGGAAGCACAAAAGACATCATGCAACTGAATGGAAAGGAAATAGACACATTTCCAGAATGAGTTGTGGGGTGACGATTACCGTCTCTAGTAATAATATTGTTTCTACCAAAATATGAAACCAATTTAGAGAACTTACCCACATCACCAGTGACATGGTTTGTTGCACCCGAATCAATATACTATACTCCTTGCTCATTCTGTTTGAAACTCAGCCCTACCAATGCTGCCAATAAAATTTCTTTATTAGAACCAATCTGAGAACCGTTGCTTTGACCTTTGTTCATCAAAAACATTTAGGAAAGCTTTCATACCAAGATAAAACCAATATACTCTGACATCATAACAATTTTCCATATTTTTTTAAAGAGGAACAATCAGTCTTTCATTTTGTGAATGTTTTTGAAAAACTGTACAAATTTTCTCAATGTTTTTCGCTGAGTGAACAACTTATTTTAGAGATCTCATTGCTGATATCCATGTGCTGAGTCTGCAAGACTCAATCAGTGCACTGTTTGAATTATGTTAGTGGGACCCATTTTAGGTTTATTAGATTTTTGCCCTTTTACATTTCTTTTGGTGTGGAAAGTACAATGTGCCTGATAATCACACTTGATACCCTGAAGTTGCTAAGTCATTTGTGTTACTAAGAGTTGCCTTTATTGCTGGATGGATTTTGACTTGGTATTCAGTTCACTTCTGGTGCTTGTCTTTCAAACTCTATTTGAAGTTCTACCTTTGAAAGCAATCACAGTTATAACTGATTATGAAAGTCTTGTTCTTTCAGGTTATTCCAAAGACATCAAGTTCAAATATAGATAGCAGTAATAAGTTATCAAACTTATATGCTATTGTTTCTGTTGAAAGTCCAGATCTTTTAAGCAATGGTAGTGGGCAGCAGAAAGTAACAAGCGGGCAAGTTCATCTGGTTAACTTGACAAAATCAGTTCTACTTAGAGGTCTCTTAACTGAGGTTGGCTTATTTCCATGTGCCTTTGTTTCTCATTTTTTGTGTTGGTGTGCTCATGCACGTGTTGTACCTGTGTGTGTCTGTGTGCATGTGTGGTGTAGGATTTTCTGACAAAAGGAAAAAGCCAAAACTTTACAAGGAGATGGTAAATTGGTAATAAAAGATTTTACTACGTTAAACTTTCAGAGTGGTTCCATTAAACAAAATTATCAAAAAATGGCCTGCCTTAGAGTTTTGACTTCTAAGAGTGCCACAGGAAAAATCTTATGTGTGAAAATGTGCTTTTCTTGGTTTTGAGGCTTCAACTGTGTGACAAAGGTTTCTTCCTTTCAATTTTAGGGTGTCTTGCTTCTGCATTGCATTCAGCTGAATTCTTCAGCTCAATGTGAGTGCCTTTATTACCATGACTAGTTGGATTAGAAGTAAATGATCTTTTAATGGATGTCTAGAATATTCTGAATAGGACTGAAATACCCCATTAAACCTGAAATCCAATGGGCTGACCTGACCCAAGCTAAGTCAGGTTAGGTCTGGGTGTTCACCGCATTGTTTGATATTTTTCGTCTTCTTGTTGACTGTCATTTTTATTTCAAGTAAACTTGTACCGGTTATGTTTCCTCAAATTGTTTGACACATGCTTCTCATCTTGTAGACGTCAAACGCTGAATCTTTGGTTGTTAGCAGCTCTGGTGATTTCTTTGGCATGTGCAATGTGAACAAACTTCTTGTATGGAATGTTCCCGTGAAAGATTTCAATCAAAACGAGGTCAGGAAGATAAAACTACACCATACCAAAAAATTGACAGTTCTGGCATTTCACCCAAGTGAGAGGATTGTTGCTGGTGGTGATATCACAGGAAGAATTTTGATTTGGAGAGGGTTTGGAAATAGAACTTTTTCTCAGAATAGAGTCAATAGACATTCTCTGAATAAGAGTATGACAAATGTTGAGGACCAAGGGCCTGGTGTGAGAGACAATGATGATGCTGACTCTTGTTCAACATGGCATTGGCATCCAACTGAAGTGAAACTTCTTTCATTTTCCTCTGATGGGGCGTATCTATTCTCAGGTGGAGAAACCTTTGATTCAGGCTATTCTTGTCCTGTTGAATATTATATAAGATCATCAAATATTTGGTTAATAGATCCTGTTATTTGGGTTCTTCTACTTACTCTTTGATGGCTCACCATAAGTGGTTAAATTAAGAGTACAAAATAAAAGAATATCATTGCTTATTTTCTTATATATCTTGTAGGTGGAAAGGAAGGAGTTCTTGTTTGTTGGCAGTTGGATACGGAGAAGAAGAATTTTCTTCCACGTATTGGATCCCAACTTCTCTATTTTGTGGAGTCCCCAGATCCTGGTCTTTCGTCTGTAAGCTTTTCGCTTGATACTTGCTTTGTGTTACTGTTAATTGATCTTTGGAATTCTTGTTTTCTTCTCTTGCACCGAGTTCTGTGTAATTAGAAACTGACATAAAATCTTTTAAACATATGTAGAGATCATTTCTGATGTGTGTTTCTCTTATAACTCTTGAAGATAGTATAATAAGTTGTTTTTTCAAGCAAAAGGGTTTGTTTGGAGAATTTGAGCTGCAACATAAGTTGTACATTGCTGCACATATAGATCGGAGATATGTTGGGGCGTCACATGCACATGTTCATGGACACTAATGCACACACCAGGGAATTACTTTGGAGTACTATATTTCTTTCTCAGAAATATGATAACTAATTTCAAAGCAAGAAATCTTACTAGAAGGTGTGGAAAAAAAGACTAATAATGTTATTTGTAATAATCTGAAAAACTAGAAAATGTTCAGAAATTAAGTAGATGTTTTCATATATATATATATATATAAATTAAGTAGATATTTTCATATATATGTATGTATGTATTTATGTATATAGTACAAAACCTGTGCGGGAAAGAAAAAGAAAATTATATGTTGTTATGTAGGATTGTTACTTGTAACATTAGCTAATTTTTTTTACAAACATGCAATACTTTTGTTGTTAGAGATCAATATTGACCTGTATAACTACTATGAGCTGGGGTTCAATGGGATAACTGTTAAATTATGTAATTGAATCTTGTAATCCAATATATATTTTATATATATAAGGTAATACATATATATAATATATGTATATGTATCTACCTATTATATATACAAAATATAGATTTATTTATTATTAGCCGTAGGGGTAGTTATGATGCTCTAGTTAGAAGGATGGAGAAATGGGAAAATATATTAGTTAAAAGAGGTCGGGGTAGGCCTAGGAAGACATGGATGAAGGTGATAAGAAAGGATATGAATGCTTTGAACCTCACCGAGGACATGACATTGGATAGAAATGAATGGAGGAGAAGGATTCATGTGGAAGACCCATAATGATTTTCTTTGTTGGTTCATATCGCCGACCCCAATTGTTTTGGGATGAAGGCGTAGTTGTTGTTGTTGTTGTTGTTGTAGCCGTAGGGGTAGTTATGTCTTTTCACACATTTTACGCATATTCAAGACTTTTTGTAATTTCCTTTTTTCTTTTCTTTATTTTTCCCATTTTTTTTTTCTTTTCAATGTACTCAAGTACCTTGGGGGGCCCACCACTAGTCGTTGGGCCCCTCCAACGGTCACATTTGTGACCATTGGAGATGTGGGAGCCCCTCCAAGGGTCTTCCCTTGCCCTATATAAAGGTCCTCCCTCTATTGTATTCTTCATGGCTTTGGGTCAAAAGCCCAAGTGATTAATAAAGTGTTTTTTATTCTTTTTATGCCTTTGATCATTTGTGAGATTTAGTGGGTTGTGCTTTTGTGCACGTGTTTATCATCAAGAATATTAAGGTCTTGATCATAGTATCTTGTTGATGATACTTTTACATGGTATCAGAGCGAGGTTGGAGAAAGAAAGATCGTGTGGATTCTCACATTTTTCTGGTGCCTCGAAAAATATGCCCTCAAATATTTGGTGATTGGGGTGGATCCTTTCGTTCATCCAATACTTTAGAAGATTCTTCCACCAAGAAAGATCTAAAAATCTCTTGAGGTACATATCTTTTTTTCTCATTTCTCCTCTCCAATGGGTGAAAAAGACTCTCATTTCTCCCTCGGCTTTAAACTTAATGGCTCCAACTATCACGTTTGGGCCGAAAATATGGAGGCGCATATTAAAGGAAAAGGGCTTTGGGGCTATGTCTAAGGCTCGATTCCCGAACCGGAGCCTAAGATCACCTTGATGGAGAAAGGAAAAATAATTTTTTTTGAAGATTATACCAAAAAACATGAAGAATGGAAGATGAGGAACTTCAAAATCCTCTCATGGATTTTCTCGTCCGTGGAAACAAGAATCAATGCCAACATTATAAAGTTTAAGAAAGCTTCTCAAGCGTGGAAATACCTTGAAAAAATGTACACTTTAAGGGATTTGTCCCACAAATACTATCTTCAAAAAAGGGCCTTGACCCTTCAACAAAACAAAATGACTATTAGAGAGTATTTCGCGGAGTTGTCTTCCATTTGGGATGAGCTTGCCATGCGTGAACCCAAATGGAGCGGAGAGGCTATTGAGCTTAAGCACAAGCAATTAGAAAAAGATCGTTTTTTCAATTTTTTGAATGGGCTTAGGCCCGAATTTGAACAAATCCGATCGTCTCTCCTATTCGCCTTCACTTCCTCCTCTCTTGAAGATGTAATTACTAAACTAAGTGGGGAAGAGACATGTATGGGTATAAGTAAGAACAACCCAAGTGTTCTAGCAACACCTTCCAATAATGAAGAAAATGAAGGTGTTAATGCCGTTTCAAGACTGGGGAGCAATTTAAGGACCTATAAGTTTCCTTATTTCAAGAATCAAAACCAAAGTTCAAGCGATCAAGAAGGAAAGAGGGATTATAGCAAGCTTTTTGTGCAACTTTTGTAAGGAACCGGGGCACATCAAGCCAATATGTCCAAAATGGAAGAAGTTGTTAGCCATGGCTACCACATCCCAACCTCAAAAGGAAGAGTGATCATCATCTTGAAATAGAGCTCTCTCATTGCAACAAATTGTGGATGCTCTTCAACCTCTCTTCAAAGGGGATATTTCTGGAGCCGCCATGTCAACCTCTTCTCCTCCTGGTAAGACATCGTGACTTTTAGATTCGAGTGCTTCATTTTACATGACCCCAAGTATGAGTTCTTTTTTCGATTACTCAAAGTAGGGATGGCAGTGGACCGTGGGAAAGCGGAGCCCCGTCCCGCCTCGCCCCGTTTGGACCGAGGATGAAGGGTATGAAACGGGGATGGAGGCGGGGATGAAGGTTAAAATCCATCCCCATCCGGGGGTGGAGGCGGGGATGGACGTGCACTTTTCCCCGCCCCGCCTCGTCCCCGCCCCGACCACTTTTCCCCGCAATATCCCCGCCCCGCCCCGCCTCATCCCCGTTTGAACCGGGGATGGAGGACATGAAACGGGGATGAAGGCGGGGGTGGAGGATAAAATCCATCCCCGCCAGGGAGGCGGGGCGGGGGTGGAGGATAAAATCTTGAGGCGGGCGGGGGTGGAGACCTTGTCCCCCGCCCCGCCCCACTGCCATCCCTATTTTGAAGTAAAAGGAATTGAAAATTTTGAAAAACAAGGGTTTTTTATTCCAAAAGTTAGATTTATACCTAAATTAAACTTAAATTTACTTTCGGTTTCTCAACTCTCGGATCATGGGTGTGATAAAATTTTCATCTAACAAATGTTGGATATAGGATCGTCGGTCCGTGAGGTTGATTGGGGAAGGCTCTATGAAGAGCGATCTTTACTACGTCGATTCTCTTCAAATTCCAAAGAACCCATTTTGTAATGTTGTCTAACAAAAATATATTAATGTGTGACATAAGAGACCTGGACATCCAAATATTGTAAAAAAATTTCATTTACCTTTTGTTAAAAGTTTATGTAAAAGTGATTTAAATTGTAACGATTGTATACTTAGGAAAATGAAAAAATTACCTTTTTGTCAAAGATCTATGTTTACAACAAGACCTTTTGAAATTGTTCATTCGGATGTATGGGGACCGACACCTGTTTTGTCAAAAGGAGGTTTTGCATATTATGTCATTTTTTGTTGATGACTACATAAGGTATTGTTGGATTTATTTTCTTAAACACAAATATGAAGTTTTTTCGACGTTTAAAATCTATCATATGATGATTAAAAATCAATTCAATGGGGATCTAAAATTTTTTAGAACTGACTCTGGTGGAGAATACCTTTTAAGTGAATTCAAAAATTATCTTGAAAGTCATGATATTCTTCACCAAAGATCTTGTCCGAAAACCCCTCAACAAAATGGATTAGCCGAAAGAAAGCATAGACACATAATAGAGACAACTCGAACTCTACTTATTTCTCAAAACATTCCAAAAGGTTTTTGGGATGAAGTTGCTTTAGCATCTTTTAATCTAATAAATCGACTACCTTCGAAAAGCTTGAACAATATCTCGCCTTTTGAAATGTTGTATACCAAAGAACCCGACTATAGTTGGTTGAGAATTTTCGGTTGCAAATGTTTTGTTCTTACTGACAAAAACGACAAGCTTTCATTGAAAGCCATTGCCTGCATGCACCTTTTTTGTATATTTCGAAACCCAAAAAGGGTTTCATTGTTATGATATTAAGAATAATAAATTATATGTTTTCAGAAATGTGAGTTTTTTGAAAAATGTTAATGGTTTTGAAATATGTGAACCTTTTAAAGAAAGCATGGATTACTCATTTTTATTTGAATTATTAGCTCATAATGATGATAGTGATGATGAACTCACTCCTGATGAGGCCAATGATAAAGAAGACGAAGAAGATATTCCCTTCCATCCTCCTATCTCCCAATACAGTGATGAAGGGGCATCAAGAAACCCTATAACATATACCCATAGAGACAAAAACAGTTTTAGGAGTGCGATTGAAAAATACAGTGAACCTAGTGGTTCCAATTCAACAAATGTTGAAAATCTACGAAGAACTGAGAGAAATAGAAAGATGCCTTCTAGATTCATCTCATATGATTCTTTTACTCCTAAACATAGAGCTTGTCTTAGCGCCATTCATTTCTATGTAGAACCCAAGAACTTCGAAGAAGCCAAAAAGAATGATGAGTGGCTGAAAGCAATGGAATGTGAGCTTTCAGCTCTCAACAAAGCAAAAACCTGAGAAATTCAAGTTCTTCCTAAGGGTAAGAAAGCAATAGAGTGCAGATAGGTATTTAAGGTAAAAACTAAGAGCGATGGATCTCTTGAGAGATATAAAGCTCGGTTAGTTGCAAAGGGATATAGTCAAGAATACGAGATTGACTATGAAGAAACGTTTACCCCTGTGGCTCGAATGGTTACTGTTCGATGCCTCATCTCTTGAGAGATATAAAGTTCTGTTAGTTGCAAAGGGATATAGTCAAGAATACATGATTGACTATGAAAAAACGTTTGCCCCTGTTGCTCGAATGGTTACTGTCCGATGCCTTATCACCGTTGCCTCAATCAACAAATGGAACACCTTTCAAATGGATGTTAAAAATGTCTTCCTAAATGGCGATTTAAATGAAGAGGTATATATTGATGTTCCACCAGGAATGAAGACTCTCAAAGGGAAAGTGCTTCGCCTTCGAAAATCACTTTATGGTTTAAAAAAAGCCCCAAAGGCTTGGTATGATAGGTTTAACTCCGTAATGTTAGAAAATGGATTTTCATCCTGTTTCACTGACACCGCTTTGTTCGTTAAAAAAACTAATGCAGGGATTGTCATTTTGCTTTTGTATGTAGATGATATGCTAATAATCGAAAGTGATACTAAAAGGGTTAAAAGCATAAAATCAATTTTAAAGGTTAGATTTGAAATGTCTGATTTAGAATTTCTAACCTATTTTTTAGGTATTGAAGTGACATACTCTCATAGAGGGTATTTTTTGTCTCAAACTAAGCTTGCATCTGAGGTTATTGACAGGTCAGGTATTACGGATGATAAAGTTTGTGAAACTCCTGCTATAGTAGGAGCTAAAATGAAGATTGATGATGACATTCCTCTTTTCGATCCCACCCACTACAAGCAGCTTGTGGGATCATTGATGTATCCGAGTATTACTAGACCAGATATTTCTTATGCAGTTCATACTGCAAGTCAGTTCCAACATGCACCAACATCAGTTCACATGAGTGCCATCTTGCAGATTGTGAGATACATAAATGGTACACTAAACAAGGAAATATTCTTATCCTCTTCTTCTGAATTAAAATTATTTGCTTATACTGACTTTTGACTCTGACTAGGGAGGTGACCTAAATAACCGTCATTCGACCACTGGTTTTTGTATGTTTTTAGGAGACTCGCTGATCTCATGGAGATGTAAGAAGCAACAAAAAATGTCTCTATTCTCAACAGAAGCTAAATATTGTGCCATGACGACTACTACCATAGAAATTGTATGGATTCATCAACTTTTAGAAGACATGAGGGTCACAATAGAAGGGCCCACCAAACTATGTTGTGATGACATGAGTGCAATATACATTGCCAAAAATTATACTTTTCATGAGCGGACTAAACACATTGAGATGGACTGTCACTATGTTCGGGAAGCGTATCTGAAAGGAATTATAGATCTTCCATATGTAACTTCAGAATATCAGTTGGCAGATTTCTTCACCAAAGCTTTGTGTGCTCCGCGGTTCAATTTTCTCCTTGGCAAACTTTCGGTCATCTTGCCCTAAGTTTGAGGGGGGGGGGAGGTGTTAAATTATGTAATTGAATCTTGTAATCCAATATATATTATATATAAGGTAATACATATACATATATATAATATATGTATATAAAATATATGTTTATTTATCATTAGCCGTAGGGGTAGTTTTGTCTTTTCACACATTTTACGCATATTCAATTCTTGAATATGCTTTTTGTAATTTCCTTTTTTCTTTTCTTTATTTTTCCCATTTTCTTTTTTTCTTTTCAATGTACTCAAGTACCTTGGGGGGCCCACCACTAGTCATTGGGCCCCTCCAACGACTATGTGGGAGCCCCTCCAAGGGTCTTCCTTTGCCCTATATAAAGGGCCTCCCTCTATTGTATTCTTCATGGCTTTGGGTCAAAAGCTCAAGTGATTAATAAAGTGTTTTTTATTCTTTTTATGCCTTTGAGCATTTGTGAGATTTAGTGGGTTGTGCTTTTGTGCACAAGTGTTCTAAGAGTTCTTATTGTGCATGTGTGCACATGTTTATCATCAAGAATATTAAGGTCTTGATCATAGTATCTTCTTGAAGATACTGTTACAATAACTTCATGTGGAAAAAAACATTAGATTCAAATATAAGAAAGCAAGGATTTTTCAGATAATTTCAGCATTAACAGCAAATTCAAATATGAGATAGAAAAATTCCAGGGGTGATTCTATAGGCTTTATGCTGTACCTCTGTGATTGTGTTAGGTAAGTTGCAAGGATGACAGGCTTCATGAGCATATGTGGATATATATTTCTTTCCATATTATTCAGCACCCATGCTGCACGTCAATTGACTTGGCATGCTTTGCTACCTAATGTTTTAGGAACATTGACTTGGAGATTTGTCAAGGCTTAAGAAAGCCTTAGATTTGGAAGAACCTGAAAACTTCGTTTGTGTACTGCATACAAAGTTAACCAAGTCTTGAAGGATTATTTCCTAACCAAACACCAAGAGGTTATTTCTCAATTGAACACTCAAAATTAGCTAGAAAATTTTCTCAGGGCCTACCACTCGGAAAAAGTGAAAAGAAAACATTTTCTATCCCAAAAGAGTCTTGTCTAACATGATACTGGCAGCAGTGTTACACAATGATGAAGATTAGTATACCACAAATTAGATACTGGCTTGCATACACATAACAAAGATAAAGAAACAAAGGGGATGTGCATATTGCTTTTCTCTACTCACTAAATGAATTAACAACATAATAAAGATAAAGAAACAAAGTCTATACGTATCGTATTGGTGGTTTTGCATCATCCTGCTTTCACATTTCCTTCTAAAGCAGCCTGAACCGCCTACACATATTCACTTCTGGATGATTTAGTTGCCACCTTGTAATCATCTCATAATGATTGAACAATCTCTCTTCACCATCTGAATTCTTTTGTGCCATCTAAAAGACGACTTACAATCCATCCGGCTGAAATGAAACTACCATTGTGATTCCTTATAGTGAATCTGATTTTAGTCACAAATATTAAAAATAGAGACCCAAGCTTGATGATGGAAGCTCAATGTCAAGATTAGAATCCCAAGCTTGATGAAAGTTTAAAAGAGGATGAAAAGCAACATAAAAATCAAACGGAAGGATGAAAAATTGTACACATAAGATGCTAGGAAAATATACATTTTTAGATAATTGTTACTAGCTACCATCAACAAAAGCAAACAGATGTTAACCATCTTCACAGTGGCCAGAGCACAAATTTTCCTTTACTAATTTGGAATAATAAGTCATCTGTGCTCACAGACCACTGGATCTTATGAAAAGATGAGCTTCAAAGAAAGTAGTTAGAATTGTCAAGTGACAAAGAGGGAGACAAAGCGAAATTTTGGAAAAAAAAAGAATACAGAGAAAGGAAGAATAGATGCGTGATAAAAGGAGGGAGAGGCAAGATGAGGAACACAAATTAGGATCACTACTATGTCACATAGGTGCGGGTGCGGGTGCGGATACGGGTGCCGATGTGGCACTTTAAAAAAAACTGGGTGCGGGGAGGGTATATATATAATTTTTAATAATTTTAAGTTAACAATGCGTGTATGTGTGCATTTATGTATATATATAGATAAAACTGGACTTGGTTAGGGTTAACTGAATTTACTTTGAGACAGAAATGGACCTCAGTGTGGTTGACTTCACCTGACGCAAAGGAAGCTGTGTCCAAGTGCCTCACCCGCTTGGGTGAGGGTGCAATGCGGGTGCGGTGCCCTGTTAGAAGAGTCCGTGTTACATAGGATCATTATTATCAAGCCTGCTCTGTGCCATGTTATCCTAACCAAGTGAAATGCTCATCATACTGAATATTAAAGCAAAATATTTATCCAATATATAATTACATAAATCTTCTTCAATAATACATACATACATTAGCTATGTGCAGACCAGCAGGGAACATAGTGGGCGCTATCTAATTGCCAATAGTCCTAGTAAGGCTTATTAGCAAAATGTTTTTAAGGTCTGCTAGAGATTTTTTTTTAAAATTATTTGTTAGCATATCCAAATGCACCACCAAAACTTGAAAGATTCATTTCCATATCATTTTATAGGATGGGTATTATTTCTCAGCATTTCCATATGCCTCGTCCTTCCCCCTCAAATCACCATAACGGTCCATGATTAGTAGTCACTGATTGTCCATTAAGATGACATCCACAGAGATGCTTTTGTAAATGTTAAGACTTTCAAGTAGAAGCAAGATAGTGCATGATCATGAATCCACATAGGGCATATTCACCCCATACTGGAAACCATAATACATATTCAATGCAATATTCCATTTAGAAAAAGAAAGGGGGAATATCTTAGATAATGAGGTTCAACTAAAATTTTACGTAAAGTAGGGATTTGTACCACAAAAATAAATTATGGCACTTTTAAGGCATCATGAAATTACCTCTATGTGCATCCCAGATAGATGCAATTGTCAACTCCCAACAAAACAAAAGAAGATTAACAAAAGGGCTCTTCACTAAATGGTTTAATGGGGGTTCTCGCTGCTCTGAGCTTCCTAACCTATGTCACATGGGTGCGGCACTTTCAAAAACCTTGGGTGCGGGGGTGCGGCTATATATATATATATATATATATATATATATATATATATATATATATATATATAGAGAGAGAGAGAGAGAGAGAGAGAGAGAGAGAGAGAGAGAGAGAGACGGGGTTTCCCCCGGCGCGGGTCCATATTGGGGATACCATTCAGTGAAACAAAACGGATTCAAATTCCATTCACCTGATCCATATTCCTTCCTATTTAACTTAAGAAGAGACCAAGAAGTCTTGGGCGCTGGTTCCATATTGGATACAGGATCCGAGTCGAAGTTCTCCAATTAGTGGCTCAAATGGGTATGATACGGGCTGGATTGTGCAGCAGGTCCGAATTTGATTTTGGGTCCAAACTAGTTCCAATGTAGTCACTTCAGATCCAGATCTGAATTTTGAATGATCATACTGGATCCAATAGAAAAATTGGAAACTAAGTTTTTGAATGTAAAAAAGACTAACTGGATCGGATCTTGATCCAAATAAAGTTCAAGAGTAAGTAAGTAACAATCTTAAATTCAAATGAGAATTCAGAAGATTCCAATATCCAAACATGTAATCCTGAAAGTAAATTTGGATCTTAATTTAGGATCCAAATCCTTGAATAATGGGTCGGATTCGGATAAGAAGTCCACCCGAATCCGGTTCATTCGAACTCCCATCCCACAGGGGCTCATCTGCCAATTCTGAATGAGAATTGTCTGTTTCGGTAATTTCTCATCTCCTTAGCCACGATAAAAGGAGATACCCGCTTCCCCAAATGCTTAAAAACCCTAATCGCCGTTGCTCCTCTTCTTCATCTCTTCCCTTTATCCTCGCAGTCGTCGGGAGAAGATGACCACTCGGTTCAAGAAGAATCGCAAGAAGAGGGGTCACGTGAGCACCGGGCACGGACGGATCGGGAAGCACCGAAAGCACCCCGGAGGCCTGCATCACCACCGGATCATCTTCGACAAGTGCCACCCTGGGTACTTCGGCAAGGTCGGTATGCACTACCACAAGCTCAGGAACAAGTTCTACTGCCACATCGTCAACATCGACAAGTTGTGGTCCCTCCTCCCGACGGATGCCAAAAAATGGACCAAAATGACCCTGGGTGCGTTGACCGCACCCAGGGTCGGGTTGACCACACCGGGTGCCGCACCCGCACCCCCACCCGCATTGCATCACGTCGACGCGGGTGCGGCACCTGTCTGGCCGAATCCCTGTGACATAGTTCCTAACCATCCAATAGGAAAACAATTTCCTTATTCAATAAGCAAAACTTGATGGAATCAAAGGATGAAAGGTTACCTTTAGGCTGCACATGGCATCTTTCAAGAAAGCACAAGCGCTCATGACATTGACAGTGTAGTATCATACAACTTGCAACAGCTACAACACCACACCATCAATACAATGCAAAACCATTAAGTTCATGGTAAACCACAACAAAAAAGGAGAACCCCTAGAAAAGCATGTAATGGCCCTTAGAGGGATAAACAATGCAAAGAGAATGGGTTTCAACCTCTCCCTCCAATTGCCCCCCACTTTCCTATAGCTCCTGTTTTTCCCTGTACCCACGAACCGGCCTAATAAAAAAAAAGGAGATGCTTTAAATGAGATAATTTGTGTCCATCAAACAAACAAACTAAAAACCTAACAAGAGAGAGAGAGAGAGTAGCTTTGATTTCATGAAAAAACCATTAATTCTTCACCATTTTCCAACGCAAAATTTCATATTGGAAAATAAAAATGCAAATATTTTAGAAGTGGTGACAACTAAATGCATACTTGAGAGATTGAGTGATGAAGAGCCAAAATGGGGGTGGGTGAGGGGTGGCAAAGAGAAGGGGAGGCAAAATAATGTCTCCAGTGCTTCATAGAGAGAGAGAGAGATAGGCAGAAATCACACGTGAGTTGAGAGACCAGACACGTTTAAATGGAGGAGAAATTTAATACAAAAAGCACGTATAATCTAAACATTTGAAAATTTGTTTTTTTATTGGTAGAGAAGCAGGGTTTGATCACTTTGAAGTTTGTGCATCTTCCACAGTAGGTATATATATATATATATATATATATATATATATATATATATATATATATATATATATATACAACAACAACTACGCCTTCATCCCAAAACAATTGGGGTCAGCGATATGAACCAAAAAAGAAAATCATTCTGGGTCCTCCACATGAATTCTTCTCCTCCAATCATTTCTATCCAACGCCATGTCCTCGGTGAGGTTCAAAGCATTCATATCCTTTCCTATCATCTCCATCCAAGTCTTCTTAGGCCTACCCCGACCTCTTTTAACTAATATATTTTGCCATTTCTCCATCCTTCTAACTGGAGCATCATTAGGTCTTCGCCGAATATGCCCAAACCACCGTAAACGATTTTCTCTCATCTTATTTTCAATGGACGCAACACCTACCTTCTTACGTATCTCCTCGTTTCGAATCTTATCTTTTATTGTATTTCCACACATTCATCGAAGCATACACATCTCAGCTACACTCATTTTCTGAATATGATGTCTCTTTACAGCCCAACATTCCGTACTATATAGTAAAGCGGGCCTAATTGTCGTCCTATAAAACTTTCCCTTCAACCGCAATGGCATTCTACGATCGCACAACACTCTAGTTGCACTTTTCCATTTCATCCACCCAACCTTTATCCTATGGTTTACATCTCCATCAATTTCTTCATCCTTTTGAATGATAGATCCCAAATATTTGAAATAGTCATCCACTGATATTTCTTGCTCGCCAAGCTTCACTACACTCTCATCACTACTGCGTTGCTTACTAAACCGACATTCCATATATTTTGTCTTACTCTTACTCAACGTAAAACCTCTTCCTTTCAATGTCTGTCTTCATAATTCTAACTTAGCATTAGCCCCAGCTCTAGACTCATCAATCAAAACAATATCATCAGCAAACAACATACACCACAACACATTTTCTTGAATTGATCTCGTAAGCTCATCCATCACTATAGCAAATAGGAAAGGGCTTAAAACAGATCCTTGATGTAACCCAACCGTTATAGGAAAATTGGTTGTCACCCCTCCACAAGTGCGGACATTGGTTACTACTCTTTCATACATATCTTTAATTATACTAATGTACTTGAGAGAAACACCTTTCTTCATCATTGTCCACCAGAGAACATCCCTAGGTACTCTATCGTATGCCTTTTCTAAATCAATAAAAACCATATGCAAATCTTTATTCCTCTCTCTATAATTTGTCTAAGAAGATGTATAGCTTCCATAGTTGATCTTCCAGGCATAAAACCAAATTGATTCTCCGATATCATGACAACCTTCCTCAACCTATGCTCAATTACCCTCTCCCAAAGTTTCATAGTATGACTAATGAGTTTTATACCACGATAGTTTGTGCAATCTTGTATGTTACCCTTATTCTTATATAGAGGCACCAAAGTACTCTTCCTCCACTCGTTAGGCATCTTATTTGTCCGCCAAATCTTGTTAAAAAGATTTGTCAACCATTCTAAACCACTCTCACCCAAGTATTTCCAAGCCTTGATAGGTATACTATCTGGTCCAACTGCCTTTCTTGATTTCATTTTCTTTAAAGCCTCTGCAATTTCTTTTTTTTGAATCTTGCGCATGAAGTCACGATTCATCTCATGAAAAGGAATGAAGAAGTCTCCAAGATCCTGAGCATGACTTCTATTAAAAAGCTTTTCAAAATAATCTTTCCATCTCTCCTTAATCTCCTCATCTTTGACTAAAACCCTTTGAGTTTCATCTTTGATGCATCTAATCATACCCAGATCCCTCGATTTCCTATCTCTCATCTTTGCAAGCCTATAAATATCCTTCTCGCTCTCTTTGGTATCCAACTTGTCATAAACCTCCTGATATACCTTATCCTTCACGTTTCAAACTACTTTCTTAGCTTTCTTCTTTTCTATCATATACTTTTCCAAATTCTCATTATCACGACTTTTACTTAGATTTCTATAACACTCTTTTAACCTTAATAGCTAATTTGACATCCTCGTTCCACCATGATGTATCCTTACGTAGCGGTGGACCGCCTTTAGACTCACCCAATACCTCCTTAGCCACCTTTCTCATGCAACACGCTATCATATTCCACATTGATTCTGAATCCTCATCGAGACACCAATCAACTTCCTTAACTACCTGCTCTACAAACATTCCTTGTTTAGCTCATTTCAGTGCCCACCACTTAATTCTAGGATTTATCTTATGTCTATCCCTTTTGCGGCATTTTCTAATTCTAAGATCTAAAATTAAGACTCTATGTTGTGTAGCTACACTTTCTCCCGGTATAACCTTACAATCGATGGAACAACCCTTATCTCTCTTTTTAAGTAGGAAAAAATCTATCTGACTCGTATTAACCCCACTTTTAAATGTTACTAGGTGAGACTCCCTCTTCCTAAACCAAGTGTTTGCTAAGATCATATCATAGGACAAACCAAAATCTAAAATCCTTTCTCCACTTTCGTTTCTTTCTCTTATACCATAGCCTCCATGGATACTCTCAAATTCATCCCTATTAATGCCTACATGCCCATTAAGGTCACCGCCGATGAAAATCTTTTCTCCATGAGATATCCCTTGTACTACTTCGTCTAAATCTTCCCAAAATTGACGCTTGATGAAAACATCTAAACCTACTTGAGGTGCATAAACACTAATAATATTAATAATATCCGTATCTAATACCAATTTAATAAGTAAAATCCTATCACCCTTCCTACGGATCTCAACTACATTATCTATAAACTCACGACTAATAACAATCCCTACTTCATTCCTATTCCTATTTATTCCTGTATACCAAATCTTATATCCCCAAGGGTCTATCACTTTTGCCTTCTCACCTACCCATTTGGTCTCTTGTAAACATAAAATATCAATCTTTCTCCTACACATAACATCTACTAACTCTACCAACTTACCAGTTAAAGACACTATTTTCTAAGTGGATAACCTAATTTTCTGGTCTTGAACTATCATCTTTACCTTCACCCGTCCAACAAAGTGAGGGGACCCTTGCCTATTTGACACCACACACGGGTGCCGGTGTGATCCGTTGCTCCTGGGTGATGACCTAGCAACCCTTGGCCATTTATCACTGCCTCCAGGCCTATAGAGTACAACGCGTCGCTCAGTAGGGAACGCCCTAACAAAATTCTCATATTGGTTCATATTAAAAAATGGTGTGACTAAGTTTTTATGCTGGCTGTCACTGGCCTACCGCAACCCTCCTCCTTTATTAGGGCTTGGGACCGAACATAAAGAGAAAAAAAGAGATTTACACCAAAAAAAAACCCTTGGTGATGAATCATAACCAAAACTGAAATGCAGCACAATAAAAACCAGTGATCAAATCAGATAGATCCTATTTGTGTGAGGAAAGCATACCTGGGGGCCTCAACAGTGCTTGGAAACCGAAGATCGTGTAGCGTTCTTCGACGAACAGTCGTAGGTGTTTCCTGGAAAAAAAAAAACATAGAAAGAAACCACCGTGCAGGAAAATGCCCCAATCGTGAGGGAAGAGGCCGGAAACCACCGTGCAAGAAAAGCCCCAATCGTGAGGGAAGAGACCGGAAACCACCGTGCAGGAAAAGCTCCAATCGTGATGGAAGAGGTCGGAAACCACCGTGCAAAAAAAGCCCCAATCGTGAAGGAAGAGGCCTCTTTCTGATCTGCCAGGCCCCAGTATAGACGGAAAATAAATCATCACTCAAGTTCTTCCGTTCGATTTGGCCGTGCTACAGGAGGCTTGCTTCCACCTAGTGGTCGGTGTCAGGGGCCCTATTGTGAAGTGTCGCTGAGGGAAAGACTAGGTCGCCGACTGCACCAAAGCTCCTTGCAGAGGCTGGGTCGCTGACAACACTCGCTAGAGGCTGAGAGAAGGCGAGGGCTCGTGGTCGTCGGTGGTGGCCGGTGCTAGGTGGCGTGCGACAGTGGTGGCCGACGATGGGGGTGGGGCTAAGGGTTTGGGAGTGTTGAGAGAGAGAGAGAGAGAGAGACTAGCGACGATGGTGGCCGATGTTGGGTGGCATGCGACGATGGTGGTCGATGTTGGGTGGCGTGCGACGATGGTGGCCGGTGCTGGGTGGCGTGCGTCGGTGGTGGCCGGAGCTGGGTAGCAAACTTACAAAACCCTTTCCTTTTATGTTTGGGGAAAATTGCCCCTTTTCTCGTTAGGCCCCTTTTCTCGTTAGGTCTCGTTAGGCTCATTAAAAAATCATAGTTTTAGTATTTTTTCTCACATCTAACACCATAGATGTGATATATAGGTTTTGTTTAGTGGGAACTGGCTTTTGGATCTCCGGAATTTGACTTGTATAAAGGTTTTTCCGGTGATCCAAAAATCAATGGCTATAAAGGCATACAATTTTCCTGTCTTATAAAAATACATTTTTTCGTCGAAAAAACATGATCCAAGAGTCAATTCCTACTAAATTGAGCATGATAAACACATCTAACAATTTAGATCTATTATAAAACACTTCACACTATGGGGCCTGACGAGACCTAACAAAAAAAGGGGGCCTAATATGTTCAGTTCTCATATGTATGTATATATATATATGTATATATGTATATATATCTAAACATGTGGTGGTTCTGTACAGAGTTACTAGTCGAGGAAGCGGGAGCGGGAAGCGAGGTACTTTCAAAAATTTAGGAAGCGGGGAAGCGTGGGACCACTTAGAAGAAAATTCTGAACCGTCTCGGAAGCGACCTAGGAAGCAAAACGGAAGCGACCTAGGAAGCGAATCGGAAGCGAGGGGGAAGCGAAAAAATGAAAAAAATGGGGAAGCGAGGGGGAAGCGCGCTTCCCATAAATGGGAAGCGCGTTTCCCATAAAAAGGAAACCCAAAAAAGGGGGACGCTTCCCCTCACGCTTCGGAAGCACGACGTTTCGCGCTTCCCCTTTTTCCTAGGCGCTTTCGGTAACTCAGGTTCTGTATCATGATACCATACGATGGTACATGCTCTTGTTTGCATAAATCTAGCCATCAAATGGAAAATCTAACCATATAGATGTGTTTAGTTTGTTTTATTTACAATATTAGAAGGTTTTGTCATATTTAATTCGCTATAAGATTCTATTTTTGAGATGGAGAAAATCAATGGCTCATAATTCATGAAAATAAGGGTAGTTTAAAAATGATATAAAACATTATATTTGAGTCAACTTTAACACATGAAAATAATAAATAGAATATGGTAAACATGATCCAATGGTTGAATTTTGCTTTTGGAGCTTAGATCTATGTAAATCAAGTGTGTACAACCATAAGCTATGGTGGCAAGACCACCATAGAAGCGCCCACATATACACACACACACCACCACCACTATGGGGGTCGCCCACGTGGCCAGTGGGGTGGTTGTGAGGGTGCTGAGATGAAGGCGCCAGATCAAACCCCATTGGTGCACGAGTGTGTCCGTAGCTTTCAAAGGTGCGCCATGTGAGGCAAGGTGGTCGTGGGGCCCCACCTGGGGTTTTCCTCACGTCGGCAAGGGTTTCTCGTATATATATAGTAGTGGGAAGCTACCTGACCGCATCTCTACTAGATGGTACAAATTGCTTGGGACCATCAATTTTCAGTACAACAACAACAACAACTACGCCTTCATCCCAAAACAATTGGGGTCAGCGATATGAACCAAAAAAGAAATTCATTTTGGGTCTTCCACATGAATCCTTTTCCTCCAATCATTTCTATCCAACGCCATGTCCTCGGTGAGGTTCAAAGCATTCATATCCTTTCCTATCATCTCCATCCAAGTCTTCCTAGGCCTACCCCGACCTCTTTTAACTAATATATTTTCCCATTTCTCCAACCTTCTAACTGGAGCATCATTAGGCCTTTGTCGAATATGTCCAAACCACCGTAAACGATTCTCTCGCATCTTATTTTCAATCGGTGCAACACCTACCTTCTTACGTATCTCTTCGTTCCGAATCTTATCTTTTATTGTATTTCCACACATCCATCTAAGCATCCGCATCTCAGCTACACTCATTTTTTGAATATGATGTCTCTTGGCAGCCCAACATTCCGTACCATATAGTAAAGTGGGTCTAATAGTCGTTCTATAAAACTTTCCCTTCAACCGCAATGGCATTCTACGATCGCACAGCACTCCAGTAGCACTTTTCCATTTCATCCACCCAACCTTTATCCTATGATTTACATCTCCATCAATTTCTCCATACTTTTGAATGATGGATCCCAAATATTTGAAATAATCATTCACCGGTATATCTTGCTCACCAAGCTTCACTACACTCCCATCACTACTTCGTTGCTTACTAAACCGACATTCCATATATTCAGTCTTACTCTTACTCAACTTAAAACCTCTAGCTTCCAATGTCTGTCTCCATAATTCTAACTTAGCATTAACCCCAGCTCTAGACTCATCAATCAAAACAATATCATCAGCAAACAACATACACCACGGTACATTTTCTTGAATTGATCTCGTAAGCTCATCCATCACTATCGCAAATAGGAAAGGGCTTAAAGCAGATCCTTGATGTAACCCAACCGTTATCGGAAAATTGGTTGTCACCCCTCCACAAGTGCGGACATTGGTTACTACTCCTTCATACATATCTTTAATTATACTAATGTACTTGAGAGAAACACCTTTCTTCATCATTGTCCACCAGAGAACGTCCCTAGGTACTCTATCGTATGCCTTCTCTAAATCAATAAAAACCATATGCAAATCTTTGTTCCTCTCTCTATATCTTTCAATAAGTTGTCTAAGAAGATGTATAGCTTCCATAGTTGATCTTCCAGGCATAAAACCAAATTGATTCTCCGATATCATGACAACCTTCCTCAACCTAGACTCAATCACCCTCTCCCAAAGTTTCATAGTATGACTCATGAGTTTTATACCACGATAGTTTGTGCAATCTTGTATATCACCCTTATTCTTATATAAAGGCACCAAAGTACTCTTCCTCCACTCATTAGGCATCTTATTTGTTCGCCAAATCAAGTTAAAAAGATTTGTCAACCATTCTAAACCTTTCTCTCCCAAGCATTTCCAAGCCTCGATAGGTATACCATCTGGGCCAACTGCCCTTCTTGATTTCATTTTCTTCAAAGCCTCTGCAATTTCTTTCTTTTGAATCTTGCGCATGAAGTCACGATTTATCTCATGAAAAGGAATGGAGAAGTCTCCAAGATCTTGAGCATGACTATCATTAAATAGCTTATCAAAATAATCTTTCCATCTCTCCTTAATCTCCTCATCTTTGACTAAAACCCTTTGCGTTTCATCTTTGATACATCTAACCATACCCAAATCCTTCGATTTCCTATCTCTCATCTTTGCAAGCCTATAAATATCCTTCTCGCCTTCTTTGGTATCCAACTTGTCATAAACCTCCTTATATACCTTAGCCCTCGCGTTTCGAACAACTTTTTTAGCTTCCTTCTTTGCTATCATATACTTCTCCAAATTCTCATTATCACGACTCTTACTTAGATTTCTATAACACTCTCTTTTAACCTTAATAGCTAATTTGACATCCTCGTTCCACCATGATGTATCCTTACCTAGTGGTGCACCGCCTTTAGACTCACCCAATACCTCCTTAGCTACTTTTCTCATACCACCCGCTATCTTATTCCACATTGATTCTGAATCCTCCTCGAGACACCAATCAACTTCCTTAACTACCTGCTCTACAAACATTCCTTGTTTAGCTCCTTTCAGTGCCCACCACTTAATTCTAGGATCTATCCTATGTCTATCCCTTTTGCGGCATTGTCTAATTCTAAGATCTAAAGTTAAGACTCTATGTTGTGTAGCTACACTTTCTCCTGGTATAACCTTACAATCGATGCAACAACCCCTATCTCTCTTTCTAAGTAGGAAAAAATCTATCTGACTCGTATTAACCCCACTTTTAAATGTTACTAGGTGAGACTCCCTCTTCCTAAACCAAGTGTTTGCTAAGATCATATCATAGGACAAACAAAAATCTAAAATTCTTTCTCCACTTTCATTTCTTTCTCCTATACCATAGCCTCCATGGATATTCTCAAATCCATCCCTACTAATGCCTACATGTCCATTAAGGTCACCGCCGATGAAAAGCTTTTCTCCATAAGATGTCTCTTGTACTACTCCATCTAAATCTTCCCAAAATTGATGCTTAATGGAATCATCTAAACCTACTTGAGGTGCATAAACACTAATAATATTAATAATATCCGTACCTAATACTAATTTAATAAGTAAAATTCTATCACCCTTCCTACGGACCTCAACTACATTATCTATAAACTGACGACTCATAACAATCCCTACTCCATTCCTATTCCTATTTATTCCTGTATACAAAATCTTATATCCCCAAGGTTCTATCACTTTAGCTTTCTCACCTACCCATCAATTTTCAGTGTTTTTTCGAAATTCTGACCTTACAGATGTGTTGAGCATGATTGATTAACTAGAAATTAACATTTGATTCCGATGCATGGTTAGGTTTTTATAAGGTTAAAAAATCTATGGTTTATAATTTTCATAAATTTTTGAGGCTTCAAATACCATTTTTTCCATCCAAAATGCATGATCAAAGTGTGAATTTCTAGTAAATCAATCGTGCGAACACATTTGTAAGGTCAGAATTTTGAAAAAACACTGAAAAAATTCTTAGTGGGTAGGGTTGGTACGTTTGCTATATGGTAGGTTTTCATTTCTCTCTCTCTCTCTATCTATCTATCTATCTATATATATATATATATATATATATATATATATATAGAGAGAGAGAGAGAGAGAGAGAGAGAGAGAGATAGATAGATAGAGAGAGAGAGATAGATAGATAGAGAGAGAGAGAGAGAGGTGCCTGACGCTTTTTGTGCCTACCACCAGTGGATAGGAGTTTTCAGGTTGTTTTTCAAAAAGCTGACCCTGCAAATGTGTTCTGCATGATCAATTTGCTAGGAAATCACACTTGGATCATGTTTGTTAGAGGAAAAAGACGATTTTTAAGCATTGAATATTTTTTAAATTATAGACGGTTGATTTTTGAATCTTATAAAAACCTAACTTGGTGTTGGAATCAGACGATCTAAAAGTCGATTCCCATAAAATAAAGCATGTAGAACACATTTGTACGGTCAGATTTTAGAAAAAATAGAAACAAACTTTCCATTACTCTCTCTCTCTCATATATATATAGCATTGTCTCAGCTACATGGGTTGGCTTTATGAGCTATTTTTCAATTTTCCTATCTAGAGCTAAAGTGCTATGTCAACCCAAAATCTTCTAAATACGAACTCTCAATCTCTGTGCAAGTCATAGACATGTTCACACTTAGAGAACCCCACCCCAACAACACACACGTAGGGGTGGCAATCGGGTCGGGTTGGCGGGTCGACTCGGCGGGTTGGCGGGTCAGCATACCTCAACCCGAACCCGACCCGTTTACGGCTGTGGCAAACACGAACTTGACCCGTTTATTAAACGGGTAACCTGACACGACCCGCCAACCCGTTTAATAAACGGGTTGGGTCGGGTAAACGGGTTAGCAGGCGGGTCGGGTAAATGGGTTGGCGGGTCGGGTAAATGAGTTGACCCGCCCGCCTAACCCGTTTATTAAACGGGTCAGCCGGGTTGGCAGGTTGGCATACCCCTAACACGAATCCGACCCATTTAATAAACGGGTTAGGCCGATCGACCCGTTTATTAAACGGGTTAGTTTAAGCCAAACCCGAACCCGCCTAAGAGGCGGGTTGGCGGGTCGTGTCAGGTTTTGCCACCCCTACACACACACAACACAGAATTTTTTTTTCTTGAGTTTTCAATACTCAAAGTTACAATTTAATTTTCTATAAACAAACTCATTTTTTCCTATGTTCCACTCTGCAGTCTGCACAAACTTTTAGTCCCACAGTCATGGTGAAAATGGTTTTCCATTAACCTGTGGTATTTACTTATTGCGTATAGGAATTTAGAGTTTTAACCCCACATCAGAAAATGTGCAATCTGTTCGTTTTGATAAAATAAAGAGCTGGAAACTTCAAAAAATTTATGATAGATGAAGTGGTTTATGGTATACATGTCCCTTCATTTTGCTTTTCTTTTTCCTTTTCTTGAAATTGTGTGGTCATTAAGTGCATGTACAAGTCTTGTTTGTGAAAGATAATGCTATCTATTTCAGATGTGAAATAAAATCCTGGATTCTTATCCTTTCTCTTTTTAAAATGATCAAGAAGAATAGTGTTTGTGAACGCTATTGATCTAATCCATGCTGTTGTTTTTTACATGCTCGTTGTAACTATTCTTTGTTAGCTTGTTCATCAATGAAAGGAAAAATCACATTTCCTTACCGTCATGGCCACGATCACCATTATTTGAAATGTTTTTACTATAACCTTTTTTAATACATCAATTGATTTGTGCTGCTTTATGACTACAGTTCTAGTGTATAACGTATGGTTCCATTTGTGGCCTTTACTCCATCTCCTCAAATCTCATTTGTGGTTTCTTTTTTATAATTCCTGTATTTTTGCTCAACATGTGCATCTTATCTTAATAGTGCATTGCTTTTGCTTCACATTAGAGGTGTCACTCTTGATACTTCTTTATCACATATAAATAGTTGTAGAATAAGCTACTCTATGTTTTCAGTGATTTTCTCGGCATTACAGCCACAACTTTCAACATCTTCAAACTTAAGGGTGTATTCAAATGCACTGGGATAAAAAGTTATGTGCAAAACTTCTGCCCCACAAAAACGATGGGCCCACATTTTCCTTGTTGCAAATCAAACAAGGACGAACCTTTGCAGAGGGACAAATCTCAAAATGCGAACAATTTCCAGAAAATATAGTTGCACCACCATGATGTATGACATTTTATCTCGGATAAAATATCTCTTATCTATGGACGCCCTGGGATGGAGTATGAGACAAAAGGGCTTCCCAAATAAGCATACTGTAAAATTAGTGTCTAATTGTAGTTTAAACCTTGATGGCACAATTTAATAATATCTTTTATGCCACTGCCACACCCATCCCATTGCTTATATCATTGCCTAGGATTTTAGCACCAATGATTCTCATGCCATTATTTGATGAATTTTTAAGTTGAATACCCTATCAAAACCTACACTTTCAAAGCCATTGCACTCATCTATGTCACAGGGATTCGGCTAGCAGGGTGCCGCATTCGCGTCGACGCGACCCGACGCGGGTGCGGCACTGGGTGCGGTCAACCCGACCCTGGGTGCGTTGACCGCACCCAGGGTCATTTTTGTCCATTTTTTTTGGATTTTTTTTTTTAATTTTTTTTTGCCCTATGAAATGGGCTGTGGAATTTAAAAAAAATTCTTTGGGGGGGGGGGGGCGCTGCCCCCCTATAACCCCCCGCTAGGGCCCCCCCCCCTCTGGACCCCCCTTCCTGCAAGGGCAAAAACAATGAATCAGGCTCCACAACTCATCACTTTCATCTTTGGGGACAACCATATAAGATAAAAAAATGGTAAAAAGTAAGTTGGGCATAAATGTCATGGACCTTAACAGCTACCATACATTCATACATATAAACTATACATGATATATATATATAAATATATATATATATATATATTTTACATTTTTGCCCCTGCCGCACCCCCGCACTCAGGTTTTTTGGAAGTGCCGAATCCCCGCACCCGCACCCATGTGACATAGGCACTCATCTGTATCACCAGTATACTTAGAAAGTTAGATTGCAATCTCTCATTGATTGCTATATTATTTTCTTCATTAACTCCTAAATTCCAACACCTACGTATTTGGTTAAGCAATCTCTTGCCTTCATGAATGAAATTTTCACTCATATGGTATGGATAGGTATAATTTGGAATTGATGATTTAATATGTTTATTATTTTCTGTCCTGTTCAGAGTCATGCTGTGAAGGTTCAACAATAACATCAATATTGTTAAAATTGGTCTGAATCAGCCTGAATTGGCCGAATCAGCCCAATGATGATTCTCTTTAATAACTTGTCATCTGATGGTAAAATGTTGTTGATTCGATTCAATTTGATTCTTAGTTTTTTTAAGAAACCGATTCACCTAGTGACCGATTTTAACAATATTGAATAACGTACATCACTATCCTACAACATCATCTTCTTGAAAAAGTCTATTTGTCTATGTATTCTTTACTTGTATTTGTTATTTTGTATTCCGGGTCTAGATAATATATCAGACCCAACCCATACTATAAACAAAGGATATATATACATGTTTTAGGTCACGATTTCATTATTGAAAATCGTGATAGCCGCAACTCCTTTCTCTTTCATCTCTCTTTCATGTGTGACAGATCCTAGTGAAATCTATCATGGTATCAAAGCAGAGATCCATCTAGGGCTTCGAAGTTGCTTCCAGAAGGTCTGACCTGAGAGATCGACCTGCATCCAATCAAGAGGTTTTCTTCTTCCACACTTTTCTTCCATCTTCTTCTTCCTTCTTTCATTTACTCCTCTACTATTCTTTGTGCCTGAATATTCAGATTTGACGTGAATCTGCATTAGACCTGAAACACTTCGGTTCTTCTTTCTATTCTCGTCTCACGGTTTGTATTGAATATTCAGATCTGATCGTGTATATACGTCAGATCTGAAATATTCAATCCTTGCGTCAGATCCCAAATTTTCTTGATCGTGCATATTCTCCGTCTCACACTTCCTCATTCTGTCAGATCTGAAATACTCAGATCTGATCATGAATATTCTTGGTTTCGCAATTCCTATTTCTGTCAAACCTTGTCTGAAACAATCAGATCTGATCATTCATCAGTATTAGATTTGGAATACCATATTTCTTGATTACTGAATCACGCAAATCGTTGTGCCTACAAATCGTTGTCTACAAATCGGTGTGCCTACAAATCGCTGTGTCTACAAATCGTTGTGCCTATAAATCGCTGTGTCCACAAATCGCTGTGCCTATAAATCGTTATGCCTGTAAATCGTCGTGTTTGCAAATCGTTGTGCATGAAATACACCTGTTGTCAAATTCCATATTCACGAAATCCTTTGTTCTTGAACCAACATAGTTCCCATCTGCGATTTATAAAATCTGTTCAGCTTGAGCTGTTCTGCTCCCTTTCCTGCATTTATCACAAAAAAAAAGAGGCAAGAAGGGATGACCAACAAGTTTCTTAAGCAGTAGACTGTGCATCTTGTGAACACCTTATTAACTTTAAGCTATGGACTCCTCCCATTCTTCCCAATCTGGTCTCTCTTCGAGTTTTCTCAATCAGCTTGTTTCTGAAAAATTGTCCACCTCAAACTTCTTGATTTGGAAAAGACAGATCATTCCTTTTATAAGGAGTCAAGGTCTCTTAGGCCATCTGGATGGAACCGCTTCAGCTCCATTGGAATTTGTTGCACGAGAAGAGAAGGATGATAAATGGGCAATCTCAATTGTGTATGTCAAAAATGCAGAATATCTCAACTGGATAAAGAAAGATCAGTGGTCGCGTACATTACCTCTACACTCTCTTAAGAGGTACTTATTGCAATTCTTGACAATTGCACAACCATGCAACTTTGGGAGAGACTGGTTCAGACCTATTTACAAGTTTCTCAGGCAAGAATGTTTTTTCTCAAGAGAGAATTTCAACTATTGAGAAAAGACTCTATGACTATCATGGAGTATCTAAACAAGATGAAGACTATCACAGATCAACGTGCGGTTATAGGATGTGTAGTGAGCGACAGTGATATGATGCAACAAACCTTGAGTGGATTGAGATCAGAATATAACATGATTGTTACCTCCTTACTGTGTTTGCCTGCTCTTCCCACCTTTGATGAGCTCCGGGCTAAATTAATCTAGTATGAAATGACTCTGAGAGACTATTTTGAGGATAATCACACTCGTACGAATATCCAAGAGGTCTTTGCCATAGGAATGACTTATGGTTGAGGATGAGGGCGAGGAGGACAAAGGCAAAATGGACACGAGGGACGTGGATTACTTTCCACTCCCACCGTTACTCAGGGATCAAGACCCATTACCACATGCTTCTTTTGCAACAAAAAGGGGCATATCAAGGCGAATTGTTGGCATAACCCTGAAAATAAAGGAAAGTTTCATCAGGCAACATCCAAAAGGAAGTCCAGCAACACCAAATATAGTGGAGAGATTAAAGAATTGTTACTATCCGCCTTGTCAGGATTGAATCTAAAGCAGAATGAACAAAGAACTTGGTTCGTTGCCTCTGGGGCAGCAACTCACGTGACCGGTGATGCAGGTAAACTTTTCAAACCTATTTTCTATTTGGAAAAAGTAAGATTGTCACTGAAGATGGATCTTACCACCCTCTTACTCACATTGGAAAGTCTATCATCCCCATGTCACATTCTACTCTTGAACTCTCCAATATCATTCATGCTCCCAATATCAAGAAAAATATTGTCTTTGTTTCTAAACTTGTTGATGATAATCATGCTTCAATCGAATTTACTCCCTTCTCTGTGCAGGTCAAGGACTTTCGTACAAGGGAAACATTCGCTGAAGGAAAGAGACAAGGTAATATGTATGTCTTTCAAGAAGATTCATGTCATTCTGCCTGTCCTACTCACCCGGATTTGAAGTCTCCATTAGAGTTATGTCTTTTTGAAAATGCTTTTAGTATTTCTGAATGTAATAAGCCTTCTCTATGACATAGTTGTTTAGGGCATTGTGGGAGTCATTTTATTGAGAAACTTGTTTTTAATAATCTCATTCCAAAAGAAAGTCTCAATGTGGAAGAGAGAAGTCAAAAGTGTTCTAGTTGTCTTTTATGCAAGAGTCATGTATTACCTTTTCGTTCCATTAATAAGCGAGCTTCAAAGCCTTTTGAGATAATATGTTCTGATGTATGGGGGCTTGCTCCGGTCATCTCTAGATCTGGAAGCAAGTACTATCTAATTTTTGTTGACAGTTACTCTCGATACACCTGGATATACTTCATGAAAAATAAGTCTGAAGCTTTCCTTTTGTTTCAGAACTTCTTATCCTTAGTAAAAAATCAATTCTCTGAGTCCATTCAATTTTTCCAATGTAATGGTGGAGGGGAGTTCACATCTTTCTTTTTTTAAAATAATGGGATAGGAAGAAGAGTGTCCTGCCCACACACGCCACAACAGAATGGGATTGCTGAGCGCAAACATAGGCATATTGTTGAAAGTGCGATGAGTATGCTTCATGACAGTCATCTTTTCACTAATATTTGGACAAGAGCCTTTCATTCTGCTGTACATGTGATAAATAGATTGCCCATGGTTGTCTTAGAAAACAAGTTTCCTTATCATTGCCTTTTTGGAATTCATCCTGATTATCATGACTTGCGTGTTTTTGGATGGGTTTGTTATGTGCATATTGATCAGTCATTGAGAAACAAGTTTCAGGATAAGGCTCAAAAGTGTAGATTTGTGGAATATGCGGATGACTACAAAGGATACAGATGTTATGATCCCATTAGCAGACACATTAAAATCTCGAGAAATATTGTTTTTGACGAGCTGAACTTCGATCATAAAATTGGCACAGGTGACATGTCATGTTCCTCAGATGAAGTTTATTACCCTTGGTTGAATTCAGAGCTCCTTGATAGTTCGAATGAAGAATGTCATTCGGACTGTGTGCAACACGAAGAAGAGTCCCACGATCATTGGTACATCGGAATCACATAATTGTGAAGCAGCACCACCATTGGAATCGGGAAGGTATAAGGGCATTTCCTACACTAGACAAAGAACAGATGCTTCAGGACTCCTAAATCGGGCTCAAGAGGCTGCACCTACCTCCTCACACACCCTTGACGTCAGGAGATCCACTCGCATACGCCATCCTATTGATAGGTGGGTCAGCTACAACAATTTCTCCATGGATTTTCAACTCTTTTTGACTGCTCTCAACAGGGAGGATGAACCTATTATGTACTACCAGGCAGCCACTTCTAAGAAATGGGTAGAAGCCATGAATGATGAGATGCAAGCCTTGCATGAATGTGGAACCTGGGAGATTGTTCTCAGACTGCCTGACAGAAATGTGGTAGGATGAAAATGGGTCTACAAAATAAAGTATAAACCAGATGGGACCATTGAACGATACAAGGCAAGACTCGTGGCAAAGGGTTTCACACAAGAAGCAGGACAAGACTATGATGAGACCTTTAGTCCAGTGGTGAGAATAAGAACGATTCAAATCATTATTTTCTTAGCTGTTGAACATGAATGGACACTTAGTCAGCTTGATGTTAAGAACGCATTTTTGCATGAAGATTTGAAGGAGGAAGTTTACATGGAACAACCACCTGGATACTATGAGGAAGATTGTAAGACAAATGTATGCAAACTAAAAAGGGCTATCTATTTCTTAAAGCAAGCATCTCGCTCTTGGTTTGATAGCTTCTCTCTTGAGATTCAAAAGCATGGTTTTGCTCACTCCCTACTAGATCACTCATTGTTTATCTTTAGAGGGCAAAATGTGATCACCTTATTGCTAATTTATGTTGATGACATTGTCCTCACAGGAAACTCTGAGGATCATATCAAAGAAGTCAAGAAACTACTGAGTCAGAGATTCAAAATGAAAGACCTTGGTGCCCTGAGTTATTTTCTTGGAGTTGAAGTTGATAGCCGAGCTGATGGGTTGACTCTCACCCAACACAAGTATATGATGGGCGTTCTAACCAAAACAGGTATGAAGGATTGTAAACCTCTAGGGACTCCAAGTATTCTTCACCAAAAACTGAGCGCTCATGATAGAGACTTGTGTGAGGATCCCACCAGGTACCACAGTCTAATAGGGATGTTACAGTATCTCACATTCACTCGACCTGATATTGTTTATTCAGACAATTAGGTGTCCCAGTTCATGCATGAACCACGTACTGGGCATATGGAGGATGTTAAAAGGATACTCAGATATCTGAAAGGAACAATTGGAGATGAATTGATATATTCTCCAAAACCATCTGGCAAGGACATGCGTGAGAATACTGTATATTGTGATGCAGACTGGGCAGGAGATCCAGATGAACGAAGGTCTACATCAGGATATTGCATCTTTATTGGAAGAAATTTAGTATCCTGGAGCAAGACTGAGTACAAATCTATGACTGCCACTACTACTGAAGTCACATGGGTCAGACATTTGGTAACTGAAGTGGGAGAAGTGATATCTCGGTCTGTCTTGCTGTGCGACAATCAAAGTGCTCTCAACATGTCATTCAATCTGGTTCATCACAGTCGTGCCAAGCACATTGAGATATATCAACATTTTTTGAGACAAAAGATTGAAAAAAAGGAGATCGAGCCCGAATTCGTTAACACTAAAAGACAAGTTGCAGACATATTCATAAAAGGCTTGACCAATGATCATTTTTGGACGCTTAAAGGCAAGTTGTTCATGGTTCAACACCATGATCAACTTGAGGGAGGGTGAAAAAATCCATTTGTCTATGCATTCTTTACTTGTATTTGTTATTTTGTATTCCGGGTCTGGATAATATATCAGACTGGACCCATACTGTAAACAAAGGTTATATATACATGTTTTAGGTCACGATTTCATTATTGGAAATTGTGACAGCCGCAGCTCCTTCTTTCTCTTTTATCCCTCTTTCATGTGTGACAAATCCTAGTGAAATCTATCGCTTCTTACCTCTCGTCAGGTTTGTGCTGGCTTATTTAATCATATTCATGGGGGATGCTATGAAAATCACCAAATAGCCTAGGAGAGGAGCCACAGAGATAGGTCAACATCCTTTGAGATCCTATAATATCTGAGGAGCAGTCAAAATTAGCTGCAATGTTAACATATCTTGCAACATGTTTGAAGGAACTTATATTCTACTATGGATTATTGGTCTTGTACATAACGTTGCATTCTTAAAAGACCTCATTTTCATGAAGACATTCTTTAAAGATCAGTAACTAAATCTCTTCCCTTAAGGGTCTAGTTGGGAGCCGATGTTGGGAGGGAAATGATAGAGTGTTGGAAGGGGATGTCAACTACATCCTCATCAGGATGTAGTTGACATTGGGAGATGGGTGGCCAAATTCCCTCCCATCTCCCAAAATATGAGACCCCAAACAGCTGGGGGTGTAGGGGATTCAGTGAATCTCCATCTCCCTCTCAAATCTGGCCCCCGAAACAGAGCCTAAATGTATATGTCAAAATGTTGCAATAATCTTTTCAATGTATGCAAGTTCTTAAACAATGGTTTTATGTTATAGTTTTATAATTTTATTGCATAATTATTCAAGAACATGAATTCAGGCAGTAGGATGATACTTAATAAATGGAAAAGAGAGATGTGTTCATACTTTTACCTGAATAGATTAAGTGCATTAAATCATTGTTTGTCATAATTACCTTTCAGGTAATTAGAAATATTAGTTATTTCATTTTTCTCTATTCAAGTCATGTGTTGCCCATCAAAGAGTGTCATACTCCATCAATTGGCATTGTACAATGTGCATGCTGAGTTGAAAGTCTGGAGACTTATGAGAATTGGGAAACAAGCCTTGCAGGGTCACCATATCCAGAAATAGTAAAATCTTATGCAAAAAGGAATATATAGTTCAGAAAATAAAATTGTTTAGTTGGAATTTTGAATAGCATGTTAAGTTGGTGAAGTTTGTCATATTTTAATTTCCCAAGCTCTATTGATATATCTTTGCATCTTTTTTCTCTATTTCTTCTATATTTTCTATATAGAAGATCTTTCATGAAGATGCATTATTAAACAGTTATTCAGTCCGAGTGCATATACTCTTTTGCTGATTTCAGAGGTATACTCAAGGCGTTCTTCTTGAAAATTTTATTTTGTCGTTTTGTTCTTGTGTGCCTTTTAGGTCTCATGTGCAGATAATCAAATCCACCTTCTCAAAATGCCTTCTATGGTAACTTTAAAGCCCATCACTGGTATTAAGGTACCTTGTTTTGCCTTTATTGTTCTCTTCTCTTCTCTCTTTTTTTTTTAAAGAGATCACATGAAGTCCTTCTAAACAAACATCTTTAATTAACAGGCATGTTATGCTAAACTAGCTAATTATATGGTGTCTTCAGCTTTCTTATCCAATTCCAGAGGTTTACAAGGGTTTATGGGGAAATAAGTTTGCTGTCAGTTCTGCTACCGGTATCATTGCTCTGCTAACTGAAAGCTATCGTGTACAGTTCTACCATCTATTCTACAATCGCGAGATGTCAGAGGTGTGTGTAGGATGTACTGTTATCTGTTCCATTCATCTGGTGGAGAATTTTATAATTATGGGTTAGCAATCTAATGAGGATTCCATGCTGTGATCTGATTACAGTTGTGACTGAGATTATCATGATGTAATCTGATTGCGACAATTTTTTGTTCAGATATAAAACACAATTTTTTGTTGATGAATCTTGCAGGTTCAGATTTGTGAAAGGAATTATCAACCTATTGATGATATCACGGTATGAGGGCATAGCTTTGTCTCTCTCATTGGTAGTCAACTTAAACCCTAACAATTATGCATGTCAGAGTAGTTAAATCAATGTGTGATCTTTACACTAGATTTGCCTGTGACCTGTAACCAAACTAGATTATAGAAACTTTGTATGAATTGTCTTAGGATTGTGGATAAATAGGAACTGCCATTTACTGATGGTTGCTTGTTGGTTTTTCAGGGAAAAATACCATGGATAAATTAAAAAGATGTTTTATATTATGACAAAACCAGAACTTTTATATGTTTAGTTTCAATTTCAGGCATAGCCTTGTTATGTTGGGTAACCTAGATTGCAAAATTGTTGCTTCCATCTAAAACCCTTAAATATATGTTGTCTGTAGCCTTTCCTTGTACAGATTTGTTCTTTATAGGATTCTCCTCTTTCTCTTACTTTTAAGTTTTAACATTGTCACCAAATGGCTTATGACGAAAAGAGTGCATGATGGTTGCAGGTAGTTCTTCCTCTACTTGCACTCTCTTCAAATGCATCCGTGATGGGCACAGTGGAGGTTAGACTTCCAGAAGAGGAAATTGGTGGTCTTATCTGCCTCAAATTTTGGGAACGTGGAGCTAGAAATGAAGAATATACTTTGTCTACTATCATTTATGAACCACATGGGTAAGTCTAGAATATGCATCTAAAGTTGAAAGTTTTACGTTATTTCATCTGGGTGGTCTTCTTCCACAGATTACCTTTTTATTCTGTTTACATGCCAGAGTTCAGATTATGTTCTAGATTTAATTCTTTCTTCATGATTGGCATCATTTCATTTAATGTTGACAAAATATACATGTTCTCATTGTTTTTCATCGTTCCTATTTGGTATAGCTTTTTTCATCTTCATTATTGTACTTTACTGCTTTTAGAACTGAGAATTCCTTATTTTGTTTGTATTATATCATAATTGAGCTTTCTCATGACATTTGGAGTGGCTTTTGTTTATGTGCATTTTGGGAAGAAGTTGGTGTTAAAGAAACTTAAGGATCTGTTGATTGCAACTCATTGTTTTCTCCCTTTTTCCCTTTTGCTGGATGGTTTTTGGCATTTAACCATCCATCTTGTTCATCTGTTTTTTACATTTTAATTATCTTTCATCTGGCTGTTGATGAAGAAAATAAGGAAATCTAGGCATCTGATAAAATTGTAAGGAGATGTCCATGGAAGAAGGAAAAAGTTCTATTTTTTTATTTGGAGGGCAATAGTTCCATAACTGTTGGTAAAAACAGAAATGCCTGCTGGATACAAGAAGGCATATGATATACATGGACAAACACAGTATGCACATGTATCTTGTCTATTGTAATGTTTGAATTGTCTAAGTTCTAATCTGCATTTAAGGCTGTCTATGTTACATGGACACGGCTGCGGATATCGGGATATGGCCATTTTTGTAAAGTTTTCAATTTGATCAGTGCATAAGGGGACATGGAATGCCTTTTCCATTAATTGTCTGTTCAATATGCCAGTTACTGTACTTCCTCTTTTGTTTAAGTTTTTCCTATGATTTATCATATTATATTGAACTTATAATGTTCATAAATACTAGATATGATTATAAGACAAATAGTCAAAGCATAGTTGTAATTGCTTTAGTTTGAAAACCATTTTTTAATCTAAATATTTTCACTGTCTTCTGATATCTTACCACTCAACCCCTGCTTCCTTATTTCATATTTAAGAATATGGTGACTTCTAGATTTTGTATGTAGGACATGCTGGAAGTATTAATAATTTGAAACTGTTTCATTTTGCATTACTAAGTTATTACTCTTCTTCTTTTTTTTGGTTTTTTCTTTGTTAAGTGATGCTGAAATTTCTGCTCTTGCATTCCATCCCACTCGTTCCATGGCAGTAAGCTCTTCTTATGGAGGTAACTTCAAGGTACTGCTTTGTTTGGTCTCTGGTTGTAGTAGCACATTTGGGGTGACATTTTGTTGGCTTGGTCATGCTTATTTTATTTGGGTTGCCTACTGATATTTGATTATTTTCTTGTTTCCCAGATTTGGGTTAGAAACAGCCATGTTCACCATAATGATGAAATGTTTCAGAAATCTGGGTGGAAATGCCAATCCATTGGTTCATACAAGTATGCTTCTTTAATCTGAAAAAGGTGTTGTTCATTGAGGACTGCACCTTCCCGGGATCTTGCTTACGACCATATTCTCAACAAAATCGAACCATTTTGACTTGTTTAGTTCATCGGTGCCTATTATCTTGGAATATTTGAAGATGTGTATATCCACATGATGAGTAACAAAAGATGTGGGGTTACCATGGTTAACACCAAGCAGTAGATTTTATTCACTTCAACACTTGTTATTCATCTTGTTCCCCCCTTTTTGCCTCAAGGTGAATTTAGCCATTGGCTAATGTTATGTTGTAGATATATGTCTCTCCAAGTGCACATCCTCATAAATGTTTTCAGTGTTGCAGAATATTTGACCTTCATTTTTTTTATTCTTATTTCTTAGGACTTTCTTTTACTTTGACATACTATGTCACAGAACACACTTAGTATTGGGTGTATCTTAGTGACATGACTTGTCACAGTATCTGACACGGACACCATGCAACATGCCCAAATGATGTTTGTTTTTCTTTATATATTTTATATCATATTTTGTGGTCCAAATCTACCATTTGTAATTCTTTCTGTGGGCATGGTTCTTGATGCCAAAATAAATAAATAAATCACACTGACATACACATTTGGGCATGTTGCTGTAATGATCACGGTGCACCTCTGAGTTGCTGAAATTTCCCTGTTAGATGTCTGGGCTGGAACTTTTACACATTTCCTTCCATGAATCAATAGATAGATTGTAATGTTTTCTACTTCATTGTTATTTTATAATCATCGCCTATCTCATAGATTTGTCTCTTAAAAATCTGGACAAATAACTGATAACCTTGTCTCTCAATTATTATACCCTAGCCCACTTGAATGTGATCTTGTCAAGTGAATTTAGTTTAATCATAATTCTTTGAAATTATGCATAAAAGATGTAGATTGTGTTGAATGGTCCTTAAAGAACTAAACTGATAAACACTGAAATTAAATGGAACTAAATATAGGTATTTTAGATTATCATGAGGTGGTCTTTAAAGAACTAAATTGTTACACCCAAATCAAGGGGACCTAAATATAGTTAAGATACTAGGTCTAGATCTCTAACCTGGAATATGGATGAGAGCATCACCTGCACCATTTTGATTTGAAGTGAAAAACTGTCACCAATTTGTCAGTCCTGATTCTAACTGGATATGTGCTTCACTATCTTTAATTTGGTCCTTGATAAACAAATTTGAAGTAGGTTGTACAATGATTTTTAAGAATGTTTTTCCCTGAACACAGAAGCATCACATTTTGGTAACCTTTTGGTTTGATTCTTGATCAACAAACTTGAAGTAGGTTGTATAATGATTTTAAGGATTTTTTTTTCCTGAACAATGGAAATACCTTAGTTGCAATGAATTCCATTCCAACATTCACTATGATAGATCTTGTCCATTCCTTCTTAATTTTTTATGTTCATATGCTTAAAAAATTTTCAGAGAGACAGAGACACTTATCACCACAAGTCTTCCTTAATTTCTGTGTTTGATTAAGGGCTTCTCTTCGTTAGCTCATTTGGGATATCAAAAATGGAAAGTTTTGCTCTCTTTAGTCTTTATTGTTTATCTTTTTCTATCATTTCCATTGTGATTCAGTATTCAGATGTAAAACTCTAGCCTTTGAATTTTGCTGTCTGTTTTTTATAACATAATGATTCTGGCTGTGATCCAGAAAGAAACCTATGACTGCTGCTGGATTTTCTGAGGATGGGTCTGTCCTGGCAGTTGCTGCAGAGACTAGCATTACATTGTGGAATCCAGACACAAATGCCCTCATTTCTGTAATTGGTGAGACTCTTAAGGTAATCTTTTGGGTATATATATGTTAAGGTAATCTTTTAGGACTTATATATGCCTGAGATACTTATGCACATGCAGGTTTTTGTGTTTCTATATGTGCAGACAAGTGTATGTGCTAAAATTTTCTGTTTTCTATCTGTTTATTGTTCAGCCAACTGCAGCACTGCTTTTTGTACCAAAATCGGATGATTTTGTGACTATATCTCGTGGTTCAAAGCCTCAACTATCTCTGTGGAATCTTTCAAAACTGTCTTTGACCTGGTCGTATCAGTTGCTTGTAGAGGGTATGCATCTTAAACTATCAGTCGCTTGTAGAGGGTATCAATTATGATAGACATCTGCAATAAATTTTGGAATATGTGGACTATGTTGGTTATCTAACTGTTTTGAATCCAAGATGTATCACTTTTGGATATATATGTAGATCCAAACTCACTAGGATATGTTTGCATGTGCATGTATCCCTACATATATGCAGAAGAATTTTTGGAGGGGCATGCTGGCATATATGCTGACTTAATCATACGAGTATTTTTTTGGTCTGTGTGCACATTTCTTGTTGTCATGCATCATAGAAAAAAGACTTACCAAGTCCAGTCCCATAGCTTGGGATGCTGAGAAGGGATATACTGGGTCAGTCTTATCCTTCTGCTTGTTTTTTGCAAGCAGCCACTCTCAAGACTGAAACACAAGTTTCCAAAGTGACAGCTTGAGCACTTTACTTTTGCACCAAACAGTGGCCCTTTTGTTGTTAAACATCATAAGGGTTGCTATTAAATGTATCTGTACTTTTGAAAGGAAAACTGCCTATTGCTATCACCTCTTTCTCGCAAGGGAAATTAAAATAAATAAGCAGTTATGGTTCCAGTTCTCATCCACAAACAAATGTGCTGCTCTCTATTCAGCTTCAAATGTAGTTAATCCCATACAAGCATGAAATCAGATTATAGTAACTCGTCTACGAGAGTAGTTGTATTTTCTTTTTATTTTCTCCCCCTAATTGCTTAGAATCAGATTGGATTTTCTAAAGGACAACTATTTGTCATTTGTTATGTGCACGAGGTTAGGCCTAGCTGGCTAGCAATGAGTTGGGCTGGGTTCCATTCATGTTAAAGCTACCACGGCAATAACTCAGGCTGGGTTGGATTGGGTTGAAAGTTTATACTAGTTGGGTTTTATGACACTGGGATGATACTTGAATCTTGATCCAACTGGTTTGGGCTGGCTTTGGTTGGGATTGGGCTCCATCTGGTTTAGGTCACCCTTATATTTAAATAGATCCTATCTTTTTGCATCCCTAAATGGGTGGCTGTCTGATTCAGAGTTGCCAGGCTGGGAAGCAGAAGCGGGAAGTGAGGCACTTTCAAAATTTTAAGAAGCGGAAAGCGCGGGACAACTTAGAAGCAAACCAGGAATCGTCTCGGAAGCGACCTAGGAAGCGAGGGGAAGCAAAAAAAGAAAGAAAAATAAAAACAAAAACACAAAAATAAAAAAAGAAGGGGAAACACGCTTCCCAATTTTTTTGGCACTTCCCAGCATGTTTCGGAAGTGCCACATTTCATGCTTCCGAAATGTGCTTCCCCATGCCTTATGGCGCTTCCGGTAACCTTGGTCTGATTCCAGCTTTTGGGTGGCACCTATACTGAAGCCCATTCATTTAAATGGTCCAAGTTGCTCTCATATTATGAATTCCTTGGTATCATGAACTCATGAACTTAAATGTTGCATACATGTTTACAGCTTACTTCGTTCTGTTTCATTTATTCACGGTCAAATAATATGTTTACAACCATCAATTTAAGGGGGGGGGGGGTCTTTTGTTATTTTTATGCAATTATATGCTGGCTGTAAGCATTATAGAGGTCAAAATTGGAGTTATTTCACAAAGGTTTTTGAACTTTCGAGCTCATGCAGCGAAACTTGATTTGAGCAGTAAACCTTTTCTTATGACTGTATATTTTAATTTGCTACCCAAACTGCAATCTTCTTTCAGTTTTTCGATCTTTTATATATATATATATATATATATATATATATATATAGAGAGAGAGAGAGAGAGAGAGAGAGAGTAGCTCCTGAACAGTAGTTGCATGTATTTTTGCTTAATCCTAATCTGTAGATTCATTCATCATTATTTATTCGCTAAAAGCCATGCTTGGATCAAATCGATTTGATGAGAAACTTTGATTTCTATTTCACCAAGTTTTGGTGCAATATGAGCCATCCATTTTCGATCGCTATAAATGCACATCTAAGCATGAAAAATGCCTAATCTAATGTATGTTTTTTATCATGTAATGATGTAAACTATATAGAATACATCTATGAGTTTGGATTAAGCAAACACCCGAATCTTTGTCCCTTTGAAGCTTTTTAGGACAGTTTAGGAGATAAAGACTGTTTAGGAGCTATATATAGTGACCCAGCTCACTCTTTTTTTTCCCAGTGATGGTTTCATTATCACGTCTCTAACATGCACTTCTTACAGCTGTAGCATGTAATATGGAGATTTCACAATTTGCAGTTCTAGTCCTTGTTCCCAATGTTTCTCAAAATACGGCACCTGTTGAAAGTTTGTCTGGCAGAGATGGACTCATTTTGCTATTCAGCACTGAAGATCCAATTCCTGTTGCTACATGGTCTGTCAACAAGGTATAATATGTTAAAATGAGGATTTTTGTACAATATAACATTGTTACTTGCTTTTATTTTTCAGTCAAGTAAATTTATCTATCTTCTTTAACATAAACCAGGCAAAAGGAGGTGGACTTGCATTTGTGTCAACACATCCATTGGCTCAGAATGAGGAGAGTTCAGAGGTTAATTCATCAGGAGCACTTCTCACATATATTAATGGTGACCATGAATACGTCATTTTTGATCCCTATAGCAAAGAAGACCAGATTGCCACTAAACCTTCACAGCAATTCACTGCCCAAGAAGAAAATGGTACTAATTCACGCGTGTTTTGTTCATTTATCAATCTGGTTTCCATGATTATTGTTACATTAAGGTTGTGTGCTGGCATCTTTTCTTTTTATAATTTGCATGATCCTCTGATTGTATTTGTCTTGTAATTCTTTTTTTGTGATCTCCAGTTTGTAAGTCCAAAATTCCTACATTTGTACCATTGTGCAAATTGGATGTCTAAAGCAAGTAGGATATATTAACACAGGAGGAGAATAAAACAAGAAATTCCTAAAGCCTGTCATGTTAAAACCATATCCTTTGCCCTCAATGTTGAGGTTGATAATGCAGAACAATGTTAGAAAATGTTAATACAATAATGATAGCAATTATGATTATTTAAAAGTTAATGTGTTTGAAACTTACTATGTTTGACTGGTAACACGTGCACACGAACAAATGCACAGGCACACAGATATACACACGGTGTTTAAGTCCCCTGCCTGTGCATGAAAAAGTAAATGATTGTGCTTGAAATAAGATGGCTACTGATGTTGCTTTCTGTCCAGGTGCACTTGGATATGAGTCTATCTATGGAAAGCTTCCATCTGTTAACACTGAAACAAAGAGCTTGCCCACTATCCCATACATGCCTTCTGGTAAACCTTGGGAGTCTGTGTTTGATGGACCTTCGCATATTTTACCACCTCTTCCAAAATTATGCTCAGAATTCTTGGCAACCCTCTTGGAGAGAAGAACAAACCTTCAGTGCTAATGATTGCAAACTCATTGGCAGCGAGTTAGAGCAAATGCGTTGAATGCATGAGGCATTAGTTGCCCAAATGGACAATTCAATGAAATACCAGCAGGGTTCCTTGGATGCGGGAGCATATATTTCTCAATGTTGGCTATCAGCTTGGATCAACCGTATGTCCATTGCTTTAGCAATGAAAGACGATGACGGCTTTCTTGGCAGTGGGATGAAACTGAATAATCAATAGCCAATTAAGAAAATGAACAGGGGCATGGTTCTGCTGAAAATATCGTTTCATATGAGGGTCTTTTGGAGCTGAGTGTATTATCAGTAAATGACCTGATTTTGCCTTGATGTACTTGTGTAAAATTTTGCATTGAAGAAAACTGTGGTTTCCGATTACTGATTTTTATTTTTTTATCGAGTATTTATTTCTGAACTTTGTACATTGGTTGTGATTTGTTTTTCGTGGGGCCTTCCAACAAGCAGGAAAAATTCAGTGAAAAGTGATTTTAAGAAGTTTAAATGGATCATCTCATGTATGATTGATAACTCGTGCATTCATTACTCTTTCCATTAACTGTAAATAGGAACCCACAGTTCATTCTGGGATTGTTTCTTGTCAAGATGGTCTATTCAGATGGTTGGTTCATCTAACATGCATTGGTAGCATACTCTCTCAAATCCATCTCTGATAGGCATGGGCTGCGGTAAAGCAGATTTGGTGATGCTGACCGCTGGTTCCATTTTAAAATGGAGTTCAGGGAATGGTACCCATGGTGAAAAGATCAGGTGCAATATGATTGCACAAATATTTATACATTAAGCACCTGATCACCTTCCATCTTGGAGACAGGGCCTGTCAGGTGTGGGGCCCAAAACCTGATGGATGGCGATCGGGTACTTAATGCACAATTTTTTGTGCAATCATATTGCACCTGATCCTCTTAAAACCAATAGTTGGCAAAGACTTCACGATAATTTTTGGTGTTCCCAATGGATTTATAGATGTGTCCGCACATTGTTGCTGGCTTCATCTTTAAACGACCTGGAAGTGATCGTATGTGTTGCTTTCTCTTTCGAGAACTTTTTGTTTAAAGAAGATCACTGTTATTTCATAGTAGCCTATTGCCGTAATTTCAAATAGCTGCAAGTTCTGATGGGGCGGTTCCTGCGGAATGAGTTTGCTCTTGCATTTTCCAATTAGGAACTCTAACGGAGACGTTGCAAGTTCAAACCCCAAATGGTATGGTTGTATTACTGGTAGGGGTCTGCCTAACCCCAGCTCTCTGTTAAAAAAAAAAAAACCCCATAAGGTATGGATTTGGATCTGATATCTGATTGACTTGAATATGTTTGATCGAATTCAGGATCCGATCAGCTAACTGAGAGTCAGATCTGGGTTCATTAAAGGCTTTCTTCATTTGTTTCCAAATCTGGGTATTGACATCCCAGTTGGATAACACTCTAAAAGAAGAAAAAAAAGGTTCCCTCTCAGCACATCCCAATTGGATAAAGCTTATAAAGATTATACATGGCTGGATAAAGGAGCACATAAGGGAACCACTCTGACCAGACATGACGATGGGTCGCCAGCTAAAACTGTATGATCATGCAGTGACAAGGGCTGACAACAGGCCGGGTATCTGACCCAGTACGTTGTCCATTTGCGCAGATAACGTAGAGCCAGGTTCGGTTTGCAGTGGGTCAAGCAAATGGGAGCCCAGACCAACCCATATGGTTGTCGTATATTCAAATATGCAGAAAAATACATATGAAGTAGGTAGGGTTGGTCATCCAACAAAAAATATATTCGGATCATGTTCGAAAAATTCGGATTAAAATCTGATCAGCATTTTTATGCCCGTATCTGGAATTTCAGATTCAGGTTTGGGTTGGATAGCCAGGTATCAAAAGTAATTTGCAACTTACATTGCAGTCTAAAGCAGCATTATAAATGCCCTATAGGATCCAAAGACCGAGGCAGCTAAAGCATGTTGGGAGCCGGAGATGAGAGGGGAGATAGTATTAACGAGGATTTAATACATAGCAACTACCTCCACAGGTGCTTGGGATATCTGTTTTGGGAAAAGAAGAGCCGTGTTGGGAGTGGAGATGGGTTATTTTGAACTACTAATAATGATCTTACTGTCCTTGCAAAATGGTGCATTTTATGAAATACCTCACAATTTGCTGAAATCCTTTTCATATCCAAAATCTTTGATTCTCAACTTTTTTTAGGATGTTTTGCTTTTCTACAAATATGGTATGATGATCACAAATCATTTTTGTGAATGTCACTCAAAATGTGTGAACCTCTTTTAACTAAACACTTCTGACGTACGTATGCAAATATAGTACAACCTTCATAAATCATGTTTGAAAATGTCACCCAAAACATGTGAACCTCATTTAACTAAATAATATTAATGTATGTTCGCAAATATAGTATGACCTTCACAAATCACGTTTATAAATGTCACCCAAAATGTGTGAACCTTCTTTTAACTAAATACTCCCGACGTACATTTGCAAATATGGTATGAACTTCGCAAATCATGTTTATGAATGTCACCCAAAATGTGTGAACCTCTTTTACCTAAATGCTCCTAACTTATACTTGCAAATATAGTATGACTTTTGTAAATCATGTTTGCGAATGTCATCCAAAATGTATAAACATCTTTTAACTAAATACTCTTGACATACGTTCGCAAATATAATACAACATTCACAAATCATGTTTGTGAATATCTCCAAAATCTACGAACATCCTTTAACTAAACGCTCTCAACGTATGTCCACAAATATAGTATGATCATTGCAAATCATGTTTGTGAATGCCCCAAAACTCTGCAAACCTTCTTTAACTAAACACTTGACGTGCGTCCGCAAATATAGTACAACCTTCGCAAATTATGTTTGTGAATGTTTCTGTGAACCTCCTTTCACTAAATACTTAAGTTTGCACATATTATACGACCTTCATAAATAATTTTTGTGAATGTTCTCAAAAGGTGTGAAGCTCCATACGCTCATTAAATCATATGCAAGGCTTTGTATTTGAAGGCTATTTTCACATAAATTTAAGGTTTTTATGGACTCCAACCTATTTCTCTCGGCAATATTTTTCGAAGAGTTTTCAGTGACTATTTTTGGTGAATCTTTGGCGTAATTGCTTTATCTTTGTCACATGATGACATATCATCAACAACTTTTTGGGAATTAAGCAATCATCGACGATAAAATATTTTGGCAAGAACATGTTTCACTCTCTCTAAATATTGAATCAACGACAAGAATCAGTTATTTTTTGAAACAATTGCATGGTTCTCAAGTTATCTTTGCATGTTCAATAGTATATTCTATTTTTTTGTTAAAGTCATTTTCTTGTATCGCTTTTGCTCGCTTTTTTTTTTCTTAATTTGGTATGCCTTTATCCTGGAATTTGGTTATTTATTTATTGATCATCTTGTACTATAAAGATGACTAAAAAACACTTGCATGATTTTCAAATTACTTTTGCATTTTCAATAGAATATGACATTTGTTTCTTGTATTTCAGTTTCATGTGAAATAACCTATTTTGTTTCTACTTTACCTACTTGTTTACCTCTATCATCAAATTTATTTTTGTAGAAAATTATTCATTTTTTTTAGTTATAAAGAGACTATCATGGAGACAAATAACACTTATTGAAAGAATAAAGCAAGAGCAACAAAAAAATTATATACTAAGTGATCCATCCTATAATGGAGTACAAAAAATGTTTGACACGTGAATAGAAAAGGAACCTGCTATGTGGCCAAACATCTGGGTGCCCAACATATTCCATGAAAAAGACAACATTAATTTGTAGAAGCAGAGAATGTTGCATTCAAATAAGAAACAACAAACATATTCAGTGGCATTAAGAAAAGTTGTTGCACAAAAGGTTGATTTGTTAGTATCCAAAATCTTGTCTCTCATTCAGGAAGCATCTATGGAGGGAGAGCAATTAGTGGTGAAGAAGTGCAAGGAGCCATTGATATTCGAGTCTTCAATAGTTGCTAACATCCGTACTCAGTTGGAGGAAGCATGAGATGTAGTCACCTGCAGCGGTGAGATAGAGAGGAAAAATTTGGATACGACGAGTGGGAAAATGGTGGATGAAGAACCTCAATAATTGGAGAGTTTACAGGCTGAGGTGGAGGAGACTGTGAAGAAGAGAGAAGATTTTTCTCTAGCAAACGAAGAGGCTGATGAGAGAAAAGAGAAGAAACCTCATCAAATGGAGGAGTCAACGAGTGAGATGGAGAGTGAGGGCATTTTCGTTGAGAGGGTAGAGGAGGATCCTCAACAAAAGAAGGAGGTTAAGGTGGACAGAGCGGAGAAGGATCCTCAGAGGGCTGAGGTGGAAAGGGCAAATAAGGACTAGGTGGAGGAGAAAGTGCATGATATGATGAAGAGGTCATTGCGGCAAAGAAGGTCTAGTGTTCATGAACATGTACTTCCTTAATTTGTTAGTGTATGCAATATGTTTCTAAGATGTTTGCAATCAATTTCAATGCTACATTCAAATATTGATTAAGTTGTCATATATATATATATATGTGTGTGTGTGTGTAAAGAATGTTTGCAAGATAACTAGTTTAAATATTATAATTCAATGATCAGATTGTGATATGGGAGTGTGTGTGAAGCGTGTTTGTAAGATAACTAGTTTGAATATTGCAATTCAATAATTAAATTGTGATGCGTGTGTGTTTGTGAATCATGTTTATAAGATAACTAATTTAGATAATGCAATTCAATGATTAAATTGTGATATGTGTGTGTGAAACATATTTATAATACTGGTTTGAATATTATAATTCAATGATTAAATTATGATATGTGTGTTTGTAAGATAACCGATTTAGATAATGCAATTCAATGATTAAATTGTAATATATGTGTGTGTGAAACATATTTATAAGATAATCAATTTGAATCTTTCAATTCAATGATTAAATTGTGATGTGTATGTGTGTGAAGCTTATTTATAAGATAACTAGTTTAAATATTGTAATTCAATAATTGAATTATGATATGCGTATAAAACATATTTGTAAGATAACCAATTTAAATATTACAATTCCATGATTAAATTATGATATGCGTGTGTGTTTGTTAAGCTTGTTTGTACATAACTAGTTTAAATAATGTAATTTAATAATTAAATTTTGATATGTGTGTGAAACATATTTGTAAGATAACCAATTTAAATATTGCACCTCAATAATTAAATTGTGATATGTGTGTGTATGTGTGTGTGTTTGTGAAGCATGCTTGTAAAATAACTTGTTTGAATAATGTAATTTAATGATTAAATTATGATATGTATATGAGAATAATATTTGTAAGATAACCAATTTGAATATTGCAATTCAATAATTAAATTATGATATGTGTGTGTTTGTGAAGCATGTTTGTAAGATAACTAGTTTGAATATTTTTATTCATGATCATATATTCAATGCAATAGTAGATCGATTATCTATTATTGTGTGCAGTTGTAACCGGGCTACTAAAATAAATCAACTTGAGTGTTATATATAATAATTAAATTCTGATACATGATTGATTTTATGCAAATTCTATTATGATAGTAGGATCCGCAATCACAAAGAGCAGATGATCTAATAAGGTATATGCATCGGTTCTACTGGTTTCAAACACACGAGTAGTTCTTAATACTATTAAAGGATGCGAATGAGTGATTTGATCGAATTCACTTCTAACGATTTTTAAAGGTCTCACTATGGAATATTAGTCATAGTCTCATAGATTTTATGGTGTAGTTGTGGAATCCGGAAAATAAACAGGTTTTAGTTCTTCAATTTTGAGATGACCATCACCTTGAAATATGTGGCACATATCACAATATTGAAGTGCCATAGGAAGCTAGTGAATGCACGTTGGTTTAGAGATTTTAATTATCAATATTGAATTTTATTGAATGCACCTGATGATGCATTCAAAAGTGAAAGGTTGAAGTTGTCATAATTGAAAAAGACATATGACAACAAGGCGAGAAGAATGAAGGGAAAGATACCCTGCGTTGGAGGGAGGGCCGGTATTAGGATAAATAAGGAGTTGAGGGCATTCTTACTCTATTTCTTTGGCACCAATATATTCATTGACACTAGTGGGAAGTTGATTCATGCATCATATGTGAAACTAGTGAAAGACCTTGATCATGTCAATGAATATGCATGGGGAGAAGCTTTACTTGCACACTTGTATGCAACATTGAGTCAAGTGAAACATGAAAAAAAAAAACTTTGCTAGCATATTGGTTTTGTTGAATATACAAATGTTGATTCATTAATTTGATTTGATTCATATGAAAATATAATTTTGTTATATTTATATATTAATTTGTGTATTGATCCTTACATATTTGGATATAGGAGGAGCACATATCCATTGGAAGGACCTTTAGACCATCAACAATGTCTTTGTCAACAATGTCTTCGTCAACAATGATATTTAAAAAACTCATGAAAATGTTGTAGATCATTAAATCTTTGACCGTCAACAATGTCTTCGTCATTTGAGCTTGTAGTTAGCCACTGAAAATATTTTCGGTCATTAAATTTTTTGTCACACAACTTGTCAATCATTTGAGATGCCTCCACTTCAATGATTTTTAATTGCTCTTCATTGTATGAAAATTCATTGAACGAGAACCTATTCAACCACTTCTCATTAGTATAAAAATAAAAAATAATTCTACTGTCCAATCAATGCTCGTATAGCTTATACAACACACCAAAGGTTTGACTTTTTAATTGTCAGTTGTGCATCATTTGCATTCGCCATTATTTGTCGCATGATCATTATTTTTATCATTTCATAGTCATTATCATCATTTCAATTATCCACTAAATACATGATGAGTGCTACCACTAATTGGTTGTTCGAATGCATAAGCTAACTCAAGGGCCATCGTGTTTATCTCTTTATTTGCTTCCATATACGCATCATTCCTACATTTTCAAATTTCATGATTATCCATAAAGATAATGCGTTCATCATCACACCTATATATCAAACATAAACTACAATGTCCAACAACTTGTACTTATTTATGTCATCATGACTTCTTACGTTTGAAGAATAACTATATCAGAGGCTCAATAACTTTTCATTATATGTGGTTTTATGAGACATCAAAGCCATAAATTTTTTAAATCAACTATTTTTTACACTATTATATATCTTCAATGAGGGTAATCAATGAAACCGTAGTATACTTTAGCTCTTTCTGAGGTTATCATTAGCTACCTACATCAACCACACAACATATCATTTATCAAATGAAAATAGCATGTAAGAAAAGGTCATCCATATAGCCTGCATACATTCAATTAATACAATAACCTACAATAACTACTCTGAAAACCAACTACTTCAAACATAACCCTATTACCCTTATTGAATGCTTGTGCACAGTTAACCCCAACCCCAGTATACTAATTGAATGCATGTACATAGTTCATCATAACTCCATTACTCCAAAACAAAATAATCAAATATTAAATAAAAGGCAAGCAAACAAACGCAAATCATTCACAACCAAACATAAATACTACAAAACCAACATATATGTATATATAAAACAACCCTGAACATGGAAAACCTATAAGGCCGAATGGGTTTTCCTCGAACGAGTATCAAATGATGCCATTGTTGATGTTTGTAAAAAAATGGGCATTAGCGGAAGTTCACGACCATTGCTAAAATTTCTTTTCATTATTGATGCATGCGCACGATCAACTACATGTGTACGTCCAACGTATCATCAAACACATAAAGCATTTGATGATACAGGTTACTCCCTTAAACATAGTCAACCCTAAATGTACAATCTGGTGTCAAGTATTAAATAAAACACAAACAAACAAACATAAATCATTCATGTCAATAACCAAACACAAATATTGCAAGGCTATTAAATATATATATCTACAAAAAAAAAACTTAAGCATGCAAAAAAACATATGGAACACATCTTTCAACCTAAGTTACTAGAGTTGATCGAAAGATAGGGAAGTTAATAACCTCGTCAGAATGCTGCAGCATGAATTTTACAGAATCGTCGCAAAAGGGAGAGAGAAAAGGATTAGGGTTCTAAAAAAAAGGGTTAGGGTTCTAACGATAAAAAAATAAAATAAAAAATAACTGCAATGACTTTATATATGAATAAAAAAACATGCAAAGGTAATAACATTCAAAAAATGACATTGAGAATGATTTGCGAAGGTCATACTATATATGTAAATGTACGTCGAGAGTGTTTAGTTAAAAAAAGTTCATAAATTTTGGGAATATTCACAAACATGATTGGTGAAGGTCTACTATATTTGTGGATGTATGTCAAAGTATTTAGTTAAAGGAGGTTCATAAATTTTGGGTGACATTCACAAACATGATTTGAGAAGGTTGTACTATATTTTTGAACCTACGTTGGAAGTATTTAGTTAAAAAAGGTTCCAATATTTGGGTAATTTTTATAAGGTCGTATTATATTCATGGACATATCCCCACACCCAAAGAAAGCCTAAGGGCATGTTTATAAGTGAGAAAGATATAAAAAAAATGATAAAAGATAGAAAATTAAATTCTTACGATTTTTTTACCCTTTCAAACAATAGTCTTTTTCTCTAAAAGAGTTTTTCTAAAAAGTCCACTCTTAGATAGAAAACATTCTTTTAGGGGGGGGGGGGGGGGAGGAATGTTTCCTACCAGGAGAACATGATAGGTCCACTCCCCACCATTCATCTCACCACCACCATCACCTACCACCCCTGACGAGCTCCTCCTCATCCTCTACACCTCCACCACTGCTCCTCTTCTCTGTCGCCCAGTCCTCCTATGCCTGCTAGGTCACCCTATGCCTCCCCCGTTCCTCCATCGTCTTGGCCCCCTCCTCCACCAAACTACTTACGTGGATGACAAGAAAATGTCTTGCACCGTTGGAAGGAAGGAGCGGTGATGAGGAGGCAGACGAGGGAGGAGCACTTATCGAGGTTGAGCTCTGCTCCCTCTTGGCGATGAGCGCCACCAGATCCTCGAACTCCTTCATCTCGCAGGAGAGCGTTAGGCTACTCTTGTGCTCGTGCCTGAACTCATCCTCCGCCCGCGACAACATCGCCTGGAACTTCACCTCCCGTAGGAACGACATCGGGATCATGAACCGTCAAAGCTCCCACCTGGCGTACACCACCAGGTAACCTCTCGGCATGCCGACTGAGTAATCGCGGTCGGGAGGGAGGAGCGACTCCCTAAGGTTAAAAAAAATTATTTTAGAAAAATCATCATATCAAAACTTCTCTTAAGCAAAAATTTTTCTTTCTATGAGAATCTTTCTCACTTCCAAACGTGCCCTAGGTCAGACTCTCATGATGCCAATAATGAGACGGCTTTCATGGTTCTTATATAAAAGTGATTAGGAAAAACAGAGCATGTCCTATGTTTGAGCGTTTTGGATGGATGGGTCCGTATTTAGAATTTAAGGTAAAATAGGTGTTCCTATTTGAAATTGATCGTAAGATATGTAATTTGGGGGAAGTGATGCTAAAATATGGGAAGCCAGCCACGGTCACTAAGGGAGAAAGCGAAAAGATGTTTTTTATTTGTTTTTGGATAATGGAAAAGGAATGCTTTTATATTCAGTGGCTGACCGCTCAAATTGGATGAGCCTATGTGGCACTGTGATTGCACCACTTTTTTCCTCTACAAAGAAACTATGTACGTTCCTCTAAACTCGGTGCCTCTTCTTTGGTTTCTCTTGCAGTGATTGTATTCTTTGTACTCAAGTTCCTGCGAACTTCGACCGACCCACAGAAAAGCCACGTCTAACAATCTCAGATTCATTTTGCTCTGCTTCAGGATTTCACATTTCTGTCTTGCTGCGGCTCACCATAACAAAACCCAGGTCAAGAATCTCACTGAAATCTGTTCTTTTCTCTATTTTCTACTAAATTCACCTAAGCCCAAATCAAGTTCATCTTACAAACTGTTCATTTTCAACACTTTTAGCATGACCCATAAATCAGTTTCTGCTTCTGTGTTTCTTTGAGAGGAACTTGGTTGGAGATCTTTAGTCATGGTAGCTCTTTTTCAGTCCATCTCTTCATTCCCAAACATCCCATCTATTAGTACCAGTAGAAAAAATGGCTATGCCCATATACGCCACAAGTGTTTCTCCAGGGTTTTGGCAGTGAACAGCGTCTTTGTTCCTTCCCAAGAGAAGGATGTTTTCACACTGCCCAATTGGAGAAACGGGAAAAGTGACCCAAGGGCAAAGGAAATCAGGCTCAATGATGCCTTCCTTTACTTGGAATACATGTTTGAAAGGGGACATACCCCAGATGCCCCTCAGTGCACTGAGCTCTTGTATGACCTCTGCAAATCCAAGAAGATTAGGAAAGCAATCAGGGTCTTGGAGATGATGGTCGATTCGGGCAACGTTCCTGATGTAGCCTCATACACCTTTCTTGTTAACCAGTTGTGCAAGAAGGGCAATGTTGGGTATGCCATGCAGTTGGTGGAGAAAATGGATGAGCATGGTTGCCCCCCTAACACAATTACATACAACTCTCTTGTTAAGGGCCTGTGCATGCATTCCAACCTGCAGCAAAGTCTTCAGTTCCTAGATAAGTTGATGCACAAGGGTCTTACACCAAATGCCTTTACTTACTCAATCTTACTGGAGGCTGCATACAAGGAGAGAGGCATAGATGAGGCTCTAAAGCTCTTGGATGAGATTACGAGCAAGGGTGGCAAGCCTAATCTTGTGACTTACAATGTTTTGGTAACTGGGTTTTGCAAACAAGGCAGATTGGATGAAGCCATTGAATTCTTTAGGGGATTGCCGTCGAAGGGGTTCAAACCAAATGTAGTCACATACAACATCTTGTTGAGAAGCTTGTTCTTTGATGGTCGATGGGAAGAAGCAGAAGAGTTGCTGTCTGAGATGGGCAGTAGGGACTGCACTCCAAGTTTGGTCACGTATAATATTTTGATCGGCTCACTTTCTCTTCATGGACGAACGGACCAGGCAATTGGGATTTTGGAAGAGATGAGTAGGAATAAGATCAAGCCAAATGCAGCGAGCTATAACCCGATAATTTCAAGCTTCTGTAGGCAGGGCAAGTTGGAACTTGTGATTAAGTTCCTTGATCAGATGATGTCTAGACATTGTTACCCTAATGATGGGACCTATAATGCACTTGCTGTTCTTTGTGAGGTGGGGAAGGTAAAAGAAGCATTCTCCATTATACAATTACTGGTCAAAAGGCAGAGTTCTTCGAATCATGAATTTTATAAGAATGTTGTAACCTGTTTGTGCAGAAAAGGGAACACATTACCTGCATTTCAGCTTCTACATGAGATGACAAAGAGTGGTTTTACTCCTGATTCATACACGATATCGTCCCTGATAAGGGGCTTATGTTTGGAGAACATGTTGGCCGAAGCCATGGAGATTTTTACTATCATGGAAGAGTACAATTACAGACCTGAGATTGAGAACTATAATGCTCTCATACTTGGCTTATGCAAAGCGCAGAGGACGGATATGTCTGTGGATGTACTCAAGATCATGATTGAGAAAGGGTATGTGCCTAATGAAACTACATACACCATTCTTGTAGAAGGCCTTGCTCATGAAGATGAAAATGAATTAGCATCAGAGGTTCTAAAGGAATTATATTTTAGGAAAGTTTTGAGTCAAAACACTCTGGAGAGACTAATGATGCAGTATGATTTGGAGTAGGAATGGATCAAAATGGAACTCAGTATCATGTTAGATTCTGATGACATGTGATGATGGTCATCAGAAAGCCACTGAAATGAAGGAAGCACTTCAATTCACAATTTTCTGAATAATGCTGAAGCACTTCAGATTCAGAATGTGGGAGTTTCATCTGCAATACCTGCACCCATTTCATCTCTTGACTAACTTGACCTTCTTCAGGTGTTACTTCCACTGAACCCACTGTAAATAAGATATTTGTCCTTTGGAAGACCACTTGAAATCTTGTGGGATTTAGACAGCAGTCTTTATATTTGATTGAGATGAACATAAATCGTTTGATTTTTTTGTTTTGGTCGCAACCTTTTCTTGCACTTGGCATAATTTTTCCCAGGGATTACCTTTCCAAAGTAATGTCTGAATATAGTGATAATGAATAAAAAAAAGTGAAGAGCAAGATCAAGGAAAGCAAGACCAAGTAGCAACAACATATCAAATGATTATGTCGGTAGAGCATAACAGAATAGAGATAGTTGCAACTAACAATATTGAGGCTTTTGGCTTGTAAACTGACACTCTGCTTTGGCGCTGGTGGAGTTAGGTATTGGGGAAATGGTGTGGGATGTCCCAAACATCTCCCCTCTGAGATTTGTCTGCAAAATCTGTTTTCCTCTCTCATTATGGTAACAAAGGGTGAAAGTTGTCAACCATAACAGGAAACACTAATTTTTGGATAAAGTTGGGTAGTTTAGTTAGCTGAACTGGATTAATTACTTTTTCTTTTCCTCAAAATACTAGTTAGATGCATTGGGAAGGTTACTTCTAGGGTTGTAGGTCGCTGTTATTCAACTATTCCAGGTACAAATCTAATTGGGAATCCTTGTTTTTTTGTGAAAAAAAATCTAATTGAGGGTCATACTATCATACTTAAAAATGCTCGTTGGGCTCCTAATCCGAGTCCAAGCCAACAACCTAATACAGTTGGATCTGGACTTTTTCTCCCAAACCTGGCGTATTTGGATCTGATCAAATAACTTGGACCATTGCCAGTCATTTACCTGATCCCAGATCCGATCCATTGAGAGCACTACATGGTGACATCTAATCACCTTGAGCTTTTGTAATCATTTGACCAAATTCTATCTAATAAATTTGATCCACTAGGAAGCTAATAAAGTAGAATTTTCCCACTAGAGAGAGAGAGAGAGAGAGAGAGAGAGAGAGAGAGAGAGAGAGAGAGGGCACACTTTTTGATTCCTAAAAAGAAGGGGAGGATTAAGTATCATGTGAAATCACAAGCACTCTTCGAGATTTGCTTTAGTTATAAACTGTAGAAAGTTATAAAATAAAAGCACTGGTTATCACGAGTCCATTACCACTGTTGATTTCATCAAATGTTGGCCATTAAGCAATATATATGGTGCAATGATGGTAAAGAAATAAAGATCAGAAAGGAGGGGAAGAGAGTGCAATGATAGTGAAGAAGACAAAAAGAAGGGGAAGAGACCGAATGCTTGGTATGATGCAAATATTGCTCATACATATATGCTCGAGCAATGTGCAAGAATATCGCGTGGTTCCAAACCGTTCATCCAATTTATTTCCAACAAAGTCAACACAGATAAAAACCAATTCCATGCTCTCTCTCGTTCGCTCTCTAATATTGATTAAGAACTTTGGGAATCCAACTACTACCCACCTCCACAATTAGAAAAATAAAGACTCTGCGACCCTTTCACTTTCTTTCTCAGACCCTCATTCCCTATGGCACATGAATTCACATGCTTGCATGCATGCGTGATGCCAAAACGTGCATTGCTCACATGCAGGAATGTCTTCCTAAGGTACAAAACAGGTGTTTTGTACCTTGCATTCTGGAAAACTTGTTCCCTAATACAGATCTCTCTCTTTCTATATATATGCACCAGTTTTACTTTGTCTCTGTATCACTGGATCCGTACCCTCCAGGGTGAACCTTTATCCTAACCTCTCTGAGATTTCCATCTCAAGACCAAGGACACCAACGTTCACTTATATGCCCTTTATGCAACACTCAAAGTGTTTTTGAGACGTTATTTTTTTTCTTTTGAGACGATGCAACACTCCAATTTTCCATCTCGTCCTCACAGTAAAGCATCACCCTCTTCCTTACTCGCTAATGGAGGGAAAGAGTAACTCCCTTCTTCTCTACCCACTAAATGGCCTTCCTTCTTCTCTCACATTAATTGAATAGAAAAGTCGGGATCCATAGAAGAGTAAAGGTGGAAGCTTGTTGGGTTTCCTTTTGCGGTTTTCCTGAGGGCTCATCGATGGAGTGCATGACTAGAAGGAAGTGTTTTGGTTTGGGGGTTCATTTATTGGTGGCTCTCTGTTTGGGGTTTTGTTCGGTGGTTCTGGGTCAGAATGAGACGTCCATGGTGTATATTGTGACACTAAAGAAGTTGTCTACTCTTCACTATTTGTCTGGTTTGAGGAGTACTAGTAATGATTTTAGTAATGTCGAAGCAACCAAATTAACCAGATTACAGACTCGACGGTTAGTCTTTTTTCACTCTTTAGTTTTTGGGGACGGGATCTCTAGTTTCGCAAATGAGACGATTTGTATAGTGTCTTGTAGAAAAAATTTCACCACCACCATCATTTTTTTTGTTTTGATGTGTTTTTGTTTGTTTTGTTGCTTATGTCTTCTATTAAGATTGTTTTTTCTTGGAATATGGTTTATTGAATTTTCGTTTGAATGCTTCCGTCATATGCATCATCATCATCCCTCTCTCTCGGTTACTTCTGTATGGATTTTTTCACATATATATAAAATTTTTACTTGAAATCTTCCATTAGTTATGACTATAATTTTCTCATTTTAAGTTTGAAGGTTTTTGCTGTTACTACTTTCTGCTTGCAGAGATAGGCAACTAGTTCGTTTGATGGCCACATTTTTTTCTGTTCTATGGGGAAGTTTTTCGGCTTATATTTTGGAAATAAATTTACTACTGTTTCAATTGGTAACTGTTTCTAAGGATATATAAGGTTTTCAAATGGTTGGGATATATTGGAAGGTTGAAAACCCTTTTGTATTCATTTTTTTTATATCTCTGAAACGTATTTAATTGGAACACTGGTTTGGGCAGTTTACAAACCTGTAGGGCTATAATTTATTTGGTTTTGGTTCGATACTCTTTTTTTACAGATTACTAGCATAATACTGTGGCTTAAACTGCAATCCTTCTTTTAAGCTGTACTTGAATTGTTTCCTTTCTTTCTTTATCAGTAATTGTTCAAGGCCTGATCCACATTATGGTCCTTCTCTAATTCGGTTTCACGATTCTCTCCTGAAGAGGACTTTCAAACGAGAGAGTTATCAGAAGCTTTATAGTTACCATTACTTGATAAATGGATTTGCAGTTCTTGTATCCCCACAGCAGGTAGTCTCTGTTTATAGGGCTTTGACAGATTTTCTGCTTTCCGTTTAATAGTTGCTTTTGCAGTCTCCATGCTGTTATTGCACGTGGTCGTGGTTAGGTTTCATGTTTTTTCTATATTCTGACCTCCGCCTCATTGTTCTTCTATGTGCTTAAGAGTTGAGTTCTCTATGTAACACAGCTATAGCTCATTTTCCATTTTTTCCCCTTCATTTTTCAGTGTTACATGTTTTTTTTATATGTAAAAAGTGGTTTTTATTTGATAATTGAAATATCCTTGATAATCTGGGTCTTTCTTCATTTACTTTGTGAGGGGTTAGGTTTTCAACATTTTCCTGAAGATTCTTCTGATTTTTAAATTTAAACCACTGTTTTGCCTGGGTTACAATTTGCGTTATGCATAAGCCTGTGATTGTGGCAATCTTGCAACTGCATTCAATAATGGTTTAGGTGCTGGTTGGTGATGGCAAAAATTCATAGTTTGGTCAGCTTTTAGCTATGGATGGAATGATTTTTCTGAGTTTTAAATTCAAACCATAGTTTGTCCAGGTTAAATTTTGTGTTCTTCTAAAGACTCTGATTGTGGTAATGGTGCAACTTTACATTCAAAGGTTTAACTATTGTTCTTTTGATCACATCAATTCAAAGTGTTGGTTGGTCTTTGTAGTTATTTGATAGCTTCATATCAATGTCTTTTTTTCTTGTTCAGTTGCTGGTACTCTAGAAGTCCAGACTCCGGTACCAGAGTCATGTCAGTTTTGCTAATAGACTTCAGAAGCTTACATGAAGTCCATGAATAATTTGAGAAGAGCAGCACCCTTTTGGTTGTGTTGGTTCGTCTTTTTTTTTTCTTTTTTTTTTTTTTGACAAGGAACCCACCAGGATGAAGCCCTAACTGGTCCCACCCTACAGTGGTAAACCCAAGGAGAGTGGACTGGCCCCACAGTGCTGCTTCATACCTGTTACTGGTGTTGATTGCTTTTACTAATAGTTCTTTGATAGCTTGATGTTGATGCCCTTTTTTTCCTCAGTTGCTGGTACTCTAGGAATCCAGACTCCAGTACCAGAGTCCTTTCAGGATGCTAATTGAATTCAGAAACTTACACAGAGTCGATTGAGTGGCTACCAGTGGCCACCAACTGTGGTTGTTGATAAACAAGTTCAACATCGATTATCTGTCTTACCTGAGCTTTTAATTTGGATCATTTTTGTATGTTTTGTAGGCAAAGAAGCTTGCAAATAGAAAAGAAGTTGCAAATATGGCTCCTGATTTCTCTGTCAGAACTGCAACCACACATACTCCTCGATTTTTAGGCCTACCTGATGGAGCTTGGGCTGTTGAAGGTGGGCCAAAGGTTGCAGGAGAAGGGGTAGTGATTGGTTTTATTGATACAGGGATTGATCCCACACACCCAAGTTTTGCTGATGACAACGTATATCCAGTTCCACCACAATTTTCAGGTGTTTGTGAAGTTACCAAGGATTTTCCATCTGGTTCTTGCAACCGCAAACTCATTGGAGCTCGCCACTTTGCTGCTTCTGCTATTACTAGGGGGATTTTTAATGCTACTCAATGTTAAAATGTAAACTGTAATATATATATATATATATTATTTAATATTATTATATTTTCTTTTATTATTTTCTTTTTCTATTTTTCTTTATTTTCTTTTTTAGCATCTAGTTCAATAGAAACTAGATATTTGATCCAGTCAAGTTCCTGTTGGAACTTGACTGTGCAAATAGCTGTTGGACTGTAGTCCAACAACTATAATAAGAGACGTTGGACTACAGTCCAACGTCTCTTTTGGAGAGCTCAAAATGAGCTCTCCTCTCTCTTCCACTTTTTTGTATATATAGGGGTGAACCCCTTCAATGTAAATAACCATGCTTCTTAAGCATTTTGTTCATGAATAAAGTATTATTTATTTTTCAAGTGTTCTTCCTTTTATACCCTTTCAAGGGTCATGCTTGTAGTGTCTCCAATAGACACTTGTTTGTGAGTTATTCGTGCATTTGTTGAAGACCACCATTTCATTACATGGTATCAGAGCTACGAAATCCTTAGATCTTGAAGTGCTTCTGCCTCGATTTTTGTGCCACATTTACAAACGGTGTTTCATCACCTTGTTCTTGGCTCAAGAAGATTTGTTTGAAGAAAGGCGAACTTGTGCTACAAAAAATTTTGGTTTTGTATCCTCTCTTATTCCCTTGTCTACTCTTTTTCTTTTCTTTTTATTTTTTTTTTCTCTCTCTCCTCCTATTTATTCCTCTCCTACCCTTGTAAAAGATGGATGACAATGATAAGATCACCATCATTCCTATGAAGCTAAATGATACTAACTATGTAATGTGGGCTTCGATTATGAAGCACCACATTTGGGGAAAAGGTTTATGGGGTATAGTGGATGGTTCCGATTTGGAACCTAAACTATCTCTTACCAAGAAAGATGGTGATAAAGAGGTTCCTCTAACGGAAGAAGAGAAGAGTAAGGCGTTAGCCACTTATGAAAAGAAATGGAAAGAGTGGAGGATAGGGCATGCAAAAATTATGTCATGGCTCATCTATAACATAGACATTAAAAAATGCTCTAGTCTAGCTAAGTTTGAGCATGCCGATATGGCTTGGGAATACCTCAAAAACATGTATTCCCTTAAAGATATTGCACATGTATGCAATTTACAAGACAAAGTTCAGACAATGACTCAAAAAGATAAAACTATTCGAGAATATTATAATGAGTTGTCTGAACTTTGGGAAGAGTTGGCTCTTCTTGAGACCAAATGACATTGTGCCGAAGATATCGAGCTTCGCCAAAAGCAACTCGATATGGAACATTTCTATCAATTTGTGAATGGTCTAAGGCCGGAGTTTGAATCCACCAAATCGGCCCTATTACATCATAGAAAAATTCCTTCTATTGTTAATACTATAGAAGAGCTCACTATGGAAGAAAATAGACTTAGAAAAAGTACTCCAAAAGTTGACGATGACTCAGTTTTAGCTGTATCTAGACCGGGGAATCATACTCGTACTTACAAGCCGCTTCATTTTGGAAGGCAAAACGACGACTTTGATAAAAGAAAAGTTATTTGTCATCATTGTCATGAACCGGGGCACTATAGGCCTCAATGTCCAAAGTTAAAAAGAAGAGAAGAAAAAAGAGTTGCATCTGTTAAATCTGAGTCAAAAGATCAAGCTGTACCTGTGTCTATGGCTCAACTGATGGAAATCCTTCAACCTCTTCTCAAAGGGGTATCCTCCTCAACCGAAGCCTCAACTGGAGCGGCAGTTGCATCTTTCTCCGGTCCAGGTAACTTTCCTTGGCTTTTAGATTCTGGTGCTTCTTTTCACATGACCCCAAATGTTAATAGTCTATCTGAATGTCTTAAAAATAACTCAAGTGTGTCAAAGGTTTTTACAGCTGATGGCACATCTCTTGAAGTAAAAGGAATAGGATGTTTTGAAAATCTTCAAAAATCAAATTTTTTTTTTATCCCAGAAGTTAGATATATCCCTAAACTTAATTTGAATCTCTTATCTGTCTTGCAAATATCTGATTATGGATGTAATATATCCTTCTCTTCTCATGCTTGTTGGGTACAAGATCGCCAGTCAGGGAAGCTGATTGGGGAAGGCCATAGAGAAAGAGGACTCTATTACATGGACTTTTTGGAATTACCCAAGAATGCATTTTGTTATAATATTCAGAAATTAGAATTGGATTTATGGCACAAAAGACTTGGCAATTATGTCATTTTTGTTGATGACTTTTCTAGACATACTTGGATTTATTTTCTTAAATATAAATCTGATGTCTTTGCTAACTTTCAAATATTTCATAAAATGGTTAAAAATAAATTTCAAAATGATATTTCCGTTTTTCGCACTTATTCAGGGGGGAGAGTTTATGTCCAACGAATTTAAAGACTCTCAATTTACATGGTATTACACATCAAAGATCATGTCCACACACTCCACAGCAGAATGGCCTAGCCGAACGCAAACATCAACACATTATGGAAACTACTAGGACATTGTTAATTGCAAATCAAGTTTCAAAAAGTTTTTGGGCTGAAGTGGTCCTAACTGCCACCTACCTCATTAATAGGATGCCATCTTCCTCATTAAAGAATACAACTCCAATAGAAAAACTTGTTAATTTAACTCCAGATTATTTTAGATTAAGAGTTTTTGGATGCAAATGTTTTGTTTTCACCAACAAAAATGACAAACTCTCTCCTCGTGCAATCCCATGTGCCTTTTTAGGATATGCTGATAATAAAAAAGGCTACAGGTGTTTCGATTTTCAAAATGACAAATTATATGTGTCAAGAAATGTATCTTTTTTGGAAAAAGAAAGCTTCTTTGAATTTGAAAAATCCAAGGATGCCACTGAATACTCGTTTTTAATTGATCCAACTTCAAAATCCAATGAATGTGATGTTGGATGTGACCTTGACAATGATCAAAGTCCTATTGTTGTTGAAAATGATGATAATTAAGAGCAAATCCATAGGGATGTTAGTCTACAATATTCAAGACGTAGAAAGCAAAATCTTCCATATGCATTACAAAAATACTCTGAAGTCTCACCTAGAAGAACGTCTAGAATCTCTAGACCTCCAGAAAAAATTGTGTCTTATGAATCTTTTTCACCCACGTATAGGGCCGCCATTACATTAATACAATCATATGTTGAACCATCATCCTATTCTCAAGCAAAAAATCATATAGAATGGATAGAAGCCATGAAAATAGAATTGGATGCACTAGAAAAGACCAATACTTGGACGATCCAAGATATCCCTCCAGGTAAGAAACCTATAGGCTGTAGGTGGGTATACAAAGTCAAAACCAAAAGTGATGGGACCCTGGAAAGATATAAGGCCCGTTTAGTAGCAAAAGGATATGCCCAAGAGTATGACATCGATTATGAAGAAACATTTGCTCATGTGGCACGTATGACCACTGTTAGAACTTTAATAGCTTTGGCCTCCATTAGAACATGGTCTATCTTTCAATTAGATGTCAAAAATGTTTTCCTGAATGAGAATCTCGTTGAAGAAGTATACATGGAAGCCCCACCTGGTATTAGTATCCCTAAGGGTAAAGCTCTTCGTCTAGAAAAAGCTCTTTATGGTCTTAAACATGCTCCAAAAGCCTCTTATGACTGATTTAGTCATGTTATGCTTGATATTGGTTTTCAACCTTGTTTAACTGACACTACTTTGTTTGTTAAGAAATCTGATGCAGGCATCATTATTCTTCTTCTCTATGTGGACGATATGATCATCACCAGAGGCGACAAACAGGGAGTTGCAAATATCAAATCTCTTCTTAAAACTCACTTTGAAATGACTGAATTAGGTTTATTAAGATATTTTTTAGGCATTGAAGTTGCTTATTCCCCTCGGGGGTATTTGATATCTCAATCTAAATTTGCTCTTGATATCGTTTCCAGGTCTGGAATTACAGATGATAAGAAAGTAGACACTCCAGAAGTTGTCAATGTTAAAATGAAAATTGATGATGGAGAACTTCTTGATGATCCTACTCCTTATAGACAGCTTGTTGGAGCTCTTTCTTATCTTTCCATTACTAAGCCAGATATAACTCATGTGGTTCATATAGCCAGTCAGTTTCAGCATGCTCCCACCTCCGTGCATATGGGAGCAATTTTGCGCATTATTAGATACTTAAAATCCTCTCTTTCACGAGGACTCTTATTGTCTACTTCATCTTCATTAAATTTAATTGCATATACTGATGCTGACTGGGGAGGTGATCCCAATAATAGACATTCAACTACTGGTTTTTGTGTGTTCCTAGGTGAAGCTTTAATTTCGTGGAGGTGCAAGAAGCAGCAGAAAGTCTCTCTTTCCTCCACCGAAGCTGAATACAGAGCCATGACAACCACCACTATGGAGGTTGTTTGGCTTAGACGATTGTTAGCGGATATGGGAGCTAAAGCAACGCAAGCTTCAAAGATGTGTTGTGACAACAAAAGTGCGATCTACATTGCAAGCAACCGGACATTCCATGAGCGCACTAAACACATTGAGATGGACTATCACTATGTTAGAGAGAAATACTTACATGGAACCATTGATCTGCCATATGTTACATCAGAATATCAATTAGCAGACTTCTTCACCAAGCCTCTCGCTGCTCCCAGATTTCACTTCCTCTTAGACAAACTTTCGCTCATTGTACCGTAAGTTTGAGGGGGAGTGTTAAAATGTAAACTGTAATATATATATATATATATTATTTAATATTATTATATTTTCTTTTATTATTTTCTTTTTCTATTTTTCTTTATTTTCTTTTTTAGCATCTAGTTCAATAGAAACTAGATATTTGATCCAGTCAAGTTCCTGTTGGAACTTGACTGTGCAAATAGCTGTTGGACTGTAGTCCAACAGCTATAATAAATGCTGTTGGACTGTAGTCCAACAGCTATAATAAGAGACGTTGGACTAGGAGAGCTCAAAATGAGCTCTCATCTCTCTTCCACTTTTTTGTATATATAGGGGTGAACCCCTTCAATGTAAATAACCATGCTTCTTAAGCATTTTGTTCATGAATAAAGTATTATTTATTTTTCAAGTGTTCTTCCTTTTATACCCTTTCAAGGGTCATGCTTGTAGTGTCTCCAATAGACACTTGTTTGTGAGTTATTTGTGCATTTGTTGAAGACCACCATTTCATTACAAGATCATGCTTCACCTTTTGATGGAGATGGGTCATGGAACGTGAGTTTTGTTGTCTTCCCTTTATGAAAATGAAAATTTTGGATTCTGAAGCCCATATGCATCACTGTGATTAAGATAAATTCCTGGAAAATAAACCCTTTTTGGTAATTTTATGTGAATATTTATAAAGATTTTAATTTGATTTTCATCTGCAGATCTGTTGTTCTTTTGTCAATCTCCATGTCAATATATCTTTTTATAGATGCTATCTATAATCTTATATTGTAATTGTTTCCTTTATGATTAAACATAAAAATAAAACTTGGTAGTTTTGTCCAAAGATGGAATAAGTATTACTTATGCAGTTTTAAGTACTAATTCATTATTTTTTTCTTTCCATTTGCAATTATGAGATGTTTTTTCTTCTATATTTAGTTCCTTATAGAGAGGAACCTAATTGTTTCTCTTTTATGTGCAGTCACACAGCCTCCATTGCAGCTGGGAACCATGGGATTCCTGTGATTGTATCAGGCCATCATTTCGGGGATGCAAGCGGCATGGCGCCTCGTGCACAGTAATTAATCACATTGCTTTTTGGTTGTGATTAGCTAATCATTTTTTTGCAAGGGATGACAAATATCCATTCTTCTATTGCAGCATTGCTGTGTACAAGGCTCTTTACAAGAGCTTTGGCGGCTTTGTTGCAGATGTGGTTGCTGCCATAGATCAGGTCTGTGGCAAAATTTACTGTTACTGACCATTTTTTATGTGATTTTCACTATGGCAGTGTCTCCACCTTTGTTTGGTTGATTCGTTTCATCAATTGAATGTGTCTGTTCACTTGAAAGTTTCTAGATGTAGTCCTTTGAATTTTAGGTGCTCCAAGTTGGGTGGAGAACATGGCTTATAATATGGAAGGAAGTAGTGTGTAAAAATAATATAAAGCTAAGGTGATGTTGATTAGTTTCAGATGTCCTTACTGTTATCAAATGGATTTTCAAACAATATAATGAGAGGAAGTAGTGTGTAAAAATAATATAAAGCTAAGGTGATGTTGATTATTTTCAGATGTCCCTACTGTTATTATCAAATGGATTTTCAAGCAATATAATGGTATTCTTAGTTTGCTAATCGCTTTTCATGCTCATGATAAATTCTGATGCATGAACAAATAATCCCAAAACTTGCTTGATTGTAATGTCATCCAACCTAAACCTGCATCTATAGTTTTATAAATGTTTAGGTCATATTGGCTAATTGGTTACATAATTGTTGCTATATCAATCTGTTGGTTCAAAATTCATGTGCTGCCATGGTCAGTCTTTTTCAGTGGTTGGTCTTTCATCTACGATAACCAGTTATCTTTTACCAAATATGATATTTCTTCGTCCAACCCAGAACCTTTTGCGACTGCAGTCAGATTTGTTTCCACATCGTCTGTGACATAAAATCGATCACAACTGTGATTAATATTAGGAATTGCATTGTCATGGTTGGTATAATAAGATCCGATTCACCTTGAAAACAATGAATCATCAAATCCATGTAGACTAGAAGGCATAATCTGTATTGAATGGAAAAAAGTAGTGCATGTATACTGGCTATAACTGGAACCAGGTATGAAAAAAGTAGGTTCCAACATACATTGAATCACATTTTGGTGATCCAACAATAAAAAATAGGTGGCATCCAGAAAAATTGAAAAAAAGGATATTTTATTTATGCAAAGTTCCAAACCGGTTCTTCAAAAGCTTGATATTTTAATTTGGGGGAATGATTTCTTAAGGAACTTTGGCATCCGGAGAGGAGGGTAGGCCACTCTCTACATGTTTATCATGAGCATTTCATAATTTGCTTTGTGAGAGGGATTTTGCATATCTAGGGACTTGATGGTAAGTAAATCATATTCATGTTTATTGAAAAAAGTAAATCATATTGATGACCTTGCTTGTTCCTTTTTCACATATAGAGGTTTAGGTTCCTTTCATAGATGAAATTGGAAGTTATCCTAGTTCATTGGCCATTGAAGAACCAAGCTTCTCTAAGCTGACATGTGAATCAATCCTGATAGCTAATGTCTCAAAGTTAATTCTTCTACTTGAAGTCCTATGCAGGTAACACTAAATGTCTCCTTGTATTGTTTGTTTCAGTTTCATAGAATGAAGATACATATATCAAGCTATTCATGTGACTCTAGAATTTTTATGCTGGAAACTTTTTTCTAGGGAATAAGTTGTCAGAGGGTAGATGTCGAGCTTAGAAAAGCTGACTAGAATAAATAATTACAAAGATATCATTACCATATGTGCATGAGAAGTGGATACATGAATCTTGTGAAAATGATATTATCTAGTGATCTATATATAGCTAGGTAAAACTCCAAAATCCTCAGGCATAGGTTTACCTTTTGAAGTAAAAAAACCCAGGTCATCAAAAGAAACACACATAAGATTATGAAAATAAAAAAATACAGGTTCACACACATTGACAACACCTAAAACATCATAGGGCATATATTGTCACTAAAACACATAGTTCAAAACCACATGCCCTCACACAGTTGGCAGGTTTGTACCAATTATGCATTTGCGATTGTCAATCATAGTACTTCAGTTAGTAGTCTAAGTAGTCAAAAGTGCTAGCTGGCACCTAGGCGCCACTCCCCTAAAAGGCCTAGTCGGTGCCCAGGCGGGACTAGTTGGCCTAGTCGGGGCCAAAAAGAGAAAAGTTAAAAAAGATTACGATAAATTCTTAGAAATAATAGAAAATACATATTCAACACAGTTTATGAAGCTAAACAACCCCAACGTCAAAAAATGATTCATGAACAAAGCTAGACAATTAAAACATAATTAGATTTCTAACATACAAAACCATCTAAACAAATCCTTGTGTAGCTATCACCTAAACACCCACAAAAGAACAAAATTATTTTAAATAAAAATATAAAAATCATATCTGTTTAGAAAAATACTAAAAAACTTAAGCATTTCAAAATATACAATAAAAAACATGATTGTAATATTTTAAACATTATAAAAAAGCAAATGTAAAATACCAACCTTGGTGCCCCCTCTCCCAACAAGATACTTACCTAGGCACCTAGGTGCTTCTAGGAAATAGACCTATGCTTAGGTAGCCTAGGCGGGACTTTAACTACAGAGTTAGCAGGTGTAGTCTTTGAGCTATACCAAGTTCTATTGCTTCTGCCCTATTTTTTTCTCATGGAAGTTTGCATCATGATGCAGCTTTTATTTCATTGATATATAACAGGCCTTATCTAAAGCTATTATTCTTAAACAACCTCATGACTTCTGCTGCAATTCGTATATGCAACATCAATGAAAGTTTATCTATTTCTCTTAGGAATTTTAATAGCATTGATTCTATTTCATGGGTCAAGCATGTATAAGAGCTTGCTAGGTTCTTTCCCTATCACAAGTTTGGTGTGGAAGTCATTATAGTGCACCAAGACTGGTGGAAGATATTAGGGACAAAAATGAAAATGGCTACAAAAAACAATGTTGGATTATATTTACTTTGTTCAAACATTGTTTATAAATGTCAATAACCAGTTTTTTTTGTTTCCTTTCATCTTAGAGAGACGAAGAGAGATAGTGTCGTGTGCAAAAATCATATTTGTTGGAAAGAATAGGAGGATGTTGAGAGAGAGAGAGAACATGCAGTGTATGTATCAGGTATCTTAAGTATCTATAAAGAAAAACAGGGGTAATTTTGTCATTGTTATCTATTAACTAGGACTGGTAACATGGTTGTTAAGTTGATGAGGTGAAGTGAAAATGGTTGTGAGGGGTATCATATAAAAGGTTAGCAGCTATTTTTAAATTTTCAAAACCATAAATGGTTAAATGTAATTTGAGCATACTGTAGGTGGCTTTATGTAAATTACCCTTTTATATTGTTGAAATTTAAAATAAAATAGATAGGAAATAGGGCAAGAATAATATTTGGTTTGGTTTTGATCTTGCCTGATACAGGTTGATTGCTGTTGACTAGGTTGGACATGGGTTTGACTGTCATGGTGAATCTTTTATCATAATTCCATCTTGTGTCCTGTCATGTAACTTAGGATACAAATTAAGAAGTGCATGTCTCTGTGACATGGTGAAGAGAGGGAGAAAGCAATTATAAATTCAAACATGCAGCTTTTCTTTCCATAAGTGTTATTGTTTTTAAAAATATTCTGAAACATTGCATCCATATTTTATATTTATGATATACAACTCAGAAAAATGTTGGCAGCCTAAGAATAAGAGAGGTCATGACTCGCAACCCAACGTGATACACATTTTTAGAAAATCATGTAACCTCCCCTGATGCATGAAAATGTGGACGTTATAAAGGTTTCATGAATTCGAATTCTAAAATTTGGGCTGCTAAAGAATGTTATGAGTCTTAGCAGGCTTTGAGTGATCAATATAAAATTGTTGGGTGGGTTGCTGGTAGGGGTGTCAATGGGTCGGGTTTGATTCAGACCTAGGTGGAAACAGACTTGGACCAGATTTTTGGGTATGGTATCGGGTCCAGACCCGGGTCTAATTGGGTCTACTATAAGAGAAACCATACCCAGACCTGATAAGAACTACATGAACCAGACCCGGACCATACCCGGTAAAATAATATTTTTTTATCATTTTTACATAAAAAATTTGCGGGTCTTAATCAGAATTTGGGTCGGGCCCGGGTCTGGTATAAATTTCACAAACTATATACCCTGGTCCATGTATTAATCGGACCTTCTGGTCCAGACCCAGATCTTAATCGGGTCTTCTTATTTGTCACCATACCTGGACCCTATAGGGTTTGGTCCGGGTCGGATCTGGGTAAACCAGACCCGTTGAACCCCCTAGTTGCTGGGCCATCAAGAGCAGTTCTATGGATATTCTCTGGCTGTTGCATCATTGCACCTATTATTTGCTATGACTAGTTGCTGGTTCGAGCACATGATACAATAAATTATGTACGTAGATTATTATTTCATTGTATTGATTCATGTTTGCCAACACTTGCTAGAACAAAGTTGCATGAGCAAAACTAGTGCCTGGTACTTTCATTACCAAGCCAAGCTTGAGCAGCCTAGGTTTGGGCTTGGCTCCACTCATGTACGCCCCCATGATTTCAGATAATGTGTGTAGTGAGATTTACATGATTGCACTTTTTCTATCAATGTAAGGGTTACAGATATTCCTTAGTGTTAATTCACCATCCAGAATGGTAACATATTTCTGTTTGTAGGCAGCTCAAGATGGAGTGGATATAATCAGCTTATCTATCACTCCAAACAGACGTCCTCCTGGGATTGCAACTTTTTTCAATCGACTAGATATGGCACTTCTCTCAGCTGTAAAGGATGGCATCTTTGTTGTCCAGGCAGCTGGAAATACTGGACCTTCATTCAAAAGCATTTCTTCCTTCAGTCCTTGGATCTTCACAGTAGGTGCTGCAGCTGATGATAGAACTTATTCTATTTCAATTATACTTGGCAATGATGTGACCATCCCGGGGATTGGGCTTGCACGTAAGTTGAGCTGCATAGTTAACATTTAATGTCATGAAACCTGCATTTTTCCTGTTTCTGTCAGTATTTTTATCATACAAAGATGCATTTCCACCATAGGCAAAAAGAAATTGTGAGAATAAATGGGCCCATTTTGCTGATATCATACATCAAAAGGTTAACTTCTCTATCTCATCTGCAGCTGGGACGGGTAAAAACAAAATGTACTCTCTGATATCAGCAATTCGTGCGGTGAATGAAACTGTAGATTCAAAGAATATGTATTTGGGTGAATGCCAAGATCCTGGTCAATTGAAGGAGTTGGTTCAAGGAAACATTTTGATTTGCAGTTATTCAATTCACTTTTTGCTAGGACTCTCCTCTATTAAACAGGCTCTGAATACAGCTGTGAATCTCAATGCAGCAGGGGTGGTTTTCTTAGTAGATCCTTTTATTATCAGGTTTCAGATAAATCAAATGCCAATGAAGATTCCCGGCTTGATAATTCCTTCTTCAGATAATTCAAAGGTCTCTCTCTCTCTCTCACACACACACACACACATAAATCACAAGCACTATCAGGATTGGCTGTGACTCTATAACTGTTTGTTTCCATACTGCCTGATTTCTTATTCTGTTTAATAAAAATGGTTTCTTTGTTTGATATGTTTTGCCCATCATATAGTGGTTGGACTTTGAATCGCATACTAACCTGTGTCTGAAAATTGGATTTATGCTTTCTCATTCTGTATATGTTCTAATATTCTCTGGCTTCTCATCTTAGTTGGATTTCATGTGTCTGCTTTGGTAACAGCTGCTTATGTGCAGATTCTCCTCCAATATTACAATGATTCATTAGTGAGAAATACATCATAAGATACGATTGTCCATTTTGGAGGCATTGCTAGAATTTCACGGGGACTGTCTTACAACAACTCAGCACCAAAAGTTTTGTACTATTCTGCAAGAGGGCCAGACCCAGAAAACGCGTTTCTTGATGATGCAGATTTCATGAAACCCAACTTAATAGCCCCTGGTAGTTTCATCTGGGCTGCATGGAGTCCTTCAGGGACTGATTCAGTAGAATTTGAAGGTATCATCCATGTAATTTAGCCATCAGAAATTTTTAATTTGGAGTGGTTTGCCTTAACTTCATTCGATCATTTTATTAAATTAGGTGAAAGGTTTGCAATGATATCAGGCACAAGCATGGCAGCACCTCACGTTGCAGGGCTTGCTGCTCTCATCAAGCAGAAGTTTCCTAGATTTAGTCCTTCAGCCATCGCTTCTGCACTCTCCACTACTGCCTCCCTATATGACAAGCAAGGGGGTCCAATAATGGCACAACGTGCATACAGCAATCCGGATTTAAGCCAGTCTCCAGCTACACCTTTTGATATGGGCAGCGGCTTTGTCAATGTGACTGCTGCTTTGGATCCTGGTCTGATCTTTGATGCCAGTAAGCTTCTCGTCATATTTGCCAATGTGAAACTGTTGATAGTTTTTCTTCTGGCATGTCCATAGTTGTAGATGTGCATGCTTGAAAGATTGTTTATGGAGCTCGGTCAGCCAAGTTGAAGACCAATCTTGAGGTTATATATTAAACAAGTTAAGCGTGAGCTTGCATGGGTTTTGGCCCAGCCAATTAAAGAAATTTGTGTGGTTTGCGTAATTGTATATATATTTTGCACAAACATATATATGTTTATGTGTGTGTAGTTTCTGCACAATTATCTAAGGAAATTATTGTTGATGTATTAATATACTCTTGGATTTGCTTTTAAAAGGTCACATGTTCAAGCTCAGTGGCTTGGCTTCACTTAAGCTCAGTTTCTCCAAGCTGTACCATGGCTATCAGAGCAAACTGAAGCTCGAGTGCATGAGGAGTTTGGTTATGGGCTTGCCTCTTTTTCTTTTTTCAAAACTCAAAAATTACTATTAGTGGGTTTAACTTGTTTCATTTACAAATTACAACTGTAGTTTTGAAAAGTTTATTATGTGACCAAAGTTTATACTGATGCACAGAAATTTCTCATAGTCCACTAAACAGATTTTCATCAGTTAAACAAGTACATTGCGATTCTTTGCTAGTCAATGAGAAATCTTGAAGACCTAGCCAATCCTGGTGGCTCCTATTTGATTTCCCAGTAGATGGATTATTCCCTGATTCAACTGTACGACTCAGGAAGTAATAAAGGAGGCTAGTGTTGTTTATCTCATAATTTTGGTGAAATAGATTTAATGCATCCAAATGTTGGTTTTCATTAAATGCCTTCTGTTACAAACAATGGTTAGAGATCTAATTGTGGTCATTTCTTGGCAAACTGTGTTTTATGAGCTTTTTCTTTTGATGTTCATTGAAGGATGATAACATTAACCAGCTTCCCTCTTTTATGTCGGTTCATGTCTTTCCAGGCTATGATGATTTCTTCTCTTTTCTCTGTGGTATCAATGGATCCAGCCCAGTTGCGCTGAACTACCCAAGCCAAGCTTGTGGGCCTAGCACTATTGCTGCAACAGACCTCAACTTACCTTCTATTACAGTAGCCAAACTGTATCATTCTATAGCTGTTCACAGAATGGTGACAAATATTGCGGGTGATGAAACTTAGAATCAGTTGCACTGCTCCTTTTGGAGTATTAGTCACTATAATTCCAACTCATTTTTCCATAGCAAGTGGACAGAGACAGAATTTGGCAGTGTTTATGAATGCCACCATCAACAGCACATCTGCAAGCTTCGGAAAAATTGCAATTTGTGGAAGTTGTGGACATTTGTTGAACATCCCAATTTCTGTGATTTCTAAAGTTGCTGCATGAAAATAGATGTCTGAGTAGCTTTTTTTATTCTCATTTCCTGATACATGTATTTTTGTTGTTTTGTTTGATGGCGATTTTCCTTTGTAAGTTTTGTTGTAAAGAATCAAGCATATGTTTTGGTAACTGTAGACACCAATTTCTTTGTCAATAATTCTAATTGACATCTAATCCAAAAAAAAAAACAAAGAAGCTAATTGACTGTTCTCTTCATAATAATTGAATGATCATCATTGTCTTTTTTATCATCTTTGCTATTGTTATTGGTGTTGTTTTATAGGGAAGTTGATCTATGATGGACTGAACCTGCCCCTTGTGATTAGTGGTGGACCTCGGGTTCGGTCGGATATCTGATCCAAGCATGACATGTTATTTCCAGATGTGGACCTTGAGATGAGATCAGAATGCTCATTGTTCGATCAGATTATTTTTAGATTCAGATCAGAATGTGAATTGCTCGGTCCGATTACTTTTAGATTCAGATCAGAATGTGCATTTTGCTCAGTCAGAGTGTAGCTGCGGGGATGGCTTAGGTGCAAACATGATGAGAAAAGAAAAAGGCAAAACCAATTTTAGCTGTGGTCACGACTGGAGCAAATCAAGTGATCTGCCAAATGACTTTTAGAAAAGTGATTTGGCATCCTCACCGTCGACAATGTACACAAGGACCATGAGGTTCTTGTGGGATGAAGCAATGGACGGTGAAAATGTCAAATCACTTTCTTAAAGTGATTTGACAGATCACCGCTCCCGGTTACGACCGCCATCATCTTTGTCCAAACAAAGCTCTGTATGCAGCTTGGCTTCATTTGATTTTATTTTTATCTAACCTAGGGCTGCAAACGGATCTGATATGGGCTGGGTCCTGCATGATCTGAATCCAAGTGTGACTTTTGTAGTGTTATCTGGTCTGGGCCTGGATCCAAAGACATAAAATTGCATTTGGATCCAAAGGATCCGTTAAAAGAATACATAAATCAAGGTTTTTACCTTTTACATGTAAAATGTGCAAACTGATTGGATCAGATCCAAATACAAACACAAGTCCAACCTAAAAAGTGATCAGAACAGTAAAATCGGAATCCAATCTGGACACTCCTTCGGATCTTATTTTAAAAACCAATCTTATGGGTCCAAACATCACTTTGAAGTTTGGACTCAAAAGTCTCCAATCTGAAGCGACGGATTGAACTGGTTAGATCTTACCTGATTGTTATAGAGCCATGGGTTGGTGGAGGCCAACATATTAACCCCAACCCAAATTCAAAACTAGTGTAGATCTTAACCAATTGCTACCCAACCGATACGGACCTGAGCATTTATTTCCTAACTCAATTCATACAGGAACCGGTAAAGACCCAACCCACTAAACTCTTACCTGACACACCATACGAGTCTAAAATAATTTTCATATCCAGAACCGAAAACTGAAGCCGTTTTTATCATTTCGGATTTGGGTCTTGTCAGACCCGACCCATTTTCACCCTGATGATTGATCATAGAAAAAATAATGGTGTTTTCACTTTTTTATTTTTATTTTTATTTTTTTATTTCCTTGCAAATTCAAATATTCCAAGGGATTCTGCCATGGAAAACTCTGCCCACCATGGACGCAAATCCTTCCTCAGAAACCCTACACGCCGACGATGCCGGAAAATCGTGGACGGAATCCGAAAATACGGCCATCCCCGGAAGCATCCCGGGTACGGAGGCGGTCGGAGAAAGTGCCGAGGTGTTGGGGAGAGGGATCTCGTCGATGCTGGAAGCCCTAATTAGGGTTTTCGAAGATCGGTCGGAGAGGGTGGGGCGGAGCCAGGACCAGCTGTCTATGAGCATGGATAGGCTCACTCGAGGTATTTTTCTGCTTTCGATCCTTCTCCTTTTCTTTGGCGTGTTTTCGTCCGACCCCATTCCTGTTTCGTTTCGCCTTTTGAGATTTCCCTTTACTCGGGTTTATGCGATTGGGGGTTTTTCTGCGATTTGGTTCCGCAATTTAGGGTTTTGAATCTCTTTGCTCAGTTTTCTTAAAGTTTCCTTGTCTGTTGTTAGGTTGATTGAATGGCTTCACTTTTCCCTCATTTGGTTTTAGGAATGATAACATTTTGGTAATTTTAATTCTAGTATTATTAGTCAGAAGGAGACGTGGATAGTTAGAGTTTCTTATGAGGAACAATGAATATACTTTGAATTGCTTACATGTAATTGGGGATATGAAGCCTTTCTAACTTTATGGTTGTCGATTTTGTGTTAATTGTTAGAAATGGTTGATTGATTTCTCTTTTGGGTGTCAGTGAGGCTGTCGTGATGGTAGTGGTGTTCAATAACAGTCTCAAAATGCTTACTGAAGACCGATGTAGTTGTGATTTGATTATTGTACGAGTTCAAGCCTATTGAAGGTTAAGTTACTGGGTTTACTTGCACCAATAAAGGGATCAATCTTGGTGATCTGCTTTCATAATGGAATAAATGTTGGTTATCTACATTTAGAATTGTGTCATTTAGAGATGAATTGTTTGTTGTTGCGAAACTTACTGAAAATTGGTGAATTACATGATGCTATCTCATCTAAGAATGATTTTGAAAAAGTATTGGCCTTCTTAGGACTGGGATGCTCTTTCCTGTTTGGGATCTCCACACCGAAACCCTCTGTTTGGGATGAGAGAAAGGAGTCGAATTGTGGAACTGGCATAGAAAAAACCAAAGCCAGTTCCACGATTTGACTACCACCATGGATAGGTGGTAGTCGACAACACCCACGTCAACAGTGCTTTCCTCTTCTTCCGACGCCATCCCCATCTCCCACAATAACTCCCTGCTTCCTTCCCTATTTCCACACACCCAACTCCAAGATCTCGTCCTAGCATTGGGAATCAACATCCGCAAACATGGTTATCTCAGGGGTGGCTGGGCCATGGCCAGCACCAGTGTGATCCAGCATCTGCTCTGGGGAAGGCGGGCGACAGAGGAAGAAGTCGTAAAGGAAGCACCCGCGGGAGGTAAGGATGGAGGAGTAGATGGGTGGAGTCGAATGTAAGGGCTGGTTGGGAGTGGGGATAGAGGCGAGCTCTTTCCTGGGGGGGCTTGGTGAAGCGGCAAACATCGTTGGTGAGGAGGCCCAGAAGGAACTTGACGGTGTCGGGGCCGCGGAATCGGATGACGGAGCGGTTCCTGAGGAGGGAAGCGAAGGGCCCATGTATGCTGCTGCTCCTCTTCTCACCGTCCTCTGCAGAATGGTGCTCCGCAGCCGATGGTGGTGGTGAAGCAAGGCTTTGGCAAGAGAGAAGGCTTGAGTGACAGCTGCAAATACGATGAGAAAGAGCCTTCCGAAGGAAAGAAGAGCCATACACAACATCAGTTTCACTTCTCTTTGTCTTTCTACCGAGATTGCAGCTGCTCATCAAAAGCAAATTCCACCCACCCCTCTTTAGTTCAGCCCAGACTACGTGTTGGTTCAGCCCAGACTACGTCCAAAGCAGAGAAACGTTGAATCTGGTGTGGGAGAAAACAAATAGAAAATTTGTCCTTTTTAGATATCAGCTTTGCCCCAGAACGAGTCCCACGTTTCCTTCTTAAAACCACTGCAAAGCATAGCGACAAAAAGTTCAAAACCGCAATTCTCGGCTGTGAATTTATGTCTGGCCCGACGCTGTTTTATGTCTGAGTCAATGTTGTCATTATCGGCCTGTATCGGCAGAAAATCAATACGATAATAACCTGAATAGTTGGCACAACCGATTTGATGTGTTGCTTAAAAATATTTTTTTAATATTATTTTAGTGATTTTAACACGTGTCACGTTCTGATTGACAAAATATTTTTTAATTATTTTTTAGCCGATTCAGAACTATTCACTTGAGATTCGGTTTTGGCCGATTCACCTGAATAGTTGGCCAAACGATTCAGGGCGCATGCCGATACTGACAACATTGGTCTGAGTCTTAACCCCTCAAAAAAAGCAAATACTGTATTCTCATATCTGTTTGGAAACCGATATCTGAAGAAGCAATTATGAAATCCACACATCCTCCCAAACAACTTCAAAATGGATTTGGTAAGCCAGAATTTTGATGGTGCTCCCAAACAAGCAAGTGGGAAGTACCAAATCCACTGGATTTGTGGATTCCATACTTCCTTCCTTAGCTACCATGGACGCCGAGATTCCAAACAGGGCATTATTGTACTTGTTTCTCTTTTCTCCAAATATATTCCAAATCAATGAGTTATGAAACTTAGATTGAGGGGTGGACACTGTTTTACAGCAAATCAGGAGTGTTGGTTAACTGGTAAGCCTTTGTGATAGGGTATTCTTTGCATTATGCTGCTGAATGACTCAGGTGGGCTGTGCTAATTGGGTTACGTGTTTCAGGAGAGCACCTATCTGTTACTAACTTACAAAAGGCCTTTTGGTTAAGTATAGTCATATATTTTCTTCTTCTAGAGTTTGATTTTCCATGATTATCTTATCTTGGTTGGAAGTTGCCTTTTCAACCATGCACCTTTGGTTTGGGTTTGCCTGTTGGATGACCTTATCTGATTGGCCTTGGATTTCTGCATATTGGTTTGATTTTGTACTCCTTTTCCAGATATCATCTTCATCTTCATGAGCTCCTGTTCCGTGTAAAATTTTCATGAAGTTTGCAGTTTGTTGCTTTCTTTTTTGTCCCTGCATTTATTTCTTTTTTCTATTTTGTTCTTTATTTTTCTTTCTAGGCAGGATCAGGTGGTTAATTTTTTTTCTTTTTCTCTCTGTGATTTCCTTCTTAGTTCCCTTCTGTTGTAGAATCAGATATTTAACAAGGCATTCCTTATACTAATTTGACTTTTTTTGCTGCTTTATTTTTGTTTATTTCTCTTGCTGTGTTTATTGTTTTATTTTTTTTTTTCTGTATTTACTGTCTGACAAAGTGAATTTTGCTTTCTTTTTCTTCATTTTCCTTTTCATTGTCATATTATCAAGTTAGATATTTGAAAAGGCATTCCTTATCGGGAAAAAAATAAAAAAAGCCATTCCTTCAAATTTAGATCTCATCTTACCAAAATTTAGTCAATGTATAAGAATTATCTATGAAGTTTCTCATGTTCCTTAATATTTCCCCCTATTTTTCAAAAGTTACTCCATTTCTTTCATGTGCCTGTTTTTCACTATTTTCTGAAAAAGCATTGCTTGCTTTTTCATTCCTTTTCATATCGATAGTCATGTTTCTCTTTTGGCCTCACTAAATCTCTTGTTACACTCATTTGTTTTACTGAATTTTTAAACATATGATGGTCCCTTCATATTGTCATATTATGGTTGCGTGTATGTGAATTGATATCATTCTCATAGTTGTATGTCTTTTAAGGGTTATAAACTCTATTCTCTTATGTAGTCATGAGAATCATTGTCAACATCGATGTCATGGTCATAGTTATTGTTATCATTGTCATTGCCAACATGGGTGTATGTAGACTGCAGATTGAAATGTATGTGATTCCTTAGATTAAGATTTGGTTACTGGAATTTCGTTTTTTCTTTTCACTTTTAATTGTGTCCTATATTTCTTGCAGAATTAGATCAGCTCTTAGAAGATGCTCCCGTGCCATTTATTATGCAGCACGCAGCCAAGATTTCCGGACTTTGTAAGAGGGTCTCATCACTGAATACAATTTTAAAGTCAATACAGCGACGCATCGATAACATTGACCGGTTGCTTTCTGTCGGCTCTTCACAAGGTATTGATGGCCGAACCCAGGGCCAGAATTGTCTATTTTATCAAATGATGGATAACCTTTTCTCATGGGAATCATGTCAAATTATCTCAAAATAATATTTTTGTATTTCTAGGTTTTATTTTATCAAAATTCATTGCTCTAGCTTTGTTTGTCATTGTTTTGGTTTTTGTGGTTGTCTTGACCACTGCTACCAAAAGCATTTAAATAGACTAGGAGGCATGGTTCCTAGGAAACGGGCTTCAGAAGTATATGATTTCACACGCTTCTTTGAAAGAAGGGGAAATGACTAGACTTACCAATAAAAAAGCATTTTGGGTATTTAGAATTTTCTGCCCTTTGTCGCAGAGATCTTAATGTCCTCTGAACCCTCTTCTTTCCCTTTGAGTCGCCATTGCTGCATCCCTTTTCTCGCCTGTTGTCCAAAGTCTCCAAGGTCCAGACTCGTGCTCTTTCTTCTGGGTCAAATTTCTGGCAAGGATCTCCCTATCTCTTTCAGGATTTCCAGCATGGCATGGGCAGAAGCAGCAGCCTTTGCAACTCTCTCTCTCTCTCTCTCTCTCTCTCTCTCTCTTCTCACATAGGATCCTTAACCCGAAGCAATATAGGGATCCCTCTTGCTCACATCAACATGATGAAGGTCTAAGTGAACTAGGGTATCACTATACAATCATCTGTAGGATGGAGTTAAGGCTTTAGGGCTAGCTTTCAGCAGCATCATTCCTGTCATTGTATTCTTATCATTTTAATGAAATTATAATGAGGATTGCTGTTGCCTTCTTTTTGCATTGATGATGCAAATTTTTATTTGAAAATGGTTAGTCATCTTCGATTGCATTTATGTTGGTTGTTTAAAATACTTCTTGACTTTTGTGTCCAAGGGTGGATCTCTGATGTAATACTCATGCACGTGAGATCCATTTGTTCTTGTATATTAATAAGAACGATGGCAAGCATGCTTATAGTGGGGAATATGACCTATCCAGCTGTGCAACCAGCAGCTCCCTTTTGTCTTTCTCATTTTTGTTCTTTATAGTTCCAAATTAAAGGTTACTGAGGAGTTACTTGGCTAGACCTTGACTATGGTTATTTAGGGTACATTTGTTTCATGCAAGGGAAAGGACTGCCCTTTCCATTCCATGGGGCCCTCATCGTAACCAGCATGGAGGTGGGATGAGAATGGATTTTCACACAAGGGGAGGTGTGACCAGAGTTACCGGAAGCTTCATAGATAGGTGGGGGGCATTCTTCCCCAAAACTTACTTTGGAAGCTTGAAACTCCTCACTTCCAAAACTTGATAGGAATCTCGATTCTTCCATGCTTCTCCTATGCTTCCCACACGTTTCTTCCCTGCTTTTCTACATGATTCCTACACGCTTTTCTCATGCTTCATGTTTTTCATGTGCTTCATTTCACACTTCCTGCTTACTTCTCATGTGCTTTCTTTAAATTGACAACCATCATTTTTAGATTTTGAGAGATTTAATTCTTACACTACAAAATCACAAAATTTAAGAATAATTATTTTTATTTTAGTTTTTAATTCTTTTTCCTTTTATTTGAATTTTGATTCCACATCACTTCCTCTTTTATTCCTATTTCACTTTTAAATTGATTCCTCGCTTCCCGCTTCTTATAAATTTTAAAATCTCTCTCTTTTGCTTCTCGTTTTGTTTCCCACTTCCGATTCCTAGTCTGGTAACTTTGGGTGTGACTCAAAAATGACTTGGAAAAGGGAAGTAGGTGAGAAAAGTTGGGGCCAACACCTGCCAGCCCAGCCTTTTCCCATCTCTTTGCCCTGAGTAAAAGGGGCCTTTAGAGTCAAAACAGTTTCCCTCTCAAGACCCGTGTGAATTGGAAGAGATCTTGTTATTGCAAAAAATAAATGTTGATCAGGAGACATCCCTAGACTAAACCCGACTGAATTGGGATGGATTTGATCAATTGACTCCATATCCAATTGGCTAGGCTAGACTTAACTGGGTTTTAGTATCCAAATAACATAGGATTCAGAACAAGTATTAAGCTGGTCAACAACATGACCCATTTTGCACTCAGACAACCTGGTGAGCCTTTGGAATAGCTTACTGTGCATGTATATCAAATATATAGGCCATAGTCAAACAGAAACCTGGATTCGAATAATCTTGTTTTCTTTCTTTATCTCTTGTACAGGTATTCTGATTTTGTGGTATTTACTTATTTAATCCTTTGCTTTTGTTTAATCGTCCATATACTGAGCTAGTAAACAAGTTAATTTTTTTGCTTGAGCATGTTGAAATGATATATCTTTTCTCTTTTTTCCCTTATTTTTTTCTTTAAGCTTCTTTAGTACTATTTCTCTTTGTATATCTTTTCTCTAGCATTTCTATGTTACTTCTTTCCGTTCCACGCTGCTTCCACATTCATTTTCATGTTGCTTCCACTTTCTCTTCCTAAACATTTCCATAGTGCTTCACTAACAATCCATGCTTCACGATTCACAATTTTCTTAGGTAGTTGCTGTTCCTTGCTTTTATGTTTTTATTTAACAACATAAGACTCATTTATAATTTTATTACCTATCTGTTCGTTTTGCCTCCTTTATACTTACAGTAAACAACTTGTGTTTTGGCTGGCGTATCTGACCTCAGACTTGGCACTTTATTTTATATTAATTTTTAATTCTTTTATTGTTGGCACCAACAAAAGGAATTGGTGTTAAACAAGAAATGGATGAGTACAATATATAGAGATGGTGGTGCTGAGTTACCCAAGAACTACAACGAAAATATTAAATGCCTGAGACTTGCATTTAGGGCTTGTTTGTTACATGAGAGGGGAGGGAATCCCCTTTCTGTGAAAGGGACACACAGTTCGAAAAAACCACCACATGACCCTTTTCGTACAAAATGTCTTGCCCACTTCTGGTGGGAAGCCATTTCGTATGAGCTTTGCTGTTTGTTTATGCTAGTGGGAAAGGCAGCCATTTTTACATGAAAATGACTGCCTTTCCCATGAAACCAACTGGCCCATAGTGAATGGTACTTTAAGTCAGAGTTACCGGAAGCACCATAGGACTTGGGGAAGCGCACTTCGGAAGTGCGAAATGTGGCGTTTCCAAAACGTGAAGGGAAGTGCCAAAAAAAATTGGGAAGCTCACATCCCCTTCTTTTTTTTGTTTTTTCTTTCTTGTTTTTCTTTTTTTTTTTTCTCTTTTTTCGCTTCTCCCTCACTTCGTAGGTCGCTTTTCTTCTCACTTCCAAGACGATTCCTGGTTCGATTCTAAGGCGTCCTGCGCTTCCCGCTTTCTAAAATTTTGGAAGTGCCTCGCTTCTCACTTCCGCTTCCCAAATTGCTTCCCGCTCCCGCTTCCCCGACTGCAACTCTGCTTTAAGTAGTCTAGGAAATGGCAAATTCTATTTTGTTAGCATGTATTGGCAAATGATCAGGTTTTCAAATAAGCCCCAGAATTTTTTTAACCTTTCTTTCAATATTCTGTTCTTAGCTAACAAATTGGTAAAGAAAAATTCTGCTTCAAAAGCTTCATGTAGCCTATTGCTTCTTTAGTGTTATCTTTTCCAGATCCTGATAACGTAAGGTGTTAATTGAAGGTGAAATGTATCTTCTTAAGTTGAAAGGATAAAAAGGTTAAGGTCTTTACCATGGAGCTACCTTTAATGATTTTCTTTGGCCATAATGAATTATCAGGCATTAGGAGAAGGAAACAAAAATTGGACCTTGCTTTAGGATAAATCTCGTTTACTGATCCAAGGAACCTAATGGTTTTTCAGGTGTGAAGAATGAGTCATCTGCAAATGATTCAGATCCCACCAAAATAGATCCAACTAACGGTTCATTGTAAATGTGACGATGTATTTATTACTTGCATTTGCTGCTGCCACTAATGATCCCTAGGAAATACAATTGATTCCTCAGATTGAGGAATAGGGGAAGGAACATCATCAAGCCGTTTGTTCCAGAGTGTTTGTGGTTGTGGCATTGTTGTTCCTCTGAAATCATTGAGAATGTGCAAAGGTTGTCCTCTCAATTACTTTATATCATCTGATCTGTCAAATTCTAAGATTCCTTAGTCTTGCTAAATCATTTGAAATAATATTTGCTTTGATTCTTATCATTTTATGAACAATGCAGCCATCTAATGATGCAGATGTTTCTCGATCCTAATTTGCAAAAACCAGGTTGGTCTTGGTCCTGGATGAATTCCCACTTGCACCACCTTTAAGTCTTTGGTGGTTGGGCTACTCATCAGTTCATCTTTATTTTGGGACACGAAATTCACTTCCTCTTGACTTGACTCAATCCCATGTTCCCGATACCAATATCACCATTAAAATCGATTTAGAAAAAACAGCAGATATGCTTTGTAATATGCATGACAGGGAAGCACTGCCAAACAGAATAAGTATTTTTGGCCAAATAATTTTGAATTATGACGATGACACATGAATCCAATATTAACATAAACTTTACACAGTACAGCAATCCCACAAGACTAAAATTTCTATCAATAAATGCTTCTAGTGAAGAAATTCTTTCTTTATTTTGTTGATATACTTTTTATTATAACCCTTTTTTCTATAAAATCCAAGCTTCCACAATAACCTTATTCCTTGAAGAATGGATAGATCTCATATCTAACATTACAACTTCCAGTAACAACCCTTCCTCCTTGTTTCCCACCACAGTAGCTAGGAATGCCAGCAATTGCGCTATCAAGACAGCTCTTACAATCTTCGCTAGGCAGATCTCTACTGCATTGAGCTAGCCCATAAATCTTTGATGCTTCTCCAAATTTAATGGTGCTGGCAGCGAAGTATGAGGGACTGGTTGAGGTTCCTTTTGACAGATCAGACATTAGTTCCCCCAATTGCTTGTTGAACACTTCCTGGTAGCTCACGTTCTGTGTGTTGCACATGAAGAACTTGTTATCATAGTTGATGACACCAAAGAATTCCAAGTCTGAGTAGCGTAACATACAATTGTCGTACCATATAATTCCCTTCTTTTGATTTGGACAACGCTGCTGGATAGTCATAGCAGCATCTTTCATACAAATCCGGCAATCGTCGCCTGAAACATCGCCCCTGCAAAGAGCAAGGCCGTTTACACGCTCTGAATGCTTTCCGGCTGCGCTCTTGCTGAATCCAGTGAATGGAGTTTTTGTGTAGAGAGAGATCAGAACACGTTGGAGATTGAAGCTGAATAAGCTGATAGTGGTACAGTTTGATGAGCCTGGACACATGCTGAGAAGAGGGTCTGCTGTTGCATTTGGTAGTGGATTGCAATGAAAGAGTGGCAAATAGAGCCAAGGCAAGAGAGACCAGCTTAGGTGAATGCATCTTGAAAGTCAGGGAAGCAACTATGGTGAACAGGTTGAGCTAGGAATTATTGTTTCAACTCTTGCTTTGATGAATTACAGTGAAGAGATCAAAGGATTATATAGGAAGGAGAACAGAAGAGCCTCCCTTGTGATGTTAGACCCTGTCCGTCCTTTTTCTTAAAGTAGACTCTGTCCATTAGAAATTGTCATTTCTGTGAGTCATCATGGAAGACTTAGGATTATTATTAATATTAGAAGGGATGATTGAACAAGTCTCTTGATGATTCATCTTCTATGGTTGTTGATGCAAGTAACTCGTTTAGCCATTAAAATAAAATTTGTAAGGTGTATCTGCTCTTTTACCTTTTCTTTTCAGTTTAAATAAGAGAGATGATCCATTCAAGAGGAAGTGGGATTGGAACAGTCAACTGGTTAGACTGATTAGATATCTAAGTGGATTGGGATACGGTTTGGCTGAGATAGATCAGGATACCAATCCAATTTTGCTTCCAAGAAAAAGCGGCGCAGCTTAGGGATGTATTTACTTTCTACCACTGTACAGTGGAGGTGCCAAAGGGTCGGACTTCACCAGACCTCAGTGGGTCCAGACCTGGATCCGACTCTGGTGCTAGTACTAGGTCCAGACCAGGGCTCAGCCAGACCTACCGCAGGAAAAACCACACCCTGTAAAATATATTTTATTCTTTCTTTTCTGAAAAATGCGGATCTTAATAGGAACTCCAGTTGAACCTGGGGGTGGTATGAAATTCATAATCATTTCATAACCTGCTCCGAATACTAATCAGACCCAATGGGTCTGACACGAGTTCTTAATAGTAACTCCTATTTTGTTACCAAACCTGGATCCTATTGAATCCAGTACTAGTCAGAATCAGGTCATAGCCTACCTGTTGACATTGCTAGTATATAGCTACTGGTTCAAACCACAAGCTTTTTACTTTTGTTGCTTCGTGTAGTTACCTGTTTTGCTTTCTTTAAGTGCATGTAATGACTTTTGGCTTAAGAACCTCTGGGTATAAGGTGATTTCAGGGTCCCTCTGTACTCGTTATCTTGCCAATATATGTCTTTGTTTTCTTGCCTTCTTCTATGTTCTCTTACCTCCCAACTCTCTTTATATGATTGTATGCATGTGCTTGTGCTATTGTGCCTGTGTATTTGACAAGTGACGATTAACTTGATTTTTGTTATGCACTTGAAAGGTCATTCCGGTGTTGGGGTACATCAGGGTCACAGAGCCTTCACTTTTAGCCAGTGACAAATTGGTACCAGAGCTTTGTTGACGTTGGGATTGACAATGCTGCCAAAGAAGCTTATTCCTTTGAGTAGTTAGGTTCCTCCCAAAGACGAGTGCATGGCTGATGACCGTGTGGCAGCTCTCGTGCGCAATGTCGTCAAGTTGATGGATATTGTGATCAACATGGAGAAGTTGGTTAACGATACAAATACTGCTTTTGGGATGCTTGATTAAGAGATCAATACTGAGGACTATGTGAAAAGTCTTGCTACCAAATTCGAAGACTCTATGGAGAATATTGTTACTAAGTTTAATGACCTGCTAGAAAGGTTCATCATCATGGTTGCTGAAATGGATGTTGTTTGATAAAAGAATGACCAGTTGAAGTGAAAGTTGAGGATTGCCCCAGCTGATCGAGCTGCGACACATGTGGATAGGCCGCGTATCAAGTTGCTTGAGCCTGCAAAGTATAAGGGTACTCAAAACTCAAGAGATCTCGATAACTTGATTTACTTGATGGGCCAATACCTTGAAGATAGAGGTATTGTGGAAGGTAGGGGTGGAAATCGGGTCGGGGTGGCGGGTCGACCCGGCGGGTTTTCGGGTCAACATACCTCAACCCGAACCCGACCCATTTAATAAACGGGTCGGCTGTGGCAAACATGAACTCGATCCGTTTATTAAATGGGTAACCCGACACGACCCACCGACCCGTTTAATAAACGGGTTGGGTCGGGTAAACAGGTTGGCGGATGGGTCGGGTTTGGGTAAACGGGTTGGCGGGTCGGGTTTGGGTAAACGGGTTGACCCGCCCGCCTAACTCGTTTATTAAACGGGCAGCCGGGTTGGCGGGTTGGCATACCCCTAACACGAATTCGACCCGTTTAATAAACGGGTTAGGCGGGTCGACCCATTTATTAAACGGGTTAGTTTAAGCCAAACCCGAACCCGCCTAAGAGGCGGGTTGGTGGGTCGTGTCAGGTTTTGCCACCCCTAGTGGAAGGTGTAGATACCTTGCACACCGCAACGATGTACCTTGCAGATGATGTTATGCTTTGGTGAAGACGCCACTGAGGTAATATTGAACGTGGGCTTGTCATAGTAGATTCGTGGAAGGACCTCAAGAGAGAACTACACGGCTATTCTTTGCCCAAAAATGAAGATAGAATAACCTGCAATAAGATGTTGACCTTGAAACAAACATGGTTAATTCATGATTATGTTAAGGCATTCACTTCTATGATGTTAGACATTGATGACATGGGTGACACTGACCAATTGTTTCACTTAATGAATGGATTGAAGGGGTGGGTTGTTACGAAGCTCAACTGGCAGGACCCTCTAACTCTTGCTGCGACACTTGCTGTTGTCGAGAAGCTTGTTGAGATTGATAAACACAATATGACATTTTAGAAAAGATAATTTGGGAATAACCATAACAACAACAATTAGAGGAATAATCTAAGAAATAATGTTGGTAATGGAAACTATCAAGGAGATAACTAACAAAATCATGGCTAACATGAACAACAACCAACAGAGGAATAATCACCATCGAAGGTAAGATTATCATCGTAGTTACTGCCATACATGCCACGATGATCACTGGGCACACAATTGTCCTAACATGAATTGTGGTCAAGGAAATGGAGATAACCACGAGCCCAGAGCTGCGAACGCCATCTAAGGTGAAGATGGGCGTGCTGCCATCAAACCGCCTATTGGATAAATGCAGATGAATACGGTAAAGGTGACACCAGTTGCCAGATCACTTATGAGTAAAGAGTTGATGTACTTGGAAGTCCTTCTGAATGAGAGACTCACCAAGACCTTGGTTGACACAGGTGCTATGCACAACTTCATTTCTCTTTGAAGAGGCGAAACGATTTAGGCTATAATGGAAAAAGAAAGAGAGTCAGATGAAGGTGATCAACTCCGAAGCCAAGCCTATCTATGGGTTTGTTCAGGATGGACTCATGAGAATCCTGAGTTGGTCTAAAAGGGCCACATTTTCTGTAGCTCTGATGAATGATTTCATGGTCATCATTGGGATGGAGTTCCTTCGAAGCAACAAGGGTATGTTGATGCCTCATCTGAATGTTGTCAGTTTTTAGTATGAGAAGTAGCCCTACATGATTGCCACACTGTCTGTGGTGAAGCTTTGCGAGCGCTTAGTGTTTGCGCTCCAGTTAAAGAAGGGTCTCAAGAGAGGGGATGAGACCTTCCTCGTGGCGATCCACGAGATTGATAAAGACGAGAACATTGTTGATGTCTCAGTGGCCTTAGCACAAGTGATGAAGTAGTTCAGTGATGTTATGCCTGCCTAATTGCCGAGTACGTTACCTCTGTCGACAGAGGTAGATCACGAGATTGAACTAGTGCCAAGTGTATGGCCGTCCATGATAACACCATGTCACATGGTGACTGCCAAGTTAGCAGAGTTGCAGAAGTAGTTGGATGGCATGTTGGAAGCCGGGATTATTCGACCATTCAAAGCACCCTGTGGAGAAAGCAGATCAGGTCATGTTGAACATGAGCGTTTTTGCTCATGCCGACATTGTGGCCGTCTATTTGCATTTTGGATGAATGCCACATGGTTTTGTTGACTTTTGAGCTTTTTAAAATGCAAATTGGATGGCCACGATGTCAACTTGAGAAAAAATGCTCATGTTCAGCATGACCTGATATGCTTTCCCCTATGGAGTGCCTGTGTTATTTTAGGCGAAGCATGATGGGTTGAAGCGCTTTTGAGTGGACTACCGAGCATTGAATAAATTGAATATGAAGAATAAGTATATGCTTTCATTGATCGTAGACTTATTTGATAAGTTGGGTAAGACTTGTCTCTTCTTAAAGTTGGATATGTGATCAGGTTATTGGCAGGTTAGAATTGTCGAAGGAGATGATGCCAACACAACCTGTGTGTCACGGTATGGGGCATTCAAGTTCCTTGTTATACCATTTGGTTTGACGAATGCGCCTGCGACCTTCTCTATACTGATGAATAAGATATTCTACCTGCATATTACTTAAACGATATAGTGGTGTACAACAACTCTATGGAGGATCATGTTCAACACATTCATATTATGTTCTAGACTCTGAAGGATAATGAGCAGTACATGAAGCAGGATACGTGTTTATTTTGTAAAGTCTGTGAAATTTTTAGATTTTTCCAGAAATGACGAGGGATTATTCTTGATATTTTTATGAGAAATTCATCAAAAGTTAATTAATAATCGATGAACTTTTGAATGATTATCAAGTTATTAGACTGATACAAGTTTTTTAAACACTTTTGGATCTGGATTTTAATGGAAGATCCATGAAGATCAACCCCCATGAAACCCAAGGTTATCAAAAAACTTTCATAGTGGTTCAATCATGCATATATGTCTTCTAAGGCTGTCAAATAAATTTCATAGTGATTCAATCATGCAGATATGTGTTCTAAGGCTGAAAAAAAAAATTTGTGATTCAATCATGCATACATGTGTTCTAAGGTTGTCAAAAAAATGTCATTATGATTCAATCATGCATATATGTGTTTTAAGGTTGTCAAAAAAAAATCATAGTGAATCAATCACGCATATATGTGTTCTAAGGCTCTCAAAAATATTTCTTAGAGAATAAATCAAACAGATATGTGTTCTAAGGCTATCAAAAAATATTTATAGTGATTCAATCAAGCATTGGGCCCATTCGAGCCCAACACAACAAAGAACACAACACATTTTGTATTGAATTGGAGTTGGATCCAATCAAATCTTGATCCAATGCACTCTACCTTAAAATAAGGTTCGAAATGGATGCGGATTTTTGGAATCCAAATCCAATTCTAAAACACATTATGTATGTGAACAATGTATATAGGATTGAGTTGGGTCTAAATGGACCCAACCCAATCCAATCCCATAACCAACCCCCCTCTCTTAAAATTGGTTGGATCTAATTGAATCCAACCTGGATCCAATTAACTTAACCCACCCTTTTTAAAATACCATGGGTTTGGGGTTGGGGTTGGATCCAACCCAAACTCAACCCATATAACTAAACTGACTTCACAGGGTAGGGGGGGGGGGGGGGGGTTATAACCCGCCCCCCCCCCCCCATCACCACCACCACACACACACACACACCATCTCTCTTTACCTCCCAATCACTCTCTCAACCCTCACCCCTCCCTCTTAGTCTCTCCCCACCTTCTTACGCCACCACCACCAGTGATTTGCCACCATCGTCGGTGCTGCCCAAGTGAGCTCCTCCCTACTAGTTCTTCCTCCTTTGCTTTTCTAAAAAAACAATTGCAGGTTGCCACCAGGGTAGGCGGCCGGAGGGGCTGGCTGATGTCACCCTCCTCTTCCTTCTTTTTTTTTTGTGTGTTTGCCCACAGTAGCCACCATAATAGTAGCTGGAGCTATTGTTGCTGGTCGAGGAAGGGCAACACCCTTCCCTCCCTTGCTCTGCATTTTTTGCCACCCTGACGATTGTACCTTATCGGGGTTAATCCAAGTTGGGCTCGGGTTCTCGTCACCCTGCCGCCACCTGAGGTAGGCATGGGCCTTTGCCCATGGCAGAGCAGCCATGGCATCACTTGGGCCGCTTTGGAACCCCCCTTGCCTCTTTGCTTTTCTTCAGCATCACAGTTGAGCCTGGCTAAAATTGAGCTCAGCTCGATCCTTGTTTTAAAAAGAAATTAAGCTCGACTCGGTCATGGCTTTATTCTCCTCTCCCCTTTTTTGTTTTGTTGATCCCATCTCGGTTCCTCCAAGATCTAAGTCTGACTCAGTTTGGTCAAAATGAGCCTGACTTGGTTAAAGGCAGTAACTAGTTGCCTCTTGCATGGCAGATGAGTTAAGCTCGTCTAAAACCGAGTTGGGCTCGGTCTCGTTAAAAAGACCGATCCATCTTGGTCCTCTCTAAAACCAAGCGAACTCGAGTTTAGCCTTGGTGGGCCTGGCTCGATCCACGTGGCTCTATCAAAGTTTGGGTTCAACCCCGACGATGCGATAGTCGCCTCTTTTCGCCAGAGATTGATTTATAACCCTCATTTTTTATGCAGTTCAATAAAATCTTTTGAGTGCTTTAAATTGGTGCGATTTACAAAATTTTGTATCTTTGACATTAATATCAAGGCACGAGCAAGCTGGCACCTCCGCTCAGAATCATAGAAATTTTGGACTATTTTTGAGGTAGGAAAAAAATCATGCAATGATGGTGGTTGAACGCCTCTAATATATGTATTTATATTTATGCCAAATATATATATATATATAGGCATTTACTTCAAGTATGCAGTTTTGTGTACTTTAGCTTTATTTTAATTATGCATTTTTGCATATTTCTGCTTTATTTACGATAGCTTTTTGACAAACGATACTTTATATGCATAATTATATATATATGTATATATTTATTCAGAGTGCAGAGTTTCGCATGCTCCTGCTTATTTAAATTATGCATATACTTATTTTAAGTATCCAATTTTGCGTACTTCCACTTTATTTATGATGGCTTGTTGGCAGACATTGCTTTGTTATATGTTTAAATATATACATATATAAAGTACAATTTACTTAGAGTATGCAATTTTGTGATACTCATACTTTATTTAAATTATGCACACATTTATTTAGAGTATACAATTTTGCATACTTCTGCTTACTTTAAATTACGCGAGCATCTATTTAAAGTTCGTAATTTTGTGTATTGCTTTGATTCAATTTCAAAAAGGTTATATATGAGACTCTAAGTCTGCATGCCTCCAATGTTTCGCAAAATAAAATAAGTGTTTTATGTCTGCATGCGCGAGATATTCGACATCCACATGCACTGCCTATTCTATAAATAAAATAGGACTCTCATGCTCTCATGCATCAAAGATCCTACGTTTGTATGCATCAGACACCCTCTGAATATTAGAGTGCTCTTTGAAACACTGCTCCTACCAAGTTTGAACCTTAAAAAGATGGGACTCTCATGATTCAAATATTCACAATTGAGTCTACTCTTTGGATAGACCAACGCGAGACTTCGGTCGTATTTACGTCAAGTCTTTTAGTTTTGCATCTGAGAATGATCCAGATATACCATCTTCCTGAGGTTCGTTAAATCATGAATTTCTAGATTTCTCGGTTGGTTTTCTTTCTGAAAACCGGGTTGATTCTCATCACATTAGTACTATTAGATATGTGAGAGATGCTCGTATATCGATAAATGAATAGAGGTATATGACAAACCCATTTTTGAAACAATGCACAATATTACAGAAAGAAAATCACATGCAAATACTGAGATCGCCTTCACAGGCAAGATGCTGGATTAAGTTTAAAAGACCAAAGCATGTTGAATGTGTTGCTTTAATAAAAGGAGACCTGATAACCTCATTCAACCTCAAGTTCTATTAAGAGAGGATAGGTGGTTCAAGCTCTGATGGACAATGTTGTTAACAACTATGCTCCTCGAGTAACAATGACTCAGCATCCCCAATCATCGAAGTTAGAGGATAGGGCTACCAATTATTATCCTTGGTGGTAGATCCCACAACTTCTGAAGAAGTTATGATGTATTCCCCATTTATTCCTACGTTTGAGGAATTTTCTCTTTGTTACTATATTGTTCCTTTTGCATCAGACTCAATTAATCATTTAGGTTATCAATTTACATAAAATAATAAACCCCCGAATGGTCTCAGTTGTTTTTAAGATTTCATCCTGTGAATACCCACAGATAGGTAATTATCGAAACAAAGATATGATGCACACACTGCTTATTTGAAATAAAAAGATACCCCATTTATATAAATTTGTGGTTTGTCCAATTGTCTGCAATAATATATTTTAAAACATGATAAATACTTTTATTAATTTTGTACAATTGTGTAACATCATTGTACCTACTAAGATTTCATGAGTATCATCTGTTTTATGGGATCCAGGTGACTAGTAGACTACTGTTGCAGGCGATAGTGTGATGCCGCGACGATCTCAAGAATTTATTCTCTCTGTTGTTCACTCTTGAGGGCATTTTGACATTTTATATAAGAACTTTTATATAAAATTGTTTATATCCAAATTATTATTTGAATATTATGGTTTTGAATGATTGTGTGGAAATGTAAGCCCAAATCTGAGACATTTAGGGACCCAATATGTTTGCTAAAAATTTTGCTTGTAACCTGCCCAGGGTTTGCTAACTTGGACTTTTCGAATTGCTATTCCTCTGAAACTATCGTTTTAACTCTGAAAAATGATTGACTACAATTAAAAAATTTGGGGCATTATATATTCGTCCATAAGGAAGTGCATTTTTTTTGTTCATATTGTGGGAGGAGGCATGCTAAGGATGGATCACCAGAAGGTCAGGGCAATTCAAGAGTGGGAGTTGCCTACCAAAGTGCTCGAGTTGCATTTTTTCTTGGGGCTTGCCAACTATCATTGGCGATTCATTCAGGAATATTCTTTGTTCATTGTCCCACTCATTGATATGCTGAAGAACGACAAACTTTGGGTGTGGTTTGATTCTTGACATAAAACTTTTGAGAATCTAAAGCATGTATTTACTAAGGAGCGTGTGCTAAAGTTGCCTGACAGTCAGAAGTCGTTCGAAGTGCAGACTAACTCGTCTGATTTCACAGTTGGAGGGGTGTTATTGCAGAAAGGTCATCTCATTACCTTTGAGAGTTGCAAGCTGAAGGATGTCAAGCGACACTATACTATGCATGAGTAGGAGATGTTAGCAATCATTCATTGCCTTCTCGTGTAGAGGTACTACCTTTTAGGGTCGCAATTCGTTGTGTGCACTGATAATGTGACAAAAAGTTATTTCTTGACTTAGAAGAAACTGAGTCCGAAGCAAGTTCGTTGGTAGAAATTCTTTGCAGAATTTGACATGGTCCTTGAGTATAAGCCTGACACGACCAATATAGTTGTAGATGCCTTGAGTCGGAAGGCGAAACTCGCAGCGCTGCATGAGGGGAAAGGCAACAATAGCCAACCAACGAGTGATCTTCTCGAACAAGTTCGAGAAGCATTGAAGAATGATCTGATGGCTCAACAGATTATCACACTGGCAAAGAGAGGAAAGACCCAGAGATTCTGGCTTGAAGATGATTTGCTCCGCACCACTGGAGATCGTCTGTATATCCTGCAATGGGGTACTCTGCGAAGGTGCTTGATACAGGAGTGTCATGACACACGCTGGGCTGGTCACCCATGGCAGCAGAGGACGTTGGCGTTATTGGAGCATGCATATTATTGGCCGCAAATGCATGATGATGTAGATGCCTATGTGCAGACTTGCTTGATCTGTTGGCAAGATAAAACCATCAACTAGAGATTGAAAGGATTATTGAAGTCATTACATGTGTCAGACCGCCAGTGGGAGTGCATCACCATGGATTTCATTGTCAATATGCCGAAGGCACAAGGTTGCAGTTCAATTCTTATGATTGTGGACAAGTTTTTTTAAGTATGCTATCTTCGTACATGCCCTTGCCACTTGCTTAGTCGTTGACACTGCCAGGTTGTTCGTGCAAAATATGATAAAATATTGAAAAATCCCAAAGAGCATTGTCAGTGATCGTGATGTTTACTTCACTAGAAAGTTTTAACGTGAGGTATTTCGATTGATGCGGACAAACTTGCATTTCAACGCCAGTTTTCTTTCCCAGACTGATGGGTAGATAGAGCAAATCAATGACATGTTGAAGGAGTATCTTTAGCATTTTGTGAGTGACAACCAGAGAGATTGAGTCGACTTGCTTGATGTTGCTCAATTCTACTATAACCTCCAAAAGAGTAAGTCATTCGATCGCAGTCCGTTTGAAGTTGCAATAGGATAGCATTTGCAAACTATACATTCTCTTGCTATGCGAGGACATGGGAGGTTACTATATGCATACGAGTTTGTCAAAAACTGGTAGAACGAGGCAGAGTTAGCGAAGGTTTATCTAAACAAGGCGGCGAAACACATGAAGAAATAAGTGAATGAGAAATGCTGACCAGCAGAGTTTCACACAGGAGATAAGGTGTTAGTGAAGCTCTTCCCCGAGCGCGCTGCTATATTTTGAGGTCACCTTTTCACCATCACAAAGTGTATTGAAAACTTGGCGTACAAGTTGGATTTGCCAGCAGATTTACAAGTGCATCTAGTCTTTCATGTATCACTACAAGAAAATTGTTAATTAGCGACGGAAAAAATCCGTCGCTAATTAGCGACAGATTAGCTAGAGATAGAATCTGTCGCTAATTTGCGACGGATTAGCGAGGAAACAAATTTTATCACTAATCTGTCGCTACTTAGCGACGGATTAGCGACTAAATTGTTTGTCGCTACTTTTTATTACAAGAATACCATTTTAGCGATGGATTTAGAGAGGGAACTCTGTCGTCGCTAATCCGTCGCTAATTAGCGACGGCGTAGCGACAGAATATATTCCGTCGCGTTTTTTGTATTTTGGTATTTTGATTTAGCGACGGCTTAGCGACAGAATTTTTCCGTCGCTAAATGTCGCGTAAATCCCTAATCCCATCCCTCTTTCTCTTTTTCCTGTTTCGCTGTATTGCTCCCGCCCGCCGCCCTCTCCCTCCCGCCGCCCGTCGGCTCTCGCCACCGTCCGGCCGCCGCCGCCTCGCCGACGATCCTCGCTGCCGACCTCCCTGCTTGGCTAGCGGCTGCGCCAGGGACCCCGAGCACCGGCGACCCGCCGCCGACCTCTTCCTCCTCCCTGCTGTTCCTCCCTGTGGCTGCTGCCGGGAGGTGTTGTCTCCCCTTCGCCGGCGACTCGCAACCGGCGTCCTCAGCCGCCGACGACCGACGATCCTCCCTGCAGCCACCTCTTCGCCTCCGCTCTGAGTTCCGGCGACCTAGTGGCCCCCGAGCTTTGCTCCAGGTCTCCCCCTCTCTGCTGTCGGGGCTTTCCCATGTTTTTTTATCTAGATTGCTCAGATCTCGTGGTTTCGGCTTAGATTTCAGGCTTTTTGTGGAAGATTTGGTGGAATCTGCGTTTAGTGCTCGGATTTATGCTTGTTGTAGATCGTTATCGTGTATAATTCGGCGATGCGTGTTCAGGACTCTGTTTTCGTTTTCACTTGTCCATGAGATTTGTGTTTCGAGCTCAGATTCCTGATTTTTCTCGCTCATTGTTGTGTATAATTCTACGATTCGTGCTCTAGGCGCTCTTTTGTTAGCGCTTTACCGATGATCGTTTTTTGCGTACGATTTCGGGACTGATTTGATTTTCAAATTTGGATTTTGTTCTCTTTTGTATCTTATTCATCTATAGAATACTCTGGATCAATGTTTTCCCATTTTATTTTCCTTCATTTTTTTGTTGAAATTTAACATCAAAAGCGTCATTCGTTAGTATTGAAATTCACGTAAATGGTTGAAAATGTGTTTTTTTTTTCTGTTGCCCATTGTCTTTTTATTCAAAAGTTTTTTTTTCAATACTTAAAATTTAACATCTTTTGGTCGTATCTTCTTCTTATTATTTATTAATGAGGACGTTGTGGCATAGTAATTGCTTAATCTGATCCCATGGTAGCCATTGTAAAGAGTCAGCGGGTTTCTGAATTCTAACACAGATCATGCTTTACTTAATTTCAATCGATAATCTTAGTTAGCTTGGAAAAGTTGTACATTAGATTTGCAGTGAGCTTTTAAATTGCGTCTTTGTTGTTCAAAACATTTTGTCTTGACAGGTGCGATCCATTGAACATAGACACAAATTTCCCTTTGGTTTTGAAATTGTGAGGTTTTTTCGCTTGATCTAGCAGAATGCTCTTAGAGTAATTTGTCCTTGAATTATGTTACTTCCCATATCAGACTCCTTGACTCATCCGGAGTCACAAAAGTTGACAAGATTTTGCACATATAATTTGACTAACTCCTAGCGTTTGTTGAGCTTCTCTCACCTTGTATTTGGCTTCTTTCTTCAATAAATGGAGTATCTAGTATGCCAAGCAACTTGATGATCCATTGTGTTTCTTAGAGGCCTGCTCTTTAGTTTATGCTGGAAGTGTAAATTGTATCACACTTCAGCACATTGTCCAGATGAGGAGAAACCGATGTGTAACAAACAAGCAGTTGCATTTAGGAACATGAAGGTTCACCTGGGCTCACCGAGCTCTATTGGTTTTCTCTTTCGCTAATTGGTGTTCTTCTTTTTTGATGTAAGGAAGTCTTTTTTTTTCTTCTATTACCAAAAAATCAACTCCACAGATTGGGCATATATTTAGAAGTGCTTTCTGTTCAGCTACAACGGCCCAGTTGGTTTTTAACTTCTATTTATGGGAAAAAAGAATGTAAGTTATGTAACTGCTTAAATGACTAATTCCATTGATCTCTTCATTTGCATTAAGTCCTGTTGCCTGCAAAATTATGTTACATGAAGAACCACACTGTAGTTATGAAGAACCACACTGCTAAAATATAATAGACTATTTGAAATATTAGCATCTTCTAGTTAGATTTGGCTTAACATATATACTATTTTTCTTTTCTCTTCTTTCAATTAGTTAGAGTTGTTTTAATTTGTTTTAATTTTTTTAGTTAGTGTTTCATCTTGTTTCATGATTAGTTAGTTTGTTACTTAATTTGTTTTGTTTTTGTGCAGATTTTTCAACGGAACCAACTCGTGCTCGGCCACCTGTGGTAAGTAAATGACAAAAACAATGCAAATCGGGTAAATACCCGTGGTGAGTAAGTGATGCAAACGTATCACATATTATTTAATTTATTGAATGCAGCACTTTATTGTTCACACACTCACTTAGTTGTTGATATCTAGGACTGCTTTGTTGGAGTTCGGAGATCATGTTGAGCATGATTTTAATGTAGAAATATGGAAGTGTTCTTATTTTTGGAGTACGGAGTCCATGCTAAGCATGGTAGTAGTTAGTGAGATATTGAAGTGTGTTTGTTGCAGGTACATGTTTGTCATTTATTTGATATGAATGATTATGATGTATTGCAATGTTTGATGTAATTGTATCCATGCTTGCATGTAGTTACTTTCAATTTGATTTTGACTTCCATGTGAAATTTTATAATAAAAGCATGCTTCAAATGATTGTATTGCGTCATTAATAGTTTGCACATGAAAATATTAAGTTATCAATGCATGCATCAAAATTCTTGTTATTGTTTGACATAGTATATTGCATGATAAATTTGATATTTTCTTCATCGTAGCATTCTGATTGTTTTTTTCTTAATTCGTTAGGATACTATTCGTAACATCATACGACAGAATGACTGCAAACCGTGAATGGATGTACCGTAGGATAGTGGACAATGAGTTATCGCATGAATATATGGATGGTGTCGATAGTTTTATTGAATTTGCAACAGCGAGTGTCAGTACGGTAGATCCCACAGGTCGGATTAGGTGTCCCTGCAAGATTTGTAAGAATAATCGATTTGTAGAACCTCATGGCGTTAGACATCACCTATACAGGAAGGGTTTTGTGAGTGATTATCAGAACTGGACGTTTTATGGAGAAGAATTTAGAAACGATTTTGATGCACGGGTGAATGTGGTGCACGATAATCCATATACGAATTTGATATTTGATGCTGCAGGAACAGAACTGGGTTCTGCTATGAGTTCTAGTGATGTAAGAACTGCCGTAGATGAAGAATCACCAAACGATGCAGCTAGTAGATTTTATGATTTACTTAAAGATGCTGATGAGCCACTTTGGAACGGTTGTGAGAGTCACACTATCTTGTCTGCAGTTCTTCAACTAATGAATTTGAAGTCCGAGTATAATTTGAGTCAATCATGTTTTGACCGTTTGTGCATGATTGTGAAGAGTATGTTGCCTAAAGATGAGAAATTGCCACAAAATTTCTATCGTGCGAAAGTTATGGTCAACGCTCTAGGTATGGGTTACAAGAAGATTGATGCTTGTCCAAATCACTGCATGTTGTATTTCAAGGAGCAGGAAAACGACATATCATGCCCGTCATATGGGCATCCTCGGTTCAAGCCAAAGACAAGAGGCAATGGTAGCACGAGATCAAAGGAAGTTTCATACAAGTCGCTCCGCTACTTTTCTATCACTCCTAGATTGCAGCGATTGTATATGTCTTCAAAGACAGCTAAACACATGAGATGGCATGCAAATAAAGTTCGACACGATGAAAACAAGATCACGCATCCTGTTGACGCTGAAGCTTGGAAGCACTTTGATCGTACTCATCAGAACTTCGCAATGGAAGTGCGAAATGTTAGACTCGGTCTATGTACAGATGGATTTAATCCATTTGGGGGTAGATCAACTCCATACTCATGCTGGCCAGTATTTGTAACTCCATACAACCTTCCACCAAGCTTGTGTATGAAACGTCCAAATCTTTTCTTGTCTCTGTTGATCCCTGGTCCGACCTCACCTGGCCAAAATCTTGATGTATATCTAAGGCCATTGATTGATGAATTAAAAGTACTGTGGGATGACGGTGTTACCACGTATGATGCCCACAAAAAATAAAATTTCAACATGAAGGTCGTTGTTCTATGGACAATCAGTGACTTCCCTGCATATGGTATGTTATCTGGTTGGAGCACACATGGGAGGTTGGCTTGTCCGTACTGCATGGAGGATTCCAAAGCTTTTAGATTGAGGCATGGAAGGAAGCCTTGCTGGTTTGATTGCCATCGTCGATTTCTACCCAGCGATCATCCGTTCCGACGTCAAAAGAATGCATTTACAGCAGGCACCACTGAAACGGAAGGTCCATCCTCAAGATTGTCTGGCATAGAGATTTTAAGAAGATTGTGATACTTTCCAGATGTATTAACAGATGCCCGCAGTCCTACACCCTTCCGTGGATTTGGGAAGGAACATAATTGGACGAAAAAATCTATTTTTTGGGAACTACCGTATTGGCCGACCCTATTGATACGACATAATTTGGATGTGATGCATGTAGAGAAAAATGTGTTTGATAATATGTTCAATACAATAATGAATATTAAAGGAAAAACGAAGGATAATCCGAAGGCCCGTATGGATTTAAAATTAATATGTAAAAGACCAGAATTGGAACTCAAAGAGTATAATGGCAAAGTACTGAAACCAAAGGCGAAGTACGTGCTCGGACCTGATCAAATAAAACATGTATGTCAATGGTTGAGACAACTGAGATTTCCAGATGGATATGTCTCTAATATTGCTCGGGCTGTGAAGATTGACGATGGACAGTTATATGGGTTGAAGAGCCATGATTGTCATATCTTTATGCAACGATTGATACCCCTAGCATTCCATGATATGTTAGACAAACCTATATGGGGGTATTGTCTGAGTTGAGCGAATTTTTCAGAACATTGTGCGCATCGGAGGTCATTGTATCAGATGTAAAGAATCTCGAGGACTCTGTCATCACCACTGTTTGTCTGTTAGAAAAGATATTTCCGCCAGCATTTTTCGATGTTATGGAACATTTGATCATACATCTGCCATATGAACTAAGGGTTGGTGGCCCTGTGCAATATCGATGGATGTACCCATTTGAAAGGTATATGTTTTTTTATATTTGTCTCTTTAATGACAGATATTTAAAATTTGAAATATATATTCTTGTCAGATGCATGTTCGACCTAAAAAAAAAGGTTTGTAATAAAGCAAGAGTAGAAGGCTCTATTTGTGAGGCGTACACTTTAGAAGAGATTTCAAATTTCTCATCTATGTACTTTGAACCTCATATTCCAACACGTTACACATGCCCGCCCCGTAACGATGATGGAGAACAAGTAACTGTAGCTGACAAGCTGTCGATATTTCAACCACTTGGGCATGCATTTGGTAGTTGCCGATCAAGGCTATTGACAGATCGAGAGCAAGATGCAGCACACATCTATATTCTTTTTAATTGCTCAGCGATCGACCCATACATCGAGTAAGTATATGTATATGCAACTCAATTATAAATCCTTTTATGTTCTATATGTGGATACATGACTCGGTAATATAAGTATTTGTGGTTTGCAGACGATTTGATCTGGAGTTGCGAAACGAAGTTTCAGATCTCACTGATGCAGAAGTACAAAAAGAACGTGAAACTAAGTTTGTGGAGTGGTTGAAACAGTTGGTAAAGAAGCTAACATAAATTTTGTACTTATAAACAACACTAAGTTACTTAATTGATCGTGATCACAATCATTGTTTATGTTTGTGCGTAGGTTCGCAATGGTGATGTTAAAGATCAAGGAATATGTGATTTAGAAAATGGTCCGACCAAAGTTGTGCAATGCTACAACGGGTATATCGTAAATGGTTATCGATTCTATACAAAAGACTACGGTATAAACAAATCAACGATAAATAGTGGCGTGTGTGTCAAGGGTAGCAGCTACGGTGAAAATGAACATGATTACTACGGTGTTATAGAGGAAATAATGGAGTTGACTTACTTAGGCATGAATAACAGGGTTACGGTATTCAAGTGTCATTGGTTTGATCCAACTGCAACAAGACTCGACAAAGCTTCAGGCATTGTGGAGGTGAATCATAAATCCAGGTTTGGAACATATGAACCATTCATATTAGCCTTGCAAGCTCAACAAGTTTATTATACTTCATATCTGAGTATAAAAAAGTCAGATAGAAATGAATGGTGGGCAGTTTGCAAGGTGAAATCCAAACTATACCCCGAGTATGATCAGTTACAGGAAGATGAGTTAGCTGAAGACAGTGATTACTATCAATCAGATGATGTCTGTGACTTCGCTTATGGTCACGATGTTGCGCATGATATGCATGTCATATCTCCATTGGCTGATGAAACATTCATAGAGGAATGCGATCCAAATGATGTACCAAGTGGATGGGCAAACAATGAAGAAGAAGAAGAAGAAGAAGAAGAAGAAAGTCAAACTAGTGACGAGGAAGAATTCTCAAGCTAGTGAGCAAAATCTTATACTACAAACCTCTATTTAAATGCATTGTAATACTTGATGTGAGTTGTATTGCAATACTTGGTGTGAATGATTAAAAATTTTATTTGAATGTATTGTAATACTTGATACGAATGATTCGAATGCATTGTAATACTTGATGTGAATGATTTCAATTATCTGAATGTATTATAATTTATGCAATTAACGAATGATTTGAATTAGTGCAATACTTGATGTCAATGATTTGAATTATTTGAATGCATTGCAATGCTTGATGTGAATGACTTGAATGCATTGTAATACTTGATGTGAATTATTTGAATGTATTGTATGACATATGTTATTTGTTAGAATATGGTTCGTGGAGGTTATAGTGGTCGCTCATCCAGTAGTAGCCAGGCTCAACCTTCATCTTCACGGGCTCCTGTGATAGGTATATCATATAACTAATTAGATGCTTGATTAGTTCAAATGCACATTCTGAGAATTTCTAATGTATTTTTTTACAGATGATGTTGCGCCTGTACACGACCTACCTACACCAGTTGATCGCACAAGTCAACAGCCAACACAGGAAACAGGGTCTTCTCAGGCTGGCACAAGAAGACTCATTCGAATAGTGTATATCGATAATCGACCGTAAGTATTTTGTTTTCAATTATTGCATATCTTTTAAATATTTTATATTGATATTTACTGTGTAACAATTCATGTGCAACACAAGGTTTGAGCCACAAGAAATAGTACGGGAGATTAGGAATTCACTTCTTCAACATCTACCAGGACCAGTTGCTCAATGAAAAGAGTACCCAAAGGAGGTGCTAGACAGATTGTGGTCCTCATTCATGGTATATAGTTATTCCTCATAGTTAATGTGTTTCATATTTAATTTATTTAAGCAATGTCTACTAACTTTCTGAAAATATTTATAGGCTTCGAATCGCTTTGCAACTACGATGGAAGAAAATGATGCAAGGAAGGTGTGGCAGAAGGTGGCTGCCAATCGATTTGCAGACATGCTGCACACTATGAAGACTGCAGCAAAAAAAGCATCTGGCGTAGTAGATGATCCATTACTGTGGAAGGGCCATGGTCCTATTACTATCAGGAGAGATTACTGGGATGAAATGTGCGATAAGTGGGCGGGAGATGCATTTAAAAATCGCTCTGCGAAGGCTTCACAAAATCGATCGAAGATGCCCGAAGCCCATCTACACACAGGTGGATCTAAGACATTTGGGAGCCACCTAAAGAAAATGGTAACTCATCAATATATAATATTAATTTTATAAGTATTGTTGCAAACTTGTGTACTAAATCTTTTGTCATTTAACTTCGCAGGAAGCAGAAAAAGGAGGCAGTGTACCATATAAGGATGTGTTTGTAGAAACACATAAATGGAAGACCACGGGAGTCTTCGTATCAGAGAAGGCGAGAACGACAACGGTATGTATTAATTCTATTAATAATCATTGCAATATATATGCAAGTTATCATAATGTTATCATTAATTATTAATGAATACTTTAAACATTATTTTGTAGGAGGCATATGAGCAACAGATGGTAGAGCGATATGGCGAAGACGCTACTCAGCATCCATCATTTGATCCTACAGCATGGGTGACTGCAGCAGGTGAACCCAAAAAAGGTCGCGTGTTCGGGTTTGGGAGTAATATGAACACTTCACCAGTTATTGGTTCTTCCAGTTACGGCTCACCGACTTCTTGCGCCGACATAAGCTCCAAGCAGCCGACTATTCTTTCCGGTGATGATGTACGCGAGATCATTAATGAATCACTGAATAACTACTTCCAATACACCGTCGCCCCCTTTCTCCGAAATGAGATCAAGGCCGCTGTTCAGGATAGGGGATCTTCGATTCTAGGTCCCTCTCAGGTATAATCACATATATAGTTTTTAACTGTCTTAAAGCACATCTGAGCATGGTAGAATCACATATAGAGTTTTTCTAGATGCCTTAGAACACATATGAACATGCTATAATCACATATTCAATTTTTTTACTGCCTTAGCACACATATGAGCATGATAGAATCACATATAAAGTTGCTTTGCCTGCCTTAGAGCACATATGAGCATGCTATATTCACATATTCAATTTTTTTACTGCCTTAGCACACATACGAGCATGATCGAATCACATATATAGTTTTTTGCCTGTCTTAAAGCACATCTGAGCATGGTAGAATCACATATAGAGTTTTTTTATATGCCTTAGAACACATATGAACATGCTATAATCACATATTCAATTTTTTGACTGCCTTAGCACACATATGAGCATGATAGAATCACATATATATTTAACTTTTTGTCTGCCTTAGAGCACATATGAGCATGATAGAATCACATATAAAGTTTTTTTGACTGCATTAGAACACATATGAGCATGCTATAATCACATATTCTGTTTTTTGACTGCCTAAGAACACATATGAGTATATTATAATCACATATTCTGTTTTTTGACTGCCTTAGCACACATATGAGCATGCTATAATAACATATAGAGTTTTTTAACTGTCTTAGAACACATATGAACATGTTATATATCATTTATGATAGAATCACATATAAAATTTTTTGCTTTGCCTGCCTTAGAGCACATATGAGCATGCTATATTCACATATTCAATTTTTTTACTGCCTTAGCACACATACGAGCATGATCGAATCACATATATAGTTTTTTGTCTGCCTTAAAGCACATCTGAGCATGGTAGAATCACATATAGAGTTTTTTTAGATGCCTTAGAACACATATGAACATGCTATAATCACATATTCAATTTTTTGACTGCCTTAGCACACATATGAGCATGATAGAATCACATATAGAGTTTTTTTATTGCCTTAGATCACACATGAGCACATGATAGAATCACATATAGTGTGTAATTTATTTCATTATATTTTGTTTATCAATACTGACTGTTCTTTTCTTGTGTAGGCTGCTAGCGATAATCAGGATAGTGGAGCTGAAGGGACAGATAAAGACAATGAACAAGAAGACGCACAAAATCTTGGCGATGATTAGAGGACTGTGTTGAAGAAGTTCTATTTTTTTTATTTTTCCTAAATGTAATTGTTGAATTGTAAATAATTAAACTTCTTAATTTTAAGGTGGAATGATTAATTATTGTAGATACTTGTTATATGAATTTTTTTGTGTGGTTTGTTTTTTATTTACAGGAAATATAAATTGTACAGGAAATAGAAATTGTACAGGAAATATAAATTTTTAAATAAAATTTTTTGATTTTTTTTCGTGTTTGCGACGGATTAGCGACGGATGATTCCGTCGCTATACATATTAATCTAGCGACGGCTTAGCGACGGAATTAAATCCGTCGCCAAGTCGTGGTCGCCGTTTAGTACCGGTGGATTGGCGACAGAATATAGCGCTCGTTATTCCATCGCAATTAGCGACGGTTAGCGTCGAAATATTCGCGACGTAAGCATACTGTCGCCTCGTTGTCGCTAATCCGTCGCTAACCATGTTAGCGACGGATTAGCGACGGATTAGCGACGGAATGTGATCGTCGCTAATCTACTGCTTTGTTGTAGTGTATCCAACCTGAAGCTGTTAGATGAAGATGAAAAGGATCCACAATGGAACATATCTTAGTGTGCCCTTTTCCCCTCAACGCATGCCTCCAACAGTCAGTATCCAGATAGAGGGCCAGAAGTCATCATCAACCACTACAACAATTATCTTGAAGTGAAGTACTTGGTGTAGTGGAAAGGTATACCTGAGAATAAAGTTATTTAGGAAGCCAACATGTAGAAGCACCTTCAACTTGTGAAGGAGTACCACTCACGATTGTCGTCGATGATGACACCAATTTAGGCGGAGGAGTGTATTCCAGACCGCCAAGCTTTTTACTTTTGTTGCTTGATGTCATTACCTCACTTGCTTTCTTTAAGTGCATATAATGACTTTTGGCCCAAGAACCCTTAAATACAAGGTGATTTTGAGGTCTTTTTATACTCGTTAATTTGCTAATAGAAGTTTGCTTTTTTGCCTTTTTCTATGCTCTCTTTATGTGATTTGTATGCGCATGTGCTTATGCAATTGCGCCTGCACACTTGACGAGCGACTATTAGCTCGATTTTCACTGTGTTTTTAAAGCTGTTCCGGGGTGTTGGGATACACTAAGGCATGTCATAGGGGGCTTAGCTTTTAGCCCGTAACTAGTATGGCAGTGGGGACATGAAGGGTTTTGCCAATGTGTAGTCGATAGAGTGTTTTTACTTGGCCCAGCCAATGTTCAGCGAGAGAACACTTTATATGCTCATTTCGGATTTGCATCATGATACACATGGTCCATTATTAGGCATGCCCAAATCAGAATCTTGGTATATTTGCTGGGAAGATTCGATCCTGAACTTCAACTGCAGATCTTGCCCCAGTAAATGAAAAGGTCCAGGTTTCTAAACATCGCCCAAGATTGTGGCAGATCTTGAAAATCTTACGATATGTTTGAAAGGTTTTTAACAGGCAATGAAAATATAGACTCTATCGTGATATTTTCAAAAATACCTATTTTCCTGATATCACCAAATTATCGCAATTTTGTCTTGACGCTTTCATGACTTTATAATTTAATTTTAACCTTTGAATAAAATGTTCACATGCTTTTATTGTTTCTCATTTTATTATTCGTAACCATACCAAGATTTTTGCAAGAAAAAAAAAATTTATCGTGGGGGAGAGTTTGTAACTATGTTTTAAAGTTTTAGCTTAGAGGTGGCTTACTGCTTTGCATGGATTACGTGGCAACATCTAATTGGTTCTTGTTCGACTAGGCATCACATTGCACATAAAAAACTGCCCCTCAGCAGGCCACACTTGTTACTACTTACTCGGACCCACTGAACAGGTCATGAACAGGTTGGCCCCCAGAGTTCTCACATAGATGTCGATCGCCTGGTGAGGTTCAGCAGTACATTTTGTGTGGGATGCTTTTAAATCTGATCCGGTATGTACATTGCAGTCCCTGTGCAGGGCTGTCCCACATTTTAAATGCAGCCCTGCATGGGACAAAACATGTCCTTGTGGGCCCACACGGCACATAGGAGAGTCCGACCCCGAGGGGCCCAACTCTTGTGTTCTGGACAAACGCATCTGGGTGGCATTTGTCCAGTGAATCAAACACCCAATCAATTTTGTGCTGACCCTAGCTTAGACTTGGAAGAACATAAGGTGAAAAGGCTGGTCCAATCTGACTGGAACCTGAAGCTTTCGAACATGCTCTATGGTCACAACATTTCATGCATGTCTCCTGCCAGCCCGAAGGAGGACACCGTTAATACGTTGATCTCACTCAAGGTAAAGGACAAAATCCATCCAGTTACCAGCTACTCTGGACTCACTTGTGAGGCGTGGTTAGGTGGTCCAGTACTCTACAAAGCATTGAGGCTGCACAAGACACAGAAAATTACGTACTCATGTAATGATTTTCTGTGTAAAAAACAGACACAAAATATCACTATGAGGGCAGCGATTTTGTGTAAAACATAAAACACAGAACATCGCCCGACCATTGATTAAACAAATCAATGAACCAATACAGGAGATCTTCCTATACATGTGAAGATGAGTCCAGATTCAGATTCAGCAATAGTCCCCCTCCTGGTTGGTCTACACGTTAAAGTGGACTCACCACAGGATGCCCTACACATTGGAACAGAGAGTCCTCATCTTGGTAGTCGTCTCCTTCAAGGAGACCAGCCTCACAAGGAGACCAAGATTGTAGAGAGGAAGAGTCTCATTCAGGCTATATTAAAACAAGTTTGTAATTAGTAAGAGTCCAATCTGGATATGAACTTCTTGTGTGTAGGGAGTACTGTATATTGTAATTTTTTTCGGAGAACCCTTCCTCTCTGTCGTGTAAGTCCGAAAAGAGAGAGAAAAATGCCAAACAGTGGACGTAGGTCACGTCGACAAAATCACTATAAAATTCTGTTTTTTTTTTGTCCTTGCTTGCAAAAACGTCCCAGCTAAGCCTGAACTTTTACAATACAGGAAGCCAATCCAGAGGTTTTATGTTTCCAATACAAATTAATGTTTTTCTCTAAAAGTCTTAAACAAAATATGAACCAAGGCTAAATGAGGATCAACCTTTCTCACTTCAACACATGAAAACCTTCAGAGCAAGTTCAGGATGGGCTATAAGAATCGAAAGTTCCCAGTTCCGGCCGAGTTCAAAGTGCCACCCATTTCCTATTATTGGATATGATAATAACATGACGCCCAACAATAAGAAAGGAGTTGCAAATACATGGTAAAAGAGACATCTCAGGGAAGATGAAATCTTGAGAAGCAGCAGCCAATCAACACAGTATGTCCCATGTCATCAACAATAGAACAAGCTATTGTGCCCGATCACTGGATCTGCTCTCCTTGCAGCATAACCACAAGTGGACACTTTCTTCTTATATATAGCGTGTCTATCACCTGTTTGATACAACAGTCTACCTCCATAAATGAAGTCAATGCATACTAAGTTATTGTAACGCCCAAAAATTTTTAACTTGAAAAAATTAAGAAAAATTTAAATTTTTTTGTAATGGATAACTTTTCAGAGCTAAATCGATAGTATAATGGAAAATTGTTCAAAAGATCTAAGTTAACAATCTTGAGCGAGTTACAAAGAAATACACGACAATAAGGAATAGATCTCAGTCTTTTTGGGTCTGGGTTTAATATCACACGCATAGATTTTGAAATAGAGAAGGCGGAATTTCAAAGATGATTCATTCCGAACATAACTTCAAAACAAAACTAAATTGAAAATGGTTTAACATAACAAGCAATATCTCTAAACATCAAACACATCTAGGAAACAAAAATGAATAGAACGTGGTTTCGTGACTGGTCCATAAAATCTTTTCATTTTCTGTAACAACATTATATTCATCACCTAAAATGATAAGGGGTCAAACTACATTCAGGTAGGTACAATAACGTCACATATTTGTAAAGAATACATATATGATGAACAATCATGCATTTAATTATATGATATACATCAATAAATGTTATAAAACATGTCATTATACGATTTGTTGATTTATATCAATAGAGTATTTTTTCATTCTAATTAACAATGAAAATATAAGGTCTTTGTTTCAATATTATCCTACTTGTAGGTACTCACAAGATGAAAACGTAAAAATAGACTTAGACCATTCGAGGGTTTATTATGCTATGTATTTTAATACCTCGTATGACTAGCTGAATCTGCTCCAAAGGAGATTATATATTGACCAAGAGAGAACCCCCCAAAGGTCGAGATAAACAATGTCAGCAAGCATACTTTGCTCATCTAATACTATGTCTATGTTTGGTACATAATTTACGCATAAGGAATTGTAACTGACATGATTATATACATCGAGTAAATGCTTCAAGGGTTTAGTGCTAATTCCTAATTTTTTAACAAAATTGATAATGAAGAACTGTAATTTGTATGAATTCAATATTAGAATACAGTCAGTAAATTTTATAGTTGATTTTGCATGGATTTAAATTTAATATGATCTATAATTTAATTTAAATATATTAAATGTTCTATATGAATTTACATTTGATTTTGTAATTTTGCACTGCATAGTTTTTAATATTCATTCACGGTTTTAATGATATGTTCTATAAATATGTTGAATGTTTTGTAAATTCTGAGCAATGTTCTGTATTTTGAGTAAAAGAAACCTGCAACAAATTTATGTGAAAAAATAAAGTCTGCAATAAATTTATGTGAAATCAAGAAGTCTGCAACAAAATATATGCGAAAACAAGAAGTCCACAAACAAATATATGTGAAATTAGAAAGTCCGCAAACAAAATATATGTGAATAGAACAAGTCCATAACAACATATATATACGGGTTTATTTATGGCATGAGACAACCCGTAGCATGGGTCTAGCTTATTAATACGTTACAAAAAAATCCCCTTGAATCCATTTGATTCCTCTTTATCGACAAAAACCCGTACTCGAGAAAATCCGAGCGTGGGTTTTTCTGGTCAAATCTAAGTATATTTTGTCTTTACTACGAGTGATTTTTATTGGTTAACAATCATTGTTGTTTTGCCCATATCTGCTGGTTCCTTAATTGCCCTTCTCCCTCATAGAGGAAATAAGGTAGTTCGATGGTATACTATCTGTATCTGCTTATTTGAACTCCTTCTAACGACCTACGTATTCTGCTATCATTTTCAATTGGACGATCCATTAATCCAATTGGAAGAAGATTTTAACTGGATAAATCTTTTTGATTTTCACTGGAGACTCGGAATCGACGGACTTTCCATAGGACCTATTTTATTGACAGGATTTATCACTACTTTAGCTACTTCAGCGGCTCGGCCAGTTACCCGAAATTCGCGATTGTTCCATTTCCTGATGTTAGCAATGTACAGTGGTCAAATAGGATTATTTTCTTCTCGAGATCTTTTACTTTTTTTCATCATGTGGGAGTTAGAGTTAATTCTTGTTTACCTACTTCTATCCATGTGGGGAGGAAAGAAACGTCTGTACTCAGCTACAAAGTTCATTTTGTACACTGCAGAAGGTTCCATTTTTCTCTTAATGGGAGTTCTAGGTATGGGTTTATATGGTTCCAATGAACCAAAATTAAATTTTGAAACATTAGCTAATCAATCGTATCCCGTGGCATTGGAAATAATATTTTATTTTGGCTTCCTTATTGCTTATGCTATCAAATCACCGATCATACCTTTACATACATGGTTGCCAGATACCCATGGAGAGGTGCATTACAGTACATGTATGCTTCTAGCTGGAATCTTATTAAAAATGGGAGCATACGGGTTGGACTTGTTCAATTCACATATATTTGTTTGTGAACTTCCTAATTTTGCATATATTTGTTTGCAAACTTCTTATTTTCACATGTATTTTGTTACAGACTTTTTGATTTTGCATAAATTTGTTGTGGATTTCACTTTTTTGCATAAATTTATTATGAACTTCATTTTTTTAGAATCAAAACTTAGAATGCAGAGCACTGCTCGAAATTTATAGAACATTCAATATATTTATAGAACATATATAAAGAACATATTATCAACACTGTGATTGGATATTAAAAACTGTGAAGTGTGAAATTACAAAATCAAATGTGTAACAGTTATAAATCATAGATCATACCAAATTCAAATTCATGCAACTATGAATTTACAGAACTCATAATACAAAAACAAAACTGCTCAGAATTTACAGAACATATCTAAATTCATTTAGAACATATCATTTACAGATCATATCAAACTGTGAATATATATAAATAATACGTAAATGTCAATGTTGTTTGTATAAAATCATTATATATTGCACGAATGGGTTGCACTAGAGTCAACCATGTCATCTATCTAAACAAAATCATTATAAGTTTCTATGTCTTATAGTTATGCCTATTATGTAATGTCCACTACAATTTTCTCTAGGTTCTCATATGCACACAAAAGTTTTCATAAAGTAATAGCACAACAAACATATCAAACAATTAAGATGGAATATACTTAGCAATGCTCGAGTGTTGGATGGTCATGAACCAAAAAACATATCCTCGCTTTGATACCAAGTATGTAACACCTTAAAATTTTAAGTCGAAAATACACTTTTTTTATGAAAGGCCTTATCTATGGCATTGCTAGTGCTTAGTCCGGTTGGAGCAATGTTATAGATAAGGCATTGCATTAAAAAAATCACATATTTTCAAGTTAAAATTTTGTGGCGTTAGATATCCCCTCCAAAACTAATAAAAAGGAAAACTATGAGTTGTAATAACAAAACTAAAAATGCATCGACAAAGCATAGTAAATTATTTTTCCTAAACCAAGGGAGACTATAAAAATAACCTGATTAATTCTGATGATGACCTCTCCATTCAAGACATTGTTGTCCTTCTGATCGGTAACATGAAACACTGAAAAAGAAAGGGAAAAAGCATAATTAACCTTGCAACAACAAAATAACAAAAATGAAACAAAAAAAATGGAGGAAAGGATTTTCACTACAAGAAAAATGTGGATTAGCGACACACACTATCCGTCGCTAACGTGTTTAGCGATGGATTAGCGACGAAAAGCGTGCATCGCATAATCCTAGTAGCTAAAATGCGATTGAATTTATCTATCACTAATTAGCGATGGATCATGTCCATTGCTAAATAAGGACTGATTTGGTTTTGCGAAGGAATATATTCCATCACTAAAATTTAACAACAAATACGTATTTGTTGCTAATGTCCATCCCCAATTTAGTGAGGGATTAAATTCTATAGCAAAACATCGACTGATTTAAATTGACGGTGGATAATATCCGTCGCTAATCCATCACAAATTTTAAAAAAAAAATAATTTTTTTGAAATATGAATATCGATAAAAATTTCTCGTTATACAATTTATATAACCTGTGTATAAAAAATAAAGTACACATAAAAAATACATATACAAAGCAGGTGAAACAAATTTAATACAAGTTATAAGTTAAACAAATTTAACAACCCAGTACAGTTTTTGCTAAGTTCTAATTAGTTACAAGTACGTGAAACAAATTAAACACATGAATCCAATCCTCACCAAAATTCGAAGCATCATCCTCTTCATTGTCTCGATCTGCCCCTCCATCCATGCCTCCATCAGCTCCTCTACGTTGATCATCTCCAGCATCCTACAAGAGAACCAAAATATTAGTATTGATAAACAAAATATAATAAAATAAGTTATATGCAATGCACCTAATCTAATGCAATCAAAGTAAATGGCTAAATGGCACATAGACTAGCAATAAAGTGAAGGACAATAACATAATTCAAATATGTGTTCTAAGACTGACAAAAAAAAATTATAGTGATTCAATCATGCAAATATGTGTTCTAAGGTTGTCAAAAAAATGTCACAGTGATTCATGCATGCATATAATGCTTATAAGCATGTCAAATAAATGTGTTATGTATCACAATCATGCATATGTGTTATAAGGCAGTCAAAAAACTTTCATAGTGATGAAATCATGCTTATATGTGTTCTAAGGTTGTCAAAAAACTTTCATAGTATTCAATCTTGCATATATGTGTTCTAAGGCAGTAAAAAAATTTCATAGTGATTCAATCATGCATATATGTGTTCTAAGGCAATAAAACAATTTCATAGTGATGAAATCATGCTTATATGTGTTCTAAGGTTATCAAAAAACTTTCATAGTGATTCAATCATGCATATGTGTTCTAAGGTTGTCAAAAAACTTTCATATTGATTCAATCATGCATATATGTGTTATAAGGCAGTAAAAAAACTTTCATATATGTTAATATCATGCTCATATGTGTTCTAAGGTTGTCAAAAAACTTTCATAGTGATTCAATCATGCTCATATGTGTTCTAATATAGTAAAAAAACTTTCATAGTTATTCAATCATGCATATATGTGTTTTGAGGTTGTCAAAAAACTTTCATATTGATTCAATCATGCATATAAGTGTTATAAGGCAGTCAAAAAACTTTCATATATGCTAATATCATGCCCATATGTGTTCTAAAGTTGTCATAGTGATCTTGTATGTGTTCTAAGGTGATTCAATCATGCATATATGTGTTATAAGGCAGACAAAATTTTTTATAGTGATGAAATCATGCTTATATGTGTTGTAAGCTTGTCAAAAAAAAATCATAGTGATTCAATCATGCGTATATGTGTTATATGGGTGTCATAAAAATTGTATAGTGATTCAATTATGCATATATGTGTTCTAAAGGTGTCAAATAAAATTCATAGCGATTCAATCATGCATATATGTATTCAATCATGCATATACTAGCTTGAAATCTAACGACATGAAAAAAATTACATGAATCTTTATACCTGATGGGCACCAGAGCTCATGTTAAATGCAGACAAAGTTTTTCTATCCCGAAAAAAATTGTACAACTCATTATGGACAAGGTTGGGAATGGCTTCATATAAAAATTCACGCATTTTATCTTCAAGATGCTGACAGACACCATCCTAAGACATAGCAGGGTCAATCGGACGGTGGGAGTTGATGCTGGCGGGAGAACTCTGGCTGCAGGAGACAACGACTGGTGTGGTGTTCATGTTACTCTCAAACCCAAACACACGACCCTTTTTGGGTTCACCGGTTGCAATCACCCATACTGCATGATCAAAAGGTGGATGCTGAGTGGAGTCATCGCCATATCGCTATACCATCTGCTACTCGTATGACTTCTACAAAGTAATGATTACAATATGAATTAATAATTAAGAATTACAATATTTATGATAATGTAATTCATAGTAACTTATATAATACAATGTTTATTAATACAATAAATACATACCGATGTCACTCTCGCCTTCTCTAGTACAAACTCTCTCATGCTCTTATGTTTATGTGTTTCAACAAACACATCTTTGTAAGGCACAATGCTTCATTTTTCTGCAAGGTTAAAGGATAAAAAATCAATTAAAAAGTATGCAGAAATACTTATAAATTTGACAATATATATTAATGAGTTACCATTTTCTTCTGGTGGCTCTCAAAAGTCCTAGATCCACCTGTGTGTAGATGGGCATCAGACATCTTCGCTCAGTTTTGTGCAGCCTTTGCTGAGCGGTTTTGAAATTCATTACTCACCCACTTATTGCACATTTTCTCCTAATAATCTCTCATGATAGTAGAAGGGCCATGACCCTTCCACTGCAGTGGATCATCTATCCGACCACCTGCTTTTATTGTTGCAGTCTTCATATTGTATAGCATGTCAGCAAATCGATTGACAGTCACCTTCTGTCATACTACCCTCGCGTCCTTCTCCTTGTTCGCAGTCGTGAAGTGATGTGAAGCCTACAAATACTTTAAGAAAGTTAACACACATGACTATAACAAAAAATTAAATATGAAACACATTAGTTATAATATACGATTGCATACCATGAACGAGGACAATAATTTGTCCAACACCTCCTTCGGGTACTCTTTTCATTGAGTGACCGATCTTAGAAGATGTTGAAGTAGTGACTTCCTAATTTCTCGTATTACTTCTTGTGGCTCGAAGCACATGAATTGATACACATTAACAATCGACTGTCGATATACACTATTTATAAGATAAGTATTGGACAAGTGACAATGAAATACTTACGGTCGACTATCGATATACACTATTTGAATGAGTTGTCGTGTGTCAGACTGAGAAGACCCTGCATCTGGAGTTGTCTCATGATGTGTATGAGTAGCTGGTGTAGGTGGGTCATGTGTAGGCGAAACATCACCTACAGATCAATGAGTTAGAAATTCACACAATGCATATTTAAACTAATCAAGTATATAATTATTTAAATCATATACATATCGAAGCATTACGTGAAGACGAAGGCTGAGACTGGCTATCACTGAGCTGAGATCCTATAAAGACGATTAACAAGTAACAATTTTTATATCAACATATAAGCAAAAATATAATGAATGCCTATATTTAAATATAACACAAAGACATCTACCTAATGATGTCTCACAACCTCCATTTGGTCCTCGACCACTGTTACCTCCACAAACCATATTCTAACAAATAAAAATGTTATTTGGATCAGTTACATGATATAAAATTCTATGGATACATAATAAAATAAAAAATAACTTCATGCAAGTATGGATACAGTCACATCAAACATGACAATACATTCAAATCATTTATATCACATCAATGTCAAACATATACCTGTAGCAAACACACTCAAATATCCTGCTAACTACTACCATTACAAGCATGGTCTCCGAACTACAAAAATAAGAGCATATGAGAAAGTGATATGGTATGTATTACAAGATGTATTTTACTAGCTCGAGTATGCTTCCTCATCACTTTTTTGACTTTCATATTCTTCTTCTTCTTTCTCATCCTCTTTGTCGTATTCTTTATTGGGCGCTCATCCACTTAGTATATCATTTGGATCACATTCTTTCATACGTGTGTCATCGGATAATGGAGATGTGAAATGCAGACCATGTGTGACATCGTGACCATAAGAAAAGTTATACATATCATCTGATTGATAGTAATCATCCTCTTCAACAATCTTGTCTTTCTATAATTGATCATACTCGGGGTATAGTTTAGACTTCACCTTGCAAACCACCCACCATTTATTTTTATCTGACTTCCTTATATTTAGATATGAAGTATAGTAAACTTGTTGAGCTTGCGATGCTAATATGAATGATTCATATATTCTAAACCTTGATTTATGATTCACCTCCACAATGCCTGAAGCTTTGTCGACTCTTGTTGTTGTAGGATCAAACCAATGACACTTGAATAAAGTTACCCTGTTATTTAAGCCTAAGTAAATCAACTTTATTATTTCTTCAATAACACCGTAGTAGTCAAGTTCATTTTCATCGTAACTGCTACTCTTGACACACACATCACTATTCTTCGTTGACTTGTTTACACCGTAGTCTTTTGTATGGAATTGATAACCATTTACGATGTATCCGTTTTAACATTGCACAACTTTGGTCAAACCATTTTGTAAATCACATATTCCTTGGTCATTAACATCACCATGGTGAACCTACAAGCACAAACAATGATTGTAAACACGACCAATTAAGTAACATATTGTTGTTTACATGGAAAGAATGCATGTCATCATCCTTACCAACTCTTTCAACCATGCCACAAACTTATTTTCACGTTCTTTTTGTAATTCTGAATCAGTGAGATGGGGAAGTTCTCTTCGCAACTCCAGATCAAATCGTCTGCACTTAACAAATAATTATATTACCGAACCATGTACGTAGAGAACTTAGTGTAACAAATTATGTATACTTACTTGATGTAGGAGTTGATTTCAAAGCAATTAAAAAATATATAGATTTGTGTTGTGTCTTGCTCTTGATCTTTCAAGAGTCTTGATTGGCAACTGCCAAAGGCATTTTCAAGTGATTTAAATATCGATAGTTTGTCAGCCACAATAACTTGTTCTCCATCATCATTACGAGGTGAGAAAGTGTAACGTGTTGGAATGTGAGGCTCAAAGTACATGGATAAGAAATTTGAAATTTCTTCTAAAGTGTACGCCTCACAAATTGAACCTTCCACTCTTACTTTATTCCAAACCTTTTTTTTTTAGGTCAAACATGCATCTGTCAACAATATACATTTCGTAATACAATAAATTTTCAATAGCATTAGAGAGAAAAATATAAAAAAAGATTACCTTTCAAATAGATACATCCATCGATATTGTACAGGACCATCAACCCTAAGTTTTTATGGCAAGTGTATGATCACATGTTCCATAACGTTGAAAAATACTGGAGAAAATATCTTCTCTAGCTGACAAATAGTAGTGACGACAGAATCCTCTAGATTATTTATATCAATTACTATAACTTCCGATGCACACAATATTTTAAAAAATCAACTCAACTCGGATAATACTCCCCATATAGGTTTGTTTAACACATCATGCAATGCTAGGGGAATCAATCATTGCATGATAACATGGCAATCATGGCTCTTCAACCCATATAATTTTTTCTCATCTATCTTCACAGCCCAAGCAATGTTAGAGACATATCCATCTGGAAATCTCAACAGTCTCAACCACTGGCATACCTGCTTTACTTGATCTGGTTCAAGTACGTACCTTGCCTTTGGTTTCAGTACTTTGCCATTATACACTTTGAGTTTCAATTCTGGTCTTTTACATATTATTTTTAAATCCATATGGGCCTTCAGATTATCCTTCGTTTTCCTTTTGACATTCATTACCGTATTGAACACATTATCAAACACATTTTTCTCCATATGCATCACATTCAAATTATGTTGTATCAATAAGGTCGGCCAATATGGTAGTTCCTAAAATATAGATTTCTTTGTCTAATTGTGATCTTTCCTAAATCCAAGGAAGGGCCTCGCACTACGGGCATCTGTTAATCCATATGGAAAGTATCACAATCATCTTAAAATCTCTATACCAGACAACCGTGTAGGTGGACTTTCTATTTCTGTTATGCCTGCTTTGAACACATTCCTTTATCGTCGAAAGGAATGGTCGCTGGGTAGAAATCGACGGTAACAATCAAACCAATACGACTTCCTTCCATGCGTCAATCTAAAAGATTTTGTATCCTCCATGCAGTACGGACATGCCAACCTCCCATGTGTGCTCTAACCAGATAACATACCATATGCAGGGAAGTCACTAATTGTCTATAAAACAACAACTTTCATATTGAAGTTTTGTTTTTTATGATCATCGTACGTAAGAACACCGTTATTCCACAGTATTTTCAGTTCATCAATCAATGACCTTAAATATACATCAAGATTTTGGCTCAGAGACGTTGGGTCAGAGATCAATAGAGACAAGAAAAGATTTTGACGCTTCATACACAAGCTTAGAGGAAGGTTGTATGGGGTGACAAATACTGACCACCACGAGTATGAGGTTGATCTACCCCCAAATGGATTAAATCGATCTATACATAAACTGAGCTTAACATTTCTCACTTCCATTGAGAAGGTCTGATGAGTACGATCAAATTGCTTGCAAGCTTCCGCACCAACAGGAAGCGTGATCTTATCTTCATCATGTCGAACTTTATTTGCATGACATCTTATGTGTGTAGCTGGCCTCAGAGACATATATAATCATTGTAATTTAGGGGTGAGAGGGAAGTAGCAGAGCGACTTGTATGACACTTTTTTTTATCTCGTGCTACTATTGCCCCTTGTCTTTGGCTTGAACTGAGGATGCCCACATGACGGACATGATCTGCTATTTTCTTGATCTTTGAAATACAACATACAGTGATTTGGATAAACATCTATCTTTTGATACCCCATACCTAAAGTGTTGACCATAACCTTCGCATGATACAAAATTTTGTGGCAATTTCTCATCTTTGGGCAACATACTCTTCACAATAGAGCACAGACGATCAAAACATGATTGGATTAAATTATACTCGGACTTCAAATTCATTAGTTGAAGAACTGCAAACAAGATAGTGTGACTCTCGCAACCATTCCAAAGTGGCTCATCGGCATCTCTAAGTAAATCATAAAATCTACTACTTGCAACGTTTGCTGCTTCTTCCTCTACCCCAGTTGGTACATCATTTGGACTCATAGAAGAACCCAGTTTTGGTCATGTGACATAAAATATCAAATCCACATATGAATTATTGTGCACCACATCCACTCGTGTGTCAAAATTATTCTAAAATCCTTCACCATGAAGCGTTCAATTCTGATAATCACTTATAAAACCCTTCCTGTATAGGTGATGTCTAATGCCATGAGGTTTTACAAATTGATTGTTCTTAAACATCATGCAGGGGCACTTGATCTGACCTGTGAGATCCACTGTACTGACACTTGTGATTGCAAATTCAAAAAAATTGTCAACACCATCCATATATTCAAGCGATACCTCATTGTCAACTATCCTACGGTACATTCATTCATGGTTTACAGCCATTTTGTCCTATGATGTTACGGATATTATCCTAACTAGTTAAAAGAGAATAATAAGAATGCTATGATGAAGAAAATATCTAATTTATCATGCATTCATGGTGGATGTAATGATTTGATATATATCACACACACACACACATTTTATATATATATATATATATATATATATATATATATATATATATATATATATATATATATACGATGTTATTCAATCACAAGAACTATGATGCATGCATTGATAACTTAATATTTTTATGTGCAAAACTATTCATTTGAAGCATGTTTGAAGCATTGATAACTTATCATCCATTTTCATGTGCAAACTCATTCATAACACGATACATTCATTTGAAACATATTTTCATGATACAATTTCACATAAAAAGCATAATCAAATTGAAAATAACTTCATACAAGCATGGATACAGTCACATCAAACATTGCAATACATTCAAATCATTCATATCAAAATAATGTCAAATATGTACCTGCAGCAAACACACTCCAATATCCCGCAAACTACTACCATGACTAGTATGAAATCCGACCTCCAAAAATAAGAATACTTCTATTTTCATACATTAAAATCATGTTCAGCATGATCTCCAAACTCCATCAAAGCAGTCCTAGATATCCACAACTAAGTGAGTGTATGAACAGAAAAATGTTGCATCCAAGAAATTAAATAACCTGTGATGTGCTTGCATTACTTACTCACCATGGATATTTACCCGATTTGCATTTTGCTTGTTTCTTTTCGCATACCATTTTAAGTCGCATACGATGCTTAGCATTAAGCATCGCACATTTTGCTCTGTTACGCACCTGCAATGCACATTACTCTTACCGGTCAAAGACAAAGACATAGGGAGAAGCAAAAGAAAATAGACGGAGCCCCCTGTCGGAAAGTACCAGTGGCATGGGAGCGGGGGTCCTTGTCGGCGGAGCAAACACAACAACAGGGGGGGGGGATCCCCCTGACGCTATTGCTTAAACAAGGGCAGGGGGCAGAGCCCCTTGCCGAAAAGTACCAACGGCAGGGGTGAGGGCCCCCATGCCGACCGAGCAAACACAATGGCAGGGGGGCGGATCCCCCTACCGTTGTTGCTTAAACAAGGGCAGGGGGCAGATCCCCCTACCAAAAAGTACCAGCGGCAGGGGTGCGGGGCCCCCTGCCGACCGAGCAAACACAACGGCAGGGGGGGCGGATCCCCCTACTGTTGTTGCTTAAACAAGGGCAGGGGGCTCCACCCCCCTGCCGGAAAATTCTAGCGGTAGGGGGGCTCTGCCCCATGCTAGTCGAGCAAACACAATGACAGGGGGGTGGATCCCCCTACCGTTGTTGCTTAAACAAGGGCAGGGGGGCTCTGCCCCCCTGCCGAAAAATACCAGCGACAGGGGGGCTCCGCCTCCTACCGGCCGATCAGACACAACGGCAGGGGGGGTGGATCCCCCTGCCGCTGCTGCTTAAACAAGGGTAGGGGGGCTCCGCCCTCCTGCCAGAAAATACCAGCGGCAGGGGGCGGGTCCCCTGCCAACAGGTTGGAAAGAGGGACAAGGGGGAGGTGCGAGGATACAGGAGACGAGCTCACCGGCGTGGTCGTTGGTGGACTTCGGTCAAGTTGCCAGAGCCGGAGGAATAGGTGGTGGGTCACCGACAGGTTCGCTGAGGGAAGAAGGGGAGATGGCGTCGGTCGGTGTGGCCGGAGAGGGATGGGCGTCGGTCGTTGTGGCTGAAGAGGGAGGCGGACGTCAGAAGGGGGAGAAGGGAAGGGAGGAGGTCGCTGGAGAGGGAGGCGATCGCCGGAAGGGGGAGAAGGGAGGGCAAGCAACGAGGCGAGAGAAAGGAAAAGAAAGGGGCTCACATTAGGGATTTATGAGAAATTTAGAGACGAATTCGCGATGGCAAAATTCTGTTGTAAATTTGTGATGGATTAGCGACGGAAAATTTCTGCCGTTGATCCATCGCGAAGTTGCGACGGAGTTTGAGACAAAATTTTTCTGTCGCGAATTCGTCGCTAATTAGCTGCGGATTCGCGATGGAATTTTTTTCGTCGCTAATTCTGCAAATAATTCGAATGTTAGCCATGGATAGTTTTTTCTAGCTAATCCGTCGCAAATTTCCGTCTCTAATTAGAGTTTTTCTTGTAGTGTTCACCTCCACGCACAGAGGAGTCTCCTGCAGTTACCTTGCAACAAAAAAAAAAAAAGAATGAAACATCAACCCAAAAATGAAATGTAAGCCCAAAAAACAAAACATCAACCCAAAAAATCAACATGCATTGTCACCCTTATTGAGTTCTCCATAAGCACAACCAAAAACCTAACTAACTCACGCATAAAAATAACGAAAATGAAACAAAAAAAAATTGAAGGGAGAATAGGATTTTACCTCCTCTTTGACCTTGCTACAAAAATAAAAAACAATGAAACATCAACCCAAAAAATCAACATACATTGTCACCTTTATTGAGTTCTCGATAAGCACAACCAAAACCTAACAAACTCAACACAACCATGGCAAGATACATACGTCGAATGGCAAGATACATACGTCGAATAGAATGCTCTATGGATATATTTTTATCATGAAAAATGAAACTATTGTGCCCCCCTTAAGGTGGTGTTTGGGTGCACCCACTTATCCAGATAAAGGGCATAAACGGAGAAATCGTATTATCATCTATAATAGAATATCTCACATTCTCCCATTCATCTTGATAAGTGGTTGCATCCAAACACCGCCTAAATGGAATCAAAACATAATTAAGAAATAATACAAGAACAAATCAAATATAGTTGCTTTCCATGATGCAGCAATATAAATGACAAACATCGATAAAAATCAAATTTTAAATAACCATCCTAATTAACAAGTTTTGCTGCCTATGCAAGTAAAACCATCATCGTGAATTCTCAATTGTGTTCTTCCAAGCAGATAAGTTATCTAATTTCTATTGTATTACATATACATAAGGAGTCACGTAAAGGGCGAAAGGCTGCAGCAGGAAGCTCCTCAAAGTCCCGTTGGACCTGCCAACATAGGAAGATTATCAAGGAAAAAAGTTAGGCCACACTAAACCAATACATCAAAACTTAACACAGTTCAAAAACATAAGAGATCCCAAATACCTTTGTTTTTAAAGTCTGCCAACAGAAGATGAGAGTTTCCAGGTTGCTATTTGCATCATGAAGCAACCGATCAGAAACCTGAAATCAGGTAACCACAATTAAAATAATCATTGTGTTTTCATGTACCCAAAACAACTGTTTTCTCAACAAACTTGATCAACAAGATTGCGACCCAAAATAGCAATTAGCACAATGTACAATAACCGTGAGTTTGACTGATCGTAGACACGAAACCCCGAGAAAAAAGGGGTCCATCAAGATTGTTAACAAAGAAAGAAGAAAATGAAACAGATGGGGGGAGAAGGATGTACCTCCCAAGCAAGGATGCTGTGTTGGAACTCCTGGAGCCAATGATTGGCATGGTAGCGAACGCTGGAGTCAGGGTTGTGGTACAGTGCGGTTAGCGTCTTCTGCACATCTGCGGCAGCCATGGCTGGCATCCCGTGGCCACCCGAAAGGTCTCTCTGGTGGGAAAAGGGATTCCTTGGTTACCCTCTTCTTTTGTTTTCCCTCTGCTCTCGATTTCTTAACACCTTTGCTGTTGCTCATGATCACTTGCGCACTGCCTTTTTTATTTTGTTTGCTTCCTCTCTTCTTCGTTAACTGAAAGGGAGGAAGGGGTTTTTTTAGGGAACTAAAGGGAAAAGGAAGGAAGCTACCTGCTAATGTAAAAAACACGTTTTACTGGCGCAGATAAACGCTGCGTCAGTAAACCAAATTATTGAAATATATTTTTTTTTGTGCAGTGTAGAGTTGTGCTAGAAAAGATTGTTTTCACTAAAACTGGGGTTCCATATGCCAGTGTAAGCTTTTTCTTTGACGCAGCAGAAAATCTGCACCAATAAATCTCGTTTCACTAAAACACAGATTTCTAGTAGTGATAATTGGATTTGTTGTTGTTTTCAGTTTCAAATGCATATAGCCTAAACTGAACCTGGATCCAATTATAGTGCATACCTAAATAGATCCAGTATAAAAATAAGTTGAGTCATGTAAGGATTTTAAGTCGGACGGTGATTGAGATTTGGACACGGATGTGAAAATGATACATCTGAACCTGCCTAGGATATATTTTTGCTTACTGAATTCGAGCAAACAGACTTAGTCTCAATCGGGTATTTGATACAAACCCGAATCATTTACATCCCTAAGGTTGTTCATAGGCTGAATTTTAGTCCAGTAAATCGATCCAACCTGAATACAGTTGTGGCAGTATGGTCTTAAAAATGCCATTACTCCAAACTCGATCCAAGTAGTATGTTCATTAGGGTTTGCTATGAATTTAATTAAACTCTTTAAATTATAGAAATTGGGTTGATGCTTAGGGATGTAAATGGTTCGAATTCAGGTAAGATATAGCCAATACCAAAACTGACTAATTGAATATTGGCTAATTGGACTTGAATTTGGATTTGGCTTCAGAAAAGCTAATACTGAATCCAAAAAAATATATGTAAATCAGATTTGGATATCAGGCGGAATCAGATATCCATCGGATTTGGTCATGAAATCCTTATACAATCCGAAATCTATTACTAATCATATTCAATTTTCTTAACCGAGTCCAACTAATTGGATTTGGAATTGGATTGTATATTAAATATGTCTGATCAATTGACAACCCCAGTTGGGATTCTATTTTCTCTCTCCACCATAACCCAATCACGAATCCGGTTAGTTGATATTTGGGTGGGTTTAGGGGAACACAGATGGGTCGGGTCCGTTACTGTTTCATAGACATGTAGATGTAGGTCACTCTTTGGTGCTATTACATCTCCCAATTCATGGAAATCTACGTGGTCCAATGAGAACCTCACCACAATATCCCCTTATCCAACCTCATCCCTTCTACCCTTTATTAGTTCCCCATCCAAAATCCAATGTCCTAAAAGGCCTCCTTATTTCCTTCCTATCCTTTTGATGCTCACTGACAAGAAGAGTCAAGCAACACCAAGCGAGTAAAAGGAGTGTGCTGAGGGTGGAAAATGGCCTCAACTGCTTGCTTCCTTCACCACATTGCACCCTCAGCTAGGGGCAGGGTGCAGTCTGCAAGGACCCCAAGTACACCCTTCAAGCCTGCGCTGGTGGTCTGCAAAGCAGAGAAGAGCTCCATTGAGGAGGAACAGAGTGCTGGTCTTTCTCGCCGGTTGGCACTCACTTTGCTTGTTGGTGCTGCTGCAGTTGGCACCAAGGTCTCCCCTGCTGATGCTGCCTTTGGTGAAGCTGGTAATTTCTTTAGAACCGCAATCTTTTTTTGTTCTAAATAAAGGATGATTTTTTTTTCTCTTTTTTGGGTTCATTTGGCGACACACTCTTTCTGATTCTGGCTGCACTGGCAGCAAAAATCTGTAAAGGTTGTGTTCCATATTACAGTGGACAATGGGTTGCTGATTATAAGCAATTCCTCTGTATATATATGGGAATTAATAAATAAGAGTCCTTTTTTTCTTAAGAGAATCAATTCCAGAATAGGCAAAACCCACACTTGATTTATTGCAGTATTTTAGTGTATATAAGCTTATAAGGCATTAGCAGTTCCAATCTTATGCGGGAAGTCTAAGGGGTGTTTAGGTGCTTGCCAATTCAAACTTCCACTGGGGAAGGGTATAACTAACCTTCTTAGAGATAACATGGTCCTGAGAGAATATTAGTCTACTTCTACCCTTAATTCAGACAATCTCGTGATCAAATAATAACCAAATCCAGCCTAGTTGGATCTTGCAATCTTGGATTGTATCTGCACGTAGGTGTTAAGCCAAAGTTCTCATTTTTGCCAATTACTAATCGCAGAATGCATATTTGATGATGCATACGCACAATTGCTCTGTCTCTGCTTTATCAGTTTATCACTATCATACTACTGTTTCATAATCACCGTCAATGCTGATTTTCTTTAATTGCCTACAAAATGCAGCCAACGTGTTTGGGAAACCAAAGTCAAACACAGACTTCTTGCCATACAATGGGGATGGCTTCAAGCTTCTTATTCCCTCAAAGTGGAACCCCAGCAAGGAGGTGGAGTACCCTGGTCAGGTCCTTAGATACGAAGACAACTTGGACGGAAACAGTAATGTTACAGTGATGGTCACACCCACAGACAAGAAGAGCATAACTGATTATGGTTCCCCTGAGGAATTTCTGTCAAAGGTGAGCACATATCAACCTACATTACTCGATCTCAGTTAAACAAAGTCCATAAATTACACACTTGAACATAGTAGTCCTTTATTATAAACGGCTCAGACTATGTTGGGTCTTGGTGGATCCTGGTCTATCTGTTTTTCTGTTGTCTAAAAATTAGTGCTTTTGTGGGAATTTTTTTGTATTCAATTATGATATAATGTAGCACATAACCCACATCCTTACTGCGCAGGCATAGTACAGGTAACATCTCTTTGTAACTGAGAACTGTAATGGTTATAAAGATAGCTTGGTTGAAAAAATTTAACTGCTTCTGAGAATTGCTCACTTATATAAGTTACGAACTTGTCTTGTGCAGGTTGATTATCTTCTTGGGAAACAGGTCTACTCTGGCAAGACTGATTCTGAGGTAAGTAATAAATCATCGATAAAATTAATGTGTTTCCGCAATTCCAGCTGCATGATTTTCATGTGTGCATGTGTATCTGCTGCACATGCCCTTTCAGCTGGCTCAAATGATTTTATCTTTGAAACCGTTATTGATTAATTGATTTTTCAAGCTAAGTTTCATATGCATTCATGTTTTTTTTAGAGAAAACATATGCATTCGTGTCAAGTGTTTGTAGTTATCTTTGTTTTATAGTTTGGTACTTACATGCTTATTATATAGGGTGGGTTCGACAGTGATGCAGTTGCAACTGCGAACATCTTGGAGTCATCTACTCCAGTTATCGGTGGCAAGCAGTTCTACTCGCTATCCATATTGACGCGGACAGCAGATGGTGATGAAGGTGGCAAGCATCAACTCATCAATGCCACTGTGTCTGATGGCAATCTCTACATATGCAAGGCCCAAGCAGGTGACAAGAGATGGTTCAAGGGTGCTCGAAGGTTTGTTGAGAGCACTGCTTCTTCCTTCAGCCTTGCTTGAGGAACCAACCATTGTACTTGTATGAAGGTTTTGTATATTGGAAGTTTAATAAAAAAAATTGTCTTTTATGAGTTCTTATGAGATGCACATGTTAATATGTATCGGACAAAAGGAGTAAGATGGTTTTTCTAATCTTCCCAAGCCCTTAGAATGTTCTGTTGTTTAGTCGAGATACAGAAACGACTGTCTGAAGTTAGGAGATCCCAACTGGTTTAATAGTAACTCAGATTCTGCGGGCTTCCTATGAAGCTTGCTTAATTGGCTCGAAGTCGTCTGACTCCTGTTTCACCAGATAACCTCTTCTTTAGTTTGAAAAATCATGGTGAGTGATTTATGTTTGTGTTTGGACACACCAATCCAGAAATCCAGTATGAGCTGGAATTTTGCATTGTATTCTGAAAGGTATGTTCCCAACTTATATCACTTCTCGTGATAATTTGGCGCATCCAAACAAGGATGCACCTGGATACCCATATGCAATTATTTTTGTTGATTTTTTTTTCTTATGATGTTGGAATGCCAAATCTCAGGAAAATTCTAGGTTTTAGAAGGCATTGCCTAGGCATGTCCCAGGTTGTCCATTGAATATACCTTTCAATTGTTTCTCATAACTAAGGGTTAGACCCAGTTATAGCTGTACCTTGACCGGGCATCAAGGCATTCTTACTTGGTCTGGCTCTGGTCTCCAGTGAAACATGCTCTTGATGGGTTAAGATGTGTTCAGATCTTCATAATCTGTGCATGCTTAATCAGGTAATATGCATAAAATTTTAGTTGATGTCATAGGAAGGTCTGAACATATTTTGATACTTCATTGCATCTAGCTCTGATGTAGAAACACCAAATAAGCTTCATATCCATCATAAGTAGGCTAACTCCTCAGAAATCCTAACTCTTTCTGTGCCATCCCATGCATCATAAAATGACAGATGATAGTGTCATGCATATTATGGCAATGTTTAAGAGTTTAATGCAGGCTTTGGTCCATTGAAATATTTACTTTTTCCATCCTATAAAGCGTTCTGTTTCTTTTCTAATTGTGAGCTTAGGCACATCAGAATGTAATAATAAAATATTGCTCACAGCAAAGTTCAGGTCCCACTGTTGGTTTTGACATCCCTATTATTAGAAATTTGTTTTGGCTTCTAATGAGGCTTGAAATTTTTGGCCAAATGTGATTTGCACTTGTAACTGGGTCATAAACCATATTGAAGCAGGATTTTTTGAATACTGAATGTTTTAATAATTTCCATACAATTTGAGAGGAAGCCATTATTGAAACAGTCGACCATGAGGGGTATTCTTGAATCATATTCTAGTCTCTAAGCACATGAAATCCAATATTCAACATCAAAGAAACTTGGTCATTTTCCACGCAATTCCAGAATACAAATTTCTGATCCTCCAACTTCACATATTCCTCAGCATGCGTAACTGAATAGTGGCTGCATTAGTGCCAATATGCCAATAATATTCAATTTATATATGTGAAAATGAAAACCGTTATAACACCAAGATCATCCCATACAGAATTTTAAATCCTTATTGCAATCATGTGGTTTGAATACAAGATCCACAGGCCAAAATGCTTCACCATCATACTCGGGCCCTTCATGCTGGAAAAAATGAAAAAGAAAATAAAGGTGCTCCGAATTCTCGTTGGCTGTTATGCTACTCCATCATGCTGTGCTGGTATGATATTGATCAGGAACCTATTTCGCCGTAGAGGTCAGTTCTTTAGAAGGAGAGAAGGGTTGTATAGGGGGTCTTAAGGAGAAACTCCCTAGAAAGTGCTGAGCTTAAGATTGGTAGAGCCATTCATTGTTGTCAATGATTTGATGTATAGAACTAGACACATGGTAATGTGAGTATTGCTCATTTCATTTTGCGCATGATGAAAAAATATATACCTTAATGTAATTCTCACAGTTGCATGAGGTGCTATGAAAGGTATATATTTGAATAAGAATCAACAAGAGAAAATGTGCGGACAGCAAATACGGAATAAAGGAGCTTGTGTCCCAATAGAAGCCAGGCCAGAGCCCTTAGCTTAGGGATTACGGAATAAAGGAAAAGCAGGGAAATTTATATGTGGTATGTAAGTGACAAAAGGAATTTGGGGAATTGAAGGAATCTTAGGAGAGGCGATGGGAGGCAAGGATATGTCTGGTATGGAGAAGTTGAGATCAGGGATTGAAGGGATGGTAGGCATCGTAGTATCGTTGGTGGGCAGGAGAGGGGTACCAGTAGCGTTGGTTGCAGTAAGGTTGGCCTGGGGAGGGGGAGCCACCTCTTCTAGAAGGACGCGAGCTGCAGTGGAATAATGGACGAGGAGGATGGCTAGGGTGACAAGGCAGAGTTTGTGACCCATTGTTGATCTGAATCACTGGTTCAAGAATTGATAGTAAATCAGTAATGTCACCTTAAAGTTTATGCGAGGGATTGGTAGAACTTATATAGGTGCAAGCCGAAGATGATTGGATCTCCAGGAAGAGGGTGAACTGGTCCAAGACCACAAAAATAGGCTTGTTTTAAAGAGAGAGAGAGAGAGAGAGTAACCATTTTAGGCATTGGAGGTCTAAGGTTTGCCACATTTTTAGCCATGGCCTTTTGCCTTGATCACACATTGTTCATGAAATTTTGGAGGTTCATGCCCTATTTATGGCTCAACTTCCTTAGTTTTGTAATTATGCGCATTTTCATAAATAAATGATTAAAATATGTTGGGAGAGATGCAGATGGCATGACAAAGAAAACAGTTAGCACAAATCTGTCAAGCTTATCAGCAATTTACAAAAAGCCACCTAGCTGTACCTATTGAAGCTTATATTTTAAAGGTTCGTATTTTACTCTCAGTTCGAACATAACATTGTTTTGGTCAAACAAAAATGACTAAAATCTCAACATTTATTTGCATGACAAAAGAAAATAAGATGGGTGATCTTACCAATAAAAGAAAAACTGGCGTTTTCATATTTTATGTGGTGTATTGAAGTACAAAGAAAAAGCAGATGCTTAAACATCTTTTAAGCTATCTTTGGAAGCTAAAAACTAGATATAAAAAAAATGTATGGGACATAAAAACCAAAATCTTCTCATGCTATTCCAAACACGCCTATAATCCTTCCATTCTTTGTGCTGTATAGGTCGATTATTATACAGTTTAATAATTTTAAGTTTCCCTTCCTCCCTGGTCCCGCTCTTCTTCGTGCTCTAGAACTTGATTTCCATGCTGTTCTCTAGTCATACATTGGGGCAAGATATTTAATTCATTGTGAAACTCGTCGATGTAAAATTTCTTTCATACATTTATGAAGGAAAGCTCAATTACTGCCTAACTAAGCTTAGCCTTTTTTGCTATCAAAATAAGTGGATGTAGTTGGGCTAGATTTATTCTGAACCTTAGATCTATTCATAAAGGCTTGACCCAACTCCAACTTTAGTGAAAGATGACACCCAAAACCCAATTATAAACTGGGTTTTGGGTGTAAACTGAGTTTTGTACCCAAACCTCAAGTTTTGGGAGACACGCCAAAACCTGGTTTATCGGGAGCCCCCTTCTATCCTCAACTCTCTCTCGTCTCTCTCCCCTACCCCTACATTCCTACAGACCCAAATGTGTACGGTGATTTTCGGCCGGACTGGTACCCCACTGTGCGATATCAGTCCGGTCATTTCCCGCCGGTGACCGGCTGAAAAAGTTAGTTTTTTCTTTTACATTAAAAAGGAAAAGAAAAGCATGGCTGGCCAGTCCGGCCACCATTTTTCCTTTTTTTCTTTTTTTTCTTTTGTGTTTTGTTGTATCCGGGCAATTTTTCGGCCACCCACTAGCTGAAAATTTGGCGGGATGGTGCCAGCCAGGAAGGGTGACACCATCTCAGCCATTTTCGGCTGGTAGGTGGCCGGAAAATGGTCACACGCCTTTTTAATTTTTTTTTCAGTTTTTTTTGTTTCTACATTTTGGCCATTTTTTGACCACCTACCAGTCGAAAAATGGTCAGGTCCCTCCTAGAAAGGGCAGGGGGGCGGAATATGGCCAGCCTCTGTATTTTTTTTTAAGTTTTTGGTGACATTCCAGGTTTTTGGTTATCCAAACAGTTCACTAAATAGGATTTGTTTTTCCTGAAAGACAAGTTGGGGTTGGGAAGCCACCTCAATGGTTACTCCTCCTCAATAATCGCTGAATGAATTTCTCCCAGGGAGTATCCCCGTTCCAACCCCTTGCATGTTTAGAATAAAGGCTCTAAGTAGCAATGATAGAAGTTTCCCTCCTTGGTGGGACCTATCTATTTACTGAAAAGGAACATTTTGTTAAATGACACATTTATTGGCATGCTCATTAGAACGGCGCATATTCCGCGCATATTCATTATTGTGAAGGGATTCCCAAGCACGACCTTTGATTGTTTCAAGGTCGATTTATGTATTCAGCTTAATAACAATTTGTGAGATGGCGCTTCAGCTGAATAGCGATTTGTGGTTGGCGCTTCAGCTGAATAGCTATTCAGTGAATAACTATTTGTGAGATGACGCTTCAACTTTCACATTAAATGTGAATCTCGTTCTCTATTTAGGGAGGGGCAGTTCGGCTAGCGAAAGAGGTTTTTTTTACTTTTTTTTGGACTATTTCGTGCTGCTGGTTCTTCAGAACTTTTGTTTCTTTTCGGTGAGGTCTTTCCTTTTGTTATTTCTCTACACCTTTGTTTGTTTGTAAGGCTTATGCCTTTTGGCCATTTTTGTAAACTTTGTTTGTAGATAGTGAAAGAAACTGACCTATCGATCACCGTGGACGTACATCAGTTTGAGGGAACCACATAAATCTTGTGTGTTTTTTTAATTTCTGTTGATATATATATATATATATATATATATATATATATATATATATATATATTGCTTCCATTGATTTTTACTTGGGAGAAAGCATGTTTTTCTCAACATCTTATATCAGAGTCAGGTTAAACAAGTTTTGATTCGTTATATTTTGTGTGTGTAAAAATTATGAAAAGCAACATTGGGTGTATGATTAGTTTGAATGGCACAAATTGGGTGACTTGAAAAACAAAAATGAAAGATCTTTTGGTTTGTAAAGATTTAATTGGACCCATAAAGGGTGATAGTGGTAAACTAGAAGAAATGAAAGATGATGAGTGAAAAAAGCTAGATCGAAAAGCTATCGGTTTCATTCGACAATAGATTGATGATAGTGTTTTTCATCATGTCTCTACTAAAAATTTAGCACATGGTCTTTGTACCAAATTGAAGAGTCTTTATGATAGAAAGACGACAGTAAACAAAGCCTTTCTATTTCGAAAGCTTGTGAATCTCAAATATAAAGAGGGGACTTCTATTGCAGAACATTCAAATGAGATCAAGAGCATTGTGAATCAGTTGGCCACCATGAAAATTACCTTTGATGATGAGTTACAAGCTTTGTTACTTCTTAGTCCACTTCCTGAAAATTGGGAAACTTGGGTGGTCACAGTTAGTAACTTTGCACCTGATGGAATGGTAACAATACGTCAAGTTACCAACAGTCTATTGAATGAAGAGACAAGAAGAAAATCATCATGTCCTTCTCACTCTGAAGCTCTTGTGATAGAAAATCGGGAGAGAGGTAGGAGTAAGAGTAGGGCTCCGCACAATCATGACAAATCGAGAAGTCGTTCAAGCTTGAGTTCAAAGAAAGACGTTGAGTGCTATTATTGTCACAAGAAAGGGCACATAAAATGGGAGTGCAGAAAACTCAAGTTCAAAGAGCAGAACAAAGAGAAAAATTCAAAGGAAAAGCAAAATGATACAACTATAGTCACAGATAGTGAACTTATGATTATCTGTGATGATGCTAGCATTAATTTGATTGGACAAGAGACAGATTGGGTAAATTATTCTAGAGCTTCATTTCATGTTACCTAATGAGCTGATTTCTTTACTTCTTACTCGCAAGGTGATTTTGAGAATATTTGAATGAGAAATAAAGATGTATAAAAAATTATCGGTATAGATGACATTTGCTTATAAACAAATATTGGCTGCAAATTGTTACTTAAAGATGTGAGACATGTACCGAATATTCGACTAAATTTAATCTCTACTGGAAAGTTGGATGATAAAGATTACAACAACAATTTCAGTGATGGGAGGTGAAAGTTATCCAAAGGTTCTCTGGTATTAACAAAAAGAAAGAAGATTTGTTCTCTTTACACTATGCAAGCAAAGATTTGCAAGGGTGTTGTGAATGTTGTGGAGAATGACTCGTCCGCCGATCTATGGCATAAAAGGCTCGGGCATATAAGTGAGAAAGGATTGCACATTTTGTTCAAGAAAGAGCTTCTAGCAGGGATAAAAGGTACATCTTTGAAAATATGTGTTCATTGCTTTTATGGTAAACAAATTAGAGTATCATTTCGTAGAAACATTGCATCTAGAAAATCTCATGTTCTAGATTTGGTGCATTATGATGTATGTAGTCCTTTAAACGTTAAGACACTTGGTGATGCACTATATTTTATTACTTTTATTGATGATCATTATAGAAAAGTTTGGGCTTATACACTGAAAACTAAAGATCAAGTTCTAGGTGTATTTAAGCATTTTCAAGTCATGGTTGAAAGAGAAACCGGAAGACAGTTGAAATATGTTCGTTCGGATAATGGTGGTGAATACATTGGGTCATTTGATTAGTATTGCACCAATCATGGCATCAGGCATAAAAAGATAGTCAAAAGGATACCTCAACAGAATGGGGTTGCAGAGAGAATGAATCACACCATTCTTGAGAGAGTCAGATGTTTGTTGTCACATTCCAAATTGCCAAGATCCTTTTGGGGTGAGGCAATGAGGACAACAGTTGATCTTATCAATTTGTTTTCTTCTATTTCATTGAATGACGATGTTTCAGATAAAGTTTGGATAGAGAAGGAAGTCTTCTATGATCACTTGAGAGTATTCGGCTGCAGAGCTTTTATTCATATTCCAAAGGATGAGAGGTCCAAGCTTGATCCTAATGCAAATCAATGTATATTTCTTAGTTATGGCCATGAAGAATTTGGCTACAGATTGTATGATCTAATTGATAAAAAGGTTGTCAGAAGCCGAAATATTTTCTTAGAAGATCAGACTATTGAAAACATTGACAAGCTTGAGACAATTGAGTCTAGCACTGAAGATCTTATTGACTTAGATCTTCTTGATTCACCTGTTGTTCAGGATATCATTGAGAAGATGCAAGCATCTCATGATAATGTAGAGGAAGGAAATGTTGAGCCAGAGATTGAGGGAGAGCAGTTACTCCAAGAGTCATCTCTACAGTCACTGTTAAGGAGATCTACCAGAGAGAAACAACCGTCTAGAAAATACTCTTCACATGAGTATGTGATGATAACAAATCAAGAAGAACCAGAGACTTATCAAGAAGTTTTGGAGCATGAAAACAAAACCGAGTGGTTTAAGGCAATGAAAGAGGAAATGAAGTTATTACATGAGAATCACACCTTTGATTTGGTGAAACCACCTAAAGGGAAGAAGATTTTGAAAAACAAATGAGTCTTCAGGCAAAAGAATGATGGGAACAACTCTCAACCTAGATTCAAGGCACGACTTGTTGTGAAAGGTTTTGGTCAGAAGAAGGAAATTGATTTTGATGAAATCTTCTCACCAGTTGTAAAGATGTCCTCTATCTAAACTGTACTTGGTATAGCTGCAAGTATGAATTTAGAAGTTGAACAGCTTGATATGAAGACTGCATTTTTGCATGGTGACTTAGAAGAAGAAATTTATATGGAGCAACCTGAGGGTTTCATTGACAAGGGTAAGGATCAATTGATTTGCAAACTGAAGAAGAGCTTGTATGGATTAAAGCAAGCACCGAGACAATGGTACAAAAAATTTGATTCTTTCATGACTGGGCATGGATATTCGAGAACCACCAGAGATCATTGTATGTTTGTGAAGAAATTTTTAGATGGTAATTTTACTATTCTTTTGCTTTATATTGATGATATGTTAATTGTGGGCCAAGACATACGCAAGATCAACAAGTTGAAGTTAGAACTGAGTAAGTCATTTGCCATGAAGGACTTAGGTCCAGCAAGACAAATTTTTGGGATGAGAATTGTATGTGACAAATCACATGGGCTGATCTGGTTATCACAAGAGAATTATATTAAAAAGGTTCTTGAGAGGTTCAATATGGACAAAGTAAAGCCTGTTAATTGTCCACTTACATGCCATTTCAAACTTAGCTCAAGTCAATGTCATACAAATGATGAAGAAGAAAATGAGATGCAGAAAATTCCCTATGCTTTAGCAGTTAGTTCTTTGATATATGACATAGTTTGTACTCGACCAGATATTGCTCATGCAGTTGGGGTTGTTAGTCGATTTCTGTCAAATATGGAGAAAGAACATTGGGCAACAATGAAATGGATTCTGAGGTATCTTCAGGGCACTTCAAAGATGAGTTTGTGTTTTTGAAAATGTGAGCCTATTCTTGATGGGTTCACAAATTCTGATATGGCTGATGATGTCGATAGTAGAAAATCTACTTGTGGGTATTTGATTACTTTTGTAGGAAGAGCAATTGTATGACAATCAAGATTACATAAATATGTAGCTCTCTCCACTGCAGAAACTGAGTTCATTGTCATCACATAAGCAAGCAAGGAATTACTATGGATGAAGAAATTCTTACAAGAGCTGAGATTAAAACAAGAAAGGTATGTTCTTCATTGTGATAGTCAGAGTGTGATCCACTTGAGCAAGAATTTCTCATTTCATTCAAGATCGAAACATATTGATGTTAGATACTATTGGATTCGTGATGTCTTGAATGATAAACGGTTACATCTTGAGAAAGTTCACACTGATGATAATACTTTAGATATGTTGACTAAGGCATTGCCTAAGGACAAGCATGAGAAGTGTCGACTCTTGGCAGGAATGGTTGAACACTCCACATAAGTCGGGAGGGGAGAATTTTTGGGTTTCCCTCTTTTGTGGGACCCATCTATTTACTGAAAAAGAACCGTTTGTTAACTGACATTTATTGGCATGCTTATTGGAACCATGCATATTCATTATTGCAGAGGGATTCCCAAGCACGACCTTGGATTGTCTCAAGGTTGATTTATGTATTCAGCTAAATAGCGATTTGTGAGATTACGCTTTAGCTGAATAATGATTTGTGGGTGGCGCTTCAGCTGAATAGCAATTTGTGGTTGGCGCTTCAGCTGAATAGCGATTTGTGAGATGACGCTTCAACTTTCACATTAAATGTGAATCTTGTTCTCTATTTTGAGAGGGGCGGTTCGGCTAGTGAGAGAGGTTTTTTTCACTTTTTTTTGGGACTGCTTCGTGCGGCTGGTTCTTCAGAACTTTTTTTTTTGTGAGGTCTTTCCCCTTGTTATTTCTCTACACCTTTGTGTGTTTGTAAGGTTTATGCCTTTTGGCCATTTTTGTAAACTCTGTTTCAAGATAGTGGAAGAAACGGACCTATCGATCATCGTGGACGTACCTCAGTTTGAGGGAACCACGTAAATCTTGTGTGTTTCTTTAATTTTTGTTGATATATATATATATATATATATATATATATATATATATATATATATATATATATTGCTTCCATTGATTTTCACTTGGAAGAAAACCTGCTTTTCTCAACAAGAATGACACATGCATGCTAAGGAAAGCAATGAACATGAACATGCTTACAGTTTTCTGGGGTTTACAAGGAACTATTCCAAGTAAGAGGGTTGTGAAAAAGTTTTGACCATCTTTGGCGATTCTGAGCATAACAGCGCATGCTTCAGCCCTCCAAATCTGCACTTTCACATCCAACAAAGCAAACCCCCACTAGTTATTATTCAACGTACCACTGGGGTTTGAACCAAAAACGTCCCACCACAAAGGAGACATACAATGACATCTCCTACCAACCACATCACCTTCGTTGGTTGATAGGATTTTGGGGGCAAAACCAGGCTTTTTGACATACTTGGTTTTACCTCGTCATCCAAACAGGCCGTAGGAATTTACTCCAAGAGTGTACATAGATCCACTCTTTGGTTTTTGATATTTAAAGCAAATCATTTTACAAACCCTGAGAGAGAGAGAGAGAGAGAGAGATGTGCTTATACTGAGTATTAAGGAGAGAATTTCCTTGAGCTAATTGCACCAATTTCATATAATATAAGCTACATTGCAAAGCAAATTCAATCCAAGTCAAATAAACATGCATATCCTATTTAAATCTAACTTTACAATATGTTGGTTAGGCTATAGTTCATCTCGACCATGCCCTCGTCACTCGCATGTACATATTAGAATGACCATTTAAGAATAACCTAAGTTGATGCATACAAAATTTCTCAATATGTCCACCTCATCCCAAACACCTAAACTTATTAATAAAGTCACCATATCTATATGTTGAGTTGCTTTTGTCATCCATATTCCATATATATATCACTCCTAGTCGATATCTTGGTAAGGGAATTTCTTGAGATATTATAAGATTTCCTATCAGTTTTAAAAAAATATTAAAGCAACTCTACATTAAAAATAAGAAATCTAAAATATTGCTAAAGGTGTTTTAATTTCTAACATTTTTAAATTTATTAAGACATTCTCTAAGATTTTTACTGCATAAAAATACTTTGTTAATGTTTGTAAATGTCTTGGTATCTGGTGGTTGTCTAATCACATTGAGAGCCTAATGTGCGTGCTGACCTCTGTGACAAATATTGCAAGATTTATAAAAATCTCTCCAATATATTGCGAGAAATTGCCTGAAAGTTTAAAATGGCATTTTCTTGCGACATTTTCAAATCATGACAAATATTGCAATATTTATATTTTTAAAAGATATTTATAATGAAAACCCACAAGATTTTAATTTTTAAATGTGTTTTATTTATATTTTCTTATGAAAATTATTTTTTATATTTTAATTTTTTTTATTCTTGAGATTTTGCCAAAAAATGTGAGATTTATGAAAAAAATTGAAATCTCTCGAGTTTTTTATCTGCCGAGATTTTACCGTTTTTAACTTATGTCACTATGGTGCTGACATGTGTGTGTGCATGCTTATAGCAGACAAAATTTCATTTAGATATATTGATTAATTCTCAAACACATTCTCTTTTTTCTTTTTGATAGGAAATCTATGTTGGCATTGATGTGCAGTGTTAGGTAAGATGAAACTATTTGCAAGAATCATTTTATAGAACCATTAAAAGGACCGTGGGTAGTAGACATGCATTTTCTTATGTTAATAAATAGTTACTCTTTACCTCCAATTTTTTTGAGGTAGGCCAAGAGGTGGCTATCCGCTACATGCTGATCTACAATATCCAATTTTGGAAACATGCTTACCATATGTAATAATGCATTAAAGGTTGCATGAATCATGTTAAAAAATTGAAAATTTGATGTCTTATATTGCGACATGCATTGCACTCAAACATGAATATCACATAAGTTTAAAATTTTCTCTTTTGCCTTCCTAAAATAAAATATCAATATGTAGATCTCTAGTTTACTTTTTTTTAACATAAGAAAAAAAAATCCTTGTAAGGTTTCTTAAAAGGACATTTTGCTTTCTTTCCAAAGGCTGCATCACTAAGGCATTTTATGTAAAAGTGTAAAGTAGAAGCTACTAGATTATCTTGTGTTGTAAGAACCACATATATTTCGATTACTAAACAACATAGGTGCCACATGTTGTGTTGGTGTTTTATGTTAACTTTTATATCTATAATTACCACTAAATTCAAGTACCAACTTCGAAAAAATGCCTTATACACAAAGCATGAGAATACATGTCTTATGATGTATCCTAATTTGTGTCAATCACAACCAATGTCTCTCTGGCTCTTTTTTAGTAACATATGCACCCATGAAGGAAAAAAAAGAAAAGAAAATCACAACATAAATATATTATAATAATGAGAACCATTAAAATATGAAGTTGATTAATGGGTTCTTAAAAGTAAGAAACTAATCTCCAAAAGTACCACCTCATAAATAAATAAATAAATGAATAAATGAATAAATGTCAACTTTCCATGCATTCTATTCTTAAACCCTGAATGAATGGAACAATCTAAAAGATTTTTTTTTTTGAAAACCAAACCTTTCGATTCCTTGCCATTTATCAAATGATTTTATGAATCAGAATGTGAAATATGAGAGAGTACCTAATAAAGAATATCTTCATAAAAGGATTTTAGATATATAAGGGGTGAAGTTGGATGGAACGACTTTTAAAGAATGATTTTCATTTTTCATGATGTGATAAAGGATGTACAATTAGATGGAAAGAGTTTTGAAGGAGAAGTGTACATAAGACAGAGATCCTTACTTTACAAAAGAGAAATGCCAAAAATAGTAGGAATATGTGGGAATGAGTGATACACATGGACTTGTATTCCAAATGACTACTCCTTTAAGTAGTGTTATAGTGGGTTTCAAAAAGAAAAGATGAGGAAAATATTTGAAATTGGCTCCACAAAAATGGTATTGACTTTAGATTTTATACTAAGCTGGTTGCCCCAAAGGGGTTTGGCGTAGTGAGATGAGACATAGGCTGCTAGGCAAATGGTCTAGGTTCAAATCCCATGGGTGTTACCCCTTGCGCAAGACAAAGCGTGGTGACTCTCTAAGGAGGAGGGATAAGCCTACATAGTTTTACACGGCCAGGACAATGACTGCAAGTATGACAGACAAAGCCAACAAGGCTAGGTCTCTGATCTTGAGAGTGGTTTCTCCATGTAAATATCAAAAAAATACTAATTGGGTTTTAAAATTTATGTGCATTTATGTATACTAGTAATGTGCATGTGCAACTTACAAGTGTACAAGTGCACACAATAAATGCCACATATACAAAAAAATGGCATAATAAGATAAGACCTAATAGAATCTCAATTCTAAAATAACCAATCTTGGACCCATTTCCTATTGGTCTTGGTTTGTATGTATCTTCAAACTTGGTTTTCAAAATGTATATAATTTTTTAATATAATTAAAATCAAGTATGATGAAATTGACCTATATAGGTTCAAAAAAAAATCCTGACCTGAACTTAACTTAATATATGGATTATTTCTATCCAATTATTATAAGCTTAGTCCACAATGGCTTGTGCAATCCTCAAAATTAAGTGAAAATGCATGTAGGTAAAGGAGTGGCTAAATTTTAGATTTAATGCCAAAAAAACATTACCAGATTAGCGGCTATAAAAGAAACTATAAATTCATAAGAACAATTGCAAAATAAAAGCACCTTTTGAGAAAGAAGTGGCTCACAAATAAAAGGTCAACAAATAGATAAAAAGACAATTTCTGCCATGATTTGTCACCAAGTGGAGAAAGACACAAACAATGACATTGAGTTTGAACCCTTCTACCTCAAGCTAAAATGTATCATCAATCAAGATATCCCAATTTAACAAAGTTTTTTTTAAATAGTGAGAAAGATGAAAAAATGCATAAACACAAACACATAATAATGGATCATTACCTAAAATCTGACTTTTTGTTTTCAATTTCACATATTTAATAATTTTTAAATGAAAAGCTATACTGAAAAAAATTGCCAAGAAAAGTTCACTTTGTTTCTAAAAAAAATAAAGAAGAATAACTTTGTAGGTTAGATTGTATGAGATTCTACTGGATCGACCTTCTAATACAAAAGAAAGACATAGCACCCTAAAAAAAGATGGAATGCATCCCTTAACAATTTTGAAAGAAACTTACTCTAATCTCAAAGAAAAAGATAACAAAATGATCATTCATTCTCTAATTCAAAAATCTAGAAACAATAAGAAAAAAGGAAAACCAAATGCAAGAATTTTTTGACTGTTAATAGCATTCCTTGATTTTGATTATATAAATATAAATAAGGATGAAAAAAAATATGAATAATCATAGATAAAAAAAAAGTTTTCATAGAAATTGAATCAAATAAAAAGTTAGGACCTTCAAAGAGAACATGAGATTAATTACCTAGTTTTGGATGATAATTATGTGAACAAGAAACTATGAAAGGAAGAAGATGATGCAAGTCGAGAGAGTTTAACATATATATATATATATATATATATATATATATATATATATATATATATATATATATATGATAGCATTTGCTATCCTTCTTCCCTCATTACTTAGAACTCATAAGGGAAGGCCTTTTTTACCAAAGTTGACATCATGGGCATGTTTGACATGGTCAAAATAGTAGGAATCAAGCTTTGGACCATAGTTTTTCGATGTAAACATATGTTTTTTTGAGGTTTGAAATTTTAGTATATTTTTAGGCCCTTAAATTGTCAACCCTAATAAAATCTGACATATATGTCAAAAATATGATCCAAAAGTTAATTTCTACTAAACTTAGTGTGTAGATTACATAGATCAGATGTGCAAAAGCACTAAAAAAAATAAACATATTATATTTTTCAATAAGAGTTTCTTACCCATGAAGGTAACAAATCTCTCTCTATCTTTCTCTAACATACACATGTTTCTGATCATTTATCTCTTAAACCGACCTAGACCTCTTTAAAAACGTATACTTGCATGTAATTAATGCTTAATTCAAACTTATAGATTTGTTTATCATTGCTTATTCACTAAAAAACATGCTTTAGATTGAATCAATTTAACAATAAATTTTGATTTTTAGTTAATCAAGTTTTTGGTGTAATGTGAACTGTTGATTATTTTTTGTTCAACTAAAAGCACATCTAAATATGAAAAATGTTTAAATCAATGCATGTTTTCTACTCCGAGATCACATTTAGTCATTTACATTAAGTAAAAAATATATTAAATAAAGGGATATGAGAGATAAATGATATGGAACAATACACATTACTCATTCATATATATATATATATATATATATATATATATATATATATATATATATATAGAGAGAGAGAGAGAGAGAGAGAGAGAGAGAGAGAGAGAAACCTAATTAGAAGGGGTTAAGAGAGGTGATAAAAGATAGTTAATGTTGGTAAATGATAACTATTTTTAGGTAAGTGATCTCTTGTTTACGTGATGAGAGAATAAGGAGAAATGCTAGTATTTTGATTAGGGTCGGGCACTGTCAAAATTTTAAAAAATTAATAAGAAAAATTTCTCCATCTCTTGAGATGGAGAAAATTTTCCTATCAAAATCAGGGCAAAATAGATAACTTTCCTTTGCAAAAAAATTCTATTGTTTAGAACAAATGTAAAGTTGCTAGTTTTTCTTTCCCACTTGATTTTTTTTATTATTTTCTAACTTTCAATTGTATCCTAATCTTCTTTGCATGTCAGAGTATTTAATAACCTATGGAATATTATCTTAGCTCATGAGATGTTTACTTTCTTGGGTGAAAAAGTGTTTATTGATTTGTAGGATGCAAACATGAGTTAAGGTGCTTCAGTGAAATTTGCCACCCAACCCTGTTCAAAAGTTATTCAAGTATGATGCCATTTACATACATTCTCCAACATAATGTGAATATTAGTGACTTAATAAATAATGTCATTAATGTAGTTATTATTATTATTCATAATAAGGAACTTGGCACATTTGGAATCAACAAAAACTCTCATAGCAAAAAGAAAATTTGCCTATGAGAAATTTTGATATGATATTTTTTCTAAAATGAAAGTCACTTGTCTGGGTAGCATGAGAAAAATAAAATGAAAAATCTTAAAAAAATGAGAGGAAGGGTGGTGGAGCTTATTCAACATGTTTTTTCAAGAGGTGGGTGATGGTGGGTGGTGGTGAGATGGATAGTGGTAGTGAAAAATCATCGTGGGTGGGGGCTGGAGCTTCTCTAATGCTATTTTCCAAGAGGAGAGCGATGGTGGGTGGTGGTGAGATGAATGGTGGGTGATGATGATGGTGGTGGAGCTTCTTCGAACGTTGATGGTGGGTGGTATTGGTAGTAGTGAGATGGATGATGATGATGGACAGTAAAAAAATCATCGTGGGGAAGGTAGTTTTTTGGTAGGTGGGTGGTGGTGGTGGTAGGGAATAGTCCTTATTATTTTCTCTTGATAAGTAACAATATTCCTTAACCTCTCTTATTGAAGGAATGTTTTTTATTAAAAAGTGTATTTTTTAGAAAAACTCTCTCATAAAAAAAGTTTTTCTTGTTTGAAAGTATTTGAAAGATGTATGGATTTTTCATCTTATATCACTTTTCCTACATCTTTCTAACTTTCAAATGTACCCTAAGGGCACATTTAAAAGCATGAAAAACTCAAATAGAAAAAAGAAATTTTGGGGAGGACAATTTTTCGGGTGGGTGGTGGTGACATGGATGGGGGTGATGAGGGTGGTCAAAAATTAGCATGGGGATGATGGTGGTGGTGGAGCTTCTTATGGTATTTTTCGGAAAGCGAGTGATGGTGGGTGGTAGTGGTTATAAGATGGATGGTGGTGATGGATAGTGGAAAATCATCATGAAGTTGGGGGGGGGGGGAGTTTCGAGAGGTGGGTGGTGGTTAGATGAATTATGGTGGTGATGGTGAGATGGTGGGTGGAGGTGGTAAGATGTGGCGAGATGGGTGGTGGAGAGTGAACCTCACAATTTTCTCTTAGTACTTAACATTCTTCCATCTTTCCTCATAGAGGAATGTTTTCTATCAAAAAGTGTATTTTTTATAAAAACTCTTTAAGAGAGAAATTTGCTCTCATTTGGAAGAGTTGAAAAATTTGTATGAATTTTTTCATTTTGTATATTTTTTCCTACATCTTTCTTACTTTTAAATGTGCCCCAAGAAAAGAGGTTTGCTTAGTGGGCCTTCCCCATGGATAATAAAACCTAGGTAGTATCCTACCCCACAAAGGACACCCAATGGACATGATAAATGAGAAATACCACTTTTACTAAGTGTTTTCTACTAAGCAGTTATAAATCAATATCTATGTTAGAGTGATGAGGATGATATGATAGGTGGACTTGCAGGGTCACATTTTGTGGTTCAAAACCCATTTAACATTTGAAAGCAAGAAAAACTGTCATAGGAAAAGAAAATTTTGCATATGATTATTTTTCTAAAATGAAAAAATTTCACTTGTTTGGGTAGCATGATAAAAATAAAATGGAAAATCTTTAAAAAAATGATAGAGAGGAGGTGGGGATGGTGGTGGAGCTTCTTCGATGTCGTTTTTCGTGAAGTTGGTGATGGTCGGTGGTAAGATGGATGGGAGGGTAAAAAAACATTGTGAGGTGGTGGTGGTTGAGCTTATCCAATACCATTTTCCAAGATATGAGTGATGGTGGGGAGGACAATTTTCTGAAAGGTGGGTGGTGGTGAGATGAATGGTGGTGATGAAAAAAACATCGTGGGTGGTGGAGCTTCTTTGGCGCTACTTTTTGGGAGGTGGGTGATAGTGGGTGGTAGTGGTAGTAGTGATGGATAGTAAAAAATCACCATGGGAGGTGGGAGGTGGGTGGTGGTGAGATGTTTGGTGGTAGGTGGTAAGAGAAATGGTGGTGGTGAGATGGGTGATGGTCAATGGACCTCATAATTTTTTCTTGGCAGGATACATTCTTTCACCTCTCTCATGGAGTAATGTTTTCTATCAAAAAATATACTTTTTCTTTCATTTTTGAATGGTGGAAAAAACTGTAAAGATTTTCCATCATCCCATGTAAGAAAAAAAATATTGCAAGAATAGAACTTTAAGGGGTGTTTGATTGTATGAACGACAATGTTCCTAGGTGACCAACGGGGCTCCATTGTTCAGAAGCAGCATCAGTTAATGCACGTCACCTTGTGTTGGGATGTTTCAAGTTCAAATACCACATGGTATGGTTGTATAACTGGTAGGGGTCTGCCTAACCTCAACTCTATCAAAACAACGTTAATGGGTTGCTGTTGTCTACGCCATACACGCCTGACAAACAACAAACATGCGAGCACTTGAAACATGTCATCTTGCATGTCCAATAAGTCATCATTTAGTTGCATGTATCACAGTATTTGACCCCTCCAGGATCCTGAAGCAAAATGTTATCAGTATCGGTATGTATCGGCTGATACGCATCGTATCGACAAAATTTTGATACGATTCAGGGCTGATTCAACTAAATTTTAATAAATATTAAAAAATACAAAAAAAAAATTAAGATTATTTTAATGGTTTTAACATGTGTCACTTTATGAATGACATGCAATAGTTTTTTTATTAATTTGAGCTGATACAAAATGATTCAGCTGAATCGGCACCAACGATTCAGGACCGATACTAACAACATTTCAACGGTGTCTGAAACACCTATTACAAAAAAATAATAATAATAATAATAAGGGAAGAATACCTTGGGCAAAAACACAACTAGTCTATAACACCTTTGCAAATAAAGTCCTACTTATTTTTCTTATTTATTTATTTATTTCAATTAAAACTAGATAAAATTTTAAACCACATGGACTCTTAGATCCAAATGAGGTCCACATAGGATGTTCCATATGAGGGTCTGATCCATTGCTATTAGATCCAATTAATATTTTAAATTAGATCCCAAACAAATAATACCACAAATATTTTAAATTTTACAATTATTCCTGCAATGTCTTTCATAACTTGAGATAAAAATTCATAATTAGTCAAAATAAAAAAATTAAGAAAACCAAGAATTTGCACTATAGTCATAGATGCATCAATAATTCATCATTTATTAACTTTAATTGTCAAAAAAATCTCAGGTTTTACAAATAGATGGAATCGATCAATTTTCATCTTCTAAAGTTTGTCCAACTCCTATATAAAGAAGAGGAAACTTAGAAACATTAAGGGTCCATTTTTTAATGTATTTTTCAGAAGTGAATGTTGAGATGACATTACTTTTCTTTATTTTTCTAGTATGAGAAAAGAAAATTAACAACTAAGCATTGCGGTGATAAAGTACCATGTTGGCATAAGCAAGCACCACTTTTTCTCACCACCTTCTTCTTTCCACATGAAAAATCATTCATACTTCCCCCATACGAAAGAACTTTCATGAGAAGGTTAAGTTGACAAAACTTCGTTAGAAAGTCATGCTCCACCCCATGAAAGAATGATCCCATCCATATAAATGAAACAAACTTGCCTTAAATTCAAGTATGAATTGCCTTTAGTTCCAAACAAAAAAAATGAATCCAAATCCATCTTGTGATTTAAAATGGATTATGCATCTTAATTCCAATCCCTAGTCTTTAATTTTCTCTCTCTTGTTTTGTAACAAAACTACTCAATTCTAACCTAATCCAGCAAATGTTATATTTCAAAAGTGTGCATCTCAAAACGATCCTAAATATACGTATAATTCTCATGAAGGGTGAACTTTAAAGTGAGCATCTTGAATCCACAGATCTATGGGCAACTCCTACAAGTTTGGGTAAAGACATGATTTAGATTTAAAAATGAATCCAGGTCTTCATAAATATAATTCATATTTAAAAATCTAGAATTTTCCATGGGCCATATGCCAAATCTAATCTCTCATGTTTGATTCAAATGACACCTAAGGATGCATTTGAGAGCCTTAGATATTATGGTATCAGAGTATCTTAGCTCCTTAGAAATCTGGTGTCCAAGCATCTTAAATTTGAAAACTTATGGTTTGATCTTTGACTAAGTTAATCTATGCATCTTGAATTTGAATTTAGAATCATATTTTATCTGATTTGGATTTGTAATAAGGAAGAAACATCCATTTTAACAACGCTCCAGTTTTTGGCTTTGGTTATAGGACGATTTCGACCTAACTCTGATTAAAAGCATAAACGCACAAGTAAAACTACTTAGAATATTTTATAAAATTTTTGGATGATGGCTAACATATCATAAGAAACTATGTAAAAGGGGTTTTGTCAAAAATATTTTATATAAATTTCAAGAAAATTATTAAACTGATAAAATTTTTGTAGATTACAGATTCTGGACTGAAATCTTGTGAGAATAAGGTTTCGTAAAAGATTTTTATTTATTTATGTACTCATTATTTTTGAGATTAGTTTAGTGGAGTGTATTCTTAACATGTACAGGTAGTCACAGTAAAATTTTGATGATTTTATATGCAACTTGTTATCCTAAACAAAATTTATAAAAAATGGGTGATCATTGATTCAAATTTCTTCTCACAACTTGTACTTGTGATTCACTAGTAATTTGTTTAGACCTTATGATTTTAATGTTTCTCTAATATACTGCATGTCTCAATATTTATAGACCTTATTGAATCTTAAAAAAAAGGGTTAAACATTTAGAAAGATTTGAATGGTAATTTATGCAAGTTGTAATTAAAAGATATGATTGAATCTTGATTGGTTTGTAAATTGACGGTGATGATTGATTCTAAAAGAGTGAACCCTCATTCATATGATTATGTTCAACATGTTTAGTTGGTTTAATATCTGAATTTTATGCTTGACTAAATGAAGATTTAACAAGTTGTGGATGAGAGAATAAAAAACCCCAAATTCTCATAAATTGATTTAGGGTTTTGAGCTCTTTATTGGATTTCAATTCTTCTAAAAGCCTGTATTGTTGAAATATGATGTTTTCAAGCTATATGCAGCATGAACTGAATTAAGTTATGTTTATTTTCATTGTTTATGCATGATTACAACTGAACATAATTAAAAATATTTAAGTCTTTTCGGTTTGAGCTTAAGGGGGCCTAGATCGGGGAAATCGAATTATGTGTTTTTGGTTTTGAGTTAGTTGTAGTGGATTCAGTGATTGATTTGTTATCATGAATATTTTAATTAGGTCTGATATGATTTGAGTACTAAAAAGTCAAGATACTAATTGAAGTCATGTCGATTTGCTCGGTGAAGCTTTATAGGAGTTCTTATCGAAAAAGTCAGGTTTATGGCTCTAATTGTCAAAAATAAAAAGTTTTACCACATCTTAATTGCCTCATTTAGGTATTATCAATGGGTCATGGGCTACACCTAGACGCCACCTAAGATCAAAGATTTTATCAATTTTATAAACTACATAGCCAAATTTTTTGAAATCTCAAAATTTAACATGATATTACATCCATACTCCCTTAAAAGAATTTCGTCTACGAAATTAGAACATACCAAATAGATATGGGTAGTAGTCATGCCTTCGGGCTCCCAGGTGCACTCATCCAATGATGCTGCCAATGTACCTTCACGAACGGGATCGTCCTACTACGTACGCAGTGTCTTCTGCTGACGATCCACAATCTCTATCCGCCTCTTCTCTGTCATCAAGTAAGGTTGTACCTCAACCGCCTCGTAGTTGATTACATGTGAGGGATCAGGCACATACTTATTCAACATCGAGACGTGAAAAACTAGTTTTTGGGCTAAGGTTGTTTTAATATTAATCTATTTAATAAATAGAATACCCTCATCATCTTTACTAAATGTTTCTTCATATGAAAAACTATTTGAAAGGGCACTCGATTTTAAGCGTTTATGTTTTTTTGGTTGTACGTCTCCAAAAGTCATTGAATATGCTTTCATGAGTTACGGCAAAAACCAAAGAAGCTATAGATGTTTTGACTTTAAAAATAACAAACTTTATGTTTTTAAGGATGTGACTTTTTTAGAAAATAAAAATGAACTTGAGAAAACTAAGGAAAAAGAGGAAGTAGATTATACCTTTTTATTTTTTGATCTCTTACCACAAGAAGAGTTAAATTCTTGTGTGATCTTTTTTTGAATGATAAAAAAAATGTTGATAATAATGGGCATCCTAATGATGAGAATGTTGTTGATAGACCTATGCATCTATGTACCTGGCGTGAACAAAGAGCATCTTCAAGTGCTTTAAAAAAATATTCACATAATTAGGAAGTGAGTTTTTTAGTAAAAAGAATGAGTTTTCTGTATTTTAGAAGCAGGTTTCCTAAAGCTTCTTCTTCTTTCCAGGAAGCAAAGAGTTTTCAGCTTCTGAAGAAAACTTTCTAATGTAGCAAGATCCTTTTGATAACTATGATGCGCGTCTTCATACGTACGAGAGTGAGATTGATGACATTCAAATGAGCACTTATAAGGGTGTATTTGATATCCTTAGAGCTCATATATGAAGGATATGCTAAAATTTGAGATATGGGAATCTAACCAAATGGTCGCTTGTGGGATTGTAACCCCTTCCTTTTATCTCACAAAAACATGATCCTAGATCTTGAGATTTGGGATCTTGCGAATTTGGTCTACGATCATGCCACATTAGCATCTCCTATGCCACCTCAGATTAGGGGCGGCAATCAGGTCAGGTTGGCGGGTCGGGTCGGCATAGCTCAACACGAACCCGATCCGTTTATTAAACCGGTCATGACACGGTTAACCCGTTTAATAAACAGGTCGGGTCGGGTTGGCGGGTCGGTTTCGGGTAAACGGGTTGGTGGGTGGGTTGGCGGGTCGGGTTTGAGTAAACGGGTTGGCGGGTTGGGGTCGGGTAAACGGGTTGGGGTCGGGTAAACGGGTTGGCGGGTCGGGTTTGGGTAAACGGGTTGACCCGCCCGCCTAACCCGTTTATTAAAAGGGTCAGCCGGGTTGGCATACCCCTAACACAAACCTGACCCGTTTAATAAACAGGTTAGGTGGGTCGACCCGTTTACGACACGAACCCATTTAAGCCAAACCCGAACCCGCCTAAGAAGCGGGTTGGTGGGTCATGTCAGATTTTGCCACCCCTACCTCAGATCCTCCTATCTCAAATCCAAGGGTATCAAATGCAGCCTAAGTTTTTAAAAACTGAGCAGATTCAGTGTTCGGGGCAGAACACCTTATAAGGTGTTATGCCTAACCAGGGGGACCCACGTAGTGGCTGCCCTTATTAGAAAGGTGGGACCAGAGTGTATCACACACCTCATCCCCCCAGGGATGTCAATAGTTGGATTCGGGTCAAATTTAGACATTATCGAATCCGACTCAATCAGATCTCACCAAATTGGATTTGGATTCAGGTTTGGAGTAGGATGAAAAGATTGAATCCGAATCTGATTAGATTAAAACCCAATCTTTACACTTTATCAGAATTGGATCTTCATTGGATTTAGGTTTTAATCAGATTCAGATGCAGATTTCAATAAAAAATTAATACTGAATCTGAATCCCATTCTTAATTGGATCTGGATTTAGATACTGAATCCGACTAATCAGTTTCGAATTCGGGTCAAATATCAGGTTACATTGGAGCAGTTGGCATCCCTATTTCCCCATTCTCCACCCTCCTCCCCCAATTAAAAGGGGCGAACCCAACAGTAGACCTTGCCTCCCGTATTAAAAGCTGAGAAGTATGCACAATTGTCAAGGACCACGACTCCACAACCTTGCCCTTGTAACAAGGGCGCCTAAACATGTCCAGACAGACAGGTACAACCGATAGTTGCCAATGAAGTACCAACGGGGGCTTCGCTTATCTGGTAGAAGCAGCTGTGCACGCCACCTTGTGTTGGGACTTTGCAGGTTCAAAACCCAATGATATAGTGTAATTGGTAGGGTAAAAAACTAATTTGTAATTTCCAATGAAGTGGAGCATGTGTAGACGGGCGAGAAGGAGAGAACTGACCCAATGTTATTGGAAGCGGGTCCATTTAATGAAACCCAGGTCCATCTCGATCCTTGAGTGAGTCCAACTAATTGAGGTCGGGTTCCCAAACGGGAGCTGAAAGCTAGGGATACAATGGATCGGGAAAAAACAGGTCCCGGACCTATTTGGACTGAGGATAGGACTTATGCTTTCTCCACCCCTCATTCAGTATGAGAGTGGACCGAAAAAAAAAAAGGAGTCAGCCGTTGGGACTGAGGATGGAGGACAAACTAGGATGAAGGCTGGGATAGAGGTTAAAATCAAAACCCGTGACAGGGATGGACAGAATTTTGAGACGGGCCTGCCCCCGCCCCAGGTCCACTGCCATACCGGGACAATCAGGTCAAATTTTTTAAACAGTGGAGGGTTGGAAGCAAGAGATCGTCTCCCTCCATTTTATTCCTTCTTTCCCACACGCCATCAAGCACTTCATCTCTCACCTCTCCAAATTCACGTTTTTCCCTTCATTCATTCATTCTCTCTCTCTCTCTCTTCACGGTGAGTCTTGTAGCCTCTCTTACTTTGTTCACTGCATTTTTTTTTATAGATATAACTTTTTTTTAATCTTAAAAGGGTACGTACACATTTTTGAACATTCGTACGCGAAGAATAAAAAAATTTCACATTTTAAATTTCTCCAATATTTTGAAAAAAATTCTGAAATTTCCCTTTCTTCTTCGTCCTTTATTTTTCTAGTACGGGGGGAGTGGTAGGGTTTGAATCCTACATGAAGCTGTGATTTTGATTGCTTCTTTGTTGTTTTTTTTTTTGTGTGTGTGTGTGTGTTTCTCTTGCTGTGTTGGAACTGAAAAATCTGTAAAGATTAGGGAAGGCGAGGGATTCGAGTTGAGACTTAGTGGATCTTCGTCTTCTGTATCTTTCTTTTTCTCGTGAAGCTTGGTTCACTCGAGCAGAAGGCCAAGATTTAATTTGGGTCTGAATCCCACTGGAAATCGTGCTGATTTTTGCGTTTTCTTTGACATTTTTGCGTCTGCGTTTTTGTTTCAGCTGAAAGTGTGAGGATAAGCTGTCAAACTGGCATTTTCATCGGATGCACACTGCCGAAGATTTCCTTTTCCTTGTTTGTTTCAAAAAAGAAAAAAGAAAAAAGAAAAAAAGATCTCTTTTTCCTCGTGATTGGAATTTGATTTTTGCCAAAAAAACTTGGATTTTCAAAGCGGAAGGTGAAACTACAGGCTTGAATCTTATGAAACTTGTTACCTATATAAGGCCTTCATCATATAAAAAAACAGTACAATTTTTTTTTAACTGAAAGAATAAAAACGTATTATCGACTGTGTTGTTATTTTTTTTGGATAATCTAAAGGAAAAGCCCCATCACCGACCGAACATTGGCTTGATAAAACTCTTGAGGTCCTCCTGCCCACCTGGATGTATACCCAGCTTCAACCTTGCGGCAAGGGACGCAGGTTTGGAACTTGTGATGTCCTGTCAACTTGGTAACATTCCCATGTTACTCCTACCAGATGAGCTGAGCCATTGTGGGTTTCATTTGTTATTCTTTTAGACGAATGGAAGGGGGCCATAATCCCCATCGCTTTTCTATAGAGAAAAAGTATTAGATGCATTACGCCCTTTTTTCTTTATTCCCTTGTTACTCTTTTTGCAAATTTCAGCTAAGGATGAAATAGACGAGCCTAACCTTGAAGAGTCAGACAAAACGATCATATACCCAAGAGAAGTCATCGTCTTTTGTGACTTTGGAACTTCTAATTTGTTTGTCTGGTCCTGTGTTTGTGTGCGGTAAATTCACACTCGAGCCGTAATAGTTTTTTTTTCCCTTCGTTTTCGTCTTCGATCTTTATTTGAGCTCAATACTAACAGCGTAAGGCTAAGAGCTGGGGTTAGAAGCAGGTGCTTCCTAGAACTTTTTCTTTTTTGCTTTTTTTCACCTTGAAGCTACTGAAGATCATATTATTTTAAGTAGAACGAGAAGAACTTTTGCTTGAATCGTACAAAATGTTATAAATATTATGGTTTCTGTTATTTGTTGTATATCATTTAGTAACATTATTTACAGTAGCTTTCAATCTTCATCTTAAGTAAACAGAGAATCATATGGGCAGAGTGTGACGTTGAAATGTATAAATTTCAATGTTGTTCGACCTTGTGAACATCGAGTTTGCTTCTGTTTTTATTGGTACCTTTTGGTTTGAGTTGGGAAATTGAAACTATATAATGATTATGTGGAATTAGGAGTTGAACCACATGGACTTTATGTAGTTTCTAAATAGGTGGACCCAGAATTTCTTTTCTGTAATGCATTGGACTGTTACAAATTCTTCGTGTATGATGTATTTACTGCTTTGTAGTTGTACAAGTTGTTGAAGTCTTCACCTGAATGATTTAGAAAGTGAATTGTTTTGGAGGTGTGTCAGGGTAGGCAGTAAAGCTTTGCACTTGAAATCAAGCATGAGATGTCTTGCATTGGGTCAGTAGTTTCCCAGTTCCACTGATTACTGATCTTTTTTTGGTTGGGGTTTCAACCATTAGGTATAGATTAGTGCCGGACTCAAATCAGCAATCAGATGCCAGATCAAAAGGCACAACCCTTTTATTTAATTAGTATCGAAATTTCCTGGCACAAACCATTGTTCTCTGATTTACATTCTTTTCTATGAATCTGCTTCAGAGTTTGCCATATTACATAACACTGCTCATATGACAGTCGGCATTGAAGTTTTTGGTATGAAATTGTCGTTGAGGGTGGCAAGAATGACAAATTTACTTGTATTATAGAAGTAAAAAAAGAGTTTAATTTTCTTTTATAACGAAAGCTTTTGTTTAAGTTTTCTTGTTTCACAATATGAGGAAAAGACTAATTTAAAAATGATCACGAGTGCAACTCTGTCATGGGAATTTAAGTCAAATTTATATTATGATGTTATTTTATTTTCAGCAGATAGAATGTAAAATGTGCTTTTCCATTCAAGGCTGGCATTTTGCTTCTCCTGTTACATCTTTTAGTGAGTTTGGTGTTCATGCCTGGAAGTCTGATTGATCCGAATGGATGAGTGAAACATGATATTACTTTGTGAGATACCATTCTATTTGGGTTACAATCATCTCCCTTCAAAAAGAAACCCTCATAAGTTTCATTTTCGCATGGGGGCTGAAAGATTTGCAGCTGCTTATTTCAGAGTTTGGAGTTATCATAGGTCAACTTTCTTTGATTACAATATGGTTTCATAGGCCACCTTTTTCTTTGTTTTATTTTTTCTGTTACTAAGCATTCTAAGTAACAAGTCTGCTGAAGCAGCTTCAGAGGCTCACGGAAATGATTTCCCACCTTGTCTGTTCAGGGATTTGTTTTTGAATTTGGAATGATCTTGTCCAACTCCCAAGTCTCTGGATCATTAAAAAATGTGGAACCTGTTTGTATTATTGATTGCAAAGGTGATACTTTTATGTCCTGTCCCTTGGTGTTCTTAACCAACACCCCCCCCCCCCCCCCCCCTTCGTTCTTAACATATGCAACGGAAAGCATGTCTTCAAAACTTTTACGTTCTATTAGAAATACTTTCACTGGAACACAACATTTAAATGGATCTTTATTTTATAGTTTAGTTGAAGATTGAAGGATGCCTGAATTCTCGAGCAGTGCGGCTGAGAACATTTTGAATACCTTAGTAGAAACTATTGCAGAGAATGTTCCTAAGAAGAAATCAGTGAGTTTTTTTGAGCAAGATACTTCAATAAAAGCTCAGTTTAATAGACTATTTGGACGTGAGAAGCCAATCCATAAGCTCTTGGGGGGTGGTAAATGTAAGCTGCTTTTCCTATTTTTATTATCTACCCTAGTTATCCTACTGATCTTTTACTTGTCCTTTTATCTTTGCTGAATGAATAGCTGCGGATGTATTATTGTGGAGGAACAAAAAGATCTCTGCTGGGGTTCTGACTGGTGCTACAGCTATTTGGATTCTATTCGAATGGCTAAATTATCACTTGCTATCACTCATTTGCTTTGCACTGGTCATTGGCATGTGCGTTCTGTTTCTATGGTCTAATGCTTCTGGACTGGTTAACAGGTAATGACATTTTGTATTGTTATCATTATTGCTGTCATCATCATCACCACTATCATTATTTAAGTATTTTGACATCTCAACAGAAGCATAATGCTATTTTATTTACTTATTTTATCTTCACAGGTCTCCACCTCGTGTTGTTTTGCCTGAGGAGATATTTGTCAATATAGCTGTTTCTATTGGAGCTGAAGTTAACCAGTTTTTGAGGTTTCTTCAAAATGTTGCATCTGCAAGAAACTTGAAGCAGTTTATTCTGGTATAGTACTTGGTCTGCATGCTAAACCTTTTCTAGGTGATGGATATGTGCACATAGTAGCATTTTAGATATGCTTTCTCTTTTTTAAGTTGCTTTATTCAGCCATTCAAGGAAGGGACAACTCAAGATGGACTTTTCCTTTTTAGTTGAAATGAGTGCATTGACAGGGACAAATTGGGTAAACCTGATGCCTAATCACATTGTACATGAATGGCTCTCTGGATTATTTTCCTCGTTCTGTTAAAGTTGGACTGCTTCTATATTTTTGGTAATGTGTATCTCTAAGTAATATTTCTTTTGTATTTTTGTCTAAAATAACCTGCTCTTGATGAACATCTCTCATTATGTGATCATCTGACTTGGAACAATGCTTCCTCTGACTTTATGGTGGTTACTTGGAATGAGTTTCTTCTATTAAATTTCCGTTATCTCCAGTGAGGCTGCTTAGAGTTGTTGGCTGGGCAACATGTTTGTGTCTGAGGATATAGTGCGCATTCTTACATTTTACTGATTAATGTTTTCCATAGATCTTTTATTTGCTGTTACCTTTGATGTCAATGTACCATACCTCTTAATTATGCAAATCTGAAAAAATCTTGTCTTAGGTTGTTGCAAGCTTGTGGGCTGCTGCTATAATTGGAAGCTGGTGTGATTTTATTACTGTAGTTTATATAGGTAAGACCCTTTTCCCTCATGTAAACTTGCTATATTTAGTGAGTCTTCAAAAAATTATTTTATATATCCATGCTATTTTCAATAAGCTCTCTCTCGTCTAGCACATGTTTGTTGGTGATGACTATGGTGTTTTTTCTCCTTTTCATACATGAGACATCTCTCTCTCTCTCTCTCATATCTATGGTGTTTTTTCTCCTTTTCATACATGAGACATCTCTCTCTCTCTCATATTTAACTCCACTATTATCTTGGGGCTTATTACCATGCAAGCTGAATTAAATCAATGGCCCTACAAGATGGATGCAGATGTGAGATGGAGGCTCTAAGGTTGATATTTCATTTGTATACCAGTCTTAGCAATTAGGTGCATGAGGCCATCACACATTGTTCTTGGTGTACATGATTTATTTCGACCCTGAGTTGGCATTTGACATGTCCTGACTTGGTGCTGTGCGAATTTATGAGTTTCAACTTCCTGCTCTTATGTACATAGCTCTAGTTTCTCACTAACAATGACCTGAGCCATGATCAGGACCTATTTATAAACCTTGTGTTGCTTTACGTTCTCTTTTTCTCATCTTTTCTTTAGTGTTTTAACTTTTAAGTGAGTCAAGCATCTCAACTCTGTCCTATATTAAGTCCTACTGTTAGGCTATTCCTAAATTCATAAGATATCTTAAACTGGGTTCTTGGTTGTATGTGTTTGCTCAAGGTGGTTGAAATGCTGCTCCGTGTTAATTCTCTAGTCACTGATGGTGGTGTTCTAGTCATCCTGAAGCTGGTGCCTGAACTTAAGTTGCTTGACTGTTGGGTTTTGTGTGTATAGATTAATCCTTAATGCAGGCTGAGGATTCCAAGTTCATTAGTTACTATTAGTATAGAAAGTGCTTAAATTCTTGTTTAAAAACAGGGTGGGATGAGTACATAAATCCCAGCCTTGCTGAACATGCAAGCTGCTATTTCAGTTCGTATCAGGTTGTTTACGGCTTCATATATTTCCATCTGATTCAGTTGGGTTGCTGATTACCAATCTTTAGGATATTGTTGAACTCATATTGCATATTCTGTGCCATTCCGCATTACTTCCATTCCAACCTACTTTCTACCTCTTAAACCTTGCTTCTATACTAATAATAACAATAATAATAATATTATTATTAGGAAGAAAATTTTCAGACACCTAAATTTTTAGTGATCATAAAAAGCATATCTAAGTTTTAGAAATTGTTAGAAAAAGCAAACTTTTGCACTGTTAATTAATTTTTTATAAATTCAACTTGATGTTATCAATAGGTTGAATTAATAGGTTAAATTTACTAATTTACCCTCAAATCTCTACTTCCCTCTTTGTTAGCTTTCTCAGGTGCATTATTTTCCACATACACCGCTCTTTCCTACCTACCCAAGCCTCTATTACCAAAGTTGCTGTTCGGCAAGCTTTTTCTCTTCTCTTCCTCCATCTCTTATGACTCCCATCAAGGGCTTCTCCCTCCATCCCTTATGACATTGATGTAGGAGTGGAACGGAAGACCTGGGTCCATAAGGGTCTATTTGGATCTATTTTTATTTTGGACCTTTATTTGCTATTTTCGATATTTTGTATTTGTATCATTATATCGGATCCACACATTTTATGATAGTTTTAATCTTATTAGAAGGTTATCTTGGAAGGAAGTTTGTTTTGATTAGATTAGGAAAATCTTCTTCTTTAAAAGGAGAGATCTAATTGTTAATTCAGATTTGAGGTGAGTTAAATCCAAGTCATTTCAATTTCCATTTATTTCCAGCTTTTTCCCTGCTTTCCTAGATAAAGTTAAATAATTTTAGGTTAATCATAGTTGTAGATGTAGTTTGGTAGATCTTCAATCATAAATCTAGCGATCTTTCTTCATTGACTTCATGAATTTCTTTCATTTGATGCTTCTTGAAAGGGTGCTCTTGATTATCATATGCTCTATTGTACGAAGTGTCTTTAGAATCTTCAATATCATCACTACTTGAGAACTTGTAAATAGAGCTATCAAAACATTACAACTATACACATATATATCGTAAAATATAAAAAGATTTTACAATTAGCTATATATATATATTATGGAGAGGATGGCCTAACATGCCAAATATACAATATATAGAAAAATATTTAATAAGACAATTTAACAATTTTCAAAATTATTTAAGGTAGGAAAAACACATTAATTTTTCAAAACACAATAGTCATTGAGAGTCTTACTTCAATAGATAATTTTAAGAAATCATAGTTCTTAATTCATAAGAGAACATAATTACATATATAAAAGGAAAGAAATGCATGCACAAAATATCTCAAAAATAGCTCATAAATCATTAATTACTTTAAACATTAATGAAAACATGCATTATTCAAAGTCAATACACACATATATTTATCATGAGAAACATAATAATGCATAAAAGACATGAAATATGGTTTTTTCAAACAACATCAATAAGTAACTCACAAAGGAGAGTAACTCATAAAATACCACGAAGGAGAGTAAATTTTTCATAGATAGATTTTCTTTTAAGAACAAAACATTTTTACACAGCAGAAGATATAATGATTCAAATCATTCAATAATGATCAAGACAAGTACGACAAACATGAATTAATCAACTATTTCATTTCTAGAAGCAATATTAACCATATAACTAATGTATATATAAATGAGTCATGTAATAGTTTAAAATTAATGAAAAAATCACTCATGAATGAAGTACAAGAAAACCTTTCAAAAGAAAACAACTTATGAAAGATATGAGCGAAAGATAAATATGAACCAACTAAGGGCATACAAAAGCAAAATTCAGTGTGCACAATCACAAGTCCACTAGGGACAACACAAAAAACTAACAAAGGGCTTACAACAAATATAAAAATAAAGGATTTTATTGATAATATGCTTAGCAAAAAGCATTAATTATGCAAAACACGCAAGATAACTAATCATGGAACAAATTTGAAATATCTTTAATCATGCAATTAAAGCATATTCAATGCAAAATGTATGAAAATATTTCAATAACTGTTTCCCATATAAGAGCAAATTAGTGATTTTTTTTAGAAATTTTATGGAGAGATTTAAAAATCCCACAAATATACAAATATAAAGAAATGATATTTTGCAAACCTTAATAATAGTTCGACCACCACAAGCAATTTACCTCACTCAACCTCTATACCTCAAAATTCAAGTTATCAACTGCTAGAACAATATATCAGTTACTATGCCACTTATGCACTTAACAAATACAAAAAAAGTTTGAACAATATCTCTTGTCTACATAAAATGACACTTAAATAAGAGGCAAACCTCAATATTCAAGTGTATCAGCTACTAGAACAAGAGCATAGTACAAACACAAAAAAAATGCAAATAACCAATGAGTGCTCATAACTCACTACAAAAAATCACATTTCTTGTCTACATAAAATGACACTTAAATAAAAGACAAATCTCAATATTCAAGTGTATCAACTACTAGAACAAGAGCATAAAAAATACACAAAAAAAGTGAATAATCAATGGGTGCACATAACTCACCACAAAAAAATAACATCTCTTGTCTACATAAATTGACACTTAAATAAGAGGCATGATAATAGAAAGCACACAAGGAAAGGGGGCTTGTAATAAAAAACAAACTAATGTCATAAAGAAGAATTGGGGTATCAATTTTAACAATCTTTCGAAACTCCACAGTTTCAAAATAGATAGTTGTCACAAATAAACATAATTATAAGCATCCAATATAATAATAATAATGGCCAAATAAACAAATGAGTGAAACAACACACTCATAGAACCAAAGATCAAACAACTGTCAGTTAGAACCGAAGTATAAGCCAACAATCTAAACTGACAAAAAATGAGGTGCACACAACTCACCCCAACAATCATTTATGGTTCAACAAAGATAACATGGATCCAGAGGCCAATCAATTATCAATCAAACCCAAGACAAGTGTTAACATGACACTCATAAACTTGAGAATCTAGACTGATAAGTTGACATGAGGTGCACACATAACTCACCTCAACGGCTAACTCTGACCCAACAATAGCAATGCCAAAACTAAAATGATGCATCATAGAAAAATCTGTGATGAACAAAAAACAATGTCATAAGAAGGCAAAAAATACTCAAATAAAACAATTTTTAAATACGTGAGTTCATATAAAAGTACCGATTTGAAAAAATAAAGCTTCAAATCAAATCCAATAAAGGTAGATAAAAACTTAGAATGAATATAGTGCAATAATATGCACAACAATATGTCAATTGATGCAATCATATGTAATGCAATTATATGCAATACAAACAAACTACATAAAGAGATAACTCAATCTAGATTATAAGTCTATCATGAGACAACAATGGCATATAACATTATGCCAAAACATATATAGATATTCTTAAAGAACCATATATAAGCAAATAACATATATAACCTATGTCACATGGGTGCGGGGATTCGGCACTTCCAAAAAACCCGGGTGCGGGGGTGCGGCAGGGGCAAAAATGTATATATATATATATATATATATATATATATATATATATATATATATATATATATATATATATATATATATATATATATATATATATATATATATATATATATATAAGGGGGGTTCGGGGGTTCCCCCCGGCGCGGGTCCCCTGCGCGCTATGGTTGCTCGCGGAGAGGCACACTGCAGTAGCAGGAAGGTGCGCGGAGTTCGGATCAGCGAAGGCGACGACGCGCGGACGAAGGGAGGTTTCTCGACAGCGGAATCTGCTGCGCGCGTTGCGTGCGGTGCGCGATGCTGGGGAGGTTCTCCGCTTGGAACCCGTTAGGCGCGCGGAAGGCGCGTGCGGTGAAGGCGGGGCCGGTGCGTGTCACGAAGGCCGAGAGCGAGCAGTCGTGCGGAGGGTTGCGCGTGGTGACAGGGAAGGCCGTGCGCCGGGTGGGCGTCCTGGTGGTGCGTGATGGGGGAAAACTCCTTGGTAAGGGCGTGCGAGGGGAGCTGCGAATGAGAGGCAAGGCGCGGCGAGGGCCTGTGAGCAAGGAGGGTCCTTCGCGGGGCGTACTGCTCTGCACGCGCGAGGGTCTTGCGGATGGAGGGGTGGGGGGGTGGAGTGCCGCGCTGCGGAGGCTGGCGCGCCACTGGCGAAGGTGGAAGGGAGTTGCTGAGACAGGCAGGCGTCCCACGCCTTGACTTGCTGCTGCCGCCGCTGAGGAAGGCAGTTCCGGGGTTGCGTTCCACGCGACCTCGGCCGGCCAGGGGAAAGAACCACGTCCCCTTGGCTACTCGCTGAGCGAGTCCCAGAAATCCGACGTCGAGAACCACGCGACCGTCGGCCGGCTGAAGGGAGAGCCACGCCCTTCAGCTACTCACTGTGTGAGTCCGGCTCCGAGCTTACGCCTGCAGGAGCGTGAGGGAATAAGGAAGAGAAAAGGGCAACTCGAAGGTGCATCAGTTCCAAAATTCCATGCCATTCTTTCTTCAACTAGGAAGGCTTATAGCCTTTACAAAAACGGGCTCCCATGGCTGGGGCGCCCAAAACAAAAAAGAAGAGCCCCAACGGCTCTCTGAATCAAACAGGTCCCCTGCACACTGTGCAGGGGTCAGTACCCAGGTGCTCGGCAATGGGCGCCTGCCTTGCCACAAAAGGCCCCTGCGGCGCACCTGCCGCAGGGGCTGCTGAAAGCTACCCCCTGCCAAAACCTGCTCTGGCCTCCTGCCAGCGCTCAGTCTCCTGCACAGCTACCTGCACACGCCACCCTTCAACAGCGCACGGTCAACGTCCTGCCTCCTGCACGGTTGCCTGCACACGCCACCCCTACGTTGCGCACAACTTGGGCCTATGCGCACAGTTGGTGCGCTCCTCCTTGTGGGATCGTATCCGCAGCCCATTTCATAGGGAAAATTTTTCTTTAAAAAAAAACAAAAAAAAATGGACCATCCGCAGCCCATTTTATATGGCAAAATAAAAAAAAAACAAAAAAAAAACAAAAAAATGGACCAAAATGACCCTGGGTGCGGTCAACGCACCCAGGGTCGGGTTGACCGCACCCGGTGCCGCACCCGCACCCGCACCCGCGTCGAGTCGCGTCGACGCGGGTGCGGCACCCTGCTAGCCGAGTCCCTGTGACATAGTATATAACTATCACCAACCATGAACCCACTTATATAATGCTAGAAATTTTATCACAATGCAACAAATATAAATTTTCTAAGAAACATGCAATGAAAGGTAACACTTTCAAGCACGAACAAAGTGTCCACCAAAAAGTTGGAAGTGCACAGGCACAAATGCCACTAAGGGCACAATCACAAATGCCACCAAGGGTATACACAAAGAATAAAAAATAATAATCTTATTGAAGCACAATATGCAACAAACTTTTAATGAAATATCAATTTACAAAAAGGAAACCACTAAGGGCTAAGCAACAAGCATACAAGAGTTTTAAAATGCTCAAGAAGTATAAACACAAGAACCCACTAGAAAATATAATGCATAATAGAGAGACACATTTTAATATTATTAAAATATGCATTCGAGTTCGTGATGACAAACTATGCTTATGCCATTCAATAATAATCATAAAGGCTACATATGTAACACCAAAGAAACATCACAATATATTAAAAGTCCCAAAGATAATCTATGTATACGTTAAGAGACACACAATAAAGATATAACATAAATTTTTATATTTTGCAAAACATGAAACACATAAGATTTTAAGAGACCATATATTTTTGCAAAATACATTTTTTTAATATATATATCCATAATCCAAATCATATATTTCATATATCAAAAGACAACAATTTCTACATATTCTAATTTCAAAAGAAAACATTTATTTTTAATATAATCCTTTTAAAACACCTATTATACATATGAAAATAGGAAAACAAAGATATGTATTGGAATGCGAAATCCTTGCCATTCATTAACGCAAATCTTTTTCAAGACCACGATGCCTTGCTCTGATACCATGTCACGAAATAACATAGATCTCAATGCACTCCAAAATGAACTCTAAGAATCAAAATATAATGTGTTTGGACAAAAACATAAGAACCAAAAAATGAAACACAAGAGATGTGAATGAATGAATAATTTCATTAATAAAGAACATTAAAAAATACAAAAGAAAAATACATTTGATCCTCACTACAATACACTTATACTCATAAGACTAAACTACCCATCACTCTTTCAACTCACCCACACCCACACCCACACCCACAATATTTATAAAAAGAAGAGGAGAGGAGAGAGAAAAAGGAGAAAAAGGAGTGCTCTTCTAGTTGCTGGAGACGGTCCAACGACTAGTCTTAGTCAACCTATGTTGACTAAGATACAATATGTAATATATATACATATATATATATATACATATATATATATATATATATATATCTATATATATGCACCAAGATTTTTATAGGTTTTTTAATTTTTTTTCTAAAATTTTACCGTATGGATGCAATCTAGATGTTTGGTTTTATAGAAAGACTCTTAGACTATGTCACAGGGACTCGGCAAAACAGATGCCGCACCCGCGTCGACGCGACGCGACGCGGGATCGCGTGCGGGTGCGGCACCGGGTGCGGTCAACACGACCCTGGGTGCGGTCAACGCACCCAGGGTCATTTTTGTCCACAATTTTGGGCGAAAAAAAAAATTCCCCCCGATGAAAAGGAGGAGGATTAGGACAAATTTTTTTTTTGCCCTAATCTCTCCTCTCTCTCCTCCTGAGCTCGAGCTCTCCCATCGCCGCCTCAGCTCCGTCGCCCCCGGCGCCGCCGCCCCCAGCTCCGCCTCCCAGGCTCCTCCTCTCCTTTCGCAGGTATGTCTCTCACTCTCTTCTTGGGTTGGCTGGGGAGGGGCCGAGCACCCCCCCCCCTCTCTCGGTCTCTTGTTGGGTCGGCAGGGGAGGGGCTGAGCCTCCCCTGCTCCCTCGTTTTTCGGCACAGGAGGGGCCGAGCCCCTCCCCCATCTAGCTCTTTTTTTGGGTCGACAGGGGAGGGGCTGAGCCCCTCCCTTTTATGTTTTTCTTTTTTGGGTCGACAGGGGAGGGGCCGAGCCCCTCCACTTTATGTTTTTCGTTTTTGGGTCGACAGGGGAGGGGCCGAGCCCCTCCCCTTTATGTTTTTCTTTTTTGGGTCGACAGGGGAGGGGCCGAGCCCCTCCCCTTTATGTTTTTTGTTTTTGGGTCGACAGGGGAGGGGCCGAGCCCCTCCCCTTTATGTTTTTCTTTTTTGGGTCGACAGGGGAGGGGCCGAGCCCCTCCCCTTTATGTTTTTCGTTTTTGGGTCGACAGGGGAGGGGCCGAGCCCCTCCCCCATCTGTTTTTTTTTTTGGGTCGACAGGGGAGGGGCTCTTGGCCCCTCCCCTATATGTTTTTTTCTTTGGGTCGACAGGGGAGGGGCCGAGCCCCTCCCCCATCTGTTTTTTGCTTTGTGTCGACAGGGGAGGGGCCGAGCTCCTCCCCCATCTGTTTTTTTTTTGGGTCGACAGGGGAGGGGCCGAGCCCCATTTTTTTTTTCTTTGGGTCGACAGGGGGCCCATCCCCCATCTGTTTTTTTTTTGGGTCGACAGGGGAGGGGACGAGCCCCATCTATTTTTTTTCTTTGGGTCGACAGGGGGCCCCTCCCCCATCTGTGTTTTTTTTTGGGTCGACAGGGGAGGGGCCGATCCCCCCTCGCTCTCGCTCTCTTGTTGGGTTGGCAGGGGAGGGGCTGAGCCCCCCCCCCTTCTCCTGTGTTTTCGAATAAATTTGAAAATTGTAATGTATTTTTTTTTGTGTTTTCAGGATAAAAATGACGGATAAAGGGAAAGGACTTGCGTCATCCTCATCCCAACATGTGAGTTCTGCTGCTAGTTTTGTTGATAGTTGCAGTGGGATTGATGATGTGGGGCCACTATGGATACATGTAGATAAACTTGTAAAAATTGGAGAAGGAGGTGGTGGAAACAAAAGATTTCGATGCAAGCTCTGCGAAAAAGATTTTGTTGGGTCTTACACAAGAGTTAAGGCTCATTTGTTGAAGATACCAAGACATGGCATTTCAGCTTGCAGAAAAGTTGATGAGGCAATGCGAAGGCAATACAAGAAAATACAAGAAGAATATGAGAAGAGAAAGCAATGGCCGATTCTTCTGCACTCAGTGTGCCATTTGCAAGCCACCAAGAAAATGTTAAAAAAAAAAGAAAAGTCAATCTAGGAGGTAGAGGAACGATACAAGCATCATTCAATACATATGGAAGAGAAGAATTGGATAGAAAAGTTGGGAGGTATTTTTATTCTGGTTCACTCCCATTTAATGCGGCTAGAAATCCTTATTGGAAGGATTTAGTAACATCCTTGGCAAATTGTAATTTGAGTGATTATGTGCCTCCAAGTTCAGAAAAAATACGAACCACACTTCTTGCAGAAGAGAGGGCAAACGTGAAGAGGTTGCTAGAAATTAAAAAATATTCATGGGAGCAAAATGGAGTTTCCATTGTGTCTGATGGATGGACAGATATTCAAAGGCGTCCATTAATCAATTTCATTGCTTGTTCGCTTAGTGGCTCAATATTCTTGAAAGCAGTTGATGCATCTGGGGAATATAAAAATGCAGAGTATTTGAAGGGATTGTTTATAGAAGTGATAAAAGAAGTGGGTGATCAGAAAGTGGTACAAATTATTACAGACAACGCTCCGGTTTGTAAAAGTGCAGCGTTGAGTTTGGAGAGTGAGTACCCTCATATTTTTTGGACTCCCTGTGTAGCACACAGCTTAAATCTAGCCCTAAAGAGCATATGCAACCCCAAAGAAGAAGAAAATTCACAAGCATATGCTTTATGTTCATGGATTGAAGATTTAGAAAGAAATGTCAAAAGCATTAGGAATTTTGTTGTTAACCACTATCGTGCTAATGCTATATTTAATAGGCATTCTGATTTAAAATTGTTGAAGGTCGCTGAAACACGTTTTGCGTCCATCATTGTGATGATGAAGAGGATTAAAAGAGTTAAGAATGCTTTGATTAACATGGTGACTGATGAAAATTGGACATTCTATCGTGTTGATGATGATATGAAGGCTCAAGAAATTAAGAAATTCATTCTTGATGATGAGTTTTGGGACAGAGTGGTATACTTCCTTTAATTTACGCAACTTATTTGGGAAATGTTAAGAGAAGTTGATGAGGATGAGCCCATGCTTCACAAAGTTTATGAAATGTGGGATAATATGATTGAAAAAATACAAGCTATAGTTTTCATGCATGAAGAAAAAAATCCTGCATTGGATGATTCAGATTTTTTTAATCATATTCATTCAATTTTAAGTCAGAAGATGGGATAAGAGCAACACTCCTTTGCATTGCATGGCACATTCTCTTAATCCAAAATATTATGCAAATAAGTGGCGGGCTGATGGTATTGGTCGTGTCCCTCCAAATTTAGACCCAGAGCTATCAAGACATAGAAATATGTGTATGACGAGACTTTTTCCAGAAGCATATCTTCTACATCAAGTCACACAAGAGTTTGGAAAATTTTCATCTTCGAGATTATATGCACCGGCATTATTCGCGAGAGAAGAAGATAATATAGATTCTATCACATGGTGGTCAACATTTGGATCAGAAACACCTCTTCTGCAACGTCTTGCATTAAGATTGCTATCGCAGCCTGCTAGTTCATCTTGTTGTGAAAGAAATTGGAGCACATATTCTCAAATCCACAACATGAAGAGAAATAAACTCACCAGCAACCGTGCAAAGGATTTAGTATATGTTCATTCAAATCTTCGATTACTTTCGCGAAGCAATGATGAATACAGGTACTAATTTGCTCTCTTAGTTATTTGATTATTTCTTAGTTTTCATTTAAATATACTTGTATTGTATTTATCATTTTCAAATTGGGTTTATAATGCAGACAAGGAACATCCAAATTTTGGGATGTAAACCCAGAAGAGTGTGACTTCGAGGGAGAACATGAATTCAACGTAATAAACATGGATTTAGCTGAGCCCAGTATTCCTTCTAATGATGCATTTGATGATGAAGAAGAAAATTATTAGCATCCATTACTTCATCAGGATATACTTTGGTATGTAATTTAGTTCTTTTATGCAATACTTATTTGATTGATATTTAGGTCGATTTATGTAATTGCTTTACTTATTTGATTGATAATTTGATATTTAGGTTGATATACTGCATGCATGATGAATCATATTATGAGTTTATGACAATGTTTACTGTTAAATGTTAAACTGTTAAAACTTCAAAATTATATATATATATATATAATTTTTTTTTTACATTTTTGCCCCTGCCGCACCCCCGCACCTGGGTTTTTTGGAAGTGCCGAATCCCCGCACCCGCACCCGCTCCCGCACCCGCACCCATGTGACATAGCTCTTAGATCATCCTATTATGATGTATACGAAGGATCATTTAAGGCTTGAAAATCAATGACTCAGAATTTTCGTAAATATTCAAGCATACAGAATCATATTTCTTGATATGATTACAATGATCGAATAGTCGATTCCAACCAAATGGATCATGCCGAATGCATCTGCAGGGTTAGATTTGCAAAAAACCCTATGAAATTCTTGATTCATAGCAGTTTACAGATTTTGTTGGTTTACATATTTCAGTTTTCCTATATACACATACATATCTATCTATCTATCTATCTATATATATATATATATATACATAAAAATAGTACATCCATTTTAACAGAATCTGCTCTAGCCACCCTACTCCCAGGTGGGGCTCCTTGCTCGAACACTTTCAAGAGTCGTAGATAGCCCGATAGTTTTGCAACTGACAATACCACATTGGAGCAGTCACTGGCCGGTAGACGATCAACCACCAACAATCTGTAGGTTCCCTCAAACTCTTGTTGGCCACCACACTCGTTATCTACCTCCTTACCCACCATCATCATCTTCTTCATTCATATCTTCTCCACCACCACCCTCTTTTCCTTATCCTTATCCACCACGACCACAATCTTCTTCCCTATCCTCTCCCTCCTTGGCCAGAGCCTCGTTACCCACACCTCCTCTCCCTTCTTCTCTACCACCTGCCGGCCCCCAAGGTTCACCACCATCATCCCCATCTCTGCCCTCGTCTTTGCCCCAACCTCATGCCTGTCGAGAGCTCGGCATCGGTTGGACCCCACCAAGTCAACCTCTACTGGTTGGGGCTGGCTACCAAGACACCTACCCACCAGCAGGAAGGGTTCTGAGTCCTCTGCTCTTCCAATGATGGGGGAGGGTGGGTTCAGTCCCTCCTCGATACTCAAGGGCAACCATAACGTCAGGAGCCTAGCCACTGCTCGGACCCTGTCTAACAACCATCCGCTAGACAGGGGCGGCCGGCGGGACCCAACTCCACCAGCAGCAAGTCCTCCCGGCTGTCCGGTAGTCCATGCGGTGGGGATGGGTGGGGCGGTCCCTAACCCTGTTTTCCTCTCTCATTCACCATCGTGTGGAGAGGGGTAGTGTAATAAACCGATTTACTCATGAACCAGTTTGAACTCACATCCTCGCCTTTGCCTCTCTTCCTCAACCTGTTTAAGTTGTCAAAACTGGTTCAAACCTTCATCTGCTTTGATGGACCTTATTTCAATACAATATCAAACCTGCAACCCATCCATCCCAACCGAAAATCGGACTCGAACCCTTATAACGAACCCAAATCCAAACTACTTTCACCCAAACCAACTTCATTGAAATCGAATATCACCCCAAACCCACCGAGTCAAGACCAGACCCAGACCTTAACTAAGCACTCAAAACAAGTACATGTCCCAATATCCAAACATCCACCAAAAACTACAAAGCAATGGTTAGAGTATTGGATGTGTTGAGTATGGTGATAAGTTGGTTCTTCTTGAGTTTGCAGGTCGAGGCATTCCGGATACATTCTTTGATTGGATTTTTGTAATGGAGCTGATCTTCGAGCAACACCAGATCCCAGAGCATCAAAAAGTCCTAGCCATTATTGCTTTTCATGAAGCTGTTAGATGCTGGTGGATGGACATGCAAGTCACTCATGAGTGCAAATGTCTAAAAGAAATGCCAAACTTGATTGAGATGAAGAAATTAATGTGGGTCCAATTTGAAGAACAACCACCCTTCACTCTTGGTCCAAAACTTACCCAAACCCAGTTAGATAATACCCTTTTAGAAGCCAACCCAAATGAACCCTCTCCAAAACCTCCCAAATACCCATATCCAATTATTTTATTTTTGGATCCAAAATCTCTTAATGAGTCCAAATCTCTTATATTGGATCCTTCTAAAGCCATCGTGGACCCTTATGTCCCTATACCCGAAAACCTTACGTTGGACCTAAAACTGAACCCATTGAATCCAATCCAAAACATCCTTCCCATGCCATACCTAACATCCAGATCCAACCCCAACATGTACTCATCTTACCTAAGCTGAACCAGAACCCAGCCCCAATCTTAGACTTGCATGGATCAGTTCAGTATGGGTTCCCACAGTTAGCCATAGATGAGGTTATGTCAGAATGGATCTCTATTTTATCTCAACCCTCTACTCCAAATCCATTTGACCCGTTTCACTTTGGAGGCATCTCATGAGACTATGGATGGTTTGGAAAGAATATTCTTAGATTTGTTATTCCTCTTGGACTAGATTCAACATGATCCCTTCTGTTTCTGGAATAACGTAGAGACAGTTTCATATTGTAGGCCCATAACCCACAAGGTGGAACAGAATTGGAAAAAGCGGAACATGATTTAGATTTGAGGAAAAGTCTTCTCCAACCCAGGGAAAATGATGCACCTGGTCCATTTCAATCTTTATTTGCTATTTTGGATATTTTGTATTTGGATCATTTTATTGGAGCCACACATTTTAGGATATATTTTATCGTTTTAGAAGGTTACCTTAGAAGGAAGTTTGTTTTAATTAGATTAGGAAAATCTTCTTTTTTAAAAGGAGAGATCTAATTGTTTAAAAGAAGGAAATAGTTCATAATCTAGAAAGGAAACATAGAAGATTTTCAGGTAAAAAGGGTACTGGTTTAAGAAATAGGATGATCAAAACCAAATGAGAGAGAGAGAGAGAGAGAGAGAGAGAGAGAGAGAGAGAGAGAGAGAGAGAGAGAGAGAATGGTAATTAAGATGTACACTGAATAATCGAAGGGAACATTGGTTTTCTTTTTCAGATAATGAATGAAGAATTTAGGTATCATTTTAATAATTTCAAAAAATTACTTGTGTTTTTTAATATTTCCAAAAAAGTTAGGTGCTGTTTTAAACACACGCTCACACACACACACACACAAGTATATGTGTTAATATTTGGTGCTATTGAAGGCATTAAACTATTGAATATAACTCACCTTTTTATATATTTTAGATTTTTTTGTCAATCAGACCTTATGGATGTGATCTACAAGGTTTTTTTGGTAGAAAATGAGTTTTGAATCATGTGATTGGAACATTTAAGCAGGTTTTCTTAAGGGTTTCAAAAGCCATTGGCCAACAATGTGATACAATTTTACAATTCAAAAAATCATATTTTTAGATTGAAATCACATGATCCAAGGTTTGATCATTAGCAAACAAACCAAACAAACCATGCTGAACACATCTATCTAGCCAGATTGAGTCAATAAATCCTGAACCTATGATTTCTAGCTAAATAATTCCATGCCTTCAATAGCACCAAATATTAACACTGTGTGTGTGTGTGTGTGTGTGTGTGACGTAATGTAATTCTTAACCACAAGCAATAAAATATCATCTCAAAGCTCAAAATTTTGAATTCAAAATCACTATAGTTAAAATCATTAAATAATAAAACTAAGTTGAAATAAAAATGTAATATAATTGATGACAAATTTTAAAAGAAAAGAAATGCAAGTCAATACAAAACAAATAATCAAAATCATAAATAAAATAAAATGGATAGTTAATAACACAATATTTAATTATATTTTATATTAGTTTGATTGTGTGTATCAAGTGTCCAAGTGTCGTGTTGTGTTTACAGGGGATATACATGCTAAGTGAAATGTATGTATAACATATACCCCTACTATTATTAATTTACCTGTATACATCATCTATATTCTACAGTTGCATTCTTCTGCCAAATTAATGCCAGGATTCTGCTGAGTGCCAAGAGGACAACTTTTTGACTGCATATGACACGTTTTTTTGTTTGTTTTTGAACTCATCTAAAAATACAGAACAGCTTATTAAAACATCAGGAATCTCGCTCCATCTAATGGTTCTGTTCTTTCCATTGAAAGTGTTCATTTCCGTCTTGAATTGAGCAGGGTTTGTTGCTGCCCACACCTTGCCGGTGCTGTACGAAAAATATGAAGATCAAGTAGATGGATTTATTTACAGCGCACTAGGTGAGCTTCAGCGCCATTACAAGAAGTTGGACGCAGGTGTTCTCATCAAAATCCCCAAAGGAAACCTGAAGCCAAAGAAATTTGACTGAAGTACCTTTTCACAATCCTTCCTTTTCTTATCCTTCCCTTTACATCAACCACGTTCTAGTGCTATCTATTTGTGGTCGTGTTATAACTACACCATTTAAAATGGGAAACTGGATTATTGGTCTGTAAAAATCTCTGATCAAACAGAAATTTATCAAATTGGTCCGTCCATCCATGGTGAAATGCTGAATCTTACTGGAACCTGGTGCTATCTATAAAGAGAAAAAGATCAGTTTATGTGATTCTCTACAATGTTATTACCTTTCTGTACCTTTTGCCTCTAGTCAAAACTGCTTAAGGCCACATTTAGATGATGACACGGAAAACTTGGGGTTTTAAAAACTCAGGTTTTGGCAAACCCAACTTGCCCAAAAATCTGGTTGTTTGTTTGGATGACTAAAAACACAAAAGCTTGGTTGTTGGTTGTCCAAAAATGTAAAAAGGAAAAAAAAGTCTGACCATTTTTCAGCCAACCACCGATCAGAAGAGGATTGAACTGGTGTCGTCCACCATGGTCGGAATAAAAAAACCTATTTTCAAACCAGTGGCTGGCCAGAAAATGGCCGGTTATCGAAAGTTTTATGGAAAAAATTAAAAAAGAGAGCTCGTCAGCCATTGATCGATCAACCGTTGGTCAGAAAATGGTCAGACATTTAGAAAGGAAAAAAACGAACACAGGAAATTGCTGCCGAAAAGTGGCAAGGCAGGTTCTGTCTAGAATGGGGGCCACCAGACCGAGCGTTTTTTGGCTGGTGGGTGGTGGAAAAATGATTGAATATTGGATGCTTATAAAAAGTAGTTTTAAAAGAAAAGAAAATGCGGGTTTAATTTGGTTTTCATTTTATAAACCAATGTCAAAAAGCTGGTTATAAAAGCTACTTAATTCATATTCAAGAATCACTATGGATCCAAGCCCAAGATCTAGTCCACTTGAATTCATAATTGAGAAAACTAAATATTTTTAATGAATTCAAGTTTTGGCGTTCTAAAAGTTTTTCTCAAATGAACAAGTTTTTTGGCATTTCTTTTTAAAAATCTAAAACACACTTTCATTCGTTATTTTCATTTAAAATGATTTATTAAAAAAAGTTTTATTGAAACAGAGGTGCTTTAAATGGGGTTTTCTATGGTTCATATGCAAATATATTTATGACAAAGGGTCCATTCAGATCAATCTTTATTATTTGATTTTTTTTTTATAATTATTTAGTTGGATATGGGTTTTTCCCATCACGTTTCAGATCTTAATGTTGGATCTATCTTAGATCCATACTAGGATTACTGTTTCTAGGATTTCTTTTTGTTCATCTGAAGAAAGCAAGTTGATGATGAATTTATTAATAAATTCATTTTTTTACAATTTTCTATTATTTTCTCATTTTTCCTAGTTCCATAGATGTGTTAGGATATTGGTAGCAGTATTCCTGCTCACTGCATGAAATTGGTATCAGAGCTCCAATCGCTTTCCCCAGTCATCACCTTATTGTGAAGTGAAACTAAGGATCCTAGCAAAATAAAAGGATGGTTCACCTCGATTCTTTCAAACAGATAATTCAAAGAAAAAATATAATAAGATTCAAGATTCACCAAAAGAGTTCAACTGGAGGAGTGACATCGATTTATCATGTGTCCTACAAGTACCCATAGTATTTTTTAGAGCAATGGCTACTTGGTTTCTTGATAACACTATGAAGCCATGAGAACGTAGATGAAATCAGTCTTTGGCAGCCACGGGACATCAGGTTGGTAGCCTAGCCACCAGCCCGATGAGCACAGGTTGGGCAACTGGTTTAACGACTAATTGGTTTCCCTTTGTGAGCCGGTCTAGGCCCGGTTTTGGGCACCTAGACTGGAGTTAGGTGGCTCTGGGCCTAGTTTAGGACCAAGTTGTGCTACATGGGAGCAGTGTCAGGGTCCCATGACTGAGTTTTGTAGGTTTGAACCCAAGATTGACTGAGGTACACTCTTTTGCAGCTGAGTCTTCCGTCGCAAATTTCGGTCGCTAATTAGAGTTTTTCTTGTAGTGTGATTTAGATTTATATATCTAGGTTAGAGCCAATCCCATTCCTTTGCTACAAATATGTTAAACCAAACACAAACTTGGCTTAATTGGAACCAGATAGAGTTTCAACTTGGTTTTGGATTGAGTTAAAACCAGTCCTATCATTATATTGGATATAGATCAGCTTTAGACCAGATCTATTATCCCCCAGAACTAGATCTAGACTTCATCCTACCTCATTTTGGGTCTGACAACTCACACTTTACCCGATTCGGTTATGATCTAATTGGATCTTAATCGAACCCATTATCCAAACCACCTATACCCTAATCCAAACAGTGAACCATACATGGTCCAAATCCAAACCCAATCTAACCTACACCTAACCCAACCCAACCCACCTAGTTTTACGCAGCATAACCCCATGCATTTTGTTGAATATTCTCATATCTAGAGTCCCCAAATACAATCAGATCCACGATATGTTCATTGGATCTAGCTCAAAGATCAAACCCATATCCAGAGAGACCACTTGTAATCGAAGCACCCTTCAGTTGAGCAATGCTGGGACCGAGAGACTGACCATGCCAACACCTACAAGATCAAAATAAAGGTTTTAGAGTTTTATGGTCGATTGGGTGTAGAGATACTCTGTGTCTGCGCCTACACAATATTCTTCTTCTTTAACTACCACTATGTCTGAGAGCATCGCAAGGTTGCGTTGGCAATGAGGCGACTTGAAAATCTAGCACAGGTGAGGTGGATTGAATTATAGAGAGATTGAGAGAACCAAGGTTTAGGACAAATTTATACATGCGATGAGACGTGACTCATGATGTGCATTATGTTCGTTCCTTCTGATCATGCTATAAAAAACTTAAAGCAATATATTTAAGAGAGCCTACCTGTTTCTATACCTCTACTTAAAGTTATACAAACCAAAGTAAGTTGACTCCAATTAGAATTCAATTTGGATAAACATTCAATAGAACTTATTCAAGAACTTTTTAAAGACCTAGATCCAATTAAAAAAGATTTAGATCTAGAATCTCATGATCAATCCAAATCCGTTTTATTGGATCCCCTAAAACCCATTTTATAATTCGTTGGCTCATTGGTAGATAAACTCAATCTGGTTTTTAACCAAAATCCTTTAGTTCCAACCCAATATAAGCCCTCTCATATCTTACTCAATACCCAAAACCAATTAGATTTAGCCCATGGTGAATCCTCTAGACCCAAATCTTGCATCTAGACCCAAAAGCCCCTCATATCCATTTTTCCCAACCCAAACCTAGTTCAAGTATTGGATTTGCTTATGGACCTTTAACATGCATGTGGAGCATAGTGTGATGTTCCGAAAGTTTAGAGATATTTTTTTTATAACAACTCTTTTAGAAAACACACTGGAAGTCTCTCATTCTTTTTAAATTTGAACCTCACATAACCTTGTAAAAACTATTCATTCATTTAAACTAACAAAAATATTTTCATTCATTTCATTGAATGAAATATCAGAGTTTTGCAACCAAAATAACAATAGACTCTCGTATTGAGTCTAGTTCATTCCAAAAATATCCTTGAGTCCTGTGTACTGTGTTATTCGATCGCCTACTCCTGTGAGCCTAAAAAATATTTTAAAAACAATGTGAAATAACCTAATGTCTCGTATGATTCCATAGACCTTTACTTGGTTTCTAGTATGCAACATATATAAATCAAATAAAACAATTTTAATCAACAAATTATCATTTAAATCGTAACATGTAATTGAGGCGTAACAATTATGCATATGACATGACTTATCTTTATGACATGAAATAATTTATATCTTTTCATTTAAATTACTTTGAAATTACATGACATATGACATGCTTGCAACCATTACAAATTAAATGATCATCCTAATTCAACCTCCGAGACACCACTTCTCGGGCCACTTTAGGTTCTTAGGCCTCCCAGGGGTATTCATTCAAACATTTTATTTTATATTTTAAACCTCTGAACGAATACTAAGATACTTGCACATGAGTCCTGGGTTTTTCGTCAAGACATCCCTCTCCTTAGGACTAAGAGTCCAAGATATTTCGCCCCTCTTCCTATAGTCAACGTAGTACACCACTAGGCATATGGCTGCGACTCTACCTCCACCTTGAGTATCGGGACCTGTTGTCCCCTAATCCACTGTGGAGAGGTATAGGTTTACATTTGACCCAAGACATGATCGCCAAAATGTATCCATGTCAACACATATTTTACGGGATTGGTGTTTACGTCGATTCACATTTGACTGACTTGCTCATCCATATTTGACAAGCTTCAAATCATTAGTGAAACTTTTCTTATCTTTCTGTGAATACTTTCTCAATGCATGACATTAAAACTAAATCCAGCATGCTAAAAAATTTACAATAAGTTGTACTTTTTGGGTTAGTACCTATAAATTTTTCTATGCTATGCAATATGCATTTTAAAAAATAACCATGAATAACATGAATTTACAATTAAAGTATATTTTTACTTCATCACACACTTATGCATTTGAAATCATTTAAGCATAAATGATTTATCTATAATGACACAACATTTGTATCAACACAATTCAACACATACAATCATGCATTTTAAAAATTTGAACAACACCTTTATTTTTTAGCAATAATGCCTATGAATTTATTAAAATGTGAACAATATCTAATCTATTTTAATTTAAAAAACCAATAATTATTTTGAAAATTTTTAACAAAACTTTCTCTGTCATAAATAGAAAATTTAACCAAAATGTACTTTATAATAAGTCATAATTTTTGAAAATTTGCTAAGACCTACTTTATACCAAGTCATAATTTTAAAATTTTTTGCCAGAACCTACTTTATAGCAAGTCATAATTTTTGAAAATTTTGATATAATCACCATATAAATCTATACGAGGGAGTAGATGAGATTTATGGATTCATATATGAATTTATCTCAAAACTACTGCCGAATTGGGCATAACCTCTGATGGCGAAGCTCCAAGGGTTGAATTTGTTTGGGCAGGACTAACCCAAACAAATGGAAACCGTCAATAGGTAGACGCAGAAGTCACAAAGGTTTTTAATATAATAAACTAAAAAATAATGGGGCCTAAGATACTTAAAACATGAGAGAAAGGGAGAAGAGAGAGAAGCTCTGAGGAGAGAAGGGCGAGCAATTTTTTTAGGAGAGAGAGAGAGAGCCCCAGGGGGGCTATTTATAGACCCAGAGGTGGGGTCGCCTCTTGCTGGGTTTTAGTTGATAAAGTGCCCCCTTTAAAAACTATGTTATGCACCTTTTTTTTTGGAACCTGGTTTTATAAAAATCATTTACAAAAACCATCAAATTTGGTTGTTTTATAGCAAATGGTGAGAAAATTTTAATTTATTATTATTATAAATTATTTACTTTTTTTAATTCTATAAATCTAATTTAATTTTACCAAAATAACCTTGGTCTGATTTCACATAACCAAATTGCCACTTGGGTTATAAATTTACTTTTTTGTCCTTTAATATTTTAAATATTTACCTGAATATACCCTTAAAGTGATAAATTACTATTTTACCCCTATATGCTTTTATTATTTATCTAAATATATCATTGGGTTATGATAGTATTATTTTACCCTTAGATAATTTAAATATTTACAAGTATGCCACTGAAATATAGATCCAGGTAAATATTCAAATTCATTGAAAATATCTATTTAGATAATTTTCAGATCCATTAAAAGATCTATATGAATTTATTTAACATTTAAAAATTTCAGTTATTACACGTAAAGTGATAGTTATCTCAATGCAACAAATCCAATCTATGTTCATGACAACTTCAAATTGGAGTATGGTTATATTAGATCCGATCGATCTATTTGATTAATATATGATAGAGACCTACTAAGATCGTTTAACAAGAGCATACCCAACTTTTCTACCATTCTCAGAGTGAGTCATGCTTGACATCTTTAGTCTGAGGAGCATGGCCAGATTGGAGTATAGCTATATCGGTTCTGTTCGATCTTTTTGATCTATATTTGCATAAAGAGCTAATAGAAGAGTACTATAGATGGTTTAATAAGAACATAGATGGCTTTTCTGTCCTTTAGAGAATGAGTTGGGCTCAACATCTTCAACATGAGGAGTATATCCATGTTCACATTCAATATTGTAAAATAAGGGTAGAGCAAAACTAGAAAAAGTTCAAGCGGGATTAAGACTTAAGGGTAAGTCTTCTATAACTTAGAAAGAATGACACGAGTGGGAGCGAGATACTATTGAGTCCATATAGTCCATTTCAACATATCTTGATTTTTTTTAATATTTATTTAGTTGGATATCAGTTTCTGGATCATGTTTCATATCTTAATTGAAATTGAATCTATCCTAGATTCATATATGATTAAGGTTTCAAGGGATATTTTTTTGTTCATCAATAAATACTAATTGTGAAGAAAAAAGGAGGTTCATGATAAATTATTAATGAATTTCAATTAATTTTCTAGAAAATTTCTAGCATTTTCCCAACTTTTTTTAGTTTCATAGTTTCATCATTGTGCTTAAGTATCGATTTTGCTGGGCTCAAAAGCAATCTTCTTGTTCACTGCATCAATTTAAAACAATGTTCCCATATTGAGAAGAACATAAGCTATCTAAGAATAACACATTTTACCTCACTAATTTCTTGGTTCTTTCACAATAAATAAATGTTGTATGACTAGTACGTATGTAAAATATCGCATAAATTACAATGTTTTAGAAAAAATATCACCTAATACAACATTTTGACCACTCAAGATGGCTGCCAATTGCAATGCTTGTCATGCCAACATGATGCAATGAGTTTTTCGTTGTTTCACTATCTCGGTTCGTGTGAGAACAATTTTTGATCTATTTTTAGATTTTTGTAATATTTTTAGGTTTAGTTTCAATGGCATGTTAGGTTTTATTTGGGTCATTAGCTGTGTATGCAGGTTTAGGTATTTTTTTTTGTCTTTTAGATTTAGGCCCAACTAGACCCTCCCCTCCCCCCTTAGGTAGGTTTGAATCCAACTAGGTCTCCTTTGAATCCTCTACCCGTTGGGACCAAGGACCCACCCATTGGGTCTTTGGGCAATGGATTTAAATTCTAAGAAGGAGGAGTCCATGACACTTTAAATAGGTTAGTTGGTAGCTAGGGTTTTAAATAGTTAGCTATTTTTTAAAAAATAGATAGTTCGACTTAAATACTTTAGGGTGAGTAGTAGAGGATTTCGTGTGTTTCCCTTATTCTATTTTAAGAGTTACATGTGAATGTGTGTTTCAAATGAAATGAAATATTTTTACAACCTTTTCCTTTTGGGTTTTTGTGAGAGATGCTAAGAAAAAAAGAGAGAGTGAGATAACGAACTGTGGCTGAAACTAACCTGATCGACCTTGCCACTGAGTGCTATTTGTTTGTGCAGCTTGGTTGACCCATGTTGGTGCTAAGCTGTTGTAGAATGTTTGGTCTACTATCCTTCCCATCCATCCATGCGCTAGTAGGTTGCCACTGAACCTATTGGCCGAACAAAGGCTCGCTTTTGGCATCGATGGTGTTACAACCAACATGAATTTGCTGCATGCTTTAACCCTGCCTGCCATGGGACTCGACATTCTTCATCAAGTGGTATTAGAGCATAGCTTGAGGAGTTTTTTTATTCAGGTGTCAACACTAAAGCATGTCCATCCACACCTGCCTCAGTGGAGGTCCCACGACTTCCCCTCTCTAGCAAATATGAGAGAGAGAGAGAGAGAGAGAGAGAGAGAGAGAGAGAGAGAGAGAGAGAGAGAGAGAGAGAGAAACTACATACTTTGAAACCTTATCTGCATTTCACACATATACGACTCTCTATACACGAGTGCGAACTTGCAAAAATGATCACATTCACTCAAACCACACCTCACTTTGGGAAGCTCGTTTCTCTATCCCAATGGCCAAGACTCTCTCTCTCTCTCTCTCTCTCTCTCTCTATATATATATATATATATATATATATATATATATATATATATATAACTGTTTTGTTATACACTGTTGGTCCCAAGCCCGGATAAAGGAGGAGGGTTGCGGTAGGCCTGTGACAGCCAACATAAAAACTTAGTCATATCCTATGAATATGAACCAATATGAGAATTTCGTTGGGGCATTCCCTACTGAGCGACACACTGTACTCTATAGGTCCGGAGGCAGTGATAATTGGGCAAGGGTTGCTAGGTTGTCGTCCGAAAGCGACGCGTCACACCGGCGCCCGGGTGTGGTGTCAAATAGGCAAGGGTTCCCTCACTTTGTTGGACGGGTGGGGGTAAAGAAGTTAGTCCAAGACCATAAAATTAGGTTAGCCACTTGGAACATAGGGTCTTTAACTGGTAAGTTGGTAGAGTTAGTAGATGTTATGTGTATGAGAAAGATTGATATTTTTTGTCAACAAGAGACCAAATGGGTAGGTGAGAAAGCAAAAGTGATAGAACCTTGGGGATATAAGATTTGGTATACAAGAATAAATAGGAATAAGAATGGAGTAGAGATTGTTATGAGTCGTGAGTTTATAGATAATGTAGTTGAAGTCCGTAGGAAGGGTGATAGGATTTTACTTATTAAATTAGTATTAGGTACAAATATTATTAATATTATTAGTGTTTATGCACCTCAAGTAGATTTAAATGATTCCATTAAGCATCAATTTTGAAAAGATTTAGATGAAGTAGTACAAGGGATATCTTATGGAGAAAGGCTTTTCATCGGCAGTGACCTTAATGGGCATGTAGGCATTAATAGGGATGAATTTGAGAGTATCCATGGAGGCTATGGTATAGGAGAAAGAAACGAAAGTGGAGAAAGGATTTTAGATTTTGGTTTGTCTTATGATATGATCTTAGAAAACACTTGGTTTAGGAAGAGAGAGTCTCACCTAGTGACATTTAAAAGTGGAGTTAATACGAGTCAAATAGAATTTTTCCTACTTAGAAAGAGAGATAGGGGTTGTTGCATCGATTGTAAGGTTATACCGGGAGAAAGTATAGCTACACAACATAAAGTATTAATTTTAGATCTTAGAATTAGACAATGCCGCAAAAGAGATAGACATAAGATAGATCCTAGAATTAAGTGGTGGACACTGAAAGGAGCTAAACAAGGAATGTTTGTAGAGCATGTAGTTAAAGAAGTTGATTGGTGTCTCGAGGAGGATTCAAAATCATTGTGGAATAAGATAGCGGGTGACATGAGAAAGGTGGCTAAGGAGGTATTGGGTGAGTCTAAAGGCGGTGCACCGCTAGGTAAGGATACATCGTGGTGGAACGAGAATGTCAAATTAGCTATTAAGGTTAAAAGAGAGTGTTATAGAAATCTAAGAGTCGTGATAATGAGAATTTGGAGAAGTATATGATAGCAAAGAAGGAAGCTAAAAAAGTAGTTCAGAACGCGAGGGATAAGGTATATAAGGAGGTTTATGACAAGTTGGATACCAAAGAGAGCAAAAAGGATATTTATAGACTTGCAAAGATGAAAGATATGAAATTGAGGGATCTGGGTATGGTTAGATATATCAAAGATGAAACACAAAGGGTTTTAGTCAAAGATGAGGAGATTAAGGAGAGATGAAAATATTATTTTGATAAGCTATTTAATGAAAGTCATGCTCAGGATCTTGGATACTTCTTCATTCCTTTTCATGAGATGAATCATGACTTCATGCGCAAGATTCAAAAGAAAGAAATTGCAGAGGCTTTAAAGAAAATAAAATCAAGAAGGAAAGTTGGCCCAGATGGTATACCTATCGAGGCTTGAAAATGCTTGGGAGAGAAAGGTTTAAAATTATTGACAAATCTTTTTAACTAGATTTGGCGGACAAATAAGATGCCTAATGAGTGGAGAAAGAGTACTTTGGTGCCTCTATATAAGAATAAGGGTGATATACAAGATTGCACAAACTATCGTGGTATAAAAGTCATAAGTCATACTATGAAACTTTGAGAGAGGGTGATTGAGTCTAGGTTGAGGAAGGTTGTCATGATATCGGAGAATCAATTTGGTTTTATGCCTGGAAGATCAACTATGGAAGCTATACATTTTCTTGGACAACTTATTGAGAGAAATAGAGAGAGGAACAAAGACTTGCATATGGTTTTTATTGATTTGGAGAAGACATACGATAGATTACCTAGGAACGTTCTCTGGTGGACAATGATGAAGAAAGGTGTTTCTCTTAAGTACATTAGTATAATTAAAGATATGTATGAAGGAGTAGTAACCAATGTTCGCACTTGTGGAGGGGTGACAGCCAATTTTCCTATAACGGTTGGGTTACATCAAGGATTTGCTTTAAGCCCTTTCCTATTTGCTATAGTGATGAATGAGCTTACGAGATCAATTCAAGAAAATGTGCCGTGGTGTATGTTGTGTGCAGATGATATTGTTTTGATTGATGAGTCTAAAGTTGGGGTTAATGCTAAGTTAGAATTATGGAGACAAACATTGGAAGCAAGAGGTTTTAAGTTGAGTAAGAGTAAGACAAAATACATGGAATGTCAGTTTAGTAAGCAACGAAGTAGTGATGGGAGTGTAGTGAAGCTTGGTGAGCAAAAACTACTGGTGGATGATTATTTCAAATATTTGGGATCTATCATTCAAAAGTATGGAGAAATTGATAGAGATGTAAATCATAGGATAAAGGTTGGGTGGATGAAATGAAAAAGTGCAACTGGAGTGTTGTGCGATCATAGAATGCCATTGCGGTTGAATGAAAAGTTTTATAGGATGACTATTAGGCCCGCTTTACTATATGGTAGGGAATGTTGGGCTGCCAAGAGACATCATATTCAAAAAATGAGTGTAGCTTAGATGCGTATGCTGAGATGGATGTGTGAAATACAATAAAAGATAAGATTCAGAACGCGAAGATACGTAAGAAGGTAGGCGTTGCACCCATTGAAAATAAGACGAGAGAGAATCGTTTACGGTGGTTTGGACATATTCGACGAAGGCCTAATGATGCTTCAGTTAGAAGGATGGAGAAATCGGAATATATATTAGTTAAAAGAGGTCGGGGTAGGCCTAGGAAGACATGGATGGAGGTGATAGGAAATGATATGAATGCTTTGAACCTCACCGAGGACATGGCATTGGATAGAAATGATTGGAGGAGAAGGATTCATGTGGAAGACCCAGAATGATTTTCTTTTTTGGTTCATATCGCCGACCCCAATTGTTTTGGGATGAAGGCGTAGTTGTTGTTGTTGTTGTTATATATATATATATATATATATATATATATATATATATATATATATATATATATATATATATATATATATATATATATATATATATCACAATGACTCGAGAACGAGGGATTTGGATTCAACTCTAAAGTTCAATTTTTTTTTTCAAAAATGAGAAAAGAGGGCACAATTTTATTTTTATTTTTTAATCAATAAATTTTTTGAATATTTTAACATCAAAATATCTTTTTATTGAAATAAAATTAAAATATAATAATATAATAAAATAATAAAATAATAAAATAATAAAATATTGTTGTACATAGTGTCCGTGAATGTGTTTGACCGTCTCTGACTCATGGCACCAGGGACAACCAAAATAGCGTATCCATGTGAGATAGCTCTCTCTCCCCTTTCTATTTTATTACTACTCAAAGCATAAAAAAAGAGAAAAATAAGAATGAAAAAAAGTGACTTGATATGTTTTGTTTTATTTTTTAATCTCTAATTCTAATTCTAGGCCTCTAAATTGAATTGAAAGGAGAAAACTATATTTTTTTTGTTGGCTACCCGCGTAGATGTGTTCAACATAGTTGGGGTTTGCAAAGGATCAAAACTAGGACCATGGTTTTCTGATTATAAAAGTATGACTTTTTGAGTCATAATTTTTTTGTAGATTATGGCCCGTTGATTTTTGAAGTCCTTAGCAATCCCACGTATATGCCACAATCACATGATCCAAAGCTTATTGTCTACTAAACAAGCCTTGTAATCACATATATAGGGTTTAATCTTAAAATAAGTCTTTAAAATATGAAAAGAATATGATTTCTACTTGATAGTTTCATAGTAACAAATGTCGCGAGATTTATGAAAATCTCGCGATAATATTAAGAGAAATTACTTGAATGTTTTAAATGGCAATTTCTTGTGATATATTCAAAGTATCATGATTTTTCGGCAAAACATAAATATCCCAATTTAAACATGACATTTACATTTTTAACAGCTATTGATCATAAAAAAACCTTGTGGTTTTTAATTTTAAATATTTTTATTTGTACTTTCTTATATAAATTTATTTTTAAAAATTTTAATTTATTTTTATTGCAAAGATTTTGCCAAAAAAATCAAAATCTCATGAGTTTTTGACTTCCAAAAAAAAAACATGTTTTTAACTTTTGTCACTATGGATAGTTTCATACCTTCATTCGCACCATCATCACAGATTTATTCATTGATTTAGGTAACAAATTAAAAATTGAGTTACTCATCATTAAACAACAACTAATTTAAAAGATAAAAAGTCACAAAGATTTAAAATATACACAAAAACAATGGATTTAAAAAAGCTGCCAAGTAATTTAATATAAAATGACAAGTTATTTAAGAAATTCAAAATGAAAACTGTAGGTGATAAAAAAATATAGGCAAATGACAAATAATTACAAACAAAAATTCAAAAGTGGCAAGTAATTTGAAATACTAAAAAATAGTGAATAGTTAAAAAATTAAAAATTGAATTTCTTTCCATTAAATGGCAAGTGATTTAAAATATAACAAAATGTCAATCCTAAAATATAAAATTGAATTAAAGTGGAAAAGAACTTAAAATATAAAAAATAAAAAGCAATTAAAAATGAATTACTTGTTAAATTAAAAGTGATTTTTATGCTATAAAAATTGAAAGTGTATTTGAAATATTAAAAATAGCAAACAATTTAAGTAACAATCATGACATGATGTCGGAGACCATCAATCAAAATTCGTTCGAAGAATTGTAGATCTCCAAATTTTGGAAAATAAAAAAGGGTTTTTCAAAAAGAAAATATTTGGATCTAAAATCGGATATGAACTTGAGATTAGTGAGAAATTGTGGGGTCCGCTCTTCCAGGCGCACTAAAAGCTCAAAATTTTCAACACGGGTTTTAAATTGTGGTATGGGACACCACAAAGGCGATCAATGGATAGGGTGATCTTGATGGTATGGGACACCACAAAGGCTCAAAAAAGGTAAAAAACATAAACAATATAAAAACATTAGAAAAATCAAAACTTAAAAAATAAATGAAATAAATGAAATAAACTTAAAAGAAAAACCAAATCTCACATCGGGCTTAGCTAGCCCTTTCCTACAACATGATGAGTGCAGTGGAACTCATGAAACACTCCGGCTAGGCGAAACTTTCGAAGGTGGGCGATATAGGGAATCTGAGTCCTAGGCTAGGCTAAGTGGGCTCAACTAGGCTAGAAAGCTAACTGCAGATATGTATGTATTTTAGCATAGTGTAGGTGCAACTAAATCTCAAACTCTAGATGTTGGAAGGAGGGTGTGGGGGGAGTGGACCCCAATGTATAGATTTTTTTGGTAGATTGTGGCATAGTTTTTGAATATTCAAGTCCTATAGATCTAGATTCGTCCAAAGATGAGATAACAGGATCCTATTGGCTAAAGTTTGAAAGGGATCTTTTGATTGACTAAGGGGTTTTCTCTTCTAAAATCTAGGAATCAGGTAGGTTAGAAAGGATTTAGAGATTCTAGGATCAGGCTAGATTTGTAGGATCATATCTCATGGTTTTGTGAGATAGGGATAAGGAAATAGGTTGTTTATCTTCAAATGGAGCATATTTTTTTGAACTAAAAGAACCGCTAACGACATATGCTGCTAACGACATATATTGTTAATGATATATGTTGCTAACAACACTTGGTATCTCCTAACAACAATCCCTATGTTGTTAGAAAAGTACTGATGATAAACCATGGATTCGATTAATTACTAACGATAATCCATGTATCGTCAGTGAAATACTAACAACACATCATAGATTAGGTCAACTGCCCATGACAACACATGGGAATTGCTAACAACACTCTATGTGTTGTTAGGAGTTGTCAATTGTTTTGGCCATAATGTTGGACTCTGGTATCAGATTGATATGATTCTAAGCTTGTTTAAAAGTTAAAATCTACTTTAATTCTTCTTTTGGTAAAAAACCTTGAAGAAGCCATTTTGAATTCTAAAAAAAGAGATTGACGTTAACCTTGTTTGAAATAGGTCAAAGGCTTGAGATCTTTGATATATGCAATGTCTTGGTCAAAATTAGGGTATTTATAAATGGCCATCTTTGTTGTCAAGTGTATGAAACTTGATTAATACCAAATAAAGTAGATACACCAATTTAAAAAAAAAAACAAAAGATTGACTTTGACTTTATTTTTTTAATAAGGTCTTGCAAAACAACAAAGACATTAATGACTAATGGTGCAAAATGATAGTTAAAGATGCATACATAGTTTAACACGGTCTCTCTATAATGCCGGTCTATATAGGATTGCTAAATGAGGTTGAACTGAAGACTAAACTAGTACCTTGTTTCACATATAAAGGCTTTTTCTTGAAATTGATAGTTGTGAGTGAGAAGTCTTTGCTGAGTGAGGTAAGACAAAAGATGAAACTAATGCCTTATAGTTTGCAAGAGACAAAGACTTCTTTAAAAGACAAAGATATAGACAATTTTTTTGGAGCAAAAGCATTAAAATATGACAAAGACATTTGAAAATGATATACATGGTTCAAGCACACTTTAAAGAGTAAGGTTTGGTAGAAATGATTTATACAATCGTTAAATGTATATCTGATTGCTTCATCAATCTGTGGGATATCCTATGAACCTAATATATGTCTATCTATTGAATGATCTCAAGATGAGATTGGTAGGCTTTTCCTAATGAGTTAATTGGGTTATTACAGGAAAACATGTTAGAAAAATACAAAATACAAGGCATAGAATGCACATGAATACATGAGATAATAATTGAAGAGGTCAATTTTGGGAAATTAGGCTATTTCAAGAAGACAACTGCTAACAACCCATAAAAAAATGGTTACGATAATCCATGTGTCATTAGAAAATTACTGACAACAGTTCCCAATCCTAGAATCCCATCAAGATTGCACTTGTTTTGTTGATGACAGAGTAGCCATTTACTAATGACAATCCATGTGTCATTAGCAGTTTTTTCAAGTTTTTAAATGTCAAGGTTTCTTGTTGCTTTCACATTGTCAAAAACCTTCATTTGTGACTCAACTTCTCATTTTCTTATGGGGAAGTTGACTATCACCCTTGATGAATGCATTATGATTCTGAGGCTCTATTCTTTTCCACAGGGTGAATCAAATTTTCTTGAACTACATGCCCTATGATGAGCAAACGACTCTAAGAAATCTAACTAGTGGGGCTTAGTGGCTGAAGATGACCTATCATGAGGTTCTCTGCCTGAAGGCTATATGAGAATCTTATTAAGGCCTCACAAGAAGCCACAATTTGTCAGACCAGTCTACGACACATCTGCAAGGATGCTTTACTCTCTACATGGTGGCCTTCATCATCCTAGGGGAAACCCACAAGGTTATGGATTTCTAACATGTCTACCTCCTGAAGCACTAGCTTTGGCTCGGGAAACATCTCTCTCTTTAGGTATAGAGGATTTGACATGCCTCTACTAGGGCATGATGATCACTTTTGCCTACCAGTGTTTTGTAGGGAGCAAAGTTTTGCTTGAGATTTGGTTCTACAAATACGTCCTCGACATGCAGGCATGTCATGCAATTCCCACAAAGCATCTATGGCTGAGGTACAATGACTCCAAAGGGGATATGAATCAGCAGCCTTTGAAGGCTTACCGATTGCTACCAATGAATCTTGAAGAGAGCTCTGTCACCCGGGACATCCTACCCATTCACAAGTATCAAAAACCCAAGTATAACAAATTGTATGCTCGATGGGTGTGATATGGCTGGCTAGTCCCTTCTATAAGGCTCCCTATCATCTTGACAGGTGTCTGCGTCATTTCTCGCAAATTCAGAGGACCATGTATAATAAGGTTGCTAGCTAAGGACAACCTGCCGAAAGTCGCCATTGATTTTTGCCAAGAGGGATACCTGTATGAGGTTGGTGTGTCTTCTTCTTGGGACCACACTGCGCCCTTTTCTTTATTGGGACAGTCCAGACATTAGACAAGATGACCTCAACTGGTATGAAAATATTTGTCCATTTTATTATTTTCCTTATTCCCCTCCAAGGGCTCTTGGATGGATGTAAATACAAACTTTTCATGAATGAATAAATGAATAAATTTTTTTTTTTTGCTTTTCTATGCAATTTTTTGAATAAATGTATGTAAAATAGAAAGAAAATAATATAAATGCATGCAAGATCGACCTCTGGGAGCCTTTAATTAAGTGGTCTCAGAGGTCACTTGTGCAATAAAATACTAACAATAATTCATGAATTGCTAAAGACAATCCAATGCTAATGATAAGCCAATTATCGTTAGTGCTAGACCTTAGAAATCAAGTTTTTATGACCCAAACTCTTGACGACACATGCAAATGTTGATGACACTGTCGAGATTGCTAATGGCACTTGGCCCTTTTTGCATTGTCGTTAGCACTAGGAAGGGTAAAAACCCCCCTCTGAAGCTCATTTTTTACTTTTCAAAACCTTTTGACATTTTTTTTTTTTTGGATTTTCATGTGATTCAAGTGAGCCATGGCATCAACCAGTGGACAAACCTATGATACAAACAACCTCATCGATGGCTGCTTGTTCAAAAATCAAGTGTTTTTTTTATAAAAACCCCTCTTTTAGGAATATCATTTTTTTTTTTTTGCATTTCTAGGCCAAAAATGATGATCAAATCACTCTAGAGGGATTCATAGTGAAAAACAACAATGTGGGGATCTTTTTCCCTTATTGAATCGCCTGAAAACCTTCGAAATCAAAGGGTGACCCTTTGGTTCACAAAAAAACGCCTGAAAATGATTTTTTTTGGAAAAAAACTATTATAAAATCCATGGTTTTAGGTTCAAATCCACAAGAAATCAATTTAAAACAAGTTTATAAATATTTTTATACAAGAAACTAGGAAAAACCATTTGGAAATCTGATAGAAAAAAGGAACGAAAAGTCACCGAAAACCCTTGACTACTAACAATGCAGTCATTTTTATTGGGTTTCCTGACTACAATGCGAAGAATGATGATGACAATTCATAGAATCTGATATGTCCTCAGCATTTAAAGTATTCACCCACCTTGTTGAGACACTCGCATTCGTCATTGACAATGCTAATGACACATGGATTGTTAGCATTAGGGATGGCAAAATCTGACACGACCCGCCAACCCGCTTCTTAGGCGGGTTGGGGTTTGGCTTAAACAGGTTCGTGTCGTAAATGGGTCGACCCGCCTAACCCGTTTATTAAACGGGTCGGGTTCGTGTTAGGGGTATGCCGACCCGACTGACTCGTTTAATAAATGAGTTAGGCGGGTGGGTCAACCCATTTACACGAACCCCGCCCGCCAACCCGTTTACCCGACCTGACCTGTTTATTAAACGGGTTAACCGTGTCGTGTCGGGTTACCCGTTTAATAAATGGGTTGGGTTCATGTTTGCCACAGCCGACCCGTTTAATAAACTGGTCGGGTTCGTGTTGAGGTATGCTGACCCGCCGACACGACCCGCCAACCCCTAGTTAGCATTTTGCTAACGACACTTGCTAATATCATTAGAAGATACTTAATTACCTGAGTTGTCTGTTCACGTTGTAGTGAGGTTGCTGTTGACCTTCCAGCACTAATCATTGTCAGCTTTATTGGAGAGGAATTAATCTCGCATGACTTGTTACTCTACTAGAGTCATCATATTTTCAGCTTGGCGCGGATAGTGAGTTTCTGAACTCTGTCCATTCTTTTTTTTTCCTTGATTCATGTTTTATTGTATAGTTGGTAGATTGATTCTAGTGCCACTGAGACGAAAAAACCTTAAGTTATTGTTTTTTTATTTTTTGATTCAATATATTGTTATTTTTGTTTAGTTTTGGTATCATCTGTGGGGTTTATGAATGATCTTCCTGTTCACTGCATCAAAATGTCAAAATCGGTTTCAATCCTAAAACAAATTTCAAAAAGATTGAGAGGATTGGCCAATTCAAACTCGAATCAAATCAAGAATAATCATTCAATTTTATTTTTTCTAAATTTAAAAACCACAAAAAAATAACAAAACTAAAAATATTAAAAAAGCCATCAATTTAACCCTGATTCAGTTTGAATCGTGCTGATTCTACCCAAATTAAGGTGAAGCGTTGAATCGGCTGATTTTATAAGCGGGCTAAATCAGATCCTTTATTGAATTGATTTTGGGCCAATTTGATACGAATTGATCGATTCAAGCCAATTTGCATGTCTATGTGACCTTCAAAAAAGATGTCTGCAATTTATTTTTACTTATTGAGGGATATTTGGATTGCAATCCTAATAAAAGAAAATGAAAAAAAAAAATACAAATTTAGCCATAGATTTCCATCAATATAATAAACAGTGATAAATTGTTTGGCTTCCTCATCAGTCATGGTCCTTTCCCAGGTCACTCTCCCAGTCTGATTAGCTCCCAATCCATTGCAATTATACTCAGCAAACCAAGTTGTCCTGCAAAATAGATGCACCGTAAAATCTATCAATTGTAAAGCGGTAGGCATGCGTTGAAGGGTCTTTTTCCTGCCAGCTAATGATCCCAGATCAACGTTGGATGCATGTTCGGCCATGTGTCCACATTTTGTTTGTTCTGTACTACCCCTTTCCTATATATATATATATATATATATAGAGAGAGAGAGAGAGAGACTCTTACCCTATCCTTGAATAGGGATGGCAGTGGACCGGGGAAAGCGGGGCCCCGCCCCGTTTGGACCGGGGATGAAGGGCATGAAACGGGGATGGAGGCGGGGGTGGAGGATAAAATCCATCCCAGCCGCGGAGGCGGGGCGGGGGTGGACGTGCACTTTTCCCCGCCCCGCCCCATCCCCGCCCCGACCACTTTTCCCCGCAATATCCCCGCCCCGCCTCATCCCCGTTTGAACCGGGGATGAAGGGTATGAAACGGGGATGGAGGATAAAATCCATCCCCGCCGCGGAGGCGGGGCGGGGGTGGAAACCTTGTCCCCCGCCCCGCCCCACTGCCATCCCTATCCTTGAAGAGTCATTCCAATCATCCCATCCTATGGGAGTTATGCCATCAGCAAAAGTACAAAAAAGAGTAAACGATTGTTGCATATCTTCCCCAAGCTCTACGTAACAATTAACAAACGAAAACCCAGAATCCTACGAGGCTGAATTCCTATGTGAAGCTGCTATTCCTCCATATATAGCTTTTAGCGGTGACATTAATAGCACAATCCGAATCCGAAGTGGGATTCAGTAGCTAAATCTGGATCTGATTTTTAATTGGATTCAGATTCTACACATTAATTTTTCATTGAAATCTGAATCTAAATCCGATTAAAACCCGAATCCAACTAAGATCCAAATATGATTAAGTGTAAATATCAGATTTTGGACTAATCAGATCAGGATTCCGTTCTATTTTTTTCATCGGAATCTGATTAGGTCAGATCCTATTAAGTCGGATTCAGTAATGCCTAAATCTGACCCGTTGACATCCCTAGGCATCGGCTTGTGCAGGGAGGTGACGCCCACATGGATTGAACCTTAACCACTCACATGATAGCGTGTTGTGAGAGGCGTACGCCTCAGTACTTGAAGCATACGCCTCACAGGCGAGGCGCACGCTCAAGGTACTGAGGCACACCCTCAGTACCTGAAGCATTCTGAAATTGCTTTGAATACATAATTATCTAAAATAATTTCAAAAATAACACTGTTTGGATTGCCCTCACTATGATTTCAGCTAAATGTTAAGTTTCAATAGCATTAATAGCTCCCGATTAATGGCGTGGTGGTAAACCACTAAAAATCTTTCATTAATATAACTAACTTAAATTTACATATACCTGTATATAAGTAAGAGATCGTGCGCAAAAGTGCATTGCTGAAAAACTATAGTTTCATGATAGTTATATTGCATGTATGCATTTGATATGTCCAAGAAAAAAATATTTATATGCATCACTAAGATTTTTTTTGTTGTTTAGGCCGTTTTTGATGGAAACAAATTCAAGGTTATAATTTAAAAAAAATTGGGGGATATTTATTTTTCAAGTCCTTCAAAAACCTTATATTTACTAAATCAACCATCAAACAAACTCATATATGTATATAACAAGCTCATATATGTATAGTTATATTAAAAAAACCATTTACCAGTGCTATTTTATTAATATTATATATTATTTTATTTTGATCATGAAGCTTACGCTTCAACGCCTCGCTTCGCCTCATCTTATTAAACAACCTTGGCCACTACTATGCCAACCCCACTTGGGGCTTGTCCAAGGCACCTTGGATGCCATCTATTTAGAAAATGAAAGGTACTCACAACCCACTAGATGTGCCTACAACAAATTTTTTATGCTATTGCCTTATCTCCTGAAATTCTCAAAGCTACTGCTTTCTTTCCTGAAATTCGCAAATTCTACAGTTTCACAACCACAAATGCAACAATTAGACTTTTTCTTTTTTCTATTTTCGTAGTGAAGCTGAGGTTTGTTATGGCAGCTATTAGACTTTGCAACTAACCATTTTTACTTTTTCAATCTATATTTTGAAAAAAAAAATTTAATTGCCCATAAAGACCATTAGACTACCCCTTATACGTCGGTTCACCATTACCAGTCCATTAGACTAGCCCATTTCACCGAAGACAGTCTGAATTGGCCATTACTCAATTCTCCTGTCATTTCAACTCTATTTTTTTTAAAAGGTTAAAAAAATATGATGGTAAAAAATTGTCGATTCACTAAAACCAGTTTTGGTACACTACAAGAAAAACTCTAATTAGCGACAAAAATTTACGACGGTTTTTTTCGTCGTCAATTTGCGATAGATTAGCTAGAAAAAACTATCCGTCGCTAACATTTGAATTATTTGAGGACTTAGTGACGGAAAAAAATCCATCAGAAATCTGTTGCAAATTCGTGACGGAATAATTCTGTCTCAAATTTTGTAGCAACTTCACGATGGCTCAACATCAGAAATTTTCTGTCGCTACTCCGTCGCACATTTGTGACAACGTTTGCGATGAAATTTTGCCATCGCTAATCCGTCACTAAATTTCCCATAAATCCTTAATGCAAGCTCGTTTTTTTTTTCTGTTTCATCAATCGCCCGACCGCCGCCCGTCTGCCTCCCATCGTTCGTCGTCTTGCCGTCGCCCGCCCACCCAACCGGCGCCCGTCGACCTCCGTTGGCCCAACCGACGCCCATCGACCTCCTCTCTCTTTCTCCTCATGTTCTCTCTCTTGTTGCTCCCCCCTCTAGGTTTTTTGGCGAGCCCCGTCCACATGTAAGCATTCCCCTTTCTCTTATGGTGTAGCCGCCCCCTTCACCTTAAGGTCCACCCACAAGATTGTCTGGCATCGAGATTTTAAAAAGATGCGATACTTTCCATATGGACTGACAGATGCCCGTAGCTTGACACCCTTCCTTGGATTTGTGAAGAATCACAATTGGACAAATAAATCTATATTTTGGGAACTACCATCTTGGCCGACCTTATTGATACAACATAATTTGAATGTGATGCATGTGGAGAAAAATGTGTTTGATAATGCGTTCAATACAATAATGGATATAAAAGGGAAAACGAAGGATAATCTGAAGGCCTATATGAATTTAAAATTAATATGTAAAAGACCAGAATTGAAACTCAAAAAGTACAATGACAAAGTACTGAAACCAAAGGCAAGGTACGTGTTTGAACCAGATCAAATAAAGCAGGCATATCAATGGTTAAAACAGTTGAGATTTCCAGATGGATATGTCTCTAACATTGCTCAGACTATAAAGATAGATGAGAAACAATTATATGGGTTGAAGAGACATGATTGTCATGCCTTTATTAAATGATTTATACCCTTAACATTCCATGATATGTTAGACAAACCTATATGGGGGTTATTATCCGAGTTGAGAAGATTTTTTAGAACATTGTGCACATTGGAAGTCGTAGTATCTGAGGTAAAGAATCTCGAGGATTCTGTCATCACTACGATTTGTCAGTTAGAGAATATATTTTTGCCAACATTTTTTGATGTTATAAAACATTTGATCATACACTTGCCATATGAACTAAGGGTTGGTGGTCCTGTGCAATAACGGTGGATGTACCCATTTGAAAGGTATATGTTTTATTTTTCTCTTCAATGCTATTGAGAAATTTATTGTAATCTGAGATGTATATTTTTGACAGATGCATATTTGACCTAAAAAAAAAGGTTCAGAATAAAGCAAGAGTAGAGGGCTCTATTTATGAGGCGTACACTTTAGAAGAGATTTCAAATTTCTCATCTATGTGCTTTAAACCTCACATTCCAACACATTACACATGTCCACCTCGTAACGATGATGGAGAACACTTTACTATAGCTGACAAACTGTCGTTATTTTAACTACTTGGGCATGCCTTTGGCAGTTGCCGGTCAAGACTCTTGAAAGATCGAGAGCAAGACACAACACAAATCTATATCCTTTTTAATTGCTCAGTGATTGTTATTATCGCAAAATTTTTACTTTTACGAGTCAAACTGACATTTGAAAAAGATTTTAAAAATAACTCGCCTCCGTTTTAAAATGCGAGATAATTCCAAAGAATGGGACTCGTCTGTCGGTACGAGGTTCAACCGTTCCTGGCGCCTTTACCAGGGGTAATTTAACCAATGATCAATTGTGTGCTTAGCTTTGCTCAACTTGTCTAAATCGTGTTCTATTTCCTAAATGCACAAAGAATCAGGCATGTGCTATGAATTTTCTGAAAATGCAGATTTGAAAACATGATGTTTGCTTCAAAGATTGGAAGATACTTAGAAATTCTTGGAAAAGATAACACTTGAAAAATCGTGAATCAGGATTAGAAAGCATTTCTGAAGAAAATAAAAATCGATTTCTGAGGAATCTTGAAGTTTTATGAAAAATTGATTTCTGAGAGAACTTAAATAATTCTGATAAAAGTTTGAACTTTGGTATTGAAGATACAACTTGGAAAATCATGATTTGAACTTTGAGAAAGACTTGAAATATTCTTTGAAACTCAATGTTTTTGAGAAAATCGATTTCTAAGTAAGACTTAGGAAATTTTGAGAAAATCAATTTCTCTGAATTAGAATTAGAATTGGAATTGGCAAATGAATGAAATGAATGAATATGATTTTGAGGAATTGAGAAAATCTTTTTGTATTTTGAGTAATGCAGTGCATTTTAAAGTTAGCCTAAGAGTGTAGGCTAAATGTGGCTAATACGAAGATCACAAATCTGGGTCTCATTTGTATTCTGACTATGGTCATATATACGAATTCCACTGAGTTTGTCAACTCCATAAGAGCTAGTGCATGTGCCATTCGTGAAGACCATAGTGGATATTGCAATGATTTGAATGATTTGAAGGTATTGCAATGTTTGAATGTATTGCATGACATTTTTTATTTGTTAGAATATTGTTCGTGAAGGTTATAGTGGTCGATCACCCAGTGATAATCAGTCTCAACCTTCATCTTCACCGGTTGCTTCGATAGGTATATCATTTAACTAATTGTGTACTTGATTAGTTTAAATACGCGTTGTGTGAATTTCTAACTTATTTTTCTACAGATGATGTTTCTTTTGCATATAACCCACCTATACCAGCTATTCATACAAGTCATGAGACAATGCTAGATGCAGGGTCTTTTTAGTCTGATACAAGAAGACTCATTCAAATAGTGTATATCGATAATCGACCATAAGTATTTCATTTTTACTTATCCTATACTTATCTTATATATATTGATAGTTAATTTGTACCAATTCATGTGCAGCACGAGGTTTGAGCCATAAGAAGTAATATGAGAGATTAAGAATTCACTAGTTCAACATCTACCAGGACCGGTCGCTCAATGAAAAGAGTACCCGAAGGAAGTGTTGGACAGATTATGGTCCTCATTCATGGTATACAATCGTTTCTCATAGTTAATGTGTTTCATATTTAATTTTTTGTTATAGTCATATCTACTAACTTTCTGAAAATATTTGCAGGTTTCGAATCACTTCGCAACTAGGATGGAGAAGCAGGACGCGAGGAAGGTATGGTAGAAGGTGACTGTCAATCGATTTACAAACATGCTGCACAATATGAAGACTGCAACAAGAAAAGTATCTGGCGGGATAAATGATCCACTGCAGTGGAAGGGCCATGGACCTTCTACTATCAGGTCAGATGTTTGGGATGCAATGTGCGACAAGTGGGCAGAGCATGAATTTCGAAATCGCTCAGCGAAGGCTGCACAAAACTGAGTGACAATGTCCGATGCCCATATATACACAGGTGGATATAGGACTTTTGGGAGCCACTTGAAGAAAATGGTAACTCATCAATATATATATATATATATATATATATATATATATATATATATATATATATATATATATTATCAATTTTATAAGTATTGTTGCATATATGTTAAATAAATTTTTTATTATTTAACTTCACATGAAGCAAAAAAAAGAGGCATTGTGCCTTACAAGGATGAGTTTGTTGAAACACATAAACGTAAGACCACGGGAAAGTTCGTATCGAAGAAGGCGAGAACGACAACAATATATATTTATTGTATTAATAAACATTGTAATATACAAGTTATCATAAACATTATAATTCTTAATTATTAATTCATACTGTAATCATTATTTTGCAGGATTCATATGAGCAACATATGGTAGAGCGATATGACGATGACTTTACTCATCATCCACATTTTGATCCTGCAACATGGGCGACTGCAACAGGTGAACCCAAAAAGGGTTGTGTGTTCAGGTTTGAGAGTAATATAAACACCTCACCAGTCGTTGCCTCCTCCAGTCACGACTCACAAAGTTCTCCCACCATCATCAGCTCCAAGCATCTGATTGACTGCCCTAATTCTTGGGATGGTGTACGCCAGCTTGTTAAGGACACAATGCATGACTATTTACATTAAGCAATTTTTGACATTGTCCGTAATGAGTTGTGCAACTTTTTTCGGAACAGGGGAACTTCGTCTGCAGGTGCCTCTTAGGTATGAAAGTTTCATGTGATGTATTGCATGTCGTTAGATTTCAAGCTAGTATATGCTTGATTAGAACACATATTTGCATGATTGAATCGTTATAAATTTTTTATGTCAGCCTTAGAACACATCTGAATTCTGTTAATATCATTCACTTTATTGCTAGCTAGATTATGTGTAATTCACTCATGTTACTTTGATTGCCTTAACTTAGGTGCATTGCATATAATTTTTTTCATTATATTTTGTTTATCAATACTAACCTTTTTTTTCTCTTGTAGGATGTTGGAGATAACCAACGTAGAGGAGCTGAAGGGGCAGATCGAGACAATAAAGAAGATGATGCATATAATCTTGGCGATGATTAGATTCATGTGTTGAATTTGTTGTACCTTGTTAAAAAAAAAACTCTTTGTAAATATACACTTGTAAATAATTAGAACTTGGCGAAGATCAATAAATTATTTTAGTTGCTTTTTATATGTATTTTTTATATGTACTTTATTTTTTATACACAAAAAATATAAATTGTATCACAAGAATTTTTTCTCGATATTTATGTTTTAAACAAATTTTTTTATTTTTTTTATTGTTTACGACGGATATTATCCGTCGCTATTTACTATCGATGTCAAATTTAGCGACGGATTAGGAATGAATATTAATCTGTCGCAAAAGTGAATCGGCTAATATTTTGTGATGAATTTTAATTCATCGCTACAATAGCGATGAATTTTAATCCGTCGCCAAACCAAAATCTCCATATATTAACGACGACCTTGCGGCGAATCATGGCATTCACTAATTTATCGCAAATTAACGACGAAACTTGCAACAAACAGTTTTCATCTCTAATTAGCGACTATAATTTTGTGATAAAAGTTATTCATCGCTAAGTCAATGCTAATCTGTTTAGCGACGGATTAACGACAGATTGAGATCGTTGCTAATCCACGTTTAATCCATTGAATCCCTAATTAAAGGGAGACATTAACTTTATTTTGCCACGTTTTTAATAATCCTTCAAACGTAACCAAATTGATTTTTGCTTAATTAATTAACCATCATTCCATTTGTCGGTTTGCCAACTACCGCTTTTTCCTTGTAAACATTGAAAAACTTTCTTATTAAAAAATTTCTGTTATAGACCGTATCTTGATCTTTTTGCTGCCATACAAATGAGTTGGTTAGGTTTTAAGATAAATCCATTCTTAACCAAATTGAAAGTAAAATATATTTGCTATAACATCAATATAAGACCTAGGTCAAACCATATGAAATTGAGTTGTGAGCAGCACTGGTCTCCTTTAAGGACTAAGTGCAACCAAAATCGGACTTGATCTAGACACCTAGGGTTCGAACTGAAATTCAAAGAATGATCGTAACATATTATCCAGGATTTTACTCTTGGTCCGCTCACATTTTGATCAACTATTTACAGTGCAAAGAACGAAAGGCTTAAAACAAAAGCAAACCGATGGTGCTCTGGATGCCGTAGATCACATGGATAAACGGTGGTAAGGCATCTGACCTGATCCCAACCCACTAGATATGTACCCAAAGACAAATCGAACGGCTGAGATATATAGGCCAAGGAACGCCGTGGGTTTATTATTGCTTGCCGACAAGTCAAAATCGCATCCATCTGTCAGCCCAACACCAAAAGGGGGACCGTCGGCAGCTACCATCTTCCGGTCCTTGAGGTGACATCATCATTGACTGAAAGAAGAGGTTGGCAGAGCTCCATGAGATGATCCTTGACCGATACCTCCAACTTTCCTTCTTTTCATCTTCCCCTCGCATGATCAACGTGTGCCTCCTTCTCACACCTCCCCTTCTCTATATCTCTCGTCTTTGACGCTCTCTCTCTTCTCTCAACCTCTCTACGTAAACACAGAGATAAGCTCCCTCAACTTGAACACACACACAGAGATGGGCTCAGAGATTGCAACAACCCTTCTTCTACCTCAGGAGAGGCAATCCATCAAGATGGTTCTGCTCGGCACGTTCGTGGCTGTTTGCGGTGCCTTCGAATATGGAATTTCCGTGAGTATAGACGGCCTCCGGTTTTCGATCCTCCAACCTCTTCTTCAAGTGGTTTCTTGCACCAAAACTCTAAGAGTTTAAGTTTAAGGCAAAGCTGGGACACATGCCCGGGTCGCCCGAGTGACAGCAGGCCTGGGGAGAAGGTGCTGACATCTTCATCCCAGGTTCAGCTCTCACTAGGTGTGCAGCTACCTTTAACTGGTGTGCCTCCGCTCGGAGATTACTCGCTTCAGTGGAGAGAACTTCGTTATCAGAAAGATGAGAATGCACTTGCTATCTTCTTGGTCTCTCTAACGATCGCAATTTGTTACTGGTTTCAGGTGGGATATTCCTCTCCGACTGAAGAAACCATCATCAGTGATCTCCATCTTAGCAAGTCTCAGGTTCGATCACCCGCGTCAACTAACCTTACCAACCAACTCACCCTTCTCAAAGCTTGCATTAACGTAACTGACTTGAGCCCTTGTTTCTTGTGTGTGGCTGAACCAACAGTACTCTGTTTTCGGTTCCATATTAACCGTGGGTGGGATGGTCGGTGCTGTGACGAGCGGAAGAATTGCCGATCACCTCGGCCGGAAAGGGGCGATGATAACATCTGCTGTCTTCTGCATCGCAGGATGGATCACCATCTCGCTCGCTAAGGTTTTCCTCCTCTTGCTTTTGGTTTACTTCATAGTCACCATTATACAGATAGTGATTGGCTCGGGCCACATAAATTGCTACACATGGGTCACATAAATTGCTACATATGGGGACCCTAGTACTTTATAAAGTGACATTGTTGGCATTCTTTAAAACAATACAAAAGCAATTATAAGTAGAAGAGATGTGTGGGTGTTCGGCGTTTCATTCAGTCTACCGATGCTCCCGATGAGCCTAAGCCGTCGAATGGACGGTGAGCAAGACCTTAATTCAAATAAAAAATGAAGACACCTTGATTGCTCTTATCAAGCAGTCATGCCTCACCTTTATAATGAGAGATAACCCAGTTTGACACTAATGAAAGTATTAGTAGGAATTGATAGGAAATGAATTACTTGAATGCTAAAATGTTCATATTTAATATGGCACATAAAGGGTTCACATGTATGATTGCCATGTATGTAACCCCCGCTCTCTTCTCATTATAAATTGAGGTACGATTGCTTGATGAGAGCAACCAAGGTGTCCTCATTTTTCATTTGGGTTCAGGGTCTGGCTCACCATCGTGGGCATTGATAGATTGAAGAGAATGCCAAGCACCCACACGTCGCTTCATTCATAGTGTCTACTCGTATGTATTGTTGCTTTCATATTTTGGTGCTGTTTTAAACAATGTCAATATTATTGTCGGGTCAGGTTTCAATGTGAGTGTTCGTTATTCTCCTCAGCCTATCAACGCCTACGATGAGCCCAGACTGTCAAGTCAATAGTGAGCAAGTTCCTGAACCCAAATGAGAAATGAGGATACCTTGGTTGCTCTCATCAAGTAGAAGCTTAATTTATAGTGAGGGGTTATATACATGGCATTCATGTACGTGGACCCTTCACATGCCATATTGGATGTGAACCTTTTTACATTCACGTAACCCCTTCTTCATAGGATTGGACCTGATCTAAAATATCCAATAATCATTAGATATATTCTTTGCTAGAGGAAGCAATCTTTTGCCTTTTTAACTAGATGGATCTGTTTCCCTTTCGAGCAGGCTGCGTGGGTCCTTGACCTTGGACGATTAGCTGGGGGATTCGGAGTGGGCATCTTCTCCTACGTGGTAATGTTTGTTTCCTATTCCCTGTCCGTGTGTATAAACAGAGAGCTCAAACCAAACCATCCTCGTGCAATGATCTCCAACAAGGAGGAAAGATCAGGTGCAATGTGATTGCACACCTTCAGTGTGCTACTGCACCTAATTGCCCTCCATTTTTGGGATACAGCCTCTCAGCTGTGGTTCCCAACAGCGGATGGTGGTACTGGTGAGTAGCACACTAAAAACCTGGAATCACATCGCACCTGATTTTCTTTTTCCAACAGTGATTCTCTGTAAGGTTAGTTACTGATTCAACGGCCGTCAGTATGCACAGAAAGCGAATTATGTTTTTATCTTTTTTCTGTTTTTTTGTTCACGATGAGGAACCTTCTTTGAGACACGGATCATTTTAATGGGTCTCCCTCCTTGTGAAGAAACCCTAAGTAGCCCACCGACCCTCATACCTTACTACAGGTAAGAATGTCAATGGGTCGGGTTTGACCCGATCTGGACAATTACCAAACCCTATAAGGTCAGGGTTTGGTGATAAATAAGGTCGGATTAGAATCAGAGTTGAACATGAAGGGCCAGATTAATATATGGAGTCGGCTATGGATCTGGCCTGACCTGAGTTCTGACTAAGATTCATAATTTTTTAATGTAAAATGATAAAAAATGTTATTTTACCTGGTCTCTGATTCATGCAATCCTTATAGGATTCATGTAATTTACGAGCCCGGGTCCGGTGCTAAATGATATTTACCAAAGGGTAAGTACCTAGTTCTCGTCACCTTGTGTTGAGGGGTTGCAGGTTCAAAACCCAATGGTATAGTTGTATAACTGGTAGGGGTCTGCCTAACCCCAACTTGGCTTCCAAAAAAAAAAAAAAGAACACTAAAGCCAAGTCAGTTTTAGTAGAGTGATTTGGCATCCTCACCGTCTACAATGTAAACAAAGACCATGAGGTCCGTGTGGGATGTCAAATCACTTTCTTAAAGTAATTTACAGGTCACCTGATTTGTTCTCTCAATCAGTGAATAAGGCTCATTGTGAGCCGTTCGATTTAAACCATTCAGATGCCGTCCTTCCATCCGAAGCACCAACGACATTTGAAAAAAAAAGCTGGGCTCATCCAAGTGATGGGCACCTTATTCATTCATTCATTTGGATGCCGTTCATCTTGAGATAAACATCATGACATAGGATGGGTTGTAAGATCCTAGCCATCCAACTATAACATCTAGGCGGCTAGGCTTGGTCCACATCCAAGTGAAAATGAGACCAATCATAATGGTTGATTCGATGGTTCAGATTGAATGTAGGATGAAACCCATCTTATGTCAGAGGACTGGGTCCGTACTCCTGTTATATGGGCATGGCACGCATCACGGAATCTTGGACAACATAACGTTAAATAAAACGTGACTTGACAGGTACCCGTGTATGTAGCAGAAATAGCTCCCAAAGAGTTGAGAGGAGGACTCACCACAGCCAATCAGGTATGACATCGATATACTAAAACACTGAGGTCCTTTACACTGCCTGGTTCGTTTACAGTGAGGGGATACAGTGGGAACACAGTCAATCACACGAAGGTGTCCGATTCCATTCCTTGATATTAAGTATGCCGCTTCACCTGTTCACCCACCATCTGATATTGGATCCTACATCTGGCCAGGCCTGTTGCATTCTGTTGTGGTGAGCTCATGGAATGTTGTCATGTGATTGATTGGTGGCACATAAAGAGATCAGTCAAGACTTCCCTAATTCCCCTACCACCTGAATGACATGCCTTACTCTACATTTCTTAATTCTTCTCCTGTTTGCCAATCAAAAGTTTCATGACTCTCTCTCTCTCTGATATATATATATATAGAGAGAGAGAGAGAGTTCCTTAGGCCCCTTCAAAAATCATAGTTTTAAGTATTTTTCTCACGTCTAACACCATAGATGTGATCTGTAGGTTTTGTTTAGTGGGAACCGGATTTTGGATTGCTTGAATCTGACCTGTATACAGGTTCTTGCCGTGATCCAAAATCAATGGCTATGAAGGTACCAGTTTTTCCTTGATCAGAAAATTATGATTTTTCGCCAAAAAACATAATCGAAGAGTCAATTCTCACTAAATTGAGTATGCTAAACACATCTAACGGTTCAGATATATCATAAAACACTTAAAATCTATGAGGCAGAATGAGAAATGGAGCCTAATATATATATATATATATATATATATATATATATATATATATATATATATATATATATATATATATATGCTAATTGAGAAAAAATTTGGAACTCAAGCCAGATCCGTGCAAAAGCCCTAGTTGGTTAATGTCTACACGAACACACCCCGCACCATAAATGAACACAGGCCTGAATCTGATCTTGCAAACCTTGCAGCTAATGGTAGCGCTAGGCTCATCAATCGCCTATCTTTTGGGTCAATTCGTCACTTGGCGTATGTTGGCACTAATTGGTGAGTCTCCACTGCTTTTAAGATATTTTTACACCATCCTGCGTGTTACGTGGGATGGGAGGGAACCCCTTTATTTGGAAAAGGGCAGGGTCTGGAAAAGCATAAAGAATTGTCCTGTTTGTTTAAAGGGAAGCCATTTCCTATGAAATGGCAGAGCCTCATGGAAGAATGTGGGGTCCATTGCGCTTCCATCGTAGGTGGCATGTGGACCCGTGTTTCTCACGGGGCTGGTCACTTCATGCTCGTGGGAAAGCCGCTTCAGTTCCACTCATACCTGTGTTTTATGGGGGCCTGAGGTGGAGGGAAAAAATGGGCCCCCTATTAATAGTAGGAGTTCTGGGGCAGGGCTTCGAATTTTTTTGAGCCTAATGGGCTCCCTAAAAATAGCCCCCTTATTAATAGTAGGAGTTTGGAGGTAGCGCCCTCAGAATTTTTTGAGCCCCCTTATTAATAGTAGGAGTTTGGAGGTAGCGCCCTCAGAATTTTTTGAGCCCCCTATTAATAGTAGGAGTTTGAGGGCAGCGCCTCCAATTTTTTGGGGCCCCTAAAATTTTTTTTGCTGTTTTTGGTCCCCATTAAAAATGGAATCCCTATTAAAAATGGGCCCCTAAATTTTTTTTTGGCCCTGAGGCCCAAGTCTCATTGGCCTCTTGACAGGTCCGGCTCTGGGACTCATCTGGATCGTCATACCCTCCTTGGGATTTCATTGATGCAATTTGTTTTGATCAGTGAAAATCAACATTTAAATTGCTGGATGTGTGCAGGATTTTTTGTTATTAAAAAATCAACTGCTCAAAAACACAAAATAGTTATTGAAAAAAATCATAGTTTTCATCAAAAAAATACAATGTAAAGCTGGTTGATTCTTATTGAATCAACCATGCTGAATCCATCTAATCAATCAGATTCAATCAAAACAACTTGCACTGAAAAGGACTTCAGGATGATAGGGGATGACATAGAGGATGAGTAGAACTGAATTGCCAGAAAGGTAGCCAGTTTTAAACAGGCCCTATGTGTCCAACATATTCATATCTTTCTGCAAGGACTGTATGTGTTTGTGTGCACACGGGCGTATCATGCATGTACATAACCACCACCATAATTTAGGAATATCTTTCAGATGATTGTAAGGAGGAAATAGAACAGAAAAATAGATGATTTTCACGCTCCCATGTATGTATATATTCTAACCATAGACTTGACGAATCATTTTCACGCGCACATGTATGTAAATATTCTAACCAGAGTCCTTTCTACTTGTAGGAATCATTCCGTGCATCATTCAGCTCATTGGCCTCTTCTTCATTCCGGAGTCTCCAAGATGGCTGGTTAGTTTGATGGCTCAAACCATGTAGAGCGGATTGCATGTGTGTGTGCAAAGATGCATGGTACGTACCTAGTGACAAATGCCTCCTCTCTTGCAGGCAAAGATCGGCAACAAAAAAGACTTTGAAATACAACTCCAGAGACTCAGAGGAAAGGATGCTGATATTTCTCAGGAAGCGGCAGAAATTCAGGTTCACAAACTCAACCCTGTGTATCTGGAGGGCGGATCAGGTGCAATCACATTGCACTGTGACTGTGCTGCTGCACCTAACCACCCTCCATCTTTGGGACACAGCCTGTGAGCTATGGGGCCCAACAACAGATGAAGGGCAGTCAGGTGCAGCGGCACACTCAAAATGTGCAATGGGATTATTGCACTTGATCTACCCTCGTGTATTTGTGTGAATTAAAGCCCGACTTGAGACTCGAGAACTCGTTTAGAGCAAATATGTTGAAGAAGGCATATTGACATGATGCTAATCACTGTAATACCACTGTTCAACGAGCAGGATTATACAGAACTCCAAGCATTACTTCCAAAATCAAAAATAACGGATCTGTTTCAAAAAAAATATGCTCACTCAATCATTGTAAGTATCTAAATATCGATACCTAATTGCTCTTTCTATGTAACAAACTATCAAAGTTTTGTCTCTAATAAATCGTTTCACGTTCAGGTAGGAGTTGGCCTGATGCTGTTCCAACAATTTGGAGGAGCTAATGCGATCGTGTTCTACGCTAGTGATATTTTTGTCTCGGCAGGTCAGTCGTAAAGGCTAACCCTATATGTTTCTCATTCATAGTTGCCAGAAACAGGTACGGGTAAGTGAGGGCTTAAAAAGTTTCAGATACATTTTTATTTGAAATGCATATTAATATGGTTCTGAAAAATATCGATATGAGTTTCTAGATACGGTTTGTAAAATAGTTGGTGCTAGTTTCTAAAAAGTTGATGCCAAGTAAATATTTTTATAACGACACTTACAAATTAAAATAGTTAATTAAGCATAATATGTAAATCAATTATTATTGCATAGTAATCTTTTCCACAAATTATAATATTTAAAACTCTTAAAAAAAGAGTTTTTTATAAAAATGAAATTGATGTTTAATTATATGTAGAAATGCTAATAGAAACAAAATTGATACTCATTTATAATGTAATAAAAATGTGTTTTCATGTAAAGATGGCATGCGTTTCTCAAGTAATTGACACAAGTTTCTTAAACATGTGATACTTTTGTTTATGGCTTCATACTCTAAGTTTCACTCCATACATGATGCACTAGGGTGTATTGAGTGTCATTGCAACTATGGTTTCACTCAAAAGGCTAGGTTGGACTCACTCTGTGCTCAGGCTTGTAGACCTGACTTACCCATATGGGGACGAATGACTGGCCTAGTCAACTAGTGTCCCTGCTAGCTGACCCAATTCTACAACCTTTTTTTTTCATTTTTCAAAAACTAATTCTTTTACATTGCCAGGTTTTTCTTCTGGTAAGGTTGGGAGCATCGCAGTGGCTGTCATTCAGGTGCCAGTTTTGCTACCTCAACATGCTTCTATTCCCATATCAACGCCTTAAACTCCATTTAAAGTAAAAAGTTTAACTGGTATCCCCCTTAATTTCTACAGGTGCCTATAACCTTACTAGGAGCAATTTTATTGGACAAATCAGGAAGGAAACCCCTCCTAATGGTATATAAGTAAACGTTTCTTCTCTTCTTTTCAGTAGCTAGCTAGAAACACCTTTTTTTTTTTTTTCTTGTGTGTGCTTCAAATATGATGATGTTTCAGGTTGCAGCTGCTGGGACTTGCTTGGGCTGCTTTATAGCTGGAACATCTTTTCTCTTTAAGGTATATATACAAGAATATTTAAGCTAGTGGATGAATGACAAGAAAGTCATTTAATGGGCCTCCTCTCCTAGATAGTAAACCCCGGGAGAGAGTGCATTTTTTTTTTTTTTTTGGGGGGGGGGGGGGGGGGGGGGATAATTCAAGGGTAAAAAACACCCCATCATCGCACCTTAATTGGCTGGCCTCCGGTTGGTAAAACCCTTAAGGTCCCCCTGCCCACCGGGGAGTACACCCAGCTTCGACTTTGCGGCAAGGAATGCCACCCATGGGTTTCAAAATTGTGACCTTGCTTGCAAAGAACACCCACTACACAAGCAGCTTGTCTGATCCCAGGGGCGTCGATCTTGGGCAAGATAGGGTTCACCACCTTTCCAAGAATCGCCCTAACCACTTGGGCTCCCCGGGGCAGGTTTGGTCCGTCCTATCAACTGCCATTATATAAGCACTTTGAGAGGGAATTGGATCATTCCTAAACTCTGATTCTTTACTCATTTTGCGAGTTTCCCTTGTGATGTAGGCTCATCACTGGCTAACGAAGGCTGTTCCAGCCATAAATTTGACCGGCATACTGGTATTTAATTTACTTACCTTACAAGCTCGTATAAATTGGCATCTGAACAATGGTATTTCCTGATCCTGTCCTTTTTGTACTCCTTGATCCATGTTGCAATCAGGTGTTTATATCTTTCTACTCGTTAGGCATGGGCGCCATACCATGGGTAATGATGTCTGAGGTGAGAAAACTTTAATTTGAGCTGTCATCTCTTTTGAAAATAAGAGAAAAGGGACAATCTTGAGGTAGTCTTTACAAACTGAATGAACGATTGTTTTGAGCTTTATGAAAGAAATCTGTGTATGCTTCGCAGATATTTCCCATCAACATAAAGGGTATGGCTGGGAGCCTGGTGACATTGGTGAACTGGTTCGGTTCTTGGGCTGTTACTTACACTTACAACTATCTAGAAAGTTGGAGTGCAGCCGGTAAGATTTTTTCCTTTTTTTTTTCCTGCTTTTTTAACTTGAGAAAAAAGCTATGCTCCACTACTAGTGCAGCTATTCAACTATGAGTACAGATCAGGTGCAATCACATTGCACAAATGCATTGTGCCGCTGCACCTGACCGCCCTTCATTTGTTGTTACACAGCTTGTGCAATAGCAGTTCGACGCTGTATTAGCCTGTAATGCGTAAGGCCCATGTGCTGATGTAGCGGCATATTGCTATAGCATAGGCTGTATCATAAGAGGGCAGATCAGGTGCAATGTGATTTGCACACTTTAAGTGCCAACTTTGCGATACAGCCTGTTAAACTGTGGGGCCCAACAAAGGATGGTGGGTGATCAAGTGCAGCAGCACACTTCAAGTGTGTAATTACATTGCACCTGATCCTCCTTTGTGTCAGAACAGATGGAGGGTGATCAAGTGCAGCAGCACACTTCAAGTGTGCAATTACATTGCACCTGATCCTCCTTTGTGTCAGAACAGATGGAGGGTGGTCAAGTGCAGTGGCACATTGCTATTGCAAAGGCTGTGTCAGAACAGATGGAGGGTTTGCTTTTGTGCAGTGTGATTGCCATCTTTATCATGTTTGTTGCATGTGTAAGCTAGGAGCTGTTTACTATATGCATGCCGATTTCATTTGAAGAAAAAGTGCAGGCGTTTATCACAATTTGTCAAAATTAAACTCTCACAGGTACCTTCTACATATTCTCTGCAATAAGTGGAGCAACCATACTGTTTGTGTTGAATTTGGTTCCAGAAACCAGAGCGAGAACTCTTGAAGAGATTCAAGCTTCCATGGCCTCACTTGGCTTCCTCAGTGCAGACAACAGCAACATTGCATAGAATTCATGGCAGGGTGTTGGCCACTGGTGGATGATAGTGCAGTGAGGGAGGGACTTCCCTGCAACTTCTTGGACGCACATCTTAGATTGATTAGCTTATATATTAATATTTATGATTATCTTTGCTTCAAGGGAGGGCTTCAACTGTATGAAACAAATAAGTTTTTTTTGTTGACAAATTAATGATGGTATTTTTTATTTTTCGATAAACCACCCTATGGTTGGACATCATTACGGGCTGAGAGTTGTCATGCTGATTGCAGATCAGGTCAGTGTCTACAGTGTAAAACTCCACGAGTACTCCTTCCCAAGGTTGCTAGACTAGGAAGCGGAAGCAAGAAGCAAGTCATTTTAAAATTTATAGGTAGCGGGAAGAGAAATATCACTTTTAACGCAAAACATAAATAAAAAAGAAAGCAATATGATAACTAAATAAAGGGTAACAATTACGCCTTCATCCCAAAACAATTGGGGTCGGCGATATGAACCAACAAAGAAATTCATTTTGGGTCTTCCACATGAATCCTTTTCCTCCAATCATTTCTATCCAATGCCATGTCCTCGGTGAGGTTCAAAGCATTCATATCCCTTCCTATCATCTCCATCCAAGTCTTCCTAGGCCTACCCCGACCTCTTTTAACTAATATATTTTCTCATTTCTCCATCCTTCTGACTGGAGCATCATTAGGCCTTCCCCGAATATGTCCAAACCACCGAAAACGATTCTCTCTCATCTTATTTTCAATGGGTGCAACGCCTACCTCCTTACGTATCTCCTCGTTCCAAATTTTATCTTTTATTGTATTTCCACACATCCATCTAAGCATCCGCATCTCAGCTAGACTCATTTTTTGAATATGATGTCTCTTGGCAGCCCAACATTCTGTACCATATAGTAAAGCGGGTCTAATAGTCGTCCTATAAAACTTTCTCTTCAACCGCAATGACATTCTACGATCGCACAACACTCCAATTGCACTTTTCCATTTCATCCACCCAACCTTTATCCTATGATTTGCATCTCCATCAATTTCTCCATACTTTTGAATGATGGATCCCAAATATTTGAAATAATCATTCACCAGTATTTCTTGCTCACCAAGCTTCACTACACTCCCATCATTACTTCGTTGCTTACTAAACTGACATTCCATATATTCAGTCTTACTCTTACTCAACTTAAAATCTCTAGCTTCCAATGTTTGTCTCCATAATTCTAACTTAGCATTAACCCCAACTCTAGACTCATCAATCAAAACAATATCATCAGCAAACAACATACACCACGGTACATTTTCTTGAATTGATCTCGTAAGCTCATCCATCACTATGGCAAATAGGAAAGGGCTTAAAGCAAATAAAAACTAAACTAAAATTGATTATTTGATTTTTCAGTAAAAAAAATTATATTTTTGTTGGTTACCAATTTAAAGAAAACACATGGGAAGTGAGTGAAAGCGTGAGAGGAAGCACATGAAAAACATGTGAGAAAACATATAGGAAGCATGAATAATGAGTGTGGGAAGCATAAAAGAAACGTGGGACCATAGTGACAAACATTTTAAACGGCAATTTCTCGTTTCTCAAAAACTCGCGAGAAATTGAATTTTTTTATAAATCTTGCATTTTTTTCGGTAAAATCTTGGAAATAAAATAAATAAATTACTAAATATAAAATTTATTTTTTATAAGAAAAATATTAATAAAATATATTTAAAAATAAAAAAAACATGTTTTTTTTTGCGATAAATAGCCGTTTAAAATGCAAATATCACGTTTAAATCATGGTATTTATGTTTTTTTCATAAATCTAGCAAGATTTTGAAAATCTCGAGAGATTTTGCCATTTTAAACTTTCAGGCAATTTCTCGCGAGATTTTCATAAATCTCGCGATATTTGTCACTATATGCGTGGGACAATCAAGATTTCCATGAACTTTCGAAAGTGAGGAGTATCGTGCTTTCGAAGCAAATTTCTATGAAACGTGCTTCCCACCTACTTAAGAGGCTTCTGGTAACTCTGCTCCTCCCCTGCCCAACATGGTAGTTTCTCATTTGCGTAGGCCTTGTGGCAAAAGAGACACCCCCCCCCCCCCCCCCGTATCGAACTCTTACAACTATCTAGAAAGTTGGAGTGCACATTCTAGGGATTTGACGCCTAGACAATACCTAAGCAAAATGGACCACAACCTGCAAAGTGTCTAGCGGCCAAAAGATTGTCACTTCCATAAGATGAAGACAAGATAATCTTAGTCTATTATACTAAAAGACTTATCAATGTGATGTAAGTGAAGGAAATATTATCCTATGAAGAATTGAGGTCGTCACGCTATCGAACTCTATAAGTAAGACCACGAGAAGCTTGATAACACACGTCTGATCTTTTGCCTTAATTTCTACCTCCATGCAAGTTTACAGTCCTTAGATTTGGCACATGTTAAAAAAAACTCCATTTAGGCAAGAGCATCCCATAATTGTTGCATTTTAGCATAGAAGTCTTGAATTATCTTGTTTTCTTGCCTGAGTGTTCTAAGCTTCTGCACCAATCAATATTTTCTCACTTGATTTGCTTATTGTTGCCCAAGTGTCAAACATCTTTAGCATCTTGAAACTTGGCCAAGTTAAATGCAATCCCTTTCTACAAGAAATCAAGCAACCATGATTTAAGTTTCACATTGCTCGTCTTCCACTCTCTCAAATGATCATCATAATTCGACTTACCTACCATGGCTTATCTTCCATTGAGATAGCCTGAAGGCTACGACCCTCTATCACAGCCTTAATGAACTCATGCCTAGAAAATGTATTTTGTTTCATCTAACTTCACCAGAATCAGTTGGATTGGGTCGCCCTTATCTATATTCACTTCTTATATGGTTTTAATATCTTCAGAACTCACTATTCAAGCTGCACCTCTAGCACAAGCTATTCCTCACACACACCAAGTGGTCCAAGTTCAAACTGAGTTGAAAAAAAAACACAGATTTAGTGGCTGCATGCAGACCTAACCTCGAACCATCCACTAACACTGCGAAGCTAACATGGTTAGCAATTCATTTATAGAACCTAACACCAAATTCAGTCTCTGACTAGGTAGTATCCCTCAGAAAAACTTGCCAAAAACTCACCCATCCATACTCTGATGGCCAACCTACTTGGTTTTCACATTCTTCTATAAAAGCATTCACAGAGGAAGCAGAACACAACAACCAATCATAAATCATGTCATCTTCAGCAAGTCAGTTTCGCCATCATGCTGCTCAGTTATACATGAGCCTCACCATCTGAAAATTATTAAAAAATTGGTGAAAATTTAGAGTTCTTGTACAAAATCCTACATTATCCAACAGTAAAGAATTCAATATAAATCCATCAAACATCAAATTTAGAAAATATTTGTGCACCCATAACATTTTTGCATACATAACAATTTAGATAAGCTTGTAATATAAACCAGTTTAAATATACTTACAATATCACATGATATATAAATCAATAAATATAAGATACATGTATCAATGCATATATAATTCATAAACTAATGCATGAACAACTTTTATCTTCTTTAGTGACAATTGCTTTTGAATGCATGTATATATTTAATGCAAACTAATTTAAGTTCTTATCTCATCTCGTTTATGTGAATATTAAAACAGAAAATCCTCGAGGTCCAAGGTAGATCCTAGTTATATTTTAATCACATATAATTGTATTTTATTATTAACATCGAGCATCCTGACCCTAGGCTGGTACGATGATGGCATCCACATCCAATGCTGAAATGACAAGGGCATCCACACCCTCCATCCTCACTTTCTTGGTATACCAATAAGATACAACTGAGTCAATATCACTATCCTTAGGAAAAGTGGTGGAAAGTTTCATACGACCATAGCTAGAAACACAAACCTCCATATCGGGTTTTTGGGGTAAGCAATACACGTAGCCTTCAATATTCTTACGGTCTCCAATGACTGTCATCCAAGGATCCCACCATCATAAACAGACAACCAAAGAATCAAATTAATACATTATTCAAGTATCTTTTATCTCTTTTAAATTATCATATGTTTTTATCACAAGAAAAAAAATGGATTCATATATCTACATGCACCTCATCATGCATCATTCGATTGGGCTATCACCTTGCTTGGTCATAACAGTATATCATTGTGTGACAACAAGTACAATTAATAATATGCATCATAACACAATAGAAAACATGCATTCACATGATTAATACATTCATACTGCACTAGTATGCAATCATCAATAGGCCCACATGTAGCTTAATCATAAACCACAATACAATATGGTTTACCTCTCAAACTATCGCATGCATTCAAGTAAGCATTACCTATTATTCAGTATATAATGCTCACAAGCCACATATCATGACAACATGTTGTACATGATCATCATGAGCAATTAAATTATCACATCATGTTATACAATATTAAAATACTGCACATAATTCACATGGTTCAAATTTGAAACCATCACATGCATGCAATTCAACACATCACATGCAAACAAGCCAAAATAGTTTACATGCAAAACTGTAAAAATAAAGTTTTTCAGTTAATATAAATTCTGTTATATATCACAACGAATTAAATAAATTTTAGATTTTTTACTGTATATATATACATGTTAGTTGTTTACAGAAAAAACACTAACCTAAACTCATTCCAGATCAAAAAATAAAAATTCTGGAATAACCAACTATTTTTTATTATAGAACTGTTCGATTCAATTTATCCCTTCCAAAGAAATATCAGTCATGCTTTCTACAGAATGAAATAAATTTTTATATTTTTACTGAGGGTGACTTGATATGTTTGACACAAGTTTCCAAAAACCTTGTTTCAAAATTTATTTTCTACAAAGAATTAAAATTTAAACACTATAAGTTATTTTCTATTCTTAGACTGACTACTGTCAAGAAATTTCAGATTCTAGAATAGTATTGCATGAATTTTAATTTTCAAACCATAGTGAATCATACTATAAGATTTTTATTGTATATTCTTCAATATACTAACTAATACATATAAAAATATCACTTATAAATCTCGAATATTTTGAGAGCAATAAATTTTACAAAAATGTACAGTTTACACAAAATTTTTGTTAAGAAAAAAATCTTATGTCAACTTGTAGAGGTCGCATCTCCCAACCGGGAACTCAAATAAGCTCAATTTTTTTTTGAGATTTCTCCTACATGTCTTAATAATCTACCTAAATTTTTAAAATTTATGAGTTTACCGCTTTGGAGAACCATAATTTTCTTTAAGACTAGTCGGAAAATAAATACAAAACAAAATCTAGTTTTCAAGAAAACATTTTAAGAACTTAAGGTTTTTCATAAAAAATATAAAGAACATGTACAACAAATTTGATTAATTAGAAATGCTTCCAAATCATGCATATAAATATCTAAGCATGTTATAAATAAAGAGATTTAAATCATAACATGAATCAAACATAAGATCCAATGTTTTTACATAAGATAATATGTTTTTCCCAAAACCGATTTCTGAAATAGGATTTTGAGTTTATAAAAACCTCTAAATAAATTACTAATTCATCAAACCATATAAACTCCAAACATAAACACAATCAACATGCTATAAATATCTAATCTAATTTACAACATAAATTTAAGCATGCATCTTAATCGTTTTCACAAAAAAACTGGTTAAATTGCTCATACGAATTAAAATGAATATTACAAAAGTAAAATAGGGTTTTAAATATTAATACAATTTAAATCAAACTGTAAAAACACTATTTTATGCTTGGATCGACCCATACTAAATCCTAAACATGTTGAATAATGTAAAATCGTGTACCTTATCGTGAATATAAAAAAACAAACCACCGTAACATGAATGAAAACCGAAATGCAACAAGAACTCTCAAAACATCGAAAAAACATAAAAGAGATCTAAAATCTCTTCTCAAAACAAGGTTGTTGTCCAAAGTCAAGGTACAAACCTTGTATCAGACTAAAACACATAAAAAGAAAAGAAAAAATAAGTATGATTGGGTCCTACATCCGATCACCGAAAAAACAATAGAGAAACTCACATCGACTTGGCAGTTTTTATTTTTCTTATCCAAAAATATGTATGGGTAACAAAAATCGAAATGCAACAAGAACTCTCAAAACACCAAAAAAACATAAAAGAGATCTAAAATCTCTTCTCGAAAGCAAGGTTGTTGTCCAAGGTCAAGGTACAAACCTTGTCAAGGTCAAGGTACAAACCTTGTATCAGACTAAAACACATAAAAAGAAAAGAAAAAATAAGTATGATCAACTCCTACATCCGATCACCGAAAAAACAATGGAGAAACTCACATCGACTTGGCTGGTTTTATTTTCCTTATCCAAAAATATGTATGGGTTTTCTCTTTCTTCTCTCTTTTCTCTCTCTCTTCTTTCTATCCTTCCACCAAAAATATGATTTGGTGTTTACTTGGGAGGTTACACCCTCTTTTTTAGAGGGTGTTGCGTTTTCTATTAGAACCCAACCACCTCTCTTATAGAATACTCCTTGAGGGATGCCCCACCCTTGAAATTTTTTACATGGGTTCAAACTCTATCCAAACCTTTTAGGTGGATCCACTACAGATGTCCCACCTTGGTAGCGTTTCTTATGTGGACTCTAAGAAAAATCCAAAAGTTAAAAAATCTAAATACTTTCTTAATTAAATTTGGACTCCCTAACCTCCATCCTATCTGGCGCCCCTCTCTCTTCTAGAGAGATCTTAAGGAACACCCCCTCTCTCTCTCTAGAAGGCTCTACACAATGGATAAAAATATTCATCATAATCCTAATTAGTTAAATTCTTAATTAGGTTTTTAAATTTTTTAAAAATAATTTATTTATTGTAATGGATAATAGAATCTTACATGAACTATGGATCCTATTCAAAAGGGTTCATGATCCAATATAGGATCTACTCCATGATCCAACATGATACACTAATCTATATTATTAATTAAATAATATTTATTAATTAATTATTAATAAATTCTTATTAAAATAACTATTAAATTAAATTAAATTAATCTTCTAAATTTTTTAAAAATATAAAGTATTACAGTTATGGTATATGGCATATTCTTAAAAAAAAAATACATGAATATATTATTGTCAGCTTATAGTATTGATACTTGTGGTGAGATGTTTCTAGTAGCATTTGCAGTTGTATATAAGGGTCCAAGGACTCATAAACATAGTTTTTGAAACATCTTAAATACAAATTTATAGGCTTCTACGAATTCAGAGAGAGAACAAATCGACTATTATCTCAGGTAAATGGCATCCCTCACACCTTTCTTAAATGTCATGTTGGATATTTCATAAAGCATTTAATAAAGAACTTTTCTAAGAAATTTGGTTTAACCACTCAATGCACTTTGGCCGAAAGCAACTCAAGCAGCAAGAAAACCATAATGCATATATTCTTTTAAAAAGATCCAGTAGCAAGATACAGTCGTATATGATTATATTGTCATTGATGTGGAACCATAGTTTTGGCTATCTAATATAGCAGAACGCTTCAATTTTTGGATTCTCTCCATATGTAACAAGCTTCTAGTGCCTTTTTTAGAGAGACTTTGTTTCATGATGATGACTTTGTTTGAGAAAAGAAAGAAATTCAGGTATAAAATGCTTGGCGTTGTTGTACCTAAGGTAAAAGAAAATATAGAGACAAAAGAAAAAGACACAACAACTATGTGTGGTTATTGTACATTGTGATACAAATCCAATTGAACCTAAATCCAGTTCGGCATTAGACAAAGAGAAGCAAGAAGGAAATAAAATAACTTTAGGACTCAAATCTAAAGGAACAAACAAGGACCAGCCAGCCAAGTAGGGTCCACCTAGGGAGGTTGACCTCTCCTCTTAAAGATCTTAGATGGATGTGCCAAGGTCGTTTATGAGGAGACTTGGGTGTTATCTAGCCTCTAATAGGTTCTATCTAAAGAGTCTCTAAGGATTTTAGATTATATTTAAAAACCTTGTAACTTGTGAGGTGATGTTAATAGCCTCCCTTGAGCCTATATATAGATTTATGGTTTATATATCTTAAGAAATTGAGGATTAAAGTTTAATCTATCTCCCTCTCAAGTTCATCCCCCTCTTTCTAAGTGATGTCGTTCTCTCTCTAAAGAATGTCACTCTCTCACATCAACCACTCTCTCTCTCTCTCTTTGCTCTTGGCCCCTAGGCCCTCTCACTCTCTTCTGTTCTAAGGCTCTAGCCATTGAGCTCAGACCTCTAGTAGGTTAATCATCCAAGGGACTTAGTTGCAACCTAAGTCCAAGTTTGCATGGCACACTCAAGCAAACTGGTGGTCGGGACTTTGCCTCATGTGAACCTTACCAAGTCATGGACCCTTTTACAAGCCTATCTATACCCTAGTAAGTCGACAAATCCTTTATCCTAAACTCATTTCATTTTTAAATCCTACCCAAAACGTTGAACTGAGCCTATGGTCCAATATTCTGTTTCTGTGAAGTGCAAAATCTGACCCAACTTCCCTAAACAATATCTCCCAAACTCGACCTTGTTTAAGCTTAAAAATTTAATCCTAAGTCAATCCACGTGTCCTAAATCAACCCACAAAAAATAAGGTTTTTTCTCAATCTCAGTTAGGAGAAATAAATCTGACACTCATACTTATTTTTGTCAAATCTCAATCCAGACCTAGTCTCATTTTTCCTATTTTTGTATTTTTATCTCCCAAACCCTATCAAGTCAAACCCTTAAAATTTACCAAAACCTTCCACTACCTGTCCTAAGACTTATCCTAAATTTTCAGAATTTTTTGTAAAATAGTTTGAGAGAAATAATTTTTCTCTCAAAGTCTATCAGAAAGTCTATTAACATATACTTAGAAAATCCCTAAACTTGACCTAACTATATCTCCAAGAATACAAACTCTATAACTATGAGATTTTAACTTGAGTTAGCCCTAGGTGTCTAAAACTTCTCCATAAAATTTTAGCATTTTATCTATTGTAGATTGGGAGTTTTGAAATTTTTCCAAACCTATGTTAGAATAGCTTAAAACCATACCTTGTTTCCTAACCTAGTCAACCTATCTAAACCTAGGTTTGGACCTAGACCTACCCCATGGGCTTAGGCACGTAACACATTGCCACCAACATCTATACAAGGCCTGCTATCGATCTCACAGTTACAGTGTTAATCTTGAGAATATGTGATGCTCATGTAAAGAGTATCATGTGAGTGAGATTTCATATGAACATGTGATTGCATGCATTTTGTATTAGGAAAAGCTATCAGATGATTACTGTGATAATTACTTCAAAGTTTGATCGTATCTAGCTGCATATCATACATTTTCATTTCTTCTGATTGTATATAATGTTCCACACAATACTCCATTAACTCTTATTTTAGTCTATCCACAAAAGGTGACTTGTCCATCGAAGCGACCTAAGGTGAAGAGATAGAAAAAAACACCGAAGGATGTTGTTCTATACAAGTGCAGTGTATATGGTGAGGTTGTCCATAACTGGTGGAAGCATGCATAACATTATGTTTGAGTACCTCTTGTTGTAAAATGAGTGTGTATTTATGTGCGTGTATTTGTTAAGAATTATTGAATTACATTGCTTTTATGTATTTATCAAAAATTTTAACTGCTTAAATGTCTTACATCTTCTATGTATATCTTAGGTCTTTCATGATATGTCATCTAGAGAGAAACATGGCAGTTGAAAAGGAACCAAAGCCTCACCTTCAAACATGGATCCAATTGTGGTAAGATGTATAGTTAAACAAGTTGTGTGTGCATATAATTAATGATACTACATGTACGTGTTTATAATTAATTACAATTGACCATGAGAACAGGTTGATAAGAACCAACCAAATGATTGTCAAGCAAAAGAATTGCCCAAATATGATTTTTTCATTGACACTTTGTTAAACAATGATGTAAGTGTTAGGTTTGCATATTTGTTTGTTTGTTACGTTTGTATATAGAATCATTTGAATCTAACATGAATATATCACATATGTTGATTATGTAACATCTAAAAAAAATCATAAAAAGAATTATTTAGAATTACAAATAGAACATGACAACATAAATGCAACTACCAAAGACCTTTTACCTTACCTCATATTTCTCTATGAGTCTAGAAAGCAATAGTTCTCCTAGTTTTCTACCGACTAAAAGAAACTAATTGCTTAATATTGTTCACAGTAAATGGTTGAATGTTTTGCTATGCAAGAAGGAGCTCATTCTTTTTTGGAGAACCAAAACTTAATGTATACTTATAAAGAATATGGCAATGTATCCGTTGAACAACATTGCATACTTACATTTATGTTTACACCACATATGATGTGTGTGTATGTCTTCAACTCGATTTTTGTTGCATAACTTAATTTCTCTCAACTGGGCAATCAACATTAGGTTCTTTAGATGACGGATATAAAAGCAAGAAAGTTCAAGCTATACAATTCCGCAGAGACCACAACTCATGAAGATGACAACATCAAATTTTTAGCATAAATTCATTACTTATTCAATAATATCTTTATTTTTTCTCATATTAGGTAGAATTATTATTGGGTTTCAGGTTTATTTTTTTGTAGAGTACTTTGTCTATGATGCTTACTATGATTGAATGATTTGTTCTATGGATGATGTTTCTTAACAAGATAATGGGTAATTACTTTGCATATGTTTGTTAACTCAATATATGCATATATATGTTATTGACTTTGTATATGATTATTATATATTTGATTGTGGTATATTTGTTCTATTATACACACAGTACTTTGGCAGAAATATGAAACTTAATTTCTTACTGGTATGTGTTTATGTCCTATTTTATTATATTTTTTAGATATAAGTTAATTAGTTGCTTGTTAATAACCTTTTTTTATGTTGATGCAATATACTGCATGGAGCATATAGTCCACTATTATGAAAAATTAAAGAATAAAAAAATACAAAAAGAAGAAGCAAAATAAAAGGCAGAGAATGATGCAAAGAAGCAAAAGAATAGCAACACAAAACAAAGGCAAGAAAAGCGAAGTCGACTACTATAAAATGTCCAAAGGCTAAACAAAAGGCACCGAACATCAAACAAAAGAAAGTAGAGGAGAAGGCATCAGAGGACCTTGATGAGAAAGTTGAGATGAAGAAAACATGAGATTTAATGAGTCATTGTTGATATATAATCAGTTGTTTTTATAAATTTGACATTGACATTATTGACCTGTGGTTACTAATGAATTTGTACTGTATATTGCTTTATTTACATAAAATTTAATGTATAGTTAGCTTATGGTTATGATAATCGCGGTGATATTCACATATAGTATTATGCAAAATGAAGGATATTCACAAATATAGGTTCTATTTTGCAAATGAAGGACATCCATAAATACATGCTTGAGTTCGCAAATATGTAATTTTATCGTCCCAACCTTCATAACTCTGTGACAAGGACGAAGTTTGAATGTCATGTCATAATTTTGCAAAACTAAGGACCTTTAAATGTTAAGTGCATGTGGTTCTCCTTTAAGTATATAATAACTTAAAGTTGAAAAATGACATTTACAAATACATATGCTGGAGTTCACAAATATGCGATGTGAACATGTCTACCATCGCAACTCTCAAAGATTGACATCTATAAATATGTGTCAACCTTCGCAAATATGGTTTCAGGCTTGCAAATATGTGTTGATTGTATGCGAACCTTTTTTCTGTTCAAAAATAACTTCCACAAATATGTGATGTGAACTTCGGAAACATATGTTGTGAACATCCTTATCTTCGCTAATGTCATCCAATTAATAAGGTTAAATCATCACTTGTGAATGTCCTAAGGATTGCATACTCTAATGTGTATGTGTCATCCAATTGATAAAGTTAAGTCTTCAGTTGCGAATGTCCTGAGGTTCGCATAATTGATACGCAAATGTCGTCCAATTGTTAAGGTTTATATCATAGTCCACGAATAACATGAAGACATTCACAAACTTTGATGTGTAAATGTACTCATGTTCAAATACAGTTTAAACACCTATTATTTGCTTACATTCATATATTCATTTTTAAGAAAACTTGTTATAATTTGTATATACATCAGTACATTCACAATAAAAAAATATGTAATTTGTATGTACATCTACACATTTATAGTATATACATTCAAACATTGACACATTCACATTATAAAAAAATATGTTACAATTTATATATACATCAATAAATTCACATATTCACAGTAAAAAAATGGTTACAATTTATATATACATTCACACATTCACAATGAAACAAAAGTTTATACAAACAAAATTATACATAAATTCTAACTGTTTGTGAATCTAATCACAATTGCAAGAAATTGAGCACTTGCAACTCTTGTGGATGCTATGTATCCTACCCTTGTGCTCTTAGCTCCTCAAGCTCTCTATCCTTGCTAGAAATCAATGTTGTCTGAGTTCGCAAAAGCACTTGTTGATTATGTATAATAATGTTCTTTGCTTCAAACAGATCCTGCAGCCTACAGATTTAAACTCTTGCAAGAGCTAATTTTGCATCCACACTACTTGCAGTCCTTCTAGCTTCTGTCTCTTCACCCTAATTGGCTTATCCTTCTTTCATTTGTAATCAAAATATATATAAGTGTACGAGGTAATAAATTTATAATGAAAATAAATTTGTAAATATAGTTAATATATGTATAAGTGCATTACCATCTCAATGTCCCTCTTTGCATTGGAACTGCTTGGCAACTACTAGTTATCAACAACTGTGTTCTCCTAACAATGGCATACCATAGAATATAAGTCAATGTTATCATCGTTGTTGTTCTAGTTTTCAAGTTTGAATGAGAACAACGTGAGGTAATCATTCGACCAATCCTTCTAACAGGCTGACACACTTCTACTAACTATGAGAGGGTGACGGAGTTGGTGCTAAGCATACCTAATTGTCTAACCACTCGGCTAGCCATTTGACGTTCAACTTCATTCATGTTGTGCAACTAAATGTCCATCCTCGTGCGGTCCATGGCTTAGACAACCATATCCTCTTCGTAGGGGCACCACGTTACCTACAGAATGAAGTTTCATTTATGGTTGGAGTCTTACATTGCATTATTTATAAAAATATAATTACTTCTTTAATGTATACTTAGATGTGCTTTGATTCGTACGTGCAACTTTGTAGTGCAAAGGGACCTTATCAACTAAGGACTCATCCCTCTTCCATAATTTCTCTCCTCCTCTTCTTCTACGCTTAAGTTTTCTCCAGCACATGACCTGCTCCACATAGCAATACATGAAAATTGAAGAACTAGGCCACGTCCAAGGGGGCTTCCAATTGATATGTGCTTTCATATCTAAACCTACAAGGATCAATGCTTGAATCAATACACAAATTAGTATATAAAGATAACAAAATCATATTTTCATATCAATCAAATCAAATCATTATTTGTACCTCCAACAACACCATGCCTGCCAAGTTTTTTCTTTCTCGTCTAACTTTGCTTAAACTTGCATACATGTGTGTAAGTGAAACTACTCCCCATACATATTCATCGATGCGAGTCAGGTTTTGCATCAATTACACATGATATATGGATTGACTTTCTACCAGTGTCAATGAATACATTGATGTCAAAAAACTAGAGCAAGAATACCCTCAAGTCCTTCTTGCAGAGCTCCTTAAGGAGTATTTACTTAAGGAAGGTTCGCAAAGTATCTTAGCGAATGTCATATTATGTTTTTGAAGGTAAGAGTATATTTGTGAAGTTTGTAAGTTTTCAGTTAAAAGAGGTTTGCATGACGTAAATACGAATTTCAAGACGGACACAAATGCATGGGGTGAATATGTTGATCTAAAACCTCTCAATTAGAGAAGGTTCACATAGGGTTCGGGAACCTAAGAAGATGTCTGCGTTTGATATGTGAATCTTCTTTGTTGGGATGAAAGTCAGTTTCTCAAATTTGTGTATGTGAAATTTATGAGGTCAACAAAATGATCATGAGAATCTCTTTTTTATTTAAAGGTTGTGAACTTTCTACAACGTACCTATATATTGCACAAACTTCAACAAGTTTGCATGTGTGAAGGGCAAAAGTATCTTTAAAAAGTTGAGAATCAAAGATTTTAGACGTGAGAGATTTTGTTAAATTGGTAGGTACTTTAGAAAAGCACACCATTTTGCAAGGACAGAAGGATAATTTTTCGATAATTTAATACTCCCAACATTTCTTTTCTTTTGTTTTTAAGGCGATTCCATTGAGGCAAAGGGTAAGCCCACAGAATAATTTTACACAGCCAAGACAACAACTGTAAGTACTGCAATCAAAGACAATGCGGCTATGTCTCTAATCCTTTTGCGGTGTGTGTGTGTGTGTGTGGGGGGGGGGGGGGGGGGGGGGGGGTTCTTCATATAAATATCAAAAAATATATATAACCCCTCTTTGATTTGCCTTCCTCTACCTAACTCATGGTGCAAATGGTTCAAAGTTCAGAGCCAATTTGGACCATTTCTTCGGATATCGGTTGGAGTGTCAACGGGTCAGGTTTGGTTCGGATCCAAGTGAAATCAGATTTGGACCAGATTTTTGGGTATGGTATCAGGTCCGGACTTGGGTATGATCGGGTCTACTATAAGAGAAACCATACCTTGTTCCGATAAGAACTACATGAACCAGACCCGGACCATACCCGATAAAATAAGATTTTTTATCATTTTTACATTGGAAAATTGTGGGTCTTAATCGGAACTCGACTTGGGTCTGGGTCTGGTATAAAATTTCACAAACTATACCCAAGTCCATATAATAATCGGACCTTCAGGTCTGGACCCGGGTCTTAATTGGGTCTTCTTATTTGTCACCATACCCAGACCCTATAGGGTTTGGTCTGGGTGGAATCGGGGTAAACCAGACCCGTTGACACCCCTAGATGCAGGCAGCTCAAACGCTGGTTGTCGTTGGATTTAGAACATAAGTTAGACCAAGACAATTAAATGCCTCGTGTGTATGATTGTTATCTTTTAAAAATAGTTCAAGACAAATCCCAAAACAATTAAACCTTTTTTATATTGGTTGTGTGAATTTTTTTAAAGCTTATAGAAAAACGCCCTCATAAGGATGTAAAACAAGAGCCGTTCTGGCTGCCAACCTCTTAATTGTGAGTCACAAGTGGCAACGCAATGCAGCCCCAAGGGGGTTGGCTGTCAAGCGAGCAGTCGGTTGGATTCCTGCAAGAGTCACCCTCTACTCAAGCCTACACCTAGCATAGCTAGACCCTAAGGGCAGGGGTTTTAGCCTTGAAGTTTTACGACGACCACCATAGGTATGGCAGGCTGAGCCAGCGCGACCAGATCTTCATTTCCAGATGTGATTTCTTCCAGTAATAAATCAAAAAAAAAAAGGAAAAAAATGGCAACTTAGTGCGACTTGTATCCTGTTTTTCTAACGCCGTGTAAACCAGCCTTAAGCTTGTTAGTAGGAACAAGGCATAATTCTGGAGTTTAGTTTGGAAAACTATATATACAGGTAAAGCTATGACTTTGGTAATTGAATTAGGACCTTTTCAAGTCAGTTATGAGTTTTATGTGTGGTTTCTTTTTATTATAATATTTTCTTAAATGAAGAAGAATTTTGCTTGTCAGCACATTTGGTGTAAGTATTAAAAACAAGGCAAAAGTCCTTTACAAACGTCTATTATCTGATATAGGTTAATTTTGACTATTAAATAAAAAAACTGAGTTTTTTTTTGAAGATGGAAGTTGAATCATTAAAGAAAACTGCTTTCATTGTTGGTTCTTGCTGAGGAAGGACATCTCGAGAAGAGAAGAAGATAACACACCTCCTTGAACTCCCATGCTTATTTTCTTACCATGTCAAATACTTTGGGAAGAACTTAGAATAAAGATTTCCCGCATTAGGGCCACATTTACAAGCTAATTCTCACTCGTAATTTAGTTTTCCCAATCTCCTTTGTTTCCAAGCTTCAAGTAATACATGAAGAGACAGATACTTTTGTCATGACCTTTCAGATCTGCCCACTGGATATTATTATTGTCATACGAGCCTCTCCTCTAATATTAAATCCCAAAGCATTTCCCACATTGTTTCTTACAATACAAGACGGGTAAGAGATCTCATATCAAAAACTTTTGACTTGAATTCAAAGGCATATCTATCTTTTTGTGAAATTTTAGAGAAAATCAGGAAATCCTTACCAACAGGCATCTTCATGTTCCACCCCAGCTCTGCAAAGCTTGTCAATCAGAGATATAACAAACATCAACCTGCTCTGCTCTTGTGCTTAAACCTTAAAGCAAGTCATTGCAAGTGTTGGCATCGCCACTTCAACTAACACACTTGATCGGTAAAGAGTCCATCCATCACTTAGCTTTTACAATACCCTCTTCAACAAGAAGTTCATAATGATAGCACAGCTTCTAGAGTAGCATTTCCATGATCAGATAGATGGCAGCTAGACTTGTATATTACCATGGTCTTGGCAATTTCAATGGTTGTTGATTTAGGGTTGATTTCAGTAGGAGGCATCTATTGATTCTTAATAAGCCTTGTTGCAAAGGCCAAAAATACTTTACTCCACTGTTTTGCGTCAAACTCTTAACTCCTTTGTTTCATAGGGTCCATTTGGAAACTAGTAGTCAGATGGAGATTATGGATTTGAACAAGTGTCACCTGGATTTGGCAGCTAACACCTCAGGAGATGGTAGCTATCAATTCCATTCTTTGGTGTAAATACAAAGGAGGGAGGGCCTCAATTCCCATCCCAAATACATAAACACCCATCCTAGCTACCAGTTTCCCACCACCAAGGTAGTTTGACCAAGTTTTTACCAAATGCCCACATCTTGTCTTTCAAAAAAGAGTTTTTACCAAATGCATTATCTCCTGTCCCAGCTCCTAGCTTCCAAACAGAGCCTTAGGCTCTTTTTGAGAGCCCTCAATCAGAGGTGTGTTGTGGTTTCCCTCATTGCTCCATGCTCTCTGATGTTTGGGAGCAGTGCTGTTGCCAAAACATTCAATCGAGAATAGACATTTCAACACCATTCACACCTTATTTTGGTAACAAATGGAAATGGTGTTTCCATCTGGATGCAAGGCGCCCAAACAGAGCCTTACTAAGTTTGTGACTTTGTGCGGCCAAATCTTCAATTAGGTAACTAAGTTGATTCTAGATCACACTACTAATGGCGCTAGACTGCTAGTGCATACCGGCCATCTTTAGAAGTTCAGAGCAATTAATTTGGCCTATAATTTTCTGATTGGGCTTTGGAAATATCATCTTCATTAGTATTTTCTAATTTGTATTCATTTCCATCTGTGTTCCTTCGTTGTGGAAGCTTCCTGCTAGGGAAATGCTCTTATACCATACTTTTGTAATTGAAAATTTGTAAACCCCATAAGTTCCCCTGCTCCCTTGTCAAGACATAGAAACTATTGGGCTTAATGGTTCACAGACGAACGGAGTAAATCAGCATAGAAACTGTAATTTTCTAGAGCTTTCACTTTCAAATTGCATCTCTGACTTTTAACACCGACCTTTGTTGTTGGATCAATACAATTACATGTGCTGTTCTAAAATTATGACAACTGCAAATTTTTAAAAAATTTGTGTAACATAATCCACACAGCTGATTATGAAATCCACGCAAATATAACAGAATAGATGCTGTCGGAAGAATTGCCTTATCGATCAGAAAAAGGTAAATTATCTTCTCCATACTTCAGAACTAAAATACAGGTCATCTTTTCCAAGTCTAAAACCTCATGCTTTTCACAAATTAAAGCACATGAACAGACAACTAAAAAAGAAAAGGACGGAAAATTTTTGCAATTGGCCTCTAATTCATAGGAACCTTGAAAGTATGTTATACTGAAAATTCAATTTAAGTTACTGAATGGTGTATGATTCTCTTCAACAAATTGATTTAAAAGTATGACATTCAGCAAAATCACTCCTACACCCTACACAGAGGGAGAGGAAAAAAGAAAACAGAAGAATCATGTTTCCAACTATATAAAAAGGGAACCTCCAATGACCATTCTTGTGCTATAACCTACCAGCAGCAGAAACATGACTTGCTAATCTGCCAACGAACAACAGAACTCTAAATGCAACAAAAAATAAAACAAAAGTTGAGAGGAATTCTTAATCTCATTTCAAGAATAACAATAGCAGGGAGGTTGGTGTTTGGACCAAATTTGATCTCAGTCGAGTTTGACAGAGGAGAAAAGGAAATGGACGAACCAAAACGATGAAAGGAAGCCAACAGTTCCTGCAGCAAGCATGATAGCTAGAACCATGAAAAGCGAGTAGCCCAGGTAAAGAATTGCGGAAACAGGGCCGCTCAAACTGCGGAGCTCAAAGACAAGGTAGTTGATGGAGTAGAGGAATATATAGACTGCAACAGAACCGGATGCAAAGAAGGATTTCCACCACCATTTCCAATCCTCTACACAGAGGTGCATGTAAGTCAGAACCAGGGAGACCTCGGCACACACCACTACAAGAAGCACCAATACAATGAGAAGGAATCCGAAAACGTAGTAGACTCGCCCGAGCCATAGACTGGACATGATGAAGAAGAGCTCAATGAAGAGGGTTCCAAAAGGAAGAGTCCCAGCTCCCAAGACCAGGAGCCAAGAGGGGTACTTTTGAGGAGGGATCTCCCTGGGGATCTGGTTGGTCCTAACTGGGTACTCAATTGAAGTTGCCTTTGCTCCAAGATACCCACCAACTAATGTCAGTGGAACAGAAATGCAGAACCACATTAGCAGCAGAATCACAAACAATGAGAAAGGAATGGCTCCAGTGCTCTGGCTTCCCCACAGGAGGAAATTCAACACAGTGAGGATCAGAAAAGAAATGCCAGGAAAGAAGCAAGCAACACCCCAGGAAATAGACATCCAGCCTTTGTGGTTCCCCACGTTGATGGTTCGCCACAGCCTCACTGCTACATAACCACCAGCAGCTCCAAGAACAAGGTAGAAGAACAGCATGCCTATGATCAATGTCCCGCGCGAAGCCGGCGACATGAATCCGAACGCGGCGAAGAAGATGGTCACGACACCCATTCCGAGTATCTGCACGCCATCTCCCACCAAGACGCACAAGAGCTGCGGGTGCGAAGGCGCCCGGAAGACATCCCCGACTACGAGCTTCCAACCGGAGAGCTCCTCGTTCATCTGCGCCTGCGCTTCCTTGTCGAGCTCCTCGTATCTCGCCAGATCTCGGCGAACCGTCCTCAGGAAGATTACGAACACGATTCCGGCGAGGAAGGTGACCACCATCAAGGAATTGAGGATGGAGAACCAATGGACTCTGGCTCCTTCCATCTTGAGATAGGCATCCCATCTGGACGGCCACTTGATATCACTCTCAACGAAAGCAACCTCATAAGAGAACAAGATGGGCTCGCCTTTCTTCACAGCCATGGAGAGTACAGAGGGATCACAATTTACAGAGTAAGGGAGCTTGTCGTAATAAGCTTTCGCTTTCTTGGCTGCTTTTGCGTTATGCTGGTAGCTACAGGGGACTACCTCAAACCCAACAACCATGTACCCTGAAGACACAGAATTTTTAGCATCCCTTTCTGAATCGGTAGTGGTGGGCAGCATCTCCATTGCATCCCCGGTGCCCATAACGCGAGCCACGCTCGGATCTTCATACTTGTGAATCAAAACCTTGAACTTCAGGTGATTGAAGACGTAATAGTTGCCCTTGAATTTGTATCCCACTGGGTAACCGGTCCATCTGAAGGCGGCACCACCCTTCTTGGCGTACCTAATAGCAGGAAGGTTTTCGAGGATGAGATTTACCTGGTAGAGCTCGTTGATTCTGCGGTTCAAGATCTTCACCTGCTCCGCCTTGAGCGGCCCCGTGCTGCAGAGGAAGATCTCCGTCTCGTTGCGGTTCATCTTGAACCTGTAAGGGGAACTCTCGATCCTGTCGCCCATCAGCAGCTCCCCAAGATTCTCTCTGCTGTCCTTCACCCCATCAACGGGCTTGCAGAAAGGGAGGCTATAGTAGCCGAATGGCATCTCTGTCTCCACAGAGGTGAGCGAATTCACCTTGACCCATAGCAGATCTCCGGTAAAGTACTTTTGAGGATAACTCCCAGGAAGGTAGAAACTCTCCCCAGACCAACCTATCAAGCAGAGACACAAAACCCATACCCCAAACTTGGAAGAAACGTAACCCATCTCTCTCTCTCTCTCGACAAGAATCAACTGGACCAGGTGAAGAAGAAACAGTGCCCTACAGATCTGAAGGGCAGCACATCTCCATGAAACAAAAGCACGAGAGAGAGAGGAATTCGCAACGGGAGGGATAGCCTTTGTGAGTCTACCACGTTGACGTCGTGAGGAAGGAATTTTCAACTTCCACAAATTTTTTTTTCCAAGCGTGGAAATATTGAAGTCTCCCAAGAACCAAAATTTACCGAGTTGGCTAGTCACCGACATGGTAAGAAAGAAACTAGTCCGGCAGCTCTAGTAAGTAGTTAGCAACGGCCCCATTTCACCGTTTGGACAAAGCAATGTTAGTGCACGTCACCTTGCAAGTTCGAACCTCAAATGGAATGGTTGTATAACTGGTAGGGTCTGCCTAATGTCAACTTTCTTTGTCAAAAAAAAAAAAAAACTTAGTCAGAAATGCAACAGTAAGTACGGCAGGTAGAGTTAGATCTTTGATTTTGAGAGTGGGTTTTATATAAATATTAAAAAAATCAATTTATTAAGTGAGTCAGTTTTTTAATAAAAAAAAATCTCAGCAAATCAACCTTATCAGATGACACTTGTCATTAAAAACAGAAATGTTTATAAATTTTAACTCCCTTAAAAGATATTAAAATAATAAATTGAATTGAACTTAATCAGCCTCTTTTGCATCGATTATTGGGTCAATTCTATTCCAATCGGCAAATTCAAGCCGATTCAGACTGATTTTGACAACATTGAGAGAGAGAGAGAGGTGTGGTCCTTTGGAGACAATGTACCTTGAATGAGCAACTCTTTCCTCAGTCCACATGTTCTGCATCCACTTCATATAATATTTACGATGGCAGTGATATTTTTAAAATATCTTTGATCTCTTTTTAAATGACAAAAACTTGATACAAGCACAAAATTTTTCAAAAATTTTTATTTCTCGCAAGCTTTTTTGGCTGCTGATATTTTGCGGTTTTTTAGCTTTTTTTTTAAGCTAGGCAAGCTGGGGTCAGGCACCTCTTTTAACTTTTGTCACTATGGTGCCACCAATATCATGTATATAGTTATCTTCTCGACACTATCATGATCATCCGTTATAGTGCCACCCGTTGATTATCACCACCATGCATCTCATAATAAAAAGGGATCCTATCTTTTGACATATGCAGAGGATCTTATCTTTGGACATATATGATGCAAAGAACTCTATGGCCATCCTGGACGTCCAACTGATGCAATTACACTGAGAAGGGTCAGTCTATATCCATGTGAAAATGTGAACCAATCCTAACCTTTACTCGGGCTTGATTATAGGATGAATTTCATCCGATCTCTACTCTCTCATATTAATATGATAATACCATCCAACGATGTTATCATTGAGCAGTCACCCCTTCTTAAGAAGCCTTACACAAGGACCACCAATTTCAACCACCGATTTAGTAGATTGATGCCACTCTTTCAACAACTAGGAAGGTTGTTGAAATGTACTACCTTGAATTTTGGCCTGCCATTTATTCATGTGATTCTCACATGGCCCCAATTCTCATGCTCAACCAAACAAAAAAAGATGAATGGTGTGAGAAAACTACTCGAATATGATTTTTTTTTTTGAAAGGCAAGCTGGGGTTAGGCAGACCCCTATCAGTTACACACTGTACCGTTGGGTTTTGAACCTGCAACGTCCCAACACAAGGTGACTTGCACTAGCTGCTCCTAATATGATGGTTTATCGCCAATCTGTGAGATTTGAATCTCACATTAAATGTGTGGTTTCAAATCAAATCACACCATCACAGCAAAAATGTGAACGTTGAGGTTCTTCTTTAATCCAAAAGTGAAATATGGTTGCTGATCCACCACTCTCACCCCATCATTCTCCCTCGATCAGCCAATCCCACCCCCCCATTAATCTCTATACACTGATACAGATATAGACTCTAGAGAGAGAGAGAGATGGCTTCACTCTGTTCCACCTCCATGGCCTCTGTTTGTGGATGGAAATTCTGCTTCATCTACAAAGTCAGAAGCTGGCTACTTTGGACAATTCCCAGTACATCCTAAAAAATGCAGCAGTGTGCATGTATTCCTGCAAGAAACAAATATATAAACCCGCCCAACTTGCCTTAATTTAATATAACAAAAATGGTTTTGACCAAAACCTATGCACCATTTTTTATTTGCAAGGTGGGGATTGGAATCAATCCTAGATCCACTGGTTTATGGTTATGAGACTTTGCCATCCAGCCATCTCATTGTTGACCCCTTTCATCCCAAAACTTTTTTACTTCACATTATATGTAGCGCCGCTGCATGGTGGACCTGTTTGACAGCCACCCATCTTGGCATTTTTCGAGAATCAAGATGGATGTGGTGTTCCATCTCAAAAAATGTTAAGATGGGTGGTCATCAGCACCTCATACTTTTTTAGGTGGATCTCGTGAGAGTGGGTCTTTCTGCTAGTAACAGTAAGAAAATCATCAAGAGTACTAGATAAGCAATCGGGTATATATATTAGCTTCCATTCAAAGGGACATCGCCATCCGTTCATGAAAGCAAGATAAAATTACAACATACATGCCCTTTTTTTTAAACATCTAAACTGATCCGTAACTAGGAGAAGAGAAATCTCTTCCTCCAATCCTCTCAAACCGGATCGCTAAAAGCTAGAAAAATCAAAAGGATTCACAAGAAAATTGAAAGTAAGGCATTGCGACCCTCTTTGATTTTCATTAATTCTCCAAAACTCTCACTATGTTTGCTTTGATACATAGAACCCCTATTTATATAATTAGGTTATACTACTCTTTCCTAATTAAGGTGAGATCCTACTACTAATTACCATAGTGACAAATATCGCCAGATTTATGAAAATCTTGTGATAATATAGCGAGAAATTGCCTGAAAGTTTAAAACAGTAATTTCTTGCGAGATTTATGAAAAAACATAAAATATCGGGTTTAAAATGCGATATTTACGTTTTAAACGATTATTTATCACGAAAAAATGTGTATTTTTATTTTTTAATAATTTTTATTCATATTTTCTTACAAAAAATAAATTTTATATTTTTTAATTTATTTTTTTATTGCTGATATTTTGCCAAAAAAATGTGAGATTTTGTGAAAAAATTTCAATTTCTCACGAGTTTTTGAAAAATGAGAAGTTGCCGTTTAAAACGTTTGTCACTATGCTAATTACAAAGGAGAGTTCTTACCTAATTAGGCACGTTATATATTGAAATTACATGAGTCCATATCTGTGTAGAGCTCATTAACTACACCCACTTTGCATTTTGAATCACCCTTGAACTCTTATTAGATAAAGAGATATGTCCCGATCAAACTTTACTATGTACCCATTTGACCCACTAAATCAGCTCAGATGGGATCAATAATGGTAGCAAACAATCTTTAATAGTTTCATCTGCAGCCCTCGAAATCCAAGAATCGTCCAATTCCCATGTTGAATGACAAAGTTATGGCCTTTTTAAGTTGCATGTGTAGATTTGCTCTTTACGGACCCAAATGATGATCTGATTGATCCGGATTTCCCTTACTGCATCCACATGGATCACAAACAATTATTTCGGAAAAGTGGAAGGTCATAATTTGGATGAAGTTTCATATAGTTAGTCAAGTATCTATCAATTTTAAAATAAACCAGCAATTTAGCTGAAAACTATTAGAGCCTGTTAATTTGGACGAAGGTCATGCAGTTTGAAACTCATCTAAAGTCATAACAAAGAGGAATGTAACCCATAAATAAAAATAAAATAAAAACACACACGCATGTATATATAAAATTGAGAGTAAGTGCTAACAAAAGTTTGGTACTACAGCATGGATAGAAGGTTTTTTAGGGTATTTTTTGCAAATCTGACCATGTAGTCTGTGTTAAGCATGATCGATTAGCTAGGAACAACACTTGGATCCTATTTTTGTCATAAGAAAACATAATGTTCTAAACCTTGAATATTTATGAAACTTTTAAACCGTTGATTTTCAAACCTTATAAGAACCTACCCAAGCATCAAAATGGGACAATCCAATTGTTGATTAGTATAAAATTAAGCATGTAGATTAGATTTGGAAAAAAAAACAAAACTCAAATGCCTGTATAATAGTTGTTGGTACCAATTGGTGTAAGCAGCTACACCCTACTCCCTCTCTCTCTCTTCATATATATATATATATATATATATATATGTGTGTGTGGGGGGGGGGGGGGCACACGCTTCTATGGAGGTACATACTTGATTTACATAGATTTGTGCTTCAAAAGCAAAATCTAACCATTAGATCGCATATTCTATTTATTATTTTCATGTATTAAAGTTGACTCAATTATAATATTTTATATCATTTTTAAACCGTTGTGCACCGTTGATTTTCATTATCTCAATAATAGGATCTTATGGCAGATTAAACATGATAAGACCTTATAATATAGCAAATAAATCATGCTAAACATATCTTTAAGTTTAGATTATCATTTGATGGATATGTAAACAAGAGTGCATGCCACCATATGGTATCATGGTACCTATAATGTCAAATGTGTGTCCAACATTGATTTACACATAATGAGGGGCAGTCATATGTGTTGGCTGAAAAAATGACTTTGAGTGGATAAAAGTCATTTTTTACTAAAAAACATGCTAATCACATGCACAATCAGCAGCAGGCGGGCATCTGATAACAGTGGATGTATGTTCGTCCATTGTTAAGAGTTACTCTATATAAATCGGATGTGATCCAGATGCTTGGTTTTATGAAAATATAATTGGATCATCCGATTACAATGCATAAGAAGGATCTTTTGAGACTTGGAAATCAATAGCTTAGAATTTTTGTAAATATTCAAGCATCCAAAAAATCATAGTTTTCATCAAAAATACCATAGTTTAAAAACGTGTCGGGTCAACCCAGTGACTCACTTGACTCGGCCCAGATCACCCGATCACTGGGTCAAAAAACAGGATAAACTCATTTTTTTACAAAACTCGGCCGAGTCATGCATATATATACATATATAATATATTTTATATATAATTACATATATTATATGAAATATAATATAAATATTATGTATATTATATATAAAAATATGGTTATACATGTATTAATAAAATAATTTATTAAATATATTTAAAAAATATCATATAATGCATATTATATATAATATATTGTTAAAATACTATAAAATATAGATAGTACATGCATATATTTATATATATTATATAAAATATAAAGTTAGCATGGCCTGGCCGAGTCATGAGTCACTCAAGGATGAGCTAAGTGATGAGTCACTGGGTTTTAAAACCATGGACAATACATTATCTAACATTCGATCCTAAGAAAATAGGCCATGTTAAATGCATGTGACGGGTTGGATTTGCAAAATAAATATCGGAAATGCTAGTTTTCACTCTAGTTCACATATTTCTAATTAACATATTCTAGTTATATATATATATATATATATATATATATATATATAAGCTGGTTATATACCATGATACCATATGGTTGCACACTTGTTTGTATGGATTTAGCTACCAAATGATGAATCTATTCATATAGATGTGTTTAGCATGGTTTATTTATTATGTTAAAAGGTTTTGTCATGTTTAGTACATTATAAGTTCTTAGTTTTTAGACACTGAAAATCAATGGCTCACAATTCATGAAAAAATGTGGTCTAGAAATTATATAAAATATCATATTTTTTGTCAACTTTAACATATTAAAATAGTAAATAAAACATGTTAAACATGATCCAAAAGCATAATCAAACCATTGGATCATGTTTAACATACTCTATGTATTTATTATTTTTATATGTTAAAGTTGACTCAAAAACTATATTTTATACCATTTTTAAACCACCCCTATATTCATGATTTGTAAGTCGTTAATTTCATTGTCTTAAAAATATAATCTTATGATGTATTTAGACATGATAAATTCTTCTAATATGATAAATAAATCATGTTAAATACATATGTACAATTAGATTTATTATTTTGTGACTAAATTTTCCCGATACATATGTATGTGGAGAGAGTATATATGTCCTTTCACATGCATTGTGAGAGAATGCATGTGCATAAATTCTTGCATGCAGTTGATCCACTCGTATTTCTTAATTAATGCACATTATTCAAAGACCTTAAGTATTGCAAAATCCAACGCACATCATGTCATGGTTCTTTCCAATCCACACAAGTTGGTTATAATGCACAAAAAGGAGTTAGAACCAACTAGTACAGAAATGTGTCAATTATGCAGGAATGCGTATTGTGGTCAGAGCTCACCGGGTACTGTCGTCGGAGCTCACCCTGATTGATTCCATTCATCCATGTGATGAACGGCCTTGGATAGACTTTATCTCTTAGACGAGCCTCACATTCTTTTTCAGAGTCGTTGATGCCATAGATGAACGACATTTAGAGTTTGCAAAATGAACGACTGAAACATAGGTTCATCCGTAGCATTCTTAATGCCGTTCATCCTAGGGTGAGCTTTGACGGCAATCTGTCAAAACCCACTCATTATGTCGTCATGGACACAGGTAGGCGCATGATCTTTTAACCCTATGTTGGCCAAAAAAAAATTGGAAGAATTTTTTTTCTAAAATTCGAGTTTTTGATAAGAAACATATCAGAATCTGCATGGGTTCATTCTCTTCCTACTGAAAGACTCCACTTCTCTCTGTGTGTCGTTTGGTTGGAAAGCTTCAGGATTTGATGGGCATCATGTGGACTTCTTTTGCATATTCTGGCACTGCATTAAGAGTGACATTCTTAGTGTCTTTGTTGAGTTCCATCGCAACCGTCGATTGTCGATTCACTCTAACCTGATCATTGTTTCTCTTATTCCTAAAGACGCAGCCGCATCAGACATCTCGCGGTTTTGCCCCATATCCGTGTTAGGGGGTTTATACCGCACACTACAAGAAATCTGTGGATTAGCGACATTGGTAATCCGTCGCAAATTCATCGCTAAACAGTTTAGCGATGAATAACTTTCATCGCAATTTTCTAGTCGCTAATTAGCGACAAAAAATATATGTCACTACTTCCATCGCTAATTTACGATAAATTGATGAATGCCATGATTCGTTGCGAGGCCATCGTTAATCTGCAAAGATTTGGTTTTGCGATAGATACACATTTGTCGCTAATATAACGACAGAATTGCGACGAATTACAATCCGTCCCAAAACATCGGTCGATTTAGTTTTCCGACAGATAAATATTCGTCCCTAATCTATCGCTAAATTGGAGTCTGATACTAATTAGCGACGGATAATATCTGTCGCTAATCCATCACAAAAATAAAAAAAATAAAAAAAAAATGTTTGAAATATAAATATCGAGAAAAATTTTCTCGTTATACAATTTATATATCCTGTGTATAAAAAATAAAGTACACATAAAAATACATATACAAAGCAGCTGAAATAATTTATCGATCTATTATATTCCTCGCCAAGTTCAATTATTTACAAGTGAACATTTATAAAGAGTTTTTTTTGAAACAATAAGAAGGCACGATAAATTCAACACATGAATCTAATCATCGCTAAGATTTTGAGCATCATCTTCTTCATTGTCTCGATTTGCCCCTTCATTCATGCCTCCATCAGCTCATCTACACTGAATAGCTCCAGCATCCTACAAGAGAAAAGAAAGGTTAGTATTGATAATCAAAATATAATGAAATAAATTATATGTAATGCACCTAATATAAGGCAATCAAAGTAACATGAATGCATTACACATAGACTAGTTAGCAATAAAGTGAAGGACATTAACAAAATTCAAATATGTGTTCTAAGGTTGCCAGAAAATTTTTTATAGTGATTCAATCATGCAGATATGTGTTTTAAGGTTGTCGAAAAAATATCATAGTGATTCAAGCATGCATATATGTGTTATAAGGTTGTCAAATAAATGTCTTTTTTATCACAATCATACTTATATGTGTTCTAATGTTGTCAAAAAACTCTCATAGTGATTCAATTATGCATATATGTGTTCTAAGGTTGTCAAAAAACTTTCATAGTGATTCAAGCATGCATATATGTGTTCTAAGGCAGTAAAAAAAATTTATAGTGATGAAATCATGCTTATATATGTGTTCTAAGGTTGTCAAAAAACTTTCATAGTGATTCAATCATGCATATATATGTGTTCTAAGGTTGTCAAAAAACTTTCATAGTGATTCAATCATGCATATATGTGTTATAAGGCAGTTAAAAAACTTTAATAGTGATGAAATCATGCTTATATGTGTTCTAATGTTGTAAAAAAACTTTCATAGTGATTCAATCATGCATATATGTGCTATAAGGCAGTCAAAAACTTTCATAGTGATGAAATCATGCATATATGTGTTCTAAGGTTGTCAAAAAACTTTCATAGTGATTCAAGCATGCATATATGTGTTTTAAGGCAATCAAACAATTTCATAGTGATGAAATCATGTTTATATATGTGTTCTAAGTTTGTTAAAAAACTTTCAAAGTGATTCAATCATGCATATATATATATATGTGTGTGTGTGTGTGTGTTCTAAGGTTGTCAAAAAGCTTTCATAATGATTCAATCATGCATATATGTGTTATAAAGCAATAAAAAACTTTTATAGTGATGGAATCATGCTTATATGTGTTCTAATGTTGTCAAAAACCTTTCATAGTGATTCAATCATGCATATATGTGTTATAAGGCACTCAAAAACTTTCATAGTGATGAAATCATGCTTATATGTGGTCTAATGTTGTAAAAAAACTCTCATAGTGATTCAAGCATGCATATTTGTGTTCTAAGGTTGTCAAAAACTTTCATAGTGATGAAATCATGCTTATATGTATTCTAATGTTGTCAAAAAACTCTCATAGTAATTCAATCATGCATATATATGTTCAAAGGTTATAAAAAAACTTTCATAGTGATTCAATCATTATATATGTGTTATAAGGTAGTCAAAATTTTTTTATAGTGATGAAATCATGCTTATATGTGTTTTAATGTTGTCAAAAAACTTTCATAGTGATTCAATCATATATATATATATATATATATATATATATATATATATATATATATATATATATATATATATATATATTCAAAGGTTGTCAAAAAACTTTCATAGTGATTCAATCATGCATATATGTGTTATAAGGCAGTAAAAAACTTTCATAGTGATGGAATTATGCTTATATGTGTTCTAATGTTGTCAAAAAACTTTCATAGTGATTCAATCATGCATATATGTGTTATAAGGCAGTCAAAAACTTTCATAGTGATGAAATCATGCTTATATGTGTGCTATTATTGTCAAAAAATTCTCATAGTGCTTCAATCAAGCATATATGTGTTCTAATATTGTCAAAAAACTTTCATAGTGATTTAATCATGCATATATGTGTTATAAGGCAGTCAAAAACTTTCATAGTGATGAAATCATGTTCATATGTGATGAAATCATGCATATACTAGCTTGAAATCTAACGACATGAAACTTTCATGCCTAACAGGCACCTGCAGACGAAGTTCTCCTGTCCCGAAAAAAACTGTAAAACTCATTACGGACAACATCAAAAATTGTTTTATGTAAATAGTCACGCATTGTGTCCTTAACAAGTTGGTGAACACCATCTCAAGAATTAGCTGGCTCAATCGGACGCTTGGAATTGATGTTGGCGGGAGAACTCTAAGAGCCCTGACTGGAGGAGGCAATGACTGATGTGGTGTTCATATTACTCCCAAACCCGAACACACAACTCTTTTTGGGTTCATCGGTTGCAGTCACCCATGTTGTAGGATCAAAAGGTGGATGCTGAGTGGAGTCATCACCATATCACTCTATCATTTGTTGCTCGTATGACTCCTACAAAGTAATGATTACAGTATGGATTAATAATTAAGAATTACAATGTTCATGGTAACTTGTATATTACAATGTTTATTAATATAATAAATACATATTGTTGTTGCTCTCACCTTCGCTGATACGAACTTTCTCATGCTCTTACGTTTATGTGTTTCAACAAGCACATTTTTGTAAGGCACAATGCCTCATTTTTCTGCTTTCTGTACGGTTAAATGATAAAAAAATCATTTAAAAAGTATGCAACAATACTTATAAATTTAACAACATATATTGATGAGTTGCCATTTTCTTCAGGTGGCTCCCAAAAGTCCTAGATTCACCTGTGTGTAGATGGTTATCAGACATCTTCGCTCAGTTTTGTGCAGCCTTTGTAGAGCGGTTTCGAAATTCATGCCCCGCCCACTTGTCACATATTGCATCCCAAAAATCTGACCTGATAGTAGGAGGGTCATGTCCCTTCCACTGCAGTAGATAATCTATCTCACCAGATATTTTTATTGTTCCAGTCTTCATATTGTGTAGCATATCTACAAATTGACTAGCAGCCACCTTCTGCCACACCCGCCTCGCATCCTGCTCCTCCATCGCAGTCGCAAAGTGATTCGAAGCCTACAAATAATTTCAGAAAGTTAGTAGACATAACTATAACAAAAAATTAAATATCAAACGCATTATCTATAATAAACGAATATATACCATGAATGAGGAGAAAAAAAATATCCAACACCTCCTTTGGGTACTCTTTCCATTGAGCGACTGGTCTTGAAAGATGTTGAATTAGTGACTGCCTAATTTTTTGTATTACTTCTTGTGGCTCGAACCTCGTGCTGCACATGAATTGGTACACATTAACTATTGATATACACTATTTATAAGATAAGTATTGGATAAGTGAAAATGAAATACTTACGATCGATTATCGATATACACTATTTGAATGAGTCGTCATGTGCCAAACTGAGAAGACCCTGCATTCGGTATTGTCTCGTGACGTGTATGAATAACTGGTGTAGGTGGGTCATGTGCAGGCGAAACATCATCTATAGAAAAATGAGTTAAAAATTCATACAATGCACATTTAAACTAATCAAGTATACAATTAGTTAAATGATATGCCTATCGAAGCAACCTATGAAGATGAAGGCTAAGACTGGCTATTACTGGGTGCTCGACCATTGTAACCTTTATGAATCATATTCTAACAAATAAAATTTTTATTTGGATTAGTTACACAACTCTATATCTTTATGGATACATAATCAAATAAAAAATAACTTCATGCAATACATTCAAATATTGCAATATATTCAAATCATTGCAATACATTCAAATAATTCACATTAAACATTGCAATACATTCAAACATAAGGTATGTATTATAAGATGTATTTCACTAGCTCGAGTATGTTTTCTCATCACTTGTTTGATTTTCATATTCTTCTTTTTTCTCCTCCTCATCTTCGTCTTCTTCTTCTTCTTCTTCATTGGGTGCCCATTCACTTGGTATATCATTTGGATCACATTCTTTCATACGTGTGTCATCGGACAATGGAGATATGACATGCATACCATGTGTGACATCGTGGCCATAAGAGAAGTCATACATATCATCTGATTGATAGTAATCACCCTCTTCAGCAATCTTGTCTTCCTGTAACTGATCATACTCGGGATATAATTTAGACTTCACCTTGCAAACTGCCCACCATTCATTTCTATCTAACTTCCTTGTATTCAAATATGAAGTATAGTAAACTTCTTGAGCTTGTGAGGCTAATATGAATGGTTCATATGTTCCAAACCTTGATTTATGATTCATCTCTATAATGCCTGAGGCTTTATCGACTCTTGTTGTTGTGGGATCAAACCAGTGACACTTGAATAAAGTTACCCTATTATTTATGCCTACGTAAGTCAACTCCATTATTTCTTCTATAACACTGTAGTAGTCATATTCATTTTCACTGTAGCTGCTACCCTTGACACACACGCTACAATTCATCATTGACTTGTTTATACCATACTCTTTTGTATGAAATCGATAACCATTTACAATGTACCCATTGTAACATCACACAACTTTGGTCAGACCATTTTGTAAATCACATATTCCTTGGTTATTAACATCACCATGGCAGACCTATAAGCATAAATAATCACTGTGATCACGACCAATGGAGTAACTTATTATTGTTTCACACGAAAAGAATGTATGTCATCGTCCTTACCAACTCTTTAAACCATGCCACAAACTTATTTTCACGTTCTTTCTGTACTTTTGAATCAGTGAGATGTGAAAGTTCTCTTCGCAATTGCAGATCAAATCGTTTGCACTTAGCAAAGATTTATATTACCGAACCATGTATGCATGTATAGAACTTAGTGCTATATATTAAGTATACTTACTCGATATAGGTGTCGATCGCTGAGCAATTAAAAAGGATATAGATTTATGCTGCGTCTTGCTCTCAATCTTCCAAGAGTCTTGACCGACAACTACCAAAGGCATGCCTAAGTGGTTGAAATATCGACAGTTTGTCAGCTACAGTAAATTGTTCTTCATCATCATTACAGGTGGGCAAGTGTAACGTATTGGAATGTGAGGTTCAAAGTACATAGATGAGAAATTTGAAATATCTTTTAAAGTGTATGCCTCACAAATAGAACCTTCCACTCTTGCTTTATTCTGAACCTTTTTTTGAGGTCAAACATGCATCTGTCAATAATATACATCTCATAATACAATAAATTCTCAATAGCATTGAAGAGAAAAATATAAAAAAAAAATATACCTTTCAAATGGGTACATCCACCGATATTGCACAAAACCACCAACCCTAAGTTCATATGGCAAATGTATGATCATATGTTCCATAACATCGAAAAAAGCTGGCGAAAATATCTTCTCTAGCTGACAAATAGTAGTGATGACAGAATCGTCGAGATTCTATACCTCAGTTACTACAACTTCTGATGCACACAATGTTCTAAAAAATCTACTCAACTCGGATAATACCCCCCATATAGATTTGTCTAACATATCATGGAATGCTAGGAGAATCAACTGTTGTATAATAACATGACAATCATGGCTCTTCAACCCATATAATTGTTCATCTTCTATCTTCACAGCCCGAGCAATGTTAGAGACGTATCCATCTGAAAATCTCAACTGTCTCAACCATTGACATACCTATTTTACTTAATTTGGTCCAAGCATATACCTTGCCTTTAGTTTCAGTATTTTGCCATTATACTCTTTGAGTTCCAATTCTGGTCTTTTATATGTTATTTTTAAATCCATACGGGTCTTTGGATTATCTTTCATTTTCCTTTTGACATTCATTACCGTATTGAACATATTATCAAACATATTTTTCTCTACATGCATCACATCCAAATTATGTCGTATCAATAAGGTCGACCAATATGGTAGTTTCCAAAATATAAATTTGTTTGTCCAATTGTGATCCTTTTCAAATCCAAGGAAGGGCGTTGGATCAGTCCATATGAAAAATATCGCAATCGTCTTAAAATCTCTATGTCAGACAACCGTGTAGGTGGATATTTCATTTCAGTTGTGTCTGCTCAGAATACATTCTTTTATCGTCAGAATGGATAGTCGCTGAGTAGAAATCAATGATAACAATCAAACCAATACGACTTCCTTCCATGCGTCAATCTAAAAGATTTTGTATCCTCCATGCAGTATGAACATGCCAACCTTCCATGTATGCTCCAACCAGATAACATACCATATGCAGGGAAGTCACTCATTATCCATAGAACAACAGCCTTCATATTGAAGTTTTATTTTTTGTGGGCATCGTACGTGAGAACACTGTCATTCCACAGTATTTTTAGTTCATCAATCAATGACCTTAAATATACATCAAGATTTTAGCCCGCAGAAGTCAGACCAGGGATCAATATTGACAAGAAAAGATTTTGATGCTTCATACACAAGCTTGGAGGAAGGTTGTATGGGGTGACAAATACTGGCCAACACGAGTATGGAGTTGATCTACCCCCAAATAGATTAAATTAATCTGTACATAAACCTAGTCTAACATTTCTCACTTCCATTGTAAAGGTCTAATAAGTACGATCAAAGTGCTTTCAAGCTTCCGCGTCGATAGGATGTGTGATCTTGTCTTCATCATGTCGAACTTTATTTGCATATTATCTCATGTGTTTAGTTGTTCTCGAAGACATACAATCGTTGCAATCTAGGGGTGAGAGAGAAGTAGCGGAGTGACTTCTATGATACTTCTTTTGGCCTTGTGCTACCATTGCCCCTTGTCTTTGGCTTGAACCAAGAATGCCCACATATTGAACATGATCTGCTATTTTCTTTATCTTTGAAATACAACATGCAGTGATTTGGACAAGCATCTATCTTTTGATACCCCATACCTAAAGCGTTGACCATAACCTTCGCACGATAGAAATTTTGTGTCAATTTCACATCTTTGGGCAACATACTCTTCACAATAGAGCACAGACGGTCAAAACATAATTGACTCAAATTATACTCGGACTTCAAATTCATTTGTTGAAGAACGACAGACAAGATAGTGTCACTCTCGCAACCATTCCAAAGTGGCTCATCAACATCTCTAAGTAAATCATAAAGTCTACTAGTTGCATCATTTGCTGCTTCTTCCTCTACCCCAGTTGGTACATCACTAGGACCCATAGCAGAACCCAGTTCTGGTCCTGTGATATCAAATATCAAATCTGCATATGGATTATTGTGCACCACATTCACCAGTGTGTCAAAATTATTCTAAAATTCTTCATCATGAAGCATCCAATTTTGATAATCACTCACAAAACCCTTCCTATATAGGTGATGTCTAACGCTATGAGGTTCTACAAATCGATTGTTCTTACACATCGTGCAAGGGCACCTGATCCGACCTGTGGGATCCACTGTACTGACACTTGTCATTACAAATTCAATAAAAATGTCAATACTATATATATATATTCAAGCGATACCTTATTGTCAACTATCCTACGGTACATCCATTCATAGTTTGCAGTCATTTTGTCCTATGATGTTACGGATATTATCCTAACCAGTTAAAAGAGAATCATAAGAATGCTATGATGAAGAAAATATCTAATTTATCATGCATTCATGGTGGATGTAATGATTTGATATATATATATATATATATGACACACACACACATATACATATATATATATATGATGTCATTTACTCACAAAAACTATGATGCATGCATTGATAACTTAATATTTTCATGTGCAAAATCATTCATTTAAAGCATGTTTAAAGCATTGATATCTTATCATTCATTTTCATGTGCAAACCCATTCATAACACGATACATTCATTTGAAGCATTTTTTCTATCACAAATTTCACAACTAATTTCAATTTTAGGGACGGATAGTTTTCTCTTGGTAATTCGTCGCAACTTTTTGACGAATTATTTCCATCATAAATTTCTGTCTCTAAATAATATTTTTCTTGTAGTGGCATTATTGCCAAGGTCATGGCAAATAGGATGCGTTCAGTCGCTCTTAGGCTTTTTTTGAATGCACAGTTCGCCTTCATCCCTCATAAATGGCTACAACATTTTTTCATTCTGGCCACAAAAGCGTTGCACTCTCTCAAGATCAGCAAACAACCTTTCTTCACTCTTAAGCTTGACTTTCATAAAGCCTATGACTCGGTTCATTGGCCTTTTCCTTTTCACATGCTGGCAAATTTTGACTTTGGTAGGCGCTTCTCTAGCTGGGTGCGCGAGTTGGTTACCAATGCCCAGTCCCAAATTTTAGCGATGAATTATCGATGGATATGTATCTATCGTAAAACCAAATCAATCCTTATTTAGTGATGGATTAGTGATGGATCATGCCATTCGCTAATCCGTCATTATTTAGTGATGGAAGTAGCGACAGATAAGTTCTGTCGCTAATTAGCAACCAGGAAATTACGACGGATGCTATCCATCGCTAAGTCATCGCCAATCCGTCGCTAAATGGATTAGCGATAGATTATCGTCGAATAGCGTTTGTCGCTAATCCACATGATTCTTGTAGTGTATTATTACCTAACAGGCATGGATTTTCAATATTATCAATACCGTGAAGAAATAACTCACAAAGAAATATAACAAATCACTTTTACACAACGGAAGATAAGAAATGATTTCAATCACTCAATAAAAGATTTAAGAAAAGTCAAATACACAAATCATTTTCATTTTAGAAACAATATTAGCCATACAACCAAAAAGGTCACTTATGGACCAATTTTAAGAGATAAAAAAAATCAAGAATACAAGCTTAGAAAACTAATTAATGAAACCAATAATATCTCAAAGAAATGCCACAAAAGCTATAATGAGATATTGATTCAATAGCGGTCACTTATAGACCAAGGAAATACACACCAATAAACATAATGAAAATAATATATCCTTCATTAAAAAATGCCTATAAAGCATTAATTAAACTTATGCAAAACACACAAAACAATTAATCATAGAACAAATCATTCAACTAAATCATATTTAATGCAAAATGCATAAAAATATTTCAATAATCATTTCTCATACAAGAGCAAATGAGTTTAGAAAATTTTAAAAGAGATTTAAAAATCCCATATAATACAATGAATGATATTTACAAATCTTAATACTACTTTGACCACCACAAGCAATCATCTCACTTGACCTCCAATCCTAAAAAATGAAGTATATCAACGACTAGAACAATAGCATACTCATAATGCCACTAAAGGGATAAAACATCTTTTGTCTACACATAATGACACTTAAAATAAGTGTATCAGTGACTAGATCAAGAGTACAATGAGTGCACATAACTCACCACATTAAAGAACAATATCTCTTGTCTAAATAAAATGACACTTAAAATAAGTGTATCTGCTACTAGAACAAGAGTATACTCTCAATGCCACTTATGGGCTAAACAAACACACAAAAGTGTGAATAAACATCTCTTGTCTACATATAATGATATTCAAAATAAGTGTATCAACTATTAAAACAAAATTATAATCTCAATGTCACTTAAGGGCTAAACAAACACATAAATACGTAAATAAGCATCTCTTGTCCACATATAATGACACTTAGATACAAGACATAACAGAAGGGAACACAAAAGGTAAGAGAGCTTGTAATGAAAACCAAACTAATGCCATTAAGAAGAATGTGAATAACAATTTTAACAATCTTTCGAAACTCCATGGTTTCAAAAACATAATTATCATCACATGAAAAACAAGATATCAAGCATTCAATATTATAACAATGGTCATATAAACAAATGAGTGATAAAACACACACATAGAAATCGAGGTCAATCACCTACTGGTTAAATATATACATAAACTGACAAGATGACATGAGGTGCACACACAACTCACCCCAATGACTAATTCAGATTTTTAAAAATAATAAATTTAGAGGTCAATCATCAATTAATCTGACTCAAGGCAAATGACAACACGCCACTCATAAACTTAAGAATCTAAATTGATAAGATGACATGAGGTGTACACACAACTCACCTCACCTCAACGGCTAAACCCGACTGAATAACAAGGCAAAAAACAAATGATGCATTATATAAAATCCAGTGATGGACAATCCAAATGTCATAAAAAGGCAATATATACTCACTAAAATCAATTTCCAAATAGACGAGTTCATAAAAAAAGAAACTGATTTAAAAGGACAAAGTTTCAAATCAAAATCCAATAAAAGAGATGAAATCTTAGAATGAATATAGTGCAATCATATGCATAACAATATATCATATGATAATTTTTACAACCTTGAATAAGCAAAAAAAATTTATGCTCAATATAAGCAATCTACGTAGAGAAGATGAAGATTGAAAATTCTTCAAAATGAAATCATAAATTCACCAATCAAGGAACAAGAAAACTAAAGCACATCACATACAAAAGATCCAATAACTCTCAATAAAGATACAAGAATATATATGATCTTATTAAAAAGAAAGTTTTAAGTTAGATCTAAATCATAAGTCTACTATGAGACACTTGAAGACAAACATATAGAGATTCTCGTTCACATACTTCAAACAATAGGCAAATATGAACTCATAAAAAAAGACACATAAACTCAATAGCTACTTAGGAGCTTAAAAGAACACTCAAAAATATAATTTTTATTCAAGATAAAATGCACACAAAAATGCATAATATGTTCAAAATTATTAAAACATGCATTTAGATACATGATGACAAACCATAATTATCCCATCAATAGTATTCATGTAGACTATTCATGGCATATACATAGGAATATAATACAAGAATTCTTTAAATCAACATTATATACAAGCCATCAATCTTGAGAATAATTTTTACTTAATAAGATATTTTTCAAAAAAAAGGCAATATCACTAAAGCATACATGGAATAATACATTCACATAAGGATAGAAGGACCTTATAAACTCATGAAAGATATCCATGTTATCACTAAAGACAATACTATGCAAAAAAAATCTAAGATTCATAATCTTATGTTCACAACAAAAATCATGCTTGGTCACAGAATTAAAATTGTTAAAGAAACATCATCATACACTAAAAATTTCAAGGACAAGCCATGTATACAAATATATGAGCATAAGAACAAGCATACACGTACGTTAAAAGACATTCAAGGGAGAAATACAACATAAAAATTAGTACTTTTGAAAAACATGAGACACATATAAGAATACAAGAAATCACATACATTTGTAAAATATAATTTTTCAACGTTCATATCCATAATCTAAAGCGTATACTTTATATATAAAAAAACAACAAATTCTAATTTCAATTAGTGAGTGATTAAAAATGAATTTTTGTATCTTGCATTAGGGCTTATAAAAGAAGGTCAAAAGTTATTGAAATTATGTTAGAGGTGCATAGAAAGCCCCTAATCTCTCTCTCTCTCTCTCTCTCTCTCTCTCTCTCTCTCTCTCTCTCTCTCTCTCTCTCTATATATATATATATATATATATATATATAGTAATGTGCTCCTTCTACCCACCTTCTCGTTCTGCGCCCCCCTCCCCACACACACACACACAAAAAAAAAATCATCATTTTTGGCATTTTTTTTCTCACATCTAACACCATAGATGTAATCTACAGGTTTTGTAGAGTAGGAACTAACTTTTGGATCACTGGAATCTGACCTGTATACATGTTTTTTCGGTGATCCAAAATCAATGGTTATGAAAGTACCAAGTTTTTTCAGCAGACTCTCACTAAATCAAGCATGATAAATGCATCTAACGGTTCAGATCTTTCATAAAACACTTCAAAACTATGGGGCAGAATGAGAAATGGGACCTAATATGTTCAGTTTTCGCTCTCTTTCTATATATATATATATATATATATATATATATGTGTGTGTGTGTGTGTGTGTGTGTGTGTGTGTGTGTGTGTGTGTGTGTGTGTGTGTGAGAGAGAGAGAGAGAGCCAAAAAGCGATCAACGTTACTTAAAAGTGAAACTCAAGAAAGCGTTGAGACCCACAAGCACAAACACAACAACATAACATGAGAACACCAATAACACAAAACAAAACACTCATCCAGGACCACAAACATCTATATGAGGATCAGTTGGTGGCAGAGGCAGGTCTTTGAGATATATGTGTAAGATAGCATACACATCAGCCAAGACCCTATGGGTCAAACGATTAAGGTTGAACGGGACATCCCGAAAAGTAGCATCATTTCTGGCCATCCATATGAACCACCACACTATAAATAACCAAACTCTCCAAATAGTCCTCCACTTCTTTTTGCGTCTAATTATAGCAGAGTCGAGGATAAGATCTAACGCAAAGCATCCCTCCCGCATAACAATTGATAGAGCCCTCCAAGTTTTAGAAAATAATTCTTGAAACACTTCACACGACCAGAAAAGATGTTGTGTAGTTTCTTCAGCCTGTCGACAAAGCACACACCAACTGGGAAACTAAAAACCCATCTTCTTGATATTGTTATGGGTCTGTATCCGGTCATGAAGAATCAACCAAGCCAATACCTTGGTCCTCGGAGATAGTCCCTTCGCCCATAAAGCATTGTTGGGGATCCAACCCTGACCTGAAGGTAAAAGAGAATGGTAGACCTTGTGGACTTGGAAAACTCCCGCATTCAAGACTGCCCATTGAAGCCAAGATCCGTCTACCTCCACGTCCAAATCCATGTCAAGAAACAAACGCAATGCCCTAAATCACATTTTCCTCAAATACGATGTGTATGGTCCACGAGCCCCCTGACGAACAACAAGCGAATCGATTAGATCATATTTTAGCCGGAGGAAGTTTGCGCATGCATCCTGTGACGTATGAGCCAACCAGCACTGCTTCACAGCCAATGCTACACTCCTTTTATGCAAAGCAAAAATTTCTAAGCCAACCATAGTCCTTGGCATAACGATGGAGTCTCATCCCACCAAGTGCCTCTTATAAGGTCCATTTACACCACGCCATAAAAACCTTGACAGGACATGCTTAAGTTGGTGCTCAACATTGACAGGCATGACACAGACCGACATGAAAAATTCAGGAATTGCTGACAAAACATGTCTGATCAAAGTAATTCTGCCAGCAAGAGACAAATATCTTGCACGCCAAGACTGGAGCTTAAGACACACCTTGTCAACAACCGGTGCCCATAATGTTTTAGAGGTTGACTTGACTTGTAGGGGGAGACCCAAGTACTTGATCGGCAACGGCCCTAAAGCGCAGTTGAAAATTTTTTCCACCGTGTTTTGATTGGTCGGATCGCCATTCAGAAGCGTGACTGAACACTTATTTTTATTTATCTTCAGCCCAGACAAAGCTGCAAAAAACATGAGAATAAGCCTAACGCGAAGCATCTGCTGTAGTGAAGCCCTTCCAAAAACTAGCATATTGTTTGCATATTGTATAATATGACCAGAAAAACCTTGGATATCCAACGATTGTAGGAAGCCCCTTGTCTGCGCGCGTCTAAGAATCATCGCAAGTCCTTATGTCATTATATTAAACAAAAGTGGAGATAGAGGACATTCCTGTCGTAAGCCGCTCCGTAAAGAAAACTGCTCACCCTTTACCCCGTTAATGGACACCATGGCTTGTGCATTGGTAATAAGCTCTGACACCCATCTGGAAAAATGGCTACCGAATCCCATGTGATTCACCACTTGCGACAGAAAAGGCCAATACACAGAATCATATGCTTTATTAAAATCAAGCTTCAACACAAAGTAAGGAGTACGACTCGCGTGCATAGAGTGAATGACCTCTGAAGCCAAAATATATGCTTGTTGAACTCTTCTATTAGGAATAAAAGCAAACTGAAAAGCAGAAAAAAGATTAGACACCACCAATTTCAGTCTTGAGGCTAAGACCTTTGCGACTATACGATACAAGGCTCCCATTATGGAAATGGGACGGAAGCGCATAATATCTATGACAACGCTTTCTTTTGGAATAAGAAAGATTAATCTGACATGACATTGCCTAGGCAGTCTAGAGTTACGATGAAACTCATCAAGCATTGTATACAAATCACTCTTCACTACTCTCCAAAATACTTTGAAAAAATCTACAGACAAACCATCTACTATCGGTGCCTTCCAACCCGACAAATTAATCCTTAATTGTGTTCAAATACAGGGGGTAATAATGGCATTGGGTATAATTGATTGGCGGCAACGAAATCTTGGAATCCTCTGATCGACGGATTGGGCATCACTAAATTATTCGAGTCTTGAATAGACAATAAACAGTTAAAATCTCTCAATATAATATGGCAATCACCAGCCAGAGTGAGCACTCGATTTAGATCCTCCCATAATAATAATCTTCTAGAAGAGCAATTTGGGTCATACACCGCAATAAGCACGACCACACGGTTCAGAGCTTATACAGAGAAAGCGATGGAAATCAAAAACTGACCCAAGTCCACCTCAGCTGCCCCCAATGAAGACTTCCACAAAATTAAAATACCCCCATCATGGTTAACAACCGCTTTAGAACAGAAACTCGCACCCCTCCACAGCTCTTAAATCGAAGCAATAAAAACCTCTTTCATCTTTGTTTCACAAATAACAATCACATTCAAATTTTCCTGTCTAATCCAATTGGACAAGAATAAGCGTTTAGTTGGGCAGTTTAGGCCTCGAATATTCCAGCAAGCCATCTTCATTGGACACAATCTAGAATAATCTGAGGTCTGCGTGTCCGGGGTGAACGACGCGATGAAACAACATCTCTCCTTTGCACTCGAGATATAGTCATGTTGGCAGCCCTTCTATTTTGCGTAGATCCCAAACTAGAGGGCGTTGGATACCCATCATACGGAGAAGGATGACTAACTGATGAAATTACAGTTGTAGCACGGACCGTAAGATTCTTCGAGATTTTCTGGAGTTGTGATTCTGATAAATCGATACCCAGTAGTTGTGCTGCCTCCGTAACATCAAAGCCCATCACTTGAGAAAGCAATCGGCCATCATCCCCCTTTTCCCGTAAGGATTCTCCTTCATTGATTTGGTGCATAATGTCTATTTGCACCGCTTGAGGAGCCTCGAAAAAATTGTGTTCCCGACCCACCCCCTGCCACAAACTAAGGTGGGAGCCGTATCCGGTCGATAATGAAAAACTTTCGTTCCAAAACAAGAAGTGAGATAGGAGATGAAGGTCAAAGGAGTTTCCAAGATTATACGAAAGGGTCCCATGATGATATCTATTATGATGCCAACCGTCGGGAAAATGACATGGCATAAAATTGAGAGAGAGAGAGAGATGTACTTTTGTATGAACAAGTGAATTAATAGTAAATTTCTTCTCTTTTCTTGGTTTTTCTCTCTTGAGTTGGGTATTTTTTTTTGTTCGGTTGAATTTCTCCCTTCATTTACATGGTTTGCCATACAGCTACTCTTTTGTGCACCATAACAAACTGGTCAATCCAATTCAGGCCGTTCATTTATCTATACCTGCACTTTTCCTGGTTTGTATTGTCATAAAAATCTATAGATCAGCACTTCAAATACTTTTTCGATAACAAACTGGTCAATCCAATTCAGGCCGTTCATTTCCTGGTTTGTAACTCGATTACTTTTTCGATTGGCAATGCTGCGGTTAGGCAGACCCCTACCTGTATATTGCAAAAAGTTAGTAACAACGATTCACAAATGTACAATTATTGTTATGGAGAGGATGCCAATCTGGTGGCGTATCCTTCCAATAATTCGATCAGAAATAGTGGAAACAACATGAGCTAAACAGCCTGCCATCTCATTGCTAGCTTTGGGACAAAAATGAAACGGGCACCGTTTGAAGGAGAAAAGCTTGCAAGCAATGAGGGAGAACATGACAAGGTCGAGCGCGGCCCTTGACAACTTCGAATTAGTGCGTTAACCTCAGCAATCTTCCTGGTTAACAATTGCTGCAAACCTGTTCAACATGTAAAGGAAGGTCACCTTCCTGGTTACTTGAATCCTAAGCCTTGTGTCACCACACGTAAAGGAAGGTGTCCCTCTTTCCTTTAATCCTAAGCCTCAAATGAAGGAAGGTCAGCATAGAGAGAGACATCTCAAAAGATAATAACTTTTTTGAAAGGTAAGCTGGGGTTAGGCAGACCCCCACAAGGAGACGTGCACTGACAGCTCCTACATTTGTGTCATTAACGAAACACAAGCCTATCAAAAACATTGTCTTACAAGTTACAAGAAAATGCAAACGGTACTTTTTAGTTTTATGAAGTTAATCCGAATGCTGAATCCACCAATCTCGTAAAGGAGCTTCTTAGCTATTGTTCCTCCAAGCAAGTTATAAACCATATCTAAGTACCCTGGTTGGTTATTAAAGTTCAACATCTCCAGGGATTGCACTGTGTGTAGCCCGGTTAATTGTATAAGATATATATGCAATCAAAATATTAGTTAATAAGTTCATTTGCTTTGATCACAGTAGCGAAACTCAAGATTGACATGACATAGCTCACGGTTCATTCAGGGAGTTTTTTTTTTTAGATTTATAACCCAAAGAAACCGCACCCGCCTAAAAACTCCGAGGCTAGGACCCCTGCTCCCCTTATGTTATCAGATAGGGACCTGAATTTGTCACTTTTTTGTTTTTCTTGTGACAGGAAGAAACCATTGATAGTTTAGATTGCCGGGAGCAATTCATGTTTGTTGCCCTTCTTTTTCAGAATTTTTGGTGTAAAAACATCCTGGGGTACCACCCCCACCTGCCACCAAGGTAGGTCTCCTCCCCCTTTGCTTCAGCACTAAGGTCATGGGTGCCCCCACCCGGGGTCCAAATACAAGATGTCCAAGGAGATTCGGACAAACACATCCGGTCCAAGTCAGGTGAGCAGGACTGTGGTTGGTAGTTGCATTTATTACTTTCTCTTATATAAATACCAACAACTCATGTCTAGGGACTTGGAAGACAAATTGATAAGGGCGCTATAGCTAGCTCACCTCCCATCAAAGCTAGTCATGGCTCTCAGAGCTCTCTTCACCCTGACCATCATTGTTTTCTTCTGCATGTTGTTTAGCACTGAAGTGGTGGTTGCTGGTCGCCGCTTACTGCAGACAGAGGCACCAACAATGATGCCAGCCAGTCCTACACTGCCAGATCCCACAAATACTCTACCCTCCATTCCTCCACTGCCTTCAATCCCAGAAATCCCACCACTCCCTAAGATCCCTACAATCCCATTACTCCCTGACATTCCCAACTTAATTCCTTCAATTCCCTTCTTGTCCCCACCACCATCATAGACCATTTCTCTGGAGTTACTAGCATGGCTTAGATGGCTTGCTGGATTGGTGCTGCATATCCCGTAATAAAGTTTATATTGCTGCTACTTTAGACCATGTTTGTGCCGGATGCAATCTGATCATCTTGTAATGCTCTCAGTGAAAAAGCACGGTTATTCATTGTGATGCAGTTAGAGACTTGTTTGGAGGCGTATTAAATATTGAGCATGTTGTACGTGTTGAGCCATTGGCTTGTTGCGAAGATGCTTCATATTCTTATTGTATTGCTGGATTATTTTCTTTATGACATGATTGGTTACTGTTTGTGTACTTCCACTTTGAACCACATTCTAAAATTTTATTCAAACTAAAATATGCTAGAAAGTCTAAAATCAAGTTTCAGTAGTATCCAAGATGCAGTGCATTAAGAAGATATTTACTCCAAAGTTCAGCTATTTTATATGACAAATAGAAGTTGCAAGTCTTTTATTGAGTTGTGGTTTTGCCCTAGATCACCAACCCGATTTGATAAAGCTATGAAAGAATTGATGAATAAGAATTTGATGATATCTGACCAAACATTAACCTGGGCTGACCAAAGGGAAGAAAAATCTTATTTTATTTAGATGTGAGGAATATGTTATTCGGTCTGAGCCTTAACAGTACGAGTTTATATGCAGAGTCCTGGTAGGTTTGGTCCAATTTTATTCCACTCATCCTCTATGTCATCCCCCATCTTCATATATACCCCTTCTAATCTTATTGATGCAGGTTGTTTTGATCAAGTCTGACCTCATAGATAGATTCAGCATGGTTGCTTTAATAAGAATCGGCTCTTTGATCACACTTTGTTCATGAAAAATATGAATTTTTAAATTACAAAATTGTGTTTTCTTAGCTGTTGATTTTTGAATTGCCAAAAATTCCTGCAAACAAGTTGGATTCCAGCGATTAAGTGTTAATCTTACTCTATGGATGACGTAGATCACATCTACAGGGTCTGATTTGATCAAAATAACTTGCATCAATGAAATCCCAACGAGGGATATGAAGATAGGTATGACTTAGGGGATGGGTGGATCCAGCGCCATACGTTTGCTCACTGTGTCATGGGTAATAACAGAACCAGCGTCTGCCGAAGCATCCATTGCTGATGATGCAACACTTGCTCTCGATGTCATCGTCTGATCAGACTTTGCACTGATTGATTGGCAAACAAAATCGTTGGGGAAAATGTGTTTCTGCAATTGCTTGCACATGCTATTAGATCTACTGCGTTCAATTAGTTTGATCAACCTTTCTTGATTCCCAACCCGGAGTAGCAATTTCCATGGCTGGACTTCAGACCTTTGTAACTCAGCAAGAGTCTATAAGCACGTCTTTTGAGAAGGATCCTATACTCTTGGGTCTTTTCAGAATACACACTTATCTCCACTGCACCTTCTTTGCTTTCATTTTCCATCTCCACCGTGCGCTCTAAAAGTTCTAACAAGAATTCCTCAACTTCATTTGCCTCCTGACCTTTCTCCTCTTCATCTTTTCCATCTCCCACTTTCTTTGAGATATTCTTCACCTTCATTCTCGCCCCCTTCTTTTCACCTCTCCATTGGCCTCCACCACACCCCTGACCTTCACCTTCTTCCTCAGCATTGCCTTGTTATCCCATCCCCATCTCTTCTTCTAAATATTCTTCACCTTCTCCCTCTTCGCCATTTTCATCTCTCACCTCTGCCATATCCTCTTTCATCTCTTCAGGATATTCTTCACCGCCACCCACATTTTCTGACATCATTGCTTTTAAAATTATTTTCATTATCACATATTCTTCCTCTTCATTGTCTATACCGCCCACGATCAAATATTCTAAAGCTTTCAACTCCCATAATTGTAGTGAAGTTCTCAGCTTTGTGCACCCTTCCATGTTCAATTCCTATAGGTTTACCAGATTCCCAATAGATTCTGGCAACATTTTTACTGAAGTACACCATTCCAAACTTAATTTTTCAAGTTTCGTCAAAACCCCAAGTGAATTGGGTAGGCATCCAAGTCTAGAACAAGAATTCATGTACAACTCCTTCAAGTTCTCAAGAGACCCTATAGAATCAGGAAGCTCTTCTATATATGCTTGCTCCAGGAAGGCCGAGCTCAATAAAGCTTTTCATATTACTGATGGAATCAGGCAATGATCTTAATTAACAATTCACATTATCCCAAATTTAGAATCTCAAGTTGGGTTAAACCCCCAATCGAATGCTGCCAGACATCTAAATCTGGAGCAGAACATCACTTGCGATTCCTTCAAGTTCTCAAGAGAACCTATATAATTAGGAAAGATTTTCTCTGTTTGTTCCAGAAAGGTCGATCTCAATCAAGTTTTCAATATTTCCAATAGAATCAGGCAGTGCCCAACAATTCACAATTTTACCAAAATTAAATTCTCAGTTTTGGTCAAGCATTCAACTGAGTCAGGAAGCTCTTCAATTCCACTACAAGAGATCAAGTAATGTTATATTCTTTAGAATGCCAATAGAAGTAGGTAATGCGCTCAAGGACTCACAATCCTCCATGCTTAGTTTCTCAAGTTTGGTCAACTTTCCAATTGAATCAGGCAAGCTTCCAAGTCTACTGCACATTCTTATATCCAATTCCTCCAAATTCTCAAGGGTACCAATAGAAAGAGGAACCTCTTCGCCATTGAAGCAAATTCAAACAAGGTAGTTTAGTTGAGCTTGATAAAGTATAAGGGCGCATTTGCTACGCGTTAATTTCTCCGTCAGGGAGAAATTTATCAGAGACAAAAAGTCACTAGGGGGCATACTGACAAGAGTTAAAAACTGCAAAGTATCGTTTTTCAAAAAACTCGGTGAGAATTTGAAACTTTTTAATAAATCTCACATTTTTGGGGCAAAATCTCAGCAATAAAAAACAAATTAAAAAATATAAAAAATAATTTTTATAAGAAAATATTAATAAAAAATATTTAAAAATAAAAACACACTTTTTTCACGATAAATAGTTGTTTGAAACATAAATATCATGTTTAAATTGTGGTATTTATGTTTTTATCATAAATCTCACGATATTTTGAAAATCTCACGAGAAACAGACGTTTTAAACTTTAGGGCAATTTCTCACGATATTTTCATAAATCTCACGATATTTGTCACTATGCAAGGGGGTGTTGGGGCCAGCAACTTTTTGAGGAGAGTTCCTCCTACAAAAAGCAGAAAACCGATGAAAAGAATCACATGTGGGTCCCACCAAAAGACCAAGATATTTTCTTGGAAAAAAAACTTACCGCGCCGTCAAACGAACCCTAAGAAACTGCCAACCCTAGAAATTGAGGGTAGGAAAATCATGACGAGCATGGGGATTCTTTTGGTGCTACAAGTCTTCAATAGGGCAAGGGGGTAACTTCATCCCCCCTTTTTTTTTTCTTAGCAAAGCTGTGGTGCCAACGGGATTCAAACCCAAATACCGCTTGGCCATCAAGCTAGAGTGCTTTTACCATCATCAGTTGCATTCCAACCCTAGACCTTGCATGTGTTTTCGCTTCTATGAACAGTGTTTAGGAAAGCCAACTTGCTTCACCGTGCTATGGGAATTACCCAAACAAGGTCTTCCAGAAGTATCCAAAGCTCATCTGCTGGAGACAGACAAAGACATAACCCACAGCAGATACAGTGAGCAGCATCGCCATAATTGCTTACATAATCTAGAGAAGATTCAATAAACAAGGAAATGAAGGCACGATGGTCATTGTCAACTCTGGGCTACATCCGTCTCACACCAACCAAGAGAGAGAAAAAATAAATACACGTTCTTGTTCAGTCGTGAAACAGAAACTCATGGATGCCTTTATTGCAGATGAAGTGACTGAAAAATGAATTATGCTATAAAAAGAAGCTCACTCTGGAAGGGTACAGTCGAAGATGCCAAGTGTGGACAAATCTCCAAATCTCTGGGAATTCGACAACCCCCACCTTAATCCCTCAAACAATAGGAGGCAATTCAACAAAATCCCTGAATCTTGTCACAGCTTGCCTTGTGCCATTTGCTACATTTACCGTGTTACCAAACGTGGAGTGTTGTAAATATCCAATACTCCATATTGCATTATTCGGACCAAACCACTGCAATGAGCTTGCACACATGTAAGAAGCTGCAAGCGAGGACTTGATTGACATAAATCTAAAAAAAGGATAAAACGAAATCTCTTGGATCACAAGAATATGGTTTTGAGAATTAGCAAGAGCAGCATCACAAAGCACATAATCACAAGAACTGTAGCACACATAACCATGCCTCCCTTTCTCTGTGTTCTTTCAGCCTGTGATAGAAAGGATGTTACATTTAAATGTGGGCAAATATGACAGCAAAAGAAGACATAAAATATGGAATTGTACCTTCTGCAATTGTTTTAGCCCCTCATCAACTGTGGCTGCAACGTTTTGGATGTTGTAATCAATCCGATCCACAATAGTTCCCTTCTCAATGAAAATAAATTTAGTCTCAGAAATCAGGGAAATGAAATCATGAGTTCAAAAAGGGAAATTTATAGATTTCTACCTGATCTATTACTAGGACAGAAAGATCTTTCATTATCTGAGCAAGCTCATTTACTGATTGCACCACCTACAATATTGCAGGTCAGAGGAGTTAGATCATAAAAAATTCATTGATGTGGTTGTAATATTAAAAAAGGTTGCATGTCAAACCTGAGAAATTTCCCTTTCCCTTTCAATAGTGAAAACCTCGCTTCTCTTCAGGGCAGACATCTGGTGTTCGTCAAAACCCTATCATATCAAGGCAACCCAAGAGATTGAGTTTCAACAACAGAGTTTGCCATAATTACTGTCACAAACAAATAAAAGATAAGCTCAGAGAAACCGCTCAATTTCAAACACACATAATATACTGAAGGTTTGTTGTTTTTATCCTCAGGAAAATAATGAAATTGTCAAAATGCCACCATGCGAATATGCACATGCTTGTAACAAAAACTGCAAGCATGTTTATTTACTTGTGTCCAATTTGTAGGTATGCCCATATAGTTCTAGTGGTCTATAACAAGCAAAATATCATGAATAAAAGATCAGATACCACATATACCTTTCGCCACCTTTTTCAAATAAACTCAACTACCAAAAACTTTAAAATTCTATGCAGTTAAATTGTTTTCTTAAGACTATGTAACCATTGATAACCAGAGCACATAACAATCAATCAAAAGTACATTTTTTCTCAATAACCATATGCTTTTAAACACACATCGCTTAGAAAATAACATACCATATCAAAAAAGTCATCATCTTTCACTTTAGATGTGCTGTCATTCAGATTGATCTCCAAGTCAACCTGATCCTTTCCCTTCATAGCAGCAAACCAATAAAGAAACCAGTAAGTGTTTGGAAAGATAAAAGCCATACAGCATGATTAAGTTTCATGTACCTAAGTTTGAACAAGTCTAGTTGTTCTCCAATAACAAACAAGAGAAGAAAGGGCAATGCAAACCTCTTTTTGCTGTTGAAGGCGTTTTAAATACAAAGATTGTTTCTTCCGAAATTCCATTGAGAGCTTCTGAAGATCAGTTGCAAGAGAACGCTGCAAAAGAGTAAATGAGATTTATCTCCATCGGATGGATATAGCAAAAAGGATAGAAGCTTATATTTATGCAACTCAGAGCTTGGACCACTATAATCATTCACATTTGTCCTTGCTCACATGAGATAAACAGGTGGTGCAGAGAGTAGAATAAAATTAGTTCCCAAATTGAGAAAAGGACCAAAGCCTGCTTCACATTTCCAATATGTTTTAAGGTACAGGACCACACAGCTACCCTTGTTATGGAAGTAAATTCTATCTACTTCAGTGTCAAAAAAGGCCCGGATGATCCACATCTCTCTCTCTCTCTCTCTCTCTCTCTCTCTCTCTCTCTATATATATATATATATATATATATATATATATATATATATATATATATATATATATACACGTGTGTGCATGTGTGTGGAAAAGAAAAATGCAGAAAAACCATTCATCCATCACATCATAGTTACCCATTATACAAATTTCTTTACCTGCACATTTTTGCACACATTAGAATCTTCTGAATGTCCATTAGCAGATAGCTTTTGTAAATTCCGCTCAGATATTTTCAGTAAGCGTGTAATCTCTTGTGTAAGAGCCTCAATCACATGCTGGTGATTGTTGTTGAAAACATCAAGTAGAGCACCTTCATGAGCCTTAACCAATTCAACAACTTTTTGTTTTGCACGTTGCATGTCTGTGGTTATTTTTTCTGAAACATCCACCCAAGCTGGAGGTAGCCCCACAGTAACTGTACCTCTACTGCAGCAGCCAATAAAATCATTTGTGGTCAAAAGATATGACACTTCATGGAACAACACAGGTGATGAAAACCAAAAGCTAAGATATCATGTTGGCCAGCAATTAGCAGATGCAGAACAACAATTATGCAGCAGACTAATTTGCAATATCTATCAGATATCCATATTATGATTGGCTTTAGTTGATGTTAGATTTGACTCACCCAATGTTACAATCAGCTCAGGTCAATCAGTTTCTCAAAAAAATCCTCTGAATAAAATCGAACTGTTTGTGAATCAGTACTTTTTCACCATATGATTGTTAAGTTGTACAATATGTATATAGTTATTTCTTGTTAAACTGCTCTTGTTTTTTTACTCTCTTTTACAGGTTCTTCAAATATTTGTGGGATGAATGATTCTAAAGACATTTCGAGAGTATCAAAGATTGATGATATTGAAGATCCTTTATATAATAAAGCATATGATTGAGCACCTCTTGAAGAAGCGCTAAATGGACAAACTTGATAAAGTCTACGAAGACATCTTGTATAATGGGTTTCTTTTTTTTAATTTCAAACTGACAGTGAGACACCGTAAGTTTGAGGGGGGGTGTTAAGATTAATGTAATATATGTATATATATACGTATATATATATATATATTGTTTAATATATATTATAATATAATATATATATATAATGATATATATTATATATATTTTTAATATATATATATGGGAGAAGTCAAACTAGCTTTGACTTACTCCCAACGGCTAGAACTCTAGCCATTTGGGAGTTAGTCAAACCAAAGTTACCGGAAGCGCCTAGGCGTATGTGGAAGCGTGCTTCCTCGATACGCGCTTTCGAAACGCGTGGGGAAGCGTCCCCCTAAGCGCGCTTCCCCCTCGCTTCCCCATTTTTTTAATTTTTTTTGCTTCCCCCTCGCTTCCGGTTCGCTTCATAGGTCGCTTCCGGTTCGCTTCCTAGGTTGCTTCCGAGACGGTTCATAATTTTCTTCTAAGTGGTCCCACGCTTTCCCGCTTCCTAAATTTTTTAAAGTGCCTCGCTTCCCACTCCCGCTTCCCGTATCGCTTCCCGCTCCCGCTTCCTCGACTGGTAACTCTGAGTCGAACTAGTTTAAGTTGCTCCCAACGGCTAGAATTCTAGTCATTGGGAGCTCTCTCTCCCATTTGAGAGCTTTCCCCCTCTTTTCTTCTTCTCTTTTCTTCTCTGTAAATATGGGAGGGAGTGTGCCTTTGTAAAGTGAGAGCGTGATGGGTAGTATTAGGGTTTTTCATTATTTTTCGTTGAGTGTATTGTAGTGAGACTTCAATGTAATTTTATTTTGTATTTCTTTTAATGTCCATTATGAATAAAAGTATTTATTTACATTTTGATATGTGTCTTTTAAATGTATAATGTTTTGATTCTTGGAGACCATAATGAAGCGCATTGACATCCGTGCCATTTCATTAGAGGCACTTCATACCACTCATGTCAACTTTGAATGCTCTTGACATAATAATCTTCCCATCAATAAATCTACCATTCTAACAAACAGATGCATGAGTCCCATCAAACTTCACCAGGACAAGCTGAATACCTTCTCCTTTCTTTAAAAGCACTGATTATAATAAAACTCACCAAACAGTTCACCAACTTACAGTCCAAGCCCAAAAACATACCATAAATCTCAAAATACTCTATTAAAGGCAGTCAAAACACTCCCAATCTTTTCCAATAAGAAAAGTGATCTGACCGAAACAAAGTTAAGGCAGCCAAACTCAAAAAAACAGCCAGAATACCAAGAATTCTCAAATCTAGACAGATGCACAGGTCAAAACCAGAAAATATTCAAAATTTCATAAAAAATCCAATACATCTCCAATCACAACGATTCTTGATTTCCTAGACTCCTAAATTTAAGCTCTATCAAATCCCTATCTTACTCGAAGTAATCTCCAACAATTGTGCGGACGCCATCTTCTTGGCATGCAAAACGAAGTAGGGTCAGATTGATTGAAAATGGAGTTTCTCCCTTTCTTTATCCTCCAAATGACTAAAGCAAACCTTCCTCTTAGTTCTGATATAACTGATACCATATACAAACTCATAGCTTCATAGATGCATTCATGGCGAGTATGCACAAAAGAGGAAGAAACTTCATTAGCCCACAAAATGAATAGAATACAACCATAAAAAGGGACATCCATTCAACCTTACTATAGTACAAAAATAGTTGAATTTAACCTACTTGAAAATGTTCTGAAGTACTCCTAGAAAGAATGGCATATACACACATGTACATAGAAGGGGAATCACATAAATGGTAATATACATATGATACACAATTCTTAACAAGCCACAGAGGCACAAGTCTACTGCTTAGGAGCACCTAGGTGCCTAGGCAAGTTCCTAGGTTGGGGGAGGGCCACGAAGGTTGGTATTTTGCATTTGTTTTTATAATATTTGAAGCGTTATAATAATGTTTTGTTTGAGTTTTTTGAAATATTTAAGTTTTTCAGTGTCTTTTTTATTTTTTATATTTTTATTTTAAATAATTTTCTTGTTTTGTGTCTCTAGGTGATGCAGATAAACAAATATTTGTTTAGATGAAATTGATTGTTAGAAATGTAATTATATTTTAATTGTTTAGATTCATTCATGAATTTTTTTCAAGTTTTAGTTGTTTAGCTTCATAAACTATGTTAAATATATATTTATATTATTTTTAAGAATTTATTATAATTGCTTAATTGTTTAATTTATTTATTTTTTGTCTAGACCAGAGTTATCGAAAGCTTCTTAGATAGGTGGGAAGCTCACTTCCTAAAAACTTGCTTCAAAAACCTGGTACTCCTCGCTTCCGAAACTTGATGAGAGTCTCAATTCTCCCACGCTTCTCCTATGCTTTCCACGCGCTTCATCTATTCTTCTTATATGTTCCCTCACTCTACTTTTCATATTTTTATGTGTTTTCTCTTACACTTCTCACTCACTTCCATGTGTTTTCTCTAAATTGGCAATCATCATTTTTAGATTTTTGTTAAAAAAATAATTTTTATACTAAAAATCATGAAATTTAAGAATAGTCACTTTTATTTTAGTTTTTATTTGTGTTTCATTTCGACTCACTCAATTCATATATTGTTATTTTTTATTCATCGCTTCCCTCTTCCTATACATTTTAAAATGCATTGCTTCTCGCTTCTGCTTCTCATATCGTTTTCCGCTTTCACTTCCTAGTTTGGCAACCTTGGTCTAGACTACGACGACTAGTCCCGCCTAGGCACTGACAAGGCCTTTTAGAGGGCTGAAGCTTAGGCGCCGAATAGCGCTCTTGACTACTTAAGGATCATCGTAAATGTAAATATCAAGAACTGCAAGAACTCCGCCATGCCAGATAAATATTGTAGTACACTAATAACACTTTAATATAGATTACAAATATTATAGTACACTAATAACACTTTTATATAGCTTAAGATGAAATAGCAATTGTCCTTCCCATTCTAATAGATATGGATGCACAGTAGTAGGTACCCAAGTGGATTTAATAACCTTCATACCTAATCTTTGAAGTAGATCTCATGCATATTTTGTTGGAACAATACTAAACTGTTCATTGTACTACCCATGTCTATTCTCTAGAAATATCTTGAGGATCCAAGCTCCTTCATATGAAATCTTTTATGAAGGAATTTCTTGACTTCTGTTATTCAAAAATCTGATGGTTATACATGAATCCTTTTCAAACACAAAGAAAGTGTAGGCAACCAGTCTGAGACAAAATCCATGCTCTCCAACTGCATTACAAAAGCTTTTAAACTATGAGTCTGAGGATTGCTTCAGACCATAAGTTGTCCTTTTAATCCTACAAACTTCAATTCCCTTCTTTACAACCAAGTGCTACATATATACCTCATCATGAAGATTTCCATGCAAGAATGCATTTTAAATAAGTTCTTAAATGTTTCATTATTTCTTGTAGCTAACGACAAAACAAGTACCCATGTTAACAATTTAACCTAAGGTTTCATCGTGATCTAGGTCATATGTTTGGGTATAGCATTCAGTCAGTAAGTTCATTTTTTCTTTGTTTTTTAGAGAATAAAGGGGAATTCATTATCCAACTTAGATTAGGGAGTACTGGTTGTGTGTAGAGGATGATGCTAGCATCTGTACAGCTGACATCAGCGATCATATGGAGGACCTCAGCATGATGACATCACCCCTACCTAAACCGTTTTTGACAAATAGAAGGTTCTGCAATGTAGATCTAAGATAGGCTTATGCTTCTTTTTATTGTTCAAGAAAAGAACCTTAAAAATGAGAAGAAAAAGGTAAAAATGAATTGAGAAAATGAGGGATTAAGATGATTTTTAAAGACCTAAAATGAGCTTTAGTCCATGTTAGAAAGGAAAAGGAGAGATTTATGGAAAAAGATAGGAAAAGAAATATGATAGGAAGAAGTCTCGGGTAAGAGAATGAGAGAAAGAGACAGTGTAAGGATGATAGAATGAAGAGATCCAAAACCTGACCAAGATATAGTATGAAGAATACCTTGGGTCAATTGTCCAGATCGAACCACCTCATTGGATTCGATATTGCTTTGATACCATGTAAAAAAAGAGAAGATATGAGGAGGAAGAGGAGAGAAGAGAAGAGAAGAGAGGAAAAGGAGAATTAGAGCAATAACCATTCAGCCTAATAGGAGGGGCTGGGCATCCTCTATTATACTCATACGTCTCAAATTAAAAAAATGCCCTTAATTAACAATATGAGGATAATACCCCAAATAATGGATAAATATTACAAGCATGTCACTATGTAGATATACAAATCTGCAACTGAATGGCTGGTCTAACAGGTGTTAGACAGTTCATGAATTTCAAATGTATCATTTGGCTAGATCTCCAAGACCACATGTTCCAAAACAAAATGAAAAAGGGAAAAATTTGTGCAGGTCCCCAACTGCTGGATCCTCCCAATAAGTGAGTCACAATCCACATTGTCTTGTCACACTTTTGGTTCAGCTTCAAATGTCGTTCCACCATGAATACATTTCCAACTTGCTCTCATTATCTCTCTAGGTGTGGGTGTTTATGGAGAGAGGTGCCAATCTATGTTCTCTACTAAGTGACCTATTTAATGTGTATGAGACAGAATCTTCACTCTCTTTTATCTGCAGCTTCCCCCATCAATTAGAATCGAAGAAACCAATTTCTGCTCCTAAAGAAGATTCATCTTAATCATGTGATTAAGCAATTATTGGTATCTGCCATATGAAGTACATTTCCTCTTTGATTTTTTCTAGAAGGATAGAATTGTCCTCTCTTCGCTCCTATCATATGTCTCCCTTCCAGTACGTCTTCAATGGATTATTCTATTCTGGCTAGATCTCCTCCCGAAATGGTGGAGCAGCTAATTCCAGTAAAGAGCCCTTATATTGAAACATTCACATGCTCTGATCAACTTGTCAGAACAAACTCAAAAATGTTTTTCATATTTTTATGCTTCTTAAACTGGCTATATATATAGATATATATAGAGAGAGAAGGTGGTAGCTGCTAACCATCGTGTTATGGGAAAGGGGAGCTAAAGGCTGGCTTGAATGTTGCTTACTCTATCGAAAGCCGGTTGCAGTTACCTGGACTAGATTAAAACTCTCAAATATTCCAATGTATTAAGAACTTTAGGACCTGTGACCAGTGTTGTGAGAGGCGTATGCCTCAATACCTGAAGCGTACGCCTCAGAGGCGAAGCGCACGCTCAAGGTATTGAGGCGTTTCAGGCTTGAAACGCACGCTTCACTCATGTGAAGCGCACGCCTCAAGTCGAAACGCGCTTCGCTTCTGAGGTGTGCGCATCATGTTGAATGTCGTCTCCGATTCTCGATTCTGTTTCGAAAGAGATCAGAAGAGGTGAAATTGTTGCAGTGAGGAAGCAATGGCGTTGTAGACGATGCTCGTTCCGCTCGCGCCCAGGATGTAGGCCGAAGCCTTGAGCAGCCGCTCCAGCTCCAGCTCCGGCGGCTCGACGTCCACCAACACCAGGCGTCCCGGTTCCTGATCCCGCGGCTCTTCCTCCGATTTCGAGACGGAGCTCGAGCTATCCGAGACGCCGTCGTCGTCGTCGCCTCTCCCTTTCCGGCTGGCTCGCAGGCACGACCATCTCCCGGCGTCTTCATTCTTCTTCCGGTCTCCAGAAATTTCTGCCACAGCCGCTGCATCGGCCTTCTTTCTCTTCACCTGGTACCGGTAAATGAAGACCATAGACACGAGGCTCAAAGCCGCGAAGTTTCCGACGACGATTCCGGCGATAGTTCCGGGAGTCAGCGTCTCTCCTCTGTTGCGGCTTCTCCGGCTGAGGGCTCCCGTTCTCCGTCGACTGCTCCGGCAGGCTCTCAGGTATGGCCGTGATCGCCGGCGGCGACGTCGTGGTGTTCGGCGGCGGGTTGGAGAGAGTCGTCGGGACGCTGCAGAGGCTCTCACATTTGTTTCTAATTTTAATGACATGACCTCTTTATTCTAATCCGTTAAAGAGAGGACCTCTCTTAACCGATTCAAATATTTTCATAGTTAATGCAAAGTGTCATGTAACACTTTGTTTATTGAAAGATATATGATACACAAATGCCCAAATAATTTTAAAATGACATTCTTAAGACACATGATAACAATGTCAATTAAAAGAACTTAAAAAGAGTCCAATTTTTGGCCCTTGATGCCCTTGCTTCTGCTTTATAATATTTAGGAAAATCCAGAGCCTACCGGATCTGGTACAGGTCGAGACCAGATCTATTACTCAACGAGAGGAAGTGCAGCGAGGGAGCGGTGGTGAAATTGTCTACCGGTTTATTTACGTGCTTCAAAGAAGAAATTGTCTATTTATTTTTTTACTTATCTTTTTTGGAGTTGTTGGATCGCTTGGCCGGAGGGTTGCCGGCAGTGGAGCACTTGCGCTTGAGGGTGGAGTTCCAGTGGTTCTTGATGGATTTGGAACTTAATTGATCTTGTGAGGACACAATTTATTTTATACTGTCATTTATTATTTATTATTAGTTTTTATTTAAAATTTTCATTATTTTATTAATATTATATATTTTATTATTTTGATCATGAAGCTTACGCTTCAACGCCTCGAGGCTTATGCCTCGCTTCATAACAGGCTCAACGCCTCGCTTCGCCTCATCGCATTTAACAACCTTGCCTGTGACCCCCTTCACTATAGTCATTCAAGTTAGAACAAGTCTACCATTATTCCATTAAAGTCTATATCATAATGGAAGCTATGAAAAACCATCCTCATATTTGTTTGGAATGGTGTTAGTAGATACAGCAACTCTTCCTCTAACACCTTTTCTTCCTAGAGTCCAATTCGGACACATTCATTAATCTGATGACACATCCATTAATCCTAGAGTCCAAACTCTACTAACGTTATAAAGATTCTTCTAATTCATTCCTATTGCTGAGCTAGTACATACCACTAGAAGATAAATATTCAACCCTTTTCTACCTTTCCAAGCAAAATTGCAATAGCTAATAATAACCCCATATTCTTGATCTAGCTAGTTTAGCAGTTTCTTGCATTGGATAAATGGATTCTGATGGGCAAGAGTATTCTGGAAAAATCTCGGTGTTTTTCAAGTTGTAGAATATACCAATCTAGAAGCATCACCCCTATTGCTTGCTATCAAACCCAATGCAGTATCTTGGTTTGATTCTTCCAGTTTGTTCACTACACCTGTCTCTAGTGTTTCCTTCAACTGCATTGCTGTATGTTCAACAACTATCTCCCTGTTAATAATGTCAGTAATTCCATCGTTCAAAATGCTAAACTTGTTGGAACCATAAAGATCTTTGATCTCCTCTTTTTGATAGGATTTGATGAACTTCAATTGCTTTAGTTATTATTTTCCACCATAAGCTTTTCCAAAAATTTAGCACAACTTGCATGTTGACATAGACTGATCCTATGGTTGCCAAAGTGGGGAAGCAGAAGTGAGAGGCAAGGGTTTTTTAGGTTCACGTGTATCAGGAAGCATTTATTACTAGAAATCATTTAAGAAGTGCTTTCAAAAAATTTCTTAGAATTAGAAAGCAAAAAGAAAAAGAAACAAATTGTCATACCATGAGATAGTAAGTCCAGTATAGTATGGGGCACAAAAAAAGTTTAACTAAAACTCATCAAAATTGTATCAGCTTTAGCTTTGCCCAACCGCACAAGTGACAAAATAAAAGCAAGGCCCATGCCATCTCATAATCCCATTGCGTGCATATATCTGCACATACCTGCATTCCCAAAATTTACAGCTGGGCTTTGTTGGGGCATATAATCTTGATCTTCAAAAAACAATATTTGGCAACTAAGCCTATATCACCTTTTGTCTCTTTTCGTACTTCAACAGAGATGATGGTGATGGTTGGTACTGACTCAACTAGGATGGAAATAAAAAAAAAAAGGAATATCTTTGTCAGTAAGGAGCCTTCATTATCATCCTTTACATTTAATGATTTGAGCACACCATGATTCTGCTAGCAATCCACAGAAAGCAATTATTTTGTCCCAACAACTTATACATGAATTGCAGAATAAATATTCAATGACTCTCACAAACAGATCAGACAATTGACAACTACCAATATCAAATAATCAAGGTATTCACCACACCACTGGCTCATGTCCCGTGATGTCCAACTCACCATAAAGGAAGATAGCTATGTTTAGGGCAATTGATAGCTGTCATCAATTTTAAAAGCAGTTGCCAAGAGGAAGAACAGAAATTCAGAACACTCTTAGTTGCATGTTTCAGCTGATGTCAGCATTTCTCAGCAGATGATAAATGAACACATATTGCAATTAATGGTTAAAGATCGTATGAGAATCGAGTAAGCTACATAATTGCTCAGATGCCCGAATCATTCAAACTCATCATCTTTGACCGATTTCAAGAATGGGCACGGTCTCTGATTGTCCAGCCATAACTCGGATAGGTGAAGAGATGACACAGAACCATTGAAAATCAAGGTGTTTCACATGCCAACAAAATAAGGAAAGGGCAAGCTCCAAATCCAAAAAATATAAAAGTATTCTGTAAAAACTCTGCCGTCGCCATAGATGACCTAACAAACCATAACTTCTGTTTTTTGCCTTTAACTTGAAACATGGATAAAATTGATGATTTATTCATCGAAAAACAAATGCTCTGCTTATCGAAAACAAAAATGCTCTATTACTCTTTCGTTGGATCTTCCACAAGTATACGAAGAACAAGACTGTCAGAATGAGCCCCATAGGAAAGAATTAAGTTGCCATGACGGATGCCAAGATTCCATGGTTAAAATACAAGCAACATACACTGATTTACTAGATCTTCATCTTCCAAATGATAAATCCTTATTACCCTCTTATGGATTTTCACATCCAAATTTCAGATAATCACGATTATAATTCTCTAGCACCAGGAAACTAAATGAAACGGGATCACCCACAAAAGGAAAAGCAAGCCTAATTTCGATATGGGCAATGAAATTAAAAGGAAAATTAAAATGAATCTGGAAACTAACCTCGAATTCCCAGGATCTTCGGTGCTGAGAGGTGTATAAGGCCGCCCCTGATGCAAAAGCGAAGCGCTCACCATCTCAATCACTGGACCACCTGAAGGAGAATAAGACGGGCTCGAGTGGATTCGAGCATTTCGGAGACCATCCCTATACTGTTTGTACTGCTGCGTTCTATTCCTCGTTGCCATCAGGGCCCGTTAGGAAACACGGAAACCCTTGAATTCGGAGGCGTTTGATGGTGGTGACGACCAAAATTACCAAATCATCCGAGACGAACTCAACGTAACTCCATAATTCCCACGACGTGAGCAAGAAAACCCCCGAAAACCACATACCAGCGTCGATCTTGTTCCATTTCGGCACAAACCCACAAGCAAAACCCCACGAACACCCAGATCGAAACCGACCCAATTTCCAACTCCCCAGATGCCAGAAAACGAATTAAACCCCAAAAAAGTCAGAGAAAAGCCAAATTCAAACGCTAGGTTTCGAAATTTCCATCATCCACTCATATGCAAACTCTGATTTGGGTACCAACAACGAAGAAATCAAGAAAGAAATGATGCATAATCAACACAGTCGGTGGAAGGAATGAAGAATCGACGCGAGTACTCGCCGATGCGTTACGAGCAAGACTGGAACGCTCGAAGAACCCGGAAAATGGGAGGATCGGGGGATTCGAATCTGAGTATTCGTGAGTACCTTTCGCTTCGCACGTAAAAAGGCGGTTTTCTTCTGCAAATAAAACTAGGGGAACGATTTTCCATATGCTTTTAGCGCAAGTTTGGCAGGAAGGATCGATTTTCATATGTATGAGTGAATACCCTGTGGAAATGTGAAATTAGTTTCTTATGTTAGTTTTAATATGTAACACGGGACATGATTCAATTTGCCATGTTTGTTTTCATAGCCCGGATTGTTAAAATCCAACTAATTCGGAACTCCAAACGTTCTATAGATTAGATATAATATTACATCGACACCCCAAACAAGTTGGATCTTAATTAGGGATGCAAACAGATCTTATCCGGATCAGCTAAATACATAGGAAAGTTGGATCCAGATCGGGTTGGAACAGCCAAAAATCCTAAAAGTGGAATACTAGATCCGGTCTCTCTGCATACCTAATAATATTATTTTTAATTTTTTTACAATAAGATCCAAATCCAAATGTATCTGGATCCAGATGTGCTAATCCGTGATGCTACCAATCACTTCATGCAATCTCATGTTACAGAAGAACATATTCATACCTGAAAAGTTTTGACATTGTTCTCCATCACGAGGATGCTTCATGCATAAAATTAGCAAAATGAAAAGCCAGGCAAAGGAAAACAACATCATGTTTAGGAAACACAGAGATACTGCATAATAGATGTTGACCTAGAACTGTGTATATTGTTCAACCCATGTGGACTTTGTTGGTTCAAACAAAACAAGCCCTTTTAAAATCTTACAAGCTTCAATACTCCCCCAATTGAACCACCCTTCCATCGAGACTGTTGAGAAACCTTCACCACCGACCCAGATTTCAACCTCCTGAGAAAGAGAGATCAAAACACCATCCAAAAGCAGCCTCTGGTAGGTAATATAAGGTAAAAGATTTTGACTTAACAGAATACACTATGTCTGGTCATGTAACTGTCAAATATATTAGTCGACCTACCAATCTTCGATATTATGACGGATCATCAAATAACTCCCCTTCACCAGATGTGAGTCAGAGTTTTTGATCCATGGGAAAATCACTTAGGGCAGCTCCAAGAAGTCCTGAACCAGATAAAATATCTAAGGTATATTTCCTTTGGCTTAGAAATATCCCTTTTGGTGACTTGGCAACTTCAATACCTAGGAAATATTTTAGAGGGCCCAAATCTTTAATATGAAATTGTGCATGCAGAAAAGACTTCAAAGAAAGAATATCTGGGTCATAATTCCCTACAATAATAATATTGTAGACATATACAAGTACTGCCGTGATTCAAGAATTACATTTCTGAGTGAAAAGGGTGTAGTCAACATTAGATTGGATAAATCCCGCAGAAAGTAAGGCATGAGTCAATTTGCTGAACCAGTTGCGTGAGGACTGCTTAAGCCCGTATAAAAACTTTTTTAGGAGACATACTTGAAGCTCTCCTTTGTGATGGATTCTATCTGGCAAATCCATATATATCTCTTTATCAAGGTCACCATGAAGAAAAGCATTGTTGACATCAAGCTGGTGTAATCGCCATTGAGAAATGGAAGCGAGAGCAAGAAGACATCGCACAGTAACTAGTTTCGCAACAGGAGCAAATGTTTTGTGAAAATCGAATCCTTCTACCTGTGTATAGCCCTTAGCCACGAGACACACTTTGTATCTTTCAATGGAACCATATGCACGTCGTTTGATTTTGAAGACCCATTTACACCCAATCAGTCTCTTATTTGGTGGCAGCGTGACCACTTCCCATGTGTGATTGTCCTCAAGAGCTTTAAGCTCTGCGATCATTGCCGCTTGCTAGTTTGGATTCTGAACAACTTCACTAAAATGGCGTAGCTCTTGGTCAGATAGAACTGCACTAAGGAAAGCTCGATGGGAAGTGGAAAATTTGTGAAAGTGTAAATAGCTGGTGATGGGATAAAGGGAGGTAGGGGACTTACCATTTGAGGTGGGTAGAATGCTGGCGGAATTGCACACAAAGTCAGTCAAGTAGTGAGGTCAGATGTGGGGTCGACTTGAGCGACGTAGTGGTGGAAGAGACAATGGAGCAGGTGAGCTAACCAGGGTGGATTCGGTTGGTGGTGGACTAAGGGATTCTGATTGTGAAAGAAAATCATTGGTTGTTTCATTAAGTATAGGAGAAGGGATTGGTGAGGTTTCATGATTTCTAAAAGGAAACTCATTTTCATGAAAGATGGCATCCCGGCTAGTGAAAGACTGATGAACATCGAGATTAAAAACTTTATAGCCATGTTGACCAAATGCGTAACCAATAAATATGCAACGTTTAGCTCGTGCAGAAAATTTATCCTTGTGAGGATTTGTATCATGAGCATAACAAAGACAACCAAAAATACATAAATGTCCATAAGATGGAGTTTTATGAAAAAACATTTCATATGGGGTTTTTCCATGAAGAAGTGGTGTGGGAATACGATTAATGAGGTAGGTGGCGGTGAGAATGCATTCTCCCCCAAAATGAATTGGTAAGCAGGCTTGAAAATGTAAGGCTCGGGAAACCTCAAGGAGGTGCTGATGCTTGCGCTCAACACGCCTATTTTGCGGGGGGGGGGGGTATTGACGCAAGTGCGTTGGTGAACAATGCCATTGTCAGAAAAAAAATGTTGCATCATATGAGAGAGAAATTATGTACCATTATCCATACGATTTTTTTTATGACCAACTGGAATTGAGTTTTGACCATTTTGCAAATTTTAACTAGGTTAGAATAATTTTTAGATTTAAATCTCATCAAATAAACCCATGTGCAGCGGGAAAAAACATCTACTATGGTGAGGAAGTATCGTGCATCGGTGTGTGATGGTGTAGCGTAGCCACCCCAAATGTCCACATGAATGAGGTCAAAAGGGAAATCACTCTTAAAATTATTATCAGAAAAAGGTAAACGTGATAGTTTTTCACAGTGGTATGCATGACAAATATGTAAAGAACAATTGGTTATAAAATTATGATCCCGAGCTAATTGAGCAAGTCACTCCTTGGATGGGTGACCGAGTCGTTCATGCCAAAGAGTGTATTTATTTGGGGATGCAACATTCATGGCTTGAGAAGGAATGGTGGGTGTGTGGAGGTGGTACAATCCATCGTGCAAACTACCCGCTCCAATCAGCATCTTCTTAGTTGGATCCTGAAAAACGCAAAATGTTGGGAAGAATATGACAACACAATTAAGAGAGTCAGTGAGTTTATGGACAGAAAGAAGATTAAATCGGAAACTAGGAACATAAAGGACATTGTATAAAATAAGATCTTTGTATATGTAACTTATGCCATAGTGTATAACATGTATAGTTTGGCCATTAGGTAGTCTAACTGGTTTAGAACTAGGGAATGTATGGGCGTCATAAAGCAGTGATAGGTCAGATGTCATGTGATCGGATGCACCAGTATCTATGATCCAAAGAGCAAAATAGGGATGATTACTAGCCATGTTAGCGGTTGTCGTGTTGGAATCTAGAGAGATAAGCGACAACAATTGCTTTATTTGTTCCTTGGTCAATGTGGATATGGCATCGATTTGAGTATTACTTGTTGTTGTAGAGAGACATGCCTTGGGGCCGGTGAAGGTATGTAGAGACTCCTTTAAATCGAATGGCTTCGTATTGCTCTTTTCTTGCTGGAGATGTGGGGGATAACTGTGAAACACATAACATCGTGCTTTGATGTGGCCGAGCATGCTGCAATGATCTCATTTAGGTCATCCACGTCCTCGCCCTTGTCCTGATGATTGAACTTGTGGCTGATTGACACGCATATTTAGTGCGGTGGAATCGACTTGATGAATAACTGATTGAAATAAGTGTTGGCTTTCTTCTTTCTAGACCATTGCATATACCTTGCTGGTGCTGGGAATTTGATTGATGGCTAAGATTTGACACCTGATGATGTTATATGAGTCATTGAAGCCAATGAGAAATTAGAATATTTTTTCCTTTTGATGATACGAGTTGTGTTCTCTCAATGCCCCACAAGTGCAGTTTGGTATGTCCAAATAGGACTGCAGCTCGTCCCATAGGGTTTTTAACCATGTGAAATATGTGGACAAGGAATTTTGTTCTTGCCGGTAATTTGATGAGTTTTTTTAAGTGAAAAATACAGGCTGAATTGCCTTGAGAGTGTCGTTCTTCAAGATCGAGCCAAACTGCTCGAGTTGTGTCAGTGTATATAACATTGCTAGCAATTTCTTTTGTGATTGAATTAAGGAGCCACGAAAGAAGCATGTCATTACATCGATGCCATACATGATAGTTTGGGGCTGATGCGGATGATTCAGAGATTGAACAGCAGTGCAATAGATTTTACATAAGCTATGTAAATGAGCTTATATGAGCTGAGACGAGATGAACACCACTTGTTCGTGCTCGACTCGGCTATGTATAGCAACCGATCTCATGTTCGGCTCACCATCCAAATGAACCAAACATGAATGAGTTTGGGACGAGCCGAACTGAGCTGAGCCATGAGTTGCTTGATTTTATTACCAGCCCTACTTGCAGCATGTTTTTTATTTTGATGAGGTAGGGTTCTTTGAGGGCTCTGACCAAAACCACATCCAAGTACTATGCTCTTCCAACACAATATGTTCTAGAAAATTTAAATATGCTTTGCTACGCAGTTAATCAACAAGGTTGTTCGGTACTGTTTCTATGTTGTTGTACCCATATCAAGTTTGGGGCAATTTCTGGCCATTGTTCAAGCTGAATGTTAGCATAGGGTCTAAATGGATCCTTGCTCAGTGAGACACAGAGACCCACTCAGAGTTTATACTTGTTATATTTAGATGCATAGTATGTTACTCACTCTATGTCTATGTGCATGTGCATGTGCATGTGCATGTGCATGTGCATGTGCATGTGCAAGTGCATGTGCAAGATAGGATATTAGTGCTTACGTATAAGTGGGTTGACAAAAATAGGATAATTAAATTTCAACATATGTTGTTCATGTTGTTGTCTCCACATGCTTTCACAATATTGTTGTTATTGAATGGATCATGTGTATCATTTTTATTTGGACCATGTACCTTGTCAGTGTATTTCTAATCAAACTGATGGCATGAGTAAAGTGGTGGTTCAACGTGATACACTGTATTACTCTATTTAATTCATAATAACTTCTACTTTTAACTTTCTCGAGAAGTTACTGACCTCTTGCTTTCTCGAGAAACTAGCCAAGGGATAGACATAAATTAACCTCTATATTTTGGGAACGTATTCAATGCAAAGTAATTACAAATCTCATTATTTTGGATAAATATTCAATGAATGAAATTATTGTGTAACTGTTCTCAATCAAGGAGATCTATTGACAAATGCCTCATGTTGCATGTATCTTTTGGAAGGTGAATCATCACAAACATCGTATCCCCGACCAGCATGAGGAAGGATGGAAACGAGTTGGCTTGGGTCCCAAACTGGTGGAATCCATATCTGAAAACTTGGTTTCTTCACGTTATCGCCTTCACCAAACAAGTAACTCAAGTAGTCAACCGATGATTTCTTGAAAAGGTAAGCTTTTTTCTTAAATATTTACTGACCTCTTGCTTTCTTGAGAAACTACTGAAGGGATATATATACATCAACCTCTGTCAATGCAAAGTAATTACTAACCTCATTATTTTGGATAAATATTCAATGAATGAAATTATTGTATAACCATCTTTTGTTCTGAATCGAGAAGACCAAGATACTCATCCAGGGTGCCGCCTACTGTAGTAGAAAAGCATGGAAGGATTGTTGCCCATCCCTGGTTCTTCCTCTTTGGGGGTCTCGCCAGAAGCCACTGCAGGCTACTTAGGGACCTCTGTTGTCTCTACGCCCGGCTCTGCTGATCCTCCGTCTTGACTCAACCTGTAATAAAGTGGGCCCAACTGCATAGAATCGTACCACCTCATGTGACTTTATGTCGTCCTAGAGTCACTCCCAGGGTGCCGCCTACTGTATCTGAGTGCCTCGCCCCTTCTAAACATTCTCAGCAGCAAGCATCTTCACAGCTCTAATAATGTACCAGGGTCACTACAAGAAAACCGTGGATTAGCGACGGCCTCTATCCATCGCTAATCCGTCACTAAGCCGTCGCTAAACTGTTTAGCGACGGCTTAGCGACGGATTAGCGATGGATAGAGGCCATCGCGATTTTTTGCTCGCTAATTAGCGAAAAAAATTATCTGTCGTTAATTCCGTCGCTAATTTGCGACAGATTAGCGACGGAAATTATCCGTCGCTAATCTGTCGCTAAATTTTAAAAAAAAAATAAAAAAAAATTGATCCTTGTCGGGCGGTATTCCGGCAGCACTAAGCCGGACTTATACCGCACCCGACAGGCATTGCATGCACATAACGATCGCTCTGCCTCATCGCGAACCGGCGTCGCCGTCCTCCATGAACCGGTGCTCTCCGGCGTCGCCGTCCTCCATGAACTGGCACCGTCATCTTCCGTGAACCGGCGTCGCCGTCATCCTCTGTGGACCGGCGTCATCGTCCTCCATGAACCGGCGCCAATGTCCTCCAGCAATCGTCGACCGTCCTCCGTGAATCGACGTTGTTGTCCTCCGTGAACCGGCGCCGACATCATCCAGCGATTGCCGACCGTCCTCCGGCGTCGCCGTCCTCCGTGAATCGGCATTGTCGTCCTCCGTCAACCGGCGCCGACGTCCTCCAGCGATCGCCGACTGTCCTCCGGCGTCACCGTCCTCCACTCTCATGTACATGCTCTCCAATAAGCTCTCCGACGTCGCTCGGTTTAAATCGAGCGCGGTCGATTTAAATCGAGCGCGGTCGATTTAAATTTCAAACAGGAAGAGAGGGAAAATTTCGCGCTTGGTTTAAATCGAAAATTAGCGACGGATTAGCGACGGAAATTTTCCCTCGCTAATCCGTCGCTAATTAGCGACGGATTAGCGACGGAAAATTTCCCTCGCTAAATCCCTCGCTAAAATGTTTTTCTTGTATTGAAAATTAGCGACGAAATACTTGTTGTCGTTAATTCGTCGCTAATTAGCGACAGATTAGCGATGAAACAACTTTCATCGCTAATCCGTCGCTACTTAGCGACGGATTCATTAAGAAAGTTTTCTCTAGCTAATCTGTCGCTAATTTGCGACGGAAAAAATCCGTCGCAAATTTCCGTCGCTAATTAACATTTTTCTTGTAGTGGGTGTGGTGAACAGTCTCTCAACTTGTGGTGCAGCAGGGACTCCTTATAAAATTTTGAATTGCCTTATCACTTGATCTGGGTAATTAGGCTCACTTATCCGATTAAACAGGAGGGTGCAAGGAGCACGATCCAGCTAGATCGTAGCTCTTAATGATTGCTCCTCCTCTAGAGTGCAAGTCCACTAGGGAGAAAATGCAAAAAAAGGTGAAGAAAATCAAAGCTAAAAGGAAAGAAAAGAAGAAATCCTTACCTTGAAATGATCCACTGTATCGAGTGTTGTCCCGAGCATTGGTTGTGAGTGCTCATCTCTCGCATGGTGAGTCTCCCACCAACGCAACCTAGCACTACCAGAAGAAGTTGAAAGAGCCATCATCCTCAAATGTATCTCCACAGCTGACAGATCCAGAAAGCAAAAGTAAGGAACAATCAAGAGAAAGAAATCAATATGAAAGAGATAAATTTTGAAAAAGAAAGTATTGTACCGTCAGAAGAAGGCCACAACCCACCAGAGCATCTGCGCTCTTTCTCAAAGAGCGGTAGGAGTAGGCCAGGATCCCGTTGCACCAGTCATATCAGAATAGATCCTCCACAAACTCTATGTACTAAAGAGCGAAGCAGGTTATATGTCCCCCCCCCCCCCCGAACAAGGGAGTTAGCTACATCTCATGTTCGGGGTCCCAAAGAGCACCACATATGTAAGCATGTGCGTCTCGTATCCCCATGTTTGTCAGCATTAATTAGTGTTGGAGTTTGATGTGATTGCAAAGACTTAAGTACCCTCTCTTCCATTGGTGCAAAAAAAATGACGATTCTTGAAAAGGAGTGGTTGTAAAAACTTAAGTGCCCCGAAGATGATTATTTAAGACCCAGTCTCTGCACTGCAGGATTATCTGAAAAAGAAATCTCCCCTGAAGAAGGCCATGAACATCAACCCTCTCACTCTCTCTCTCTCCCTTCTCTTTCTGCTTCTGTGTACATCCAGCAGAAAATCCTACATTGCTCCATCAAGCACCGACTGACCTGCACATTAACTGTTGTGGAACCTGATTCAGAGTTTTTACCCTTACAGGAGGAGGGTTTGGGGGCAACTCCTAGCGTGGGTAGCATCATTCAACTAAATGAGTTGTAGATCCTGATTCAGAGTTTTTACCCTTACAGGAGAGGGGTCTGATGCTCCTCCCAACGTGGGTAGCATCATTCAACTTAAAGAGTTGTGGAGTCTGATTCAGAGTTTTTACCCTTACAGAAAGGGGGGTCTGAGGACTCCTCCCAGCGTGGGTAGCATTATTCAACTTGAAGAGTTGTGGAGTCAGATTCAGAGTTTTTACCCTTACAGAAGGGGGGTCTGAAGGCTCCTTTCAGTGTGGGTAGCATCATTCAACTTGAAGAGTTGTGAAGTCTGATTCATAGTTTTTACCCTTACAGAAGGGGGGTTTGAGGGCTCATTTCAGTGTGGGTAGCATCATTCAACTTAAAGAGCTGTGGAGTCTGATTCAGAGTTTTTACCCTTACAGAAGGGGGGTCTGAGGGCTCGTCTCAGCGTGGGTAGCATCATTCAACTTGATGAGTTGTGGAGTCTGATTCAAAGTTTTTGCTCTTATAGAAGGAGGGTTTGTGGGCTCCTCCCAGCGTGGATAGCATCGTTCAACTTGATTCGTTGTGGAGCTTGATTTAGAGTTTTTACCCTTATAGGAGGAGGGTTTGGGGGCTCCTCCCAGCGTGGGTAGCATCGTTCAACTTGATTCGTTGTGGAGCCTGATTTAGAGTTTTTGCCCTTACAGGAGGGGGGGGGCGGAGGCTCCCCCTGGCACGGGTCCCGGGTGTCGTGGTCAAAAAATGCATAAGGTATCGTGGTGAGAAAGACATATTTTTGTTCCAAGCAAAGTTATAAGAAATCAATGGAAAATCCAACAAGGAGCATGCCAGAATCAAGATGTGGATGTCAAGCGAGAATGGTGTTGTGCAACTCAAATAACACAAAATAATAGAGGTTTGGTTTTTAGTTAAAATAAGGAATGAAATGACAATAGAAATCACTAAAAATTTACAGAAATAAACTAGACTCAATAACGAAGACACCACTTTTTACGGATTTGGAATATGATCTTCGGTTAGGGAGATATGGCTCTGACAAGTTGGTCCTAATTCGGGTAGCGATTTACAGCGATTTGCGTACTGAATAACACTACAAATCGCTATAATGATTTGCAGAAGACACTATAAATCGCTATAGTGATTTGCGGAAGACACTACAAATCGCTATAGTGATTTGCGGAAGACACTACAAATCGCTATAGCGAGATCCAACAACACTATAAATCGCTGTGGGGCTCGTTGGAGACCCAAAAATACTATAAATCGCTATAGTGATTTGCAGAAGACACTACAAATCGCTGTTGAAAAACCGAATAACACTATAAATCGTTGTGGGGCTCGTTAGAGACCCAAAAATACTATAAATCGTTGTAGGAAAGCCCGATAATACTACAAATCGCTGTTAGAAGGCCCCAAAAAAATTTGGTCTGGAGGGCGCTGCCCCCGCCAGGGGCGGCTCCCCTTGGACCCCCGCCCGCTGACCGTGCAGTGGGATCCGCGTCGGGGGGGAGCCCCCGGACCCCCCTCCTATAAGGGCAAAAACTCTAAATCAGGCTCCACAACACATCAAGTTGAATGATGTTACCCACGTTGGGAGGAGCCCCCAAACCCCCTCCTGTAAGGGGAAAAACTATGAATCAGACTCCACAACTTATCAAGTTGAACGATGCTACAGTCAGTGTGCAGGTCAGTCGGTGTTTGATGGAGCAATGTAGGATCGTCTGTTGGATGTGCACAGAAGTAGAGAGAGAAGGGAGAGAGAGTGAGAGGGTTGATGTTCATGGCCTTCTCCAGGGGGAACTCTTTACCTCCCTTGATTTCTTCTCTAGAGAGAGAGAGAGAGGGTTTTACAGTGTTTTACGGAGAAGGAAGAAGAAGATGACGATGAAAAGTTCAAACAAACATTTTTTATGGCTCAGGCTTGTTTCGTCGGATGACCATCGGATCGTTGGCTCACCATTGGATCGTCGACTCACCATCGTTTCGCCGGATTACCATCGGCGAAACGATTAAGGTTCGTTTCGCTGGGTAGACTTTGAAGAGTCAACATCATCCTTGACTTTCTGGATGGAGGACATGTTTGTCCTTTTTTTGAACTGTTTGTTTTTTCTTTTTTGAATGAAGGGCATTTTTGTCATTTTCTCAAACCATTGCTTTATGAGAAGAATAACAAGAAAGGATACTTAGGTCTTTGCAACCACACCAGACTCCAATGCTAAGTGATGTCAACATACACGGGAATACGAGCCCCATGTGCTTGTATACGTGGTGCTCATTCAGACCCCCGAACACAGATGTGGGATTCAGTGAATCATCGGGGGCGAACATACACCACCCTCCCTGGGAAAGAGGCATACCCCCATCAAACATCGCAGGTCATGCACATTGTGTCGTACACCATGAACATTGGCCACAAATTGGGTCCACAACTAGCGCATCTCAATCTTCCCATCAAGGGGCTTTTGCCCAAAAATCCTATAGAAAATCATGAATGGATTCTCACTCAAAGTCATCATCGGATGACGGCCCAACAAATGGCAAACCTCTGAGGGACTGATGGTCATCTCACCCAAAAAAAAAAAATGAAAGGTGTTGGTCTCTTGCGTCCACTCAATCAAAGTCATGACCAACGCCCTATTGGTCTTTGTCATCATATATTGGGCCAAGCCACCGAACTTGATCTCGTCCAAAGAGGCCATGAGTTCAGGATCCTCGTAAATCCACCAAGTCAGCATCAACTCCAAGTGCTCTCGCACTCTTTACTCTAGGATATCCTGAAATTTATAAGTCGAGTAAGCAAAATACGAAAAATAGTTGCTCAAAAGAGAAGAAAAAAGAGAAACAAAAAGTGATGAGGCTGATCAGGAAAAAACTTCTGAATTGCTAACAGAAGAAAGGAGGGATCAAAAGCAAACCTATATCGTCATCGTCTCCCTCCAAGAACTGAAATAGGAATATTTGTCGCATGAAGAGTAGACACCCCTGAATAGGCTATGGAAGCCTCCTGCACAAACTGTCCTCGTCCTACCCTCAGAATAGTCCTATGTGGAAGAATGCTAAGCTCCTCAGGCTTTGCAACTGCCCCGTGCTCATCGCTCCCCTCTACTACATCTCTCTCAAGAAAGGAAAAGCTCTCATTTGGTGTGATAGTGAAGATCACATCTTGTAGATCCACCAGCTTCTCTTTACGAAGCAAAGGAATGCCCTAAGTAGGTATTTCTCACCGCGTTTGCTGACCTTTCTGTGACACAAAATATTGTCATTAGTCATCCTTTAACGAAAAAGTGTCTTGTCGTTAACAGAAGCTGACAACAAATGAATTTGTCGTCATCTTTCTACCGAGAAATGTTGACGACAATTCATTTTGTTTGAATTGTCGTTAAAATCACTCGGATTGTCATCAATGCCCTGACTCCTTCGATGATGTGTTGTTAATGTCTGTTTTTTTTTTGCATTTAAATCCTATTTTTGGGTTTCTAATCATGTCTGGAACTATTCTAACAGTGGCGGAGCCAGAAGTTTTCCGTTGGGTGGGCAGACTTCGGGTCTCGGGGACAATGCTATGGTCTTGAAGGACGATCCATTTATCCTAACCAGTGGCGGAGCCAGAAATTTTTTGCCCACCCATCGTCAGAAGAAATTTTGGTTGTGCATGATATATCTGACATGCTCTTCTAGAAGCAGCCTCCCTGGTCGGAGAAGGTGATGGCCATCAAGTTGATGGTACCATCTGGTTTCATCATTCTGAGGGCCATCATGGCATCGGCCAGCCCGTGGTCAGGCTACAACACACTTTCAATCCCTCTTTTCCTCCATTTAGTGAAGCAAGCATAGTGTTTTGCATGGCACTCATAACCAGATTTAGGTTCCAGTCATCCATATCGCCATTCCTGTGATTAGGACCTCACCGATGCAAGTTGTTTTCATCAAATTGGACCCTATGTATGTGATCTACATCATCCATTTAGTGAATGATCGGCATTTGAATAGACAGAATCCGACTTATGTGCAGAACTTTTTGCTTATTCAAAAATCAATAACCATTAATAAAAACATGGTTTTTTTTTGTTAAAGAACACTGTCAAAATAAATTGAAAAACATGTTATTTTTTGTTAAAGAACACTATCAAAAGATTGATTTCTATTAAATCAACCGTGCTGAACCCATCGATAGGGCTAGATTAATCAAACAACTTAGTACCAATGAGATCCCAGAGGGAGTTATGACCATAGAGGATGATACAGGGATGAGTGGAGCCGGGTTCCCCATAAATGTAGGTTACACGGTTTCATAAAGAACAAATGACAAAAGAAGAAGCTGGGGGAAAACACACAGATCTTAGTTGAATATTCACAAGAGAGAACTCCAACTCCTATAAACTAATAACCCATCTCTTTTGCAGTTTTTACACAGTTCAATAAGGTAAAAAAATTAAAGGAAAAGATTAGCACTACCATCGTCAGAAGAAAACACACATGGACGCATATTCTTTCTATAACATCGACAGAAGAAATTTTTTTTCCTGTTTCTAATTCTGGGGTGGGCGACCGCCCACCCCTGGCTCCGCCAGTGTATTCTAAGTTGTTTTTCGAACGATTCGAACTTAAAAACATAGGTTTTCATGCGGATTTTGCCAAAAAACTAAATTTGGGAACTTTTCTAAGAAATTGAAGGGTCACTCTTCGATTTTTTTAGTTTTTTCAATGTTTTAACATGGAGAAAGGCTCCCCATGTTGCCATTTTTGCCCTAGAAAGCTTTTGCACCGATCAAATCGGGTGTTCATGCACCAAGAAAATGAGACATAAAATTAAGAAAAAAGTTATTTTTCTCCTACCTTATTTTCAATTGAATTTGGGGCGAAGAACTCACCAGTGTTGTTAAGTTGGATGATCTTCCACTTGCCGACCACATCAATTTCAAAATCTTACAAAAAACTCAAAAATTCTCAAGGAAATTTTTAAAATGGTGGAAGAGGGCCCCTAGATAAATTTTTATTCAGTTTTGGGCATTAACGACAATTCATCAAGCATCGATTATTGTATCGGGTTGCAAGACCCGGTCTGGATCCATGTCCATTAATGATAATTGGGTTTGTCATTATAATTGTTGTGTTGCATTTTTTGAGTCAACAGATCCATGTTCGCTTGGTCTGCCAACGACACTTCTTCCCCAAGGATTGTCGTTAACAACTGAAGATTTGTCATCGCTTCTAAGGCTTTTGAACTGCTTCTAGGGCCTCTAGAACACGATTTTTTTTTCATGCATTCATGTCATTATCCTTGAATTTTGCATGCATTCATTTGCAAAAAGCATAAAATTTGCATTTGTTTGTAGAAAAGTTACATCTTTATTATCCATCATTGATCACCATTCATGCATCTTTGCATTGGATCACTATGGGTTTTCCTTGAGAACATAAGAAAAATCAAAATCAGGGCGAACTTCCTCCCACCAACGATCAAAACTAGTAGTGGTACTCGGACCTGCGGAAGTCTGCAAGGTTGCCATGGCAGTGTTCTAAAAAAAGTGGACTGATCGAATCCAAGCATGCGACCCACATGTTCGAATCCAGATCCACTTCCTCCAGCCTATCCTCGCTTGCCCTATTGATCATGGTCTCTTGAATCTGCGAGAATTGGGGGCAGACTGATCAAAGCGATATGCAAATGAGCTTAGACCCTTGTACAAGCAGGCTAGAAACGCCATGCCCAGTGAAAGGTGCCTTCCATGGCGTAACCAACTCTTTAGAAGATGAACATGTCGAAGGCTCATAAGCTCAGTGTCTTGTAGAGAATGATGAAAGAAATCAAGCATAAGGTGAAGCTTCCCCTCAACCTAGTCAAAGATTGTTCAGATAGGTCCTTGCAGTCAATCACGTTGTAATATGCCTCCCACAAAGACCGAAGAGTCAAACAATAAACTCCATTGTGATCCATGCATGGCTACTGGGCCCCACCAACCAGATTCTGCAAAGTCGTCCGCTCATCGTAAGGAGGACTATTAAAAAAAAATTGGTTTCGAAGGATTTCACCTCGAGGAAGAGAAGTGAGCCCCAAGATAGTAATGGATTTTTCTAAAGTAATCAGAAGCTCCCTCATCGAAAGCCAACATGTTGGTGTGTGGATTCCACCTTTCTTCAAGTGCCAAAATGAGTAACTATTCACCTTAAAGCTACAAAGTTGGGCAGCCATCAGATTGAATACAATCAGATACTCCTCGTGATAAAGCTCAAACACTGGCACTCAGCCAGTGAACCAAGAATGAGTGATAGAAAGAACAATGTTATGAGAATTCTGCATTAAAAAAAGAAAGAAAGATTGAGTTGGGAAAAAAGCTGAAAAGAAGAAAAGAGAAGAGTAACCACACTGTATTCCATTCCTCTATGCGATGATACTCGTGGATTAATCTCAAAACATCAAATCGAGAAAAAACATTATCTTTCTTGATTATCACCATGGTTGGATATAGAGAAACTATGCAGAAATGAGAATGAAAAGGCTCACTAATTATCTGAAATAGACAGGAGTTTCATACTGAAGAGATTGCCAAAAATCAATAATGACAACTCGAATTGTCGTTACGAGAGGTCAAGTGCCATTAAGAGAAATGACACTTCTATGAAGTGTTGTCAACTCAGAAGGAAACTTGCCAAAAGAGAAGTCTGAAAAGGTCATGTGCCATTAGAAAGAAGGAAATCACACTAACGACACTCGTTAATGAAAAGGAAGCATTGATAATGACACGTTTCCAAAAAAGGACAACGTTCCAAAGAAGCATATTGTTGTAATTGGACCATTAATGACAAAATCATTTGTCATTATTGTTAAATTTTCCAGATGAGCTTCTTCCCCTAGGTAAATCATTTTTTCATGCATTGTATGCATTTTCTCATACATTTCATGTATTTTCTCATGCATATCATGCATTTTGCATATGCTAACTATTTTCTTGCAAGAACCTATCAAAACTCCAAGAAAAAACCTACCCATGTCTCAATTTTATGATCATCCTGTAGATAGATGGATATTAGGTTCTTAGGAAGTTCTATGGATTGATGGAGCAATTTGAAGCCCCTGATGAGCCCATAAACTGCCCTAAACCCAGTTCTTACCACTTGGGGCACATTTTTTAAACAAAATCATTTCATATTATTTTTATATTATTTTATGTCTTTTCAGAAAGTCCAAAATATATCTCAAAAAGATCTTCTTGATGCTCTTGCTCCAAAAGCTTGTCATTGTCTTTGTCTTTTTAAAAAAAATCTTTATCTTTGTCAAAATCATCAACCATCTTCCGTACAATTTGTAGGGGACAGGGCACTTCTTTTGTTTTTGTCTGACCACGTTCAACAAAGACTTCTCGCTCATCACACCGAGTTTAAGAGAAAGTGCTGATACGAGACAAGGTACTATCATAGTCTGTTGTCCAACCTTGTTTGGCTAGACATCCCTGCCTATATGACATGCATCACAGGGAGGCCCTCGCGTTGAGCTATGTACACGCCTCTTGCGCAGTCAAGTCATCTTTGTCAAAATCTTTTTTTTTTAATAGACTTTGTCAGAGCCAATCTTTCGCTCTTTCCAGTCTGATGTGTCTGTTTCTTTTTTATAGATAGAGTTTGCACGCTTGACAATAAAGAGGGACATTCTATAAACACCTAATTTTAGACCAAGATATTTATCATACCAAAGACCTTTTTTTTTCATCATTGCTTATTTCAATCTGATTTTGGACTTTTACAACTTTTTTTTCAAGGTGTTTTACCAAAGTTGAAGATGACACTTTTAGCTTTCCAACGCACCAAAAATTAGGTCGGTCTAACATCGAAATCAAAAGTTATGGCTAAAATAGGTTTTAACAAACGTTGAATTATTGTTAATGTATTTGAACTACCATTATTGGTCATAGAATTGTAATTAAATCTCCCACAATGTGTCATCTTTATCTTTTATTTTCTGATTGTGTTGTTAGAGCATTTTAAGGACACATCAATTGTCGTTATTGTCTGGCCTGCCCATGGATCATTGTTAATGTCCAACTTTAACGATAAAATCATTTGTCATTAACATCAAAATTAACGATAACCATTTCAAAATTTGTGTGCTTAAATCTTTACTTGCGCCCCTAAACTTCCAAAAATAGTTTTGAAAGATCCTCCTCCCTTAATCCTCTTTACAAAATTAATGAACTATCATAGAAACCCCCTCCAAAATCAAATCATAACCTCTCATTCAAATCCCTTTGAATAAGAGCCATCCATAATACTTTGGATCTTGGATACGTAGAAAATATATTTGAATTCATTAAAACTCTTTATCTCATATTTCTCAGTGAGTCTTGAAAAAGATAGTCCTCATGTTTTTCTACTTACTAAGAGAAACTATTTACTTAACATTGTTCACAACAAATAGTCAAATATCTTGTTATCAAAGAAGGGGCTCATTTTTTCTTTGAGAACCAAAACTTGTCGTATTCTTACGAAAAATGTGACAAAATATCCGTTAAACAACATTGCATACTTACATTTACATTTACACCGCATAGGATATGTGTTTATGTCTTTAACTCAGTTTATATTGTAGATTTTATTATTTCTCAACTGAGACAATCATGATTGGGTTCTTTGAGAGATGGATATGAAAGTGAGGTAGTTCAGGCTATATAATTTCATAGGGACCACAACTCATGCAGATGAAGATGAGAACGTCAAAACTCTAGTACAAAGAAAATTAATTATTCAACAATATCTTTATTTTTCTCTCATATTACGTAGGATTAATGTTTGGTTTTAGGTTTGTTTTTTTTTATATTTTGGCTATGGTGCTTACTTCAATTGGATGGCCAGTCTTGTGGATGGTATTTCTCACTAAGATAAAGATAACCGGTAATTACTTTGTACATGTTTCTAAACTGAATACATACATATATATTGTTGACTTTGTATGCGATTGAAACCTCCCAATGCGATATATTTTGGTTGTGTCCGTACTTGGATGTGTTGCTAAGTGGTTTTCCATCATCCCTATGCCTAGTTGCTGAAAGAATGCTTACCAACCTTTCCAACAAAGCTGCTACTATCATAGAACGGGAAATGAAGTTTGTTGAAGGCAACCTGATGCAGAATCTATGGGGAGACGACCTTCATTCGTGAACAGCTTGGGGATTTCGAGATCAGAGAAGAAAATGGCAACATATCAAAAATCAAGGATGTCGACATTGTTGTTGCCTCTAAAATCAATCCATGCAAAAGGTAAGATACCCAGCAGTGAGGATTGTTAGAATATCTGAAGCTATGTCTGAGATCTGAGATCCTGATCCAAAGCAAAAGTCAGTTACAACCAATTACAACAGTAAAAATGAAAGTGATAAGGATGACCATGAGTTGGTTTGCAAGGACAAATCTACACAGAAGCTTAGCAAATATAGATCGGATTCTACTGCTAAAATAAAGGTGGGAAGATCACCTAAAATTGAGGAAAGAGTTACATCCTCTAGATATGTTAACAACTCATCTCTATCAAATGAGAGAGCCTCCTCCACTATGTAACAGACTCCTTTTTTATTTAATGGTAACCTTGCTTTAGTAGAAGAACATGTGAAGCAAGGCAACTTTCCGTGGACATAGGTGATTTCACCTAACCACGTTATATCGATTTCTTTCAAAGATAACGTGAACAATCAGGTTAAAACCGAAAATCCCATCTAGAATGGCAAGATGGAATCCAATCCTATTTTGTAAGATGGAAGACTTTCTTTTTTTATCTGTTACCGTTTTTGTGTATAAGCTCTTGTGTTTATAGAGCCCTTGTTGGCTCTTCATCATCAATAAAAAAACACCCGCCCTTCTTTCCCGTGGACGTACGCCACTTTTGGCTGAACCACGTACATAGCTCCATGATTTTCTCTTTGCTTCTCGCCCCTCGAGCTCTCCAGTTCTTTAAGATCCAAGGTGGCCGATTCTTAGCCTCGATGGTATTCAGTATCTTGATCCAACAAGCTTATTGGACCATTGGCTTGTCAACATATGGTCCTAACCTGTCACATTGGATAAGGATATGACCAATTGACAATGTATCAGTGAGGTAGTTGTGTTTGGTGAGAGGTTGGTCTACTTTATTATAGAAGACTCTGATGGCGTGACATTATATGAGGAGAATGGCTGAGTAAGGTGGCCAACCATGCACAATTTCAAAACCAAAATAGCTTCTCAACAAACTAAACTGAGTACCAACTTATTTTCAAATCTTTTATAAATACCCAGCTCTAGCTGCTTCTCTACTCAACACCCTTCAAAGCACCAGATCACCTGCTCTCCAAGAGAACTTATAGTGTCCTTCAATGGCTTCCCAAGGTTCACTCTTCTTAGTTCTCCTTGTCTCTCTCTCCCTGATGAGCAGTGATGTGTGTCGTGCTGGGCGCTATTTATTGGAAGCGGAGGAACCAGGGTTGACCTCCCATGAGCCCACATTTCCTACATTTCCATCCTTCCCCAAGCCTCCACTGCCAACCATCCCCACTCTGCCTGAACCAAAACTCCCAGAGATGCCAACTCTACCTGAATTTCCCACTTTCCATAAGCCAACTCTCCCAGAACTTCCCCCTCTGCCAAAGCCAACTCTACCAGAAATCCCCACTCTGTCTCATCCAACTTTGCCTGAGTTGCCAACGTTTCCTAAGCCAACTATACCAGAGTTGCCTGCAGTTCATAAGCCAACTTTGCCATGATTACCATTACACACAATCCCAACTACATGTCAATTAATCCTATCCATAGCATGGATGCCATGGCCTATATTTCATATTCTACATGGTTAACCCGTGCGCCGACGGGATCCCTTAATTTGGAGTGCATTATGTTCCTTGTTCGTCTTCTCTTATGTGTCCAACGCGTTTGTTAATTGTTCTTTGGGATTTGTGTCTCATCTCCATTGATATGCACCTGTCATGTCTCCTATTATTATGTAATAAAGCTAATTGCCAGGAAAATGTTCACACCCGAGCACATACGCATGTACACACAAAAGCAACCTCTCTCTCTCTCTCTCTCTCTCTCTCTCTCTCTCTCTCTCTCTCTCAGGTTAAATGACGTTTTACAAAGGCTATCATAGAATGTTAACACAAAGCAGGGAGGGAGGATCAGGTGCAATGTGACTGCACACTTTGAGTGTGCTGCTGCACCTGATCACTTTCCACCTTTGGGTTACATCGTGTCAGGAGTGGGGCCCGAGCAATGATGAAAGGTGATCATGTAGCAGCACACTAAAAGTGGAATTACATTGCACCTGATCCTCCCTCCAAAACATGACACCTGTGATGTTTGGCTGGTAAGTCCCACGAAATAGGGCAAGCGTCACTTCTAAATTGACGTTTTACATAAAACATTTTATTTCATCTGCTCCTTTGCTCTTGTCTGCTTTCACATGCAAAATATATCGATTATCAAAATCAAAATTGCTTTTTAGTTATAGTTTTACACGCAAATTTAACACTAAGTAAATAAAATCCATGCAAAGGAAAAAAAAAACAATATTTTACTCCAAATATTGGAAAGAGCTTTCCTGTGAAAGCATGCCTAGCTTACCTGCAGAGCACGTATTATGATATCTTACTTCAAAGGCTTGCACTAAACTTGGGATAGTGCCTATCCAATGCTTCAATCAGCTTGTTAGCAATTGCACACGCATACGTGCACGAACCTTCACAGATCTGAGTCAAATAGCTAGCATTGTCAATTTTATTTATATAAATTCAAAAAAAAAAAAAGGTATAACCTATCAAATATATGCCACAGAAGAATTCCATGGTATGCATGAATTTGAGAGTCAAATAAACGTACGCATAACCGTAGACTCTCATTAATAAACTTTAGCACTTCATATGCAAATATTTTGCTTGCACAGGGAGAAAGCAAATAATCACCGGTGTGTAACAATTTTTGAAATGCCATAGTGCCTTGCATTAATCGTCACTGTTAATGTCATTCTAAAAATAAGTATGGGAAAATAATTTATTTTAACAGAAATTGCTCTAGTATCCAAGTGATTGCTTGTAGACACGATTTTGTCTCTGAGATTAGTAAATTAGGCTTGGTGGTGACAATGTAACACCAAACCATATGGTAAAATAGTGCATGTTGGAAAACAATGTAAAATTGATACTGATTGCTTCTAAAATAGTGCATGTTGGCAATGCCACACAAACATTCAAACACAAAATTTTGCATTAAGAAAAGAGGTAGCAAGAAAACAGGTAGGATATCTCACCCGTTGACAGACACACCACCAGCCATGTCAAGTTCACAGGTTTTTCTTTGTCAGAAAATGCTATTTATTACAAGTAGATAAATGCATGTATGAGTTAACATGTCCATTTATCAGTATCTCAGATTCGTGCAGAAAAAATGCCTATAATATAACACGTGCAGATAAGCATAGGAATGTAGGATTATACATGCATCCGTATATATGAACATATATACAAAGAAAGTACTAGAGAGAAAACGTGGCAATTGGCACCACCAATGCAAGCATTGAATGAGTAAACATACGCATACTTGTCTCTAGATGCGTATAGGTACCTTAGTATTGAACAAGAAGATATTATGATCGCCAAAGTCTGCACCACTGACATGGAGGATCTCAAGCTGGAGCTCCTCAAGTGCCTTTGATACAAAAAGAAGGCAATTCTTCTTCTTCCTCCTGGTCAACTTGATGATCGCTTCATCATCCACAATCCTGACGTCAACCCAGGTTTCACCTTTGGAGGTCCTTCTTAGCCATGAACTCCTTAGAGGTCCATTGGAGCTTTCCTCTTTCTGGGTCTTGCATTCTCCACTAGGTGGTGCAACAGAGAATCCCTCCATGTCTGCCACTGCTGCTTCATTATTCCCCTGCTTCTGCCTCTTGCTTCTCCTCTCTTCGCACCTCTTCTTATCAACTAGTAACTTGAGCTCCTTAATTGAGCTTAGGAGCTCTTTGATGTAGTTAATTGTGTAGCCTACTAATGAAGCTCTGTCTTTCTATAGTTAAAAACCAAAGACCAATTCAGCTAAACATGGAAATTTTCAAGAGCGAGATAAAGAGAGAGAGAGAAAGAAGAAATACGCAAAATATCAAAACCAAAGAATATACGTGGTTCGGTTATAGAGTTGGTACTTTTGTTGCATGAGGAACCATAGACCCCAGAACTTTGTACTTGTCATTCATTGCTTCCCTCCTCTGTTTCTCTTTGGCAAAATGGTTAGTCCCAGCTTCTTCTTCCTTCAACTTTCCACAAATGCCCCTCTTGACACCCCACGTTGAGTTGCCCTCTTGAAACAATCCACCTGCTTCATTCTCATCCGTCCCTGAGTAGGGCCCCTGATTTAAATTGGAATCAGCGAAATTCTGCGGTAACCATTGAAACATATCCTTCAGTATTGGTAGGTTTTGTGGGATATTAGATTCCAGTGGATCATACACGATTCTGGATGTTGAGTTATTTCCAATATTTGAAATGAAGCTTGTGGAATTTCCTAGGAAATTTGGAAAAACTGATATTGGTGCGTCGTTGTTGCTACTGTATGGCACTGAGGAGGTAGTAGGAACCATTTTTGAAACAGAGCATCCGGGGAGACGAGGAAAGCCGAGAAAGTTGGATGGTGTGCTGTAGGAAGAGCTCAGTATAGGACTAAATATGGTTGGGCTCAGACTAGTGAGATTTTTCTGATATGGTTTCAGTTGGTGGTGGTCTTTTAGTGCTGCATCCTGCGTTTCACTGGTCTCCCAAGTGGGTAGAAGCGGCAGCAAGGTTGAAGGCTGCAGGTTATGCGCCAGCTGACTTTGGTTAGTATGAAGTACGTCTTGAATGATTTGGGCACTGAATTCTGATTCATGTTCAAAGCTGATTTGGTGCTGGTGCACAACTGTGGGATGTGGTGTTTCTTCTGTATCATGATTGCGCACTAGGTCTTCAATGATGAAATTTGAGACCCTTAGGCTGCCACCCACGCCTGCTTCCATCACCAGGCCCGAGCAGTAACCAGAAGTTTCGGTAGGCTCATCAATTTCTGTTGGCATGAGATGGATAGCCTTAAGACAGTCACATTCACCACACATGCTAGGTGGTGATGTATCCCCTGTTTCAAGCTTTTGGCTGCAAAGAGATTGACAGAAAATCAGCAGCCTATTACATTATCGGTTGACTCATTGATTACCAGTTCGAAGAGCCTAGAAATCTAAAAAAAGTTTGCTTCCAACATTAGTGACGCCCTTGATTTTCTGAAGAAACAAAGGAAATGAATTTTCTATTCCAGCTTAGTTCGACGGAGATGGTGCCAATGGTGTTAGGAGGCATTATTTGAAGAGAGAATATTGAAACATGGCAAAAGTTTTATAGAGCAAAAATACCATGACTGCAGAACAGAAGGGATCATCTTGCAAATTGCATCATCCATAACTCTCTTTTTACGTTCTCCTCTCCTGCGAGTCGGGGAGGCCAAACATTCAGAAACAACCATGAAGGATAATCTCCAAAAAACCAAAAACAATTAGCATATCTGTTAAGCTACTTACATTGTCAAGGTAATGTTCGAAATTCAAAATTCAAGACCACTCAGAGATCCAAACCACACTGACCAACAAGATTCCACAAAAATGTCAATGAGCTATATTGGAGATCTGGAAGACATGTCATGAAACAAATCTGAGCAAAACTGAAACCAAGAAAGAAAGGTGAAAACCAGCATTGGTCCAATCAGAAAACCAGCATGTATTCGATTGGAGCACTTGGGGTTTCTTACTTACAGAGAAGGTGGAGATGAGCGGTCTAATAACCATCAATGTTCAGTTATCAGTGTCTGACACATCGATCCGACACATTTCTTTCATAACCGAATAACTTTTCCTACCAATCTAAACAGACCTCTCTCTCTCTCTCTCTCTCTCTCTCTCTCTCTCTCTCTCACACACACACACACACACACAGAGAGAGAGAGAGAGAGAGCTTTTATGTCAAGGAAATCAAGTACATGGTGTATTGGTCTTGTGGGCACACAATCCCCACATTGTGGGTCCCACGTGGCAGACGTTGAAGTGTCTTAATCTGAGCTGTTGATTCCTTCTCACAACCCTGGTTGTCATCCAAATTCCAGATTGAGGGCACATAATTCCCTCTAGCTAATGTGATGCACCTTGAACAACTGGGAGTCATTGGATGGGATCAATGCTGGAAGGATAAACCTCAGGATTTGTTTCCCTATCAGTGTGCTATGTAATTGATTCTTTGATGTAACTGGTAGGGGTCTTCCTAACTCCATTTTGTCTATCGAAAAAAATATAATACAAAATTCTCCACTGAGTCCACTCTATTAATTTGATCTGATGTGAGCAAGTGTTTGGTTTCTTCCACTTATCCAATTTAAACTGTAGTAACTTAAGATATTGCATCGAGATAGAATATTGAATGAACTTGGGTTTTAACTATAATAGTGATAGGATGACTGCCAAGTGATTCTGGAAGCATGCATATTGAAAATTAGCAAAATATCGAAGGGAGGTTCTAGACAAACTGATATCATCCCTACATTGGCAACATACTTTTATTTGAAGTGAGACCAAGTATGCAAGATTTTGTTGGTTCAGCAGATTGCAACATTTGAAAATTCTTGAATCATTGATAGCAAAGGTGAAGCTGGGTGTACTCCCCGGTGGGCAAAGGGAACGACCTCAAGGTTTTTTCAACCAGAGGCCTGCCAATGTGAGGTCGATGATGAAGGGCTTTTTCTGTTGGCCAAGAAAAACAAAGTATTGCGAGTACAGCATGCTTCATCGGTCATAAGGTTGTCAATGGATCGGATTTTATCTGATATCCCACTGAATCTGAATCTGTTTAGCCAGATTTGGTAAGCCAAACCCATATCCCAATATAATCGGATGAGGATATGCATATTTGATGGATGATCCGATCTTATTATATCTACAAAATCAGATATGGTTGAGTTTTTCACCATCTAAATCCATTTAGCCAACATCAGATGACCCAGATCTGCTACTGGCCACATCTGACCTGAATCCAAACAGTTTATATCCTTAATTGGTCATGGCTAAAATGGTACGCCCTATCGATCTCATCTGACTTGCATCCAACAAAAATATATCTTGATCCTTAGTTGTTTGTAGCTATGTTAGTAGCAATAAATTTGGAATTCTCAAGAGCTAATTGGGTCGTTTCTATGATTGACCAATAACTCGTGATTAACTAACTATTTAACAAAAGTAATTGATTTATTTGTCATTTGAAAATGAAGGTGCATTCGTAAGTAAATGTGCCAAATCAGTATTCTTAGAAGGATTATATGTGTCAATTAATGAGAAACAAGTGGGTAATTATGTAAATAAATGATGTAAAAACATTTGCCCCCAACACTGGCATGGATTTCTAGATGTTTTTGTACTTGTAATACATGAAAACTTGCATCCCTGCAGCTCTAACTAACAAACTAAAGCAGTTTTGTAGAAGCTAAATGGCACTTCATTCTGTTTTGAATATGGGAGGTCACGTAAAGTTCATGACCAAGAACAAATTGTTAACACTGCAACCCCTAATCATGTCCTTTTACCAGCTTTCTTGACCTCTGACAATCTGTTATCTTTTTTCTTTATGATCTCATCTATTTGAATCAACAGAATGCCTTGTTGATGGGAGGGATCACCCCGAGTCTCATTTCACTATTGGCCAGTATGGAGAATTTCGATTGAAAGGAGTTGTAGATGAAAGACAGAAAGCCTTACTGATGATTTGATGGACTCTATAAGCTGGCAACTACACATAAGGGGAGGAAGGCAAAGTGCACAAACTCAGAAATGCGGGTCTCAAACAGTCTCCCAGAGCCTGGTATGAGAGATTTCGAGGTGAGGGTAAACCGGTCAAAGGTGCAATTACGCTAAGCTACTTGGGCAGTGAACTCGGAGTTTTTCTCAGCAAATTTGCCAACAAAGGTTTTTCTCAGATTTTTTTTCAAGAAATAAATTTTTTGAGAAAATCTTAGAATTTTGAAAAATTTTAAAATGTAAAGAGTAGGCAAAAGGTACAAATTTTCTTGCCAAAATATAAAGAAAAAAAGTAAAAAAGTTCTTAAAATGCAAAAGAATATATAAAAATATGAAATCTTTTAAAAAAATCTTGCAAAGTTATCGATGTATATTTTTTGGTGATATTTTGAAAATATCACTATACTTTTCTGATAATTTTAGCTTACCTTGAAATACTAATAATAGCACGATATTTTCAGAACAACAATATCGGTGACTATGTTTTAACGAAGCCCGGTTCTAGCTTTACCTAAAAATGTTATTGTCATGACCAACTCAATTAATTGTAAGTGTCCCTTTTGAATTCAAGCTATGAGCAGTTTGAGTGTTAGATAATGCATGCAAAAAGTAGGTACGAATGCAAACTAAGGTTATACTTTTTGTTTCTGCGAAATTAATTTATGGACTCGTCAGAGTTTGCTTACTCTATAAGCTAGTTTTGTCTTTTTTTTGTGTGTGTTTTGGAATATTATTATTGTTGTAACTTTAAGCTCATTCTTGTTATGTTATATTGTTGTACTATATATAAGAGCATAAGGCGACCAGAGAGAGAATAAAAATATCACACCCACGTGGATGTGCTCCCACGTCTAAAAGGCAATGATGCTTGTTGAATTTAGAAGTGATACGATAAACATATATATATATATATATCCTGGCCGTTGGATCCAAATGAGATCCAACGGCCAGGAAAATGAGCCATAAAAGCCATTCCCTCTCCTCTCCTGCTGGCTCGCTCATCACCACCACTGCCGCTAAGGCTGTTCTTACTTTTGCCGCTGCAAGCTCCCCTTCCTCTCCCTTTCCTTGACCTCTCCCTCTTCTTGTCTCTCCTTCATCCCGGTCACCACCGCTGCCCCCTTCGCCCACATTGCCACCACGGCTGCCCTGCCGTTGAACCCTCACGGTGCCTCGCCAGAGACCCCTTCTACCGCTCCTTCACTGCAACACCCCCCCGCGCCCGCCATTGAACCCTCATAGTGCCCCGTCGAAGAACTCCCAATCTTGACCTCTTCTCCTCTTTGGGGACGTTCTACCAAGCTTGGAAAAGAATTCTTTCCACACCTTTGCAATGGATTTGCTTAGGGGAATCAGTACATGCTGATTGTTGGGTTTTTTGGACCTTGGTGTGCTCAGTAAGGGAGGAGCACCTAAGATACGAAGGAGATGAAAATGGGGATGGTGATTAACGGCCTGCTTTAGGGGGGAATTTTATTGATGCACATATCAATATGATTTTCTTCCGAGACAAGAGCTGGGTGCATGTAACCTCTCATGGTTATTCGGTGACAGTTATTCCAATTGTTTTTTAGAATCCTATGAGTTGTGGGCCCACCACTCATTGATGGCTCACATTTCAAGGGCCCACTGCAGAAGTAGGTCATAGGATTCCTCGCCCATTATTTTGAGTCATTGGATTCACTTGTAAGATCCAATGATACATTTTAAATCCAATACATAGATCCAACATATGAGATATAGGTTCCAAGAGTCAGACCTAATGGCCACAATGAATCCTTACCGGGATCTAGCATCTCTCAATAAACCTGTATAATTTCTTGAGATATCATTATTTAAATGACATTTTTCTCGCATGTTATGGATTATTTTGCCACATAGTCATGTAGCATCATTCATATATGAGTTATTTTCACACATGTTATGAGTTATTTTTCATATAACTATATGTACTTTCCTTGATTTTCAAGGATGATATTTTTCACAGATGCTATGGGTTATTTTCTGCATAGCGATGTGATATTTTCATCATATAAACCATTATTATTTCCACATATGATATGAGTTTAGCCATAACATTGTTTTGCATGCACTAATTTTACATAACTATATAGGTTTTCCATCATGTCATAGTTTAAATCATAACTTTTAATGTGCAATATTATATTCAAATAAATATATCATATTGTGGGTCTCATTTGCTCAATAAGTCATGAGGTTCTTATGGCTCTTCTATGACCATATCATAGGACATCATCGTGTCTGCATGCACACTAGTGAACTACTATAAATTTTATTAACTCATGGATCTATGATAAAGAATGTTTTGCCAAACATTGCAAATACTTTCACTTTTTAAAATTTTATCATAGTCAATGCTCTCACTATCCAAGAACATCATCATCATATGCAACATGCATAAATTCTCATCAGGTTGACCAACACTTTATCATTTTTGGATCAATATATATATATATATATCAATATCCAAATAATCATAAGCTTTGCTAAAAACATGAATAACATCATGTTGTATACCATAAATAAACTTCTAAGTATGAAAAATACCCCTTCATGCATTCATAAAATAAATCATAAGGAGCTTGACTTATGATGATTATTTATCATCATATATAAATAAATTCATACATACATGTGTAAAAATATAATTCAGTTCTCACTTTTCTAATGCATTTCATTTAAGCAATATGCATATTAAGTCATCACACACTAGAAGCAATATGCACAAGAAGTAAAGCATAGCACAAGTACTCATATCCATATCCAGTTTAGGTATGCACCAGATCTATATCCAATAGAAGTTATTCACTACCATTTGTATATGTCAAACATGGCAAGCATATTCCAATGCTTTAAATATGATAAAAGGCAATTAAACAATAAGCATGCTAACAAATAAGTTTAGATCCATTATCGGATCTACTCAATAAATCTATATCAAAATATATTGAATTTGTATGAATTCATATCCAAATCTGACTTGAAATATTATCATCAGGTCTATAAAGAAAAAATAGATCTCCATGCAAGCTTAAATAACTTATAAAAAATTATTCATCATAAAATATTTGACCATTGTCCAAATCTATATCCTTATGTTCTAAATTCAAATAGATCCACACTATACATCTAACATTATACTTATCTGGATCTATCTCAGTCAAACTAGGACCCATATAGAATATATTATTAGGTCAAAATATCTGACTTGATACTATCCAGATCCATCATAAACTTTGGATCAAAATTAGATCTATATCCCATATCCGGGCATTATACTATCTGGATCCAACATTAGTCCAATATGAGGACCCAATAACTAAGTTAAATAAATTTGAAAGGCATTCATGTACAGATTCCATTTGAACTATAACTAGGTTCATATCATAGTATAGACTTTGAGTCAAAAAATAATTACAAACTGGATCTTAATACCTAATCCATGTTAAGTTATTTGCTCAACATCCAAATAACCTCAAAAACTTATAAAATGACTCATTCACGTATAATGATAGTTAAAGCATGTTGAATAATATTTTCTAAATAAAAAGACATTCAACTGGATCTAGTCAGATCTATATAGTTTTAACTAGATTCAAAATATTTTATCGAATCCAACCAACTCTATGTCACCTTACTAAATAGAAAACATCTTATCCAATTCAATTTGATCCATCACGAAAAATGGATCAATGCTAAGCCAAAGTGAATCCATATGTTATAATCCAAAACACATAAAACATATCAAAACAAACTGCAATTACATATAGTATTTCAGGATCCAAAAATAGATGCAAGCTAAAAATCCAACCTCTCACATACCAGGGTAGAGATCCAATCCAGATTATTAATTAGGCCAAAGAAACCAAAACAACCATGAGTTTTTGGATTACAAAAAAATTAATCTATCTCAATACCATGGATATTATCTTAATTGAATATTGAACTCATGAAAATAATCCAAGATCCAACTAATAGATCTAAACCTGTCTGGATCAAGCACTAGGAGGTTTTCAGCAAACTTGAAACACTATTCTGCAAAATTAGAAAGTTAGAAAGCAATTTCACAACACTAAAACTGAATGTTTAAAACTTTTTGAGTTAAACAAAAAAATCTTGGTAGTTTTCTATAATTTTGAAAATCTTTTAGAACCAATTCTGAGAAAATTCCTCAAACAATAACCCTGTTTTTGATATTTTCTAAAGAGTAGGCCTATTTCTAGAATTTTCTAAAAATAGAGGCCCAAGTTTTGTAAAATAGAAGGGTACAATAAAAAAAGAATAGGGGTAGATTGGTAATCCTATATTAAGAGGGTATAACATGAATTAATAGAAAACAAAAGGGTTAGAAAAGTAATCACTTTAAAATGAATAAAAATGGGTTCTTGATTTTTTCGAGAAATCCTAACTTCCCCTTTTCAACTTTTTTTTTCTTCTTGTGCAGGTTCATCAGTGGTCGCCGCCACTTGTTCTGGCACAACCTCCCAACGGGGAAGACTCTACTATCTCTGGCTATGACAGCTTCTGGCACCACCGACTGGCGGGGTCCCTACCACCTCGAGTTCCTCTATCCTCTTCAGCTTCATCGGTTATCATGACAAGTGCCACTACCTTCGACGCTTCCTCCTCTAAGAACCACCACCGCCGCTGTCAGTGACTCTGGCATGACCACCAAATGAAAGGGGGTCTCCTTCATCCTCTGTGTTGCTTCTATAATAAATATAAAATTTTAATATGAATTTTGAGATCTTTTACATAAGATTACATAAGTTTGAATTTGGTAGTGACCCAAACTCATCGAATTCGAGTTAGACACGAGATGAAATGAACCAAACCCGAGATATTCGGTCTGAACCAGAGATGGAGCGATACAGACTCCAAAGAATCAATCTGTACATGATTCGGATCGACAAAGAATCCAGAAAACTTGTTTAATCAAAAGTGAGTTAGTTTCATATGCATGGATTGGATCGAGATCCGATCAACTCAATCCCAGAGAGGCATTTATAAAATAAGGATTAGGGTCAAGGATATAGTAAAAAAGAAAGATTGAAAAATAAATAATTAAAAAAGGAGGGGTAAAAGGGCTATTTTCTAAGGAAAGACCCCTTACCCCATGAGGAGGAGCCAAGTGGTAGCCTCCCCCTCTCTCCTTATCTCTTACCCCCTTTTTCATGTACTTTTTCTTTCTTCTCTCCCCCATTTTCCGCACAACCCCCTCTCTTCCCATTCTCTCTACTCCCTCTCTCTCACTACCTCTCTCCCCCCCCTTTGTCTCACCCGTACCCACTCACTCTCCCCATCCCACTCCCTCTTCTCTCTCCCACTCTCACGTCTCTTTTCCTCCCTTACCGCCTCTTTGCTTTCTCTCTTATCTCACCCAACCCCTCTCTCCTCTCTCAAGTTACTCTCTTTCTCACTTACCTCCCTTTCTCTCTCTTTCATGAGAGGAAAAAAGAAAAAAAGGAGAGGAGGAAGAAAAATAAAAAAAAATGAAGAAAGAGAGAAGAAGAGGAAAGAAAAGAAGAAGAAAATAAGGAAAAAAGAAAAGAGAAGGAAGAAGAGAAAACATTTCCCCTCCCACTCGTCTCTCTCTCTTTGTTTTTAGGTGTTCAGGTGCACCACCGCTACCACCACCATTAGGTCGGGTGGGATCTATTGACAATGGACAACATGTTTGTTGTCACTGTCGTACTATTGGTGCCTCAAAATCTGTGTGCATTGCCTCAAGAACTATAGTGTTGCTACCTTGAGCCAATACCATCACCACCTCGTTAGCCATATTGAATAAGAAACTTGTTGTCTAGAAGTATAATTCTCAAATCCTTACCGAGGCTTGGGGTACGATCCCCCTATGCTTATCTGATTCCTAATTACACAAGGAGTGTGTAAGTAGTTATATGTCAATGCTTTTAGAACCCGAAAATGGTCCTTTTTGGGTTTGTATATTTGTTAGAATGATTATTGAATTAACTAAAGTTGAAAATTGATGGGCATGGAATTATAATTGTAGAACCGGGTTGATCCATAATATTTTGAAGTATTTTGTTTTGCAGGTTGAACTCTTAATATAAAAAGATAAAACTAGTATATATTGTTAATTGGCCGTATGTAACAGTAAACTTTAATTATGTGTTGTGCAAGCATATGACAATGAGGCACATATTGAATATTTTTTATATGTATTGATACTATTAAATTATGATATGCGTATAAGAATGTTTGTTTGTGTGCATGTGCCCAGGGTCTATATCTCTATTGCGCTCATTTTATGAAGTCGAGCTTTTGTTATGGCTCGTTCCTTCACAAACTATTCTAGTGGGCTAATACAACTTGTGCTTTCACTCAGATGAGGCCCCTAGTGCTTAGTTCGGTTAGTGTGTCACCATAGATACGGCCTTACATCATCGAAGAAAATCAAGTGAATGAAGATATTCATGATGTACATACAATTGAGGTGGTTTGTAAATATCGAATAATGTCATGATGTGATACGTATGTATGAAATTAAGATATACCTATGAATGCGGATGTGATGCAATATATACATATGTAATCAAAGCATATGTATGATTGTTGATGCAATGTAATTTGTGCATATGCAGTTGAGGCATGCGTACAAATGATGTTGTGTTGTGATTTGTGTGTATGCAATTAAGACATGCATACAAATGCTTACATAATATGGTATGTACGGCATACACAAAAATAATTATGATGTATGTTTACAATTATACATAATGCGTGAGATGATGTATGAAATTGGACAAAATGTATGGATGCATATGTTAGAAATTAATTGCATACAGTTGTTTGTACGCATTGCCAGGTATCTGCTTAAATTATATTGTATATACATGGGTGAATAACATATCTGTAATGGTTTATAATTCTCATGCATGTAAGAGGCATCTACATCTTTCGATGTTTTCAAATATGAGACCCTGTGATGCATGTTTGGCATTTGCAAATGTGGCAAATCTTTGGGTTATAAATGTGATGCATGTTTGATAGACATGTTTTGTATTAGGTATTGACTCAAATATTTGTTTTGTGTACTGAAACTATGTTTTATGCTTTAAATATTATAAGTATGTTAAGTGTGATCTATGTACAAGGTGTATGATCGAATAACATTAATTTTATGGGTATTGACTTAAGTGTTTGTTGGTGTATTAAAATTTATATCACTTAAGTTGAAATATACATGTATGTCGAATATGATGTAATGCATGAAGTGCATTGATGAATGACATGAATTTATAGTTATTGAATGAATGAATGAAATATGTAATATAAGCATGTATATATGTCATACACATTATTGATGTATGTAAACCGTATGATGCATATACACTAATTTAGCATATTTGTCATTGGTTGGGGTTACGCCGTTGAACAAACTATAGCTTAGGATTCGTACATATGATAATTGTGTTATACATTTGAAATAAATAACTTGTATTGGGTATTGACCCAAATGTGTCATTTGCTAAAACTTGGTTAATTATGCTTTTAAAATCTTACAAGGGTGACAAGTATGCGTTAGGTATCAGATACATGCTACATAAGCATAAATTGATAAAAAATGACCCAAATGTTTTCTTCGAGTGTGAGATTTTGCAATTCATGGTTGATATTTGCAAGTATGACAAATATGATGTGATGCATAAGATTCATGATTAAATAACATGAAATTTATGAGTATTGACCTAAGTGCAACTAATAGTAATAAGATGCTTAACTTGTGCATTTACTTGTGAAATGATATACATTGAGAAAAAGTTTTTGAAAGTACAAGGAAAGTGACACTAAATTACAGCCAGGCTAAGGATCTGTCGTAGTGACACTAAATGCAGTAAGGTTAAAGATCTGCTTTCTATGGTTAGGTTAAAGTCAAGTTTTAATCACACTTTGGAACAAAGGGTGACATTAACTCATGCTATTGTGGTCAATCAAGTAGGTCAAATGTAAACATGTGCAACATCGATCCTATGGTAAATGAGTGAACGTAGAGGGAAGTCATTCCCATTAAGCCAGATGTGAACCACCTCTTCCCTTTCTTTATCTCTTTCTCTTTTTTCTCTTCTCCCTTTCTACGAAACTCTATTTCTCTCTTCCTTTTCATGAAATTCGCTTTCTCTCTCTTCTCTTCCCCTTTCTATGAAACTCTTTTCCTCTTTCTCCCTTTTCATGAAACTGTATTTCTCTTATTTCTTCCCTTTTTTACGTCATCAGGTAATGCAAAATAAATTAATTGAAAAGATAAAGAAAATGTGGTCATTCATAAGGTAAGACATGATTACATGCTTGAATTCTGTTTATGCATAAATGTATGCTGAATTTAATAAAAGTATTGATAGTATATTTATTTCAATGTGAACATGGTTGTGTGCTTGAATTCCATATAAGCGTAATGGTACGTTGAACTGGGTATTATTATTATTGCATGTCTAAATTCAAAGTTAGCACGAATATTGTTTGTCTGATTAAGATCAACTACATAACTGTATGCTTGATTCATTGTATGTAAGATTATGCGCAAGCTACCTGTACGCAAGAGTTGCATGATATGCACACATTGAGGTATGCGTGTATTGTATGCTATGATCTATGCATAAGAATATGTGTAGATTTTGTAAAAATCATACATAAAGGTATGCATGACTTGAGTGTTATGACATCCACATAAAAATATGTGTTGTGTTTTAAATCATTATAAGATAATTCATAGTTATGTAAGTAGGTATATAACCTATTATGGTTTTAAAATCATGTGAATGATATGCATGAACAAATAACAAGAATTTGATGAGTATTGACTCATAAAATTTTGTATATATAAAATGTTTGCGAGTTTATTGTATATTTGGATGAATTATATTGTACAATTATATGCATTTATTTGCTTGTGAGCTCAGTGGTAGGCTTGAGTGATGTATAAGCATAAATGTATGCATGATTTGTTTGTGAGCATAAGTGTATGCTCGAATGACCTGTACGCATAATTGTATGCATAAGTATAAGTACATATGATTATATTTTTGAATTATTTGTGTGCATAAGATTATGCGTGAATTATTTGGTTATGTATGCATGCATTGTATGATTGATATACACACGAGAACATGCGTGAATGAATTGCTTATGTACACATCAAAATATGCATGCATTGTATATGTATGATTTGTATGATCACATCATCATAGAATTATGCAAGGGTTATGTAGATTATACCATGACCAATATTTATTATGTTGTTTGTTTGTCAAGACTTAGTAAGGGCCTGCAAAATTGTGTTGAGACATGATGCATCTCACACTCTATTTCTTTTTACTTTTGAGCTCTGAGAGAATAGGCAAACGAATGTCGAGACACACAAAGACTATTGTATTGGGTTGGTCTTTACTCTTTTGTTCATTTTTGTGTTTTTGTGCACAAACTCCGAAATTTTATTTATGATATAAATAAAATTATTTTGTGATATTCAAATTCTTATGGTTTGATACTAACTCTGTGAAGTGCCCGAGTTTGATGATAGTTTCAAATTGGTTCAAAAAAGTCTTTCATTGTGTTTAAAAAAAAATCCCTTGAGTCGAGGTGGGTCATTACAATTTATGTGTCATGACCTCTACCACCAAAATGCCGCCTTTGCCCTCCTTCATGAGTGTTTTCATTGCAGTCAGGGCAGGAAAGTGGATCCTCCTCTGTGAGCTCTCCAGAGGGTTTGTCTAGGGGCAATCGGAGCATCCCCTCTGACGCCTTCATCTTCCTCTTGAATTTTGGCTGACCATTTGGATTCCTCCTCCTCCTCGCCCTCACGACCCTCCATCACAGGGGCCACGATCTGGCATAATCAAAGAGCTTTGTGTTCTATCCCAAGGTGTTGCTGGTGGAGAGCGGTCGCCACAACTGCTCGCGAGTGGAAAAAGAGGCCTGTAGCAATGTCGAATTCGGGAGTTGCTTTGCTCTGGATGAACACCAACATAAGCAACAACAACATGAAACATAAATAACAACTAAAATAAAAGTGACTAATATTAGTTTTCATGATTTTTTAGTGTAAGAATTAAACGTTTGACAAACTCTTAAAATGATGACTGCCAATTTAGCGAAAGCACATGAAAGTGAGTGAGAAGAGTCAGAGAAACCACATAAAAACATGAAAAGTTGAGTAAAAGAATATAATAAGAATAAATGAAGTGTGTGAAAAACATAAGAGAAGTTAGGAGAATCAAGGTTCTCATCAAGTTTTGGAAGCGAGAAGTGAGTTTTCGCGAGGCGAGCTACCGATCTATCTAAAAAGCTTCCATTTAAAGAGTGTTTTTATTGTTCTATCTTATATGTAAGGTAATACAAAAAACATCTTATGCAAGGCATTCTCTATGAAAAATGTCGTCCAATGATAACCTAAATTTCTCTTGATAATACTGTAATGTTATCAACCCTAAAAGGAGAATCTTGGAATGTATTTTAAAATACTAAAATAGCCCAAAATATTTCATTGGGCATCTAAACTCTGATGGGACACCTATAGATTGTACTGAATATTCTGTGATATTCTTGGATTTATCTTTTTTGTCCATCTCCCTACAGAAATTTCCTGATGAAACTGCAACCACAATACTTCCTTATGGAAGTGTTTTGATTGCTATAATGGTGAGCATGGAGTGCATTGTTTGTGTTGTCAACCTCAATTCAGATGAATGAAAATTTATATCATCAATTAACTATGACTTTCATCTTCTCCATTTTAGAACTTTCTGCAATTAATAAATGGGTCATCAAGCTCCTCGATCATATTGTTAGATGTAAAACCATGCATTAAGTATTAACCGTTTATTTTTTCATAAACTGCTATAAATACAAAAGCATGCAGTAAATATTAGCCATTTCATTTTTTGTCAAAGATGTTGTTAGTTTATGGTTAGTATACAAGCTTCACCTTGGAACCATGAGATGTTTGTTGCACATGAGTCTCCACTTAAACAATTTTGGTGGCAAGGGGCCCAAGTTTAATGACCAGCTTAGAGAGAAGCCCATGTGTCTAATTTCATTGGACAAGAATATTCTCTTATATGAAACCAAAATAGTCTTTTAATCCCCTTTGAAGCCAATCAAAACTTTTTAATTTTGAAAAAAAAGGTACATTGAACTGTAGCCCATGCTCTTTCACTGGGAGCGTGAGCCCGGTAGCGGTTCAGTCATGTTGGTCTGACCGGCATCCTACAATCGCAGAGAAGAAGGAGAGGGATAGCGAAATGGGGAGCGTGAGGGTTACATGTGAAAAAAATGCTTTTAAGTACACTATTTTTCAGCCGTTGGATATAAATCAGATCCAATGGCTGAAAATGTTAGATATATATATATATATATATATAGATAGATAGATAGAGAGAGAGAGAGAGAGACCATCCAACCAAAAGAAGATTCAAAATCTACAACAAATGATGATCGAGCGGCTCCCCTTTGTCAATGTTTAAGCCTTTCTTGGATCAAACCTTATATTTGTTCTTTATAATTTAGTAAAAAATATGCTTTATACGGAGACTTTAGGACATCAAAACTTGTTTTGAAACATGAAAAATCGACTGCTCATAATGCATTTAAAACCTTACAATACAAAATATTAAAGGCCATTGATTTTTAGCATTTCAAAAATACTTTTCAATATTGAAAAAAATAAAAAACATGTCACTTATTAAATAAAAGTTAAAAATCCAATAAGTAAAATCGAATAGATGAAAAACTTGATCGTTAGAGAAGGAACACATGTTGAGCATCAATGTAATGAACTCGATCCATGTGGGAAGGGTTACTAATCTGGGTGTGTTTTCATATCTAAAGTCTTGAAATAAGTTACCTTAATTGATTTGAATTTGGACTGGGTTGGCCATCTTCTTAGTTCTTAGTAGCTTCTCTCCTTTATGGTGTCAAGCTATATTCTTCAATCTTCTATTTTATTGGTAGGTCTCCTTTATGGGTATGTTTGTTGCATCGTTTGGTGCTTCTTCCTCTATCCCAGTTGGTACATCACTAGGACCCATAGTAGAACCCAGTTCTAGTCCTGCGATATCAAATATCAAATCCACATGGATTATCATGTACCACATCCACCCGTATGTCAAAATTGCTTCAAAATTCTTCACTATGAAGCATCCAATTCTGATGACCACTTACAAAACCCTTCCTGTATAGGTGATGTCTAACACCATGAGGTTCTACAAATCGATTGTTCTTACACATCACGTAGAGGCACCTGATCCGACCGATGAGATCCACTGTACTGACACTTGTCGTTGCAAATTCAATAAAACTATCAACATCATTCATATATTCAATCGATACCTCATTATCAACTATTCTACGGTACATCCATTTAAGGTTTGCAGCAATTTTATCGTATAATGTTACAAATATTATCTTTACCAGTTAAAAGAGAAGTATAATAATGCGTCGATGAAAAAAATATCAAATTTATCATGCATTGTTGGTGGATATAAATATAATGATTTGATATATATATATATATATATATATATATATATATATATATCACAAAAATATTTAGAAAGATGAAATCACATTCATAAACACGATACATTCAATTTAAGCATGTTTTCATAATATGGAGGGCATAATTAATTCGAAAATAACTTCATGTAAGTATGAATAGAGTCATGTCAAATATTGTAATACATTCAATCATTTATATCACAATAATGTCAAACATGTACCTGCAATAAACACACTCCAATATCCCACTAACTACTACCATGACTTGCATGAACTCCGAATTACAAAAATAAGGGCACTTCTATTTTCATACATTCAAATCATGCTCAGCATGATATCTGAACTTCAGCAAAGCAGTACTAAATATATACAACTAAGTGACTGTGTGAACAAAAAAATGTTGCATCCAAGAAAGTAAATAACATGTGATGCGCTTGCATCACTTACTCACCATGGGTATTTACTCGATTTACATTGCTTTTGCCTTTGCATTTTTTTCTTATTTCTTTTTGCATTGCATTTTTAGCCGCATGCGATGCTTAGCAGCATCACATAATTAACTCAGCTACGTACCTGCAATGCACATTTATATACGGCAGGAAAAGCGCTCCGCCACCGCCTGACAGAGAGAGAGAGGCAGTATACCTGCAGACTCACCGATGAAGGGTATCCGACCATGAGTTGACTGTAGAGTGAGGCTACTAGAACAAAACGATGACTAGTGACAAAGTCACCGGCGTGGGTCAAGGGAGAAGAGAGCGATCAAGGTTGCCAGAGAGGGAGGAAGAAGAGGAGGTCGACGAGGGAGGGTCATAGGTGGGGTGGGGGTGGGGGGGGGGGGGACTCCGACGGCTACCGGTCGGAGGCTAGAGGTCGGACGAAAGAGGATAGAGGGCGAAGAGGGACGAGGGCGAAGATAAGAGGAGAGGCGTAGTAGGGGAGAGAAAGGAGGAAGGTGAGTTTAACCCTCTGTGGCCTATTAAGTGCACGACGAGGCTGCCAGAGAGGGAGGAAGATGAGAGGGAGAGGAAAAAGAGGAGGTCGACGAGGGAGGGTTGCAGGTGGTGGTGGTGGTGGTGGTGGTGGGGAGGGGGACTCCCACAATATCGGTTCAGAGGTTGGAGGTCGGACGGGAGAGGAGAGAGGGCGAAGAGGGACGAGGACGAAGAGGGAGGTGGGGTTGTCGGTGAGGCAGAGAGGGTGGGCCGGACGCAAGGAACGAGGTCTCTGGAGGGCATCGTCGGTGGGTCACCGGAGATGGCGAGCAACGCGGTGGCAAGGGCGAAAGAAGAGGAGGTCGGCAAGCGACGATGGCACACGGCGACGAGCGACAAGTGGTGGACGACGATGGTCGGTGGATTCACACGACGGTCGGCGAATGAAACAGAAAGGGAAAGAAAGGTCTCACATTATGGTTTTACGAAAGAAATTAGCAATGAAAAAATTTTGTCTCAAAATTCATCATTAATTAGCGACTAAATCGCGACAAAAAAATTCTGTCGCTCATCCATCGCGAAGCTAAGACAGAGTTTGAGACAAAAGTTTTCTGCCGCTAATTAGCGATGGATTTTGAAACAAAATTATTCCGTCTCTAAGTTCGTCCATAATTGCAATTTTAGGGACGGTTCATTTTCTCTAACTAATCTGTCTCAAATTTACGATGAATTATTTTCGTTGCAAATTTTCATCGCTAATTAACGTTTTTCTTATATTGACTTATCCTTTTATGTACCTCCAAACATCCATTTTTGCATAAGCATCATCTTCAACTGAATCAACTCACACTAAGGATGCAAATGGGTCAGATCTAGGATGAAGGTTTTGCAAATTTTGTCTGTTCCACATCTCACTGGATTCAACTCCCTGGTGTATTTAGCTGTTATAGATTCGAACTGTTCGCATTCCTATCTCATATAGCACATGATGTCTGCCATCATATGGCAATCCTCACCCTCGATAGTAATGCTAAGATGGTACTAATTTCCCTGATGCTCCCATTCTCTATCTATGGTAAAATGAAAGCGGTGGGTTTGCCGTTTAGGGTAAAAAATATGTGGGTTGGTTGGGGTGTAATTGGGTCAGGTAGGATCCTGTCAGACCCGATTATGAATTGGATCTAAAAGTTAGACCCAAAACTGACCCATTCTGAGTCGGGTTCAGGTACAGGCCCAGGTATAATTGGAAAACATGGACTCATTATGTGTTAACAAAGTTCGTGTGTATTGGGTTGGGTGTTGAATAAACCCGATTTTTAATGGAGTCTAAGAATTGGAACTAAATCTGACCCATTTTGATTTGGTTCAGGGTTTGGGTTAGGGTATGATTGAATATTGACCCCCCTGTAGGTTAAACTATTTTTTGTTCTAGTTTTAAGGGGTTGGAGTTTCAACTCGAATCTCAGTGTGATGGTGTGCTTTCGTAGTAGCAACAGCAAGAATTGGCATATGGCTATATCCCGTTTTACGTTGACATGTCACGAGGCAAACGCCCTAGAGAGAGAGAGAGAGAGAGAGAGAGAGATGACAGATCTTGCCTCCCCGGCGCCGTCCGGCCCCAGATCCGCCTCAGATCTCTTCGGAGATCCGGCCGATTCCCGGCCTCTCTGGTTCAAGAAGGACGCATTCTTGCGGAACGATTTCGATCCCGAGTCGTACGTCTCCGATCTACGCCGGTTCGTCCCCTTCGACAACCTCCGGGACGAGCTCCGCGCCCACCTCTCGCTCCTCAAGAACGAGCTCATCGAGCTCATCAACCGAGACTACGGCGATTTCGTCAACCTCAGCGCGAAGCTCGTCGATGTGAACGGGGCGATACTGCGGATGCGGGCACCGTTGACGGAGCTCCGCGGGAAGATCTCGCAGTTTAGGGCGAGCGTCGAGAGCTCGCTGTCGGCGCTCCACGAAGGGCTGCGGCAGCGGGCGGAGGCGTCGGCGGCTCGAGAGATTCTGGAGCTTCTCCTCGACACATCTCACGTCGTGTCCAAGGTTCGTTTTGATCGGGATTTTCTCATCTCTGGGCAAAACGTTGTTGATTTACTTCAAATCTCTGTTTGTATAGACAAATTTGAATTCAATATGGAGGTTTTTGTGTTGAATTATGACAATTGATGAAAACAGAGGACTAACATCTGTTTTGCTAAAAATTATGTGTGGATTTGTTATTAATGTGAACATATCTTTGGTCTAATGTTGCTTATCTGTATGATTGGAAACTTTATTGTATTGGCTCTCTCATGTACTTTGAGACACAAGATTTTCGTGGCGTGTTTCTTCCTTTGTCGAACGTAAAAATACGTTTTCCTTCTTGATTGAATCGGAATTGGATGGAAGAATTGAATGGTATCATGTTGTTTAACTGAGACTGGAATTCACATAGCAATGACCTAGTTGAAGTTGTTATGATATGTTTTTGTAACGACCCGATCCGGGGCCTCTCGAGCCCGGGTTCGAGCCCGGGTTCGTGGACGTTAGTTCCCAGAGGGAAATTACTCAATAATCTCAAGAATAGCTCAAAATCGTGCTAGGATTTTTTTTTCTTTGATTCAATACTTGAAGGTCCATACATCTATTTACAATATCATAACCATCCAAAGACAAAAGCAGAATAAAAAGTAAAGGAAAACCGTACTTCTGATGTGGCAGAGTCGTACTAAGTCCTGTGAGTGATGGCAACAGTCCCTGAACCTACAGTTGCAACCAAAAGAAGGGGGTGAGTCTACAACATAGTAAGATTCCATTTACAAATAGACACGACCATTGCAACTGTAGTGAGCTCTAAGCTCCTAGTCTTAGTTTAGTTTGCTACTTATGCACACATGTTAATTATGAGTTTTACCCCCTTTATCGCATCTCTATTATTATTTTCAAACACCTCTTCTACTCTAATCGGCTATTCCGGACATAGCCTCCTCGGGCGTAGCAACCCATGTAGACAACTCATAGTCTACAATGTTGGCCAGACTTATGAACCACTCACAAACAACGTAGTTCAAACCGGCGCAGACTAGGGACACAGGTGCTGCAGCAGCTCGTCGGTTGCTCGCCGGGAGCGAAGGGACTCAAACGGTAGCTAGCCGAAGAGCCAGAGTGGCTATATCTGCTCCCAAGGTGTCTCAAGGAGCTATACCTGCCCCCAAGGTTTTGTGGTTCATGCTACGTCCTACATGTGTCTAGTGGGCAATGTTTTAACCCCTAAGGGTCACCTAGAAACGTCTGAGATATTCCCAGGTTACTCACGAGGTACACACCTCAGCATTACCCTAGACCATGCTTCCTAGTAGAGTTCCCATCACACACCGGGTGGTCATCCTATAGACAACTTTTACTTAACGTTAACATCTTGAATTTAGTGCGTTATACAATCCTCAATGTATATCCACTAATTACTTTTAACACATGTTTACATGCCTGAACTGTTAAGGATGGCAACCCACCAAAGATTAATTCACGACACTTACAATGCCCCTCCCAAGGCATAAGCGTGACATTTCTCAAGGTAATACCTACCATGAGACTTTGAAACTCTACCCTCAATTTTCACATAACACATCAATCTCATACATGCAATCATGTCATGCCACTTTTATTTCGTAACTCAGAAACTATGCATGATCAGGTTTAAGCATCACACTTGAACTTTATAGATTCTTACGCATGCAAAACAATGTCTCTTTACAATAAACAAAACTAGCATACTTGAAGCACATGGAATCATATATAAAGATGCCTAAACTAATTAACGTGTGTTTTAATCAACTAAGGAGGAATTTCCAAATGTTCACTTACCTGGAACGCTTAAATCCCAATTGCAACCTTGATCTGAAAACAACGAATACTTCGTATTACCAAAACACCCTTAAACTTAATTGTCAAACTCTGACTCCATTCTTTCAGAGTTTGTTCACACATCCCCTACTAATAGACTCTACCCAAGCAGTAGAATCCATGGATTCAAGAATCACATGGATCTAACTTCGGGGTACTTAGTTATGCCTTGTATGCTTTGTCAGCGTATCAAGGGCAAAATGATCTTTTTGCTCTTTCAATGACCTCTATGTCATCTTTACTTCATGTTACTTTAAGATCCATACACATAATAAAAATTTTACCACTCAGGTCTTCAACTCAACTATGATTTGGATCATGGATTCGGTATTCTTGATCTAAACCTGCTTGAAAAGGGTTTGTCTGGATCTAAACCAGGTCGTCTAATCGAATCCATTTGAGTTTTGGGTCCAAACTGAGATCTAAACCTGAATCCAATTTGTAAATGGAAAAATCGAGTCTTCGCTACTTCGATTTTTCCACCGTACTCGAAGAATCAATCGCACACATCCGACCTGTCTCGGTCTAGACTTAGTCGGTTTGACCCATATTGGGTCCACCTTTGGTTTGGACCGAATTGATCCCTCATTACAAACCCGACTCCATCTGCTTACTAATCAGGACCCGACTTGATCCGAATAGACTGAGACGGTCTGTCACGGTATATAGACCCGACTCGGTTTGTTAAGACCAAGTCGGTTTGTCAGAGTACTCAGACCCTAGCTCGGTTTGCGTTGATCTGGCTCGATCCGGTCATGCTCAAACCGAGCAAAATTGCCGACTCAGTCTGCAGAAAATACAGAATGATTCTGCCCTGCATAAATTCTGCAATAGTTCTGGCAACACCATTGTTGCCGAACTGTTACAACTTTTGCAAATGGCCGGTGCATGTGGCGATGAGGGCGGCGATCGGACATACTGCCTCCATGCGACAACCGATCTTCCCCTCCCCATTTCTGTCACCAACGAGAGGCAACGACAGAGGGGAAACCCCTCCGTCGTTCTCCTTCTTCTATTGCAAGGTAGGGACAGGGTTCTCCCTGTCCCTATTTTGTTGCAACTCACTGGCAATCTCACAGTTGCCGGCGACCCCCGTGTTTAGCCAACCAACGAGAGGGAGAGGCTTACCTGACGGCGACCGACGACGACTGCAACACTCCTCCCGATTCTCCCTTCACGCTCCCTCTCTGCTCCTCTGGTGATCGAACAGGGAAATGAGAGGAGCCCCCCCCCCCCCCCCCATGGCTTTTATAGCCATGGGGGGTTGGTCGGTTACCCCCTCCCTCCTTCTGCATTAACTGGGGGCAGCCCGCTTCCTCTCCCATGATCTGCTTCGTGGGAGAGGAAGGGGCGTCGTCCCCCTCTCCTTCCGTAACCCCCCACGCTGGGAGGAGCGTTACAATTCCACCCTCCTTACAAAAAGATTCATCTCGAATCTTTCTCGATAATTGGGAAAATTGTGCATGCATATCTGCCTCATTCTCCCATGTAGCTTCATCTTTACTGTGATGCTTCCATCTCACTAGGATCATTGGGACAACCTTGTTTCTGAACTTGTGCTTCTTAAATTCAATTACCTCAATTGGTTCTTCCCGAATGCTTAAATCTTCTTGGATGTCTAACACCGACTCCACTGTATCCAATATATGTGAAGGATCTGACACGTATTTTCTTAACATGGATACATGAAATACGTTATGTATTATGGAAAGCGATGGGGGTAATGACAACTGATAGGCTGTAGAACCTATTCTTTTTAAAATCTCGAATGAGCCGATATATCTTGGACTTAGTTTGCCCTTCTTTCCAAACCTCATTACCCCTTTAAACAGTGATATCTTTAAGAAGACGTGATCACCTGACTCAAACTCCAACTCACGTCGTCTCTTATCTGCATAACTTTTCTGACGACTTTGGGCTGCTTGGAGTCTTTCACGAATGAATCTGATTTGCTCCTCCATTTGCTGAACCAATTCCGGTCCTAAGGTTTTTCTTTCACCAACTTGGTTCCAGCATAGCGGCGTCCTACAACATCTCCCATATAAGGCTTCATAGGGAGCCATCCCAATACTAGCTTGGAAGCTGTTATTATAGGCAAATTCAATTAGCGGCAGAATATCGTGCCATGAGTTGCGATACTCTAGTGTACAGGCTCTCAACATATCTTCCAATATCTGGATGGTCCTTTCTGACTGCCCATCCGTCGGCGGGTGGAAAGCTGTGCTCATTTTCAACTGAGTTCCCATTGCTTCTTGAAAGCTTTGCCAAAACTTGGAGGTAAAATTCGAATCTCTATCAGAAACAATGGAGTCTGGCACTCTGTGCAATCTCACTATCTCTTTTATGAAAAGACGAACTAATTGTTCAAAGGAACACATTGTCTTGCACGCGAGAAAATGTGCAGACTTGGTCAGTCTATCAACAATTACCCAAATCACATTCATTCCCTCTCTGGTCTTAGGAAATCCTATAGCAAAATCCATCGTTATATCCGCCCACTTCCATACAGGAATAGGTAGTGGTTGCAATAGGCCACTTGGCCTCTGATGTTCAATCTTTACTTGCTGACATATTAGACACTTACTAACATACTCAGCAATATCTCTCTTCATTCCATTCCACCAGAAATTATTCTTCAAATCCTTGTACATCTTTGTACTTCCAGGGTGAATGAAATACTTTGAATGATGTGCCTCTGCAAGCAATTGTTTCCCAAGTTCCTTATCCTTAAGAATACATACCCGCTCTCGAAATCTCAGCATGCCTTGATCGTTTACTTTGAATTTTGGATCTTCACCATTCATTGTTATTGACCTGATTCCTTCTAACTCTTGATCTAAGAGTTGCTTTTCTCTGATTTTGTCCCAAATTTTTGACCCTAAGGTCGTCTGGACAAACATCAATCGACCCGGCAGACATTGCACTTCTGCTTTTTGTTCTACAATGCTTACCAACAAACTTGATATAGATAGTCTCGTGACTGATTCTGCTTTTCGGCTGAGTGCGTCAGCTACTACATTAGCTTTCTCTGGGTGATACTTTAGCTCGAAATCATAATCTTTTAATAATTCTAGCCATCGCCGTTGTCTCATATTCAATTCCTTTTGAGAGAACAAATATTTCAAACTTTGATGATCAATGAATACCTCAAATTGTTCTCCATATAAGTAATGTCGCCATATTTTTAGTGCGAATACTACTGCAGCCAATTCTAGGTCATGAGTTGGATAATTTATCTCATGCACCTTTAGTTGTCTTGAGGCATATGTGATAACTCTGCCATGTTGCATCAGAACGCAACCCAATCCTTTATGTGATGCATCGCTATAAACGGTAAAACCTCCAGTGCCAGAAGACAAAATTAACACTGGTGCAATGGTCAATCACTTCTTGATTTCTTGAAAGCTTTTCTCGCACTTCTCATTCCACTCAAACTTCATTTCTTTCTTTGTCAGCTTAGTCATGAGAGCTGTCAATATAGAAAATCCTTCTACAAAGCATTTGTAGTAACCAGCCAACCCAAGAAAACTTCGAATTTCTGTGGCATTCTTGGGTGTAGGCCAGTTGGTTACCGTTTCAACTTTTGCTGGATCCACCATCACTCCCTCTTTACTGATAATATGTCCCAAAAATGACACCTGATCAAGCCAGAACGCACACTTAGAGAACTTAACATATAACTTTTGATCTCTAAGTATTTGCAAAACGATTCTCAAATGTTCTGCGTGTTGTTCCTGTTAGAAAGTGGCTTTGAATACATTAGGTTCAATAAAGAACCCATACACATGCACATGAAGTGCGAATAAACCCATTAAAGGGAACAACACAAGCACATAATGTGCTAACACATAAACCCACACAAGGGGCAAAAATATGACATAAAGTCATAAGTTGAATATTATTGAAGAAGGAAGAAGGGGGTATAAACCCCATACAATGGAGCATAAGCTCCTCCAAGGAGTAAAGAATACAAAGGGGAAAGACCCCTATTTATAACACAAGAGAGGGGCCACCAAGGGGGTTCCCAAAGGAGTCGTTGGGAGCCCCCAACGACTCTTTGGGGAGCCTCCCTAGGTGGCGCAAACCACAAAAAAGGGAAAAATAAAAAAGAAAAATAAAAAAGAAAAATAAAAATAAAATTACAAACATATTCCAAATGGAATATGCGTAAAAACTGTGAAATGTCTAAACTACCCCTATGCCTATAAATAGATAAATATATATTATATATATATAATTAGGATAATACATATGCATATATACTATATATGAATATGTATTATCCTTTATATATATAATATTACAATTGTCGAATGATACATTTTAACACTCCCCCTCAAGCTTTGCGTGGGGGAACGAAAAGATTGAAGAAAGTAAGAGGAAGAATCTCAAGGCTTCAAGAGCCTTCAGTATGAATGCCATTGTAAATGTCTCCCTTCAATGTCTTTAACGATGAGCACCTTCCATGATCTATTCAAGGTACTTCTTTTCCTCTTATCTTCAAGATCCTGAGGAACAACAACAAAGAACAAGTAAAAAATATCTTTGCACTTTACTCAAAAAAGAACATTCCTAACAAGGTGCAAAATTTATGCATAATAAGATAATTACTTTAGTATGAAAAGAAAATTTAGAAAACCAAAGTTTTCAAAATCATATATCATGTTTAAAGAGTGAGCGAAAACATATTGCAAGAATGCATAATGCATTCATAAGGTTCAATATTGGACAAACACAACCCCATAATGGGGGAATAACAAAATAGTCCACTAGGGGACACCACAATAATCCTACGAAGAGGCATAAGCAACATATACTTTATTGAATGAGATCCTAAAAGGCCATAAAGAGCATATGCATATATTATCATGAAATGAATTAATACGTAAATGAATCATTAATGAACATGCTTCAAACATGTAATGAAGTGCCAAACAAGAGAAACGAAGTCTCCTAGCATACTTTAGACAAAAATAAACACAAGAGTTCACAAGGTTTTAAATCCATTTACGAGGCAAAACGAATAGTGTTATTTGAGTAGAGAATCTTACCCATTTAGGAAAATCTCACTCAATTGACAAAAAAAGACACATTTTGCATACAAAAGTGGCCAAAATACCATAAGCACTTAATATATAGATTAAATGCCAAAAAATCAACTTGATTTTAAAATATGCATATCAAAAATATGATTCACTTGAATATCTTAAAACATAAGCCATGAATGAAATTTTGCAAATTTCAACAATAGTTCATCCATTACAAACAATTACCTCATTAGTCCTCCAAAACCCATAAATCAAGTGTATAAGCTACTAGATCAAGAATATAGATATAATGCTAATAAAGGCCAAAGACACACACAAAGGTGTGCAAAAGAACCTTTTGTCTACATATAATAATACTTGAAATGAGTGCATCTACGACAAGAACAAGAGAATACACGCCAACATGGACCAAAAGCATCTCTTGTCTACGTAAAAATACACTCAAAACCAAGTATGTTCAGCTACTAGAACAAGAGTAACAAGCCAACCATGGGCTAAACCACAATACATCTCTTGTCTACATAAGATGACACTTGAAATGAGTGAAATAAGCCAACCATGGGCATACATCTCAGCGACTAGAGCAAGGACACAAACGCCAACATAGACTAAAATCACACACCATGGTGTGAATCAACGTGCCTTGTCTACATAAAATAACACTCAAGACAAATGTGTTCAGCTACTAGACTAAGAGAGCAAAAGCCAACAAAGGGCTACCAACACACGAAGGTGTAATAAAATTCTTGTCTACATATGATGACACTTAGATAAGGGGCATAAAAGGAGAAGACTTTTGAGGTAATCAAACTTGTAATGACAAACATATATATATAAATCAAACCTTGAATCAATAGAACAATATTCTTAAAAAAGAATACCCATAAAAATAACATTTTGGAATAAACTATGTAAAAGTATCTTCAACAAGATACAACAACCGATAGAACAATATTCTTGAAAATAAATGTGTGAACATACGCACACCAAGAACATATGGAACACTTGTGCACAAAAGCACAAAATCACAAATGTGCAAATGCACTCATAATTTTCATAAACAATGGAAGGTTGGGCAATAATCCCTAAAACCTTGATTTTAATATACCTTAAAACATTTTAAGGTTTCAAACATCATATATCCATCACATTTATATATAAATAAGAGCATCCATAAGATCAATGGCCAACATCAAACTAGTGACACACTCATATACCAAATCATTCTAGAGTCCCAAGGTGCCCATAACTCACCTCAACCACCATCTATAATATGGTAAGTGGACAAACTAAAAAGACATAACAACGAGTGTCACACTCATAATTAAAGATCATATACCAAATCATTCTAGGGTCCCAAGGTGCTCATAACTCACCTCAACCACCATCTATAATATGGCAATTTGGACAATCTAAAATGATATAACACGATGTGCCCATAACTCACCTCAACAAACATCTCTAATAAAACAATAATAAGGCCAAAACAATGATGCATTAAAGAAACATGTGATGGACAAATATAAATGCCACAAAAAGGCAATAAACACTTTAGGAATCATTTTTCAAAGAAAAGAGGACCGATTAAAAATTGAATCAAAGGTCCAATATAATCAATCACAATAATATGCTTTATAACAACAATTTTGCATAAACATGAATTATGCTTAATCTTCAAAAGAAGTCATTTATACAAAAAAAACTTATTATGTAACTAACACAATTATGAAATATTAAGCAACATCATGCGTAAGAACCGATTTGAAATAATCAAAAAGTAAAAAACAAGCCTCAACTATGATAGATATAAAGTGCAATTAAATGCACACCAAATGATAATAGATGCACTTTTATGCAATGCAAGTTTTTTAAATGACAATAATCTTGAATGAGCAAATAACAAACTTAGGCCAATATAGGCATTCATAAAGATGGTGAAGTTTGAAAAATCTTATGAAATCGACTATTGTAACTTAAAAAATGATGCTCACAACCAATCTCAAAAGATCCACAAAGGGTTACAAGTATTAATGAGTCGTTGAAGGATATTATGCAAGGAAAAAGATACTCACAAACAATCTTCTCACAACAACCATGAAATCTTCATAAAAGAGTATATACTCACAAGAAGATTATAAGGACCGAAAGGCTCCTTAAAGAGAGCTCAAAACACACAAAATTCCCAAAGAAGGGGGAAACTCCACTAAAGTGAGAGAAATTCCAACAAAGAAGAATAATAGATTTGTTAAAAAAACCTTATGATAAAGTAAGATTGTACTATGGCATAAATCTATAAAATTAAACATTTATTGAGGAAAAATTCAAAAGCTTTTAAGTTTTATCAAAAAACATGACTTAATAGATTATTACGAACTCCTAATGTAATAAGTACACAACAAACATTAGTGAAGACCATAAATTTTATAATGAGACAAGCTCTTTAAATCAAATTGAAAAATCTTTTAAGACTATAAAGATGCAAAGAAAATCACCATATTCCATAAGACTATTTTAAAACTTAATTCAACCGGAATTATATATATATATATAAAAAAACTTTCTTAATTAAATGTTGCTCATATAAAAAGGACACATTGGGTAAGTGAATCAAAACTTTTTAAGGAATTTAGCATTTTTCGAAAAACTACATCTCACAAACATTTTAATCTTAACATACCTTTCTTTAAAGACTTACCATATATAAAACGTATTCTTATAAACAAAGTTAGATTTAAAATATAAATTCAAGGCTCCAATGGTAATAAATCTTTACCGACCCATTAAGTTTTGAGCAATCATATATCTAATTTTTCGCCAAACAAGTTATCATTTTCAAATTTTTCAAAGAAAAACATACGAAAAAGTATGTATACGAAAAAGATTCAATAGAGTATCAAGTAACTCAAATTTTTATAAAAAGACATAATGACAAAGAGTACACATAAAAAAAAACATATTAAATTCTTCATACAATACTTAAAGAAATAGAATGCATACCTAATAACTTTAAGAAAGAAAAGAGAGAGAAATAAATACTTCACCATTTTTCTTTAAAAATTTCTTGAATACCACGCTTCCCGATGCACCAAAGAGCAACTCGATCTCAACCTCACTCTGATACCATGTTAGAAAGTGGCTTTGAATACATTAGGTTCAATAAAGAACCCATACACATGCACATGAAGTGCGAATAAACCCATTAAATGGAACAACACAAGCACATAATGTGCTAACACATAAACCCACACAAGGGGCAAAAATATGACATAAAGTCATAAGTTGAATATTATTGAAGAAGAAGGAAGAAGGGGGTATAAACCCCATACAATGGAGCATAAGCTCCTCCAAGGAGTAAAGAATACAAAGGGGAAAGACCCCTATTTATAACACAAGAGAGGGGCCACCAAGGGGGCTCCCAAAGGAGTCGTTGGGAGCCCCCAACGGTCACATTTGTGACCGTTGGGGGCTCCCTAACGACTCTTTGGGGAGCCTCCCTAGGTGGGGCAAACCACAAAAAAAGGGAAAAATAAAAAAGAAAATTAAAAATAAAATTACAAACATATTCCAAATGGAATATGCGTAAAAACTGTGAAATGTCTAAATTACCCCTATGCCTATAAATAGATAAATATATATTATATATATAATTAGGATAATACATATGCATATATACTATATATGAATATGTATTATCCTTTATATATATAATATTACAATTGTCGAATGATACATTTTAACAGTTCCTTACTGGCCAAATGTATGAGGATGTCATCCACGAACACCACTACGAACTTATCCAAGAATGGTTTGAATATTCTGTTCATTAAATTCATGAATGCAGCTGGTGCATTCGTCAACCCAAAAGGCATGACTAGGAATTCATAATGACCATATCTTGAACGAAACGCTGTCTTGACAACATCTTCTTCCCGAATCTTTAGCTGATGATATCCAGAACGTAGATCCAACTTAGAAAAATAGGCTGCACCTTGAAGTTGATCAAATAGATCATCTATCCTTGGTAGAGGATACTTGTTCTTTATTGTCACCGCATTTAATTTCCTGTAGTCGATACACATACGCAATGACCCATCTTTCTTTTTCACGAACAACATCGGTGCGCCCCAAGGTGATACTGATGGTCGAATAAATCCGATATCCAACAATTCCTGCAGTTGATCCTTGAGTTCTTTGAGTTTGACAGGTCCCATCCTATATGGAGGAATAGAAATGGGCGTTGTACATGGAGCTAGATCTATCTGGAATTCGACTTCCCTATCCGGTGGAAGTCCTGGAAGTTCTTCCGGAAACATATCCACGAATTCCCGTACAATCTCTACCTCTGTGACTGAAAGTTTATCGTCATCCTCAGTCTTCATATAAGCCAAGTATCCAATCCAGCTCTTCTGTAGATACCGGTTGGCTTGAAGACATGAGATGATTGTCGGTTTTGCAAGTTTTCTAACGCCTTAAAAGGTGATAGTTGAGGTTTCAGGGTGTTGAAAACTGACACTTTTTCTTCGACAATTAATCATTGCAAGATGGTTAGATAACCAATCCATGCCCAAGATAACGTCCACTCCAATAAAGTCCAGTATTAGAAGGTCTACTGACAATAGACGTTCTTCGACTTGTACCATACATCCTTGGATGGCTTCATCTATATACACCGACTTCCCTACTGGTGTCTCTACTTGATACTTTATTTTTAGAGGTACCGGTGAAACAGGTAATAGTGCAGCAAAAATAGGGGTGATGAAACTATGTGTAGCACCTGAATCAATTAAAACCTATGTCACAGGGATTCGGCTAGCAGGGTGCCGCACCCGCGTCGACGCGACTCGACGCGGATGCGGGTGCGGCACCGGGAGCGGCACCGGGAGCGGTCAACCCAATCCTGGGTGCGTTGACCGTACCCAGGATCATTTCTGTCCATTTTTGTTTGGATTTTTAAAAAAAAAAAAAAAAATTTGCCCTACGAAATGGGCTGTGAAATTTTTTTTTAAAAAAAATTCTGCTGACAGCTGCTGACAGCAACTGCCTTTTCAATTTCTTTAAAGATTTTCTCTCTCCACAATAAATGACAGCAGTTGCTGCTCCTGCCTTTTCAATTTCGTAAAGGATTTTCTCTCTCCACAATAAATGACAGCAGCTGACTTTTCAATTTCGTAAAAGATTTTCTCTCTCCACAATAAATGACAGCAGCTGCTGCTCCTGCCTTTTCAATTTCGTAAAGGATTTTCTCTCTCCACAATAAATGACACTTGCTGACAGCAGCTGCCTTTTCAATCCTTTTTCGTAAAGGATTTTCTCTCTCCATAATAAATGATAATGATGGTTCTTTTTAGTAAAGGATTTCCACTGTTCTCCTGACGAAATGGGTGCGATGAAATTTGAAAAAACCCGCGTCGTATATATATATATATATATATATATATATATATATATATATATATATATATATATATATATATATATATATATATATATATATATATTTTATATTTTTGCCCCTGCCGCACCCCCGCACCCGGGTTTTTTGGAAGTGCCGAATCCCCGCACCCGCACCCGCACTCGCGCCCGCACCCGCACCCGCACCCGCACCCATGTGACATAGATTAGAACATGTGCACTAACACCAGAAATTTGGAGTGTACCTTCCACCACGTCAGGGCTAGTCAAAGCTTCCTGCAGAGTCGCTGCATAAACTTGTCCTGGAGCAACTGGTTTCTCCCTGGGTTTTGCTCCTTCTCCCTGTACTGGCTGGAGACATTTTCTTGCAATGTGTCCCATTTGACCGCAATTGTAGCATTTAATTTCTTTTCATCGCTACGACCTTCATGCTTGAAGTCGCAAGTCCTACAGTTGCTGCTCTTGGAAGGCGCTCCTCGGTATCGAGGTTTCTTAGCTTCTGGTTGTTCAGGCTTCTTCCCCTGCTGCTTATTGTTGTTTTCTGCACTGCTTCCCTCCTGTGACTTCGAAGATCTGTCGTTGCCTTGCCTCTTCTTGAAGAACCTTCGGGACGACGAACTAGTTTGTCCTTGTTGTACTTGCTTAGGTTTCTCTTGTATCTCCGTTTTTGTTGTTCGAGCATCCCAAAACTCGTACCGAGATGCCATCTCCACCAACCTGTCAAACCTCCGAATTTGCAGAGGTCCCACCATCCTCAGAATTTTAGGTTTTAATCCGCGCTCATATAGCTTGCATTTTTGCTTCTCAGTAGATACTAAAGCCTTCGCAAATCTAGATAATGAATTGAACTTTGTGGTGTAGGCTGCTACACTCATACTTCCCTGTTTGAGCTTTCTAAATTCTTCTTCTTTCTCCATCCTCTCGATCCTGGGAAAGAATTGTCTGTAGAACTTGTTCCTAAAGGTAATCCAGGAAACAAACTCTCCACTTCCCAGGACATCTCTGATGGATCACCACCAGTACTCAGCATCCCCAATTAAGTTTGATGCCGCGACCCATGCTTTCTGGTCCTCTGGGTACTGTATCACATCTAGTGCTTTCTCCGCTTGCATCATCCATTTCTCTGCTACTACTCCTCCAGGAGTTTCGTCGAATGTGGGCACTCTTATATTCTTGAACTTCTCAGCCCAAGAATTGCTTCCTGATGTTACTTGGTTTTGACTTTGATGCAGTGAATTTTGTAATAGCTCATACAAAATTCTTTTTGTGGTATAACTGGGAGGCACACCACTACCAACTGTAGCACGTTCGTGTCGAGGTGAAACTGGTGAAGCACCTCCACCTTCTGCTCTCATGCTCCTTGGAGGTAGACTATCTGATGCGTGTGGAGACACATGACCAATGGGGCTTGCAACACTTCTCTTTGCAGTGCCCTCATTCACATGCCTGCTTGTCTCTTGCTTACTTGAGAACCTCTTGACTGGTACGATGTTCCCTGATAAGTCCTCATACTGCAATATGAATAAAGTGATTACTAAAGTTTACGTTTGCTTCCACACAGGTTTGCACATTTGTCGTAAGAACTTACTATTTATTAATAAAAACAACGTTTTTACAATTTTTCACGGGTTCTTCCGTAATACAACCCACTACTTACTGCTATCACTAGGCAACCATAGGCCTTTATTACATGATTTAAAAAAAAACAAACACTAAGGTGTCGGGGTACGAGGGGTGTAAGTAGGTTCTTCTTCTTCCTCGGAGTCTGAAGGAACCCTAACTGGTGCTGACACTCCTCAGTAAGGCCATTCCTCGAAGAGGTTGCACTGATTCTCTTATTTGTTCATTCTCCATGACATTAGTGCCCCTACCTTGTTGCACCATCGACCCTTGAACACCCTCATGACCGGATGCACCGGGTTGCTCCTGACTTCTCCCGCTACTGGTAGCATTGCTCGGTCCTGCCCTATATTGGCCGAAACGTGACTTGCCGCAGCCCGAGCAACATGCTGTAGCTCCCCTACCACCTCGATTTGCCAGTGAACCTCTCCGGACGTGCCTATATGGAGGACGTCCTCGTGACCCTAGCGATTCTCCAACGGATGGTTGGAGTGGTGCTACCTCTTCCTCTCGATCATTGTACCCCAAGTTGTTGATTATGACTGAAACTGGGGCTGGAGAAAGAACGGGAGGTGTCATACTCCCCATTGCCCTAGTGACGTCCAGCATGGCCGTCACGAAGACCGAAAGGACGACAACCATCTGATCCCTCTGGATCACTTCAGGATGCCTCTGCCTCCCAGAGCTCCTACTGCCTCTACGATTGCTCTTGTTGCTACTATCGTTGTCAGTATCCATTCCTGCTAACAAGAGACACTCATAGTTCAGGATCTTCCTATGATTCTTTTGCTACATATTTCTTTAGATGGTTGTAATTATCGTTCTTTTAGGACCTTCAACTTATTTTAAATTCAAACAAAAATCTTCCTCTACAATCCAACTTTTCTTATTGAAACCTGGCTCTGATACTACTTGTAACGACTCGATCCGGGGCCTCTCGAGCCCGGGTTCGTGGACGTTAGTTCCCAGAGGGAAATTACTCAATAATCTCAAGAATAGCTCAAAATCGTGGCAGATTTTTTTTTCTTTTATTCAATACTTGAAGGTCCATACATCCATTTACAATATCATAACCATCCAAAGACAAAAGCAGAATAAAAAGTAAAGGAAAACCATACTTTTGATGTGGCAGAGTCGTACTAAGTCCTGTGAATGATGACAGCAGTCCCTGAACCTACAGTTGCAACCAAAAGAAGGGGGTGAGTCTACAACCCAGTAAGATTCCATTTACAAATAGACACGACCGTTGCAACTGTAGTGAGCTTTAAGCTCATAGTCTTAGTTTAGTTTGCTACTTATGCACACATGTTAGTTATGAGTTTTACCCCCTTTACCGCATCTCTATTATCATTTTCAAACACCTCTTCTACTCTAATCGGCTATTCCGGACATAGCCTCCTCGGGTGTAGCATCCCATGTAGACAACTCATAGTCTACAATGTTGGCCAGACTTATGAACCACTTACAAACAACGTAGTTTAAACCGGCCCAGACTACGAACACAGGTGCTGCAGCAGCTCGTCGGTTGCTCGCCGGGAGCGAAGGGACTCAAACGGTAGCTAGCCGAAGAGCCAGAGTGGCTATATCTGCTCCCAAGGTGTCTCAAGGAGCTATACCTGCCCCCAAGGTTTTGTGGTTCATGCTACGTCCTACATGTGTCTAGTGGGCAATGTTTTAACCCCTAAGGGTCACCTAGAAACATCTGAGATATTCCCAGGTTACTCACGAGGTACACACCTCAGCATTACCCTAGACCATGCTTCCTAGTAGAGTTCTCATCACACACCGGGTGGTCATCCTATAAACAACTTTTACTTAACATTCACATCTTGAATTTAGTGCGTTATACAATCCTCAATGTATATCCACTAATTACTTTTAACACATGTTTACATGCCTGAACTGTTAAGGATGACAACCCACCACAGATTAATTCACGACACTTACAATGCCCCTCCCAAGGCATAAGCGTGACATTTCTCAAGGTAATACCTACCATGAGACTTTGAAACTCTACCCTCAATTTTCACATAACACATCAATCTCATACATGCAATCATGTCATGCCACTTTTATTTCGTAACTCAGAAACTATGCATGATCAGGTTTAAGCATCACACTTGAACTTTATAGATTCTTACGCATGCAAAACAATGTCTCTTTACAATAAACAAAACTAGCATACTTGAAGCACATGAAATCATATATAAAGATGCCTAAACTAATTAACGTGTGTTTTAATCAACTAAGGAGGAATTTCCAAATGTTCACTTACCTGGAACGCTTAAATCCCAATTGCAACCTTGATCTGAAAACAACGAATACTTCGTATTACCAAAACACCCTTAAACTTAATTGTCAAACTCTGACTCCATTCTTTCAGAGTTTGTTCACACATCCCCTACTAATAGACTCTACCCAAGCAGTAGAATCCATGGATTCAAGAATCACATGGATCTAACTTCGGGGTACTTAGTTATGCCTTGTATGCTTTGTAAGCGTATCAAGGGCAAAATGATCTTTTTGCTCTTTCAATGACCTCTATGTCATCTTTACTTCATGTTACTTTAAGATCCATACACATAATAAAAATTTTACTACTCAGGTCCTCAACTCAACTATGATTTGGATCATGGATTCGGTATTCTTGATCTAAACCTACTTGAAAAGGGTTTGTCTGGATCTAAACCAGGTCGTCTAATCGAATCCGTTTGAGTTTTGGGTCCAAACTGAGATCTAAACCTGAATCTAATTTGTAAATGGAAAAATCGAGTCTTCGCTACTTCGATTTTTCCACCGTACTCGAAGAATCAATCGCACACACATCCGATCTGTCTCGGTCTAGACTTAGTCGGTTTGACCCATATTGGATCCACCTTTGGTTTGGACCGAATTGATCCCTCATTACAAACCCGACTCCATCTGCTTACTAATCAGGACCCGACTTGATCCGAATAGACTGAGACGGTCTGTCACGGTATATAGACCCGACTCGGTTTGTTAAGACCAAGTCGGTTTGTCAGAGTACTCAGACCCTAGCTCGGTTTGCGTTGATCTGACTCGATCCGGTCATGTTCAAACCAAGCAAAATGGCCGACTCAGTCTGCAGAAAATGCAGACTGATTCTGCTCTGCATAAATTCTGCAATAGTTCTGGCAACACCATTGTTGCCGAACTGTTGTAGCTTCTGCAAATGGCCGGTGCATGTGGTGATGAGGGCGGCGATCGGACATACTGCCTCCATGCGACAACCAATCCTCCCCTCCCCATTTCTATCACCAACGAGAGGCAACGACAGAGGGGAAACCCCTCTGTCGTTCTCCTTCTTCTATTGCAAGGTAGGGACAAGGTTCTCCCTGTCCCTATTTTGTTGCAACTCACCGGCAACTGTGAGGTTGCCGACGACCCCCGTGTTTAGCCAACCAACGAGAGGGAGAGGCTTACCTGACGGCGACTGACGACGGCTGCAACACTCCTCCCGATTCTCCCTTCACCCTCCCTCTCTGCTCCTCTGGTGATCGAACAGGGAAATGAGAGGAGGCCCCCCCATGGCTTTTATAGCCATGGGGGGTTGGTCGGTTACCCCCTCTCTCCTTCTGCATTAACTGGGGGCAGTCCGCTTCCTCTCCCACGATCTGCTTCGTGGGAGAGGAAGGGGCGTCGTCCCCCTCTCCTTCCGTAACCCCCCCACGATGGGGGGAGCGTTACAGTTTTTACTTTTGGATAAAAAGTTGAAAGGTTTCACGTTACGGTGACATTTTTGAGGTATATACACAAATAAAAGGGTAAAGCTGGGGGGAGGGGGGGGGGCAGAGAGAGTTGAATTGTTTTAATACAAGAGACTGCCTCTAGAATGTGCATGAGGCTGACTTTCTTGGTTGGTGGGTTATATGATTTTCCTCTCACATTAAAATGTTTTAAGTTGATGGACTTGATCCTATCTATAGTCTAATGGCTTCCTGGATTTGCATTTTACTTTCAAATGAAAGTGCGGTCCTTTATACAAGTGGCTTTTTATGTCGCCGGAAGTAAAAACTCTGAATTGGAGCTTGTTAGAGGCTCTTTGTATTGTTCCGTTGTGTTAACCCAGCCATCATACAGAAACATTTTGTTCTTGATTTTTTCCTAGTTAATAGATTCTTTTGGTTTAATAGTGGATCATCCATTAGGTGACTTGGAAGAATGATGTCCCATTTGTGCATAACCATCATAATGTCCTGGGGCTTTCCCAACCGCTTCACCGTGTTGAATGTTTCAAGAAATGTCAGCCATGATCAGATCCGTGCATCATATGGGTAGTTCTGATTTTGATAAAAAGTATACATACTTTAGGTAGATAATAAAACGATTTTAAAGGAAGCAACCAAACTCCAAGCCTATCCACCCCCCCTCCTTCCCCATTTTCTTCTCCCCTTTGGGTTCCTATGTTGTCTTGCAGCTGATCACGTCAAACTATGAAGGCAAGGTTTATCGTGGACGGGTCATAGGTGCTTAAAGTATATTGTCTATTATCTCTGGATTATGTGATGATTCTATCGGTGACTGTTTATCATCTTATTCAACTACATATTTTTTCTGGAACCGTGTTATGGTTAAGGCTGATAGGACACACATTTCTTTCTTTCATTCTTAGTCTAGAAGAAATATTAACAAGCTTACTTGTATAGTTTTTAATATTAACTCTAGATTCTTGAGGAGCATTCAAATATGGGTCTTGTTGAAACAATGGTTGGTATTACTATTTCATAATTTCTTTTCTTTTCCTCCTCCAGGTGGAGAAACTCATATTGGAGCTGCCTAGCATGCCTGCTGATTGGTCAAATGGAGATGCTGCTCCTGCTCCTGCAAACAAGAGTTCTTTTAGCAATATAACTCTTAATGGTTCTCAACATGTTGAGAATGGAGCAAACCTAAGAGAGACCCAAAGCATGCTATTGGAGAGAATTGCTAGTGAGATGAATCGGCTTAACTTCTATGTTGCTCATGCTCAGGTCTCTTTCGCATCCGTTATTTTGCTTTTTGCTTTTTGTTTTTTCTTTTCAATTGTTCTCCTTTTGGTTATGGATTATTTGTCTTACTTTTTTCTAAGATGACAAACAAGATTGCTAAGTGTTCTGCATCTTTGTCTATGAACGTTGTTGCATGAATCCTGTGATTTTTTTTGTATCAGAATTTCAAAAAATATTGGTTTCTTTTTTTGTCTTCTTATGTGCTTTTATATGCATTTTATTTTGTGATAAGGCCATAAAAAATTAGTCATATCTGTACACTTTTTCCTCATTAATAAAACCATAAAAATATTTCTTTCTAATGTTTTGAACCAGCTATTTGGTTCTTTTTATTTTAAATGCATAGCAGTTTTTTTTTTCTATTTTCTCTGTGCAACTTTGTATATGTTAAGTTGAATGATATGTTTAAATAATTTCTGAAGTTCTTCAAACTAGAAATTATTAGTTTGGATATATAATGATTGTCAACCTCACAAAATATATACATGCATGTATGTATGAAAGGATAATCTTTTGTTAGTAAATAAAGAAAGAATACATGAAAATACAATTTTCATGTGTATAATTATTGTCAACAACACAAAATCTAGGAGGATGCTTCATGTAAGCCTCTTTTTTCATGTCACTGTGCAAGTTTATTTTTAATGTGCTTTATCAGAATGCCAATTGTTGAGGCAAGCGTAATACTTGTTAGAAAGTGACTTGGAATACATTGGGTTCAATAATGAACCCATACTTATGCACGTGGAGTGCAAATATACCCATTAAAGGGAAACAACATAAGCACATAATGTGCTAACACATAAAACCCATAAAAAGGAAAAATATGACATAAAGTCAAATAGGCAAGGGTTCCCTCACTTTGTTGGACGGGTGGGGGTAAAGAAGTTAGTCCAAGACCATAAAATTAGGTTAGCCACTTGGAACATAGGGTCTTTAACTGGTAAGTTGGTAGAGTTAGTAGATGTTATGTGTAGGAGAAAGATTGATATTTTATGTCTTCAAGAGACCAAATGGGTAGGTGAGAAAGCTAAAGTGATAGAACCTTGGGGATATAAGATTTGGTATACAGGAATAAATAGGAATAGGAATGGAGTAGGGATTGTTATGAGTCGTCAGTTTATAGATAATGTAGTTGAGGTCCGTAGGAAGGGTGATAGAATTTTACTTATTAAATTAGTATTAGGTACGGATATTATTAATACATCAAGGATCTGCTTTAAGCCCTTTCCTATTTGCGATAGTGATGGATGAGCTTACGAGATCAATTCAAGAAAATGTACCGTGGTGTATGTTGTTTGCTGATGATATTGTTTTGATTGATGAGTCTAGAGCTGGGGTTAATGCTAAGTTAGAATTATGGAGACAGACATTGGAAGCTAGAGGTTTTAAGTTGAGTAAGAGTAAGACTGAATATATGGAATGTCGGTTTAGTAAGCAACGAAGTAGTGATGGGAGTGTAGTGAAGCTTGGTGAGCAAGATATACCGGTGAATGATTATTTCAAATATTTGGGATCCATCATTCAAAAGTATGGAGAAATTGATGGAGATGTAAATCATAGGATAAAGGTTGGGTGGATGAAATGGAAAAGTGCTACTGGAGTGCTGTGCGATCGTAGAATGCCATTGCGGTTGAAGGGAAAGTTTTATCGGACGACTATTAGACCCGCTTTACTATATGGTACGGAATGTTGGGCTGCCAAGAGACATCATATTCAAAAAATGAGTGTAGCTGAGATGCGGATGCTTAGATGGATGTGTGGAAATACAATAAAAGATAAGATTCAGAACGAAGAGATACGTAAGAAGGTAGGTGTTGCACCCATTGAAATAAGATGCGAGAGAATCGTTTACGGTGGTTTGGACATATTCGGCGAAGGCCTAATGATGCTCCAGTTAGAAGGTTGGAGAAATGGGAAAATATATTAGTTAAAAGAGGTCGGGGTAGGCCTAGGAAGACTTGGATGGAGATGATAGGAAAGGATATGAATGCTTTGAACCTCACCGAGGACATGGCGTTGGATAAAAATGATTGGAGGAAAATGATTCATGTGGAAGACCCAAAATGAATTTCTTTTTTTGGTTCATATCGCTGACCCCAATTGTTTTGGGATGAAGGCGTAGTTGTTGTTGTTTGTTGTTGAAAGTCATAAGTTGCATATCATTGAAGAATAATGGAGAAGGGGTAAAAACTCCATTACAATGGAGCATAAGCTCCCTCAAGAATGTTCAAAATACAAAGGGGAGAGCCCCTATTTATAAGCAAGAAAAGGAGCCACAAAGGGGGCTCCCAAGAGAGTCGTTGGGAGCCCCCAACGGTCACATATGTGACCGTTGGAGGCTCCCCAACGACTCTTTGGGGAGCCTCCCCATGTGGCACAAAAGCCAAAAATAAAAAAGGGAAAAAATAAGAAAAATAAAAAATAAAAATGGTAAATTACAAGCAATATTCCAAAGTGGAATATGCGCAAAACAGGAATTTACAGAAATACCCTTTTACTCGAATAAAGAATATATATTTATATTCATATATATATAAAATATATATATATACATATATATATATATGTATATGTATCTATATATATATGAATATAAATATATACGAGATTACAAATGACGATAATACACATATTTTAACATCCCCCCTCAAACTTTGCGGGGAAAAACCCGAAAGTTTGGAAAAACAAAGGGAAGTCTGGAGACGAAATCCAATTCTTCAAAAGGTTTTAAGGAAAAACTCCATCTTCATGACAGTTTGAGCTAGATCTTCAAGTCCAATTCCCCATCAATCGAATCCATGATGTATCTAATGTTCCACATCTTAGCGATCCTGTAGAAAGTCAACAAAGAAACAAGTAAAACATATCTTTGCACTTTTACTCAAATGGACCATTTCTAACTAGCATAATTATGGATGACACATGTTAGAAATTATGCAAATTATGCAGAAATGACACTAAAGTTTCAAAATCATACATCATGTTAAAACAAACTGAGCGGAAGTAAATTATGCAAAAATAAATTGCAAGAATGCATAATGCATTCATAAGGTCCAACATTGGACAAATATAACCCCATAATGGGGAATAACAAAATGATCCACGAAGGGATACCACAAGAAGCCTACGAAGAGGCATAAAATACATATGCTTTATTGAATGAGAGCTCAAAAAAGGCCATAAAGAGCATATGCATATACTTATCATTAAATGAATTAATACTCAAAGAACTCATTAAAACATGTAATGAAGTGCCAAACAAGAGAAACGAAATCTCCAAACATACTTTAGGCAAAATAAACCCAAGAGTTCACAAGGTTTTAAAATCATTTATGAAAGTCATACTTAATTGACAAAATACACATTTTGCATATAAGGGTGGCAAAAACCATAAGCACTTAATATATAGATTAAATGCTAAGAAATCAACTTGATATGCATATCAAAAATATGATTTACTTGAAAAACACAAGTCATGGATGAAATTTTGCAAATTTCAACAATAGTTTATCCATTACAAACAACTTTCTCATTAGTCCTCCAAAACCCATAAATCAAGTGTATAAGCTACTAGATCAAGAATATAAAGCCATTAAAGGCCAAAGACACACACAAAGGTATGTAAAAGAATCTCTTGTCTACATATAATAATACTTGAAATAAGTACATCTACGACAAGAACAAGAGAATACATGCCAACATGGACTAAAAAGTATCTCTTGTCTACGTAAAAAATACACTTAAAACCAAGTATGTTCAGCTACTAGAACAAGAGAAATAAGCCAACCATGGGCTAAAACATAATACATCTCTTGTCTACATAAGACGACATTTGAAATGAGTGAAATAAGCCAACCATGGGCATACATCTAAGCGACTAGAACAAGAACACAAACGCCAACATGGACTAAGATCACACACGATGGTGTGAATCAACGTGTCTTGTCTACATATAAGATCACTCAAGACAAGTGTGTTCAGCTACTAGACCAAGAGAGCAAAAGCCAACAAAGGGCTAAAAACACACGAAGGTGTAATAAAATTCTTGTCTACATATGATGACACTTAGATAATGGGCATAAAAGGAAAAGACTTTTGAGGCAATAAACTTGTAATGAAAATAAACCTCGAATAAAACAATACTCCTTTAAAAATGAATTCTCATAACAATAACATGCATGTAAAAAATATCTTCAACAAGATACTATAATTGATAAAATAAAATTCTTGAGAACAAATGTGTGAACATACACACACCAAGAACACTTAGAATACTTGTGCAAAATCACAAGAACACATGTGCACAATGAGCACAACATACGGAATCACAAATGTGCAAATGCACTCATAAGATTCATAAACAAATAAAAGGTTGGGCTATAATCCCAAAACATCTTGATTTTAAATGTACCTTAAAACATTTAAGGTTTCAAATACCATATGTCCATCACATTTACTTAGAAGCATCCATAATATCAATGGCACAGGAACAAACTAGTGACACACTCATATATCAAATCATTCTAGAGTCCCAAGGTGTCCATAACTCACCTCAACCACCATCTATAATATGGTAAGTGGACAATCTAAAAAGACATAACAACGAGTGTCACACTCATAATTAGAGATCATATACCAAATCATTCTAGAGTCCCAAGGTGCCCATAACTCACCTCAACCACCATCTATAATATGGCAATTTGGACAATCTAAAATGATATAACACGAGGTGCCCATAACTCACCTCAACAAACATCTCTAATAAAACAATAAAAAGGCCAAAACAATGATGCATTAAATAACATGTGATGGACAAACATAAATGCCACAAAAGGGCAATAAACACATAAGGAATCATTTTCCAAATAATTTTTTTTTACAAAGAGGACCGATTAACAAATTGAATCAAAGGTCCAATATAATCCATCAAAACAATTTTGCATAACCACGAAATATGCTTAATCTTCAAAAGAAGTCATGTACACCAAAAAAAAAGGCTTACTATGCAACATAACATGAAATATTAAGCAACATCATGTGTATGAACCGATTTGGAACAAACAAGCCTTAACTATGAAAGACATAAGGTGCAATTAAACGGTGAAGTTGGTGAAGTTCAAAAATAACAAACTTAGGCCAATATAGGCATTCATAAAGATGGTGAATTTCGAAAAACTTATGAAATCTACTATTTCAACTTAAAAATGATAAACAATCATGAAATCTTCATAAAAGAGTATATACTCACAAGAAGATTATAAGGACCGAAAGGCTCCTTAAGGAGAGTTTGAACAAACAAACATATACAACTCCCAAAGAAGGAGAAAACTCCATTAAAGTGGAAGAAATCCCAACAAAATAGATTCATTAACAAAACCTTATGATAAATAAGATTGTACTATGGCTTAAATAAAAAGTAAACATTTATTGAGGAAAAATTTAACACTCTTAAGTTTTATCGAAAAACATGACTTAATAGATTATTACCTACTCCTAATGAAATAAGTACACAATAAACATTAGTGAAGACCATAACTTTTGTAATGAAATATGCGGAAAAGCAAAAGAGTGCATTAAGCACTTACAACATTCACTAATGAACAAACAAAAGGGCAAACACCCAAAACCCACAAGAGACAATCACAACATAAAAATATAAATGTCTCTTATTGAAAAGAGAGAGAACTCTCTAAATGTTGAAAACATCCTTAAGAGTGTAAAGATAGAAAGAAAATCACCATATTCCATAAGACCATTTTAAAACTTAATTCAATCGGTATTAAAAAAAAACTTTCTTAATTAAATGTTGCTCGTATAAAACGGACACATAATATGGAATTTTTCATATATGCCAAACATTTTTCAAAAAACTATATTTCACAAGCATTTTAATCTTAACATACCTTTCTTTAAAGACTAAACATTCATATAAAGGTATTTTCATAAACAAGGTTAGGTTTAAAATGTAAACTCAAAGTTCCAACGGTCATAAATTTTTACCGACCCATTAAAGCAAGTTTTGAGCAATCATATATCTAATTTTTCGCCAAACAAGTTATCATTTAAAGTTTTTCAAAGAAAAACATACGAAAACGATTCAATGGAGTAGCAAGAAACTCAAAAAAGACATAATGACAAAAATCACACACAAAGAAAAGAACATATTCCATTCTTCATATAATACTCAAAGAAATAGAATGCATACCGAATAACTATAAGAAAGACAATAGAGAGAAATGAATACTTCACCAGTTTTCTTTAACAAATTCTTGAATACCACGCTTCCCGATGCATCAAAGAGCAACTCGATCTCAACCTTGCTTTGATACCATGTTAGAAAGTGTCTTGGAATACATTGGGTTCAATAATGAACCCATACTTATGCACGTGGAGTGCAAATATACCCATTAAAGGGAAACAACATAAGCACATAATGTGCTAACACATAAAACCCATAAAAAGGAAAAATATGACATAAAGTCATAAGTTGCATATCATTGAAGAATAATGGAGAAGGGGTAAAAACCCCATTACAATGGAGCATAAGCTCCCTCAAGAATGTTCAAAATACAAAGGGGAGAGCCCCTATTTATAAGCAAGAAAAGGAGCCACAAAGGGGGCTCCCAAGAGAGTCGTTGGGAGCCCCCAACGACTCTTTGGGGAGCCTCCCCATGTGGCACAAAAGTTGAAAATAAAAAAGGGAAAAAATAAGAAAAATAAAAAATAAAAATGGTAAATTACAAGCAATATTCCAAAGTGGAATATGCGCAAAACAGGAATTTACAGAAATACCCTTTTACTCGAATAAAGAATATATATTTATATTCATATATATATATAGATATATATATATATATACATATATATATATATATGTATATGTATCTATATATATGAATATAAATATATACGAGATTACAAATGACGATAATACACATATTTTAACAATACTATTACTGATCTTACAAAAATGGTCCTTTGGTTCTATATAAGTCTTTGTTCATTATATATACATACACGTATGTGTGTGCACAAGTTTGTGCATGTGTGTGTGAAAGGATAATCTTTTGTTAGTGAATAAAGAAAGAATACATGAAAATGTCATTTTCCAGGAGTCAACACATTCCATGTTTATCTGCAATCCCCTAGTCCTTATTTCTAATAAGTTGCATACTTTTTTCTGCCACAACTCTCATCCTTCTCTTATCTCCTTTGCTTTGACGTCATTTCTTGTTCTTTAATATTTCACCCTTGAAAATCTTGAAAATCTATGCAAAGTTCTGAAATTGTCTGTCTTCAAATACGATGATTAGTGTGGATAGATTGCCTAATATTTTTTGGCATTTGGTTTTCTTCAGCCTTCTATCCTATCTGTTCCTTTTGCTTTCGCCTATCTGTTAATTTTGCTTTCACCATCTTGCCTTATTGTATGTGGTGTCCTAAGTCTCCTTTGAGGATTAGCAGAAACATTTTGGTGATTGTGGATCATGTCAAGACAGTGTTCTACTTCAGGATTCTTCGTATCACAAAATTCTACAAAGGTTACCTCATTGGGCGCCACATTTTCTTGTTCTTCCCCTTTGAATCGGTGATATGGAGATCTTTGCTGAATCATCATCTGCAATATTCACAAACTTAAGATGTCTGCTCTTCAAAATTCTTTTTTTTTTATTCTTGAACAAATTCACCTTTCATCCAAATTATATGATATGGGATTATGCATTTTGGTTCTGACTGTAGCAGCTATTGTTGTTCTTTATTTTATCTTCATTGATTGTTTTGCATGCGGTAAGTGTTTACAAAAGCTTGCTGTTTTATTACAGTGTTTAAGAGTATTTCTTTTTAGGTGGTTTTCTTTTCTCTGGTTCCCCTACTCCATTTCCATTCACGATTATCTAATTCTGTGGAGCTTATACTGTATTTTCTTATATCTGTTCTATACTGTGGCAGTGCAGAATCTTCCCTTCATCCAAAACATGGAGTCACGAATTCAAAGTGCTAGTTCATCAATAGAGAATAGCTTAGGTCATTGCTTTGTAGCTGCACTTGAACATCAGGATGCAAGTGCAATTTACAATTGTTTACGTGCATATGCTGCTATTGATAATACTGAAGGAGCTGAAGAAATTTTTCGTTCAACTGTGGTATCCCCATTGATTCAGCAACTTATCCCTCAAAGCCCTTTATTGCTGGTTGATGGTGCTTCCTCAGATGAGTTAGAGGAAGATTACCAGCAAATCAAGGAACTTATTAGAAAAGATTGCAAATTTTTACTGGATATTGCTGCCACAGGTATGTTATTGTCATCTTTGTTTCTTGGAGATAATCCATTAGCAGCTTGCCTTTTCCTTTGAGTTATGGTGTTTGTTGGGTGAAGATAATGTGATCTTTCACCATGTCCTCACTGGTTACCTTTTATTGTAGTTCAGCAAACTCAGGTCTGCATGTGTTTAACTTCTTGGCCAACTCTATACTAAAGGAGGTGCTTCTTGCAATTCAAAAGGGAAAACCAGGGGCGTTATCTCCTGGGAAGCCTACAGTGTTTTTGAAAAACTATAAATCAAGCCTGGACTTCTTGGCATATCTTGAAGGTAAGTTATTGAAGAGGAAGACTTGTATTTCATTAAAGTTTCATTAATCGTAGGTCTCATTAAGGCAACTCATGCATGCCAATTATTAATAGCATTAATCTATAAATATTTCTTATTGATAAGTTCCATTTGTCATGTAAGGCTACTGCCCGTCCAGATCTGCTGTTGTTGGCTTTCGTTCTCGGCCTGTCTATGCAGAGTTCATGAAACAATGGAATATTGGGGTCTATTTCTCCTTGAGGTACATGATAGATTCATGGTTTTCAGTAGTTAATACCTTTTCTAAGCATGGGCTTCTTTTTTCACTAGAATGATACCTCTGCAAATACATTAGATTTCAGGAAATAGCTTCAGCTTTGGACTCTGCTCTGATGGTAGCTACCATCACCCCAATTCTAAATTCACATTCTATTGAGAACAATACTGGAGGTTTGACACTAAACCAAAGTCTTGTGCTTATGGAAAGCTTGAGAACCTGCTGGAAAGAGGATGTTCTTGTGCTGCTGTTGTTGGCTTTCATTCTCGGCCTGTCTATGCAGAGTTCATGAAACAATGGAATATTGGGGTCTATTTCTCCTTGAGGTACATGATAGATTCATGGTTTTCAGTAGTTAATACCTTTTCTAAGCATGGGCTTCTTTTTTCACTAGAATGATACCTCTGCAAATACATTAGATTTCAGGAAATAGCTTCAGCTTTGGACTCTGCTCTGATGGTAGCTACCATCACCCCAATTCTAAATTCACATTCTAGTGAGAACAATACTGGAGGTTTGACACTAAACCAAAGTCTTGTGCTTATGGAAAGCTTGAGAACCTGCTGGAAAGAGGATGTTCTTGTGATTTCTTGCTCAGACAAGTTTCTTAGATTGTCACTGCAACTTGTATCAAGGTCCCCTCAAACATCAGCTTTTACTAGGAAACTGCTGTTTTTATGAATTTGCAAGATGCCTGTCCTAAGCACATTTTTTTGGATGCAGATATTCGACTTGGTTGTCATCTGGACTTGCTGTTCGTAAGAAGGGTAGTGCAAGCTCAGTTTCTGGTGGTGAATGGGGCCTTGCTGCCATCCCAGATGATTTTATTTATGTAAGTGTGATTCTATTTGTAAGTATTTTTTTGTATTTTGAGCATTGCTTCTTAAGTTTTTGTAGGTTCAGATATGTACATTATTTTAAGAACAGATTGCTGTTATAGTGTTCAGGTCACTCAGTTTAGCCATATGATTAGGCAGGTTTTTCGTTTGCTATTTTGTTCAAAAAAGGTTTTTTAGGTGAAAAGCTGAATTTGAAGAATCCTGGAGGGCAAAACATTGTTATCGCTGTTTAGTTGGATTGCTAATAATTGATAATTTGGCTTTCTTTTTGAATTTCCAGGTATTGCATGATCTTGGTGTTTTAGTCTCTGATATTACTGGTGATATTTTGGAGCGAGTGCTTGACCTTCTTGCTGCTTGCCCTGCTGAAGTGCTTGCCCAAGTAAAGAGAAGCATCACACAAGCAGGAAAATATTTGGGGGATTTGGCACCTGCAGTTATGGATACTATGATTGAAGCCCTTGTCGAGAAGTCTGTGGAGGTTGGTAGTTTGCTACCCCCTTCTATTTAACATGATTTTTATATTTGTATGTCCATATGTACAAGGAGCTCTTATCTTACAAAACATATTGTGGACGTTTTCAATGTTCAACACAAATTGCTCCCCTTGTCAAAAAAATTTGTTATTTTTTTGAGAGAGAAGTAAATGCTCAGTTTTTTAATAAAATAAGAAGTAAAAAAAACAATAAATTCATGTAAAACAGAGTCATGCAATCACATATATATGCAAATTTTATGAAATGTGGGCAGTGGGCGTGAGATGCATTATAACATGTGACCAAGTTCATGAATTCCAATTGTATTTGCAGAAACTTGGAAATTTCATGAACCTGGTCATGTTTTAAGTGATGTCTCATGTTAAATGAGTGCTGATGTCATGGCTGAGTTTGTGGTCACAGCCATCATACTATAAACCATATGGTAAAGCTTTCCTACTTTCTATTTTGCCACATGGACCGATTTCTATATGAAAATTGTCTCTATCATGATCATCCTTGTTTCTGATACCAACAGTCAATATGAAGTTATAAAACTTCCAGTCTCAGCAAAGAACAGAAAAGGAAGAGGTCGATGGGCTGTCTTTCAGAAAACTGATGCCACATGTCCCTTATTATGTTTTGTATGTTAGATGTTAGCCAAATGAGGGGTTTGACCCATCATTTGGCCATGAGCAAGAAGCACAGGCCTCACTTTGAGCTGCGCCTCAAGGTTGAGGCATATGCTTCATGGTTTAAAGCACACACTTCAGGAACCCATGTGCTTCAAGCCTGCGTTCCGAGACATGAGGACTGGGCAACGCTTTGAGGCGTACACTTCAAGGCTTGAAGCGTACACCTCTAACAACATTGATTCCAACAGTGAGAATTTTTGTTCTTAAAGGGTTTAGATTTTTCTTTTTTTCCTGACATCAAGCTTAAAATTATGTTGTAGGACTTGAGGCAGCTTAAGGGAATAACTGCAACGTATAGAATGACAAATAAACCACCCCCTGTAAGACACTCGCCTTATGTATCAGGAGTTTTACGGCCTCTGAAGGTATGGTATTCTTTGTGCATTGTGTTTACCAATATCCTTTTTATGTTTCAACACTTCAACATTTGTCAATATGTGTTTATATATTTGCTTTAATTTGATCTTGTTATCAGCTTTAGTTTAATTGGTTGATATGATGGCTCATGCATTTGGATAAGAATCCTTCAGTGATATAAATGCTGGGTTATTTCTCTTCCCTCGAAGCCAAGTGAATCTGTATTAGTAGTATTTTTTTTGGGCATCTGGTTGCTCTCCGGAAGCTTGTTATGTAATCATGTGAAGTTTCAGATGATGAAACCTTAACCTTTTGTGCCAAACAAAATTGTCTTTGTAGTAGTTGTAATTGTACTTTTTTGTCTTGTATTAAAGTCTAAAGTGCTTCTGATTGTGCAACATATGTTTTTATCTTAGCCCTCTATTGCAGTTCCTTTTCTTTTTCTATTTAATTAATTTTAATCTGGTTCTCCCTTAAATGTGACATTGACGGCTTGGGAGAAGTATCTGGCTTTTTGTGTGCAGCAGCTTCCATCTGCTAGATATGTATGTCATCTTATTAGTATTTATTTGCATGTAGTCTTTTCTCGAGGGAGGGCGAGCATCATATTTGAATGAAAAAACTAGAAGAGCACTACTTGTTGGTGCTGCCGAAAAGATAACTAATCGCTACAATGAGTTGGCTGGGGATCTTGTTAGTGTGGTTAGTATGAACAAGTCCTTAAAGGATCTGAATAAGGGCGTATTTATGGATCTATCCTTTGTTTCTGTGAACTGTTTCATGTATAAGAGCTTGGTTTTGTTCTCTAGGCAAGGAAAACTGAGTCATCACTTCTGAGGATTAGGCAAGGTGCTCAAAGACGTGCTGGTGCAAGCTCAGATGCATCAGAAACCAATATATCTGACACAGATAAGATCTGCATGCAGTTATTTTTGGATATTCAGGTACCAAAGAATATCTTATTAGGCGGCATAACATGAGATATATCATGTGCAAGTTGCTTCTTCATTCCTCACTGAAGTGTATATGTATAGGTATACAACATTATGTTTGTATCTACCTACACATGCACACGCATACACATGCCTGAGTTGGTCAATGTATTACTTATTTGTTTTTTTTCTTTTCGTTATCCATCAAGAATATGGACGCAACCTATCTGCTCTTGGGGTTACAGCGGCTGACATTCCAGCATATTGTTCACTCTGGCAGTGCGTGGCTCCACAAGACAAACAGGAGCTAATACAATTCTAATGTAAGCATATGAATCTTATCCTGTTATCTCATCAGAAATACAAGTATCTTGCAAAATCTGTTCAAGCTCTTGTTCTTTTCTTTTCCAAGAAATTTTTTGAATCTTGTTGATGTTTTTTGAATTATTTTGGCAATAAATTAGTATAACAGTGATTTTGCTAAACAGGATGGGTATTTTGTAGTAAAGGAACTGTTTTGCCTTATGTTTGGCCAAGGACATTCTGTTGTTAGTTTTTCTTTCTTTCTTTGTTTTTTTTTTATTCATAGTGGTTTGTATAGAATTGGTTTGTTAATTCATAGTGGTTTGGCATAGTGGGATGGGGCCTAGGCCCTTGGCAGTGTTAAAATATGTATATATATATATATACATATACTTATATATATACATACGTATATATATACATATATGTATATATATACATTTTTCCATTTGTTGAAATACCCAATAGGGGTATTCTTGTAAAACCACATGTACCTTTTTTTGCTTTTACTTTTTTCTTTTTTCCTTTCTTTCTTTTCTCTTTTTTCTTTTTTATTTTTTCCTTTTTGTAAGACCACAAGGGCCCCACACATGTAGTCGTTGGGGCTCCAACGACTACATGGGAGCCCCTTGTGGTCCCTTCCTTGGCACTCCCTCCTCTATAAATAGAGGAGGTCTCTCCTCTTGTAAAGCATGGGTTTTTCACCCCTCTCTTTCTTTCTTCATTAATATTCAACTTATGACTTTAAGTCATTTTCTACTTTTGTGAGTTTTGTGTGTACACCTCTAGTGTTTGTGTTCTTGGCTCTTGGTGTCACTCTTAAAGAGTGCTTTTGCTATATTGGTGCTTCCGCCTCTTTTCATTACAGGCAGGTGGTCTAGGTTCAAATCCCATGAGTGCCACCCCGTGTGCAAGCCGAAGCGTGGCGACTTCCTGGGGGCAAGGTGTAAGCCCTCAGAGTTATACACTGTCAAGACAGTGACCGTAAGTACGACAGATAGACCAGCACGGCTAGGTCTCTGATCCTGGGGCAGTTTCTCCAAGTAAAAACACAAGAATTGGTTTGTTTTTACGTTCTTGATTGCAGCGGTTTCCGATTATGCATGGTGCAGCTGAAATAACATTAGCTGGTTTTATGTCTTAAATGTTGGGTGCTATTATGGTCTTCAGATTACTCACTTTATGTTTTCATGTGGTGGTGGTATTGTCTATGTTAATTTTTCTGATGATATTTTGGGTTCTATTTTTATTTATTTTAATTAGTGTAATGATTCATGTCGCAGTTTATCTTCCACAGTCGGTGGTGGTGGTTGGTTCCTTGCTATTGCTTTCATTGATTTTTCTAGCAGTTATAGTTTTCTCTCTAAGTTGGTCTGTTGCTACTTTTGTCGGTGTTTTAATTGGTTTCTTGATGTGTTTCCACTAATTATTCCATTTAAGTTGTTAAGTTCGTTTTTTGCTACTTTTGTTGGTTCTTTAATTGGTTCCTTGCTATGTTTTCACTGGTTATTCAAACTGAGGTGTGAAATTTATTTGCAAGTTTTGGTTTTTTGCTACATTTTTTTTTATATTTACATGGAGAAACCGGCCCCCAGGATCAGCGGACAGAGACCTAGCCGCTCTGGCTCTGCCCGCCATACTTACGATCACTGTCTTGGCAGTGTAAAACTCCGTGGGCTTACTATCACTATTTTTTGCTACATTTGTTGGTGCCTTTTTGTAATATTTAACAATGTCTGTTTTTGCCTCTTTCTGGCCCTCAGTCTTGTGTTAACTCAAGTTTCAGACTTGCAAGTTTTTAAACTTTAAACTATAGCATGTTATCATGCTTTGTGTTGTAAGTTTTGATAAAGAAGATTTTTAGAGTTGGCAAACTCTTTAAAAAGTTTTTGCCTCAACCGTTTGTTTCTTGGATGATGGGCTTTTCTTTGATTTTCATTTGATTGTTTGGTGGAGAAAATTCTTTGGCATTGGCTTGTACATAGTTTTAGTTTGCATTTCTTTCATTTGTTTTTCTTTTTGGTGGAGAAAAGCTTTTGGTATGGTTTGCATTTCTTTCTTTGATTTTCTTTTTAGCGTAAGGTCTTTTCAGGTTGAGTACAATTGCTGGATGTTGAATTGTGAAACTTGAGAAGTAGGCCTGTAGACCACCTTTTTAAGAAATGTATGCCGAGACATTGTAGAGTGTTGGAATAGGTATGCAGTTTTTATGAATTTTTTTAGGGTCATTGTCTTTTGTTTTTATGATCGAGTACCTAGGGACGTTCTTGTAAAAGTATCTTCAACAAGATACTTTAGTTGATAACACAATAACCTTGAAAATAAATGTGTGAACATACACACTCAAGAACACTTGTGCACAACAAGCACAACACACCGAATCACAAATGTGCAATTGCACTCATAAGATTCATAAACAACTAAAGAGGTTGGGCTATAATCCCAAATCCCTTCAAGAAATACAAGAGGAGCTGCCCATATATATAGGGCTTTGAAGGAGGCCTTGGGAGGGGCTCCACATAGTCGTTGGAGCCCCTCCAACGGTCACAAATGTGACCGTTGGAGGGGTCCAACGACTAGTGGGTTGGGCCCCTCCCAATGCATGTATAATGCATTAAATGCAAAAGCAAAAATAAATAAAAAAAAAGAAAAAAAGAAAATACAAAAAACATATTCTCGAAAAAGAATGTGTAAAATTCCTAAACTACCCTTACTATGACTATATATATTTTATATATATAATTGGTAAATACATATACATATATTATATATATGTATATGTATTACCTTATATATATAAAATATATATACGAAATTACAAGTTTGATTACATAATTTAACACCCCCCCTCAAACTTAGGGCAAGATGACCGATAGTTTGCCAAGAAGGAAGTTGAACCGCGGAGCGCACAAGGCTTTAGTAAAGAAATCTGCCAACTGATATTCGGACGTGACATAAGGAAGATCGATAACTCCTCGGAGATATGCTTCACGAACATAGTGACAGTCCATTTCGATGTGTTTAGTCCGCTCATGAAAGGTGTGGTTCTTTGCAATGTAGATTGCACTTTTGTTGTCGCAGCATAGCTTGGTGGGTCCTTCAATTTTGATCCCCATGTCTTCTAGCAGTTGGTGAATCCAAACAATCTCCATGGTAGTAGTGGCCATGACACGATATTCAGCTTCAGTTGAGGAGAACGACACCTTTTGTTGCTTCTTGCATCTCCACAAAATTAGTGAGTCTCCTAAGAACACACAAAAAGCAGTGGTAGAGTGACGGTTATTTGGGTCACCTTCCCAATCTGAGTCAGTATAAGCAATCAATTTTAAGTCAGAGGAAGAGGACAGAAAAACTCCCTTATTTAGAGTACCCTTTATGTATCTTACGACCCGTAAGATGACACTCATCTGAACGGATGTAGGCGCATGCTGAAACTGACTTGCAGTATGGACTGCATGGGATATATCTGGTCTGGTAATACTCAGATACATCAGAGATCCTACAAGCTGTCTGTAGGGTGTAGGATCCAACAGGAGAACTCCATCATCAATTTTCATCTTTGCTCCTACTACCGCAGGAGTTTCACACAGCTTCTCATCTGTAATACCTGACCTGTCAATGATCTCATAAGCAAGCTTAGTTTGAGATAAGAAATATCCTCTAAGAGAGTATGCCACTTCAATTCCCAAAAAATAAGTTAAAAAACCCAAGTCAGACATTTCAAATTTATCTTTTAAGATAGATTTTATACTTTTAACCCCGTTAGAATCACTCCCAGTGATGAGCATGTCATCAACATACAGAAGTAAAATTACAATCCCTGCATTGGATTTTCTAACAAATAGAGCAGTGTCAGTAAAACAAGAGGAAAAACCATTCTCAATCATAACAGAGTTAAATCTATCATACCAAGCCTTGGGAGCTTGTTTTAGGCCATAGAGTGCTTTCTGAAGACGAAGCACCTTTCCCTTAGGAGTCTCCATTCCAGGAGGAGCATCCATGTAGACTTCTTCGCTTAAATCGCCATTTAAAAAGGCATTTTTCACATCCATTTGATAGATGTTCCATTTGTTGATAGAGGCAACGGTTATAAGACATCGAACAGTGACCATACGAGCTACAGGAGCAAAAGTTTCTTCATAGTCAATACCATATTCTTGACTATATCCTTTTGCAACCAAGCGAGCTTTATACCTTTCAAGGGATCCATCACTTTTAGTTTTTACTTTGAAAACCCATCTGCACCCTATTGTTTTCTTGCCTTTAGGAAGATTTTGGAATTCCCAAGTTTTGGCTCTTCTCAGAGCCTCAAGTTCATTGTCCATGGCATTAATCCATTCAGGGCATTTACGTGCTTCTTCAAAATTTCTAGGTTCTATATATGAGTGGATGGCACTAAGGCAGGCTCTATATCTTGGTGAGAAAGAGTCATAGGAAATGAACCTAGAAGGAGGCCTTCTACTTCTCTCAGTTCTACGAGGGATCACTTCATTCTGAGAGGCATTGGGACTGACATCATTATATCTGTCAAGAGCACTCCTAAAGTTGTTTTGATCTCTATGAGAGTAGGTGATAGGGTCTCTAGGTAATTCAATAGGTTGATGTGACGAAGGAGACAAGGAGATGTTTTCCTCGGTTTCAAGTTCATTTGGGTTACTTTGATCTGACTCATTATCACTAGTATCATCGTCCTTATTCAATAAATCAAATAAAAAAGAATAATCCATATTTTCATTATGGGGGTCACAACGTTCAAATCCACTAACATTTTCCAAAAAACTCACGTTTCTGGAAACATACAATTTATCACTTTTGATATCATAACAACGAAACCCCTTTTGGGTTTCAGAATAGCCAAGAAAGGCACAAGGAATGGCTTTTGGAGAAAGTTTGTCATTCTTATCAGTAAGAACAAAACACTTACACCCAAAGACCCTTAACCTGCTATAATCAGGTTCCTTATCATACAAATTTTCAAAGGGAGAAATTTTGTTTAAATTTTTCGATGGAAGTCGGTTTATGAGATACACAGAGGTAAGGGCTGCCTCAGCCCAAAGATTTTTTGGAATGTTTTGAGAAATGAGTAAAGTCCTAGTTGTTTCAATGATGTGCCTGTGCTTTCGTTCGGCTAACCCATTTTGTTGAGGGGTTTTCGGACATGATTTTTGGTGAAGAATTCCAAAATTTTCAAGATAACTCTTAAATTCATTTGAGAGGTATTCTCCTCCAGAGTCAGACCTAAAGATTTTTAAACATCCATTGAATTGATTTGAAATCATCATGTGAAAACTTTTAAAGGTTGAAAAAACTTCATGTTTATGTTTAAGGAAATAGATCCAACAAAACCTAGTATAGTCATCCACAAAGATCACATAATATGAAAAACCTCCTTTTGACATCACCGGAGCCGGTCCCCATACATCGTAATGGACAATTTCAAATGATTTTGTCGTAAACATGGATCTTTGAGGAAAAGGCAAACATTTCATTTTCCCAAGAATGCATTCATTACACAAAAAGTCACTTTTACAAAGATGTTTAACAAAAGGCAAATACGAGATTTTAACAATATTGGGATGACCCAATCTCTTATGCCATACATGAATGTCTTTGTTTTGGACGACGTTGCAAAATTGACTCTTGGGAACTTGAAGAAAATCTAAGGTCTCCTCTTCTAGAGCCTTCCCCAATCAATCTCCCGGACTGGCGATCCTGTATCCAACATTTATTAGAAGAAAATTTTATATCGCAACCATGGTCCGAGAGTTGGGAAACGGAAAGAAGATTTAGGTTAAGGTTTGGGATAAAACGAATTTTTGGAACAAAGAAGTCTTGTTTTTCAAAATTACCTATTCCTTTAATCTCAAGAGATGTACCGTTCGCGGTTGATACAAAGGATGGAAAAACATTTTTAGAAAAATTTGAAAGAGTGCAATAACTAGGGGTCATGTGAAAGGATGCCCCGGAATCTAAAAGCCAAGATGTCTTACCAGGGGAAGAGGATGACATAGCGGCTCCGGAAGTACCTCCCTTGAGAAGAGGTTGTAGGGCTTCCACGATTTGTTGAAGAGAAAGAGACTCACTTGATAAAGAGGGTCGTTCTTCAACTTGAGATGCCATAGCCGTTGCAATCAATTTCTTCCATTTAGGACACAAGGGTTTGATATGTCCGGGTTCTTTACAATGATAGCAAGTTACTTTGCTATAGTCTCTTTTGCCATACCGATCATTTCCTCCTTGACCTTGATTCTTGAAATGAGGAGGTCTATAGGTCCTCATGTTATTTCCCGGTCTTGACACGGCATTAGCCATTTCACCATCTTCTTGAGTAGAGGAAGTAACAAGAATGCTAGGATTATTTTTGCCAATCCCCATACGGGTTTCTTCACCACTTAGCTTGGTGATAACATCTTCGAGTGAGGGGGATGTGAAGGCGGAGAGAAGAGAGGACCGAACTTGTTCAAATTCGGGTCTAACGCCATTTAAAAAATTGAAGAACCGGTCTTCTTCAAGTTGTTTGTGCCTTAATTCGATTGCCTCACCACTCGATTTAGGTTCAAGGATTGCGAGCTCGTCCCAAATAGAGGATAATTCGGCAAAGTACTCCCGAATGGTCATGTCATTTTGTTGGAGAGTCAAAGCCCTCTTTTGGAGAAAGTACTTGTGGGATAGATCTCTTGAGGTGTACATTTTCTCAAGATATACCCAAGCTTCGGAAGCCCTTTTAAATTTGATGATGTTGGCATTTATCTTGGTCTCAACGGATGATAAAATCCAAGATAAGATCTTGAAGTTCTTCATTTCCCAATCATCATGTTTCTTAGAATACTCTTCAAGGGCCTTTTGTCTTTCATCCCCTTCAAGGATCTTAATATCCCCTCCTTCAACAATGGTAATTTTGGGTTCCGGTTCCGGTATGGATCCATGAACATAACCCCAAAGCCCCTTTCCTTTAATATGGGCTTCCATATTACCGGCCCAAACATGATAGTTTGAGCCATTAAGCTTAAACCCAAGACAGAAATGAGTCTTTTTCGCCCATTAGAGAGGAAAGAATGCAAGAGATAGTATGTACCTTAATTACTTTTTGCGTCTTTCTTGACAAAAGAGGCTCTTAAAATATTGCTCGAAGAAGATGATCCTCTTTGATTTCAAAAAACTTGAAGGCACGCTTCCCGAGGAATGCAAAAGAAGGCGAGTCGCAATTCTTCTTCTTCAACGAGGCTTTGATACCATGTAAAAGTATCTTCAACAAGATGCTTTAGTTGATAACACAATAACCTTGAAAATAAATGTGTGAACATACACACTCAAGAACACTTGTGCACAACAAGCAAAACACACCGAATCACAAATGTGCAATTGCACTCATAAGATTCATAAACAACTAAAGAGGTTGGGCTATAATCCCAAATCCCTTCAAGAAATACAAGAGGAGCTGCCCATATATATAGGGCTTTGGAGGAGGCCTTGGGAGGGGCTCCACATAGTCGTTGGAGCCCTTCCAACGGTCACAAATGTGACCGTTGGAGGGGTCCAACGACTAGTGGGTTGGGCCCCTCCCAATGCATGTACAATGCATTAAATGCAAAAGCAAAAATAAATAAAAAAAAAGAAAAAAAGAAAATACAAAAAACATATTCTCGAAAAAGAATATGTGTAAAATTCCTAAACTACCATTACTATGACTATATATATTTTATATATATAATTGGTAAATACATATACATATATTATATATATGTATATGTATTACCTTATATATATAAAATATATATACGAAATTACAAGTTTGATTACATAATTTAACAGTTCTCTGGTGGACAATGATGAAAAAAGGTGTTTCTCTCAAGTACATTAGTATAATTAAGGATATGTATGAAGGAGTAGTAACCAATGTCCGCACTTGTGGAGGGGTGACAACCGATTTTCTTATAACGGTTGGGTTACATCAAGGATCTGCTTTAAGCCCTTTCCTATTTGCTATAGTGATGGATGAGCTTACGAGATCAATTCAAGAAAATGTGTTGTGGTGTATGTTGTTTGCTGATGATATTGTTTTGATTGATGAGTCTAGAGCTGGGGTTAATGCTAAGTTAGAATTATGGAAACAAACATTGGGAGCAAGAGGTTTTAAGTTGAGTAAGAGTAAGACAAAATATATGGAATGTCGGTTTAGTAAGCAACATAGTAGCGATGAGAGTGTAGTGAAGCTTGGTGAGCAAGAAATACCCGTGGATGATTGTTTCAAATATTTGGGATCTATCATTCAAAAGTATGGATAAATTGATGAAGATGTAAATTATAGGATAAAGGTTGGGTGGATGAAATGAAAAAGTGCAACTGGAGTGTTGTGCGATCGTATAATGCCATTGCGGTTGAAGGGAAAGTTTTATAGGACGACTATTAGGCCCGCTTTACTATATGGTATAAAATGTTGGGCTGCCAAGAGACATCATATTCAAAAAATGAGTGTAGCTGAGATGCGTATGCTTAGATGAATGTGTGGAAATACAATAAAAGATAAGATTCAGAACAAGGAGATACGTAATAAGGTAGACGTTGCACCCATTGAAAATAAGATGAGAGAGAATCGTTTACGGTGGTTTGGACATATTCGGCGAAGGCCTAATGATGCTCCAGTTAGAAGGATGGAGAAACCAGAAAATATATTAGTTAAAAGAGGCCGGGGTAGGCCTAGGAAGACTTGGATGAAGATGATAGGAAAGGATGTGAAGGCTTTGAACCTCACCGAGGACATGGCATTGGATAGAAATGATTGAAGGAGAAGGATTCATGTGGAAGACCCAAAATGATTTTCTTTGTTGGTTCATATCACCGACCCCAATTGTTTTGGGATGAAGGCGTAGTTGTTGTTGTATTGTCTTTTGTTTTTCTTGGGGTCGTCTGTTTTTTCATTTGGTTGAATGGTGTTGAACAACCTTTTTATACACTGCTTTGAATGTTTGCCATTTTTGTGAAATGGCTCTGTTTGGGAAACTTGCTTTGGCATGGAAACCACCATTTTCATGGGTTGTCAAAATATGGTTTTGCCGAAACATAGTGTAGAGTATTGGGGTTGCCCAAAAGACCACTTGGGAATGGTGTTAAAATGTGGTGACGAGGCTGCCAACTCCATACCCAATGCAGTGTATTGGCAACACCAGTGCTCCTAGACAGCTAAAGAGCATGAAGACACAGTGGAAACCATAACATAATGAAATGAAACAAGACCAAGAGCAAATGAGTGCTTCTTATGGACTTACAAGAACACAACCAAATCACAAAGTATTAGTTGGAGCTATCCCTATCATGCTCAATCCCTATGTAAGCAAAAGAAAAATATAAAAAATAAAAAGGAACACAGTTAGCCCTTAACTGGCTGACCATTTATTTCAAAGTGAAATAACCAAAATACCCTTGATGGATATTTCGGTTTACATACATTAGAATATATATATATATATATATATATATATAAAATCTTAACACCTTCTCTCAAACTCATGGTGTAACAACCGAGAGTTTGGCAAGTAAGAAGTAAAATCTAGGTGACAAAAACGTTTTAGTGAAGTTCGTCAGTTGATACTCATATGTACCATATGACAACATGATGGTCTTTTTCAGAAATTCTACATGAGCGTAGTGACAATCCATTGCAATGTGTTTGGTTATTTCATGGAATGTATAATTGCTTGCAATGTATACTGCATTCTTGTTGTCATAACACAATCTCGAGGGTTCTGCAATGTGAACTCGAAGTCTTTTAATAATTGTCTCAACTATACTAATTCAGACGTAATTATCGTCATGACACGATACTTTGCTTTAGTGAAAGTGAAGACCACCTTCAAGTGCTTCTTGTATCTTCATGCATTGGAGTATCACTTACAAAAGAACAAGATCTAGTGGTTGAACGTTTATTATTCACATCCTCTAATAAGAATTGAAATGTGCAATAACTTCTAACGGGGAAGAAGATGAAAGAAATAATTCATACTTAATAGAATTTCTAATATATCTAATAATCCTCATTACAACACTCATATGTACTGTAGTGGGTGCATGCTGAAATTGACTAATAAAATAAATAACATGATAAATATCAAGACAGGTAATAGATAAGAAGCTTAGAGAGTGTGTATGTGTGATTAGAGTTTGATATAGGGTTAGGGTTTGATTAGGCACGAGAGAAAGAGCAAAGAGAAAGTGAGGGAGTAAAACTCATGAAAGAGGCGGATGACTAGAGATAAGAAAGGGGGAAGCTTCCTTCTCCTTCTATTTGGGTTCCCCTAATTGGTGGTCCCCACACTCCTCTGCTCACTCCACTAACTCCCTTTTGCGCCTTTCACATGGAAAGAAGATGAAAGAAATAACCTATATTTAATAGAATTTCTAATATATCTAATAATCTTCATTACATAAATCATATGTATTGTAGTGGGTGCATGTTGAAATTGACTAACAGAATGAATAGTATGATAAATATCAGGCCGGGTAATAGAGAGATAGGATAAAGCTCCAATCATTTATCTACATGGAGTTCGATTCTTCGTACGCTTCTCATCATCTTTCCATGTCTGAGAGCTCTACACACATACGTTAGAGTATTTTCTTATATCTTAAAATTGTAGGAATCAAACACCTCAAAATTTGTTGGGATGAGAAAATCCTAAAAAAATGTTGGATATTGACTCCTCCAAAAATCGTTAAGGCTAGACTCCTCCAAATACCTTGAATTTGAGTTTCCCCAAAATCATCAATGGGGTTTCATAAAAAAAATGTTGGAAATAAGCTCCACTCAAAATCATTGGGAAAGAACCTCTCTTGAAACGTCAATGAAGAGCTTCTTCTACACGTCAAGGGTGTCTTCAAGAATCATCAATGGAGCTCTTCTCCAAAAACCGTGAAGGGCGTTGAGAGAGAGAGAGAGTAATGTGAGATGAGAGAGGGTGACATGAATAGAGGGAGATGGCTATGGGGCGAGTGGTGTAGCCTAGGGCAAGAGAGAGAGAGAGAGAGAGAGAGAGAGAGAGAGAGAGAGAGAGAGAGAGAGAGAGAGAGAGAGGAAGGGAGTGAAACTCATGAAAGAGGGCGACGGCTAGAGATAGGAGAGGGGGAAGCTTCCTTCTTCTATTTGGGTTCTCCTGATTGGTGGTCCCCACACTCCTCCACTCACTCCACTAACTCTTTTTTGTGCCTCCCACTTAGATCCTCTTTTTCAAGCGGGTTCAAACTCATGATCCATTTGGGCAACCCACACTTGGGTCCCTACTAGGTCTAAATACCCTAATTAGACCCAATTTAATTCTAAATGGGTATTCAAACTTAAATTAAATTAAAAATATAATTTCAATGCCAATTAAAATTTAAATGAAATTTAAACATAAATTAAGATTGCAAACCATATTTGGTACAAAATTTCACTTTAATTTATTTAATAGTCATTAAAAATTCATAGAAAATTCTTGGGTATTACATAAAATAAAAAAATAAAAACAAATTGCTAATCTTTTCAGGAAAATACCCTCTACCATTATAGATTGTGTTCACAAAACCTTCTATTTAACAGAAGTGAAGAAATGCTTCAATCTGCCCAACAAGTTTTCATATTCAGCTGTGCCTGTTTTAGCAGATAAGAGAAAGCCTAACAGTTCAAGTACTGAGGGTAGCCCATTTGCAGCCGATACGATTCTCTTGGAGACCTCTACGTATTCTTCTGTTGGTTGTGATCTTCCAAAAGCATGCCAGCTTAAGAGTTGAAGAGATTCAGCATCATTCAATGCTTTGATATGATACATATCGTTTATGTTCATGCCATGTAACCTTAGTATTTGAACATCTCTGGTTGTGATAATGATCCTGCTTCCTAAACCAAACCATTCTATTTTGCCTGCTAATGCAAGGAGTTGGTTTTCATCGTCAACATCATCAAGAACAACCAGAATTCGCATGCAATGTAAGTGTTCTTTCATCATGATCATGTCTCGAAACATGCTAGTTTTTGTTGGACCTTTGTCTCGTAGAATTTGAGAAACAAGTTGACGCCGCAAGTGCACTAACCCGTTGGTTTGTTTTGATGCTTCACTGATGTTACCAATAAAACAAGCTGCTTCAAATCTATTAAAGATTTTGCTGAAGATAGCCTTAGCTACCGTCGTCTTTCCTATCCCCTTCATGCCATGAATTCCAACCATTCGAACATCATTAGCTTCAGTATTAAGCAATTCCATTGCCTCTTCTACACGAGAATCAACACCAATTGGGTGTTCAGGCATGTCCGTTAGAGCAGGATTAAGCATACACAGGATCTTTCTAACAAGCACGTCAATTAGCATTTCCTCATCGCTGCTAGTTTAAAAAAAAAAAAATGTTAGCAAAGAAAGCTTTATGATTTTCCTTTTCTGTATCAAATCACCATTTTTTATATAGTCATGTAGGAGAAAGGATGACATGGTCACAGAATCTACTGACGAAACAATTACTATGAAAAATGGTCCTTTCAACCGTACCACCTGAAAAACATAAAGCAGTAACAACCAGAAGCTTGTGTCTGGTCTTAAAGGGATGATTTGGACTAAAAGATCTCAACTCTCAAGATCAAATCTCTTGGAGCATGCTATGAACAGAAAAGTATTTTCATCATTAAATCTCATAAGTTTGATACAAGATTCTGTGACCAGAAAAAACTGGTTAACATGTAACTCTAACTTGGGAGTCAACTCGGATGACTCGGGAATTTTCCTTTTTAAATGTAATGAACAATTTAAGAAATAAAAGAGATATTCAAATCATGGTTATGAAAAAGTAATATTAATATGATCTGGCCGTATTAGTGTTATCAAAACTTGTTAGAAATACCATGAAATTTTCTACCATCTCTGACTAATGACTGCTTTAATTTCAAGCTGAGGTTATTGTCTCACGAGACCAATGTTTGCAGAAAAAAGGAAAACAAAAACACAAACAAAAACAACCCAAAGAAGAACGGGAACAAGGGACGGTTGTGTTGTGTGGTGGGAGGGACGGCAAGAGGTTTGGTGTGAGAGAGAGAGAGAGAGAGAGAGAGAGAGAGAGAGAGAGAGAGAGAGAGAGAGTACCCATCAAAAGCGTTCTTGAGATCAAAACCTGGAATCTCTGTCACAAATCTTAAAGCGTTTTCCAAGTCCATCGACGTCCTCTCATCCAATTGGTGGCCATGTGTCGCTGCCTCGAATGCTCCTCTTTGATGCCGGATGTCAGAAGGATCGACGTTGTAGAAGACAGGAATGATCAGCTTGTTGCACTCCACCATCTTGGTGAGCTCCATCAGGCACCTCCTTGATTTGGCATAGAACTTGGACAGTATGGGTATGCAGATGAACGATCCTTCAATGAGTCCACAGACATGGTCGTCCATCATCCCTTGGCTCTTTGATCTCTTTGTATCCATGATCACATGGATGCCTTTCTTGTTCAGAACATCCAAAAGGCAGTTCATGAAGCCCTTGTCAGTGGTCTCTCTCGCAAAACTGAGGAACGCTTGGTATTGCGAAGCAGCAGCAGAAGAAGAAGCCATCCACAGTATTGATTGAATTTTAAGAAGAAGAATAACGGTGGAGTGGATTGTGCTAGAGAAGATGATGGTGGCAACTAGATGAGATGCACGCCCAGTCGCAGATCATTATAAGCCCTAACAGATGGAAGACCATTTCCAACCATGGGCTTTCGCGGTTCCTTCTTTCAAGAACAAATTCTTCTCAAAGTCAACTATGATGGTAATGCTGTCCCTCAGCTTGCCATAATAAATAAATAATAAGTTGGACCCAGTCTTTAAATAATAATAATAATGAGAACCAACTTATTGATCACAAGTTTTTAATAATAATAATAATAATAATAATAATAATAATAATAATAATAATAATAATATTATTATTATTATTATTATTATTATTATTATTATTATTATTATTAAGAGTAATTCACAAAATGCTGCCAACTTATGAGCTATTTAGTAAAAAGCCGCTCAACCTTTGAGCAACTACATTCAACCATCTATTTATGTGTAAGTTTTACAGGCAAAACTTTTGTGCGAGTAAAAATCTTTACTAGCACAATCAATGCTTCAGTAAAAGCCTCCAGTAAAGGTTTTACTGGCGCAATTTACATTCCGCCAATGAAGACTTTTGACTGGCACTGAATTTGCGCCAGTGTAAGTCTTTATTGTCGCAATCCCAGCACCAGTGAAAATATGCTGCATCTTTTAAATTCCTTGGCGCTAATTTACCGGCAGTAAAAAACTTTTACTGACGCTAATTTAGTGGCAGTAAAAGTGGCAAATAGTAAAAAAAATATATCACCTTAGAATTCTCTTCCGCCTGTTGTTGAAGTTTCTTGGACTCTGCAACCACTTTCCCCATCACCAGTTCCTGTTCAGCTAGAGCTTTACATGCAGATTCCTCCTTTAATTTCTCTTGCTCTGCTGTTGCTTTTACTGCATTTTCTGCAGCTATTCTGGCTTGAATATCTCTGCTCATCTGTAATGTGTGTTGGCCAAGTATAAATCAGACACTGAAAACATTTTCTGGCATAAACCAATCAGCTTTAGTCTTCACAGAAATTGCGGAAACTTATGGTTGACAGTAACAGAAACACCAAGTGGGGAAAAGAACTTAAAAAGAAATGAAAAAGGTAATAAACATGCATACTATAGTAGACAGTATCAAAAACTCCAAGTTGGGACAAAAACTTGAAAAGAACAGAAAAAGAGCACTAAACAAGCATAGAATAGAAATTTATTACTCAAGAAGTTTACACATGAAAGGTTGCAGAATTATAACAAAAAGGTAGAAAATGCAGCAACAATATATAAATCCAAAATTTGAAACTCTCTCCAATCTTTCAGAAGTATTCTTTGTCTAAACCTCAACCTGTACTTGAATTCTCATTGTTGAACAAGTATCTTCAGAAGTTATTAAACATATTACCAGGATTAAAACCACCACAGATTAAAGTGTTAAATTAGTTTTCTATAAAACTTGAGCTTTTCCATAGACAGGATGGTATTATGATATAGGCAACAATTTTCAAGGATGGAACCCAAAATTGATTTCTACAGTACCAAACATGATGTGAAATGCATTTGTATATGATAGCAGCAACAAAAAGAAAACAAGGTATTGATAAAACAAAAAGAACTACCTGAGTTTCACTTATTGACTTTCTAACAAGGTCCTTCAGGACGAGATGCACCTGGCCGTAATTAGACGAATTCAAGATCAAAACCCTAAAAATCGACTCGCTCACCTCTTCTTCTTCCTCTTCCTCGCCCTCCACCTCTGTCTCGCTGTTTGTATGGTCTCCATCCTTGTTATCGCTCTCGGGCGAGTCGCCAACCGCTGCATCCTCACCTTCGTTATTGTCAGGATCCACCATCTCGAGCTCCTCTTCGTCCTCCTCCTCGTTCTTCCGCTTTGATTCCTCTCCTTCAGACAACCCGTAAGCGGATCCACCGTTTGAAGACATTTATTCATCTTCATCTTTAGGCAATGATCGGGGTTTCTTCGGATTCTCCATGACAGCGGCGGTCACCGGTGAACATAGAGAGAAAGGGGGAGAGAGAGAGAGATGGGTAAAGACGGAGAGAGCAACAGAGAGAGGGTGGTGGTCATCGACCGGGAGAGAGCGGGAGCGACGGTGAGAGAGGGAGATAGAGTCTGAGCATGAGCCATATGTGTGCTGCGCCAGTGAAAATAACATTTCACCCGACAAAGAGAAAATTGAAGATGCGAAAGAGAAACACTATTTTTTATGGTGCAGCGTAGAGTTGCTCCAGAAAAAAGTTTTCACTGGCGTTGGATTTTCCTGCACTAGTGTAAATCCCAATAAAATTCGTTTTACACTGACGCTACTATCATTGTGCGCCAGTAAAATGCATTTTACATTGGCGCTATCGTCAGTTTGCGCCAGTAAAACGCGTTTTACATTGGCGCTACCATTGACGATGTTTTTGTCCTTTTTCCGAGTTCAACTCAGTTTATGACATCCAATAGTTACTTGTGAAAGAAATCAACAATGAGGGCGTTTTACATTACTCTAGTATCAACGATAAAAAAAGAAATTTTCTGTTGCCCCTTGACCTTTTCCTTGCGTCACAAATACTAAGTATCTCAAATGGTTTTCGACTATTCTTCTCCAGTTGGCCACCATGTCCAAACTAATTGAATGGAACAAGGAAAACACTTAAAACTAATATCACAAAACGTTACTGGGCCAATGTGAAACTACTGGAGCATATATATGTTGTGTTTTTCTTTCCTTTCTCCTTCCTCATTTCTGTAATTAGTTTTTATTCAGTCTATCTTATTTTTCTTCACATAGTATTAAAGCAGGAGTTTATTCAATTTTACTAATTTGAAGGCCACAGTTTTTATTTGATCAGCAAGTTTGCACTACTATATTCATGTGGAGCATTTCTTGGTGACTGTGGCCTAGATTGTCGCCCATTCCATGCTTTGCTGCTACCTTATATATCATTGTTGGAACATTGATGCCTTCAGTCATTTGCGTTTTCCAACATCTGTTTTCAAGTTTTTCAAATTTTGAGATCTTTGTTCACCCTCTAACTTGAGGGGCGTGTTGAATTTATGGCAATATAAAAGGGATTTAATTATCTAAATCTAGAGAAGATAGTCTTTCCAAGATTTGATGTATTAGAAGAGATTCAATTCATCCTATCTTATCTTGATTAGTTTTTATTTTTTGTTATAGATAAAATTTTATTACTTGGATCACAAATCTGTATAAATATGTAATTTGAGAGATGAAAAGAGAGAGAGAATGAGACTTTTCTCGTGGATGCAAGCCTTTGGCTGAACCACGCATATGTTGTGTTTTTTTCCCTTTATCCTTCCCTCATTTTTCCTTACCCTGTTCCCTCATTTCTGTTATTATCTTTACTTGGTCTATTTTATTTCTTCACACCTACCTAGTTCTTTGTAATATTATCTTTACTTGGTCTATTTTATTTCTTCACACCTACCTAGTTCTATGTAAAATGAAGTTTGGCCTACAGTTTTTTAGATTCACTTATTTTTTAAAAACAGGCCCATTTAGGATGCTGTTTCATCAAAAACATTGCCTAGAAAGATCCAAATTACAATCTAGATTATTTCAAGCTACCATTAATAGTCCTAGAATCAGTAACCAACAAAGCACCTATTATGGATCCTATTTTGGATTGGCACAAAACCTATTGGTGAGAAACCAAGAGTAGGAAAAATATGCAGAAACACTCCCCCCTATGTATACCATGAAAAATTTCCAGTTCTTTTAACAATTTCAGAAACTTGGGTGTATTTTCTATTGTTGCCAAAAACTTTAGGAGTGTATCTGAAATTTCCCTTATATTTTTTTGCAATATCATATATGTTATATATGTTAATGTATTTCTATATTTTATACATGTTGATATTCTCCGGAAAGTCTTATTAAAAAATTAAATTCTGAACTTATCACGAGATTGTCCTCGTCAAGATTTTCCCAAGAACAATATTTTGTGACTATGACTAGCAATGCTTTACATCCGTGAGCACATAAACGCCAATTTATGAAACCATACATTGGAAGGATATGCAGCCAATAAGTCCTACCTATTCAAAAGATTAATTAACAAGTCATGAGCATCTTAGTGTAGACCGTAGCACCTTTTCCACTGGCTTGACAGAAACGTGATGACTCGCTTTCCTCCAAGCCAATTGACTCCGAGTCAACACACATTCTTTTGCACGAAGCAAACGCGTGAATGATCATGGTGCCAACTAGGGGTGTCAACGGCGACCCGGACCAAGCCCTATAGGGTTCTGGTATGGTGACAAATAAGAAAACTCGATTAAGACCCGGGTCCGGAGCTGAAGGTCCGATTAATACATGGACCCTGGGTATAGTTTGTGAAATTTTATATCAGACACGGGCCAGACCCGAGTTCCAATTAAGACCCACAAATTTTCAATGTATAATGTTTTACCGGGTATGGTCCGAGTCTATTTTATGTAGTTCTTATCAGGTCGGGGTATGATTTTTCTTATAGTAGAGCCGATTAGACTCGGGTCTGGGATTCGATACCATACCCGAAAATCTGGTTTTACCTAGGTCCGAACCAAACCAGACCCGTTGACAACCTAAATGCCAGCTGGACTTCAGCTTTTTGATCTTTTACCAACTTTGTCTTCTAGTGATAGGGCTTGTGTGGATATTGGACAACCAAATGGCCAATTACTGCCAATGTGATTTTTGGGAGAGATAAAAAATTGATCATGTGATTTCAGTGAGAGACCCAAAGTCTTATCAATGGGGGGCTCCCCTTGTCTGGCAGGAGCAGTTAGTGCACGTCACCTTGTGTTGGGATGTTGCAAGTTCGAACCCCAAATGGTATGCATGGTTATATAAACTGGTAGAGATCTGCCTAACCCCAGCTTTCTCTGTCGAAAAAAAGAAAAGGACAGACCCAAAATGTTCCCCACATGCACATTGGCAGTCAAAAAATGTACAACCCAAGAACCAGCGCACCCATCGCATTCGAATAACAAGGTTCCTGGAAATTGAACCAGTTCTGTTCCATCCCGTGTTTTTGCCAACATTACCCAAGTAAACGGGTCTGATTCGGATCACAAGTATGCATTGCCTGATCCGATATAATAAAATAAGCTCTGATTGGATATGAAAAAGTTTTATTGTTAGATTGATATGTTTTTGAAAAAATAATCTTTTTTTGCCTGGTGAAAATGTGTCTTTTAAAAAATGAGATGAGAAATAAGCTAGGGAAGTTTGAAATTCTAATAAAGGGGTTATCTTAAAGAGAAAATACTCGAATCATTGCATAGCGACTAAGGATCTTTGGAAGCGAATCATGGGAATCTACAATCGAATGTCCTAAAAAGCCAGGTATGAACCTCCAAATAGACCACATCTTGACGCAGAATTCACTTAAGCCATGTGAGTCCTGTACGTAATCTAAAACTCGAACTAATTGAACCTCTATTCGAACTTGTCCTTAAACCAGTCCTATACTCAAGCTCAATTGAAAAACATGTAGACCAATCTCACCTATTTGGATCCAAAAACATATTCAAATGAACCTTTCTTGGTTGACACAAATCTTATATGTAGATCCGTTTTCCACCTTCCCAAATCAATAACAAATGGATCAAATCTTTACAATCTTCATGCTTGAAACCTCTATGGGTCAGATCCACCGATGTCAGATATCCATGCACAAGGACTTGTATCAGTTTATTGGTTTGCACAAATTAAAAGAAACTGGAAGCAGCAGCGAGTCTTCTCTATCCCGAAGGGAAATGTAGGGCTGAAGCAGGATGCACCCAGGATCTATTTGTGGGTCAATTTTGCTTTTTCGGATTATTTTTTAATAATTAGATCATAGTTACCGTTTGGATCCATTGTGGATTCATATTAGATTAAGATTTCTCCAGTTTCATATAAATATTCATTGTAGAGAATTTATTTTCGGAGATAGATGAATGAGTTTGAGTATTTTTTTTTATTTCAATTGCATATTTTTCATTAGATCTCTGGTTTTCCCTAGCGGAGTGTAGGAGTATACAGTTGCATAGATCGCAGAGTTCTTTGCGATTCCGGCAACGGATTTACATTAGGATATAAACTTTCACTAAATTGCACGTGGCAGACGGAGATGTTAAGATTTATCTTTAAAAAAATCATGTTGATAAAGTTTCCAAAATTAATTCTTAATTTCTTCTTCGAAGCTTTGACCAAGTGGTAACAAAATAATAATTCTGAATTTAATTCTTAATTTTACACAATAGGGTACAGATAGACAACTTCAAGAAAGTGGGTTTTCAGTATCCGAGTAGGTGCGTCCTTTGCTAAGCAGCGAAATAATCCACCTACCATCTGTTTTGGGCCTGCCCAATCTTTGTGGATCTCTTTAAAAGTACGTGGAATCAGCCTGAAGTAATCGTGAGACAAGAATCCTTCGCGCTCGACCTTCTGTGGGGTTCACCGCGGGTTCACAGTTGCAAGCAGTGACGACTGATCTGGAGAACTTGGCTTCTTACTTTTTGGTGGGCTGTGTGGATGACTCGCAACAATGCGATCTTTCATCAAATTTTGATTGCTTTCAATAAGCTCGTTCATTGCATCTTGGCTGATGTGTAGGCAATTCTGCGCTTCTCCTCCCATGTTATCCACCCCCTTCAGCCGCCTTCTTTTCCTACCCTGGCTGATTTCTGTGTTCTCTTATTTTTTATGTTTTGCCTTCATGCTTTCGGCCCTTTGTTTTGGGTTGTTTTCTCTGGCTCGACTTTTTGTTGATCTCCCTGCCTTAGTAATGTTGATCAACTATTAAAAAAGTGAAAAACAAGCTTTTTTCGTGGCAGACGTCTTATCTCTCTATTGCTGGCCGTCTGACTTTAATCAGTCATGTTCTTTCTTCTATCCCTGAATTCTTTATGTCAATGTTCGTGATGCCTGTGGGCGTGGAGAAGCAGATTTGTCGTTTAATGACAGTTTTTTTTGGTCTGGGTGTCAGCCTAAGAGTAAGCGTCATTTGGTTGGTTGGCGAACGGTGATGTTACCTAAGCGTATGGCTGACTTAGGTGTTTTTGCTCCAAGACAGAGGAGTATTGCTCTTGTGGCCAAGCAATGTTGGATGGCCCATCAACCAGGTTCTCCTTGTGCTCGTTTGCTTTTATGCTAAATATGGTGTTCCTGATTTATCTATTTTTCGTCATGGAACCCGGGGGTTGGCGATCTCGCACTTGCGAAGCATGTGGCTGAGAGCCTTATAGTCCTTCAGAGATCAAATTGGAGATGCAAGTAATTATGATCAATGGTTGCATTGGGCTATTGCACCAAATGGTGCGTTCCACACTCACAAAGTGTATAGATCTTTGCTCCCTCAGGGGCAGATTGGTTCCCTGAGTGTGCGTTATGGGGTAAGGGCCCTACCCCAAGATCTCGGGTCTTGGCTTGGTTAATTTTGCATGATAGGGTTCAGACTCACAGTTATTTAAAGAAGTTGGGCTTTCGGTTTCCAAGTTGGTGTGTATTGTGTCAAGCTGCTGAAGAAACTACTTTTCATTTATTCTGGTCCTGCCCAATCTTCGTGGCTCTATTTAATAGCACGTGGAGATCTCCGAACGTAATTGTCAAAGAGGAGTCTTTTGCGCTTGATCTGCTCCTAGGCCCTATTGAAATTAGACGTTGCAAGCGATGAAGACTGATTTGGAAGACATGGTTGCTTACTACTTGGTGGTTTGTTTGGATGGCACGCAATGATGCTACTTTCCGTCAAATTCCAGTCATCCTTAATAATATTGTCCATAAAATCTTGGTTGATGTATACGCGATTCTACGAATGCATCTTAGAGACCTCTCCTTCCGTCTGAACAACGTTCACTCATCGGTGGTTCCTTCTTATCCAGAGGATCCTAGTTGAGCTTGGCTTTGTTGTTTGTTGCTAGCTGGCTGTAGTTTCTTTTTCTTTTCTTTTGCTTTTGTTTTTCTATATTTTAGTTTTGTTTTTCTATTTTGTTCGGTTCATGGGTTCAACATTTTGTTGATCTTCATGAGTGATAATGTTGATCCTCTTTCGGCTCTCTCTCTCTCTCTCTCTCTCTCTCTCTCTCTCTCTCTCTCTTGTCACCATCTCTAAGATAAACATGTACATGATACATGGAAAGCGATATAAATTTGGTGGGTGGGAGATCAAATTTAATGACTAATAACTGCAATATCAGTAGCACATGAATAAGCAAGAAAATGATGGCAGACACAAGCGCATACAAACATATAGACATGGCTCTAAATGGTCAAAACAACCAAGCTAACTCTACCAACCGCTACGTCTAAGACCATCAAGCTACCAGACTCATACCATGCTTATATGTGAGAAAAAACTAGTACACTGGTGTGGAAGGCCAGGATTAATACTGTGGCGAGCAAAGGAAGTGTTGGTTACAGAGACGAGTGGGAGGGGTTGATGGCTATATGGTTTGAGATGGTGGATTGTGGATGCAGGGATGGGCCATCATGGGGTAGGAAAAGTTGGCAATTCTGGCAAGGTTGGCTTTGGCATAGTGGGGAACTCTGGGAAAGTTGGCTTTGGAAAGGAGGAAAAGTCTGGCAGTGTGGGCTTGGGGATTGAAGGGAACTATGGGAAAGTTGGCTTAGGCAAACTGGGGAAGTCTGGAAGAGTTGGCTTGGGGATCTCAGGGAGTGTTGGTAAAGGAATACTTGGGATGGTTGGTAAAAGGGGAAGTTCAGGCTTGGGAAGAGTGGGAATGATAGGAAGAGACGGTTCTTCTGCTTCTAATAGATACTGGCCAGCTTGACAGAGTTCACACCTTAGCGTATGAGCAGAGATCAGAAGAGAAAGCTGTGAGAAGCCATGGCAGGATGATGAATGCCTTCTTCAAGCTGAGAGCTACAACTTGAGCAATGAGGATGTGAAGTTTTAAGTGGTGCTTAGCAGAAAAAACAGCTTATGCTGGGAATTTATAGAAGATTGCAAGGTTACATAGTTGTGTTGGTTAAGGACCTTAGTTGGTTTGAATATGCGTGAGGTTGGCCATCTTCTTAGTAGCTTTTATCCTTTATGGTGTGAAGACCGTCCAGATTACTGGTCTCAACAAACACAACTAGGTAGGATTCCGATCTGATCTTATCTAGTAAGACTAAGACATGGCCCGATCGCCATGTAGGTCCAATATGATTTTTGGGGCTGTACTGGATTTGTAGCACATGGAGCATGCAATGGCATATTGTGTTCCACTACAGATCAAGTCTCTCAAAACATACTCGCAATTTTTTCGAAGGGTACAGGTCATGCCTGGATGGAATAGAAACGGTGCATCAATACTGGGCCTGAACTAACAGAAAACCAAACCTACTACTGCAAGGTGATATCTATGTTGGCAAGCAGTCTCAGATAATACGGTCTTTTAACTCACATTGAATTTGGTTTCGAGCATGGTCTGGAGTTCTTGGGGAAGAAGGTTGGATCCAAAGGTAAATTTTACTGGGATTTTTGAACTAAAACTACAATTTTCACCAACTACGTGGTTGTACTTTCCAACAACTAAAGCTATGAAATTAGAGAGCGGCAGCGTATATGGAAAAACACCGACCCCTAATCAAGAAGAGAAGCACCACCTTGAGAAAGAAAATAAGGAGAAGAGTGGAAAATCTTCTTTATTCCTCGCATCTTTCACTCTATCTCAAGAAAATTACATTCACAAGGGTATGCATTGTGTTGGGAGCCTTTCTACACACGTCCAATTTACTTATTATAACTTTTGGCCTTCTATCTCATGTTAATTACCCTATAATGACCCAATAATGCATTACTCTATAATCTACTACTTGCACAACTCATGTAACTCATTGGCTCTTCATATACCCACTCTTCACATACCAATAACTTCGAGATGGACCCGCCCTATACTAACTACTTGCATTATTGCATAAGCCCACTATATGTACTAAACATTAAACAAACTAACAAGTCTATATTACCCATACAATATTATACAAATGCCAACCTTGCCCCAAAAATATCTACACAAGACTCTTTTACCAAAGCAGCCAAGGCACCTAATTACAAGACAATTTTGAGCTTTGACTAAAGACTCAAAGAAATTAGCACACTAATATACAAAATGGCATCCAACCACCATTACAGCTGTTCATCTAGAGCATCAATGGCATGGAAATTTTTTGTGGGGCCTATTTGAGATATAAGGACTCCAATGATAGTGGTATGATGATGTTCATTCAGAGTGTTGTTATGCATCTCTTTCGGATTTTGAAAACAAAAACAAAGAGTTTTCCACCAAAAGATACACTACAAGAAATCTGTGGATTAGCGATGACCGCAATCTGTCACTAATCCATCTACTACAAGAAAAATGATAATTAGCGACGGAAATTTGCGACGGATTTTTTTCATCCCAAATTTGCGACGGATTAGTGAGAGAAAACTATTTGTCGCTAACATTCGAAACTGTTTCACCTCTGCAAAATGATAGTAGTGGCATTCATTCTTTAATCCCAAATGAGATATTCTCTGGACTCTTTGCTAATGTTTTTATTATGTGTTGTCATGTATTGATCTTTTTCAGATAAAAGATGAAGTCGGGTCTGCCTTGGAATTTGTAAAGTATGTCTATGATGTTTTTGGTTTCACATTTGAGTTGGAGCTGTCAATGGTATGGTATTTTTTCACTTGCATCTGATAAACAATAGTTTGTTCAATATAAAGTTAGTTGATAGTTCATTATTCCATTTTTCTATTAATATCTTATCTTTTAATAATGTTACATTTTGTTTTTTATTTTTTCTGGGTCTTGGTTTCAAGTACGGTCATGATTCTTGGTATGTTGTCTTACCATCATGGAGTAGCATTATTCACTGTCACTGGGTTAATATTTTTCTATTTTTGTATTTTATGTGCTTCAGAAAGTTATGTTCGTAGTTCCTCTTTTGTTCACCTTAAATGGTTTTGTAACTTGCAGCTACATGTTTCTTATTCTTTTCTTGTTTGTTTGTTGTTATATTGTTAGACTTCTCTAGATTTGGTTCTCATGCATATAACCTTTGGTTATCTTGTTGAATCTGTGAGTGGTTCCATGGACTGGACTTTTTATCCCAAAAAATTTGCACTTGATTCAAATCTTGCAGAAAGGAAAAAGCTTTAGTACTGGAACTTTTCAGTAAATACTCTTGATTTGACCAAATACGTTTTCAGTTGTAAAGCCACATCTATATCTGCATATGGAATGACTCAAAAAGAACATTGGTGAATATCAAACAAGTTCAACGATCATGTAGCTGTGGCGCATGAGGCGCACGCCTCAGCTTGAGGCGCGCCTCAAGGCGTATGAGGCGCACGCCTCAGGGCTCTTTTTAATTTTTTTTTTTAAATTTTGTGACGAATTAGCGACATATATTATCCATTGCTAATTTTCAGCGATGATATGTTTTGTGATGGATTGTATTTTGTCGCAACTCCATCGCTAACTTCTCGATGAAAAGTTAGTGCCAAAATTTATCCGGATATACTCCGTCGCAAGTTCATCGCTACTTAGCGACGGATTTGCGACGAAAATAAGCCATCATAAATCTGTCGCTAATTAGCGATGACCTGGCGACAAATAAAGTCCGTCAGGATTTAGCAACTATAATTATGCAACAGACGCTATCCGTCGCTAAACACGTTAGCGACAGAATTGACGATGGATTAGCGACGGATAGCGTCAGTCGCTACTTGGTGTTTTTCTTGTAGTGAACTAGTGACTGCCTAATATCTCGTATTACTTCTTGTGGCTAGAACCTCACATTGCACATGAATTGGTACACATTAACTATCAATATACAATATTTATAAGATAAGTATATGATAAGTGAAAATGAAATACTTACGGTCGATTATCGATATACACTATTTGAATGAGTCATCGTGTGTCGGACTGAGAAGACTCTGCATCCAACATTGTCTCGTAACTTGTATGAATAACTGGTGTAGGTGGGTCATGTGCAGGCGAAATATCATCTATAGAAAAATGAGTTAAAAATTCACATAATACACATTTAAACTAATCAAGTATATAATTAGTAGAATGATATATCTATCGAAGCAGTCCATGAAGATAAAGGCTGAGACTGGCTACCATTGGGTACTCGACGACTATGACCTCCACGAACCATATTCTAACAAATAAAAAATGTTATGCAATACATTCATACATTGCAATACCTTCAAATCATTGTAATATATTTCAATACATTCAAATCATTCACATCAAATATTGCAATATATTAAAATATAAGATATGACATCACTTGCTAATCATAGATAACTTATCCTTAACTTGCAATACAATTGGATCAGTTACACAACTCTACATCTTCATGGATACATAATCAAATTGAAAATAACTTTATGCAAGACATTCAAATATTATAATACATTCAAATCATTCAAACACGTTACAATACATTCAAATCATAACTCTATACCTATCAAAGATATATAATCAAATCGAAAATAACTTCATGCAATACATTCAAACATTGCAATACCTTCAAATCATTCAAATCATTTCAATACATTTCAATACATTCAAATCATTCATATCAAATATTACAATACATTAAAATATAAGATATGACATGACTTGCTAATCATGGATAACTTATTCTTAACTTGCAATACAATTGGATCAGTTATACAACTCTATATCTTCATGGATACATAATCAAATAAAAAATAACTTCATGCAAGACATTCAAATATTGTAATACATTCAAATAATTCAAATCATAACTCTATACCTATCGAAGATACATATTCAAATAAAAAATAACTTCATGCAATACATTCAAACATTGCAATACCTTCAAATCATTCAAGTCATTGCACTATATTTTAATATATTCAAATCATTCACATCAAATAGAGATACGTATTACAAGATGTATTTCACTAGCTCGAGAATGCTTCCTCATCACCTGTTTGACTTTCATATTCTTCTTATTCCTTCTCCTTCTCTTCGTCATCTTCTTCTTCATTGGGCGTTCATCCACTTGGTATATCCTTTGAATCACATTCTTGTATGCATGTGCCATCGAACAATAAAGATATGACATGCATACCATGTGCGACATCGTGACCATTAGAGAAGTTATACATATCATCTGATTGATAGTAATCACTCTCTTCAGTTAACTTGTCTTCCTATAACTGATCATACTTGGGGTATAGTTTAGACTTCACCTTACAAATTGCTCACCATTCATTTCTATTTGAGTTCCTTGTACTCGGATATGAAGTATAGTAAACTTGTTGAGCTTGCGAGACTGATATGAATGGATCATATGTTTTAAACCTTGATTTATGATTTACCTCTACAATGCCAGAGGCTTTATCGACTCTTGTTGCCGTGGGATCAAACCAATGACACTTGAATAAAGTTACCCTATTATTTATGCCTAAGTAAGTCAACTCCATTATTTCTTCTATAACACCATAGTAGTCATGTTCATTTTCACTATAGCTGCTATCCTTGACACACACACCACTATTCATCGTTGACTTGTTTACACCGTAGTCTTTTTTATGAAATTGATAATCATTTATGATGTACCCGTTGTAACATTACACAACTTTAGTCGAACCATTTTGTAAATCACATATTCCTTGATCTTTAACATCACTATGGCGGACCTATAAACATAAACAATGATTGTGATCATGACCAATTAAGTAACTTATTGTTGTTTACATGAAAAGAATGTATGTCATTGTTCTTACCAACTCTTTCAACCATGCCACAAGCTTATTTTCACATTCTTTATGTACTTCTGCATCAGTGAGATGTGAAAGTTCTCTTCACAACTCTAAATCAAATCGTCTACACTTAACAAATACTTATATTACCGAACCATGTACACAAAACCATTCATTTTAAGCATGTTTGAAGCATTGATAACTAATCATTCATTTTTATGTGCAAACTCATTCATAACATGATACATTCATTTGAAGCATGTCTTCATGATACAATTTCTCATGAAAGGCATAATCAAATTGAAAGTAACTTCATGCAAGCATGAATACAATCACATCAAATATTGTAATACATTCAAATCATTCATATCAAAATAATGTCAAACATGTACCTGCAACAAACATATTTAAATATCTCGCTAACTACTGCCATGACTAGCATGGAATCTGAACTCCAAAAATCAGAACAATTCTATTTTTAAATGTTAAAATCATGCTCAACATGATCTTTGAACTTCATCAAAACAATCCTAGATATCCACAACTAAGTGAGTGTGTGAACAGAAAAGTATTGCATCCAAGAAATTAAATAACCTGTGATGTGCATGCATCACTTACTCACCATGGGTATTTACCCAATTTGCATTGCTTTTGTCACTTACCACGGGTCACGGGGCACAAGCGGGATCCGTTGTAGAATTTGCAACAGACACTGTGTTAAAATAAAATTTATTACCCGATGACAAGAGGGGTAAAGCCCCCTGTCGAAAATGAGCCCAGACAGGGAGACATAACCCTCTGCTGAAAGCGAGACAGACAGGGGCGTTGCCCTTGCCGGTAGTAAGGTCAAAGCAGGGAGCAAAACCCCTTGCCGAAACATTCAGAGGAGGCAAGGAGTGGGACCCCTCAAAGGGAAGCATCGCAAGGCAGGGGTTGAGCCCCTTGTCGAGAATTAATCATGAGGTAGGGTGGTCTCGCCCCCTACCGATGCAAAATTTCCTGGCAGGGGGCGAAAAGGGGCAGGGAGCTTCACCCCTTGTCGAAATTATCGAGGATAGGGGGGGGGGGGGAGCCACCCTCTGCCAGGGAAAACAAAAGGACAAGGGGCTTCTCCCCCTGCCGATCATAACGAGGACAGGAGGGCGGAGCCCCACTGTCGGAGAAGTCAAGAGGACAAGGGGCGAAGCCCCCTATCGGCATTCAAAAGGACAAGAGTGAAGCCCCCTGTCCTGCTGAAGATCGAGGCAAGGGAAGGGTCTGGCAGAAGCGATCGGGTCCTCTGCCAACCCCCACCGACTACAGAGGGGTGGGGAGGGCCCGACAGAGGCTGTCAGGCCTCTTCTGGCCCTCTAGCAACCATAGGGAGAAGAAGGAGGCTTCAACAGAGGTTGGCGACCCTTTGTCGGAGCGTCGTTGACCCTTATTTCAAGGGAAAAAAGCAAGGGGGAAAGGGGGAGGGTTACCTGCGGGAGGTGCCGACGAGAGGTCATTGGCAGGGTCATCGCAGATTGGGGTCGTCGGCTCACTTAAAAATGCAGAGGGAGAGTAACGAGAGAGAGAACGGGAGAGGGAATGAGAGAGGAGGTTGCCAGACGGGGCTTGCCGAAAAATATAGAGGGGGAGCAACGAGAGAGAGAACAGGAGAGGGAGTGAGAGGGGAACGAGAGAGGAGGTCACCAGGCAGCGGGCAGGCGACATGAGGTCAACGGGTGGTGGGCGGGCGATGGGAGGTCGACGGGTGGTGGGTGGGCGACAGATGAAATAGAAAGAGAAAGGAGGCTCGCATTAGGGTTTTACAGGGAAAATTAGCGACGAAACAATTTTGTCTCTACTCCATCGCTACTTGGTGATGGAAAATTTCTGCTGATGATCTGTCGCTAAAGTGCGAAGGAACTTGAGACATAATCTTTCCGTTGCTAATCCGTCGCCAAGTAGCAACGGAGTAGTGATGGAAGTTTTTTGTTGCTAATTATACAAATGTTAGCGTCAGATAGTTTTCTCTAGCTAGCTAAGCCATCGCAAATTGGTGACATATTATTTCTGTCACAAACGTCCGTCGCTAATTAAAGTTTTTCATGTAGTGATACTTTTTTGTTTGAAATGAATCTGAAATCGGAACCAGATTGTAAGAGAGTATTGGGACCCTTCTTCAAGGTAAAGTGCATTTTCTCCTCTGATGATTAGAGATCAACCAAACCACGAACCCTCGGTATTTGTTTATAGAGTGGCAGTATTGCGAAGATTCATACCTTTCATGCGATACTTAGAAGAAAACAAGTTCGATAGTGGAGAACCACAAAAACTTGAAAAAAAGACAACATAAACAATATACAAATGTTAGAGCTATCCAAACTTACGAAAAATGCATCAAATAAATAAAACAAAGATTAAAATAAACTAAATTTTATCTCAGGCTTAGGTAGCCCTTTCTACAGTTGATGAGTGCAGGAGAGCATTGATGACACTTTGGCTTGGCACAAGCTCCCAAAGAGGTAAGATAAGAGATTTGGGTCCTAGGCTAGGCTTGGTTAGGCTAAGCCTTGTAGAGATTCGGGTAGAGTGTGGACATGGACACAAGTAAACTCCATATATTGAAATAGAAGGGATGCCTTATTATTTATAGTTTTTTAGGTGAATCCAAATACATTTCTTGCATATATGGGATCCATATAAATGAACAACTTCTAAATAGGTTGCCTTTGAATTAAAGTATGCGATTGCATGACTTACCCTGAGAAATCATTTTGAAAGGATTACTAAGCTTATCCTAACATTTTAAAATGACTAAACTTGAGAATCCACGATTTAGGTAAGTTGGTTTGGGCCAAAGCACATTTTATTAGGTGAAATGTTTTAGTCTTAACACCCAAAAATGTAATTTGATTGGCTGAAAATCTGCTATAAGTAGGGTTTACTTAAAAGTCTGGGTCAACAGACTTTACTATTTTGGCCATAAATCCCTCTAAAAGCATCCATTTTGACCCAAATTTGTTTTATTTAGAAGGTTGCAAGCCAATTTTGGCCTATTTTAGACCTGAAATGACCTGTTTGAGAAATGTCTACTATTTTAAACCACCATCCAAGGCTTAGAGATTCATAGTGCCTATGAGTAGTTTTATGGTATTCTTAGGTGGATTTCAAGTCACAGACCAAGGTTAGTCAGGGTTTTCGAAACCCCAACCAATTTTAGTGATCAAGTTCTTTGGAGGATCAATGAAATCCTTTTGTAGAACCATGGTTCGGGATCTATAATCAAACAAGAGTCCATGTAAATCACATAGCACATGGATTAAGCTTTTGAAAAGATGAGTTTCTTAGATCTTTTAGAAAGCTCCACGAATCTGCGAGGTCACTTAAACTAGGATTTAATAGGATAATTTTTTTTTATATCAAATATTTCATGACATACTCGAACTAAGGTTCATGGTACTATGAGGAGTTACTGATCTCCTTGGTCCACCATCGATATACCCAAACTGATGGCTTCTAGTATTAGTGGAGGATTCAAAGATCCAAAATATAGGATGAGATAGGGTTTATGAGAAACCAAATAAGAAACATGGGCTCTACAATCAAAATCCTAAAAAAAGATGATAAATGTGAAAGAACAACCACATAGTGAGAAATGTCTTAATTAGAATGACTTTTCTAACTTGTTGGAGGTTGATCTTTTTTTATGAATCAAAGCTAGGTGACATGAAATTCTCCACCAAGGATTTTAAAGTTATTTTTGCCGAGAACTAAGATAACAAAGGAAACACCAAATTTACCTCGGGTTTCTACTTAAAAATAAAAAACAAAAGAATCATAAAAGAAAATGCTATGGTTTTGTATCCAAAAATAACTTTCATGCAGGAAAATATGACATCGAATATATGGATTCAGATACGGATCTTATCCAAAAAGTATATCTAGGTTCAAACATCACACACAACACACCAAATCAATATGCATACATGGGTTAGAGGGGCTAGGGCTCTGAAACCCAAAGAGAAGCAAATCAAATCTGATATGGAGGATTTTTCCCAAAAATCTTCTAAGTCAAGAAACAACAACAGACATTGCTACTGGTTTTTTACGTTGAAAACTTCATAATTTGGGAAAACTCCCAACAGAGCAAAGAAATCAAATAAAAAGATATTTTCAATGGCATATGGCATACCAAAAACTGACAGATGAGTGCTAAAATATATCCCCTGAAATGCTTCTAAAACAAATGTTGAATTGGCACTGTTGCCCCTATTCTGACTGATACTACCTATTTTTTGACCACTTGTGCAAGAAATACAAAAGAATAGCAAAAAAAGACATAAAAAGTAAAGTTTGTTATCTTTCCAACACCATTGAAATAAAAGTGTTTAGAGTATGAACAGTTGAAGAGATAAGCCTCTGGAAACACAAACTAGTTGACTTTTTCAATGTGCTGGAAAAATACTGCACCACGATTTTAAATCAAAAAAATGAAAGTCCTAGAGATATTTTAAGCTCTGACTCGATCAAGGTCTGAACCAATTCGGCTGAATCCCTTGGCCTTGGTGCAACCTACATCGAGTTTGGTGGATCTGCACCTAGACCAACTTGATCTAGGGGTGACCCAGACTAAGTTTTAGTCAAAGGGTTTAAAAATATATATATAATAAAATAATAATATTAATTAATATATACATACTTTATATATGTATAATATGGGAGAAAAAATTGAGAAAGTAACTATCTCGGTTCCTTGTCTTGAACCAAACCAATCATGTCTGAATTTGGGTCTAGATGGGACTAAATCTTGACTAAATTAGCTTTTGGGTCCAGTTTGAACCAAACCTAGACTAAACTGATCTGGATCCAGTTGCTTAACCAGAGACTGGATCAAGGTTTGGGATCCATTTGGTACCAAACCCATACTGAACTGGGTTTGGTTCAATTTGTACCAAACTAGATCTGGATCTAGTTTGATTTACTTGTGTATGAGATAGAGATTGGATCTCTGTCTCGGATCTAGTTTGACATCTATATTAGACTAGATTGGATCTGGATCCAATTTGTATAAATAGAAAGTGGTCATAAACCATTTAGGTTTAGTTTAAGCTAGACCCTGACTAAGCTAGGTCAGGGTTGGGTTTAGTGAATCCAAAAAGGAGAAAAAAAGTACGAGTGAGTGGGGGTTAGGGTTTAAACTCTCAGCCTCTCACTCATAGGGAACTACCCTTAACCATTAGAAAAACATGGTTCAAGTGGTTAATAATAGCAAACCAATTATACATATAGTTGTTTTGTGTTTGACTTGTGGGATACAGATCTAGGTCAAAACTGATCCAAAATAAAGAATCAGATCAAAAGGGTTGGCTGGATCCCTTGCAAAATCCTGTTATCCGAATCCAAACACACTTAAGAGGTCTAATGATTGTTTTTCTCTAGTTTGCCCACTTCAGTAAAACAAACATAACTCTTCACTCCCAACTTAAAATCGGGTGAGGTTTAGTAAGTTAGAACCAAGACGCAGGGTTCTCTCTATATATAAATATAGTAAGTTCATAAACATGGTGAAATCATGTACTGTGCAATTTTTTAGTTTTTTTTTTATTTAGCATGGAGAAACCACTGGTATGGTTTGGACACTCCTTTGTGGGTCGAGAGGTGTGATGTTGACCAAGGACCTAAGTTGGTGTCTACAGTATAAAACTTCACTACTGTCCTCCTTACCCACCGCGGATAGGTAAACCCTATGCAAATTAATCAAGTTTATTTAAGAAGAATGTTGACCATGAATCCATACTTAACATGAAAATGATATGTAAAAATTTTTGGAATAGAAAATGCCAGACTACCCTTGAGAATAATGGTATTTCATAGTGTAGCCACAAAATATCACAATATTCCTCTTATACCAACCCACTCATTTTGGCTGATTTTTTCATCACTTCTGACAATTTTACCCTTATGTTAAAATGTACAAACAACTTTTGCTATCACAAATCCGGCAAACTCTCCGGCCTTTAAAGTTTTAGTGATACTCACCTTTTACTAGAGACATTGAGAATCGTCAGTACAACAAACAATGACTCCCAACTTTGCAACGTCTGAAGTTGCTATCACCTGTTTTTGGATAGTGACACTCCATGGAAAAACCATTTGTAACCATCCAAAGGACTTCTCGAGTCTAGGTTCGTAGACATCATTTCTCATAAAAAATTTATCAAAACAATAGCAAAACCAAGCTAGATTTTTTTTTATAACAAGGTCTACTAAACTATTGAATGCATTCATCTAACATCACCTATCAACCATCTATGTTTATCAAAACTAAATTGTTTAGATTACAAGTCCAAAAATAGCAATATGCAGAAATAAAGATAAAGTACTCCAAAGTACATAAAGATTCACTAATAGCTGGGTCCATGACTCACATCCTTCTTACCGCAATGGCTCCAAATCCTACAATTATAACCAAACGAGGGTAAGTCTAACACTCAGTAAGATTTATTTACAAATATATGACAAGACCGTTACAAATGTAGTGAACTCTAAGCTCCTAGTCTGAGTTTAGTTCTCTAACTAGCAGACATGTTATTTACACATTTTATCTCTCCTTTTACCTTATTTCTTACCTTTCTTGAAACCATTTATTATTCCGATCATAGATATTTCTTAATATCATCCTCTACACTAATTGGCTATTCAAAAAATAGTCTGCTAGGCATAGCAACCCATGTAGACAATATCAAAGTCTACAATATTGGTCAGGCATATAAACCACTCTACAAACATAATCCAAATCAATTCAGACTATGAACTTCCAATCATTGCAGTTTTGTTCACCAATTGCAAGTCGAAGATTCAAATATGCATATAGGTAACTAGTCGAAGAGCCTGAGAAGCTATACATGCTTCCAAGGTGTCCGAGAAGTTATACATGTCCCCAAGGTTTGTGGTTCATATTACTTCCTACATGTATCCAATAGGCAATGTTTTTAACCCCTAAGGGTTACCTAAGAATTTCTAGTAGAGTTTTTTTATCTCTCTATGTGTTATTATCCTAGGTGCACTATTTATTTTCTTTCCTTTCCTTTCTTTTCATAATGTTAGTGTATTATACAATTTTTAAATGTATATTCACTAATTAGTGTTTCACATGCAATCACATGAACATGATTTAAATTTTAGGGATAACGATTCTTCACAAAGATACAATATAAATTAATCATGCTACAACATTAAATTACCCCTCCCAAGGTATATGTGTGACATTTCTCAGAATAAGTCATATTCTAAAGAATATGGAACTCTACCTCTCTTTCTCAAAACCTAGTATTTCTTTTCTTTTCCCGCAACATATTACATGTGTCAAAACATTATCTTCATTTTCATAGTAAACACATTCTTGGTACGAGTCATATTATATGCTAACATTTTCATGACGTGATCAAGTACTAGGCTAAACACATAATATGTACCATAATTAACATGCATCTTATTGAAAACATAAAAAATATAGATTCTTAAGCATACAATTCAGTCAATCTATTCATATACATGAAATAATTAGCATAATTCTAAAGCACATGAAATCACATAACAAGATGCATTTATGAACAAACTTGTATCTTATTTATTTAGAAAGTTATTTGCAAATGTTTTTTTACCTTGAATGCAAGAATGTACACCCCATCCTGTTGTCAAATCTATCGTAGTCATTAGATCTATTCATTACACAAAGACTCACTGAATTTACCAAACTGACATTTTTTTATTTATAATATTACCAAATTGCCCTTTTCTGAATATGGTCTATCTCATCTTATTTTCCATGCTGTGCGTTTGGTTATGAAAACATGAGAGACTTGATGGTTATGTATGCAAGGGAACACACATGTTTGTTTCATAGGAAAATATCCTATTTTTGTCTGAAAATGGAGCTATTTTCCATGATAGTGAATCTGACACTTTGGTGGGGCGCATGTTTTTGTAGGAAACAGTTTGTTTCTTGTGAAAACTGTCATCAGACCTCCAACCTTGGTACAATATTTTCTAGATGCGTGAGGCCCTCCAATATAATTAAAGGGTCTTGGTTAAACAAAGAGGCTCTCAAAAGGGAAAATATTTGCTACCGTCATGGGTTCCAAGCCGCTCATTCAGAGACCTTGTTTTGACCAAATTTAATTCCATTCATGTGTTCATCATTGTTAAAATATTAGGAATCGACTCTTGGATGTGTTGACATAAAAATATGCTTTTTTGAAGGTTGAAAATTCGGTACATTGTAGGCCACAGATTTTTTAACCCTCAGAAAATCCAACACATGTCGAAAAAACATGATTCAAGGGTTCATTCCTACTAGACCAAATATGTAGATCACATCTTAAGGGTCAGATGTGCAAAAAAAAAAAAATTAAATAAAAACAATCAAAGTTTTTCAAAAAGAGGTTCCTTATCCACATTCTCTCCCTTCAAAAAACACAAAAATAAGAAAGATATCACGTCAAAATCTCTAAAATAAACTAAATGACTACTAAAACTTGATAGCCATGTTGAGAAGCAGAAAATATGAATTGTGACAAATGATTGCAACCATACATTATTGATCTTAGGCTTTTCTGCATGACCGTTGATGCTGATCCTTGCTAGTCCACATTGCTAGAACAGGGTAATTAAGGGTCATCTGATCATTTTAGACACTCTAAATTTAGACATTCAATTAATCAAATTGTAATAACATGAGTACCCTTTTCTATAATCATTACCATAAGATCTAAAATTTGGGCTACAATCGAAAAGGAGCCTATCCTCTGACATATGCATGTTGATCTCAGCCGTCCAACTGATGCATCTGGACGGCTAAGGTTAGTCCACATCCAGATGAGAATGTATACTAATCGCAGCCAATGGTTAGACAGATGGAAATGTTAAACGATTTGGCCTTTACATGAAAGAAGGTAAGACTAATCTAAGTCTTTCTTCGTTTGGTGGATCAATTATTTAAGAAAAGAACATTATTCTAATGCTGTGGATGATGACACATTCTAACCGCAGCCAGTTAGGTGGCTTTAACAATTAAGAGACAAGCATTAAAATTTCTATCCTTATCCATTAGCTCAGCCTCATACTTAGGGATGGCAGTGGACTGGGGGAAAACGGGCTCCGCCCCACCTCGCCCTGCCCCGTTTGGATCGGGGATGAAGGTTAAAATCCATCCCTTTGCGGGGATGGAGGCGGGGATGAACTTATGCTTTCTCCCACCCTGCCCCGTCCCCGATCCCCGCCCTGCCCCACTCCATCCCCATCCCCATCCCCAATCCTTCTAAGGGATGACAATAGACAGAGGGAAAACGGGCCCCGCCTCGCCCCCCTTTGAACCGGGGATGGAGGACATGAAATGGGGATGGAGGCAGGGGTGGAGATTGAAATCCATCCCTTTGCGGGGATAGAGGTTCTGGTTTTGAGACGGGGGGCGGGGGCGGAGGCCTTGTCCCCGCCCAGGTCCATTGCCATCCCTACTCGTACTTACTAGGTGCTTCTCTCAATGATAAATGCTGGTGCATTTTTTGCAAGAGAGAGTTTTTCATTTGCATTAGAAAATGTGCTAAGCTCTGTGTCTGTTCGGGCAACCATGTGTATCTTTCATTTGCAGTAGGCGTGCGCATGTGTGAGCCGCACCATACCAAAACATCACTGGATGTGCATACTTAATAACTCTTAGTTTGATATGTAATGCTTAGGCCTCAGCTTAATAAAAAACTTAATTTCTTGGCCAACACATCAGTGGCATCTGCTCACTAATAAGTAAAGGCTCTCAACTTACACAACAGAATTTAATGGCCTAATGGACCCAAACACCTACATTTTGCCTAATGAACCACAATGACAATCACCAACCAACAAGATGTAAACACCAAGAGCCATTTCAACCTAGGCTCGAAAAGTTCCTACTAGGGCAACCAATTAAGCTGCTAGGAATGCACCCCCCGAGCTGACTCTTTGGTCATAATGTTGAACCAACAGCACCCATTTGGAGACGGCTCCTGGCTTCTCAAGCACCATCATTATATATTCACTTTAACCGTCTGCAGCTGGAGCTACATCTACATAATCATCATCATCATCATCACCATCACATTCATTTTGATGATTGAAAGGCAGACATATCCTGTCATGGAAACATTTCTCCAAAGTCCACATCTTGCAGATGTTTTGCTAAAAGAGGGAGTAACAAAGAAAAGTAGGACAAGAAAGAGAGAGTGGGGGAAGTGAAGAAGGTTTTGCTTAAGTGGTGATACTAAATAACAAAGAAAGGAGGTTCTCTCATCTCCATATTTATAATAGGAAGGTGACCACTATGGCCACCACATTGATGAAATGTAAAGAGGGTTCATTTGCCTGACCAACAGGTTGTAAAGGTAGGGTGGAAAAGGAGCTCAAAAGATGAATTGGCGAATGGTGCTCCACAAGAGTGGCAGTGTGGCTCTGTGAGGTGAGCTCATGGAGGCTGTGGGCAAGCCACGATCAGCACGTGGAAGCAATAGTGTGTAAGCGTGTTCTGCTCCTAGGGCACGTGCCCTTGTGCCACATGGGATTGCAGTTTGTCTTATGAGGACCCTCATGGACTTTTGGAAAAATAACCAGAGCTGCAAAGGAGTCGATCCTTAAAAATGGCAGCAAGCCTGCAATAAACTGTTGGTAATTCAACACAGACTAGAAGAGGAAAAGACACTGTTGGATCTCCAAAAGAGGGTCTCCTCACACCTAACCCTTTGAATTTAATCTTTTGAAGGATGAACTTAAGCTTCATTTAATTGGTCTACGGTCTACACTAAGATGCTCATGGCTTGCTGTTCATTAATCCATTGATTGACTAAAAGATCTCTGTGTAGTTTTTCTGTCTGGGATCACTAAATTCATAACATTCAAACCACACTGATTGACTAAAAGATAGGCCATGTACTTTTCTCTATCGTGGGATCACTAAATCCAGAACATTAACAAAAATGGTTTGACAGAAAAGGTTGGACTTTGTTAACAGGATCTTAATTTCCATCAGGCATGCAGTAAAGGCGCACAAAATCAGTATTACTTTTGGTATTGACAAACAGTTTGAGGGATCTTTGTGCAGAAAATTTATCAAAAATGTTTCATGCGGCATCAGGAAGCTTTCAAGACATTATTTTCTCATTGACAGTGACCAAGAAATCCTCTCTTTGTGATTGGTATGTGATCAAGTATTTGGAATACAGCCTAGGACTTGCTGGTTGCATATCCTTCCAATGTATGGTTCCATAAATTGGCGTTATGTGCTCACTGCTCACGGCGGCAAAGCATTGCTAGTCATAGTCACAAAATATTGTTCTTGGGAAAATCTTGACGATGACAATCGCCTGATAAATTCAGAAATCAATTTTTTGGAAAGACTCTCCGGTGAATATCACCATGTATAAAATATAGAAATACATAACATATATGATATTGCAAAAAAATATAAGGGAAATTTCAGATACACTCCTAAAGTTTTTGCAACAATAGAAAATACACCTAAGTTTATGAAATTGTTAAAAACACTCCAATTTTTTCATGGTAAAAACTAGGGGTGTCAATGAGTCGGGTTTGGTCCAGTCGAGGAAGTGAGAGCGGGAAGCGATTCAGAAAGCGGAAGCAAGAAGCGAAAGTAGAAAGCGAGGCACTTTCAAAATTTTAGAAAGTGAAAAGCGTAGGACGACTTAATTAAAAGCGAACAAGGAATTGTCTCATAAGCGACTTAGAAAACGAGAGGGAAGCGAAAAAAGAGAAAAAATAAAATAAAATAAAAATAAAATAAAATAAAAATAAAATGAAAAAAAGGAAGAAGCGAGTTTCTCTTAAATTCAGAAGTGTTTTTCATTTTTTTTTTTTGCATTTTTTCAGGACGTTTCGAGAAAGTGCGCTTCCGGTAACTCTGGGTAGAACTATACTTGGACCAGATTTTTGGGTATGATATCGAGTCTGGACCAGGTCTAATCGAGTCTACTATAAGAGAAATCATACTCGAAACCTCTAAGAACTACATGAACCATACTTGATAAAATAATATATTTTATCATTTTTACATTGAAAAATTATGGGTCTCAATCGGAACTCGGGTCGGCCTGGGTCAGGTATAAAATTTCACAAACTATACCTGAGTCCATGTATTAATTGGACCTTCAAGTCCGGACCCAGATATTAATAAGGTTTTCTTATTTGTCACCATACCGGGACCCTGTAGAGTTTGGCCCGTTGACACCCGTAGTAACAACCCAGAGTTCGATTCAGTAAAAGCTGCTATTACATGTTTTGCTAGATTATTGTTTTACCCTCCAAAGCATGATATAAAAAAGAACCTAACTGTTTAAGAGATTTTCAAAAATATACCTAAATTGTTAGTGTTAATTAGGGGTAGCAATCGGGTCGGGTTGGCGGGTCAGCATACCTCAACACGAACCTGACCCATTTATTAAATGGGTCGGCTGTGGCAAACACGAACCCGACCCATTTATTAAACGGGTAACCCGACATGACACGGTTAACCCGTTTAATAAACGGGTCAGGTCGGGTAAACAGGTTGGTGGGTTAGCAGGCGGGTTGGCGGGTTGGGTTCGTGTTAGCGGTCGGGTGGGTCGGGGTTGGGTAAACGGGTTGACGGGTCGGATTTGGGTAAACGGGTTGACTGGGTTGGCATACCCCTAACATGAACCCGACCCATTTAATAAACGGGTTAGGCGGGTTGACCCTTTTACGACACAAACTAGTTTAAGCCAAACCCGAACCCGCCTAAGCAGCGGGTTGGTGGGTCGTGTCAGATTTTGTCACCCCTAGTGTTAATTGAAGACACAACATAAACTTTTCCATGGTTACATAGAAAAATCCAAAGCATGCTGAAATGTACATTTAACCATCATATGAGATTTCATAAAAACAGAAAACTCTTTGGCATTTAAAAAAAAAACATAGTTACATTTTCAAAATTTTATACTGGCACCAAAAATCGCATATAGGATTAACACCCAAATATCCAAATTTGGGTCGATGATTTCGTCAAAGTCTGACGCAGGTAAATAAATATGTCCAAACTTGGCCTGATCTATATTATGAAAATTTAAATGAAAAATATCTAAAACTTAAGTATGCTTTAACAATATCCAAAACTTACGTGTGGTTTTGATTATTGGCATAACTTTAGTGGTGTTTTCAAAATCTATTAAAAACTTAGGTGCTTGTTTGAAAAGACATGTTTTAGAGCAAAATGGGTTGAGTAGGTAAACCAGTAAATTAACCCAATTCAACTGATGGAAATATCTAAGCAGCCGTATGACTGCAGCAATGATAAACGATTATGAACAATTATTTTTTTGAAAAATATAAGGATATAGCGTAGGGCTTTTGTAACAAAAGCCTTTTTCTCTTACAAATTTCATCTAGCGTACTGAACAATTATAATTTTAGGGCACGTTTGAAAAGAAAAATCTCATAAGGAAAGAAAATATTTTTCATGAGAAGTTTTCAGATAAATTTTTTTAAATGATTTTTTTTTTGCTTGTTTGTGTAACATGAGAAAAATAAAATGAAAAATGTAAGAAAAATAAGAGCGGGTCGATCAGTCATCTCTCAAAGAGAAAGGTGGTTTGAGGAGAGATCCATAAATAGTAGGGGTGTCAACGGGTATCGAGTCTAGACTCGGGTCTAATTAGGTCTATTGTAAGAGCAACTATACTATATACCGGGATCCGATAAGAACTACATGAATAAGATTGGGACCATGCCCGATAAAATAATATTTTTTATCATTTTTACATTGAAAATTTATGGGTTTTAATCCAAACTTGGGCCGGGCCTGAGTCTGGTATAAAATTTCACAAACTATACTCAGGTCCATGTGTTAATCATACCTTCAAATATGAACTCGGGTCTTAATCGGGTCTTCTTATTTGTCATCATACTCAGACTCTAATAAGGCTTTATCAATGTAGGATTTGGGTAAACCTCTCCAGTTGACACTCCTAATAAATAGTAGTGGGTGGGAAGAAGATAATTGAAGAATGAGGTAATTGACGAATGCTCATTAGTGGCCATATATTGGAAGGCATTTTAACCTCTTATAATTATGGATGACAATGAACCGGGGTGGTGGTGGAGCACAAGGTCTCCACCCGTGTCCCGTCTCAAAATCCGGACCTCCATCCCTGCCTGCATTTTTGCATGGTAACTTACACCCCTACCTTCATCCCTGTTTCAAGTTCTCTATCCCCGGTCCAAACTGGGCGAGGCAGGGTAGGACCTTGTTTTCCCTTGATCCATTGCCACCCCTTACAAGGATGTAGGACGGGTGGGGCAAGGCGGGAATCGGGACAGGAGGAGAAAAGCGTAAGTTTATCCTCACCTCCATCTCCGCACGGTTTTTGATTTTAACCTCAACCCCCGGTCCAAACTGGGCGAGGCAGGGTAGGACCCTGTTTTCCCTTGATCCATTGCCATCCCTTACAAGGATCTAGGACGGGTGGGGCAAGGCGGGAATCGGCACAGGATGAGAAAAACTTAAGTTCATCCTCACCTCTATCTCCGCACGGGTTTTGATTTTAACCTCCATCCCCGTTCCATTGTCCTTCATTCTCGGTCCAAACTGGGCGAGTCCGGGCCGAACCCCGTTTCCCTCAGGTCCACTGCCATGCCTACCTAAACTAGGTGTGTATTGCAAAACTTGGCAGTAAACATGTACGCAAAATATAACGCCAATTTAGCTTTAGGCAGACATGTACAGTCAAAACCCAATCTTATCTTACTTGTGACTAGGGGTGGCAATCGGGTCGGGTTGGCGTGTCAGCATACCTCAACCCGAACCCGACCCATTTATTAAACGGGTCGGCTGTGGCAAACACGAAACCGACCCGTTTAATAAACGGGTAACCCGACACGACCCGCCAACCCATTTAATAAATGGGTTGGGTCGGGTAAACGGGTTTTCAGGTTGGCGGGTCGGGTTGACGGATCGGGTTGGCAGGTTGGCGGGTCAGGTTGGCGGGTTGGCAGACGAGTTGGCGGGTCGACTCACCCGTCTGACCCATTTACGGGTTGGCATACCCCTAACACGAAACCGACCCGTTTAATAAACGGGTTAGACGGGTTGACCCGTTTATTAAACGGGTTCATTTTTTCCAAATCCGAACCTGCCTAAGAGGGGTTGGCGGGTCGTGTCAGGTTTTGCCACCCCTACTTGTGACAAGTAGTTTGTCATTTTAAGTGATTGGTGGGCCCCATCTCTATTACTTAAACAAAAAGTATCTGTACGATACTAAGTTCTCGATAAGATGGGCCCACCTTGCACTACTCTTTCTCCAAGGAGGGCAAATTGGTTATCGGGCTTCCTTATGCCAAGCTAATAATGCATTAGCAAATTTTTTTTTCCCTAATCCTAAATATTATAAATGCAGAAGCGAGGGTATTAAGTGCAAAAAATTAAATGCTTTATTTCTTTTAAAAAGTAGCATTCTTTTGACTGTTTAATTTAAAAATTTGTTTGCCCCTTATCGGTATGTGAACGGGTCGTAGTTAAATATTAAGGTATGATTTGCATCATGTGAAACATTACCAAGTTTGTGATTTCAATTTTTTTCGTTGATATTTATCCAATCCAACTTCATTTTTCTAGTGAAAATACTGGAGCATTGTACTCCGAAATCTATTAAATAATCATAAAGAGTTTACATCGATCACCCTAAAAGAGATGGTAAATCCGGCCACTGATCCTTCAAATACAAAAACTGATTCATACTCAACAAAAGGAAATTATATCCTATGAGGACACAAGGACCCTTAAGAAAAAATAGGAAAAAATCTCAAAAGATGATGCAAATGAAGAAACTGTCAGGCTTCTACCATGACCTCCAACTGCAGCCCCAATCATCTTTTGACATCTTTAAACCTTCGGATTATATAGACACCCAAGTTTGGACTACGATCTTTTGTCTCCATAAAGCTTGTTTCAATATACTTTTTAGCCTTAAAATCTCTCTCTTCAAAGTTTTTTTACCTAAAGAAAAGTTGAAGAGGAGACTCAACTTTCGAACAAACCAAAAAACAGGTCGATCCGACATTGATAAAACGTTATGACCAAAATTAGTTTCAGAGTTATAATAACAATTATTTTATCATTATTACCCTTTGAATTATCGTTATCACCTTGAATTATTGTTATACTTGTGTCATTATAACCTTTTCCAAAATAACTCTTTTTGGTTATGACATCATTTGTCATTATATCTAGTTATTGGAGATCCCAAAAAGTTTAGAAGGAGAAACCCTATCTTGGTTTTCTATCTTAAATTTCTATCAAATTCATCAATTTCAAACTCTGATGAACCTATTCACCACTTCAAAGTGGATGCACTATCCACAATCAGTCAATTGTATGATCTTAGGCAAAAGAAAGATGACGATGTACAAAATTTTATAAACCGATGGAGATCTGTATAACATCGTATTAAGGATCTAATTACTAAATCTCATGCCATTACTCTGATCATGAACAACTTCAACCAACCATTAAAAGGGTTCCTCGCCACTAAAAAATATGATACCTTCGTGGAGCTTATCGACACGACTAGTTGGATGGAGTCAAACCACAAAAGGAGGATGTATGATGGATTATTAGTCAAAACGGAGGACATCAAAGATAGTAGGGCCAAGAAATCTAAGCCCAAGAACCAGGTAAACATTGTGATCCTTGATAAAAACAAGGGGCATTCTAGATCATCACAAAAGCAAAATCAGTACATACAACAAGATTAACAACGACATCAGGAACAATATATACAACTAAAACAATATAAACCACAAGGGGAGCAACAAGAAGGACTCCCAAGTTCCAAGTGAACCCTGAATTGGATCAAGGATCACAAGTTCACTCGATTCTGCCAATGTCTTACATAAATGGAATTTTTGCTAAAATCCAAACTTATCAAGCTTCCTGAGGTTCTTAACTCTCCTTAGGTTAAGAAAAAAGATCTCTTAAAATTTTGTAAATTTCATTAAACAACATCGTTAAAGATTTGTTGAACAAAGGAGAACTCCAACTTACTGGAGATGATGAGCAGACCACATGAAATGCAGATTTAGGTATCTATACCACCCCATTTCGTCAACATGAGCAGGCCAACAATATTGAGGCAGTCAAGATAGTTGAAAGGCAATCGCATCAGTCGAACGTCATATCGAACTTGGTTGAGACTGGGTGAATCACTTAGGTGACAAGGTCGGTTTTGGTTCATGGAATGATTCGGGTGTGGAACAAGGTCCAAAATGCATAGGACTAGGTATAGAGATCCTAGGGGGTCTAGGGATACGAGAGAGGGTATGGTACAGATCTAGGATTGAGATATGGGCTGATGATAGGCAAGGGGTGATCAGTTCAGGTGATTCGGGTATGCCAGTCTAACGATAGAGGTCAATTTCTAAATTCAAGCTCTGTAAAATAGATACAGGCTTCGTAAAGGCTGAGATCAGGTTGTGGGGGATACATACTTGACTATAGCAGGCATGGAGAGAGTCTCCCACGATCTAGTAGGTGGCAAAAAATCTACAACGGTGACAACTTGCTATAGAAGTAGGATTGTACTGCTAGAGTGCGCCAGATGAGCAGGGGCTCTCCAGGAAGATGAACATCCAATCTTGGGGTCTAGTTGAGATGTGGATCAGAGAGAAGAGAGAAAGGAGAATAAAGAGAGAGAGAGAGATACATACTAATAATTTCAATTGCATGAACTCTCCAAAGGGTTCCTAGGCTACCTTATATAGTGAATGACCTGAGTTTTATCCAACTTCAATCCAAAATAGAAAATCTAACCAAAAATCCACATATACCTTCTAATTTCCAAAACATGATCCTAACAGGTGGTTAGAACTATACTAGAGAGGGAATCTGTTAGATTGATTGGAGTCCCTTCCTAACCAAATCTTAGTTATCCTAATTTAATTATTGAAAACAATAATACATAATTAAGAAACATGCTAATGCTAGAGCCGTTCATAAAATAAGAAATAAGGATAGAGAGGGGGAGTCATACTCTCAATTTGGAAAGTAAGGGGTGCCCCCTCTTTGCTTTCACCTTCACAAGGGGCGCCCTACCCTGTGGCCCCCACTTTGCTGACTTTATGACTCTTCTAATTTAGCCATTTGACTTTCTTTTTCTCCTTGTGTGTCATGTGTCATTCATGTGTGACCCACATCCTTCTCTTGCTTGCATAGGAAGAGGACATGTGTCATTTGACTTGTCCACACTATATTCAACAACATAAGCTTCAACATCATCATAATAGACCCTACAAAAGGTGGAATTGCCCTTTATGGGGCATGAGGTAGCATCTTGGATTTAGAGCATGAATCCTGGGGTGTCTTTCACAATATGTGTCGTAACAACCTCTCTCTTTGTAACGCCCCAAAATCGTGGACTTTAAACCTTTTATGAAAAGGTTGAAAGCTTTAAAATCAATCATTGATCAGAGTTTGAAACAGAAGTTCAGTGAAAAATCATGTTTGAAATAGCAAGTCCCTAGACCTTGTGCGCATTAGAACACAAACTTCTTTTACAAACCGATTTGCAACTCAAGCATATATTTTATTGAAATGAAAAGAAAAATAAAGTTTTGGTAATATAGTTTTAGTAATTCAGAGTTTTAATCAGAAGAGATGCTTTCAAAGAAACTTTATACCACATTTATCAAATGTGTCCTCAGGAGCGAAACGTCAGGGAAAGGGCCTCGCCTTGAACGCATCACGTCATCGTGCCATCGCAAGCTGTCTCAATCTGTTTATTACCTGCCCATGAAATGGGTCAGTCTCACAACAGACTAGTAGGGGTGCAAAAGACAAGAAGGCACAAATGCTGCAATAAGCAAGATATATGCTAGATCAAGCAGGAAAAAGCAAGACTAGTAGAACCAACTAAACGTGTTGTGGAGTAATCAAAACTCTAGTAAAGAAAACAACTAAATACAAGAGCAGTAAGGGCCATAGTGCTAAACAAGCAACAATCCAACTAAATAAGACAAGCATTCATAACAATACTTGCAATACATATAATTACGATTAGATGGTTCATTCCATCGATAAATAACTAGTTAAATCGTAAGGCACAAGCTATTGCATCACAAACAATTCATAAGCTACACAGGATAAGCAATCATACGGTAGCAGTTATATCATAATATGTAAGCAACTCATAAGACAATCGACTACATCAGTCCTAGTTGCTACCAGTTTGTAGATTACGAGTTGTATGCAATTACATCAATCATAAGAGACACACGCCAATGAATAAGCATTTAACTAGTATGAGAAGCTAGTTATTACTAAGCAAGAAACTGCATAAGCAGTTTAACCAACTAGAGTAATACCTCGACAGGCGTGCATAACTCAACGAGTAGTGTACTGAACTACCAAGTAAGCAAGCAATCAATTCACGTTACAACACACATATCTCATAATCATGTGCATAGGTTATATCTTGTTCTCATTATAAGCTGACTATTGTGGGTACACACAAGGCAAAACGTAGAAACAACCAAGATCGATTCGGGGGTCCATTATGCTATGTATTTTATTATACCCCAAATGATTGATTGAGTCCGCTCCTAAGGGGACGACCAGTGGCCAAGAGAGTAAGTCCCCAAAGGTAATACTGGGCCTATGGATGCATCCAACTTTTGCAGAAGTGTCAAGCAACTACCACCTAACATAATTATGGTAGCTCTATTTCCCCTAACCTCTAATGACTGGGGAAGCCAGACCTTTGCCTGTAATAGTCATTAATGGCCTGTCTATCAGAGTTTTGTACCATCCATCATATCTCTTGATTAACCATCCTAAACGGGCACGATGAGGGGTTTCTTAACCGCCGTCCCATTGTACATGCTCTGGTCTTTCAACCCAATCGAGCATCTTGCCTGTGAAGGCACATAATTATCATTATATGAATTACACGTGCCATTGCGCGTTCGAAGCAACCACACACCTCTCATCCTACTCACCACAGTATGCAACGTACCTGTTCAAAAGTACAACCACGATGAGAGGGGTAAGGATCTCTCGCAGGAAATCCCCCAACACATCTTCTTTACAAAAGTCTACAACGAACTCATTCAAGTTTCAACTTATCATGCTCGGGTCCTTTAGACAATCGCAAGCATTCTGCCTATTAGGTGAATATCAACATAACAAGATTTAACTTAAAGTGTGAATACACGTTTCGAGGTTACTATAGACCTCTCGTCCTGCTCTTCATAGTTTAAACATATCGTACGTGACTAAGACTATAATTACAAGAGGATAAACATGAATTTCTCATAAGAAATCCATCAACAATACTTTCGCGAAGAAAGGAAGGCGGTACTATCTTAGTTTGACCAGAAGGCCTAGTAACTAGGTCTCGCGTCAGAGGTGATGCGGCAAAGATCTAACATGTTCCTTAGTAGAACCTTTGCCTAACTCGTGCACATGCCCCTAAACAGTGTTAGCCGAGTCATATCAGATACGCGAACTGAAGTTGTAGAACACTTCTCCCAAATACATCGATTTGGGAGATCCAACAACTATCTCTGCTTTACGTAGCTATAGATCTTTGAAAATAGGTTTGCACCTAAGACCATCATTTTTGGAGAACCGAAGTGCATAAGTATGTGTCGTGGATTTTAAAAGAAATAAATGAAACGGTATACACTATACACTCAAAGCTACACTCAGGGAGTGCAAGCTGACAAGGGGCAAACCCGTGCACATTATAGTGTCATGGGAAACGAGGAGCAAGACTCGATGTACAAAGCTGCACCTCAAGCGTAAAACACACAAGCTACACATGAGGTATGAAATCATACCTTGACCATTGAAACAAACAAGCAGACAACTACGTAAGCAACTCACTGGTATGGGATCCTATCCTGACTAAGCAAGTGCAAAAGATGACTTGCGAGGCATGGAGTTGTACCTTGATAAAATGATAAGCGTAAGCAAGTAAAGAAGCGTACGACAAAGATAAGAATGCATGCACGAGCAAAGTATATGCACGAAGTGCGGCAGCACAGTAAGGACAAACAACACATACAAAAGTAAGTGCAGGAGCAAGCACGACAACAACATAAAAGTAAGGTACGAAGAGCAAAAATAGGTAGTAAGGCCATGGCACATAAAGCACAGGGCAACAAGAGTAAATGCAAAAAATAAAGTGTGAGAACATAAGGGAGGACCAGGATTGCATTCTGGAGAAAAAGGCATACATATACAAGTAAATGACATGACGCAAAGCGCGAGGCAACAGGAAAGTAAAGTATGAAAAAGTAAAGAGGACAAGGATCACGAAACCGCGTCATTAAGTTAAAATGATATGAACTGTAAAGGCATGAACTAAAAGCATGGGCACATATAGCGCGACGACAACAGAAAAGGAAAGTGCAAGAAAGTAGAGAGGACAAGGATCGCAAAACTACGTCCTTGAATGTAAAGACATACATATATATTTTATATGTATACATATATCATCCTCTTTTAGTTATCTTTCCTTATTTAACATTTATTTGTTCATTTTCCATTTATGCAAGAATTCCCTACCTTGAGAGGTTGCGGGTCCTCGTATGCTTGCGGTGTAAGTAAGCACAAGCTCAAGCCACGGAGGACGAGCAAGATCCATCGTTCAACCTGCAATGCTTAGAACATTAGTATAAGCCGTAATATAAACGAGAAGCGGGTCCGGTAAGACCTGCAGTTGTACCGGACCCTAAACACGAGGGTAGGCAGGGAGCTCAACTCCCTACAGAAAAGCAACAGAGGCAGCAAGGTGTCTTGCAGGCTGCAGAGGCAGGAACTCTGTACCCTGCTAATAAGGGTGCCAAAGGCAGGGGCCTCACCCCTGCTTGGCAAAAAGGCAACAGAGGCAAGGAGTAGGGGCTCCCTGCTTGCAAGGACAGCGAAGGCAGTGGAGGGAGTGGAGGCTCCCTGCCGAATCTGCCACAACAGGATAGGGGACGCAACCCTCTGCTGGAAATGAGACAGGCAGGGGCTCTACCCCTGTCGACAATAGGATCAAGGCAGGGGGGCAAATCCCCTTGCCGAAGAACAAATGAGGTGCAGGGGGATTTGCCCCCTACGGGAAACCAAAGGAGGCAAGGGGAGCCTCGCCCCCTGCCGGTAAAACGCAGGAGGCAGGGGGCAGAACCCCCTGTCGAGAAGTAACAGGAAAGCAGAGGGCTCCGCCCCCTGTCGGGACAACAACTGAAGGCAGGGGGCGAAGCCCCATGTCGAAAAAAATAAAGAAAAGGCAGGGGTGCCTCACCCCCTGCCAGGAAACAAAAGAAGGTAGGGGGGTGAAGCCCCCTGCCGAGAAGCAAAACAAAGGCAGGGGGACCTCGCCCCCTACAGAGAAACACAAGGCAAGGGGGGCGAAGCCCCTTGCCAGAAACAAGATGGGGGTAGGGTGGTAGAGCCCCCTGACAAAAGACCACAGGAGGCAGGGGGGGCAGAACCCCTTGCCAAAAAACAGCAGAAGGCAAGGGGCTTTGTCCCCTGCCGAAAAAACATAAAGAGGCAGGGGTGAAGCCCTTGCCGGAAAACCTACTAGAGACAGGGGAGCGGAGCCCCCTATCAGAAAGCCGAGCTGACACAGGGAGCGAAGCTCCCTGCCGATGATAGGAAAGAAAAAGGAGAAGGGGTTTTACATGGGAAGACCACGACAACGGGGGATGTCGCCTGCAACTCCAGTCGTCAGTGGCCGCAAAAGAAGGGGAGCCAAGGACAGGGTTCTGGCAAGGCGCAGCCGGCGTCGAGGCTGATCCAATGTTGGGTGGTGCCGACCCATCACGAGAGAAAAAGGGGGAAAGACCGACGAGGCTATCGCCGACGACAGCCGTCGATGGTCGCAGGGAAACAAAGTCGTCGATGGTCACAGTGGTCGAGAAGGGAAGAAGGGAGAAATGAGGGATCACCGATAGGAAGGGTTGATGACAACACTGAGGATGGTGGCTTCAGTCGCCGACGATCGCTCGTAGACCGAGAGGCTATGGGAAACAATGACAGAGAAGGAGAGGTCAGTGACCCTGGCATTGGAAAAACAAGGTTGTCAGCGACAACAGTCATCGGGTTGTCTGCTGAGGCCACCAGACTGATGGTGGTTGATGGCAAACATTGAGCACGATCGACGATGACTGGGATAGACTGCCAAGAGGGAGGAAAGAAGTGGTGGTGGCGAAGGAGGGGCCGACGATACTGTCGTCGGCGGCTGCACGTGTCCGACACGTGCCTAGCACGTGTCAGAATCAACATATTTTCATGTGAAACCCCTCTTCTCTTAACTATCTCCTCATTTAGTCACCTACACTTATTACCCAATGCCCCCTTCTTTTCTCCCTCTATACTCACATCACACGTAACTCTCTCTCTCTCTCTCTCTCTCTCTCTCTCTCTCTCTCTTTCATGTACTTAAACAATATGGCAAAACTTGACATGGAGAAAATATAAAACATACTTTAGAATACACGTAACAATCCTCATGGATGGAAAATTGACTATTTATGTGTAAGAACACAAACCCAAGTTTTTCTTCAATCCAGACATTGCATGCCTTTCTTGTTTTTGCTTTGTGTTTTTTTTCAATCCAGACATTGCATGCCTTTCTTGTTCTTGCTTTGTGTTTTCTTTAGAACGAAGAAAAGCATTACATTAATAGCATAACCAATCATATAATGAAATTGGACCATGTGAGATCAAGTGATGGTGAATTAAAAAACCAATAAGCCGGTTGAATAAAGGTTGCAACCAACCTAAAGAATTGAAACCCCATTTATCTATAACCATATAAAAGATGTTCAATACTATCGATCTTTCATCCAAAGCAAGATTCTGAGCTTCATCTTTATGCATCCTTGAATTACACTTTTTTCATATTTCCCACTAGGGCATCGAAATCCAACACCTCCAAATACATGCCCAGTGCTTGTTATAGAAGATAGAAGTCAGGCCAATAAATAATTCACATAGCCATGATTCGAATCTAACAAAGATTTGGGTGTTGTTCTTGGAGGTGTGGAAGAGTATTTATAAAGTTCGACACTCTTTGAATAGATAAAAGTTTGGATTCCCCATTGACTTTGCAAATATAGCATTGACTCACCAGTTGAATAGATTTTCATGAGTACAAACTTGATCAAACAATAGGAGGCACATAAAAGTTTTTGCCTTGGGAAAAATGCTACTTCCCCATAACCATTTGTCAAGCGATAGGTCAAGCACCTGTCCCTCGTTGGCTTGGATGCTTATACGCCAAAAGACTGGCATCACTGCGCACTATCAACCCGTTCGACTCTATTGCTTCAGACATTTCATTGTGCTCAGCGTGCATGGGATATACACAACCTCAAATTCATTTATGCCAGGATTAGATAGCTCCTCACCTCTAAGGTAAGTTGTGTGCGCCATGACCCAAATAACCCACAAAGCTCCCTCTCCATGCGAGACATGAAGTGCAAAAAAAAAGGTTGTGACAACTAGTATCAGAACTTACCAAACTAGTCTCATAGCTGCTCCAAGCTGTTATCAGAGTCTGCTTGCTAGTTTTGATCATCGTTAGAGTCACTCAGACTGCTATAAGAACACAAATCGCCTTTATTTGTATTTTCTCTGTTGGCTATTTGTTATCTGCTAATATCGATAGTGCAAACACTTTAGGTTCTCTGCATCGTCCCTCACTAGTTAATTTATGACAAACTGATTGGGACACAACATATCACAAATGTGAGTTATGGTGAAGTTTACACTAAGAAATCCATAATCTTCATCAAGGGTACTTGCAACACTATTGGAGGCAGCTTGTTGCATGATCAAGTTTTAAGATTTAGAAGTGTCTCCTACACTTTCTCCACTTCCCATTACTTGGAGTGGCATGAGAGTGACCCTTGCCTGTTACTTTGCCACTTCCTCTACTAATGGATGTTGTTACACAATTTAACGAGGCAATTATGAGACACTTTGTAAGGCTTTATGGTGATGTTCAGATGTTGCTTATCGGTTGGGCACCTTGGTGTAATGATCCTTCCCTTTTCAAGCACATTAAAGGAATGCATTCTACTTTAGCTCGATGTCTCTTGGGCAAGTTTCTCAAGTGGAGCTTGCTTTCTTTCATTGCTCACGCGATGATGTGGTAAGAGGACCTCGTAGTAAAATTGACTGATTCCATGCATATTCTCAATGAGGGAGACTCATCAACGTGTCTCTCTTCTCCCCGCACTCAGTCCATCTATTTGGCACCTTGCCTTGAACTGCACACATGTTGATTATTGACTTCATGCATGCTTCCCATCATCAACATATTCCACTTAGTTCATCTTCACTCAGTCAGTTTCTTCACCTACCTTGTGTCGGGTCACAAATGACACTGTCAGAATTGCTAGTTCTTAACATTTTATCCTTATAGCGGGACTTGATGTCACACCTCGACGATCATCTCAAAGATATTAACTATACACTCGGATGATGCGAGTATATAGACACTCCATCACTTCTCTTGTATTCATAGAGCAAACACTCCGTGCTACACTTTTCGGAGACCGCCCCTCCATTCATTGGCGCATGTGAGTGAATTATGAAGACACTTCATGGCCAACCTATTACCTAAGTTTTATTGAGAGAAGTCGACGCTCCACAACGCTTATCGAAGGACCATCTGTTGCCGAAGGACCAACTCATATGCTGAAAACTATATTGCTCGCTTGGCCCTCTTCGCTATATCACAAGCATCACATTTTCTCGTGGTCGCGTTTCTCTGCTCAACGGACCACCTCGGATGCCAACCGGTGCTAAATACTCGCTGAGCTCAGGAGGATCATACCACCTTCAACTTGAGTGGCCTCGCCTTGGCCACATTAAAACTCCCTAGGCAGCTTCTCTACGCTGCACATCTTTGTGAGTCGTGATTCCCATATTGTTCTTTATAGGTGGCTTTCATATGCCATATAACAAAAGGACTTGACATTGAGCTCTATCTCAAAACCAAGCTTAATTACACTACTTCCTTGCATACGATCTCTTGAAGGATTCTTGCTCAACATCATCTTCTGCTGGTTCGAATCAAACCTCCTCCTAATTGGTGAAGTATCGATGATGACATCAATTTGTTCTACTGGAGGAGAATGTGACAAACTTTATTCATCATCAAGCAAAAGTGATGTACATGTGTGTGCATTATAGTGGAGCCTATTGTAGTGCCCCAAAGTTTTAACCCTAAAATTTTAGACAAACTTTTTTTTTTAAACAACTGAAACACCTTTTTTCTTTGGGTTAAACATTCTGGGCGGGTTACAATACAATCAATTATCATAACTGAATTAAAATATGAACATTAATATTTAATTCAGGTTCAATAATTTAAAATACATATCAAAGTATTTTGATAATGCTAATTATTTTTCCAAAACTATCCATAGGAAAAGAAAAGACTGGCTCTCGATGCTGCCCAAGCATGCCGCATCCATTCTTCAGTTTCACATCATAATCTACCTAAAACCCCATAAAATTGGTCAGACTCGTGAAATAAAATGGGTTAAATTGACATACTTGCAATAAATGCACGATATCAGAATACATTTAAACATAACCTCATATATCACTCATATAACACATATCTTATCAGTCAATAAACATAAAATTATGCTAGTAAATCAATTTAATACACATTCATTTATTCTAAGATTTACAACAATACAATAAATTATGCACATGCATGAGCATTTACAAAATGCATGAACTTACCATTTCAGTGCTGCGAGTCCTTCATGCATGAATGAGTTCTTATCTTCGATTATTGTTCTCTTGCTTAAATGATGCATGCTATGTTCTATCTATATACAATTCATAATCTTGTTTCACTTGCAAATATTTGTCTATGGGTACAACACATACTCTCCTAGATAGAGTTATGAACTAGGTTTGTATTTTCAAACAATTGTATCTTATTAACCTGCGTGACACTCCAACTGTGCATACTCTAGAGAGAGAATATAATTTTATAGAGAGAGTTTCCAACAATTACAATCCCAATATATTAGATTTTTCTTATGAGTCCCTACTACACCACATACAAATTATAGTAGTTTCCCTGATTATTGGTCCTGTGGATGAGGAACAAAAGTAACCTTCCGTGCTAAGCCAAAATCTCATAGAACCATCAGCATCATGCTTACTCTCTCAATAAGCCCCAAGAGAATTAATTTTATTTTAATTTCTTAATTAACTCGCTTGTTAATTATGCTAATGCAAACAAGCAACCACATTCAGTATTTATATGCAACAATATTCATGACACTCTATGCATGCTTTTGATTAGTCTCTAACATAAAATCAATACAATAATGCAATCATTATGTGTTTACACAGTCAAGGTAAGTTAATCATTGATATTTATGCATGCCTAATTCATTCAATAATAAAATGCATTCAATTAACATGCATATAAGTCCAATATCCCATTTAAGCATCAATAAGCATGTTGCACAGAGTAAAATACAATCAGACATCAACACATGTCTGTGCAATTCGGATCCTTGTTAACTTGATTTTGTAAAACCCATAAAAAATCACAAGGACCAAATTTAACTCTCAAAAGTTTACGGAGATTTCCTCAACATCTTAGGAATACAATTCAAGAAATAGAATTGCAAAATTCATTGTAATAAAATCAAGGAAGTTTTGGGACTGAACCCTGTTCAGAAAAATATCAAACAGATCATGTTAATTACATAAATTTATTTTGGTTTGAGGAATTTCTCAAGATTTATAGATTTTTTTTTGACAAAATCCTTTTTATAAAATATTGTTATACATGTTACCTTTCACCCAGATTTTTCATAATTTATTTTGATTAATTTTGATTAAGGTTTTAAAGCTTTTAAAATCTTTGGTCAGAATAGTCCTGCTGACAGAGTAGAAAACCTGTGCTATGTTGGAATGGATGTTTCAACCTAAAAACTAAACAAAACATAACAAAACAAGATTCTAAATTCAAGCCTGGATGTGTAGAATAATCCAGTATTTTTCTGTTTATTAATTAACCTCATTTTTATAGAGACATCGATTTGTTTCTGAAATTAATAAAAAAAAATGAGAGCAAAATAACCAAGATTAAAACTCATGTAAGATATATTAAGGAAGAACAAGAATAATGGTGAAACTCATATAATCATGATTTTTGGATGCTCTAAATACATTTACCACATTATACAACATATATTCAATCATATTTATGTTAATCTTGCTAAAATGTTAACATCCATAATCCAAGAATCACAAAACATTCATAGAATATCTCAAATATAATTTCATCTATGCAAGAATCATAAGAAACATAAAAACAACATGAAATCATGGTTTATTTATGCAATAACATGTTGTTTAATCCTGCTCAACATATACTAATCTACCATATATGATCAGACTAATTTTCTTTATCATAAAACATCAAAACCTTAAAATATTTTTGGCAAAACCTTTTTTAAAACAATTTTCGTGTATTTTTAACTAAGATCTATGCAGAAGACAAATTTATAGCATCAAGATCTATGAAAAAACACTCAAAAATATCATTATATATTCATCATAGATTCTGAACAATCCAATAAAATACAGATCTATCTATTCACACGATTTTTGCTTTTTAGGGTTTTGAAATGAGTCTTTTTCAAATCATTTTCTCAAAATCAATCTTTTAAAACACCATTTTTGGGTTTTCAAAAATCTTTTTCATGTAAATCTAATAATGATAGATGTTTTAGTCATAGATTACATGTAGATCCAAGCCATGGATCAAAAAGTGGGTATGCTAATGCATCCCAAAATCGAACACTATGAAAGTAGGGATTTTCTACCAAAAATGCGCTTCTCGCTACGATACCGTTGCTTTTTTCTCTACTCGCACATCGCTCTGGGCTGATTTAGACCTTCATCAAGGTAGTTGAAGGTCTCTAATAGAGGTCTAAACTACCTCAAAGGTTGGGAGAAAGAAGGATATGTGAAAAATAAGAAGGAAGAGATGCACTTTAATAGGGAGAGGGAGAGAGAACTAACCTTGTTAATCCTCCTCATGAGGACCTCTATTTATTGATGAGTTTAGGCAAGAGTCTCATCTCTATTATAAGAGGTTAATATTTATTAAATTTTTTATTAATAAAATAATAAAATAAATTATAAGTCATAATTAATTAAATTTTAAAATTAATTAAGCTAGAGTAGAAAGGTGAAGACTTTTTACCTTAGCTTGGGCTATAGTGACATGATAACCTTTCAGAAGGCCTATAAACCCAAAGACTCAACATAATTCAATGTTTAAATAGTCGATTCGATAGATTTCAAAATATAGATCATCGTGATGGCCTTAGATTTAATAATATGCATGTGGATCAACAATAAAATTTAGTCAATGTCAAAAATTGTTAATTTTCAACCTTATAATTAGGCATGAACTTCAGTCGATGATAAAATGCTCAAATCAACACCAATTTAGGTATGCAGTTTATTGATTTCAATGCTCTTGAAATGAAGAACGTCAATATTGACTATGATTTAATAGGTGAGCTACCAATCGGCCAAAATTTTTATTGAAACAATAATAACATTCTTTGGAGCATTCTACCCTATGAGTCAAATTCAATGAGATTGAATCCAAAAATCCTAAGTTATATCTAATCCAATACATCCCTAATTAGATTCAAATATTATAGATTATATCAAACCTAATTGGGTATGATCTAAAATACAGTCTGATTAATTTTAAACAACCAAATTTTGAACCTTATCCAAGTTGGAAAACCCAAATTAGAAGCCGATTAATTTTAAAAATCATATTTTCTGAATTAACCCTTAACCAAAATCACAAAATCTAATCTCCTATGACATTTATGGCTCTCTTGAATTTTGATTGAATTTAACTTAATTTTAACCAAATTTTTTGTTGAATTTTACTCAAATTTAAAAGTTAAAATAAACAAAATTCGCAGGTATTACACCTATGGTCACATGCACATTGTTAAGTGGAAAGCTAATGTCTTGGTTATAGCATACGATAGTGGCACGAGGTAACATAACAATGCTTGTAAGCAGCTTTACAGACAAGCATTAGTGTGCATCTCAAATCTCAAGTGCATATGCTCAAGTCCATGCTCCATGACACAGGGTTCTCTCTAGCCACCCACGGCCGCCTGCCATGCTTCGCGGGCTACGCCACCAGCGACCCTTCTTAACTTCACCTCTGCAAACAGAAGACTTTCATGCAAAATTCATGTATCACGGTCAAGCATTCTCCCGCACAATCATATATGAAAAACACATTCGTGAAGTTAGAATATAGAAATGAGCAACTTCATTCGAGAGTGCCACGTTGGTGCCTATACGAGCCCACTCAAACTTTGAGGCCACATATCTTTATGCACATTAAAAATCACTGAGCCAAGATCAAAATTTCGCTGACACATTCATGTGTGGGAAAGACCATGGTGCAATCGTTTCAATGAAATACAAAGTGTTTATTTAGAAACACAATTAGAGACAAAAGCATTGCCTTTTCAAGTAGTATTAGGGTTCCTCCTATTGGCCTACCTACATAGGGGACCTTGCTCTTGACTTGCATAGGTGTACCACCGTGTAGTTTTGGCTTGACAACCCTTATGTCTTGTGAGTAGTACATTGGAGTGCATGGGGGTGCTCATGAGTATGCAAATTTTTCTTGAGCATCTAAAGTATGCATGGGACCCACTCTTGCTCCTCACCATGCTACTCAACCTCGCACCCTTGTGAGAGGCTCGATGAGTTCATGTAGAGCGACGATGATTTCTCTTGGCTATAGAGTTTCACTATGGCATACTAGCAACTGGCTTTGGCTAGGGTTGAAAGACCTTTTCTATCGTAACAGAGGGTTCCATGGGACGCGCTATACGCTCCACGAGGCCCGCAGGTGACAAAAATCAATATGCCCCTCATTCGATGCATTTTTGAGAACTCGATGTTCACTACAATGTCGTTGATACTTATTCAGATGCGTAGCTGGCTCTATGACCCTTGATTGCTCGTGCACTCATCACAAGAAGGTGATACATTCATCCCTCGTTGGCTTGAACGCTATTACGCCAAAGACTTTGGCATCGCTCCACACTATTGACTCGTTCGACTTTGTTACTATAGGCATTCCGCTGTGCTAAGCATGCATGAGATATGCACAACCTCGATTTCACTTCCGCTAGGCTTACATAGCTCCTCGCCTCTAAGACAAGTTGTGTGCCACACGACCCAAACAACTCTCCAAGCTCCCTCTCCACACAAGATAAAAAGTGCGGAAAGAAAAAGGTTGTGATACCACGTGCTAAGTGTTGGGAGTATAAGTGGTGGCCTACATTGAGGTGGTTGCAGGCACCATCATAAGGAAACCTTTCCCTGCAACACAGGTGCATGCACAAGCCAATGCTGGTGGCCTAGAGTAGGGTGATTGTATGAACCTTGATGGGGAAGTTAGCTTGCCGCACAAGGTTCGTGTATGCATAGAGAAAGATGAAGGCACAACTATGATGCTTTGAGGAGATTTATGTGGTGTGCAATGGCCTCAGTAATAGGTAGGTGCAGAGCTGGGCTTAGTTTCCTCAAGGGGTTTTGGCATAGTGGGGTGGGGCCTTGGCTGCTAGACGGACAGTCAAGGATTTATTGTCATGGGCATCGCCCCCTCTGCGCAAGCCATTGCATAGCATAGGCCTTGAGGTCAAGGGTCCTAGCCTCAAAGTTTTATACTGCCGGCATGACGATTGTAAGTATGGCAGGCTGAGCTAGTGCAACCAGGTCTTCGTGTCGGGTACAGTTTCTTCGGTAAATCCAAAAAAAAGGGCTGGCTGAGTTAGATGAAGTGTTGCACATGAAAGGTCTATGCACAGGCATACTTGATGGTGGGTAGACTGTGTTGGGAGTTGGTTTATTGTGAGCAAGGCAAGGAAGACCTTTGTGTACTGCAATGGGCTACTACTACAGAGGAATGAGCTTGCTGGGATACCAAGTGTTGTGACTTGTATAAACTGTATACTTGAGACCCTTTATATAAGACCTTCTAGACCCTTGATAGGCAGTTTTGGAGCACCCACTTATCATGTCCAACCAAACTTGAGATCTGGGGCCCATATGGTTTGGAATCAATTGTCATTCGAAATTATTCCAGCACATGAGATTTCAAATCTCACGGGCTTGGCTGTGATATCAAATTGCATGATTCCAAAACACACCCATGAATCACAGGGTTGTACCAAAGATTGCAATTGAATGTTGGGTTTTGAGACCTCAATGTTCATCTCCTTTCCCTCGCTTACATTAACAAGAGCATAGAACTCAGAATCAGGAACCTGTGTCTTGCCAGAAGACGGGAAAATCTCATCAAAGAAAGTGAAATATGCCATAAGGCGAGCTCACCAAAGAGACCGCCCAAGGGGAAAACTAGCCTTAAAACAAATGCACTTGACTTTTTTTCCTTTTCCTTGTAGATGAAAAACATGGTGGAGTTCGCCGGAGTCTAGATTCCAGCAATCTCCATTAGCCACTGAACAACCTAATAGGATCTGAGGGCTGGCAGAGTCACTTTCTTCAGTTGGTTTTCTGTTTTGTTGATTTTAGTCGAGAGGAAGCACAGACAAGCGTTTTATATTTTATTTTCTTACAAAAAAGTGAATCTTATACAAATGAGATTCCTTTCCTCACACCAATCAAATATGAGAATTGAAGAATTGAAATCACATGAGATTTCAAATCACATGATTTTGATCCTCATGATTTCAAGTCTCATGAGATTTATTTTTACATTTGCAAAGCACAACCAAATATACACCCTAACAGTGTTTTATGTAAACACCTTGTAAACCGGTGGGAGGTTTGCCTAACCCTAGCTTGCCAAACTATAAAAAGAAGGAGAAAAAAAGAGAGTTTGTAGGAGGAAACTCCACTTTGCTTTTTTAGAAAAAGTGGAGAAAATTTGTCTAAGACAACTCTTTTTGGGACAATATGTCACCGGGGCACGCTACTTTTGATGCATCCCTAGTGACATGAATGGACATGTTCGGATGCGCTAACACGGACGTAGATACAGATAAACATTATTTTAATACTTTTTAATAAAAGTGTGTATCGGATGTGCGGTTCACATCTTTTTTTTTTTCAGAAAAGGGTCTTTACATTCATTAAGATGGCTCAACAGCCTTCCATGTGCAGAGAAAATGGATAGGATTCAGGCTGCATCTTGTCAGATCCAAATTCAAAATGTGAACAGAGTAGGTACATATCCAATGATGATTTCAGATCCAAAATGTGATATGGATTCATTTGAACCCAAATCCGAATTGGCAAAGGATTGTACGGACCCAAAAGAAACTGAATATAAAGAGGCATTGGATTGAGAGGATCAAGGACCTGACCCTCTCTTGAAAGGACTATGATACAAGGAGCCCATGAGAGGACCAGCTGGCTTTTGTGGGGGCTCACCTAAAGGTCAACCTTCCCTTGGGAGCTTTGTTGGACGTGTGATGAGAGCAATTAAGGGCTGAAATTAGGGTCTTTTTAATTCTAGTTAAGTCAACAAGGTGCTACTTAATTATGAAGAGTCTTATCTATTTTTGGGTAGGAGCTAAGTGTTACTTAGATTTAGGTTTTGGTCAAATAGTCTTCTTATTTTAGAGTCTTTTTATTATAAGCTTGTAAGTTATGAAGAGGTGTAAATACCCTCTACACTCTATATAAACTCCTTTGTATTGTATTGAGATCATGAAATGAATTAAACTTGAATTGCCTCTCTCTCTCTCTCTCTCTCTCTCTCTAGTTCACGCCCCTTCTAAAGGCTTCTCTCTATCTCTTTTATACTTAGCCTCAAAGGCCCTTTCCCATGTTTCTCCATGTGTTCAAAACCTTTTCCTATATTTGCTAAGTTTGTCGACATACTGAATTTTTTTCCAAAACTTGCCAAAACCCAAACTGAACCTAACCCTATGTTTAACCTAGCCAACCTACCTAGAACTACCCTTGAACCCAGACCTACCGTGTAAGCTCATACACACAACAAAATGGATGCGGTAGTTGTTTTATTATAAAAATAAAAAATGGGGTTCTTTAGATGTTAAAAGATGCAATTGTATTGGATTTTGATTCTAAGATCAAATTATATCTACATAAAATACTTATCTGAATCTGATCGGTATCCAAAAATAATCCGATTTAACATTGCATATTTGAATCTCAAGTTAAGGAACTGAATCAGAAAAACAACATGCAAGATTCAGATTGGATATCAGATTATATCCGACCATTTTGCGCTGCTACATGCATGGCTCGTTTACACTCCACAGGAAAACAAACATCCTCTATGTCCAGCTTTTGATTTGATTTGTGCTTTAGATGCCATAAAAAAATGACCCAACATGACTTTAAAAGGGCCATGTGTAAATGCATTGGATCTGTTTAGTGAGTAAAGAAAGGGCATTATTGTTGATGGCACTAGCTCTAATTGGTACATATTCTATAGAATCCATCCGGGAAAGAGCGATTGGTCTACGAAACAGATTCACATGTTTTTGCTCGGAAAAGGTCAGTAAAATGACCACCCCGTTGGAAAAACTCTTCCCAGGAAGCTAGTTATGATCGTTACATGAAATGGCATTTTGCCATTTTTTTATCAAGTCACCAACAAACTCTTTCGGTGTTAAACATTTCAACGAGGATAGTTAATTTTTTTTTTTTTTTTGGATTTATAATTATAAAAACTGCACCCTGAGCAAAGACTTGGCTAGGCCTGTCATACCTACAGTCGTCATACTTAGGGATGGCAGTGGACCGGGGGAAAGCGGGCCCCCGCCCCGCCTCGCCCCTTTGGACTGAGGATGAAGGGTATGAAAAGGGGATGGAGGCGGGGAAGAAGGTTAAAATCCATCCCCGTCCGGGGATGGACGTGCACTTTTCCCCGCCCCGCCCCGCCCCATTCCCGCCTCATCCCCGCCCCGACCACTTTTCCCTGCAATATCCCCGCCCCGCCCCGCCTCATCCCCGTTTGAACCGGGGAAGGAGGACATGAAACGGGGATGAAGGCGGGGGTGGAGGATAAAATCCATCCCCACCGGGGATGGAGTCGGGGCGGGGGTGGAGACCTTGTCCCCCGCCCCGCCCCACTGCCATCCCTAGTCATACTGGTGGCATGAAATTCCGAGGTTATGACCCCCACTCCCGGGGGCCTATGCTGGTCGTATACTTCCGCAGAGAGGAGACCCAGAATGAATCCTTGAACACCCGTCAAGTGGTTATGGCCCCCACCTCACTGCTTCAGTTCAACCCCTCCTTGGTGCGGATAGTTAAAGAAGTTGAACAACCAAAAAAGCTCTAAACCTTCATATAGTCTTCTCTAGGACAACCACCAAACCAGTTCATCTACTTTTAAGAAACCCAGATATCCGGAAACTCTTCCTATAAATTCCTGAGCCTATGACTCGATTTTACTCAACCAACTCAACTTATAACAAAGTCATAGGCTTTGCCTTCCTACCTGCTCCCTACTCCCTAGCTAGCACCATTCTCTTTCAAGGCATCCAGTAAGCCATGGCATCTCAAGTTCTCATCATCTTCTCTCTCATTTCTCTATCATTACTTAGCAGCAACGTTTGCCAGGGTGCACGCCATCTGCTGGACACTGAAGCACCCAAAATGCCTCCTCTGCTGCCAGCCCAGCCACCCCCACTGCCTACCTTGCCACCATTGCCTACAGCCCAGTTCCCCCCTCTACCAACTATTCCTTCTCTTCCTAAGCCCACCTTGCCACCAATGCCTACTACCACTCCCTTGCCCACTGTCCCCATCATCCCTACCATCCCAACTGTATCAATTCCATCAGTCCCCAAGACACTCCCTCCTATGCCTTCCATCCCTGCTTCAATCCCATCAATTCCCCAGACACTACCTCCAATGCCCTCCATCCCAATAATAATCCCTTCAATCCCAACTAAACTTCCTCCCCTACCTACAATCCCAACTTCATTCCCTTCCATCCCCTTCAATATCCCTTTTCTCAGCCCGCCCCCTGCGGCTCATAGCCCATGATGTCCCTGGTACCCATCAAACCCTTTCTGGTAGCAAGTGCTATATATTTGTTTTATATTATGATCATTTGCATGGATCTTGGTCATGTATAATATGTTCATTTGGTAGCGTGGCAGTTATGCACGTAGTAGTGTCATTCTTATGTGGATTTCTAGAACAAGCTTTGCTTGTTCCATTTCGTGTGGATTGAAAGTCTATTTAGTGTCTATTTTTCTGTTTGCCCTCTTTTCTTGATCTCTCCTGGGTCTGTACAAGTTTTTCTCATGTTCAGTGTATGAGGATTTTTCTCTCTTTGTTATTGGATATTTAAGTTTTGCATTCCTTAATTTTTTTATGCCATTCGATGTGAAAACTAGTGGGAGGAATTGGTTAAATCTGAGGGGCTTCTCTTGTTTATGACATCATGTGATGTGGTTGGGCCAGACTTGAATTGATAATAGTTGTAATTTGTCTAAAATAGTATCTCCAGTGGTAAGTGTGAACAAGATCTAACCTAGATCCAATCCACTTCTATAAGGTACACATCCAATGTGGCATAATGCATGCAATATCCAGTCTTAACCTCAAGAATTCCAATTTGGGGTGTAACCTGTCTAAATGTAAAACACAATCTATGTGTGGACATTGAATCAAATCAGGAAGTGATGACTCTCTCTCTCTCTCTCTCTCTCTCTCTCCTTTGCGCTAGATCTGATCTTGGGGCCGGTTTGTATTAGGCGCAGCAAGAGGTGAAGGTTCATCTGGCGGACGTGGTTGCTTACTTCTTGGTGGTTTGTTTGGATGACGCGAAATGATGCTCATTTTCGTCAAATTCCAGTTAACATTAATAACCTGGTGCATAAAATCTTGGTAGATGTTTATGCGATCTTGCCTATGCATCTTACTGATCTTCCGCTCCCTCCTGCTAATGCTACCTCTCTTTTGCCGCAATCTGGGCAAGCGGCTCCGGCGTGAGCCCGTTTATCTGTCTGATGTTCTTTTGTCTTGTGCTTTCTTTATTTGTTTTGGCTTTTGCTCTTGTTCAGTTCATGGGTTCAACATTTTGTTGATCTTCATGAGTGGTAATGTTGAATTACTTTCGTCTCTCTCTCTCTCTCTCTGGGAAATAATCCAAAGGAATTGGATTCAATTCCCCGAATCCAAAACACCTGAAGTCAAGTCACGCAAGACAGATCTTGGCTAATGCAAAATAAGGGGTGCACTTGGTTGAGGGGAATCAAATCATGGTGAATGAGTCGCTGTAAGGAACTCAGGTAAGGTTTTGGTGTTGTACCCAACTAGTTGGCAGTGTCCATGTCCTTTATTTCTTTCGTCTTTGGGCATGTGCATCTATGAATACCTTGATTTTATTAGAAGGCAATTACTTGGATTCTTGACATTTATTAAAGTTGATGAAGGTGCAGGTTGGTGCAAAACCCATTTGTTATATAAACATAAAGGACAAAACAACTTATTTATTTATTTCTTTAAATTAGTGCTATGTACTATCGTAAATGTGTGACCTAATTCCACCACTTGGTAAAAATAACAACTTTTGTTTTAAGAAATAACCTTCTTTCTTCAGCCTAAACACACTTTAATAATTTTAGTTAAAGATAGTTTGGGAAGAGCATTTCAGGCTTCCACACACATATATTGGAGCAAATTCTGTTTGATTCACTCAGTTTTTGAACCAACAAAAAGATTCAGTTTCTTATTGTGGATCTATAGCCCACAAGGTGAAACAAAATTAAAAGAAACGCAAGCGGGATCCAGACTTGAAGGCAAATAGTCTCCAACCCGAGGATGATGATGCAGGAGCTAAGCTGAATGACTCAAGATCCATTGAACCATTTTAAATCAATTTATTTTACTTTAGATTTTTGTATCTTGGTTTTTTGGATCATTATATTCGATCTACTTTTTTAGGATACGATTTATATTTTTTGGAAAGTTATCAAAATAGGTAATTTGTTTCTTTAGGGTTAAAAAACTCGTGTCTATAAGTACACGAGGGCTTTAAGAGTTTAATCAAAGTCGGAGATATTGAAATTAATTTAAGTTTATTGAATTTCTTGTTATTCTCCTTTTTTTTATAAAATTAAATAATTTTACATTGATCGTAGTGATAGCCATAGTTGGAAGAGACGGATTTATGACAATATATGAGTCCGAAACTCATGGGTGCTAGTACTTTTATTCAAGTTACTATCTGTATATATAAGTTCGAACCATGGGTGCAATTACCTTGCCACGAGACTGAAGCAGAGTGCATTTCCTGGCATAGTGACAAAAGTTTTTTTTCGGCCAAAATATCGTTTTTCAAAAACTCGTGAGAAATTGAAAAATTTTCATAAATCTCGCATTTCTTTCGGCAAAATCTCGGCAATAAAAAAATAAATTTAAAATATATAAAATATTTGTATAAGAAAATATTAATAAAAAGTATTTAAAAATAAAAATACATGTTTTTTCATGATAAATAGCCATTTAAAACTTAAATATCGTATTTAAATCATGTTATTTATGTTTTTTTCATAAATCTCGTGAGAAATTGCCGTTTTAAACTTTCAGGCAATTTCTCGTGATATTATCGCAAGATTTTCATAAATCTCGCGATAATATGAAAATCTCGCGATATTTGTCACTATGGTGAGGAAAGACAACCTGGGGCTTTTACGCCAATGAACCACCTTCCTGATTTTCCAGAAAAAAAAAAAGAAATTAGTTAAATTAAGGGCATCTTAAAAGTGAAGACACTGTATGAGAGTCCACAGTTTCACATGGATCACAATTTTGGAGAATGTTGAATTGCAAATAATTTTTTCTTTGCGCATGTGGTAGCACCTTCCTATTAGCTACATGCATGTGTAAATAAAATTTGTAATTACTTCATTATCAAAGATTATCTTAGCTGTTGAATGATTTCATGCATATAGTGTTTTGATAAAGATGATAATATTTTGGTTAGTTTCACAGTATCCCTGTTTTGTACACGTGTCAGCACGACCTGTTCGACTTTATTTTCTAGGTTCAATTGTAGTAACCCAGCACTGTCAACTCTTTCAAGTTCAAAAGCAAGTTCTGGAAGGTCTTGATCCGTGTAATAAATGCACCCACTTCCCAAAATAACTCTCGTTAGCATGAAAATCTTGCTCATTCTGGACAGATGGCAACATTCTACTACAGCCTTGATACGGGGTTTTGTCATAGTATATGAAATGTTGAACATTACCCTTCACAGATGTTGAACATTTTACCCTTCACATGCAGCATCATAGTTTGACGTAGATGACACTTGTTTAACAATTTTTATTAAATTTTTTTAATGAGATAAAAGAATATTACATTTAGAATGCAACGTAGCATGGCAAGGAACTCTCCCTCTGAACAGAGCCGTACCTGTGTTTTATGGGACCTAAGGCCGAGGAAAAAAAATGGGGCCCCTATTAATAGTATGAGTTTGGGGGCAGCCATTCCCAATTTTTTTTAAAGAATCAAAATAACAATAAAATTTGCATTCACATTAAACAAATATAATAATTTAAATATTTATATTATATTAAATAAAAACGTATAAAATATTTATATAAACTACCTAAATAATACTTTACCCGAATCTTTTCTAAACAAATGGGGGAGCTCGGGCCTTAAAAATGAGCCCCTAAAATTTTTTTGGGCCCTGAGGCCCAAGCCTCATTGGCCTCTTTACAGGTCCGGCTCTGCCTCTGAAGTCCGTTTAAAGCACAATTACGTAAATACGTTACTCAACAAGGAAATCTTAATTGAATATGTTAAATCTTGTCTAAATTTAATGAATTCATTGACAAATGAACTTTCTCGAGAAATTGTCTTTGAGACATCGAAGAAAATGAGGTTAAAGTCTATTAAAGTAATCATCGTTCATGAAAATACAACCACATGATAAGGGTCAAACCGTGTCTAATGGTTCAATGGGGAGAACAAGTCTCAGAGTGATTGATTGGATTAAACACTTAATTTTTCTTCATTCCTGATGTCAAGTGATCGAAACTCGTATACGGAGGTTGAGTTCAAATTGAAATACCTTAGACTGACTAAGATTAAGTAGCACTAATGTGAATGTTCAAACCTAAAATGTACCTTCATTTATACACTCGATCTTCATGAATAGCCAGCCTTTTGAGTCATTTTCTATAGTTTTGATTCACATGGAGGATTGTTGAATTTGGCTCAAAACTTTTCACAATTTTTCTATGCATTTTTTCATATTTTTCTAAGTTTATGAGTTTCTTGTCTTTCTTACAAGTTTAATCCCATATTGAAAATTGTAAGAACTTTTCTTGTTCTTATACAGAGGACAAGGCCATTAGATCTTGAGTGTAATGCCCCAAAATCTAAACTAAAAAATTTAGCAAAAAAATATTTTTTTTAAGCTTTAATTAGTGAAAATGATATTTTTCATGTAAGGGTTTAAACGACTTTGGAGAGGGTTGCGTGCGTGAATCAATATAAGATCATAGTATCCATTTACAAAACTCAAAACTATTCATATGGATCCTCAAAAGTGTTGGTCCCTAATGCTATCACTTTATCTCGCCATCCATTGTCCATCGTGTCATGAAAGTTAAATAGGTAGATACCAATTTACGAGAATTGTAATATTAAAACTATCATGGTAGCATACAATTATTCAAAAATAGTAAAACATGTTTTACAATAATTCATACACCATATGGACATTCAGAAGTAACATTTATGTATTGCCCATTAATCATTTTGAATTAATAAGATATATCCTCAGTAACAAAACAATGAGAGTAAAAAAGTCTTTATTTCACTTATTACCACTCATCCTGGGTATGTGGGAGATGATCTTTACAAACAACCATGACATTCCGAGAGTATATTATTCTCATGTTTTATTTTACTTGAGTGTCAGATTGAAGCGAACTCAAAGTGGGCGATCAGTGACCGAGAGATAAACCCTCCTAAGGCATATAATAAAATATATGATGCATTTAGGACTAACTGCAGTAGTTGAAGATCTATCATCTAAGACACATTTGATAGCCCATGTCTTTTAACCTACGAGTAACTGAAGACCAAAGAGACACCATTGCTCCCCAAAAGTTACAACAATGGTCACTCGAGGTTATATCCCTTACCCTTTTCAAGGTAAGTAAAACAATAAATGAGTTATCAGGTTTTGTTAAATTAAGGCTTGTTTATTCATATATCGATGCTTGTCATACCTATGTATTCTATGGCTCATTAGCCCAAGTACCTCTCTATGGTATGAACAAGTCTCAAACTTTTATAACTCATTCATTATGCTCTGGTATTTAAACCAAATGAGCATCTTGCCTATGAAGGCAATCCTAGTATTAATTGTGTGTGTATATTTTTATTTCATAAATGAGAAAGCATTGCGCCTGCAATTGGGTTCATAACAACCCCTTGCTCCTCAAGAGTGATACCAGTACATGCATGCTAGTGCAAAAAAACACACATCTCAATAAATAATTTATAACTAGATCCATTGAACGATAGACTCCCACACGAGCCATAGACATTTCATGTATCTAAAAATCTACAAGTAAACACATGTTTACGATCTTGCTGCTATATTTCTCAAGTAAAGTTCTTTGAACTATTATGCAAGTAAATCATCTCACGTAAAGCTTTATCAAAAAGTGTGCATGCAAGCTATCATACGTAAGTTATTCTTAAAAGGCTTGCATACAATATTTTATATGTAGATGATATTGGCAGACTATTTTACGTAAATACATCATATACAAGAATGCATGCAAACTATTTTACATAAAAACCTCATGGGCAAACATCCATGCGAACTATTTACCTAAAAATATCCTTAAAAAGCATGTACATGAACTACTTTACGTAAGATCATCATGGCCAAGCATGCAAGCAAATTATTTAAGTAAAAATATCATGGACAAGCATGCATGCAAACAATCATATGTAAAATTTTATGGAAAAGTGTGCATGCGAGCTTTATTTCATATACTTTGATAAATACATACTTTAACATGGTAAATGCATAAGAATAAGTATATATATATATTTTGAATATAAAAAATGTACATGAATATTTTAATATTAAATTCTTACGTAGAGAGGTGTAAAAATTCCCTACCTTATAATTTGTGAAATTCTATGAGAAATAAAAAATCCTGAAAATGCCCCTAGGAAATTTTCTTTCAAAATGTGGAGCTCATTGTCGGTCCGAATATGGCAAGGATGATTTGTTTTTCAAACCTCATGCCATGTGCACAGATGATAGTGGGCTCGATCAATTGTGGCTTCAATATTCATGCAATACGAGGTTTGATGACTGAGGCAACGACGACTTTGGCGACATCATCGGGCTTAGACCAGGCAATCAAAGAAGAAGACGACAGTGGTGGCTCAACTTTGGATCACCAAAAAAGTGGCAAGAAGCGAAAGATGGAGGTGGTGGCGACGGGGCTGACCTACCCACCTTCTGTTCGACAGGAAAACAACTGAGGGGGGGGGGGGGGGGGAGAGAGAGAGAGAGAGAGAGAGAGAACCATGGGGGAAGCGGGTCTCTAGGTGGTGCCGAGGGTCGCCGTGCTGCAGGATGTTGGGGAGAGGAGGAGGGTTGGTGGTGGCACCAACTGTGGTGATATCGCCGATAGTCGTCTGGCTGGGACGACGTTCACAACAAAAAGAAAAAGAAGGGAGAAGGAGAGGCTGATAAGGAAGATGGTGGCAATTAGGCCGCCAAAAAAAACAAAGAGATGGGGGAAGAGGAGGGTGAGTGGCAGAGCTCCTCAGGTAATGGTTTTGTCGGGTTCTGTAGTGGCAGGGAGGTCATGACGGGTGCTCGTCGGTCAACAACTGAGAATAGTCATTGGCTAAACCGTTGCCAAAAAAAAAAAAGTAGAAAGAGGGAGGAAAGATGGAGGTGGTGGAGGGTCGGCGATGTTGGCCACTGAAACGGGGGTGGTCGAAGGGGGGCTCATGAATGAGAAAAACAAAGGGAAGGAGGGAGTATTTATAGGATTAGAAGAGATTCCTTTTTAGGCGGGGAAGGGAGGGGAGGGAACAAGAGGGAAAAGAGAAGGGCACATTTTGGGTAATTTTTTATTTTTTATTTTTTAATGGGGGATTCAAGTTTTTGAATTTCATTGAAATTTGAGAGGGAAAGTTGAGCTTTGGTTTTAGATTTGGTAAGACTCATTTGGGTCTCATCAAATCTAATCCATTATATATATATAATATTTATTTAATATAATGCATTTGGATCATGAATGGACCCAAATCATTTCTACTATAGTGAGATCCATTTAGGTTTCAAATGGATTCAAATACCCATTTAGTGAGATCTATTTAGGTCTTAAATGGATCCAAATCCTTATTCAGTATTAGTGAGATTCATTTGGGTCTCAAATAGATTCAAATCTCTATTTAATTTTTAGTGAGACTCATCTGGGTCTCAAATAGACCGAGAATCATTTTTACTTCAGTGAGATTTATTTGAGTCTTCAAATGGATATGAAATCCTATTTTTCTTAGGGAGAGGGTCTTCAATGGATCCAACTTCTTAGTGAGATGCATTTGGGTCTTAGATGGATTCATAATTCTTCTATGTTCGGTTTAAACCCCAATATGAGTCTAAACTCAAACAAAATTTATTTGGGTTGACCCAAATCATTTGAAGATCAAAATCTGGATAACTTAAGATCGAATGGATCCAATATGCTTATTCGAACAGTTTGAACTTGCATTTGTATGTGTTGGCCATCTTAAATCTCTATTAAGGTCTAGATCCCAATACCTCATACTGAACCTTACAAATCTCAATTAAATTTGCTAATTAATAATATTTTACCATAAATAATAATAACTAGTTAAATATTCAAAATTAGTGGTGGGTGGGGAGGGAACAAGAGGGAAAAGGGAAGGGTACATTTTGGGCAATTTTTTATATTTTTATATTTTTGAAATTTTAAGGGGGGATTCAAGTTTTTGAATTTCATTGAAGTTTGAGAGAAAAAGTTGAGCTTTGATTTTAGATTTGATGAGACTCATTTGGGTCTCATCAAATCCAATCCATTATATATATATATATATATATATATATATATATATATATATATATATATTGGGATCATGAATGGATCCAAATCATTTATACTATAGTGAGATCCATTTAGGTTTCTAATAGATCCAAATACCCATTTAGTGAGATCCATTTGGGTCTTAAATGGATCGAAATCCTTATTCAATATTAGTGAGATTCATTTGGGTCTCAAATGGATCAAGAATTATTTTTACTTCAGTGAGATTTATTTGAGTCTTCAAATGGATACGAAATCCTATTTTTCTTAGGGAGAGGGTCTTCAATGGATCCAACTCCTTAGTAAGATGCATTTGGGTCTTAGATGGATTCATAATTCTTCTATGTTTAGTTTAAACCCCAATATGAGTCTAAACTCTACCAAAATCCATTTGGGTTGACCCAAACCATTCAAAAATCTAAATCTGGATAATTTAAGATCCAATGGATCCAATATGCTTATTCAGACTGTTTGAATTTGCGTTTGTATGTGTTGGTCATCTTAAATCTCTATTAAGGTCTAGATCCAAATACCTCATACTGAACCTCACAAATCTCAATTAAATTTGCTAATTAATAATATTTTACCGTAAATAATAATAATTAGTTAAATATTCAAAATTAATAATAACTAGTTAAATAACTTGCCATTGGAACTCTACCCTACACGGATTGGAAGGGGTTTCCAACATCTTAGTGTTGTGTTGTGGTATTCTTCTTCAAGGTTAGGTCTAAACACTTAATTTTCTCATATGGATTTTATATGGTAAAATGCCTATATATTTGATTTATACCGATGTTAATGGTTGAAATGCAAATATGTTATTAAAAAATAACCATATGTTTGATTTATACTTATTTTATTAATTGAAATGCAATTATATTGTTAAAAAATACCTATATGTTTGATTTATACCTATGTTAATGGTTGAAATACATGTATGTTGTTAAAAAATGCTTATATGTTTGATTTATACTTATGTTAATAGTTGAAATGCAAGTATGTTGTTAAAAAATACTTATATATTTGATTTATACTTATATTAATAGTTGAAATGTATGTTGTTAAAAAATGCTTATATGTTTGATTTATACCTATGTTAATGGTTGAAATGCAAGTATGTTATTAAAAAATGCATATATATTTGATTTATACATATGTTAATAGTTATAATGTATGTATGATGTTAAAAATGCATATAAGTATGATATGTATCTTTGTTGATAGTTCAAATGCATGTATGATATTCAAAAATTCATATAAGCATGATATGTATCTATGTTGATGGTTTAAATGCATATTTAGATGTTTGTTTTATGATTTTCATAATGCTTAAATATATATTTAGATGTTTGTTTTATGATTCTCATAAAGTTTAAATGCATATTTAGATATTTGTTTTATGATTCTCATAAAGTCTAAATGTATATTAGATGCTTATTTTATGATTCTCATAAAGTCTAAATGCATATTTAAATGTTAGTTTTATTGTTTTTATAAAATTTAAATGCATATTTAGATGTTCATAAAGTCTATATGCATGTGATGTTGTTTATAGTGGAATGCATTTGATTCTCTACATGTATATGAATGAATTCGATTTTACATGTGTGTATGCTTGTGATGTTCATAGTTGAATGCATTTGATTTTACGTGTACTTATGCATGTGAGTTGCACACATTTGAATGCATGAGATTCTATATGTATGAATGTGTTTGATTTTACATGTATGTATGCATGCAATATTGTTTATAATATAATACATTGATTTATGATATATGCATATCACTTTATTTATGAGTTTCTACTTGGATCCACAAGTCCCTTTTTATTCTTTTGTAATATAGACATTGATCCATTGTCCTTTGGATCCCTACTATATTTGAGATTCGGTTCTAGTCTATTGTCCTTTGCATCCGTACTATATCTAAGTACCATATTGCAAATTGATAAACTTTGACGTCTATTTATTTGTTTGTTTTCAATTCAAGGATCAAAACTTGCTGGATTGCCCCCTCCAGAAAGTATTTTAGAAGTCCTCTTAATCAACAGTATGTTTGCTCCTGAAGGAAATTTTTTGTGTCAATTCATGTTTCATTAATCTCTAAGATACTTGGTGTGCTTAGTTTTTTCCACAACATGCCATGTGCAGTTCCTCGAGGTATGATATTTGGTTGCGGTGACCTTATATTTTCGTCTCACATGATCTTCACTCTTGTATTTGTTCAGACATATCAGAAATATGGCACACATGTAATTCTCTCTCTCTCTCTCTCTCTCTCTCTCTCTCTCTCTCTCTCTTTCATGTATTTGATCTTTCACTCTCAATGCTAGTAGTCATCAATATTTTGGAACAGTTTTATTGCATCAACAGTGATTCAATTTTATGATAATTTTGAGTTCAATGATTTGAATCTGAAGACTTGTGTTGATGGTGGTTTGGCTTTATCACTAATAGAGCTGGTAAACAGGCTCATGCTTGTGTTCAGATGAGCCCTGCTCGGTTCACCAGCTTCTACCTTTAGTGGGTCCAATCCACCTCAAAATCAGAGTTTGATCATAGTTCACAACAAAAGAAAAATGAGTTGAGCTTGAGCTGACTAATTAATTTCTCAAAAAAGCACATTGTTGCAAAGCTGGGAGCATGGAATTGAACTTTAAACCTATTGCTTGCAAGCCAAATGCTTCAACCATTTGTTCTACACAACGTGATGCAAAACATTTTTGAAATATTTCTGTTACTATTAATGAGCCTATATGAGCCAAGCCAAGCTGAACAAAAGAGCCTCTGAGGCAACCACAAGCCAAATCACAACTATCTTGTCTCACTTTCCATCCTTAAATCACTCTGTCTGATGGTTTAATTATTCGGGCCTTATGTTCTCTTCTTTTACTTTTGTTGTGTTTTTTATTTTTTCCTGTTATAAATTATGCAGCTTCACCGTGTTGTTGCCTTAAAGTTGTTTCAATTTTCATGTAAAACTATTTAGGATATTTTTGCAGGTTGATTAAGCAGCTTACTTGGCTGGTATTTGTTATTCAAAGTTTGCCATTATACGGTTGATGTTGACGTTGCATGGTAGATTCTCCTTTACCATGCATTCTCTTTGTTTGAGTGAATGAATTCTGACATGCAGCTTTGTTTTGAATTGCAAGCTAGGGTTAGGGATTTTGAAACCCTACTCCTAGTTTGACTGGTTCTTAGAAGTTTATGTGTGAGAGTCCTTTTTAGAAACCATTGGTTTGGGTTCTATGAATACACAAGAGTCAACACATTATATTTTGAAAAGCATGTTTTCCTAAATCTCTTTGTATGCTCCATGAAAATGTCAGGCAACTTCAAAGAGTTCTATTAGGCATGAGCTTGCACTTTGCCAAATCTTTCACTATATACTCAAGTTTGAGCTCTTAGTATGTGCAAATGAGTACTCAACCTCTTTGGACCACCACCGATATACCCAAGATAGTTGGTCTTTGGCAAAACCTCCCACCTTGAACAACTACTCATTATGCTTAGGAGACCCTCACGTGAAACAGGGTTCCTGACTGATGGTTGGGTCGACAAGTCTCTCTCACCTTGAACAATTGATCGTTATGTCACGGTGTGAGGAAGGTCTAGAAATGCCTTATGTCAACATATTTATTTTGTTGTCAAAGATGACAATATTAACTTCAAGAAAGATAAGGTCAAGTATTTTCTGCATTGTTTTTTCTCAAAAAGTTGATCTTTCATGTATTAAAAAATTTATCTTAAGAATTTGCTTTGTGATCACTTTAATAAAAATGGTCAAATCAAAGCATTTTATCATAAATTATCATGTCATGTCATATGCATTTTTTTTGCATGTTACTAACCAGTTTTCTTGCAACTGATATAGTTCTTAGAAACTCAATTATCTCATGTCCCATTAGAAAAAGCCTACTCAATCTTATATAAGGATCATTATATTGATAGATGAATAACAGGACTATAGGTTGTCCCACAGATTGATTGAGTAATCTAAAACCCATTTGACAAGTGCATAAATCATTTCAACCTTTTCCTCTAAAAGTATGTATGAATTTAAAAAAATCATTTTAAATCCCAATATTTTTTTGCCCAAAAGTTCATCTTTGTGCATGTCTTTTCAAAGAAGTCTCTCATGCATCTTTTTTAAGAGAGTATTTTTGAGATATATTTTCAGTAAAAATGTTTATGCAAACCGTGCATCAAATCATAAAAACAGGTTCACACTAGTGGTGAAGTCTGGGTTAAACACAGGAAATGGTATAAGTGCTTTTATACCCCACACAAAACTACTTTTGTTACCTTAAAAAATAACAATTAATTAATTAATTAAGTAAATAAAGAGAGTGTTGCCCTATGCAGAGGGCTTACAAAGAATAATTAAATGATTTTATTATAGACCCAAATTACTAATAACTTAAAATCTTAATCTAAAATAAAGAAGAAAAGTCTTCAATGCTTTGAGCTTTCTGTCCCTTCCTTGTGCTTTGATTTTTTTATTTCTTTACTTGTTTATTGGAGGGCTCTCTAAGGGGCCTGAAGGGCCTTTTCAGGAAACCTTTTGGGGATCTCAGAGGGTTGTTCGAGGATACTTTCGAGGGCTCACCGCACGTCTGAACACTTCTCTGCAAGAATAAAAAGATAAAACACAAAAACAAGAAAAAAAACTATATAAAAATTGAAGGTTAGTTTGAAGAAAATTCACAAAACATTAAACAAACTATGAAATAATACTACACTAGGACAAAATAACAACTCTATACTAACATAAACTAAGTTATTAAACAAATTAAGTAAAAGACAAATTAGCATAACAAACAAGAAACAAGTTATGTAATTAACTAAGAACAAATATAAAGAAACACACTTTAATCTAATTAACTACCAAGAACATGTGAGCAATATTTAGCAAGAAATAAAGTAATCTAACTTGAAAACTATACTAAACGAATTTTCAAGGAAAGTTTAATTAACTAATTAATGAAGCAATCAACAAATTAATCTATCTAACAAAAATCAATAACTTAGATGCAAGAAAATAAAAATCGGCTAATGTAATTAAATCAACTAATTGAATTCTAATTATTTTACTGACATTAAAATAAACCTAAATGAATTTAATTCCTGAGAAAAATAGATTTAATATTGAACTAAAATCAACTAATGAAAAGAAATTTAACACCACCCAAATCAGCTAAAATGATTCTACAAAAAAATGATAATAAACAATTAATTCTAATCTAAATACTGTAATTAAACTTTTTGAACTAAGCTTCACTAAGAAACAAATTAAGTAAAATAAAGTGTAGGCTAATACGGTTATTCTAAAGAGAAAAAAAAATGCAATTACTTCTTTTTTGAATACATAAAATCAATAAGAACATAAATCGACTGACATTACTTACTCTAAACTAAATTCAATTAAACTAATTTATGAACATAAACTAACTAAATCTAAAAAAAATAGCAACAACTAACATGAAACAAGATTAAGAACTAAATAAAAAACGGTTATCTATTGGCATGCAAATCGAGAAAATGACTATTTTATGATTTTCTATTTTTTCCTTTTTTTTCCTTTTTTTTAAACAATAGACAATAATTATCTAATATATGATATGCTAAAAATGAAATCAAATCATGCAAGATGCCATGAAGATGATAAAAATCTAACTACGCGCAATGCATGCGATGATCTTAAATACTACAGAGAAGGGGAAGAAGAAGTATACCTTGCGGCTTACCTTCGACGGAAGGGTTGAGAAAAAGAAGATGTTTTTTTCTTGAGCTATACGTACCTCCATCGACCAAGGCAAGAAGAACCGGTGATAGAAAAATGTTAAAAGCAAGATGAATCAAATGGAGAAAAACACTACAAGAAAAACACCAAGTAGCGACGGACGCTATCTATCGCCAATTTCGTCGCTAACGTGTTTAGCGATGGATTTGTGACGGTCGCATAATTTTACTCGTTAAATCCTGACAAAATTTATTTATTGCCAGTTCGTCGCTAATTAACGATGGATTTGCGACGACTTATTTTTGTTGCAAAGTCGTCGCTAATTAGCGACGACCTTGTGACAGAGTATATCCGGATAACTTCCGTCGCTAACTTTTGGTCGGCAAGTTAGCGACGTATTTGCGATGGAATACAATCCATCGCAAAACATATCATCACTGAAAAGTAGCGACGGATAATATCCATCGCTAATCCATCGCAAAATTTAAAAATAAAAAAAAGAGCCCCCGAGGCGTGCGCCTCATACGCCTTGAGGCAGGCCTCAAGCCAAGGCGTGCGCCTCAAGCCGAGGCGTGCACCTATAGTACAATATAGTGCAAGTCTTGTGAAAAGGAAACAATACAAATATACATAGTAGAACAAAAATTAAAAGACCATACGATCTACAGAATAAAAGAATAAATGACAATACTAAGTTACTAACCATAAAAGGTAATACAATGAAAAAGGTAAATACTTTTAATGAAGTATGCAAAGGAATAACACAGGTTGATATTCTCACAACTCCAACTCAAATGTGAAACCAAAAACATCATAGAAATACTTTATAAAATCCAAGACAGAACCGACTTCATCTTTTATCTGGAAAAAATCAATACATTTGTAATTATACCTCGAGAAGTTGCTTTGACACGTATAGAGTAGTAAAAGGCCTCATCATCTTTTAGCATTCTCCTAAAATACATCCCATTCTTAAGGCACCTTCAGAACATGAAACCAAATCTTCATAAAGAAGGAAAACTGTGAGCAGAACAACAAATGAACTACACTCTAAAACCAATTTTTTTCCAACAGAACACAAGGACAACCAACTGCCGAAAATTCTTGCAAAGTGATCTCTTCTCTTCTACTCTGGAAGTATCTGTTAGTTATCTGCATCACCTTCTTCAATCTGAGGTTTTGATGGAGCTTGGCCAGCGCCTGCTTCTTCTTGATGCCTCTCACAATATCATCAATGCTTAGAAGCATGGAAGCTGTCTCAATGGCTGTCTTGAATGCATGCACTTTCACATTATAGGCATCCCAAATCTGAAACAAAAAATGGTGGCCAAAACAATAGTCAGTGCTAGAAATATACACAAGCAAAATAAATAAATAATCAAACCATACCAGTACCTTACGCTCTTTCATGTCTGCTATTTCCATCTATCCCAACCCAAGCATTTTCACCATTGGCATGCTGCCGCAGAAGAATACAAAACGTTTTGTGGAAGCAGAATGTGTATAGAACCTAGACCAAGTTCATTCAACAATAATGTAGACACATATACCACCATTTTTCTGACTTTAGCATTTTCAAGAACTTTTTTCTCAGAAAAGGAAAATTTGGTATTTCACTCAGGAATACAAAAATTAGTCCTCCAACGTCTTTTTTTAAGGGAATAACTTCTTACTTGAAATCGTTTTGGCTGTGTTTTTGTTGCTTTACAAAAAATTTCTTTCTTCTCATTAAAAAAATGGCTTATAATAATTAGTCCTCCAAAGATAATTTACTTCAATGCCAAAAAGTATTATGAAGTTCAGAGAAAATAAAAATTAAAGCAGAATGATGTTACATGAATATATCTTCTAATTTGTTCACTAGTTTTGTCCACCATTACCTGAAATACCTTGGTCCCTCCCTTATGTGTAGCCTATGCATTTGATCTCATAATGCGTCACAATCGGACTCAGATAACAGGTCTAAAGTGTACATTACTAATTCAAGCACAAACATTGACAGAACCGATCGTTAAAAACATTGACCATAGATTGCAGAGGAAAACTAAATTTCCACAGTATTCTCTATAGGTCTAAGACATTAGGAAAAAATAGATAAAAAGAAAATTAACAATATTTAAAGATAAAAAACCATTCTTAGTGCAGATAGAATAAACCTGAACATAAACTATAGGAAGTTAGATTCTATGATGGTCAGATTCAAATACTATGTGACGTTGCAACAAGAAATTAATAACAGAAAAGGAAAACCACATGTCAAAAGAACACAAGGAAAAGAAAAAAAGAAACGGAGATGCATGAGTATACTAACAAAAAACTAGAAATAGAAACATAAACAGAAGAAATAAGAAAAATCAACAAAGGTATGGATGTTAAATAGATCATAAGTAAATGCACATGACAAAATCCAATTATGTTCACTCACCTCCACCACCATTCATGATCTTCAGCAGCAAGCTGAAAATATGTCAGTGCCACAGTAATGAATGCAGTGACAATGATAAGAATGATGAAGACAATGAATAGAATGCTATAGATTGTGTAGATTCTATGACCCCATACACTCGCAAAGATGTAGTAAAGTTCAATATAGATAGCACTGAAGGGCAAGAATCCAGCCATGGCCATATGGGGAACAGTTCCTCTGTACCAAGGCAATGGTGGAATTTCCCTGGGATACTTTGTGGTCCGAACTGGAGCTTGGAACTCGGCCTTACTGTTCTTACCAGCTATTCCACCCAAAACAAGCAAAGGCAATGTAACTAGCATCCATATGAGAAGAATAATCAGGATGGTGCCAAATGGCAATGCTGCAGTAGCGCTATACACTATAGCAACAGTGTTCAGGAAACAAAACGTAAGGAACAGAGGCCCACAAAAAAGCCATCCAGTCAACAACAAATTCCTCACCTGTAAAACCATATTGTGTGTCAAATAGAGTCCTCTCAGTACAACATCTAGGAAAGCATGCTTCCTGGAGGACAAAAACACATACCCAGTTTGTTCCCTCAAGCTGACGATAGAAAGAAGTTGCAGTGTAACCAGCAATACCAGATGTAAACGCATATATAAGAAGCAGTGCAGTGAATAGAGCTTCTCTGTTATATGGACAGAAGACCCCAACTAATGCAAGGATGAAAACGAAGATTGTTCTGGAATTACATAGATGAGAATCAATTTTTCATACAATTGCAAAATGATTCATGAACGTTGCAAATCCGAGTAGAAATATGACACTTACAGAGTCAGCAGCTGTGTCCCGGACCCAAGAACAACAAAAAATAAGGACTTGTATGGCGCAACCACCAAACGATCGTCATTCAAAACCTCCCCCAGAGCTTCCCTCTTCTAGGTCACATGACCTACATTAGCGTCACCACGATCATTGAAACCAGCAACAAAAGAAACAAAGGGGAAACCCGAAATGGGAGAAGCCCAACGGAGTCGACATGGGGGAGGAGGGAGGCAAAGCGCCCTAATTTGTTTCTCTTTAATAAAAAATTAGTGTAACGAGAGAGAGAGACAGAGGGAGGGAGAATTTAGCGCCCTAATTTAATAAAAAATTAGCGACGGATTTCGTGAGGGAAATATTTCATCGTAAATCTGTTGCTAATTTGCGACAGAATATTTTCCTCGCTAAATTCATTGCTAAGTTGCTATGATTTTCGCAACAAAATTTTTTTATCCCCAACCTGTCGGTAATTAGCGACGGATTTGCGACAGAATTTGTGTTGTTGCTAATTTCAAAAATATTTTGAAGATTGGTGACAGATAATGTTCTCTCACTGATTCTGTCGCTAATTTGTGATGAAAAAAATCTGTTGCAAATGTCCGTCGCTAATCAGGATTTTTCTTGTAGTGAAAAAGAGATTGAGGGAGAATCGGTTGGGAACGAAGAGAAGGAGAAGAGAAGAGAAGAGAGAGAAGAGGCTTGCATTTTCTCAGAAGGAAAAAAACATGGGCTATAGGCTGAAAAATAATATTTATACTAAATATTAGGTCAAAACATGATTTTCTATGAAAGTTTGAATTTTTTTTAAAAATTCTAAAATAGGTTTTCCTCAAAAGCGTGTTTTTCAAAAAAAAAAAAAATTAACTAATTAAAATTAGTAAATACACTCCTAATCTAATTAGGCTACGAATTAAAAAAATTCTAAACTAACCAAAACACTGAAAAACGTAGGGCAAGTTATGAAATATACAAATTTATGATATTTTTAATTTCAATATGGTTTCTCAAAAATAAAGATTAGAAAGAGTTTTTAATGCAATTCTTCTATGGATCATACATAAAATAGTATGAATAAAATGTAAAATATATGCATGATCAAATTCCCTCATGCTTATCATTTGCTTGTCCTCGAGCAAACTAACCTTGAACAAAAAATAAAAGACAAACTAAGCAAAGAAAAAACCTAACTCACTTTCGTAGGAATCATGATTGTATTTAGCATATGCAACAATCTCTTTAAACTCCTGGGTTACCCTAGTGGATGGGTAAGGTCTCGTGAGGGTTTGCAATGATGCTACCCACAAACATCTCTATCATATATGCATAAAAGTTCAACTTCAAAAAGCATTAGGCAAATGAGGAGATGGTTTTCACAATTATTTCATGCCATTACATTATCAAAACATAATTAGGGTCTTTTACAGGCCACTACAAAATACAATCTTTTCTTTTACTTTTCTAAATATCATAATCATTTATGCTTCATTATCAAAAAATCAAATATATGCATGTCATTATTTACTTATCCTCACTCATATATTTTCTGCATAAGTTTTCTTAATACTTATTTTTAAGCAATGAACTTTATCTTTTATGCTCATGATTTTTCTTTCTTTTTCTTTTTCCAGATGTTCAATTTTTTCATAATTTTTCTTTCTTTTTATTGAGCACTATATCAAATTTTCAGTTTTTGTGACCTGTATAACGAACTTTGGGTCAGTGACTCCTAGGCCAGATGACCTTAGGGCACCAGATACAAAGTAACCATCGGACCTAATTTCTTGAGTCACTAGACCTTCTATTTTCATAGTTTTACGTATAGCTTGCTTCTTGTCATGTGTAATGTCTACATTTATTAGGCTCTTTATAAAGTCCATATAATGAGCTTTCGGGCTGGTGACTCCCAAACGAGATGGCTTTAGAGCATCGGGTATAAACACCCCTCAGGCTCTACTTGCTCGAACCAAATAGGTCACATATATTAACTTAGACAAAAAAGTAACTTCCTTCGTTATCCTTTTCGACATGGGAATCAGACACTTCAACTTGTCTCTAAGCCCAGCTACTGGGGAATACAAAGACATCAAAAACTAAATGTATGCTCTTTTTCACTTTTGAGCTATTATTTTCAATGTTGTTCATTTGCTTAGTTTTCAAAAATAAATCATGGATATTCATACTTGTGGTTCAAAATAAGCTTTAACATGCATCTATCACCATTTCTTTGAAATCCACATAAATAACTATATTTTTCTTGATCAGTGTCAAAAAAAAATTTCATGGGGCTTAAAAATTCTCTAAAAACATTAGATTATGTAAAGTATTCATATAAGGTCAAACACATTCCTTAAAAGCTCAATTTTTATGTGTTTTCATTAATGTGAAAGTACAAAGACAGAAAAAGATTTGGGTATGCAAACTAAACCCTCTCCCATGCTTGAATGACACTATCCTCAGTAGCACTCCCCCATGCTTGCATGAAACTATATGAATGCACATGAGAAACAAAAGACATAGGAAGAAAGTAGTATAAGTCACCCGATCTGCACTGTAGAATCTTACTTGATGCTGCATTGTACTAGCTCTACAAAGATTCCACCTGTCTCAATGCTTATAACTCATAAAAATGCACCAAATACAATGCATACACGATCTAATATTCATGCTCATAAACAAAGAAAATGATAGAAAAATAATAAAACTATTAATATTATAATACTAATATGGGTTGTCTCCCATAGAGCACTAAATTTTATGTCTTCAACCAGACGGATCTTTGGTGACCCTTCATCGTCCATAAGATCAATAGACATGAAGTCATGCTCAATCAGAAGGTCTGAGAAAAATGGTTTCATCTATGACCCTGTCCACAACGTTTCCTCCAACTCTACCCCTGTGGACCCTGCAATGGCTCTCTGGCATAATAAGAACGAGCTTAGTCTCTACGTGAAGACTATTCTCATAAGAAGGTGAGCCATAAACCAAATATCTACATATACAAACATCCAACTGCGGATCAAATTGCTTCGAGCTCGCACACTTTTTTTACATGATTTAATGAAGTTGGGTTGGCCAGTAACTGATCAACTTTTCTGGTCAACTGGTCTACTTTGATTTTCAATTCATGTTCGGACTCAACATTATAAATACCTCCCTTTTTAGGACCACTAGGAACTGATGTGATCCTATCAAGTCTCAAGGACAGGGCATGGTGCATAGCATTTCCATTCAACGTTTTGAACATGGCCCATGCCTCATCCTCGTTCTAGAGCATGAACGTGCTCCCACACGAAGAATCAACCATTTGCCTATCCTTCTCGGTTAGGTCATTGTAAAAGTACTACACCAGTTGCAAACGAAGCACCTGGTGGTGGGGGCACTCCGGAGAAGATCTTTCATCCTCTCCCAAGTCTCATGAAATTACTCTCCCTCAATCTGAGAAAAGCTAGTGATGGCTTTTTGAAACTGGTTCATCTTATCAATTGAAAAATATTTCTTGAGAAATTCTCGATGCATGTATTCTCAAGTAGTAATTTGAATTGTATCTAAGGCCTTCAACCAGTGTTTGACTTTATCCTTGAGGGAGAATGAGAACAACGTTAACATCAATGCTTTATCCCAAAAATTATTGATCGGCACCGTAGAGCAGATCTCGAGGAACTCATTGAGATAATGGTAGGGGTCTTCGTTGATAAGACCATAAAAGGATGGTAACATTTGGATGACACTGACCTTGATTTCGAATTGGTTTGCTCCTACATCAGGTCTCGTGATGCAGAAGGCGAGAGTTTAAGCATGAAGAATGAAGTACTCCCTAAGAGGATGGGTCAATTGCTGATCCTCAGCCATGGGGCCGAGTCTGTGGGCTTTCTTAATGAGGGACTCGAGGTCCTCTAAAGTGTGAACAAGTGAGCATCGCCCTTGCATACACCTGAGGGTAGACTTGTATAGCAATCATCCTAAAAGTTGGTTTTATACCTAACTAGAGTACTAACATGATCAACCACACCACGAAAGCAGGCTAAAACAAAAGAATGAAAGTAGGAAAACAAGAAATAACAACCCACATACTTGCAACCAACAAATATTTTTGCACAAAGCAAACTATGAGTACAATACCAATCGTGCGCAGTCACCTTCTAGGGGTAACCTAATAGGTGGGCCATGCAAAAAAATTAAGATGGTCTTTAGGTTCACATGCATGTGGTTCTATAATCCTAAATGCAGAAAGCAAACTAACAGTCCTAATTAATCAACAAAAAAATAAGCTAACAGTCCTAAATAACTACATTAAAAAAAAATTAACAACCCTAAATAACGTGAACTAGGCAACAAAATGGGTACTTAGTTCTTAATACGCCGTTTCCCAGCAACGACGTCAAAAATTTGATGCATCATTTTTAATAGAATATTTTTGAGATAATTTTTTAGTAAAAATGTTTATGTAAACCGTGCATCAAATCATAAACATCAGTTCACACTAGTGGTGAAGTCCGGGTCGAACTCAGAGAACAAGATAAGTACTTTTGTACCCCACACAAAATTACTTTTGTTGCCTTGAAAAATAATAATAATTAATTAAGTAAATAAATGCAGTGTTGCCCTCTGTGGAGGGCTTACAAGGAATAATTAAATGATTTTATTACAGACCCAAATTAATAATAACTTAAAATCCTAATCTAAAATAAAGAAGAAAAGTCTTCAATGCTTTGAGCTTCTTATCCCTTGTGCTTTGGTTTTCTTATTTCTTTACTTGTTTATTGAAGGGCTCTTTGAGGGAACCCCAAAGGGCTTTTTGAGGATACTTTCGAGGGTGCATCGCACGTCTGAACGCTTCTCTGCAAGAATAAAAAGATAAAACATAAAAACGAAAAAAAACCCATACAAGAATCGAAGGTTAGTTTAACAAAAAATCACAAAACACTAAACAAACTATGAAATAACACTACACTACATGACAAAATAGAAACACTATACTAATATAAACTAAGTTATTAAACAAATTAAGTAAAGACAAATTAACATAACAAACAAGAAACAAGTTATGTAATTAACTAAGAACAAATATAAAGAAACACACTTAATCTAATTAACTACCAAGAACATATGAGTAATATTTAGCAAGAAATAAAGTAATCTAAATTGAAAACTATAATAACCGAATTTACAAGGAAAGTTTAATTAACTAATTAATGAAGCAATTAATAAATTAATCTATCTAACAAAAATCGATAATTTAGATGCAAGAAAATAAAAATTAGCTAATGTAATTAAATCAACTAATTGAATTCTAATTATTATACTCACATAAAACTAAACCTAAATGAATTTAATTGCTGAGAAAAACAAATTTAATATTGAATTAAAATCAACTAATGAAAAGAAATTTAACACCACCTAAATCGGCTAAAATGATTCTATAAAAAAATGATAATAAACAATTAATTCTAATTGAAATACTACAATTAAACTTTCTAAACTAATCTTCACTAAGAAACGAATTAAGTAAAATAAAGTGCAGGCTAATATGGTTATTCTAAAGAGAAAAAAAGGCAGTTACTTCTTTATTGAATACATGAAAATTAACAAGAACTTAAATTGAATAATATTACTTGCTCTAAACTGAATTCAATTAAACTAATTTATGGACTTAAACTAACTAAATCTAAAAAAACAGTAGCAACTAACGTGAAACAAGATTAAGAACTATATAAAAAAAAAACGGTTATCTATTGGCATGCAAATCAAGGAAAATGACTATTTTATGATTTTCTATCTTTTTTTCAAATAATAGACAAAAATTATCTAATGTATGATATGCTAAAAATGAAATCAAATAATGCAAGATGCCATAAAGATGATAAAAATTTAACTACAATGCATGTGATGATCCTAAATACTACAGAGAAGGGAGAGAAGAAGTATACCTTGCAACTTACCTCCAACGGAAGGGTTGAGAAAAAGAAGATGGTTTTTCCTTGAGCTACACGTAACCCCATCGACCAAGGAAAGAAAAATGCTAGAAGCAAGATGGATCAAAGGGAGAAAGGAAGAGATTGAGGGAGAACCGATTGAGAACGAAGAGGAGGAGGAAGAGAAGAGGGAGAAGTGGCTTGCATTTTCTCAAAAGAAAAAAATGTGGGTTGTAGGCTGAAAAATAATATTTATACTAAATATTAGGTCAAAACACGATTTTCTATGAAAGTCTAAAAAAGTTTCGAAAATTCTAAAACAGGTCTTCCTCAAAAATGTATTTTTCACAAGAAGTTTTTCTAAACTAATTAAAATTAGTAAATACATTCCTAATCTAATTAGGCTACAAATTAGAAAAATTCTAAACTAACTAAAACACTAAAAAATGTAGGGCAAGTTATGAAATATGCAATTTTCTAATATTTTCAATTTCAAAGTGGTTTCTCAAAAATAAAGATAGGAATGGGTTTTTAATGCAAATTTTCTATGGAACATACATAAAATAGTATGAATAAAATGTAAAATATATGCATGATCAGTCTCTATCTTCCGAAAAATGTGCCAATCGTCTATTTGTGCAACCTTACACTATAAGATACTTGTTTTGTCCTTTTTCTCATCTCACTCAACAAAGACTTCATGCTCGTCTCATCGATTTTAAGGGAAAGCCTCGTGTGAAAAAGGTATTTGGTTAGTCTATAGTTTGACCTTAATCAGTAAGGCCTCTTTGCTTATATAGGCAGGCATCATAGAGATACCCTCGTGTTAAGCTACATATATGCCATTAGCTATAACATGCAAAACTTTTTGTTAATGTTATTGTATTTCACATGACTTTTTCAAAAAGCATAATATCATAGCCAGTCTTTTGTTTCTCAAAACTAGTCTATCTATTTATTTGTTATTGGTCATGTTTCACATGTTTGGCAACAAAGAGAGGCATCTGTAGACACCCTAATTTTGACCGAGTCATTTTATGTAAGAAGTCACGTACCAAAATCTAGTGTTTTTTGCCTATTTAAAGGTTATGCTAACTTTAACTTTACTTTTAGACTCAATAATTTCATCTTTACATTTTTTTTCTGAAAGAACAATTAAACTAGAGAATCTTATGTTTCCAACAACAACAACAACAACAACGACTACGCCTTCATCCCAAAACAATTGGGGTCAGCGATATGAACCAAAAAAGAAATTCATTTTGGGTCTTCCACATGAATCCTTTTCCTCCAATCATTTCTATCCAACGCCATGTCCTCGGTGAGGTTCAAAGCATTCATATCCTTTCCTATCATCTCCATCCAAGTCTTCCTAGGCCTACCCCGACCTCTTTTAACTAATATATTTTCCCATTTCTCCAACCTTCTAACTGGAGCATCATTAGGCCTTCGCCGAATATGTCCAAACCACCGTAAACGATTCTCTCGCATCTTATTTTCAATGGGTGCAACACCTACCTTCTTACGTATCTCTTCGTTCCAAATCTTATCTTTTATTGTATTTCCACACATCCATCTAAGCATCCGCATCTCAGCTACACTCATTTTTTTAATATGATGTCTCTTGGCAGCCCAACATTCCGTACCATATAGTAAAGCGGGTCTAATAGTCGTCCTATAAAACTTTCCCTTCAACCGCAATGGCATTCTACGATCGCACAGCACTCCAGTAGCACTTTTCCATTTCATCCACCCAACCTTTATCCTATGATTTACATCTCCATCAATTTCTCCATACTTTTGAATGATGGATCCCAAATATTTGAAATAATCATTCACCGGTATATCTTGCTCACCAAGCTTCACTACACTCCCATCACTACTTCGTTGCTTACTAAACCGACATTCCATATATTCAGTCTTACTCTTACTCAACTTAAAACCTCTAGCTTCCAATGTCTGTCTCCATAATTCTAACTTAGCATTAACCCCAGCTCTAGACTCATCAATCAAAACAATATCATCAGCAAACAACATACACCACGGTACATTTTCTTGAATTGATCTCGTAAGCTCATCCATCACTATCGCAAATAGGAAAGGGCTTAAAGCAGATCCTTGATGTAACCCAACCGTTATCGGAAAATTGGTTGTCACCCCTCCACAAGTGCGGACATTGGTTACTACTCCTTCATACATATTTTTAATTATACTAATGTACTTGAGAGAAACACCTTTCTTCATCATTGTCCACCAGAGAACGTCCCTAGGTACTCTATCGTATGCCTTCTCTAAATCAATAAAAACCATATGCAAATCTTTGTTCCTCTCTCTATATCTTTCAATAAGTTGTCTAAGAAGATGTATAGCTTCCATAGTTGATCTTCCAGGCATAAAACCAAATTGATTCTCCGATATCATGACAACCTTCCTCAACCTAGACTCAATCACCCTCTCCCAAAGTTTCATAGTATGACTCATGAGTTTTATACCACGATAGTTTGTGCAATCTTGTATATCACCCTTATTCTTATATAAAGGCACCAAAGTACTCTTCCTCCACTCATTAGGCATCTTATTTGTTCGCCAAATCAAGTTAAAAAGATTTGTCAACCATTCTAAACCTTTCTCTCCCAAGCATTTCCAAGCCTCGATAGGTATACCATCTGGGCCAACTGCCCTTCTTGATTTCATTTTCTTCAAAGCCTCTGCAATTTCTTTCTTTTGAATCTTGCGCATGAAGTCACGATTTATCTCACGAAAAGGAATGGAGAAGTCTCCAAGATCTTGAGCATGACTATCATTAAATAGCTTATCAAAAAAATCTTTCCATCTCTCCTTAATCTCCTCATCTTTGACTAAAACCCTTTGCGTTTCATCTTTGATACATCTAACCATACCCAAATCCTTCGATTTCCTATCTCTCATCTTTGCAAGCCTATAAATATCCTTCTCGCCTTCTTTGGTATCCAACTTGTCATAAACCTCCTTTTATACCTTAGCCCTCGCGTTTCGAACAACTTTTTTAGCTTCCTTCTTTGCTATCATATACTTCTCCAAATTCTCATTATCACGACTCTTACTTAGATTTCTATAACACTCTCTTTTAACCTTAATAGCTAATTTGACATCCTCGTTCCACCATGATGTATCCTTACCTAGTGGTGCACCGCCTTTAGACTCACCCAATACCTTCTTAGCTACTTTTCTCATACCACCCGCTATCTTATTCCACATTGATTCTGAATCCTCCTCGAGACACCAATCAACTTCCTTAACTACCTGCTCTACAAACATTCCTTGTTTAGCTCCTTTCAGTGCCCACCACTTAATTCTAGGATCTATCCTATGTCTATCCCTTTTGCGGCATTGTCTAATTCTAAGATCTAAAATTAAGACTCTATGTTGTGTAGCTACACTTTCTCCTGGTATAACCTTACAATCGATGCAACAACCCCTATCTCTCTTTCTAAGTAGGAAAAAATCTATCTGACTCGTATTAACCCCACTTTTAAATGTTACTAGGTGAGACTCCCTCTTCCTAAACCAAGTGTTTGCTAAGATCATATCATAGGACAAACAAAAATCTAAAATCCTTTCTCCACTTTCATTTCTTTCTCCTATACCATAGCCTCCATGGATATTCTCAAATCCATCCCTACTAATGCCTACATGTCCATTAAGGTCACCGCCGATGAAAAGCTTTTCTCCATAAGATGTCTCTTGTACTACTCCATCTAAATCTTCCCAAAATTGATGCTTAATGGAATCATCTAAACCTACTTGAGGTGCATAAACACTAATAATATTAATAATATCCGTACCTAATACTAATTTAATAAGTAAAATTCTATCACCCTTCCTACGGACCTCAACTACATTATCTATAAACTGACGACTCATAGCAATCCCTACTCCATTCCTATTCCTATTTATTCCTGTATACCAAATCTTATATCCCCAAGTTTCTATCACTTTAGCTTTCTCACCTACCCATTTGGTCTCTTGAAGACATAAAATATCAATCTTTCTCCTACACATAACATCTACTAACTCTACCAACTTACCAGTTAAAGACCCTATGTTCCAAGTGGCTAACCTAATTTTATGGTCTTGGACTAACTTCTTTACCCCCACCCGTCCAACAAAGTGAGGGAACCCTTGCCTATTTGACACCACAAATTGGGTGAATACAATATCGAAGTAAAAAATTACAACCAAAACAAGGCAACTTATTTAGTAAAATTTAATTTTTCAGGTGGGTCCTACTTTGAGTGCATTTTAGACCATCAAAATGATCAAATTTGGTTTTATACTTAAGCAATGAATTAAAGATGGGATATTAGCTTTTCAACACATCAAATATTGTCTCAATCTGACATCTAGACAAAAAGTTAAAAACAAGTTAACCTATCAAGCATATTTTTCTCAATTTTGCTAACGATAATCCAAGTGTCGTTAGTAGTTATCCAAAAGTGTTGACAACACTTGGTTATGTCTTTAGTGGTTTTGGAGTTTCATTAGCAATTTTTTAGTTTTGTTAGCAATATGTCCTGAGCACTAAGTGTCATTAGCCACTTTTTTTTAGTTAAAAAATGTGCCCCATTTAGAGAAAACTGCATGAGTCTTATCATAAACCCCTTAAAAACCAAAATTTAACCTATCATAATCCCAAACTACCCATAATCTATCTAACCCATAAAACCATGCTAAAAGTACCCCTATACAATCAAAATTGTCCATTTAAAATCTAACGAATAGGGTCCTAACATGTCACTCCTTAGATGGGTACAAATCTGTGGATCCTAGATTCACGAAAACCATGTCTGAACTCACCAAAAAACCTATAAATAAGGGACCATCCCCCTTATTCCATCATATCTAGAGTTCAAGTCTAGATTGCACCTACACTACCAAAATTCCTACACAACTATAATTAGATCGTCTAGCCCAGATGAGCCTAGCCTAGGACTCCGACCTCTTATCCCACCTAGCCTGTAGAACCCACGCCTAGCCAAAGTGTTGTCTGAGTTCCACCACGCTTATCATCAATGTAGGAAGGGTCTACCTAAGCTTGATGTAACATTTAATTTATTTTCTTGTTTATTTTGGTTTATTTCACTTGTTTTATAAGTATAGAACTCATTAACCTTCTCATAACTTTTGTGTTTTCTATCTTTTTTTTGAGTCTTGGTGGCTTATGCCATCAAGCTCACATTTTCTTTTAGAATCCGTGTATGAGGTACGTGCACCGAAAGCTAAAACTTGCATTTGAAGATCTCAGGTTCATGGTGTGGTTGATCCCTTCTCAATGGATGAGAAAATATGCACAACTTGCAAAATAAGTACCACAGCTCTTAAATTCGGATCCAGTTTTCAATCCACTTCTTTTAAATTTTTCTTTTGAAAACCCCACTTTTTACTTTCAAAATTTGGGATCCACAATAAGCAAATACTCAATTTTGACTATGGTTAACCACCACATTTCAAGATTTATTGAGTTATCATCTCTAAGAACTCGATTTTACAATTTAGGTCTATCATATCCAACCCCAGTCAGTCCCTACATAACCCTAAATTTTCCCGCAACTTTCAAACATTATATCTCCATGTCCCTGTGTCATCTACCCCTAAAATTTTAACAGAACCAATTTTATGGTGTCTAAAATCATCTCTTAAACATTTGAGATTTTTCTACTGCATCCTTTGGGAGAACTTGTTTTTCTCCCTGAGCCTATCATAACCCACTACCATGTCTACCCGAGTTAGCTTACCTTGACCTTGACCTAACCAAATAGAGTCAACCCTCTTCCCGGATCCAAACCTAGGGCCTAAGCATGCATCAATAGTACTTTAATATTTCTTATGTAATATTCAGTTAGGCAATTATCTTTGAAATTATACATATCTTAAGAAGTGAGGTTATAGATAGATAGAAGTTGGATCCAAATTGAAAGGTATTTTTAAGTAGTTTTTTTTGTTTGATCATCTACAAGTTAAGACTGAATTTGAAAATAATAGTTGATGTTTAAATTTCCTTGATAACTTTCATTTTATAAGAAAAACATTTATCGCTATTTGAAAGGAGTTAATAATTTCTTACAAGTTGCCCAGAGCAATAATGTAACGAGACAAGGAAAGCTCAGGTGCCAATGTCAAAAGTGTGTCAACCTTTTATGATAGCTAGTGAAAGATGTGTTCGATCATATAATGTGCAATGAATTTCTAAAACGTTATATCAATTGGCATTTTTATGGTGAACCTATGAGACCACATGCAAATGCTCCACCAGCTGAAATGTTTGAAGACATGCCATATGATATGAATGAGTTGTTAGCGGACTCATTTAGAGTACATCTAAATTTGACAGCTAATGATCATGTAAATGATGTGATTGCTAGTGAAAGTTCAAAGGGAGATTTTAGAGGGCTTTGCTATGATAGTGTACATATGCTTATCAATATGCCTAACTAGTTGTCTATTTTACATCTTTCATTGCTTATTTTGAAGGCTTATATTAGTGATAATGTTGTTAACTTATTTTTCAATTTTCACCATATGGTTTTTATGTGTATCATCACAAGCATCGACTTGAAACCTAAGTCTTCTTGAAATTATCTTTCATCAGTGGAGGAGGGAGCAGCCCCGGATTGTACATGTGGGATCCCATCTTTTTTCAAAATGAAGGCAAGTTGAAAAATTATTTTCTCAAAAACTAAGAAAAAGAGTGGACCCCGCCTTCTAGGGTCTCTCTCTATCTTGGGTGTCTACAATAATATATATATATATATATATATATATATATATATATATATATATATATATATATATATATATATATATATATTCCAATGTAATATACAACATAAAAAGTATTATATAGTAAACATTTGATAGTATATAACAGTACATTGTAATATATATAATGTAGTATACTATTAATATGTATTACATTTTATTTATATGCATATATAAAAATTTACCGATCTCAACAGATGGAGAAATTTTTCATATGAAAAACTAAGATTTTTTAAATTTGTTCACATGAAATTTTTTCTATCATTTGGAACAATGCCTGAATATAAAAGTTTCCTTCTTCTCTCAAAAAATTCCCATCGTTTCCCACTCTCAAATGTGCTCTTCATATCATTTTGTAGCATTTTTGTACATGCTCAGCTACTATATCATCACTACTTATGAAGTAATGGGTTCAGAAAGCAGCTCATATATATCAGCAAAAGCTTGCTTTTAGTAAAAGTTGATAATTGCAGTTTAACTATCCACCATTGTATTTTTTTGTATATTGAAATAGTACTATTATATTTACTTCCAACTATTTTCCGGCAAGACATCGGAAGAAATGGTGGGGCTGATAGCATTGGCAGGCACCAGCTCAGCCATTTTTCGAAGTATGATTGCACAAGTATCAAAAAAAAAAGTTGAACATTCAACCGACCACACGGCCAGAAAATGATTGGTGGTCTGAAAGAAGGTCACACCGAAAGTGAATCTGAATGGTGGGGCACTGAGCGATGGCATGCCCTATAAACGTGGTTTGCTTGTGAAAATGGTAGGGGGAGACCAATATTTTTATTTCTATAGGCAGGAGGACAGCAGGTTGTTACAAACATGGTTTTGTGACCAAAACCAGGTTTTCTCTCACCTAAATATTGCACAAAACCATGTTTAGACCCCCAAAACTAAGGCATATTTGGATGACAAGAGCAAAACTTAATTTTTGGCAAACTAGGTTTAGCCTAAAAAACAGGTTTTTTGCAAACCTGGTTTGCCAAAAAACAATCATTTTAGGCAGTTTGGGTGACCGAATCGATTTGGGGTTTTTGGTCACCAAAATCTAAAACAAAAATAAAATAAAAAAGAAACAATGCCAAACATTTTCTGGTCAACCATTGGCCGAGAAATGGACGAGCCAGTGTCGGCCTTTTCGAGTGGCACAGGCCCGGCCATTTTCCGCCGGATGGCTGGCTGGCACAAAAACTTAAAAAAAATAAAAATATTGCTAGCCATTTTTCGGCTAGACTCTGGCCAGAAAATGACTGGGCTACTGTCGGCATTGCCAAGCTATACCGACCCACCCATTTCCATACCAGTGGCTGGCCAGAAAATGGTCAGCCAATAAAAAAACTAAGAAATACTAAAAAAAAAATGAGGCATGGCTTAGCCATTTTCCTTCCAGCAATGAAAGAAGAAAAAACATTGAAAAAAAAGTTGTCTGGCCATTGTCTGGCTAGTCATCAGCGGGAAAATGGCTGGCTGGTATCACCCTCGTCGAACGATATCAGTCTGGCCACTTGCCGACGAGTGGCTTGCTAAAAATTGCTTGACATAGGAGAGTAGTGAGGGAGACAACCCATAGGAGAGTTAAAAGAGGGGTGGGAATAGGCCCCATGGTAAACCAGGTTAAAAAAACGAGCAGGGCGTAACTGTTTTGCAAAATTGGATTGAAAACCTAGTTTTACCTCAAATCAGGTTTTATGGCTAAAACTCGGCTTTTAACCTGGTTTTGGGTATCATTTGAATGGTACCTTAGTTGGACATCTATTTAAGATGTGGGTTCTACCCCAACAGGATCTCTCTCTCTCTCTCTCTCTCTCTCATGTGCATTTATCTTTGCATTCCTAGGCTCTCCACAAAAATTCCTATGCATGCGTGCATGTCATGCACATCGCAGTTGCTTGCAGAATCCCCATGTGCAAAGAATGCATGCAATGGTTGCATGCATATGGGTCTATAAGTGCATGCTTTATGCAGACTGGCTGGTTCAACTGACTCGGACTTGTTGTCGGCCCTTGTACATTTTTTTACATCATGGTCATCAATTTTGCACAAGAAATCTCTGTTCCAAGAGTTTGCATAATGTCATCAAGTTTGCATAATGTCATAATGATGAGAACATTGAGTGGGGGCTAGCAATTTTGCAGGATGCAGACCTGACATCGGGCTAGAGATACTAAGTCATTGACTCTTACAGCGACCTCTTTCTCTCCATATGCTCATAGGGTAGATAAGGTGTTGGCAGGACATAATGCCCGGACAGAACCAAATCTACTTCAGGATTAAATGGGAACGATTGGGAGGTTGGTTGATTGTTAGTAATCATAATGGTTGTCCCAATCAAGTCTAAAATGCTTCATTTCTATCAGATCCAAACCTATGACCCACCATGTGGCGATTGGTTTAGATAGATCTATATATGGTCAAAATTAAGATCTAGTGATTGGGTATATAGACAAGTATCCATCCAGATCCTACTCCATATCCCCAGACCAAAGCGTTAAAAAATCATCAAGATGCATATATAGTGTCCTAAATGGTGACACCTGTCTTCTTGATTTCTTCTCATTTTTGGGGTCATTGAATGTGCATTCAATTTTTTATCAGTGTTGATGTTGACCATAATAATATCACATTGAAACGAACATGGTCGACTAGGGCATTCTTGCCCTCTGTCCTATCCAATATTTATTGATGACGGTGATAGTGATGAAACCATTTGATTCAATTAACTGCGATGAGTTACTCCTGAAAATGAGCTATATGCCGACTGGAGAGAATACAAAAGAAACAGAAGGATATATATATATATATATATATATATATATATATATATATATATATATATATATACACACTGTATTAAAGATAGTTTCTAAATTATTTCATTCTTTTATGATTCATCTCTGCAAGAGAAGTTTTCTTCAAGGCCACAATGTTCTCTTTTTTCTCAACATGCTTGAGAAATCTTTATTTCGTTTATTGACATGTACTTCAAGAACAACATTGTCAGTGCTCTGTTTTAGTTGTAATCGCTATGTTGTACAATTTGTGTTAGTTACTGCCAATTTTAGATTGAGAAACCACAATACCAGCAAATGATGGAATTGAACATAAGGATTTTCAGCTTTCTAAAATTCAAAAGCTCTGTAAAATTTGGATGCTGAAATCTAGGAAAAGTAAAGTTTTGGGCACATAAAAAGACACTTCAGGGGACTACAGACATTAAAGTGAGAATTCAAATAAAAGGATCATTAGCTATTGGCTTCTAAAAACATTTCAAGTATTTGGATACTCCTACCAAGAAATGTGCATCGTTGTTACAAGCAAATGGCTAATTGCTTTACAATAATTATAAATTGTCATTACCAGCTTGTTGATAGTATTATGCTAGTTTCTCTAGCATTTCTGAGTCTTTCAAAATGAACTAAACTCAAAATGTACCACAATTGATATTAGCCTTATATATGCAACTGCAAATAGATTAAAAAAACAGGGGCAATGTGATGCAGATCAAACTAATCTTCGATTGGATAACAGTGAAAACAGGGCCGAAGAGGGGGAATTTTGCACTAAATTAGTTGAAATGGATTACATAGCTTGATTAGGCTTCTCCTTAAGATCTGTTATGAATTTCTTTATGCTTTTGATAAATCAAATGTTTTGGCCTTAAATCAGCCTCTAAAGATCAGTGAGTACGTAGGTGTCTTTTTAAGTCCAAATGATTTCAATGTTCTCCCTGAATCAATTCAAATGGCATAATGTTTGACCCCTTTTTTTTGGATAAGCAAGCTAGTCATTCAAAAAATGACATTTCTGTTCTTTCAACAAATGAAGCCTAAAATCTGTATGACAGAATGTATAGATAGCCAAGTAGATTGTGAAGTTTATTCTTACTCTTCCTTTTACAAGTGAGAGGTAGTAAAACTGTAGCCTACAAGCCACACAAGTACTACCAACTGATTTGGAGGCTAAGTCAGCATAATCAAGGACGATGCTGATGGATTCATATAAGCTACCATATATAGTTGTCCCGTTCTTAAATCACACAAATAACTACTATATGTGATTTTTTTCCCATAAAAATCATCTTCATAGCAGAAACAAATTACACCATTTACTCTAATCAATTGGAGGTCTAAACTGATAAGGTTTAGTTGTACCTATAGTACAATTTACTTCTAGTATGTCATTAAACGTTCTAAACATTCATTGTAGACAGATATGATGATCTTTTGTCAATCTACTAGAAATCAAGTCGATTTTTGGCAAAGCTCGCCCTGAAAATGCTAGGCGTTTCTTGTCGCGAACGCGCCGAATGAGATCACTGATACCAGCAAAAAGCAAAAATGAAGCATGAAATATATTTTGACATATACGTACACCATAGCGAGAATCACATAAAACTCGATAACATTACGTAAACTTGCGGAATTAACGCAAGTTCTTTTGGATGTTATCTCCATGGACATGACTATAGCCAGTGTGTCATGCTCAACAGCTTTGAACTCTTTAACCTTTACCTGTGAGGAGAAAGTCTAGTGCACTAGTGGATACCAGAGAGTTATGGACTAGCTGATGGACTTGCTAGAGTTGAAACGGCGCGTCTCCATTGCACTCCCAACCTACTAGGGTTGTGACCAACAAATACCTTGTTTATTTTTAGGTTTACCTATTATTAAGAGTTGATCTTGATGTACTATTGTTCCTTAAGGTTGTCTTTCCAAGGAGGCATTCATGTCTAATTGAACCTTGAGATCTTGACTGCTTTTATTTTCACAAATCCAGCTCTTAATTGTAATAAAAGAGAACCTAATTATCATAAAAATAGATCACCACAGTTAAGCATGAATGGTTAATGGGGGTGCACAAAATTTTACTTTATTTTTATAATTTTATGATGTTTCTGCATTTGTACCACCTACTTTATAAGTTTAGAACCGCAAACATTTTTACTATAAAATTTTGTACTAGCTATACGTCACATGAGTTGCTTCTGTTAGTGTTTATGGATAATTATTGTCCATATATTCTAGCTATGGGATATATATATTTGTCCTCTCCTTCAAAATCACTATCTTGGATATGTTTTTTGACAAATCTGACAGTATAGATGTGATGACCATGGTTGAAAACATATGATTAATTAGACTCCTGGATCAAAATTTTTTTATATGTAGGTAAGATTTTATAAAAGAAAAAAATTCACAAATTTTAAAATCGTTGATTTTTTTTTTTTATCCTTATAAAATCCTAGCTTAGCATAAAAAAAAAGTTTGATCAAGAGTCTATTCATATGTTTTCAACTACGGAGATCACATCTATATGCTCAAATTTGTCTAACATACAAATTTGAAAGGAGAGAACAAAGGTGGACCATCTCTTTTTCCATCAAAGTGCACTCGAAGCTTCGTGTTTTAGACCAACTTGAGGTCTATTTTTCAGCCATTGATGCCATTCATTTATGATGTAGACATCATAAAAAATTATTTTTTCTTGTTGGGGGACCATCCTAATCAATAAGGGTGATTTTCATTTTCTTGATGGATGGCATCTAAGATGTCTTGGACACTTCTCTGTCCAAGGTCCTGTATCTTCTCTCTTTAGGGTGAACCCAACAGCTTGCACATCAAAGGTCGGCAATGGAGACCATGATCAGTGCTTTGACAGATCACCTGATCTGTCTGAATAACTCTTTGGAGTCTAACAAGTAACTTTGTTTGGCGCCGAGACAATTCGGATAACTCAACATTTTTATTTATTCATATGTTTTAAAATAAAATTCCTAAAAACATATAAATATTCGAAAAATGATAAAAAAAAAATAAAAGGAAATACAATCAGTATGGTGAAAAAATTATAATTATAATAAAAGAGCCATACTCCTATCCTTAGCCATCTTTTAACATATCAATTTTTTTTTAGAAACCAACAGACTTCTGTAAAACTTCATATGATAAACTTATTTGGACTTTATTAGCAAAAACTAAATCATTTATTAGCAATTTTACTACAAATTGATTGATTGCAGCATATTTATTTATCATCTTATTTAATCTAAATCCAAGATAATAGTACTTCTAACAAGGAGTCATCCCCAGCAAAAACTGCAACTTACTTTGTTCAGGAAGAAGAGAAGAAAAAACTGTTACTTGAGTCGGCAAATTTTGTCCCGACTCATTAACTCGGCTGAGTAGCCCAACGTCAACCGAGTGGCAGCTGTTTTTTGTCCAAGACCGAGTAAAACTCAGGCCGCGCCACTCGACCTACGTTAACCTTGCCATGCGTTGGGTCATTCCTCAGATATTATGAAGAGACGAGTTTCAAAAGAAAACAAAGGTATCCCAGTTCATTCTTCAAATTAAGAAAGTTCAACACCATCTATTTGGACATGCAATTAATATTTGGTGCTATTGAAGGCATGGAATTATTGAGCTGAAAATCATACGTTCAAGGTTTATCAACTCAATCTGACCATGTGTTGAACATGGTTTTGTTTGCTAACAGATATATCTTGAATCTTGTTATTTCAATTGAAAAGGATGATTGTTTGAGTCATGAAAATTTTAGCACATTGTGAGCCATTGATTTCTGAAGCCCTTATATGTTGCAATCACATGGTTTAAAACTCATTTTCTACTAAAAAAAACAGCTACATCACATCCATAAGGTCAGATCTACAAATAAAAAGTCCCAAAAATGTGAAAAGAAGGTTTTTTGTAGTCAATAGTTTCTTGCCTTCAACTGCACCAAATATTAACCATAATATAAATATCTCAACTGCCTCACCAATAAGGAAAATTTTATTAACAGCTAGATTAAATACATGAAGGAACTAAAACACAAATTTTTTTTATTTCTATGAACTTATGTCACAAATGTCAGCATATTGTGAAAATATCACAATTTCATTGTGATATATTGATAAATGATATAATCTGGATAAAATTATGGTACTTTATAAATATCACCTTTTTCATAATATTGTGATATCGTCGCACATATTTACACTTAAATTTTCTCATTTCCCATATTTTCTTTGTCATTTATATATGTTTTTAATTGTTAAAGTTTAAATCTGCTATGATTTCCTCAAAATTATTTTTAATTTTATTGGAAAATTTCCTTTTTCGTGAAAATCCTCATATTGTGATTTGTGATATTGTCATGAACAACGTTTTCAATGTAAAAGAATGGTTTGAGGGTGTGGTAAGTGTGCAAACACACAATGCAATGAAAGAACAAGAAAGTAACCAAACATGCAAGAAACTGAATTTATGTAGTTCGGCAAAACCGCCTACGTCCACAGAAGAGTATGAAAGAAACTTTATTAAAACTAGCAAGTATGCGATGTTACAGGACTCTCAAGAACAATAATAAATATACTAATATGCAACCCTTTACCCTTGTAAATAAGAACTATCAAAGAACCTCTCTTGAAATTCACATCTTAGAACCACTCTTTATACATCTTTATATAGAGGTCTCATACTAAGTTTTCAAAACAAAGAGGAAAACCTTCAGTAAGGTTTTCTTGGTAACATAGGAAAAGTACTCAATTTGGGGTTTCCTTAGTTATATAAGAGACAAACTCTAAGTGGTCCTATATCTTATTTGGCAAGATAAAGTCACATCACCCCAATAATCTCCACCTTGGATTTGGCTTGCCATCACCCATACCAAAAAATTTCTCTCACCTTCAATGCCCCCTTTCCTAGGGCCCATGCTTCTAACCTGAAACATCAACCAAGTTTAGGTCATGCCCTATAAGCAGTTTAGTCAACATATCAGTTGCATTGTCCTTCATGTGAACCTTTGCCAAGTCCAACTTTCCATCTTCTTTCATATTTTGAATCTTATTATACTGCACATCAATATGCTTTGACTTACCAGATTCTTTGCCAAGTAAATCACATTTTGACTATCACAATATAACAGAACATTCTTTTGCACAATTCCAAGTTCATTAACTAGACCCTTAATCTATAAGCTTTCTTTTGTTGCTTTTGAAACTGCCATATAATCTACCTCAGTAGTGGAGATAGTAATCACTAATTGAAGCATAGACTTTCAACTCACTAGCCCATCTACTAGAGTAAATACATAACTACCAGGGGATCATCTTTTATCTAAGTTCTCGTAAGCATCAAGATAACCCATAACATCACATGAAAACTTATCCTGCGAAAACATGACACCAACATTTGTAGTGCTCTGTAAATATTGAAAAATTTATTTAACTGCATTTTAATGCTCCTTTCTTAAATTCCCCATTTACTTACTAACAACACTCACATCATGTGCAATATTAGGCTAATTATACAACATGGCATACATAAGAAAACCCACTACATTCATATATAGTACCTTAGACATGTATGCTTCTTCTTCATTTATGCTAGAACACAAATGTTTAGATAACTTGAAATGTATAGTAAGGAGAGTATTTATAGGTTTTGTTTTTTTCATGTTGAATCTTTCAAGTACCTTTTCAACGTACTTCTTTTGTGAAACCCATAACTTGTTGACCTTTCTATCTTTATGAATCTCTATGCCAAGGATCTTCTTTACAACACTAAGATCATATCAAACTTTGTACTCAAGGTAGACTTTAACCTATCAACTTCAATTATGCTTGTGACAATAATTGACATATCATCCATATATAACATTAGAATAACATATGAATCATCATCAAGAACTTGAAAGTAAACACAATTGTCATAATCACTTCAAGTATACCCAACCTTAATAATGAAAGAGTTAAAACACTTATACTATTGTCGAAGAGATTGCTTCAACCCATAAAATGATTTTTTTAACCTGCAAAGAAGACTCTTCTTGCTTACTTCTTTAAGACCCTTAGGTTGTTGCATGTAGAATTTATCTTCTATGTCTTTATGAAGGAATGTAGTTTTCACATCAAGCTGCTCTAACTCAAGATCATGCATGGCAACCATCGCCAACAACATCTGAATCGATGCGTGTTTTACAACTAGTGAAAAGACTTCATTATAATTGATTCATTCTTTTCATGAGAATCCCTTCACAACCAATCGAGCTTTGAACTTTTCACCATCTTTTTTTGATGCAACATCTTTCTTTTTGAACACCTTATAGCTTTCTTGCCCTTGGGTAACTCCATTATGTCCTAAGTTTTATTCTTATAGAGTGGCTCTATCTCTTCTGTTATATCCAACATCCACTTATTGCTATCATTTTAATTGATAATATCTTTATAATATGATAGATCACTTACACCAATAGTTAGAGCAAAGAAAACAATACCTTCTGGAGCTTTGTGCATCCTTCTTTCCCTGTTTCTTGCCAAACTATAGGGTTGTTCTTACTCTTTAACCATGATAGGAGCTTCTTGAGCAGAAATCACATCTTACCTTATTGTTTGATAAGTCACATCCAGTTTCACCTCAACTGTCAGTTTCTTTTCACCATCTTTTTATTTCATGTAATCCTTCTTATTTACTTTCACCATATGTTCTTCATTAAACACAACGTCTCTACTTATGACAATCTTATGGAAATTAAGATATTATAACTTGTACCCCTTCTCATATCCGAGAAAAATATATGGTTTAGTCTTAACATCTAACTTGAAACATCATCCACTATGTATATGAACATAAGTAGAACATCCAAAGACTTTCAAAATAGAATAATCAATTGGCTTACATGTCTATATCTCCTTTGAAGTCTTGCAATTAATTCCTTTAGATGGTGACCTATTAATAATAAAGCAAGCCATGTTAACTGCCTCTGCCTATAAGCTTTTCTCTAATCATGTATTTAATCTCATATTGTGAGTCATTTTCAAAGAGTTATGTTCATCCTTTCCTTTCTGTCAAACCATTCTGTTAAGGTGTCTTTGGTGTAGTAAAATGATGAGTGGTTCCCTCATTTTTATAAAACTCCATAAACTTATTAGACTTATACTATCATCTATTATCTAACATCAAGTATTTGATTATTTTTCTGTCTTTGTCTATACCTCTGTCTTTCACTGCTTGAATTTCAATAATGTCTCTACTTTATTCTTTATGAAGTAGACCCAAACTTTCCTTGAATAGTTATCTAAAAAGATAATAAAATATGCATTCCCACCATTAAATTCAACCTATGTAGGTCCTCATATATCCATATGCACATAGTCTAAGATGTCACGGCTCATATGCTTTATAGTTTTAAAAGCCACCCTACATTGCTTTCTTAATACACAATATTTGCAAAAATCTAGTTTGCATGACTTAACACCATTCAACAAGATTCTTTTATGAAGTTTCATCATACTATTTTCACTAATATGACCTAGTCGCATATGCCAAAGAGTGTTCTGATCTGCACTGACCTTTTCATTGATGGTCATAGTTGCTTCACCTGGAACTATGTTTCCTATCAACCTATATAAGTTTTTTATCAATTGGCCTTTTATAATTGTCAAAGCTCCTTTAGTTATCTTAAGAATTTCATTTGTTAGTGGAATCTTGTAACCACTTACATCTAAAGTAGTCAAAGAAATTAAACTTTTCTTAAGTTCTGGCACATATTTCACATCAGTCAAGGTTCTTATTACCCCATCAAACATCTACTATTCTTATTTATGTGATCTTATACACAACATCATTACCCATAAGAGCAAAACCACATCAAAATCTGGATAGGTATCGAATTAATCTCTATGAGACACATATGGTATGAGAATAATCCAAAATTTTGTGATATGATAATTGATTCATACTTGCAGAAATTGAAAGAAGATTTATACCATCACCTTTATTTATATCGGCTACCACACTTGCATGTTCTGAGCTCTTGTCCTTTTCCTCTTTCTTCTCCTTGTCCTCTTTGTATTTCCCACAATCTCTCTTCAAGTGTTCCTCTTTCTTATATTAATAGCAAGTAAAAGTGCTTTTTTCTCTCAACTTTGACCGGTTCTTATTTTTAGGATCAGTGACTTTAATCTACCTCTTTCTTGACCCAAATCACCTTTTACCATAAGCCCTTCTTCTTGTGGTCGGTCAGTGCCAGGCTTTTTCCTAATCTCATTCGATAAAAGAGCCGCAACAACCTCATCCAACACAAGAGTCTCCTTCTCGAATAAGAGAGTGGTTACCAGATGATCGTAGGATAGAAAAAAATAGGCTAAAAGTAATCTTCTTCAATCTTTACTTCAAGACTCAACAATTGAGTCAAGATCCTATTGAAAACATTTAAGTGATCCTGTAAATTTGAGCCTTCCACCATCTAAAGAGCATATATTTGTTTTTTTAAATAAAACTTATTAGTCTCTGATTTTTTCATATACAAGCTCTCTAATTTCAACCATAGGCCTGGGGCAGAGTCTATATTCATGACATTATAGAGGACATCATCTGCAAGATTAAGCCGAATAGCACTAACCGCTCTTTCACATATTTCATCCTAATTATCATCAAGCATATCCTTGGGTTTCTTATTTTTTTCATAGAGGGCTATAACCAACCTTTATTGGGTCAAAAAATCTTTCCCTTTATATTACCATAACCTAAGTTCATCTTTCCATTAAACTTGTCAATCTCGTACTTCACACTTGATCCTTTCATTATCATTGTGAACAAGCCCTAAGATCATGTCTTGCTCTATTACCAGTTTGAGAGTGTGACAACATGCAAACACACAATGCAATGAAAAAATAAGAAAGTAATGAAGCATACAAGACACTAAATTTACGTGGTTCGGCAAAAGTGCTTATGTTGATGGGGAGAGTACGAGAAAAATCTTTATTGAAATAGACAAGTATGAAATGTTACAAAGCCCTCAAGAACAAGAAGAAATACACTAATATGCAACCAATATAGATTACTTCAATCCTACATGTCAAAACCAAAATCTGCACCATCTTCTTTCTCCTCCATTAAAATCTGAACAAGCAACCCTTCATCTTTGTGAACAAGAACCCTCAAAAAACATCTCTTGAAATTCACACTTTGGAACCACCCTCTATACCACTTTATATAAAGGTCTCATCCTAAGTTTTCAAAACATAGAGGTAAACCTTCAATGAGGTTTCTTTGGTAACATAAGAGAATGACTCTATTTGGGGTTTCCTTAGTTATATAAGAGAGGGACTTTAAGTGGTTCCATGTCTTATGTGGCAAGATAAAGCCATGTCATCCCAACATAGTTGTCATCTATAATTATTAACAACTAAGTACCGTGTCCCAAACACCCTTATTTATGACAAATAGCATACATTTTATTTGAAAGGGTAATATAGTGTTCTTTTTTTTTTATAGAAAAAGCAATGTTATTACATAAAATATTAAACAGCCACGCATGAGGTTAGTATAAATTTCACTTAACCAATTTTCTTGCTATTGGGTGATTACATAACACAGGAAGGATATTTGTATTAATTGATCTATAATCACTATCTTAGTCCCTTGAAATAGTACAAAATATCGGTCTGATCAACAAATTTAAAGTTGTAGGCTTTAAGTATTCAACTGTTGCATTGTTTTTTATTAGTTCATTGTGGCCTACACCCTGTCGGTTGTTTAAACACCAACAGTTTTATATAGTGGATTTTTCAACAAAACTCCTTTTCAGTTCTTATGAAAAAAAACTCCTTTTCAGTTGGTGATTAATTGGACAAATGCTACTAGTGTATATAGATCATCAGCAATAATTTTGTCCTTCAATCAATATGGACGTGTTAATAAGAGGAGAATATTAATCGTTGAATAAAAAATTAGAATAAACAAATGGAAAAGAGAAAGAGACATTTGATTAAACAATGCTTCACGTTTTCTTCAACCAAACTTTTTTATTTTTAAATAAACATATGGGCTTTCTCAAAAAGAATGTCTTTATTAATCTTTCCACTGACTACCATAAACAAGATTGTGTGACATCGTACAAAGAATTTGTGCACATGTACTGACATTCAAGCATTCTGAAGTTAACGTGCAGTATAAAATATTAAAGTATCGATATCCATAGATGTTTAATATAGCATGAAGCATTAGATGCCTTGGCTATTCCTAACATGCTTAAGGGAAGACTTTTAGGAGCTTAATAAATTATATATGTTGTCTGAGAAACTTCAATCTCCTTGATAATATAGATTATTGTCCTGTGGACAACTTCAGCTTCTTTCTTTGTTTTTACTTTTTGCCATTACTTCCAGAGCTTAGTTAAACATGCTTGCTTTTAACTAAGATCAAGAACCAAGATTATATATTTCGAAACGAAAAAGTGTAGGCTAAAAAAGTCGTATCATGCTGGAACTTTAGTCCATTCAACATCAAACCTTTTCTCTCTGCACAGAAAGTTTGAACAGTTAATTCTCCCTTCAATATCCGAATCTAAACTGTCTATAACCAACACTACATTTATTTTGTTAACTCTTATCACCGCTCTCTTAGAGTTCTGTTCTATCTTGGTCATGGGGCACCTAATGTTGCTCCTTTTTCCTGATCCTTTCTTGCATCAAAGCACCCTTTTATCTTAAGAACAGCTGATGGTTTTCATAATGTCACGGATCTCGTTCTTGAGAAAACATTGGTAAAGAAAAATCTGTTGATATTTTGAAAGTTCTGGCAATTCTCAGTAAAGATATCAGCCTATGAAAAAGTAATTAAAATGTATATATATATATATATATATATATATATATATATATATATATATATATATATATATATATATATATATATATATATATATATATATATATATATATGAAGGTCCCCGAAAAAAGTGTTTTTATTGCATTAATATTGTGATAAAAACATGATATTTTCAAAAATAGGCAATATTTTAAAAAACATTGCATGTTTTCAGTATCGCATTGGTCTTTGAAAATATCAGTCATAAAATTATGATATCGAATAACAGTGATATTTATGACATGTTTTCAATTGCTTAAAAAATGTATTTAAGCAGTCTTGATGTCAACTCCAACCATTCTGAAAACAGCAGTTCCTTGGGCCTTCAAATATCATGGAACAGAGTCCGCGTCAACTTATGTCAAACACTGGATTTCATTTTATGAACTCAGGAAATATTGAGGTTCTCTACAACCAGCTAGGTGTGCCAACTTTCATTTGCACTGAAGCTTAATCTACATGCTTTCGGAAAATGTTGAAAGACTAGACACGTGTCAAGATGCAGCAGCACAGATTGCTACCCAACTTGATATTAGTGGTTGGGTCAGAAAGTTTTTTTTTTTTTTAACGAGGAAGAACCCTGGTTTAGGTTGTGGGCTCGGAAAAGATTGATGCTCTGCTGGGTGGTCTATACTCAAGCAGTTAAAGCCTTCTACTTTCTTCTTAATGCAAAGGATGCACACCCCAACTATTGAACTCTTGAAGACCTACAACTTGTCAAATAAATGACAGGATTTGCATGAACTCAAGCCAAGCTAAGATAGTCTTTTCAAAGCAGCAGCTTGGCCTATGAGGCTGAGACCTTTTCTTTTGAGTTGTATGACTTTGAGCAGTACTTGCGTGCAGGTCATGGGTAGCTCTACACTTTGAAGACATGCATCTTTGTCAAGAGAATTTCTTGTCCACAACTCAATTGGGCTTTTTGTCAATCTCTCTCTCTCTCTCTCTCTCTCTCTCTCTCTCTCTGTTGGGGACCACTAGGTTAAAAAGAGCTTTTTATTTGGCAACAAAGAATATGTCTGAAAAAAATGATCACCTTTTTTCAGGTTTCCACCGCTTCGACTGTTATATCACGAATTACCAAGCTGCTGTATCAGTTTGGCCTTTTCATCATCATCATATATGAACAGAATATGAGCTGCTCATATATGAACTAGGGTATTTGACAAACTGTAGTTGCCAAAACTTCCAACGTAATGAATGCTCAAGTGATAGGGCCCTCATCTATCACAAATCAAGAAATTAAAATATTGGATAGTTTCTACACAGTTTTTGGTTATGGCCACTGAGGGTTTCACTTGAGGCAACTAAAAAATGTAATGTGAATCCCCACAGCCACCAATCAGCATTAGTAAGAGGTAATAGCCGTTCACATGTTCTGGCCCCTGTTTGGATCTTTGACACAGATCATGCCTCATGATATTCATATTGCAAATTTACAAAGTTCACATTCAACTATAATGCCCATCAAACCCAATCCATAAGCAAGCTGCCTATAAGCCATACTCCGTTCGATTCAATGAAGTCCCCAACCAAAACAAATCTGAGTTCCAGCACATTCCAAATTAGATTCAATGAATTACACACCTCAATCAAATCCAACCCATGTGCTTCCCTATAAGCGATGCTCCATGTGATGAAGTGACTGGTTGGACCACTTTGCAAAGCTTCATAAGAGCCCTGCCATATTTGTTGGTCAACCAAGCCAGGTTGATTTCTATCCAGTCAGTCATTCCTACTCAAAAATATTGAAATGAGTCAGTTTTGTAGGCCTGTCGGTTTTCATTCTGTCCCGGACGAGTCTTGGGAATTCATTGCCTCCCCTGTTCTCCACCTCATAAATGGACAAAAAATAGCAATCACAAAACGCTTTAAACTAAAATAAAATCATTAGTTTAATTGACAGATTCGTCCCATTCCATGTCTAAACCCCCTCCTTTAGGTCCACTCGTGGGTCAGTATATGTTATCCTCTAGCAATGAAACCACAATACAAAAGATGAATTATCATAGATTACCAAGGGTGATCAAAGATTCAAAACTATAAACTCAAAAGCTCAACCTACTTTGACTAGTTTGACTTATCACATTGCCGTTAGTTTCACTATACGTTAATATTATACTAATTTTTGTGCAAACCATTTTTGTTTTCAATTTAGCACAAAGAAACCACAGCTATGGTTTGGACGTCTTGTTACGAACTCAGAGATGACGTGCTTACTGTGAACTTGAGTTAGTGTTTGCAGAATTAAACTCTACGAGTACTCCCCCATGCTCACCAAAGATAGTTTTTCATTTGGTTTAGATAGGGGTGGCAATCGGGTCGGGTTGGGGGGTCAGCATACCTCAACACGAACCTGACCCGTTTATTAAACGGGTCGGCTGTGGCAAACACGAACCCGACCCATTTATTAAACGGGTAACCCGACACGACACGGTTAACCCGTTTAATAAACGGGTCGGGTAAGGTAAACGGGTTGGCAGGTTAGCGGGAGGGTTGGCAGGTCGGGTTATCTTTCTGGCGACGCTGGTGTTGTTCCTCACGCAGATCGGGAAGAAGGCCTGGACTTTAACAAGGCTGTCCCAGATCCTCCCGCAACTCCTCCGAGTAATTAAGGAGATTGTAGTCGCCGATCGTCTTCTGGATGTCTCTGATAAAACTATTCCTGCTGAGGTCGAGGAAAGTCAACTTGGAGCAGTTTGACAGGGTCGAAGGGATCTCAGGGAGGAAGCTGTTGTTGCCCAGGATGAGCACTTTGAGATCCCTCAGAGTTTCGATCTTCGTCGAAATCCTATCGGAGAGTTTGTTGCCCCACAGGTCCACAAGTTCCAAGCCACGACACCTCGCGATCTCTGGCGGGATCGTACCCACGATCGAGTTCTCCGATATATCCAACATAGTTAGCCCGCACCCGCCGGCGAATATCTCCAACGATAACTTGTCGAAAACGTTGTTCTCCTGCCACAACTGCTCGGTGAACCTGTTCGTGCTGAGGTCGAGGGACCGATGCCCGACACACCCGTCGAAGCAGCCGAGTATATCGCCGGAGAAGTGGTTGGAAGAGAGGTCGACGGTGACGAGGCTGCCACAGGTGGGCGAAAAGCTCGACTTGATCCCCCCTCTGAGCCGGTTCACCGAGACGTCGAGTGTCTTGAGGTTCACCAGCCCGGAGACGTGGAGCTCTCCCTCGAGGATGTTGTAGGAGAGGTTCAGGTAGCGGAGGGCGGCGTACTGGCCGAGATCGGCTGAAATTCGTCCACTGAGGGCGTTGCTGGAGAGGTTGAAGGAGTCGAGCACGGTGAGCGAGGAGAAGCGCGGGTAGAGCTCGCCCTGAGACGTGGAGTAGGAGAGGTCGATCCCAATCACACGTCCCCCTGAGCACGTGACTCCCTGCCAATGGCAAGGCGACACATCGTCCTCCTTCCATGCCTCATACTTCCCATGGTTCACTGTGTTATCCCTCTTGAGGCCTAACCCGTTTATTAAACGTGTCAGCCGGGTTGGCATACCCCTAACACGAACCCGACCCGTTTAATAAACGGGTTAAGCAGGTCGACCTGTTTACGACATGAAACCGGCTAAGAAGTGGGTTGGCGGGTCGTGTCAGATTTTGCCACCCCTAGGTTTAGGCCATTCAGCAAAAGGACACGTACCTCAAATATCGAACTCATAACCTCCTTTAACTTGAAACCCTTAAGCTGACCCACCCAACCTGGTATGAGTATTTGTGAGCTTGGTGCAAAACTTGAACCATACTCCGAAAACTAGAAGTAATTTAGCCATTTAACAAATTCACCTATCCAAGTTAATTCTTCTCTATCTTTTCGGCTTTTTGATATATAGGATATTTTCAATCCTTAAATAGAAATTCCACTTCTTATGTTATCCTTCATCCACATTAATTGAGAATATATAAATTTCAGTGGATGTGGGTCAGGCTTTAACCATGGTTAACAAACTCTTGTTAAATGGGGTGAAAGTCTACAGTGTGTGTCATGTTCCTTCTCTGTTCTCTTAAAAGAGTTCGTGGCCGTGCGGGTTGAGTAGCAAACCATGATTGATGTACTCTACAAAAAATTTCCTTGAGACCGAACAGTGAAGGAGGACGTCACTGAACCAGGTGGGTACCTCTCCTTCTATTTAATTGGGGCTTACTGTATTTCACAAGTTTTTTATGGTGTCCTGAGAACTATGCATTGACAGTGTTTGTTCTTATGGTTGGTTCATGGTTTTCTTCTTCTTCTTTGTTTACATGAAGTTGGTTGCGGGTGTTTTACTGTTTGGCATAGTATGGTCTAGAAAATGGATGGGTTTGTGATTTTTTTTTCTGTGCTAGGTTGTGGCAAAGTGTTGAGTCTTCAATCGTTAGTTCATCAGTGTTTTGCTTCTTTTCCTTCTTTTTTTGTAGGTCTGATTTATCATCTTCGGTTTTGAATTTTGTATTGTTTAATGCTTTTTCTCAGGGGAATGAGTAATTATTTATTTTTTGTGGAATTTGGTGAGATGTGCTGTTAATTGAGCAACCATAGCGGGTTGATTTATTCCGAGACATTTCTACGAGTTTCTCCTTGATATATGGTCTTTTTCTGCTACTAAAAATGGGTTTCTAGAATTAAGTTTATTCTTTATTTATTTAATTCTTTTTTCTTCTTTCATTGGATGTTTTCTGGATTTTCTTGTGCCATTTGACATCTTGTTGGTGGTCCGAGGGCTGGTTGCAGCTCTTCTTTTTTCAATTTCTTTTCTTCCTCAAAATAGTTAAAATTTTGAAATTTATTTGTCTATGATATTGCTTCTTTTGTAATTTTCATGTTGGTGGCTTCTCGTTTGATTACCTGTCCCTGTTTTAATAACTCTTCTGTTGTTTAGGATTTTGAAATTCAATTAATCTACTTAAAAAGCAAAGTACTTCCACAGTCCCATCTGAGTGAGAAGGGATCTGTTCTGAAGCGATGAATAGATGTGTTCCGGATTGGTTTATTGAGGAGACAACAAAATCTTTTCCAACTTTTCTTCAACCCTCAAAGATTGAACGAGTTTCTGGTCATCAAAATAAAAGCATGGGGTAAGAACCAACTCGATGTTGCTCCCTTTCTTTTCCTTGTTCTGTCTTCAAAGTTTAGTTTCTTTTGCAGCTTTCTTTTTATCCAGTTTTGCCTTTCAAATTTAGGATATATCTTAACAAGTTCTGTTCGCATATTCACGGTTGTCTTTACTTTGCGTGATAGACAAGAAAACCATGAGCTTGTGGAATTGCTGTGGCAAAATGGTCAAGTTGTTTTGCAAGCCCAAAATCACAAGAATCAATTGGATCGTTGTAACGGATCAAAGCCTAATATGAGATTTGAACAACCTGCTAAGAACGACTGCATGACTCTGGAGAAGAACGAAATTGGATGGACCCATCAATCTTTGGCTCAAGGGGATGAAACTGCACCATGGCTGCACTGCCCTCTTGATGATCCATTTGAAGAACTGTGCTCAAATATTTTTGATGAAATACCAACCACAGATGTAGTTGAGGTTGACAGACCAAGCAAGGAGCTCCCGGAACGGGAGAAGGCAGTAAAACAATGTGTTTCTGATGCTTTAACCAAGGGTCAAGAGTGCAACGCTGGTAACCTGTCCAAGAACAACATAGGCAGATCAAAGTTTGTTTGTCAACCATCATCCTCGTCGGGTTTTTTGGGTGAGCCAGTTGGAAACCAAGCTGCACCACTGACTCTGCCCCCTAAAGGGCAAGTCACTGCCGACTCAAAGCCATCAACATTGCATCAGGATGCTGCCAAGGTGATGAACTTCTCACATTTTTCTCGGTCCCCAATGACTTCTATGGCTAACATGAACCCAATTGGTGAAATGCTCGGAGACAAGTCAAAGAATCCAGTCAGAAAATCTCTAGGTGAACCATCATCTGCTGCAATTGGGCCAAATTGTTATGAAATACATCAGAATCAGATGCAGTTCGATCCATCCTTGGTCTCTAATAAATATAGTAATAATGTTTTACCTGTGGAAAGTGGTCCTTCACAAGGGCTATTAACCACAGGTCAGAAAGGACAAGGTGTTGGTGACATGCTAGAACAAGCTTCATGTTCAGATGCATCTGGTAGCACTGCTGAGAAGTTTGCGAAGCAAACTGCTAGCAAGAATAGCCAGAAAAGAAAGAGCAGGGATGTTGAAGAATCTGATTGCCAAGGCGAGGTCAGTGACAGGATTTCCATGCAAGTTAGTCTAACAAATATTCACTATGACTGTCCTGGTAGGGGTCTGCCTGACCCCAGCTTGATTATCTGAAACACACACACACACACACATACTGTTTCCTTGTGGTTTATTTTATTTTCCTTGTATAGGTTTGCACTCAGCAGTCTTTTTCTTATTGTGCATGGTGATTCATTCTTTTTTTAGCAAAAACTATGAAAATGGACTTGACTTTCTCTTATAAATATACCCTTAATCAGTAAATTATTTTTTGGCTGATACAAGTAATGCTGATTTTGTGAAAGAAAAACTAGGATATCTATGCAGCCTCATAGAGACCTTTACATGAGTAATGATATGAAAGTTCTAGTTACAGTTTAGCTTGCTATTCGTACCTTTATCAATCGCCTACTAACCCATTTTCTTAGTGAAAAGGATCATATAATTGATTACGATTTATTCAAGTTTCTCTAGTTATCCACATCGGTGTCTTTATTGTTTAAATTGAGAAGTCTTTGGATGAAGAATAAAGGCTACCTTTTCTCAATCTTTTTCTTAATCCTTCTTAAAAGGAAAATTTGTAGGGAAATTGAAAGTAAATGTTTGTCTGCAACTATTGGTTTACGTGGATGGATTTTCTTTCCTGGAACCAAATGATAAGTTATTGAATAACCATGCAGGGTGTTGAATATGAATCTATTGAAGCTAAAAAGCCAGCCCCAAAATCTTCATCATCTCGCAGAAGCCGAGCTGCTGAAGTCCATAATCTTTCAGAAAGGGTAAGCAGTAGTAATGCTATCTCAATCTTGCAACTAAAATACCTTAACTCCCGTATGTTTTTATCCAACACAGAGACGTAGGGATAGGATCAATGAGAAGATGAAAGCACTGCAAGAGCTTATACCTCATTGTAACAAGGTGAACTTTCTTTTTCTCTTTACCTTTTTCCAGCTAATGGAAATTTCTGGATACTCCATATGATTGAAGCTATCGAAATTCTTTTGGTAGTTGTGTTCTAATATTGGAGCACACTAATGTGATCGATACCTCTAATTCTAATGATTATCTAAATAACATTATTTTGTACTCTTTTTCTTTTAATGCATACCCCTGATTAAAATTTGCAACCATTTTTTTGGATTGTTAATTCCCAAGAGTGTTTTGTCAATTCTTATTATTCAGTCGGACAAGGCTTCAATGTTGGATGAGGCGATCGAGTACTTGAAATCTCTTCAATTGCAAGTGCAGGCATGTGATTATATATCCAATTCCTGTTTTATAATTGCTTTTCCTCACGTTTGGATTAGTGTTTTAACTGTTTTCTGAGTTTTGCAGATAATGTGGATGGGTGGAGGAATGGCACCGCTTATGTTTCCTGGTTTCCAACCTTATTTATCACCATTGACTATGGCTCATGCACCTCTACCACCATTACATGGTTCCATGCAATTGCCTGAGGTTCCACTGGTGGGCCAATCTAGAAACCCTCTCCCTGGTTCAAATCAATTTCCACAGTGTTCTTCATCTGTAAATCCTATGCAAGTTCATGATATGAATTTCCATGAATATTATGCACGCCAGCTCAGCCTTCAACAGATGCATATAGCATCACAGGTTGGTTGTTGTGATCTTCTGTTCAGTATTATTGAATAGCAGAAAGCCAACACTTGTTTTAGCTCATTGTCCTTTTGTGACCAAAAGATGATGCAGCAGAGTCCGAGAATCCTTGAAACTCCTGGTGGTAGCAGTGTCATTCGTGATGTAGGAGTCCGACGTGAAAATCCCCAATTTTGCAAATCAGGTAATATTGATATCCATTACTCACGATTGATTTGAAAAAGGGTGCAAGAATTCTTGGACTCATGAAATGGAAGCTGCTGAAAATCCTTTTTCCTTTTATTCTTAAAACCATCCTTCTACTGTTGGCATGAAGTATATGTGATGCACTCTATCTTTCCTGAACCAGAACGACTGTATTTTGCATCACTCCATGGTTTTCATCACAAACAGTTACAATATAGTAAAATTTACTGTACAAATTTATCTAAGACCCTGTCTTTACATGTTAAAACCTGAATAGCTCTTAATTAATAAGGGTGGTTATGATGCATCACGTGAATGATTGCATTCTAATCTCTCTTTTTTTTAACCAGAATCAATCTTTGAGACGGATCATACTGATACAATGTGTATTTTATGCTGTGAGAGAATTGTTTTATTATGACAATGGTATGTTCTTGCTTGACAATCTCTCATTTAACAGATTGAACAATTGGTCGATGAAATTTGTGTACCTCTTTGATATTTTTGTTGTATCTTCATGTGCAACAAAAGTGTCAGAGCCACTGGAGAACCTGGAGTACAGAACAGCTCATGACCACTGACAGCTCAACTAAAGAAATAGTCTATACTGATGTGATCGAGCTGGTAATTTGTACACATCAGCCGAGAGCATCCACTAAATTATTTTAAGTAGAATTTGAGCTGTTATTGTGATTGTATTTATCGTACTCTTGACATATGTTATGTTGTATTGGATGTTGAGCCAGTTATAGTTTAGAAGCAACCCACTGGGCTTGTTGAGCCAAAGGAATTGTAACTGACCATGGCTGGTTCATAAGATAATAAATTGGTGTAATCTTGCCTTCACCTCTTGCTTCTGTTCTGTTCTGCAAATGTCTAATTCACTGTGTAATTCTCGAAGCAACAAGCATTATTTCAGCACTTCAGAAATGTATAAAAAATTGTGTGATTAAATATTTTGCCTTTCCATTGTTTCTGGGGAAAAGCTTATGGTGTTCTGACGTTATGCACAGGTTAGTCCAAAATGTTAGTAGTTCATAGTACTGTTCAATTTTTCACCTTTACGCTGTGAATGTCCCTATGCAGAAGTCGTAATTTAGGATCTCGTATGAGTTAGTATTAAGTGAAAAAATACTAAATTTTGGGTTCTACTTTATGATTCTAGGCCAGTGGGATCATATGGTTTGGCTGTGATTAGATACAAGATACATTGCTGAGAGAGGGTCCCGCCATCATCAACCTTGTCCTTTTAATCGAGTCAATCCATTGATCGGCCACTTGTTGCTTTGGTTGATACCTAAATAGACAGTGTGAGCCCCGGGATTAGGATGTGTCAGAAAGACAAGTTGAAAGGAAAATGGTAAAGCAGTTATCACGTAAATGCTGTGTAACTTATAACCAAAAAGGGACTATTCATTTAGGAACATTTGGTCAGAGGACAAGCCATATGTACCTGTCTCCTTTTTCAGAAATATAGTGCATGCAACTCTACAAACCACAATGTTGAGCCTTTTCTACTGCAAAGGATGAGAAGGAATCCTTGTGATGTGTTCATGAATGTTGTACTGGTGCTACTTACTAAAAGTGATCATATTTTTTCCAACACTTTACAAGATTCCTTTATGCTATAAGAATCTGACTCTGAATTAAGTTTTCAATTGTCCTCTCTCTTTCATGTAAGGGCATGCGTGTTTGGACCCTCTATGAAGTGATTTGGATTCACTTTCACATTTGAATAGAATTTATGCAACATCTGAAAGATACATGGCCATGCGATTTAAACACGCTTTGAATGAGATTTGCACATAATAAAAGAATGTAAATCCTATTCACAGACTGAAGAGTCTGAACGGATTTACGTGTGAATTTGATGCATGTGAGGAAAGGCGAAGCAAACATTTTCTAAATTACTGTCTTCTAAAATCAGTGTCATGCTCAGAAAGAGACAAAAAATTCCTTAAGCGGGAGGATGACATGTAATGTTAGTTTTGAATTGGTTTTTAACTAGACTATAGAACTCTTTAAAACATGTGAAAACTTAGTATTTGAATCTAAGGAAATAAAAACAAAGTATGCCTACTATAATGATTTACAAAGTACCATAATAAGAGAACCCCTCCTTTTTGACATAATCAGAGCAGCTCGCTATACATCGGAATGCATCAATTCAAAAGGTTCTTTTGATGAAAATTTTTAGTTTCAAAAGAAATTATTTTCATTTTATCAAATGTAAAATCATTAAGTACAAACATTTTTTGCTTACAGTGTTTTTTTCAAAAAATGAAAAGAGAGAATTTTGTGAGTGACCTAATCTTTTATGCTAAAGAGCCAATCAGCTTTCTTGATTGAAGGTTTTGCGCCCAAACAAGCCTTAGATATGAGAAGGAAGTCTAACACCCATAATCCAATATTTGAGAAATGAAAAAAAGATTTAAATTTAGTTTTGGGATGACTAACATTTGGAACAAAAAAAAGCTTTAAATTTTTTTTTAAGGCTTTCAATGTTTTTGACATCCAAAAAAGTACCATCGGACAGTAGAAACATATGAAAAAAATTTGATGCAACAATGGAATGAGAAACTCATGAAAGATAGATTAAGTGAAACAGAACTTTTTGGTGGTAGAGTCAATATAAATAGTTGTTTATTTAATAATTTCAACCTATGTTTTACCGGGTAATATGCTTATTAAGGCAATAACTGATAGCTTAGCTGATTCAAGAGAATGATCATATATAACAGAAAAACACGCGGCTCAAACCCCTAAAAAAGGCAACAGTGAAGAAATTTTCTCAATAAGCAGAACCCTGACAGTGCGATGCCGCATGAAGGTAAAAGGTTTAGCGTGCAGGACGAACAGCACGAATGGCATCCATCATTTCCAATGAATTTAAGCAGTAGTAGCTAGCCCATGCATGAAAACCAGCATAGACAGTCTCGATTCTGAATTTCACATGGATGCCTCGTGGGTCAATCATGACTGAATTTAAGCAGTACTTGTGAGTATTTTTAGATAAGCCACTACCGTTCCAACCACTCATGAACTCAATCAAGCCCTTGTTTATTCCATTCAAGGACATGTTTGTCTTTTCCTTGTAATGTCCTCTTCCATAAATGGAAAGAAAGACAAGCTTGAAGCCCCCACCAAGAGAATTGGCTATGTGTCATATTCTTTCCCCTTTATCCTGATAGTGATAGGCATCATATGGATCGTCTGCTCGACCTTAGAATTATTTGGCAGGGCAGTTGATGGCTTTGACGGTCAAGAGAGAGAGAGAGAGAGAGAGAGAGAGAGAGAGAGAGAGAGAGAGAGAGAGAGAGAGAGAGAGAGGTCTACAGGAAATCCAAGCATATGAGTGCAGATGACATTCATGTGGGATGCTGCAAATTCAGACCCTCCTTTTTAATATTTTTTGTAGTTTTACTAAAGGTTGTTGATGTCAGGGCTGGGTCCATTTTGAACATGGCTACTATTCAGGTTCTGATTCTCCTTCTAAGCCTATTCTTTATTTTTTTTTTGGCTTCTGTATGCTGGATTTTGAGAACTAGTTCGGTGGAAATTTGGTGTTCCCCCTTGTCCCGAAGTAGACAACTTTTCTTGGTTATCTTTTAAAAAATTAGCCGGTTGCTGATTATTGCATGATTCTATTAATAACGTCCACTAGCTAGATTTATCTTATGATTGGTCATGGCACGCACACATGCAGATGGCGAGGAAGAGTATTATGACATGGAACCATCTCACATGGGTGCCCGCACGCATAGAAGAGAGCAGTTAGTCATATTAATTGTATGTGATCAATCATTGGTAATATTCAATCCCCACCGTGTATCTCGCTTGAGATATGTGAAAGTGGGGCCACGCACACCTTATTAGATATGCATTATGCTCTCTAATATAAGGTAAAATTTGTGAACCCTGCTCTTAAACCAGTTCTTATTAACATGAAGGGGAACTTGAACACGTAAATGAGTGGTCATAAAATATTCAATAAGGTGCCACATGGTTTCATTTTTACGAACCTTATGCACAAGAACGATACTCTCTGTCTCTCTTACAAATCTTCATGTCGACGAGTGTCAACTATTTTATCTATTTTCTTCAAATTACAAGCTACAAATTGATGTTTTAGATATCAACTATTATATATAATGTCTACAATTATAATCTTTTTTTGTTTTGGATAACATTGCTTTGGTGCTCCTTTATTAAACCCGACAGACATACTGAGCAGGTTGGTTTTTTCCTCAACTTGGCGCCTCTTGATCCACTTGACACCAAAGTTCATGGCTAACATCCATCGTAGACCCAAGTTGCAATCGGGTTACGTATGTTGCTTTCTTTGAGAGTCACATAAATTAGAAAAAAGAGAAAAACTGTGTGCAAATTGGGTTGCAGGACCCGGCCTAGTCATAGCCTTATAGGCGAATGCCAGCAAACTATCATTTATTATATCCTCAACTATATAATAGTGACTGTCAGCTACAGTGGCAGGCAAAGCTGCCCACAATTATTTCATCAAATAATGAGAATAAAACGCTACCAACAAATTTCTCAAGCCATAGTTTTGCACTCACAATAGCAACTGTGATAAGAAAAGAATTACGTCACATGGACGCTCTTGGCTCTCTATCTAAATCACCCTGTATGCTAGTCTTATTGAAAACTTCGTTTCCGTGTCCATGTGACATAGATGGAGGATTAATCTCACTTGGGTTGGCCTTGGTTTTGCTCTGATCTTCTGCCAGTGCCAAGATGTGCGTCCTGTTTGAGGACATCTGGGGCCCTCATTTGTGCGTGCATTGAATCACACAGCTCATCATGGCTGATATGATCAGGCAGCTATCAATCAAAAAAAAAAAAAAAAGATCAAACAGAACACATGCAACAAGCAATACTGCAAGCAACAAAAAAGACGGTGAAAGAAGAAAGTGACAAATAGGGAAATGAGTTAGAGATTAAACTACGGAAAAGGACGACCTTTGCTGTATGTTGTTGTGGTTGATCTGCGGGAGGTTGCTCTTGATGAGACCTTGTGCCTTCTGACGTTGGCCTGTAAGCCTGCATGTTGTCTGGAATTTGATATCTTCTTTCCCTCTTTCTTACTGTGAGATTTACTTTGGGAGTGAAGGTACCACTTATATAAAGAAAACTTAAAAGGTTGGCCTCATCTCGCTCCCTAGAGTAAATGGGGTTTTGACACGTGTCCCTTTGGCCATAAGTTGTTAAGAGTACAATTCCCGGATGTCCAGAGAAGTTCGAAAATGTGGCGATTGAAATGAGCCGAGTCAAATTGACAATGCAAATGGAGATTTCAAATTACTAATCCACCAGAATATCCATGGAACAACCTTGGATCCACCGTTTTGGCAAGATAAATGATCATAATGGTGCTGTCGGGAGCCAAGGCATAAAGGTTTCTAGAGAGGCACGCCATATAATTGTGGATCGACATTGGCCCTAGGGATGATGTGAATATAAATGTGGGGGATCATATGACCACATTTTTTTAAAAAATTTATATATTCTATTCTGTACAATAATGCAATTGAATGAAATATCAGAATCTAGGACGGACGTGTTAGATGCTATATATTCTTTGTTGCCTTTTGCACTGTGAAATGCTCACTATTCTGTGAATTGCTGATTAAACTTTTCAATTTACAGCTGTGTGGACTTAGATAACTGCATTTTGTGATGGTGCCACAAAGATAGTAGCTAGATATAAGTATTCATATCCTTCAAGGGACTAAAATGCTGGCAAGTGTCTGACAATCGCATTCTGTAATTCAAGTTTCAAGTATATTTTTTGTCTTTGTGTTAACATTTGTAGTCGTACACTCGTACTGTTTGAGCTCGTTCAACTCATGTAAGGTTTGAGTTCTGTTCGATCTTGAATTAAGCTTGAACATGCTCAAGCTTGTTCAAGTTTGATTTAGGTCAAGCTTGTGAGTGTTTGTGCTTTTGATCACTCGGCTAGGAGTTATATAAAATGGAAAATAAATGCATTTTCCGAATTTCCCTACAATTTTTGAAATCCGCTCGAAGTCCAAATTCACAAATTTCTGTCTTTAAAAGGATCTTTTTACCCTTTGCAAAAGCGAATTTCCTTTAGATATGAGAATTTCCTCCCAAATAGGCAAATTTTTTCCTAATTATGAGAATCTTCTCCCAAATATGTGAATTTCCTCACAAATATGCGAATTTCTTCCTAAATATGTGATTTTTCTCTTGAGTTTCACGTGATAGATCGCTACGCTCTCCGGATCTTGCAACCACTCGCTAAAAATTTTATCCGCATAATATTTTTGCAGAAATCCCAAATTTTCAATAAACTAACATGCAAATATGGCTAATTTTCTTCCCAATAAAGTAGATTCGCACATCAAACATGTGCGTCTTCTCTATTTCATAACTCTCATGTGAAATTGCTTTTCTTGAAATGTTGTACTATGCTTTGTTTCACAATAGCCATGCAAAATACATAAATTCACGTGCATGTCATGTGAATAATTGAAAACCTGCTCACTTTCGCAAATACCAAACGAGTTTTACATATATAGTATAAAATTGATGAGGAAGCATTAAAAACTCTGTTAAGAATAAGATCCTCCAAGTGATCCGCAACATTCACACATTGGACATGAGATTAGCAAATGTTTTGATGACGTAAATGTGAACTTCCTCATTTTTTTATGAATGTCCATATTAGCATTAAATACGACACTTCGATATTTAAAAGTAATTGTTCGCATTTTAGGGACATTTTTTTGTGATCCCCAACTCCTTTTGCCCCACCGTGGTTCTCTTGGCAAATTTTTTCAGTAACTATTTTTGGCAACTATTTTTCAGTGGAATTCTTCGCCGACTTTTTGAGTGTCTGGAACATCGTCAACGGTGAGATATTATGGTAAGCACATCATTAACAGTTGAAAAAGTTATTTTTTGAAATTTCTGAAATGAATCTGTTTTTTCAACTGAACGTTGGCATAAATTAATAATTTTAGCTTTCTCTTTTCCTGTTAAATAAAGAGATAAATATGCAACTCTAAAAACAACTTCATATTTTACCTGTTTATGTAATTTTGGCATTCTCTTTTTCAGTAAGCATATTTTTTTGACATTCTCTCTTTTTACATTTTTTTTTTACTTTTATGCATGTTTGTTTATCCTATGCATTGCATTTTATTTTCTGATGTTACTCGATTTTACTCTGGATCATAAATCTAATACATTTTGTAGATCTTGATTTGGGTTTCGTGATAAAAAGTTCTTTATCTTTACATATGCCTCTTAATTTGTATTATATTTTGATAATGTTGTATAGAGTTATTTTTATTTATGTCCATTTGTATGATATGATGTTTGATAGATGCAAGTGTGCGCGTTGATTTTTCTTTTTGGAGTTATGCTCATGGTCATCATGTCTTTTCCTATATACATGGATTGGCTTCAATTTTGACCTATGATCTTTAATGTAATCCCTAAACAATAAGTTTTAAAGACAATAAGTGTCAATGACTAGTATGTCAAATTTATTTTTGTAGGAAATATTTAATTATTGGTTATAAAATTATGATTGAATAGACTATCATGGAGGCAATAGTACCTACACCAACACCTACTGATGAAATAGATCAAAGAAAGTAAAAAATACTTTACTCACTTACTGATCTGTCATACTATGTAGTACGGTTGATGTTTGACATGTGGATATAGAAGAAACCTACTCTGTGACCAAAAATATGGGTGATGAACATATACCATAATAAATGTAACATTTATAAAAGGAGGCTCAAAAAGTTATGATCAAATAAAAAACACCCAACACATTCAGTGGCCAAAAGTATTGCAAAAGAAAATGTTGAGAAGCTTGTGGCCAAAACCATGTCTTCCATCCTGAAAGCATCTAAGGAAGAAGATTCATGTGTGCAATCAGTAGTGAAGAAGTTGACGGAGTCATTGAATGAGACTGAGGTTGTTGCTAACCTTAATGTCAAGCTAGAGAAAGCAGGAGACGTGGCCACTTGCAGTGGTAGTGGTGAGATACATGAAAAGTGTGGATATAGTGAGGGTGGGAAGGGTGAAGGAGGTACCTCAATAAGGGGAGGATACCATGGCTGAGGTGGAGATGTCGAGGTAGTGAATGATGTTAATGATCCTTAGTAAAAGGAGAGTAAGGATCCTTCTACATTAGAGGAACCTCAACAAACAGAGATGACCTCAGTTGTGGAGAATGCATAGGAGGATGTTGAGGAGTATCAAGAGGTGGAAGATAATCCATTAGAAGATCAAGTGCATGTTTTGGAGTAAAGGTCACAATGGCAAAGAAGGTTCAATTCTTTTGGACAAGTACTTTCTTCAGAAGTTATTGTGTGCAATATGTTTGTAAGATGTTTGCAATAAATTTCAATGTTATATTCAATCATTCATTAAATTATCATATATATATGTATGCTTGGTTTGAAATTTGAAATATGATATTATATCAAAATTTTAATTTTAAGTAATATATTTTTCTATAAATTATGATATTTGACTGATTCCATGCAAATTTTATTATGATTGCAAGATTCACAGGCTCAAGAATAAGAGGATCCAACATCCTTTATGTATTTATTCTACTGGTTTTAGGCATATTTTTTATTTAACACTATCAGAGGAAGCGAAGGACTGGTTAGATCGAATGCATTTTGAAAATTCTTAGTGACAAATTTTTCATAGTCTCATATATTGCATGGTGCAATTATGAAACTTAACAACCAACATGTTTAAAGATGTGGCATGCATCATCGAACAAAAGTACCATAGAAAGCCATTTAATGCACCTCAGTTTGGAGATTTAAAGCACTAATGTGAAGTCTTATTGAGAGCACCCGAGGATGCATTAGAAGGTGAAAGGTTGGAGATGTCATGGTTGAGAAAGACATGACAACAACAACGCTAGTTGAATAAAGGAGAAAATACCCTATGTTGGAGGGAAGGCTAGTCATAGGGTAAAAAGGGAGTTGAAGGCATTCTTGCTCTATTTCTTGGTTATTTGTTTATTCATCGATAGTGGTGAAAAGTTGATCAGTGCATCATATGTGTAACTATTATTAGACTTGGATCATGTTGATCCATGTGTCACTTGCACACTTTTATGCAACATTGAGTCAAGTGAGGCATGAAAAAAAAAACTTGACCGGCATGTTGATGTTGTTGGAGGTATGACTATTGATTTGATTGATATAAAAACATGATTTCGTTATCTTTATTTACTAATCTATGTATTGATCCTTGTAGGTTTGGATAGGGATCACATATCCAATGGAAGGCCCCTTGGACATAACCTAGTCCCTTAATTTTTAGGTATTGCTATGTGGACTAGGTCACACGTTGGAGATTAAGAGGAGGAAAAAAAATTACGTGTACTGACTGAAGCATGTGTAAGTATATATTAAAAAAGTGGTTATATTTTTATAAATAATACAATATATGACCAACCATGAATGAAACTTTGTTTTATAGGTAATGTGATGGCCCTATGGAGAAGATATAGTAGAGAAGGATGTGGTTGAACAAGCCATGGACCTCGTAAGGAAGGACATTTAGTTGCATAACATAAAAGAAGTTGAACATCAAATTGCCAGTCAAGTTGTTTGAAAGTTTAAATATGTTTAATAACAACCCCATCACCCTTTCATCATTAGTAGAAGCATGTCAACTTGTTTAAATGATAGGTCAAATGATTACCATGCACTATTCTTCTCCAAACTCCATCTTCCTCTTGGTCGATCAATTTGGGAAAAAACACTACAGTTGCATGGAGGGTCTTCTTAGGAGTCATGCAAACCTCGTGATTCATGCCTAGCCATTGAAGACACCCCAGCTGACCAGCCCTAGTGCCCACCATTTATAGTTGTTGCCGATTTTGTGGAAACCAGTCCACCATTGTCTAGCGGGTGTTGATTTTTATGAATAACCATTCCAATACTTTCTCGATTTGCATGCAACCATCGAGGAGTCACCATCATCGTGGAAAATGCCCTACCCATCTCTACCATTCCCTTGTGTGTCGTGATTTGTGGGGTTTTATGATTTCAACCCACTACAAGAAAAATGCTAATTAGCGACAGACATTTGTGACAAAAATAATTCATTGCAACTTTGTGACGGATTAACTAGAGAAAACTAGTCATCCATAAAATTAGAATTAGTTGCAAAATTAGCGACGAAAAAATTCTATCTCAAATTCTATCACTAATTAGCGACGGAAATATTTTGTCTCAAATTCCATCGCAACTTCGCGATGGATGAGTGACAAAATTTTTCCGTCGCTAAATTGCGATAAAGTTTGAGACAGAATGTTTCCATCACTATAATCTGTGGCTAATTAACGATATAAAATGGCCCATCTAGGGCACAAAACTCTCTCTCTCTCTGATTACCCCCAAATCGGCTTCTTCGTCTGAACGCCGACCTCCTCTTTCCTTCCCCGTCCAAATGTCGGCCTCCTTTTTCCTTCCCCGTCTGAAAGTCGGCTTCCCCGTCTGAATGTCGACCTCCTCTTTCCTTTCCCTTCTGAACATCGGCCTCCTTTTTCCTTCCCTGTTTGAACGTTGGCTTCCCCTCAAATGCTCCCTTCGGCCTTTCAAAGAAGTCGCTAAACCTATGGGGAAAATGGCAACGCAGCGACCGAAGTCATCGCCGACTCCCTGGCGACGACCCATGGCCGGTATAGCCGGTGATGAAATTGAGTTGCTAGTGGTGTCGGCGATCAAAACCCCTCATCACCACAACTAAATTCTACCGGCAGGTAAAGGGTTTCATTGTACAATTTTTTTTATCGGGTTTATCCACTCCACCGTCGGCCAATCTTGATAGCAGTCGGCCTCAATGGTCAGTCGATGGTAACGGCTATTGTCGTCTACCATCACCGACTTCTAGGTGATAGAAAAAAGGGGGAAAAACCCCTACCGATGCTGTAAAAATAGAGTCTCTGCCCTCCCTATCGCAAAGAATGTCTCCAGTGAAAGGGGATGACAACAATATCTATCTTCGGCTCCTCCTTTTTGACTTGAGAAGCCAGCCCTTCCCCTGCAATTCAGAAAATGAACTCTGTCGCAGGGAGAGTGGCTCATGGGGGCGGAGGGCTCCACTTGTTTGGGTGGAGCTGTCAGTGCACGTCACCTTGTGTTGGGATGTTGCAAGTTCAAAACCTAATGGTGGGGTCTCCCTAACCCCAGCTTGTCTATTAAAAAACAAACAAAAAAATAAATGCATGGGATGAGATAACATGAGATTGAGGCCTGCAAAAGATATCAATAACAATTTTGGCTTTGTTTGAGTAAGTTGCTTACTCGGAAACAACTTCTAGATTATTGATTGGATGCAGGCTTATAACAAAACAAATGCAATCTTGTGAGGGCTTCAGGAGCCAATTATTTTATTTACACTGTCAACACAAACATATTTTATCATCTATTTTTTTTAACCTTTCTTTTGTATTTTAAAGCATTCCAACTAGGCAAAAACCAGTAAGCCAGGATAATGGAACAAATTGCACTCATCTCAATCACTTGTGGTCAAGAGAACCTGTAAGAAAGAAATGCCAAAGTACTAAACAAAAAACTATGCTGAACCACAAAATCACAATAACTGGAAGAAAGAAAAGAGGATTCAACAACCACAAAATCACAATCTTTCATGTTGTATGATAGAAATCTAAATGTTAGAATTGTATTGCCTATATAAATGTGCATTGTAGGTGCATAGCTGAGCTAATTGTGTGATGCTTAGTGCTAAGCATCGCATGCGAATAAAAAAATGTCATGCAAAAAAAAAGAATATAAATGCAAAAGCATGCAAATCGGGTAAATACTCGCGGTAAGTATGTGGTGTAAGCACACCACAGGTTATTTACTTTCTTGGATTCAACACTTTCCTGCTCACACACTCACTTAGTTGTGAATATCTATGATTATTTTGCTGGAGTTTGGAGATCATGCTGAGCATGATTTGAACACATATATGATGATTGAATCACTATGAAATTTATTTGATAGCCATAAAAAACATATATGCATGCTTGAATCACTGTGACATTTTTTTGACAACCTTAGAATATATATCTGCATGATTGAATTACTGTGATTTTTTTTTCAGCCTTAGAACAAATATATAAATGATTGAATTAGTATGAAATTTTTTTGACAACCTTAGAACACATATATGCATGATTTAATCACTATAAACTTTTTTTGTCAACCTTAGAACACATATATAGAATTTTTTTTGACAACCTTAGAACATATATAAGCATGATTTCATCACTATGATTTTTTTTTTACAACCTCTGAATTCTGTTAATGTCCTTCACTTTATTGTTAGTCTATGTGTCATTTAGCCATGTTACTTTGATCGCCTTAGATTAGGTGCATTGCATATAATTTATTTCATTATATTTTGTTTATCAATACTAACATTTTGGTTCTCTTGTAGGATGTTGGAGATGATCAGCGTAGAGGAGCTGATGGAGGCATGGATGGAGAGGCAAATTGAGATAATAAAGAGGATGATGCTCCGAATCTTGGCGATGATTAGCTTCATGTGTTGAATTTATTTCATGTACTTGTTGTTTCAAACGAAACTCTTTGTATATGTTCACTTGTTGTGATTCTTAAAACCTCTCATAAACCCAAATCTGGAAATAATATTTTGTTGTTGTGATTCTTAAAAATTAACTTTCCTTAGAAATAACGTTTCTCTCAAACCCCACCTAGTTCATACCTAAAAAATTAACCCTAGATACCCCTATGTGTCCTTAAACAACCCATAAAATCTCATATCTTAATTATTCCTCGTTTAGTAGAATTAAGTCTGACACCAAAACCTATTTTGCCTAAAACCAAGTCTAGAAATAAACCTGATCCAAACTCATGTCCTAACTTTACCAATTTTTAATTCCCAAACCAAACAAAACTAAACTACTAAATTTCACCCAAACCTTTCTAACTTGTTTCTAGCCTAACCCTATTTTTGGTGAATTTTTTTTATTTTTATTTAGAGAGAAATTATTCACTCTCTTAGGGTCTATTAGAAACTGAACATAATCCATTGCCCAAACAAACTCAGAACTTTTTATAATTTTATCTCTGTAACCCCAAATCAAGCTTCCCTGATGTGTTCTTAGCCTTCTCCTATTTTTTTAGCATTTATTGTACTGTATTTTAGGAGGATCTAAATTTTATTTGAAGCATGTTGAACCTTACATGAATCTGTTTAAGAACCTTGACCTTTGACTTAATCAAACCTAACTAAACTCTAATTCCCAAACCTAAGCCCACCGGAATGCATCATCTTCTATGATTTCTTTCATCTTTAGGTCATCTTTCCTCTTATTTTTCTGGGCTGGATCCTTCCTGAGGACTCTCTAGTACTTTTGCCATACTCTTATGCTTTACATGGTTATCCAGAATCTTCTTATCCTTTTAGAGGATCTCTTAGACCTCATATCTTATCATTCTAGCTTTTTGAGCCCTAATGAGTATCTTGGGTGTGGTCAAGTCATGCATTTCCTCTTCCCTTCCAAACTCCTCATCTATGTCAATCATACCCTTGATAGATATACCCATGGCTTAGGACAACAAATAAGGTGACACACGATTAATTTGCACATAATTTCAAAAATTATGGGTGTCCTAATAAAGGGTTTATTTTAGCAAGTCTCTTCAGGGTTCTACGGTTAGGTATCACTTCCATGTCTTTCATGATATGCCCAAGCTTAGGGCTTTTGGTGTGTCAATCAAGGGCACTGAAAATCCTGGTTCACCGATCGATTTACTCAAGCTTAGGCCTCTAGTACATGGTATGGGAATCTTTCGATCCAAGAAATAGGATAAGGGAGTTTGAAAACTTTTCTCACACAACATTAGAGTGGCTCTAATACTATGCAGAAGAAAGGATAAAAAGAAGAGAGAATAAGCACCGAGCATACATTATTTTTCACATAATTTATCAAATTGCTAAGAGTGGGAAATTTAATTCCTAAGATCTATATGTCAAGTAGATCCCTAGAAATGTGTGTGTGAGAAAGGTGCTTAGAATTTAAAGATTCTTAATAAAGAACTTTCTTCTAAAAGATCTCAACAATGGAGGAGAGTGGATCCCATCATGATTGCTAAATAAGATTGGTTAATGGGAAAATTCACCAAGGAAAAAAATGGATTTTGAAATATTCTAGAAAAAGTTTTTTATGAAAAGATTTTGTAAACTCGCCTCCATTTCAATGGTGATAGGATCCACCCTCTCGGTATGTGAAAAAGTTATTCTCTCCCAAATGGCAGGGTGTAACTTGATCAAGGTTGAAATCTTTACCTGAGAAAATCTTGTCTTAAACTTTTTTGAAATCCTTAGCAAACCTATGAGGTAAGCATGGATGGTGGACCCACCCAAGCAAGACTCAAGACAAAAAAAATATGTATGTGCATTAGAAAAAATAAATGTTTAATCAAGATTCCCTTGAAATGTAAGAAAGATAGAAAATAATTCAAAAGTCTAAAGAAAAATCAAGAAATTAAATGAGAAAGTAGGAGAGAGAACTTACTAGGATTTCAGAGAAACCCTAGCTCCTTTTTTATGGTGATTCAGCAGCGTAACCGCATCCTGGGCTCTATCCGAGGTGGCTTTGATATATTTTCTAGACCCTAAGTGAATGATTTCTTATGGGAAAAGGATGTTTCCCACAAGAAAGATAAAACTTGGAATAAAGATTCCAAGAAATGTTTCTTGGAAAAAAGTTACCAAAAAAAGCAAGAATCTTGGAAAAATATTTCCATGAAAGCAAGGAAAATAAAATTTCAATGAAAATTTAGAAAAGTTTAGGTTTTACTTCGTGGCCCCTCCTTGGACGAGAAGGATGTGTAGGTTGAGTTGCTCTAAGGTTTTTGGGCAGCACTTTGGTAGGAAGGTGGAAGAAGAGAGAAAAAAATGAGAAAGATAAGAGAGAGGTTTGAGAACCCAAAGAAAAAATCTCCTTAAAACCTTTAGAGAACCCACAAGTGTAGCACTCTAGAAAAGTTTCTAGTTGAGATGATGTCAATGGGGAAGGGAGGGGGTATTTATAAGCTTGGGAGTGTTGGAGGAGTGTGGAGCATGCTTCTTACTTGGATATAAATATGTAGTTTTAGAGGGTAGTTCTATAATTTTACCCTATACACCTTGTTGTATCCAACAACACTAGTATACTCCATGTAAAATTTGTAGACTCCTATTTAAGGAGGCTTCTTCCTCTTTATTGGGTATCTCAATCAATAAACAAGAAGGCTCAGTGTAGTCGTGGGCGTAGGTAATTATTGTTGAACCATGTAAAATCCTTGTTTTCGTGTGCAGTTGTTTTTTCTTCTTTTACTTTTCTATACTTGTTTCTTCAATTAATTGGTAGGCTGAAGCACCGTTCCCTAATAGGGAGCGCCCCCCTCCCTAATAAAATGGTCTACATATGCCCACAAGGGAATTGTTGTTGGCCCACAAAGGGGGCCTGGTGGCAATACCCCCACTTGTCACCAAGTGGCTGGCCATAAGTGTATTTGCCGGCAGCCATGCTGGTAGCAAAGGGGTAGCCCTGTGTAGGTATGGGTATTTTGGTAGTAATTTTCAAACCGAGCATCATATCAATACATGGTTTCATGAGTTAAAAAGTTGACATTCTTTACAAAATTTATTTTGGGTCAAAAACCAAATTTTGGCATTTGGTTGGTCAAATATGCACTTGAAATGGGTCTTACTTTCTAAAGCTGTTTTTCTAGAAAATGAATTTGTTTTACTTATAAATTTTCACTTTGATATCAAATTGAAGTGATTTTTGTTTGCTTGAAATATCCAATTTTTATATAAATATTTGAAAGACACTATTTTGTATGACAAAATATTACAAAAAACTATTTTTTTAGTTAAAATGTTTTGGAACTATACTTGAGCTTCTTGTCGGATTTTACGAAAAGGTCTCTCTCCACTTTTGAAATCATTTTTAATGGAATTTGTGCCCAGATTGCTTGTCAACCTTACACAAAAGAGATCCTTCTAAAATATTTCATTCTTTTTAACAAAAATATTTTAAGTTCATATCCAAAGTCTTTGGCATGTAAACAAACCATCCCATTTTCGACGAGTCATCATGGTGACTCTAATGTGTAGGCCAACATGTGTGTTGGTTGGGAACCTAGAAAATTTTGGTTGTCAACATATGGTTTAAATCAAGTACTTCATGCTTGGTTGTTTTGCTTGCACTCATTTTTAAAAAAGCTAAGGTTTGTTGGAGAAAAACTAATGCTTCTCTGATCATTAATAAGAGTCAAGATTATGTGATATATATTTTAACCTATGTCGATGATATCATTATCACAGAAAGTTCAAATGTGCATATCCAAGACTTGATAAGCAAACATGGAAAAGAATTTGCTATAAAAGATCTTGGAGACTTGCATTACTTTCTCGGGTGAGTGCTATCAAAACCGACCAAGGCATGTTGTCCCCGAGAAAATATGTTTTTTATTTAATTGAGTCTATCTAAACTTGTTGCCACTCCTATGGCCTTAGGAGTGTCTCTCTCTCAATCAATGAATGGGAATAAATCTGAAGATCCAACTCGATATAGGAGTGTTGTTGGAAACCAGCAATATGCTACCATAACAATGCTTGACATTGCCTTTGTGGTTAATAAAGTGCAGTTTATGCATGTTCTTACAGACAAACATTGGACAGCTATTAAACGGATCCTAAGATACTTGAAAAGTACTTTGGATCATGGGTGACTCATAGTCATCAACTAGCAGTGTCTTGTCTACTTATTCTATGTACATTGGGCAGGATGTCTGAATGATAGAAAGTCTACAAGAGTCTTTGCTACGTAGTTTGGTCCTAACCTAATATTATTGAGCTCACAAAAACAAGCAGCAGTGTCCAGGTCCAACACTAAAGCTGAACATTGAAGTCTTACAAACGCCACCGCAGATTTATTATGGCTACAATATCTCGGAAAAGAGGGTGTTACATCACAAGTTATTCCTACATTTGGTGTGACAATTTAAGGGAATCATATTTGGCAGCTAATCCAGTGATACATGATAGAAGCAAGCACATCAAAATCAATGTGCATTTTGTACGTGACAGAATTGCAAAAAGAGAAGCCCGAGTACAGTATATATCTTCCAAGGATCAACTAGCAGATGCCTTCACAAAACCTCTTACTGCTCAATAATTCAATTAGAACTGTGGAAAGTTCAACGTGGTCTCAACCTTGATGAACTTGAGGGAAGCTGTTAGAAGTCCAAGTTCAGATCTAGTTGGACCAGGTCCCATGTCAAACAGGTAAGTCGTGAACATGGAGTTTCCTGAATCCCCGTTGAGGCTGAATAGGAATGTGTCTATGACAGAAGAAGTTCAAGATAAGGTGGCACCCAGCAGAAGTCAAGTTGGACAAGGAATCAAGTTTAGAAAGGAGGTTCAACTTAAGGGAAAGGAAAGCACAAATTTCTTAATATAAGAAAGTTGAAGACGTTAAGAAAAAACTAGAGGGTAACAATTGGAAACTTGTAACAATTGTATTCTTAAAACCAACGGGGGGGAGGGCGGCTTCGCTTGTCTGGTAGGAGCAGGTAGTGCACGTCACCTTGTGTTGGAGTTGCAAGTTCAAAACCCAATGGTACACTTGTATAACTGGTGGGGATCTTCCTAACCCCAGCTTGCCTATCAAAAAGAAATGTATTCTTAAAGGGTGCCTTGTGAAAGATTGTTTTATGAATAAAGAACAGACCATCGTCTCCTCCTCATTGAAGGAGTGAGAGAGAGGGTTCAACATTGTCATGGACTTAGGTCAAGATTGACCAAACCATGTAAAAATCCTGTTGTGTTGGTGACTTGTTCTTCTGTGTGTTGTTCCTTTACTCGAACCAGGGGTTTTTGCACCAATGAACTCGTGAGTCGTGAGTGAACGAGGTGGTTTTGCTTGGTTATCCCAAGAAAAAGAAATCTATTAAAACAAGGGTTACTCTGGTGCAATTGACTGAAGTTCTTGTGACCATTTCTGTACACAAGAGTTACATCGGGCAAAATCTCAAGTGTTTATTGTTGGCAGCTTATATTGACTGCTGATTCTTGCCAATAATCTACATTACTGATATAGGTTTGTCAATTTTTCTATTGTTTTCTGATTCTCCTAGGCATATCTTACTATTGGGGATACCTTGTTAATACACCATGCACAACCATCTTATTTCATGCTGATTAATAAGATTTTGTTCATGTTTCAAAAAGATAAAAAGCTCCTAAGAATCTAAGCACAAACATATCAATTTCATCAAGAAACAACTAAAACTCCTACTTAACAACAAATAACAAATTTTCTAATCGATTAGAACTGCTTAAATGTAAAATTCACTTGAAATAAAAGCGAAAACATAAAATTATATTTAACCCATCAAAGAAGAGCGTTGTGCACCTATGTCTCAAATATTGATGATATTTTTGAAAAATATTGCAATGTTATTATGACATTTTCAACAGCTATATAATACTAAAAATGCAATATTTTCAAAATATTGCATATTCAAAAAATATCTCAATGTATCATGATATTAACATGAAAAAAAGTGTTAGTATTTTCATATTATTAGGATGCTCATGTATGCTTTTTGTTCTTTTATATGTATTTTGGCATTTTTTATGCTTTAATAATTCTGATTTTTTAGAGATTTCTCAAGAAAAATAGAGTTTTTTAAAATATTGTGAGATTTACCGTCACTAAGATTTTTTTCCAAGAAAGAGATTTGTAACACTGGTTTAAATTTATCCCTCTCTTAAAGGGTCCATTCAACCCTTCACATTTTCCTAACCTTTTAAATCATTCTAGTGCAACAACAAGAGTCGCGTATGTTTAAAGTTAATTTTTTGTTTTTGAGCACTTCTAAGCATTAATCTATCGCAACTTGTTTTATTTGCATCGAAACCAATTGTTGATTCCCTTCAGTTCCTGATCACCTTAACCTTATTTCAGCCTTGCAATCTAGGAGAATTCATCTATCAACTTTGGATATTAAGGGTCGGTTTGAGAATCAAAGTTTCAATTTGCTACATTAAGTTGTTTGGGGTAAAAGAATCGGAGAAGCCTTGAAAATAAAAAGGGAATTCATATTAACCAATTCTTTCTAAATCCTTGTTTTGGATTCATTCACAAAGAGCAGATGATTGGCAATTCTTCTCTAAATAGATTCTTGATTATCTTTATGAAACCTCCAACAGTGTGCTACCGGATAAGTTGAGTTCTCAATTGCTTGCACATCCATTCTAACATCGGTGACCTCAACTGGAAAATTAATGCCTTAGTGTTCCCAAAAGAGGAATTAGTATTCCTCAGTTAATTTGACATATAGAACGTGGAGTAACCCAATTAGGTACATTGTCAATTGGTAGATAGTAGCTACCATCTGAACCATAGTTACTGAAAGCTTCTTGCTATTTGGGGAAGCCTTTTCAGAAGTGAAATACTCTTTGGGGGAAGCTTTGGGAAACCCACTTCCAAAATATAGGAATCTCGATTCCTCATAATGGGAAGCATGCATCCTCGTTTCCCAAATCGATTTTTTTCCTTGTTGCTTCTTGTCACTTCCCTCTCTTCCCCTTCACTTTTTATGTTTTCTATATTAGAAAATAATATTTTTTTATAACATGCTTGCATATTGGTTTTATATTGTTTTATACCTGCGTTTGTGCCATTTCTTATTTGTTTCCGCCCAGGCTTCATATAGCTTTTTAATATCAGTGCAACTTTTTTTATTTTGAGAGAGAGAGATCAGTGGAGATGTTGGTAATATGGTAAAGAAGTACAAGCTCATTGCACCACATAGTGGTCACTCATCACCACTTGTAGTAGTCAACACGTGAGTGGCCCCAACTATGAGAGCGATGAACTATTGCTCCATAGACATAATAACAAGAACCTGAAAGATGGAACCACCTAGGTGGTATCCCATGTGGTAAGCCAGGTCCTGTGTCAAGCCGAAGGCCCAGAATCGAATCCCTCTGCCACATGGGGCCGGTGTTGTTCTGGTAGGGGTCCGCCTAACCCCAGCTTGCCTTTCAAAAAAAAAAAACATATGGGAGATGGAGCCCAGAGAAGTTGGCTTATGGCTACATGCCTGCCACCCTATATACTATGTATTTATTGTTACTGAAGGTACAGAACTATTGAGCTAGAAATCATAGATGCATGCTGTATTGACTCAATTTGATATAGATGGGTTCAGCATGCTTTTTCTTAGGGATCAAACCTTGGACCACATCTTTTTTATGTCAAAATATGAATTTTTGGAGTTGTGAAGTTTAGTTATATTGTGAGCCGTCGATTTTTGAAGCCCTTGGGAAACTTGCTGACATGTTATAATCACCTGATTCAAAACCCTTTTTTCTACTAAACAAACATTCTAGATTGCATCTATAGGGTCTAATCTACAAAAAAAAAACTAAAAAGAATCTAAAATAAAGGTGATTTCTACTCATTATTTTTGTACCTTCATTTTTTTTTTTAAAGGCAAGCTGGGATCAAACAGACCCCTACCAGATATCTGGTAGAGGGATTCAAACCTGGGCCTTTACCAAATATTTAACATATATAGAGAGAGAGTGGTAGCTGCCTGATTGGTTTTGTGCCTGATGCAAATGGACACGCACTGAGCATTCATCGTGCATGCGTGATGGATGCTCAACATGCGACCTATATAAAAATTGCCTTTGGCAGCGCCTCTTGAAGCACTGCTAAAGGTCCCAGCAGGAATTTGACCTTTAACTACTAACAGGACACACGCGCATTCATTTGTGTCAGGCACAAGGGTGGTCAGGCAGCTACAACTTTTTCTATCTATATAGTCTACTCACATTCATGCCTACAACCAGCCTACAGGGGCTTCTGAAGTTTTTTTTTATGTTTTTTCTCAAATATGACCATACATATATTTTTTATATGCTTGATTTTATATGAAAAGACTCTTGGATCGTCTGATTCCTACACATGCGTAGGGTTTTATAAGGTTTAAAAATCAATGGTCTATAATTTTTATAAATTTTAAGCTGAAAATTTATATATAAAAAAAAACGATTCGTTTTCTAGCAAATAGACTACGCCAAACACATTGGCAGAGTCAGATTTGCTGAAAACAACACAAAAACCCCATGCACTCGTGTGTAATGAGAGAGGGAGACAGTACCAACAAAAGCAATGTACAAAATCTGCAACTAATGACCAGATGGCCCTCTTTCTTCAATGACTGAATGTTTCATATTATGATTTTTTTATATTTAGATGTGTTCTTTTATAAAACATTGGTCCATGATACTTTGTATTGTAAAATATGAGATGAATAAAGCCAGTGAATTTTCATGTTTTAAAAAGCGTGACAAGATGTTGAAAATCATGTAAAATATATAATGTAGGAAATTGAAAATTTGATTCTCAAACAGACCTCTTTCTAAATAAATTATAAAATCAAATATATAAGATACAATATATGAAACACTCAATTGTTGAAAAAAGAGAAAATTATCATTAGTTGTAGATTTTGAACCTTTCTTTGGTTGGATCTCTCTCTCTCTCTCTCTCTCTCTCTCTCTCTCTCTCTCTCTCTCTCTCTCACACACACACACACACACACACACACACGCACACACGAGAAGGTGGATGCTCCTCTCATAACCTTGAAAATTTGTATTTAGAGATATTTTTTGGTAAATCTGATTATATATATATAGGGTTTTAAAAATCAATGATTCTTAAATTTCTGAAATGTAGTACATTATAATATCCTACCTGCACATTAAAAAAAATGAAAAATGATGGTACTGTATGACAAAAATTATGTGTTTCTCAAAATGTCATACAAATTTTTAAATTCACTCAATGTTCAAATTCGTAAATTCTCAGCTATAAAATAACCTTTTTACCCTTTGAAGAAGTGAATTTCTTGGAGATATGCAAAGTTCCTCCCAAATATCCAAATATGTGAATTTTCTCTTTAATATGAAAATTTTCTCCTACACATTTGTGATGTCCTCCTGCCTGTGCCCGATGCAATTTTTATTAAAAGGAGGCTCCCACATTTTAGGAACATTCACAACCATGAGTTTCGAAAGTCCTCAAAATGTGTGCACCTTTTTTTAACTAAATACTCTCAAATTTGTAAATGTCTTGACTTTTGCACATGAATATCCTCACACATTTGTGAGCGTCCTCCTGCTTGTGCCCCTTATAGGATATTAGTAAAAGGAGTTTGCACATTTTGGGGACCTTTGTAACTCATGGTTGCAAATGTCGTATTATATTTGCATATGTTAGAACATGTCAGACAAAGGGCATTGTGCCTGGTATTTGCAAAAGTGCTGCTAAATGTTAAAATAATATTTAAAGGCACTTTTAAAGCATCACTAAAGCCTTTAGTGATGCTTCAAAAGCACCCTTAAAGCCTTTTGGAGAAAACTCTCATATTTAGAAAAAAAATCACATTCTTATATTTGAAAAGAAATATGCATATTTGAAAGAAAATTTGCATATTTATGAGAAAATTTGCATATGTGAGATGAAATTCGCATATTTAGATATTTGGGAGAAAGTTCGCATATCTAGAGAAAATTTGCTTGTGTGAAGGGCAAAAAGGTTCTTTTACATCCAAAATTTTGTGAATTTGGACATCGAGCAATTTTGAAAATTATAGAGCATTTCAAAAAATGCATCATTTTTGACATATAGTACGCGATTATTTTCGATAATCATACTGTCATTGTAAAAAATGACATGTTTTCTTAAATGCTCCACAATTTGCATTATCCCCCCCCCCCAATGTCAACAATAATGAATGTCTCATATTTTATGACATTTTTACCCTTCACGCTAACGAATCTCTTGAGGTTCTCATGTTACCATGTGAATGTCCTTTCATCACTCGCAATGTCTGTTATTTTCTTCATCTGACAAAACAAGAACTCCAACCCAAATCCCACAAGTTATTTGGATGAGTTTAAGTATACCCACAATGGGCTGACAACCCTAATATTAAATATCAATATGCTATTATCATGAAATTTTTCTATTCGCTGCCTACCTATCATAAAAAATTAAACATGTTGCAATCAAGTTGCAGGTCCATAAATGAACTAGTAATTATTTTATACAAGAGGAAGATGAGACTTATCCATTATTTCTTCTCTCCACACATCACGAGAATGAAACTTTGGGTTTGGGTTCATGTTTTGTTAGATGAATGTCCTCATGTTCACATATACATTCAAATATCCATAATCAATACATGTAACATTAACATTTATGGACCTCCTCGACGATCGGTTACTTACAAAAAAAATACATAGTAACTCACAAATATCATACTATATATATGTGAATGTCTGTTACAAGCTTACTTTCAGTAGAATATCCAAATTCAGTCCCCAGTATCCATACACCCTACCCAGCAGATGTAGAGGGTCGTCCAGGCCCAGGTGGGACCCAAATAGCTGACGTGGCAGTTGAGGTGACTATTTTATAGGAGGACCATAAGCCTAACATGTGTTATCACATGGAGCAGGTTGAGCCACTAGGTGGGCCCATAAGGGACGTGAATTGAGAACTTTTAGGGGACATGCCCCTCTTTCTGAGAGCCATATTTAATTAGATTAGTTAGTTGTTAATTTCTTTATGGTTTCTTTAATCTTGTTTCTTAGTTGTTAGGGAGTTATGGTTAGTGTAGGTCGCCCTCTCTTATCAAATTCTTTGTTTCTTGTTCTTAGTTGGTTTCTTGCATAGTATAATTGGTTATGGATTAGGCCAAACTTTCACTCTATAAATAGAGATATGGAGAACCCCTTTTGATCTTGGAATAATATTGATTCCTTCTTAGATCTCCTTCTCTCTCCCATATGTCTTTACCCTTTGATGTCTCCCCTTCTCTCTTTGTCTACTCCAAACGTACCTACCCCGTGACATATCTCTCTCCCTCGGGTACACATTTGGCACATCCCTAGCTGGTAGTTAGAATCATTAGATAGCTCAATCCCTTTACGAAACCCCCTTATCGTTTTAAAGCCACCCCTACTCGGGAAATCGAACGGGAGCCCTATCAGCCGTGGTTCTGCTAATCAACCTCTCCAAACTAATCTCAGACCCTTTACATTATCTCTAACCCTAGCTGGAAGCTTAACCAAATCTCTATTTCTTTCTGGAATCCCGAAACCCAAAGCCGCAATCTGCCAACCCGATAGAGCACATTGTTTAGCGTGTTGACCTCTCCAGCCATCCAATGACTTAGTCAATTTTTCTGAACCCCAACACCTATACCAGCCCTTTTCCATGACCCTAGGTGACCCTAGGACCCTCATGTTATCCTCTCGCAGATTTAGACCGAACTCCCTTCCCAAACCGCTTACTGAGCCTAGTTTTGACCTACTTGATTTTGTTGTCCCGACCCAATAGCTTCCCGTACCCCCTAAACAGTCACCATTAAAGGCCTCAAACCCTTACGACCTTGTGTCAACTAGGGTACAACTATCATACACATCAGCCACATGCCCAAATGGCCTAGAACCGCAGGCACGATCCTTTTACTTCTATCGGGCTCCAGCTAGAGTACCTGTCTCTTGCCAGCCTGAGGGTCCCTTCAGGTCCAAGTTTTGAGCCTTCAAAATTAAATCTTGGGGAGGGTGCAACAAATTGGTATCACAACAAAGTTGCTCGAATAACGGTATCACAACACTCGTGGATTGAGAAAAGCGAGGAGGCCCGCAAGCATGCAGAGCAGGCTCAGACGATATCCGAGCAAACAAAGGTCAAACTACTTCAGCATAGACAAGAGAGAGCGAAGTTGAACCACCATTTATAGCGCATCAAAAGGGTCGTATCATCCCTAATTGACCATGTGGATGTCATTCTCTGCACCCCCAAACATGGCACAAACCAAGGTGGACGTGTGGGACACTCAGAAGAGTATATCCTTGAGGGACCACCGTAGGAGGTCGTGCAAGGCACGAAGTCTCAATTCAAAGTTTCCACCTTTATAGGAGAGAACATGTTATTAACCATCCTAGATCCGCCCTCAAGAAGTCATTTTGGATCCAGATACGCCCAAGAGACCTAGTCTGACAGGGACTGAAGGATGCCCTTTGATATTTGGATTCTTATTTTTGGTCTTTTATTTTTTTTATGACTCTTTTATAGACTCTATAAATAATTAAGTGTTATTATTCTTTATTAATCATGAATACAATTAGTGAATTAATTTTTTTCATTCTCTCTGTTCTTGATCCCTAATCCTAGATGAAACACCTTTTCCCTCTCCTTTTTCACGTTTTCCTTAACAACAGCCAACCCAAAGGGATCAATATTTTCTCTTTTCCCTACTGTTGGCTCTATCTAACGTAGAGCCTAGCCATATCGAGAACGAATTTCTCTCTTTCTCGGCATTTTCTTACACCAGAGCCTTCTCAAGACAGGATTTATAGAAATTGTCCCTTCTTAGGGGTCGGGTTTTTAATAGTGATATCAGTGCATCACTTCTGGGAATCTGTGTTGACCAGCCAAACTGTTCTAGTTTACACAACAAGGGTCCATAGCTTTCTTGAACCCATTCAGGTTCCCATCATCACATTGATCAAAATGTCAGAAAGTCTGAAATTCGCTCAAGTGATGGAGAAGATTAACGAGTCTCTCGAGAATCTTAAAAGTAGCATGGTTCCTCTCATGAACACTCTAGATGAAGGATTCGACAGAATAGAATGAGTGATTGCAAAGCTCGTGTACAACCCCCTTCTCCATCCTGTGACTAATCTAATGAGATGGTGAAGCACCACCGACGAGAACCCACTCGGCCGAACCTGGCCAACTTTCGCTCGCACAGACGGTCGACAACATGGAAGTTGACTAGACCTCCAGTGTCGTCATCCACAACATCTTTTTTGCTCCCACAACTATCTACACGCACATTGTTGAGGACACCCACATGAGTCAAAGGTCTGTTGTCAACATAGACTTGCCCACCATGGATGGTCGAAAAGGCCCCTACTGGCTTACGGAGCCACCCCAAGCCTGCAACAAGGTGGCGATGGCAAGAACCATCGGCTCTCTCTCTCTCTCTCTCTCTCTCTCTCTCTCTCTCTCTCTCTCTCTCTCTCTCTCTCTCTCTTAGGGTTGGTTGAATGGGAGAGAGAGAATGGGAGCTCCTTCCTATCATACAGAACCATTGTCGGCCTCACTCGTTCATGGGGAGCGGATCTAGCCATCGACGTTCTCATCATCGACGAAGGCCACTCGCCGACTGGAAAAAAAATTGTCACGGTGTCGCCCTTTGCTGGCCAACACTACCCTCCCTCTATCAGCCCATGTTGCCTGTAACATTCAACCCTCTTTCTCCAACCCCATCTTCTTTGTTCCCTTCTTCTTTCCAGCGACCATCAACACCTGACCGGTGGCACTCCTGGCCATTGGATGGGAGGCCACCTGGTCCCCCTTCTTCTTGCCTGACTCTTCCCTCGGCCACCCATTTTTCTTCTTGAGAATAGGCCAGACCACCAACCACTGGCTATAACACATGAGAATTTACCATAATTATTTGATAAATAAAGATGAAATTATATTTTAAAATTTGGTTTGAATTTGGATTTCAATTCGAGATTTAATTTTGTTTTGGATTTGAATTCTAATTTAAATTAAATTTCAATTTGGAGTTAATTTGAATTAAATCAAGGAAACTTGACCCATAGGGTGCGACACCCTCTCCTAGGTCTTGGAGTCCATTATGGGATGGACTTAATAAAGTCAAAATAATTAATTTGTTTCCCTTATTATTTAGGAATCCTACTTAGCTAGGATTCATAATTAGACATGAAATTCAAATAAAATTCAATTTAGAGGGAGTTTCCTTAATTGTTTAGAAGTCCTAATTAGCTAGGATTTTTAAATTAACATTAAATTTAAATGAAATTATATTAGGCTAGGGTCTAGAGGAGGTTTTCTTAATCAAAATGGAAACCATGAGGAAGTTATAAAAGGAGGCTTCCTACCTCCTTATCACATGCCCCCATCCCTTAGTTTCCTTAGTCTTTTTATTTCTCTAGCTCTCTCTTCCTTCTTCCTCCCACACTCCCTTCCTTGGAGAAGAAGGAGTTGGTGTTTGGTATGGTTGCTCCATTAATGGTGCACATGTAGAAAGAATCTAGTTGGTAGATACGAATTTGGGAGAGATTTTTTGATAGATTTTCTTATTTTGAAGTAGGTACATCGTAACTTTGCACGTGTATATGAGGCTAGGATACATGAGCATGTTGTGGGATGATTCTTGGATGCATATCAGGACACATATCAACCTAGATTCACATATATGGCTTTGTGCATGAAGATTTAAAAACACAAAATTCTTTTTGAAACACAATTTTTTACCGTCTTTATCGAGAAAACATGTTCTCTATGTAAAACATTGGATTTTAGATGTTTGTATCATGATAAGTATTATATTTCTATATTTACAACATACTCAAATGTGTATACGCATAAATTTGATGTGTTCTTGAAGGATCAAAGTCGTTGGATGTATTGTCTTTATGTTTTTGTTAAAAAGCAAGAAGTTCTTGCTTAATTCATGATAAACTCCATGTTGATCAATGTATTTTATTTTGACCTATCATAATAATAAATTTAGTTCTCCAAAATGGTGAACCCATAAATCTTGAAAAAATATAGAGATATTTTAGACATATTGAAGTAATTTCAGTAAAAATCCTAGACTCAGATGAGTTGTGGTTTGGGAGATATGCCCTATGCAAATCGACACAAGAATCCTGTCCTCGCAGAAACCATGGAGACTGTAAATTTTTGTAAAAATCATATCTTTCAAAATATTCAGGGGTTGTGGTTGAGATTTTTATGTGTGTTAGTATGGATATGAAAGAAAACATGATAAAAATCTTGGAGGTTGATTCCTCATGGTTTGAAAATAAAAATTCACAGAAATTTGATCTAGAACTTGTAATTTATAAAAAATACTGTGAAATAACAGAAATAGCCTATATTACAAGATTTTTAGCTCCTTGCTGGAATTACATTTAATTATGGGTTTTTGTGGGCTTATGTCAAACATATCAAGCCACCCACAGTAAACATCCCAGCATTTAATTCATTTTGTATGAGTTTTGACTAATTTTTCATTGAAAATACTGAATTGGACAATATTGTTCTATGAACAGAAAACAATATGTGCCTACATAATTTTTTATTCCTGATCTAGAATGAGTTAAGGTCTGGATTTTTTCCTGTATGCATGTAACATGTTTAAGTATCTTCTATTGAAATTTCAGAGCCTAAATCATTGTAAATGATTTATGACAAAATTTACAATGATAGGTAAATTTTATTCCATCAGTTCTGAATTGAAGAATTATATTTGAATGCATATCATGGTTTCAAAAGTGAACCAGATGAATATGGTGGTTCCAGTTATAAACCAGATGGATACATGACATACTAATATACAGTATATGGGCCTATTGAGGCTTTTTGGTTGTGCCATCACTTGTGAATGTCGTTTGAATGTTATGCTATAAATTTGTCATAAAATTATAATGGGCTACATGATGTGTTAATGTACAATATGATGTGATGATATACAGGATAATGTTATGATGTTCAACGTGATGTGACATAATGTTATGATGTGCTATGAGATATGAAAAATATGCATGTGCATGCAAATGCTCATGAATAAGTTTGTGGTTTAAAAGAACTAATGTAGTTCCATGAGTGCATGAATATATTGTATGGCATGTGATGATAATGTGCTATAAGACATGAAAAGCATGCATGCACATACGACCGTTCATGAACGAGCAAGGGGTTGAAAAGAACCTATGAGATGCTAAAAGTGTACCAAGTTATGAAAAGAATATACATGTACATATAATATAATGAATGACCAACTGGTTTAAAAGCACCAGGGACTATGGATGCTTGACTGGTTTAAAGGCACAAAAGCATATTGAATGGGTTATCAACATGAATGAGTTAATAAAAATGTGTATCTACCATGAATGGGTAATATAATTCTCATGCTTATGTCATGGAAGGCAATGTAGAAAACTATCCTTGAAGAGTACTTGGGCTATTGAGCAATAGAGTGTTGAATGATGAATGACACATGTGATAAGATGCAATGAACTTTTGCTTTAATAAAAACACCCAATAACCTATTCAAACTCGGGTTTACCTTGTATAGGATAGGTGGTATAAAACTCTGGTGGACCATTATGTTTATTTTTGTGAGAGTTAGGCATCACTTGGTCCATAGTCTTAGGAGTTAAGGGGTTGAACTACCAATGTGACCTAGGTGAAATGTCCATATCTTCTACAGAAGTTTAGGATTTATCCTGGTTTTCAGTGGCCACTAGAGTGATCTCTCTCGATCAAGGACCGCCCTCAGTGGATCTGTTTTAGGTAGTCACTTGAGTTATTAAAATATATAGCATAATAAACCCCCGAGTGATCTCATTTGACTCGACGATGGTGACTTATGAGTACTCACAAGCGGGTAAGCAAGAGAAACAAAAGCCTTGCACTTGAACATATTTATTTTGTGTTACACTTGTATTGAAAACATGTCCTAAGAATGATTCAAATGCTTAATCATTGATATATGCATGTTTTGGTAATATGTTGCATGAATTTTCTATAATTGTCTAGCTGAATGCATGAAGTTAAGTCAAAGAAACATCCCCCTCTTTCTGAGAGCCCTTTCTAATTGGATTAGTTAGTTGTTAATTTATTTAAGGTGTCTTTAATCTTGTTTCTTGCTTGTTAGGGAGTTATGGTTATTGTAGGTATCTCTCTTATTTAATTTTTTATTTATTATTCTTAGTTAGTTTCTTAAGTAGTACAGTGGGTTATGGACATACTTTTGAAGTCCTTTTTGACAAACTTTGTTTGCTAGAGCTACCAATAATTTCATTAGCGATGTGTCCCTGCATTAACATTAAAAAAAGTACATTAGGTTAAGTTGACAGGAACTTATAAATTTATATTGAAAAAAATTAAGCAAAAAGAACCAAACTGATCATTTTGATGTCCTTGATCATTTAATTCCATTGTCATAGACTTCAACTCCAATAGAATAGAAGAACAGACTAAGATTGTGAACCTAGAAATATGAAAGTTCATGCAAAAAACATGATAGGAAACATAGTATTTCATTGATAGATAGATCTTCATAGCAACAAAATTAAATTAAAGGATTATAAACAACAATTAGTATTCACACTCGCACCCATAGAGAGAGTCTAAGAGTCACATAGTCACACCACACGTAATGATACACTTACAATTTACAAACAATTGTATAGGGAGAGTTCAACACACTCACAATCATACACACACGTACAAAGAGAGCCATCAGTGATTAGACATACATAGTCACATGTGCACCCATACACCACACTGGCACACACATAGCCTCACACACATACACCCACAAGCAACAAAAACAAACTAAACAGTGACAGAAATAAAATAGTACAATAATACAAATACAACACTATATCACATGAGTACGGGTGTGGCACAATTTCAAAAATTTTGGACACAGGGACTCGGCTATATATATAATAAGATAGTAAATTTTAAAGCAAAAATAAAAAAGTAATGGCCAATATAACAATAATAAAAAAGCAAAATTATAACAATAAACATTTTGGATTTGGGTCGAGTCCGGATCCCAACCCAACTCGAGTCCAAAATAAATTTTAAATATGGATAACAATAGGCTCGATCAAAGTTGACCGAGTCTATAAAGTGGACAAACTCAGTCCCGATGTGTTGATCGAATCTGACACTTGTTGACCGAGTCTGCCCCGTGTCGAGGCATGTCGACACGAGTGCGTCGACCTCCTAGCCGAGTTCGTGTGACATAGATACAACAATACACACATATTCACAGAATCATAGGCACACACACAATTGGCCCTTTCCCCCTTTCCAAGGGGAAGCCCTTCGCGGCCACAAAGAGGGGGTGGAACAAGTTGGCCCTGGCTAGAAAACCCTAGGCTATAAGGAAGCCCAAAACAAGAGAATGGGTAAGGAAAGACAAAGAAGGAAGAAAGAAAGGAAGAGAGGTCAAGCCAAACCCTAACCGTAGCAAGGAAGGGAAGAGAGAGAGGGGGGAGAAAGAGGTAAGTGATGGAGGAGGTGAGGCAAAGGAAGGATGAGGGTAGAGTTTATTGGGAATGTGAGAAAGAGAGGGAGGAAGAGTAGTAAGAGGGGTTGGTGGTGATGGACAAGGGTCATGGCAGGTCAACGTCGATGGTAAGCTATACTAGCACACAAACTCACACTCACACAAAGAGATCAGTACCTTGTGTGATGTTTCACTGAGACGTTGGTCGTTGATTGCCAGCCACAATAGAAGGCTATGGTGTTGAATTGAGGGACAATGAGAGTAGTGAGTGTCAAAGGGGCAAGGCGAGAGCCTCCTTCATCTTTCGATTTAGGTAACCCTTCACAGTCAAAATACATTAACTTTTTAGGGTTTTTCTAGGATTGGATGAAATAAACAAAATGATGAAACAAACAACTTGTTCTATTCATTCTATAACAATTGTACCAAGTCCAACATTTGTTTTGATTGTACAAGATGTGGTGCTCCTTGTGTCTAACGTTTGTTTCGACTAAACAAGAGGCTATGCTCCTTGTGTCCAAAGTTTGTTTTATGATGTATGCAGACAACATGAATACACATGGATAATGGGTTAGATAACTTTGTTTTGGTTCATACGACTCTGTCTATTCGACCATACGAGTGTTTTGACATGTTTATTATGGATTTTAGCCTCATATATGAATATTAGCTTGGATCTAAAAACTAGAAAAAATTTTACAATTTGACTCATTTGAGAAAAAATAAAAAATCATATTTTTTTTATATAAATGATTTAATCAATGTCGTATCACATCTAATTATGAAAGTTTATCATAAAAATATCAAACCCTAAAAGCAAATTAACTATAAAAAATCAAATTATCAAACCTTATTAAATCATAAATGCTTAAAATGCAATAATATAAATCATAAATAAACCAAAAAACCCTAAACTGTAAGAAAAACCCATAAAATTAAATAAAAACCATACACCAACCCCTAACCAAAGAAAAAAAATCCCTAATCAAATACAAGAAAATCCCTAATCAAATTAACTAATCTTAAAATACAATAAAATAAATCATAAATGAACCAAAAAACCCTAAACATTAAATTCATAATTACTAGAAATTGAACTAACAGAAAATTCTGAATCATAAACCTAACAAAAACAATGGGGTACCAAAATTTGATCATGATTATCTACAAAACGCATCAATCAAAAGAAGAATGTCATCCCAATTAAGATCACAATGAAAACCCATCAACCAAATAACAAACCAAACCAGAAAAATCAAATTACTGAAAAATCCAACACTAGAAGAACATCCCAAGGAAAACCTAAATTAAATAACATGCAAAAAAATTGATCACAAACACAAAACAAAATTAAAGAACCCCCACAAAACACAAACAAAAAAGAAACAAAATCTCATATATAATTTATGTGAATATTCTAGTTGATCCTTGGTCTTCCTCCCGGTGAAAATTAATTTTTGTGAATATGTGAACAAAATCACAACCAACATCCAGAGGGCAATCCTTCTGAAGGCTTCCTCGAAAGTTCTTTATTATTATTTTTTAGATTAATTTCCCCTTAAAATTACTGCAAATGAGCAAATAATAATATATGAAATAATCCATGATTCTCAAAATAAAATGGAAAAAATAGAGGCAGTCTAAAACATAATCATATTCTAAAAATTTTGAAAAGAGAAAAATACATATATCGATCTTCCATCATCATTATCTTTTATCAAATAATTAGTTTCATCCACCACCAAAAGTTTTCATCCCCTCGTTACTCCCTTTCCTTTCAGATTCATCCAAACCCTAATTTTGCCTTATGCATTTGATTAAGGCCGATTGGGGGGGGGTCAGAAGATCATCCAACCACACAAAACCTAGATTTCCTTAAACGAAAAAACGGCACGCCTAACGATTATAGTATTGTTTCCAGCCCTAACCTCAATCCCAACCCTAACCTGAATGAGCTCTCTTGGTGGGTAAGTGGGTCTTTGAAAACGATGCGCACAAAAACATCCCCTACGATCTTCAGCCATATCCTCACCGAAAACAATAGAGGAAGAAAACAACAAGGCCTTTAACAGAGAAAATCCCCAAATTACAGTACAGATGTGGCCAGATCTACATGTATCCCTCAATTTTTGGCCTCTACCTAGCTGTTTTCGATGCAGATCGTGCCCACCCTTCCTCCCCACCCATAGGCATGCACACACACACATAGAAAGAGACGGACTTGCAGACCTCGCCGGCTTCTTGCACTACGCATAAATTAAACCAAAAAGAAACAAAATCTCACCTCTGGCAACCGACACTGGTGACCCCCGGTGATCGATGCCGGTGATCCCCAGCGACCAACGTCGGTGACCCCCGACAACACTTCACCCCCTCCGGCCTCATCCTTCACCGCTGACCTCACACCGTCGCTGCTGCTTGCAAGAGAGAGAGAGAGAGTCAGGGTACCCCTTCCCCCGACTTTTCTTTTCGTAACACCCCGAGTCTACATTCTAAACATAATAGGGGATTTTTACGAAAATTATGTTGTTTTTTATGCAACGGATCCGCTCCGCGCGTTTACTGCTTCCAATGATTGATTGAAACCGTGTCTCCAGTGGGATTTCAATCCAAATCCCAATAGGAATAGGGGATCAAACATACTCTTAGGGGGGGGGTTTGTTACACTCCCACACAAAGACAAGTGACTCTCATAGCACATTGAAGGTGACAAAAAATTGCCACTCATTGGCTCCATCTCTCCTTGGTTTGGAAGTGGGAAAGATGTAACAAAAGTGATACAAAATGGAAAATCTGTATGATTTTTCTAACACTACCAAACCAAAGAAAAATTCTTTCTAAGAGTTTTTTTTAAAAAGTATACTTTTGGGCAAGTTTGAAAGTAGAAAAGATAAGAAAAAGATACACAAATTGAAAATTTTATATAGTTTTTTCTACCTTTCCAAACTAGAGAAATTTTGTCTCCAAGAGTTTTTCTAAAAAGTGACAGTAAACATTCCTCCACAGGGCAAGGATGAGGAATGCTTCCTATCAACATAAAATGGTGAGGTCCACACTCAACCACCCATCTCACCACCACTCACCATTTCACCATCATCCATCTCATCACCATGACCACCGTGCATCTCACCAACACCACCCACTGCCACCATCACCAGCATCCATCTCACCAACACCACCCACCACCACCATCACCCACCTCTCACAAAACCACCCTCCACATGATGATTTTCCACTATCACCACCATCCATCTCATCACTACCACCTACCATCACCCACCTCCTGAAAAATGACACCAGAGAAGTTTCACCACCACCACCACCCACGACCATTTTTCACCACTACCATCTTTCTCAACACTACCACCTCTCGAAAAACTGCTCTCCCCACTATCAATCACCAACATCCATCACTACCCACATCCCGCAAAATGGTGTCGGAGAAGCTCCACCACCCATGATTGTTCAACACCATCATCACTACCATCTATGTCACCACCACCACCCACCTCACTAAAAATCGCATCGGAGAAGCTCCACCACTACCCCCGCCTCCTCTCTCTTATTTTTTCAAGAATTTTCATTTTATTTTTCTCATGCTACCCTAACAAGTAAAAAAAAAATTATTTTAAAAAAATTATCATATCGAACCTTCAATAAGCAAAATTTTCTTTTCTCTTTCAAACGTGCCCATAAGAAACATTCTTTGATGGGAGGAAGTGGAGGGATATTTTTTACCAAGAGAAAATGAAGAGGTCCACTCCTCATCACCCATCTCACTACCACCACCCACGGTCACCACAATCACCCATCTCACCACCACCACCCACCATCACCACCATCATCCATCTCACCACCACCACCTATCACCCACCTCTCAAAAAACCGCCCTCCCCATGATGATTTTTCACTATCCATCACCACCATCCATCTCACCACTACCACTCACCGTCACCCACCTTCCAAAAAATGGCACTAGAGAAGATCCACCACCACCACCACCCCTATAATGATTTTTCACCACCATCCATCTCAATACCACCCACCTCTTGAAAAACCGCCCTCCTCACCATCAATCACCATTACTAACCATCATCCACATCCTGAAAAACGATACTGGAGAAGCTCCTCCACCACCACCTCACGATGATTTTCCACCACTACCATCACCACCATCCATCTCCCCACCATCACCCACCTCACAGAAAATCACATCCGAGAAGCTCCACCACTACCTCCTCCGCCTCCTCTCTTATTTTTTCAAGATTTTCCATTTTATTTTTCTTATGGTACCCAAACAAGCGAATATTTTTCATTGTATAAAAATTATCATATCAAAACTTCTTATACAAAATTTTTCTTTTCCTATGAGAGTTTTTTGGCTTTCGAACGTGCTCACAAGAAACATTCTTCTATGAAAGGAGGTGGAGGAATGTTTTCTACAAAGAGAAAAAGCTGAGGTCCACTCTCCATCACCCATCTCACCACCACCCACCATCACCACCGACCACCACCATCCATCTCACCACCACCACTAGCCACCACCATCCATCTCACCACCATCACCCACCTCTCGAAAAACCACCCTTCCCACGATGATTTTCCAATATTCATCACCACCGTTCATCTCACGACTACCACTACCACCCACCTCCCGAACAACCTCCCTCCCCACCATCATCAATCACCCACATCCTGGAAAATGGTGCCAAAAAAGCTCCACCACCAACACCTCACAATGATTTTCTACCACTACCCACTTCATGAAAAAATCACGCCAAAGAAGCTCCACTCTACCCCTCTTCCTCTCTCTCATTTTTTAAGATTTTTCATTTTATTTTTCTCATGCTACACAAACAAGTGAAAAAATTTTGTTTTAAAAAAAATGAGTTTTTCTTGATTTCAAATATACCCTTTATCTCTGTATCCCTCGAAAAGCAAAGGAATTCTCTTTCCTTGAAAGTGCTTGGAGGGAAAGTGCTTCCCCATGGGAAGGTATGAACCCATTTTGATAGGAGACTTGCTTCTTTGCATTTATTATGTGGCCTCTACCACATATCTCTCATGGACATGTTTGTTTTACTCATTGTAGGAAATAGGCTTATTTCCTATGAAAGAAAGCTTCTTTCATAGGAAAGGGCATGAAACAAACACCTCTTAATGTTTTAAAACCTAACAAACTGAATTGGGCCAGCCCATGTTGGCCTGTTTTGGGCCAGGCAGGGTCAAATACCTAGTTCGGGCTGAGCTGAGGTCCAAACTACTAGCCCAGTCCCAGTCGATGGCGGCCTGAGCTGGGCTAGCTTGTGGGCGGCATGTCCCATTGCCCACCTCTAATAAATAACAGCTGTATTGCTAGGTTTACTGAAAAAAGTCAGATTTTTTAACGTCACGACAAGTGAGTAGACCATTTAGAGAGTGGCACAGACAAATTTATATAATTGATTATCATACTGCGGGTCAATGGACCTGTATTTGATTATCATTGTTTATTCGATAAGGAGTATGTATTTGATTAAGATTTTTTTATGGTCATATGTATATTTAAAGATATCAAATATCAAACAATCACCAATTGATATTGTACTAAAATTTGATGCTAAAATATTTACATATTTTCATCAAATAAATTTAAAAGAAAGCTTGTTTTTTAATAAATAAGCAATGATAAAAACACTTAACAGTTCAAATTGAGCAAAAAATACCTGAAAATGATTTTTAGAAGGTATTAATGGAACCTAACAAAAAACAAGGGGTAGGATCTCTCTCTCTCTCTCTCTCTCTCTCTCTCTCTCTCTCTCTCTCTCTCTCTCTCTCTCTCTCTATATATATATATATATATATATATATATATATATATATATATTAGGCCTTGCATAAGCCTGCTTGGGGTCGGGTCCTAGTTGAAAAACTAGGCCAAAGATTGGCCATGATGAGCTGGGCTACAGGCTACTCGTGGACCGCCCAGCCCTTTGTCCAGCCCTACTCATTGATATAGTATAAGGTGTATTGCGTCCACCTATTCCTTGATGTAGATTGTTTGACGTGCGCGCACACACACATGCATGCACAGTCCAAATGTTGAATCAGGGTATCGTGCCTGTGACGATCCAGATCTAAACCACGGGATTTGCTGATATCAGGCTGAATATGAGAAGGACCTAAGAAGGGTAAGTTCCATTTCATCCGTTATGATCCGAAGCGGCTTGGATCAAACAAAAAAGAAAAAGGGTTTGTCAATAGGCATTGGCTTGGAGCAAATGGGACAAAAGTTTGAGCTAAAATTGACAAAGTATATGTTGTTTCCAGCTGTAGAAGGAAATCACGCTAATCAAATCTGCGAAATGGGTAAAGTGATCTAAGAGGTATTAAATAACAGCCAGGGATTTAGGAAGTTGTTGTATTCTATTTTTGACTTTCTTTATCTTTTTCTAGAAACTATTATGTTGTGGAGATGTGTATATAAGTCTTGTACACAAGGTTGTAAACTTAATGAATTCAAGATATTCTTTCCCTCATTCGTTCCTTTTTCTTGACATGGTATCAAAGTCAGGTTAAGAGGAATAATACTTGAGGTCTGATCCAGCAGTGCACCTCATTCTTGGTGTAATTCTTTGGTTTTGGTCCAACCTATTGTCAGAACAGGTTGGTTGTGTTTTGCTATTTTCCACCCTTCTACGAATCGAAGTATCGTCTGTTGTCACCACGAGCATCGGCTCAACATCACCATCCCAAACAACTTAGATTACTTCTAGTATCATGTCCGTTGATGCCAACACAAACAGTCCTTATTATCTTCATCATTCAGGCAATCTGGGTCAGATATTGGTTTCTAACCTCCTCACATGCGACAACTATGCATCCAGCACTCAGGCCATGAATGTCGCTTTGATAGCCAAAAATAAAATGGGTTTTGTTGATGGCAGTCTTCCTGAACCGGATGCATCTTCTCCAAATGCTATAGCATGGATTAGATATAATGGCATGGTTCTTTCTTGGCTTTTTAACTCTTTCACTAAGGAGGTTGCAAATAGTGTCTTGTATGCCAAAACGGTGGCTGAAGTTTGGTGTGAACTTCATGAGTGTTTTGCTCAAGTGAATGGACTTCGTATGTTTTGGTTGCAAAGATCCATTATGACTTTTCATAAAGATAATTTATCAGTTTCTGCCTATTATACAAAGTTGAAAATGCATTAAGATGAGCTTAGTGCTCAGCTTGTTTTGCCGTCTTGTTCGTGTGGGCCGGCTAAGGCGTTGTCCGGTTATAGGCAAAATGAGAAATTAATTCAATTTCTCATGGGGCTAAATGAGTCCTATGTGGGAGTTAGAAGCAATATTCTTGTTATAGACCCCCCGTCGACAGTTAATAAAGCCTATAATCTTCTTTAAGAAGAGCGTCAATGAGATGTTTGTATTCCTTGACTTGTGGAAGGAAATGTGGTCGCGGTTGCTAAAAAAAATATCAGATTTCAAAAAAATCGATGTGATAGTCAATTCAAAAGAAATAAGAGGCCTAAATGTGATCATTGTGGGAATGTAGGCCACGTTAAAGACAAATGCTATGATTTGCATGGGTTTTCGACATGCCCTAATACTTAGGTTGTCGCCAATGCATTCCATGCCAATTCAACTCCATAGGAATCCATGCTCGTCGCTCCTCAGTTAACCATGGATTAGTACAACTAACTTTTATCTCTACTTGCGACAGGTAAAGAAAGTCTGATGGTGAACATGACTGGTAATGACATCTCTTGTTTTTCTTCTTTCCATTCTACTAGTTGGATTTTAGATACTAGAGCCACCAATCACATGTGTTATTCTTTATCTTTAATGACTAATGTCAAAAAGTACACTGGCCACAAGCCTATCAAACTTCCAAGTGGAACAACCACTTCAATGTCTCATATTGGCCAAGTCATTTTGTCTTCAAAACTTACCCTTTATAATGCGTTATTTGTTTCGTTCTTCAAGTTAAATTTCATATCCACCTCTAAACTTTGTCAATTTTACAATTATAATGTCAGCTTTTCTAAATCCTCATGCAAAATGCAGGACCTGAAGACGAAGAAGATGAATGGATCAGGTAGAGAATACTTGAGACTTTATATTCTTGATGATAGTGGGAGTATAGTAGCTGCCACCTTAGTGAATAAGGATCATATGAATGTATGGCACATGTGTTTGGGTCATGTCTCTGATTTACGTTTAAAATCTTTATTTAAAGACTGTGATTTGATGCAAAATAAACAAGTCATGTGTAAAATTTATCCTTTTGTCAATGTGTTATTTTCCACCCTTCTACTAATTGAAGTATCGTCTGTTGTCACCACGAGCATTGGTTCAACGTCACCATCCCAAACAACTTAGATTACTTCTAGTATCATGTCCGCTGATGCCAACACAAACATTCCTTATTATCTTCATCATTCAGACAATCTGGGTCAGATATTGGTTTCTAACCTCCTCACATGTGACAACTATACATCCAGCACTCGGGCCATGAATGTCGCTTTGACAGCCAAAAATAAGATGGGTTTTGTTGATGGCAGTCTTCCTTAACCGGATGCATCTTCTCCAAATGCTATGGCATGGATTAGATGTAATATCATGGTTCTTTCTTGGCTTTTTAAATCTCTCACTAAGGAGGTTGCAGATAGTGTCTTGTATGCCAAAACGGTGGCTGAAGTTTGGTGTGAACTTCATGAGCGTTTTGCTCAAGTGAATGGACCTCGTATGTTTTGGTTACAAAGATCCATTGTGACTTTTCATCAAGATAATTTATCAGTTTCTGGCTATTATACAAAGTTGAAAATGCATTAAGATGAGCTTAGTGCTCAGCTTGCTTTGCCGTCTTGTTCGTGTGGGCCGGCTAAGGCGTTGTCCGATTATAGGCAAAAAGAGAAATTAATTCAATTTCTCATGGGGCTAAATGAGTCCTATGTGGGAGTTAGAAGCAATATTCTTGTTATGGACCTCCCGTCGACAGTTAATAAAGCCTATAATCTTCTTTAAGAAGAGCGTTAATGAGATGTTTGTATTCCTTTACTTGTGGAAGGAAATGTGGCCGTGGTTAATAAAAAAAATATCAGATTTCAAAAAAATCAATGTGATAATCAATTCAAAAGAAATAAGAGGCCTAAATGTGATCATTGTGGGAATGTAGGCCACGTTAAAGACAAATGCTATGATTTGCATGGGTTTTCGCCATGCCCTAATACTCAGGTTGTCGCCAATGCATTCCATGCCAATTCAACTCCAAAGGAATCCATGCACGTCGCTCCTCAGTTAACCATGGATCAGTACAACTAACTTTTATCTCTACTTGCGACAGGTAAAGAAAGTCTGATGGTGAACATAACTGGTAATGACATCTCTTGTTTTTCTTCTTTCCATTCTACTAGTTGGATTTTAGATACTAGAGCCACCAATCACATGTTGCTCTTTATCTTCAATGATCAATGTCAAAAAGTACACCGGCCTCAAGCCTATCAAACTTCCAAGTGGAACGACGACTTTAGTGTCTCATATTGGCCAAGTCATTTTGTCTTCAAAACTTACCCTTTATAATGTGTTATTTGTTTCGTCCTTCAAGTTAAATCTCATATCCACCTCTAAGCTTTGTCAATTTTACAATTATAATGTCATCTTTTCTTCTTCCTCATGCAAAATGCAGGACCCAAAGACGAAGAAGATGAATGGATCAGGTAGAGAATACTTGAGACTTTATATTCTTGATGATAGTGGGAGTATAGTAGCTGCCACCTTAGTGAATAAGGATCATATGAATGTATGGCACATGTGTTTGGGTCATATCTCTGATTTACGTTTAAAATCTTTATTTAAAGACTGTGATTTGATGCAAAATAAACAAGTCATGTGTGAAATTTATCCTCTTGTCAATGTGCTATTTTCCACCCTTGTACGAATTGAAGTATCGTTTGTTGTCACCATGAGCATCGGCTCAACGTCATCATTCCAAACAACTTAGATTATTGGTAGTATCATGTCCGTTGATGCCAACAAAAATAGTCCTTATTATCTTTATCATTCAGACAATCTGGGTCAGATATTGGTTTCTAACCTCCTCACATGTGACAACTATGCATCCAGCACTCGGGCCATGAATGTCGCTTTGACAGCCAAAAATAAGATGGGTTTTGTTGATGGCAGTCTTCCTGAACCGGATGCATCTTCTCCAAATGCTATGGCATGGATTAGATGTAAAAGCATGGTTCTTTCTTGGTTTTTTAACTCTCTCGCTAAGGAGGTTGCAGATAGTGTCTTGTATGCCAAAACAGTGGCTGAAGTTTGGTGTGAACTTCATGAGCGTTTTGCTCAAGTGAATGGACCTCATATGTTTTGGTTGTAAAGATCCATTGTGACTTTTCATCAAGATAATTTATCAGTTTCTGCCTATTATACAAAGTTGAAAATGCATTAAGATGAGCTTAGTGCTCAACTTGCTTTGTCGTCTTGTTCGTGTGGGCCAGCTAAGGCGGCCACATACACAGTTCAAATGAATCCTACACAAACCGATCATCCTCTCAATCCAACCCATAATCTCACCCAAGATCCATAATTGATTCAAACTCATTCTCTTGTACAAAGTAACCCACAAGTCTCAAGATTCGTTTCTACCAAGTTTATTTACAATACATAGAAGAATTTCATAGAAAAGTGCTACAAACCCAAAATTGTGAGACCATTGACCAGCAAATTGTTAAGTTTATTGTTGGACTTCACAATTGCTTTTTCCTTAAATTGTATAATGTCTTATTTATATCCTTAGAACAAGCTTTTCAATGTGCATTGCATTTTGAAGCAGAACTGAAATCCGCTCCAAATCCCCCTTCAAAGCCTAATAAAAACTTGAGCCAAGACAAACCCACTCTAAGCTTAAACCCAAATTTGGTTGACCCAATCCCAAAAGAACCATTTCATGCATTACCTTCTATCTAGATCCAAACTTCACTATACCCACCTCGCTTAAACCAAACCTGCCCCAAAACTTGAGCTTGTTTGAAGTGCATCACTAACACTATATGGAGCGCAAGATAATGGAGCAAGAAGTCCATTTTGTTGGTTCATCAACTTCTTCATATTGGATCAAACAAGTCTTATAGTCATTTGATCCAGATCAATATTTGGATCCATATGACTACGAATGGTTTGGAAAAAATATTTCAAGCTTCCAAACACATACCAGAATAGTTCAGACTACTCAGTTTGTGGATCCGCAATGAAATTCATTTTCATATTGTGAGTCAAAAACACAGAAGGTGCAACAGAATTGGAAGAAACACAAGTGCAATCCAGACTTTAGACAAAGTCTTCTCTAACTCTGGGAGAATGATGCAGGAGCGGAGCAGAAGACCCGAGTCCATAAATGATATGTTTGAATCTATTTTAGATTTTAAATTTTGTTTTGGATCTTTGTGTTTAGATATTGGATTTTTATGCCTGATTCATATTATTACGATAAGTTTTATTTTTTTAAAAGTTATTTCAATAAGTTAATTAATTTGATTATAATTAGAAAACTCTCATCTATAAAAAATTGAAAGGTCTAGGAGCTTGATCATGCATAATTTTTATGCATAAATTCATACATTTACATGCATGATCATGTGCAATAATTGCTTAAAAATACTTGTTTGTGAAGGCTTTTCAAAGTTTTTTATCAAATTACAATTTGAGCAATCTGAGCCTTTTTTGAATATTTAATTAAGTTTTTGGAAAATACTTTAAAAAAATAGAGTTGTTTGAAATATCTAAAAAATATACAAACTCTTTTTGAAAAAGTTTTCCAAAACCTAATTAAAACATTATAAATAGAAGGTGTTGAGAAAGAGGGGGTGTCTCCCACCTAGAGAATCATGCCCCCCTCTCTCTCCTCTCCTCTTGTTCTTTCTCTCTCTCTACCAGCCGACTTCTTATTCTTCTTCTTCTCCTCTTTTTCTCCCTCCTCTACCCTTTTTCCTCGTCGGCATCTTCTTCTTCTTTCATCAAGGGGTGCAACGTGAAGAACATAAATCGTGGAGAGGCCGCTCTTTTCTCGATCCTTCCGTCGGAGATAGATCGTAAGGTTTGTTTCTTTCCTTTTATTCTCTTTATTTTATTTAGATCGGTTGCAAGTAGCTTAATTTATTTTCAACATTACAGTTTGACGTTATACCTTCGTTTCTGCATATTCGAGTAGGATTATGTTGCATCATAGGATGGTTTCTTTAGAGTTTCTTATTCTAACCATATTTTATTTTCTTAGAAAACACAGTAGGTATTCATATTTGTAGGCCAACATACGAATCTACATGATTTATCATTCACACATGTAAGCTTGCCTTGTGAAACGTTGATGGGTCAGTATAGATTTCTGAGTGCATACAGCTCATGATCGGACGATATTTTCAGAAAGAAAATGTCATCTACAAATTGTGTTGATTTGCATGACTTGCAGACCATGCTCGTTTAATCTATAGTTTTACATGCACAGGAAATCCGGTCTTGATTAGAGCAAACTTAGCATTGAATTTTTTTTTTCTGATCGGACCCAGACTACGTTGTTCATATTGCCTCAGTTTACCATGATTTCTCGATTCATAATTTTTTTTTCAGACGCAAGGTTTGCATATGTTCCAACACTGATCCATCATTGCGTATAGTAACCGAACTGTGTGTTGTATGGCTCCACATGCTCAATGTTGGTGAAACTGCATAGGCCTGCATAGTTGCAATAGATGTTGCATGTTATAGTTAGATCAATATATAATTTTTTATAAATAACTTAAACTAGGTTGTTGACTCGTTGTTTATTTGATTAGCTAACTAGTTTGTTTAGAGTTGTGCTCTATGGCATGATACTACCAGTAATCTAAGTTGTATGGGATGATGACGTTGAGCCGATGCTCATGGTGACAACAAACGATACTTCAATTCGTACAAGGGTGGAAAATAGCACATTGACAAGAGGATAAATTTCACACATGACTTGTCTATTTTGCATCGAATCACAGTCTCTAAATAAAGATTTTAAACGTAAATCAGAGACATGACCCAAACGCATGTGCCATACATTCATATGATCCTTATTCACTAAGGTGGCAGCTACTATACTCCCACTATCATCAAGAATATAAAGTCTCAAGTATTCTCTACCTGATCCATTCATCTTCTTCGTCCTCGGGTCCTGCATTTTGCATGAGGAAGAAGAAAAGATGACATTATAATTGTAAAATTGACAAAGTTTAGAGGTGGATATGAGATTTAACTTGAAGGACGAAACAAATGACACATTATAAAGGGTAAGTTTTTAAGACAAAATGACTTGGCCAATATGAGACACTAAAGTGGTTGTTCCACTTGGAAGTTTGATAGGCTTGAGGCCAGTGTACTTTTTGACATTGGTCATCAAAAGATAGAGAGCAACACATGTGATTGGTGGCGCTAGTATCAAAAATCCAACTAGTAGAATGGAAAGAAGAAAAACAAGAGATGTCATTACCAGCCATGTTCACCATCAGACTTTCTTTACCTGTGGCAAGTAGAGATAAAAGTTAGTTGTACTGATCCATGGTTAGCTGAGGAGCGATCGGCAAGGTTTCCTTTGGAGTTGAATTGGCATTGAATGCATTGGCGGAAACCTGAGTATTAGAGCATGGCGAAAACCCATGCAAATCATAGCATTTGTCTTTAATGTGGCCTACATTCCCACAATGATCACATTTAGGCCTCTCATTTCTTTTGAATTGACTATCACATTGATTTTTTTGAAATCTGATATTTTTTTTAGCAACCGCGGCCACATTTCCTTCCACAAGTAAAGGAATACAAACATCTCATTGACGCTCTTCTTAAAGAAGATTATAGGCTTTATTAACTGTCGGCGGGGGGTCCATAACAAGAATATTGCTTCTAACTCCCACATAGGACTCATTTAGCCCCATAAGAAATTGAATTAATTTCTCATTTTGCCTATAACCGGACAATGCCTTAGCTGGCCCACACGAACAAGACGACAAAGCAAGCTGAGCACTAAGCTCATCTTAATGCATTTTCAACTTTGTATAATAGGCAGAAACTGATAAATTATCTTGATGAATCCTACACAAACCGGTCATCCTACACAAACCGGTCATCCTCTCAATCCAACCCATAATCTCACCCAAGATCCATAATTGATTCAAACCCATTCTCTTGTACAAAGTAACCCACAAGTCTCAAGATTCGTTTCTACCAAGTTTATTTACAATACATAGAAGAATTTCATAGAAAGGTGCTACAAACCCAAAATTGTATCCTACACAAACCGGTCAAAATTTACAATACATAGAGGATGACCGGTTTGTGTAGGATTCATTTGAACTGGGTATTCATCAGGTTGTTGGATATAGGTAGGATATAATTGTGTTGTATAGGATAGTGATTGGGCATGGGTAGAATCTGATTGGATTATAACTAGATTTGGATAATGGTTGTAGGTTGGATCTTGAATTAGGTTAAGGTTTGGGTAAGAGTTTTGGTCAACTTGGGGTGGGTTTGATGGATTTTGAAGTAGGACAGGGTTTAAAGTAGGTTAAAGGGTGTTAAATGGAGGTTTTATGTTGATTTGGGTATTATATAATGGGGTTTGGATCTTGAAACTGAATTTGGGTATGAGAACAGGTTCATACGGATTGTGAGAGGGACTGAACTAGGGTGGAAAACTGGTTCATTTCTGAATTGGTTCCTCTCAAGTCATGAGAGGAAAGTCTCCCTCCCACGTTACGAAAGTCACCAGCTTCCCCAAATGGTGGAGGGAGACTGGAGGGGGTGTGGTTGTAGACCAGCGGTGGAGAGGCATCCAATGGACTGTCGCCAGTCGGCCAGGCATGTCATCAGTCTGGAGTAGCTGTTGACCACCTTTCAATGCAAACCCGACCGACGATGGCTGGATGAAGGGAACAAGGAGGGGCAAACAGAGGAAAGTCAAGTGTTGAGGCAGCGATCGACCAAGCCTATCGTCGATCAAAGATGGTCAGCAGCCACTAGTCAACACTGGCTTGCCTTTCAAGGCTGCTGACTAGGTGAGACGAAGAGAATGAAGGGGAGGAAGGAGAATAGTTAGGGTTAGTCAACCCTCTCTCATCGGCCCACATTAAGAAGTCGGCAGCAAAACCATCAGTCGAGGGCCAGGCACTTTGTCAGTGGCCACCATCCGAACCGTTCTTCATTAGCCTAGAATCCACTGTGGGTGGTCAAGGGAGAGTAAAATGGGGAAAAAGTAGGGAGGGAAGGAGGGTGAGGAGAGCCATCATTACTATGGCACACCACCCAATGGGGCAAGGTAGAAGATGATGTTGGTGATGATGAGTAGAAAGGTAGAGAATGTAGCTGGGCCGATATCGATTGTTGCCATGATGAAAATTGTGATGACTGTCATGCACAGATATTCAGATTGATCATGCGGCCACAGGGCCTCACTTGTTGACTACCAAGCTTGCAATTGATTGGTATAACTATAAGACATTTGATAGATTGTTGACATTTCTGGAGTTTTGCTTCATGAATTTGTAGGATCTTCCCTCGATTAAATCGAGGTGAAAAGCTTTCTCTCATACCACTTTTGATGTAAAGCAAGCCAACTTGATTTATGAGAAAATCTACCATCTACGATTATATCCAAGAAAAACTAAAAAAAAAGGTAAGAGATAATAAGAAATTAAAATATTTGAAAATTAAAAAAAGAAATATTGAAACTTATCTCATATTCAACTTCTTAAGCCCTAGACCTCTCGTCTTTTCATAGATGAGAGTTTCCTAATTACAATCAAATTAATTAACTTATTAATTTGATGTAAATCGAGAGGGCCTGATTTATGAGAAAATCTATCAACTATGATTATATATAGGAAAAGTTGAAAAAAGGCAAGAGATAATAACAAATTAAAATTTCTAAAAATTAAAAAAATAAATATTGAAATTTATCTCATCTTCAACTCCCTAAGCTCCTAGACTTCTCATCTTTTTATAAATGAGAGTTTCATAATTATAATCAAATTAATTAACTTATTTAGATAACTTCTAAAATAATAAAACTTATCATAATAATATGGATTAGACATAAGGATCAAATATCTAAACACAAATATCTAAAATAAAATCTAAAACTAGAATAGATCTAAAAGGATCCTTTATAGACTCGGGTCTTCTACTCTGCTTCTGCATCATGTTCATACCGAATTGAAAAGTGATTAGACCTCTTTCTAAATGACAGCTTCTAAGTGGTAAGTGCTTTGCTCAAGGTTTCTAGTTTTAAAGCATTGCATTTTGTCAGGTCCCTATCAAAATGTTATCATTCTAAATGGCCTATATTCATAACAAAAATAACCTTATTCAATCAAATAGATGTCATAGTACAATAAACAATCTCACGGTTATTCTTGGGAAAAATCTCAGCAAGGAAAATCTCACAATATTTTTATCAATTTGTTTTTTCTAAAAATACCCAAAAATATCAACATAAAGAAATACAAAAAGGTGTCAAAATATGTTTTTATCGCATAATATCATGATAAAAGCATGATTTTCTCAAAAGAAGAGATTAAAAATGCACTTTTTTAGGTTTTTTAAAAGAATAAAATATATTATAGACAGATAAAAAATTATGATTATAATCATTTTCTTTTCTTTTTTTTGAGTTGGGGATCCTAACGATTCACCAATGTGCAGTCATTAATAGAAGTGTTTTTGCTTAGCTTATCAAAAAAATTAAAAAATGATTGCATCGCTCTTAGGGAAAGCAAATACTTCCAAAACCATAGGTTGCATAACCTAAAAACATGTTGATGACTAGTGTTTGAAAGATTCACTCAGTGGGTATGATAACTGAGCTCGAACCAGGTGTGTTTGAAGACACGTGTTAGATGCACTATCTTTTTATATGATACTTGCCTTACTTAGGATCAAGTCTTTGGTGTAATGGGTATTCATGCAACTTCAGGATATAATTGAGGTTTCACTTGCTCACAAAAATTGGCCTATACCCTGAATAAAACTAAGCAACTTGACGTAGATCACCTTAAATAGCCTCTCAACTAGGTTAGGTAGACTTTAAGCAGGTACCCTAGGCTTAATTTAGGTAGAACCTTGACTAAATCAAGGTCTGAAGTTATTAGAGTGAGAGATAGAAAAAGCACTAGGGAAGAGAGAGATCGAGTGAGCTGGAAAACTCAAGAGAGTAGGGAGAGAGGAGGCTCATGAGTGAGTGACAGAGAGAGCTATGAGTGATGGTGGGAATGAGAGAGGGTTAGGATATATATAAGCCCAACCCTAACAACAGCAATAAAAGGCATAGTTTGGCCAGCCTTAATGGCCCAAACAACTAGTCAAGTGAGACACATTGGCTAGGTGCGATCAATGAATAAAAAAGATATAAAACCTGGTCCAAAGTAACTCCAATGTGGTCAAGAAGATCCAAATCTTGGGTTAGAGTCAATTTTCAACAGGGAGAAGCGTCTAATGGACCATTTGACTATAAATGCCCCATGCAGAAGACCTTGAACAAGTTTTGGTCAAGGTCAAAAGGGTTTCAATGGGTAAGAAGACTTAGTCAATGTCTAAAACTGTTTGGTTAATGCTCATAATGGGTCAGTCAAAAGTTAAAAAGAGCATGTCAAAGATTTGAGGATAAAACCATCACAAGATAAAAAAGATTGGTCAAAGTTAGAGACCAAACCAAACCGAACTGAACTGAGTTGGGCCAAGCCAAGCTAAAACCAAAACCTAAATTCAAATTTCAATTGACGTGCCCTAATGAACCTTGCTCGTAAGTGCAACTCTTCACTATATAAACACGTGAAGGTCTCACCTAAACTTTTAAAAATAAATGAAGGCACACTAACTTACTTAAATATAGAAAATGAAGGCACACTAACTTTTAAAAATAAATGAAGGCACACTAACTTTTAAAACTACGTTCTCACTCAATAGTTAAAAAAAAAAAAGCCCAACAACTGGTCTCTCTAGATAAGCCTAATCAAAAGTTAGGTCACCTGATGAAGCAGAAACCGTCGTCACATTAACAACGTTTTTTGTTTAACCAATGGGGGCTACGCTTGCTCGGTAGGAGCTGTTAACGCACGTCACCTTGTGTTGGGCCGTTGCAAGTTCAAATCCCAATGATACCAATGGTATGATGTATATCTGTTTGGGGTCTGCTAACCCCTGATTGCCAATCAACAATGACGAGATTTTGCTACAAAATTTGTATAATTCCATAATGAATGCTAAAATTTTCGGATGGGTATCGTTGAATACTAGAATCTAGATGCTAATGGTAAAGTTTGTAAATGAAACGGCTTCTTTGAAGAAAATATGAGAATTCCAATATGTAGGCCAACTAAAAGTAAAGCACTACAAAACGCCTTTTTATCACCAGCATGATTCTTTGTCGTTATTACACCTGATTCAGCAAGCTGCCAACAAGAGGAATCATGACAGCCGTGACGCACACCAAATTTCGTTCACATCCACTGACCCACATTCTCCATAAAACCAAAATCTATTGTTCTTTGACTCACAGCAATGGCAGCCATGAACAAGATACTCCAACTCTTCTTCCTCTTCCTTCTTTCCCTTCCAATCCTCTCTAAATCATCAAGCTCCATTGCAGAAGTTCAAGCTCTCATCGAGTTCAAAATGTCAATCATTGAAGACCCACTGGGCTCCCTCTCTGACTGGGTAGACACTAACCACTATTGCAATTGGTCTGGCATTTCCTGTGACCCTTCAGACCAGTCTGTGGTATCCATCTCTTTAGTAGAGAAGAAGCTAAGAGGAACCATTTCACCCTTCATTGCCAACATCTCAAATCTTCAAAGCTTAGACTTAACTTCAAATTTCTTCATGGGTACCATCCCATTTGAGTTGGGCTTCAACTCTAAGCTCACAAATCTTGTTCTTTTTGATAATTCCTTGACAGGAGCTATCCCTTCCCAGTTGGGTCTTCTTCAAAACCTTCAAATCCTTGACATGGCCAATAATTTCTTGAATGGGAGCATCCCTGATAGCATCTGCAACTGTTCAGCCTTAGCCGGCCTTGCGTTGGCGACGAACAATCTCACTGGTATGATCCCTTCAAACATTGAAAACTTGAGCAATCTTCAGGTTTTTAACGCTTTTGCAAATGGATTAGAGGGTTCAATTCCTGCTTCTATTGGTAGATTGAGAGAATTGCAAACTTTGGATTTGAGTCTGAACCAGTTGAGTGGCACTCTGCCATCTGAATTTGGAAACCTCCATAATCTTCAAATACTTCAGCTAATGAATAATAGATTGGTGGGAAGGATTCCTGCAGAGTTGGGTAACTGTAAAAATTTGACTGACTTGAATCTTTATAGCAATGAGTTCAATGGAAGTATACCTACCGAGCTTGGACGTCTGATTAATGTGGAGAAATTGAGATTATACAAAAATAAGTTGTCGGGAACGATTCCTTCATCTCTCTCGTTGTGCAAGTCTTTGAGCCATTTGGGTCTTTCAGTAAATGAGCTCACTGGTTCGATTCCTCCGGAGATTGGATCATTGACATTGCTCCAGTCTTTGACAATCCACGACAACAGATTAACTGGACGCATCCCTTCAACTATGTCCAACCTGTCCAACCTTGTGTATTTGTCCATGAGCATCAATTTCTTGGGAGGGCAGATCCTGCCCGGCATTGGCCAACTCTATAATTTGCAGGTTTTGATCCTGTCTGATAACCAGCTTGAAGGGCCAATACCTTATAGCATCTCGAATTGTTCCAATTTGTTGAACTTCACCCTGACATATAATAAACTCACAGGATCATTCCCTGTTGGTTTTGGTAAACTGAAGAGTCTTACTTATTTTTCTCTTGGGGTAAATAGAATCGGTGGGGAGATACCAGAAGATTTGTACAATTTTACTCTACTGAAGACCCTGGATTTGGGAGGGAACAAATTTAGTGGATCACTGAGTTCAGGAATTGGTAAGCTTGTGAATCTCACAACATTCAGGGTGCAATCAAACTCGTTAACAGGAGAGATCCCAAGGGAGATTGGAAATTTAAGCAATTTGCTGTCATTAAAGCTTAATAGAAACAGATTCAGTGGTTCAGTTCCAGGAGAGATTGGGCTGCTTTTTAATCTACAGGGACTCGATCTCTCTGAAAACAATCTTAGTGGTTCTATTCCTGATCAGGTTTTCCAGCTGAAACAGCTGACAGAACTTAATTTCAGCACAAACCAGTTTACTGGAACCATTCCCGAATCCATCTCCAATCTTCAATGGTTGGCATCATTAGATCTGAGCAGAAATATGCTTAATGGTTCTCTTCCTGTAGGCTTGAGATCTCTGAACAGGCTTCTAGCATTGGATGTCTCCAGAAATCAGCTGAGCGGGTTCATTCCCAGGTCTCTTATATCAGCCTTGAAATCCATGCAGTTAACTCTGAATTTATCTGACAATTTCTTTTCAGATTCACTTCCGGTTGAATTAGGAGGACTATCTATGGTCCAGAACATTGATGTCTCAAGAAATAATCTCTCTGGAAGCATTCCCTTGACACTCGATGGCTGCAAGTCTCTCCTAACACTTGATTTATCAGACAACATGTTATCTGGTAGAATTCCTGACAGCATTTTCTATAGCCAGAGTTCTCTCATAAATCTGGACTTCTCTAACAACCACTTAGAAGGTGAAATCCCAGAACAAGTAGGAAACCTGAAAGAACTTGTGTCCCTTGATTTTTCTGTTAACAATATCACTGGGAGTATTCCTGATACCTTGGGCAACATAACCACCCTTGAGCATCTGAACCTTTCTTTCAATCGATTTGAAGGTCCTGTACCTCAGGTGGGCATATTGAAAGAATTAAATGCATCTGACTTAGCTGGTAACCCTGGACTTTGTGGGTCAAAGTTTCTCAATCCTTGCAGTAAGAACTCCACACACATATATGAAAAATCCCACAAGATCTCGAAAAGAACCTTTATCATCATCATAAAGGCATGCCCTATCTTTCTATTAGTAATCCTTTTTTCTATAATTCTGATTGTAGTTATAGTTAAGCGTCAGAGAAGGGAAAGTGCAGGTGTCAATTCGGAAAAATCACTTTCATTGCCAGAGACTCTTACAAGGTATTCACAGACTGAGTTAGAGATAGCTACTGGAAATTTTGAGTTGAACAATGTTATTGGCAGTAGCATAACAAGCACTGTTTACAGAGGAAAACTTGAGGGTGGAAAGACTGTAGCCGTTAAGAGGCTCAATCAACAGTTCTATGATGTACCAGAGAAGAGTTTCATGACAGAACTGAACATACTTAGCCAACTGAGGCACAGGAACCTGGTGAAGATATTGGGATATGCATGGGAAGCTGGGAGGTTCAAAGCTTTGGTTTTGGAGTTCATGGAGAATGGAAGCTTGGAAAATGTAGTACATGGTTCTGTAACTGATGAAAATCAAAGTTGGGACTTATCAGAGAGATTGGATGTCATCATTTGCATAGCAAATTCATTGGTCTATTTGCATAATGGTCATGACTTTCCCATAGTTCATTGTGATCTTAAGCCTTCAAATGTTTTGCTGGATAAAGATTGGGTTGCTCACGTGAGTGATTTTGGAACTTCTAGAATTTTAGAAGTTCATCTTCAAGAAGTAAGCAGTCTTTCTTCTTCTTCATCTGCGTTCCAGGGTACAATTGGCTACATCGCACCAGGTATTCTATCATTTAGTTAATTTTTTTAAAAGAAATTTTATTTGTTTTATTTGTGTAATCTTGGCAATGAGAGAATTTCTAGTTTCTAGGTCTTGTAAGGAAATGACCACTGGTTTGGACAACACTCAGGCTGCTATATTTTTGTTTGCCCCACTATCCATTTCAATGGGGTGCAGGTCTGCTAGGGGAACCACAATTCACATGCTTTGACCTTTGGGCCCCACCAAAGATGTGTGTCCAATGCATTACTGCAGTGGATTCATTATCAATTTTATGTTCAGCAGTGTTTTTAGTGCTAGATGCAATGCATATGCCAGGAATTTCACCTAATGATCAATGAAACTGGCAACGTAAACACAATTTGAACTGTGGGTTCCATAAGAAAAGTCCATATATTATTTTAAAATCACTGTCTAAAAATGAAACTCTATTATATGTTTTAGTATGAATGAAAATGGGAAAAAAGAAAAAGAAAAAGGATCTTCTGTTCACATTTAGACCTAGTGGTTCCTTATGAAGAATGGACATGAGTTATCACTAAGAGAAGGATATCTTTGGTTGACTTTGAAATTTTTTCCCTTTCTGTTTTTGTATCTCAGAATTAGCTTACATGAGAAGAGTTACAACAAAGGTTGATGTTTTCAGCTTTGGTATAATCATAATGGAGTTTTTGACCAAAAAAAGGCCTACTTCCACCATTCAAGGAGAGAATGGAGAAGCTATTACTCTGCAAAACTGGGTTGCCAATGGCCTCTCTAGTGGAACTGATGGTGCCATGGCCATGGTGGACAAACATCTAGTGCAGCATGAGTGGAACGAGTTGGATGAGAAGAAGATCATCATGCTCTTAGATTTAGCTTTATCCTGTGCTCATCAGAATCCAGAAGAACGACCTGATATGAATACTGTTTTGTCATCATTAATGAAAATTAAAGTACTAAAGGACTTGGAAAACAGAAAATGTGAAAGTTGAGAGCAGTAACGGTAGGTGAAGTATCAGCATATCACTACTAGGCAGCTTACACCATTGTGGCTGTCCTTGGTGATTATTCAGCAAAATCATCAATTGTTCGTGTGAGTGCAATTGGCTCATCATTCCCTCACCAGTTAATCACATACCAAAAATTGTGATTAATCAGTCTCTGTAAATTGTAGATTTCTTTTTTCAAGAAAGTTGAAAGACCAAGAGTATACAGAACATGGCGAATATGCTGAGGTTGAACTAATGGAGCATAAACTTTAAATTTTAACGGAGCATCACTATGAGTTGGGGGTAAATTTCTCAGTCTTCACTCTATTACTGTTCTTGCCACTTATTCATATGAGTCTTTATGTCTCTATTGTCATAGATTGCTTTCTCTTTTGACAGAATTCTCTCTCTTTCAAGCTAATATGTCGAATGAAATTATACATGGTGACAAGCGATTCCGAATTTTCATTTACAAATATTTGAAATATCTACATGATATTGCCATTATTTGTTAGAAAATATTTAATGATTATATTTACAAAAATCTAGTGTGCATTTATTGATCTAAGACTTGCATATTTGGCCACACCTCTATGTGTGTGTGTGTGTGGAAATTGACTTTTCCTCCATCCAAAACAAAAGACATTGTCTATCCCTAAAAGGAACCACATACCTTGTAGAAATGGGCTTTTCATTCAACAGTTATGGTATAGTGTTTTCGCCTACTTATGTTCCCTATTTTCACTTTTTCCTAATACGTGGTTTGTTTTTCTAAGCAATATGCTCGTTTGGAGTAAGGTGTCTTTACAAAGAAAGAGTCGGCAACCACAAGGGTTGCCGGCACCATTAGAGAGAGAAGGGACCAACTCGGTTTGGGATCGCCCAGACCGAGTTCGGTCCTGATGATGGCAAGGTAGAGAGCCTTTAGACTCTCTATCACGACTCCAATCGAGCCCAACTTGGTCTCGGCATGCCCAGACCGAGCCGGGCCGGGCCGGGCCGAAAAGTGGAAGAGACAGGGAGCTTTTTGCTCCTTGTCTCAGCTTTTGTTTGCAGACTGAGTCTAGTCACTGCCGGGCGACACAGAGAGATTGGTCTCTTTGTCTTAGCCCATAGTACAGAATGACTCAGTCTAGGCTTCACCCAAACCGAGCCAAGTCACCTATACAAGGCATGATAGAGAGTCGGGCTCTTTGTCTTGGCTTGTAGCATCGACTCTCTAGATATGGATTTTTTCCGACTGAGTTGGGTCAGATAATAGCAAGACAGAGAGCATTTGCTTTCTGTCTCAGCTATATCCTAGACTGACTCGGTCTGAGCATGCCAGACCGAGTCAAATTTCATGAGGAGTGAGACAGAGTTAAAAACTCTCTATTTCAGCTAGTGAGCAAGTTGACTCAGTCTGAGACTGGCCCAAACCGAGCCAAACCAGAAGGAAGGAAGACAAAGAGCGAAAGCTCTCTATCTCGCTATGTAAATGAGACTGACTCAGTCCAGGATCACCAAACCGAGTTGGGTCATGATAGAGGCGAGACGGTTACCATTTGGCTCACTGTCTTGGCCTACTAGCAGGCCGACTCAGTCTGACCAAGTCTGGTCATAGTAGAGGGATTGGATATAGAGTCGAGCTCTCTGTCTCGGTCTGTTGAGCATACCGACTTGGTCTAGGTGTAACTTAGACTGAGTCTGATCAGCAAATTGGATGAGACATAGTGTGGCTCTATCTCGGTTTATGGGTCTCTGAACCAACTTGGTTTGAGTTTGTCCAGATTGAGTCAACCAAGACCCCGGTTTGGGTGCAACCCAGACTGGGTCAGGTGAGTCCACACACAGACCAACTCGGTCTGGGTCAGTTTCAAACCAGTTACAGTTTTAAGTAATAATATATATATGGAGAAAATCGAGACGATGATTGTCTCGATTTCCTACCATAAACCAAATCCAGTAGTACCAAGTCAGACCTTATCAAGTTTGAATCTTGTTAGACCAAACCGGACTGAATTAGGTGTGGATCCAATTATCAGGTTTGGATCCAGTTGGATCAAACTCAGAACGGATCGAGTAGGACCAAAATAGAATGGATCAAGTTTGAGTTCAATTGAAAATTCAAACTGGGTCGGGTAGGATTCTATGTTATATATATACATATATATATATATATATATATATATATATGGAGAAAATCGAGACGGTGATTGTCTCGATTTCCTACCATAAACCAGATCTAGTAGTACCAAGTCAGACCTGATCAAGTTTGAATCTTGTTGGACCAAACCAGACCGAATCAGGTGTAGATCTAGTTATCAGGTTTGGATCCAGTTGGACCAAACTCATAATGGATCGGGTAGGACCAAACCAGAATGGATCAAGTTTAGGTTCAGTTGGAAACCCAAACTGAGTCGGGTAGGATTCTCTGTGTTACCAAACCAGTATGAATCAGGTCTAGATCAGTTGTATTGGATCTGAATCCATTATACAAAATAGATATTGGATTTCTATTCAGTTTGGGATCCACAATAGAGTAGATTTAGATCTAGATCCAAGTTGGGGAATCAGGAACTAAACCAAAAATGTTTAGTTTGGATTAAACATAGACCAGGTTGGTTCTAGGTTAGGTTCAGTGAGAGGTTTAGATTTGGAGGATCCACACCCATTTGAGAGGTAAAATGACTATTTTGCCCTTGTTCTACCTACTTCACTAAAATGGGGATAACCCTTCACTCTAAACTAGGAATCAGGTAAAGTTTGGTGTGTTGGATTCAAGACGCATAGAAGAATATGTCTGTCATATTTTTATGACCAAACACATAACACAGAAAAATGAGTATCGATAGACCATTCTTGGGAATGGTAGTTTGATAATTTGATAAAAAAATGAGAAATGTTCATTTAACAATTAAGTGAGTCTTTATGAACTGAACTGATCCTAATACTACTATGAGAGATTCAACTGCAGGTTAGAGTTTAGTGCTTACATTTGAGGTAAGGGATATTATAAGCTTGTTTAGTTAATGATACACAATTTGTTTGTTACTTACGAGTTAGCTTACATGAAATGATGTATGTTTGAGAACATAGTTGTATCTTGTATTTGATATAATTGCATTCTTGAAATGTGTTTTATACTACACGAGAGATGAAATAAATGCATATTAGTTTGTTGTAATGCCACAAATGATTTTATGTATTTATAAGTTCTCAATATGATTTGTATGTTATAAAATTATTATATGTTAGACAAAAATATATATGATGAATTTAGTTAGAACTACATGCATGAGAATAAAACTAAGTATTTGAGCAAAGTTCATTGAGTCCCTTCTTTCAGTTAGGTTACTGGAAATTTAAGTCATCTTAGCATGCTAGACTTAACCTCATAAATTTTAAAAGAGACGACGAATAAAAAGGGCTACTTGATGGCCGTTAGAGTGAGAGCCACTATAAGCATAGGCCATCAGTGATGTATTGATGTAGTGACACTACATCTTCTGCGTGCTTAGATCTTTTGGTGAATATCAAAACCCTAGGAAGAACTCAATAAACTTAGTTAAATTACAGAGAAAATAATGAACTTGAGGTAGTTTATGTGGAGAAAAAAATGAGTTACTTAATGCATCCTATGGATTATGTTTCACACAACAATTGGGATGTAGCATGAACCACGAACCTTGGGGAGTAGGTATAGCTCTCTAGTCTGACTCTTTAACTAGCTACTGACGAGTCCTCTTATACTGCAATGTCTCATGACTTTCATGGCATCACAAAAAATGGTTCATAGTTTGGCCAATACCATAAAATTGAGGTATTCTACATAGGTTTCTACACTCATAATAGACTATCAACGATATAGCCAACTTAGTACAATAGTTAGTATCGAGTGGGTGCTAACTTATGAGTTTTGATAAGATTAATAAAGGGATTTAAAAGAAACAAACATGTGTGTTATATGGTGTAAACTAAACTAAGATTAGGAGACCTAGAACTCACTACAGTTGTAAGTCAAAATCTTTAGTTGCTTATAAGTATTCTTTACTAAGTTGTAGATTTGCTTCTCTTAATAATTATAACTATAAGTTTCAAGAGGTCTTCCAGAGACAAATCGACGTAGCCGCGACTTCAGCAAGGGTCCTTAAGTAGCTAGATGAAGACTATACTTTCATCTGGTTTATGTTTTTATTTTATTGAACTCATATATGTATGAATGATGTAGCTTGTGAAGACTTTTATTATGGAAAGATGATGTTTTATTTTGGAAAAAAAAATTATGTCATTATGCTTACTTTGTACTTTTCTCTTTGGGAAGTAATACCTATGAACCTGAACTCCAGATATCTCGAATTGAGGTGTTATACTAACCATTTCTTGCCAAGCATGCTTAATCCAACTTTTCCACACAAATAGCCATTTTGCCTCCATAGATATCACCCAGTTGAATATAACTGGCTTTAAAGGTGGTCTGAGCCCCCAATGTAGCCAAGTATCAGCCCAAACCTTATGTGGCAAACTTTGGAAAAACTAAAAAAATATCATAACTACAAAATAGATGACAAGTTCCTCCACTTGTACCAGGCGATGGCTGGCTAAAAGACTTCTATATCTAGGTCATGGGACACATATTTTGGTTGTGTCCCTGGTGACACGAATTGGACACATTATGTTTTGCTGACACAACCCAAACACATATGGATATTATTTATTTTTAAACAAATTTTTTTTATATGTCGAAAAGGTGCATTTTTCATGTCAAAACATGATCAATAATTTTCTATTGATTAAAAACAAAATTTATTTATTTTCCTTGTATCTTATTTTTTCAAAAAACTCACAAACTCGTGTTACAGATTGTCTTTGACATATGCACACTTTGGTTGTAAATCCAAATATTTAGTTTTCTAGTTTTTAACTTTTCAAATTTTTAAAACTTCAGGTTTTTTAAATTCTAGATAAATACAGTGTTTGGATGCTCTTAAAAATCTGAAAAAGATATCTAGATTTTAATTTTTCACATGTTTGGATGGAAAAGGTATCAAGATTTCACAAACCATTCTTCATCCGAATAGTTTAACTTCGTAAATCTCAAAAATCTCTCAAATTCCACCAAGAATAAAAAAACCCAAAGTTATTGGAAGCTTCTTAGATAAGTGGGAAGTTCGCTTTTCAGAAACTCGCTTCAGAAGCGCGATACTCCTCGCTTCAAAAACTTGATGGAAATCTTGATTCTCCCACGTTTCTCCTATGCTTTTTACATGCTTTATTTATTCTTCTTATATGTTTTCACTATGCTTTTCATGTTTTTTATGTGTTTCGTCTCATGCTTCTCACTCACTTTGATGTGCTTTCTCTAAATTGAAAATCATCATTTTTAAATTTTGTTAAAAATTTAACTTTTACAGTAAAAAAATCATGAAATTTAAGAATAGTCATTTTTATCTGTGTTCCCTAACTCAAACAATTCATCATTGCCTCTTTAGCTCACATACTTGTCAAGACCACTATCAAGAAGATCTACTACACTGACAATCTCAACAAACCCCAAAACTCCCACTGGCTTGGAGCCAAACCCTAGATTTCTTCTATATATTCATGAGCTCCCAGATAATCCCTTCACATGCTTCTTGTGAACACAGAAATAGAGCAAGAAAAGAAAATCACCAAACACCAGATTTCATGATAATACTCTGCTCCCACCAAGCCCAAAAACCAAACCCTCAAATTTTCCCATCAAAGATTTCTTAGAAATCTTGTCGGGATTCCTTTGACATGTTCACCATAAGCCTTCCTACATCGAGAAGATGCAAGTAGAACAATCTCAAAGAGAGGAAGAGAGGGAGAGGAATCCAGCCAGATATGGCAAAGTATGACTTTCGATGAGTATCCCTCCAGATTCTAGACGAGATCCAGTGTAGTAGTGTTCATTCTTTTCTTTTTCAGCCAAAGTTGATGGTGGCCCTATGGATTCCCTCATTATTTTTCTGCTTTTATTAATCCAAGTATCAACTGGATTAATATGTTTTCGGTTAAGTAATTTGATTTTTAACTATCTTAATTTGCTATCCAAACAGTAGAAAAACATAAATATGGTTTTTTAATTTTTTCAGTATCCAATTTATTCAATTGCTAACCAAATAGGCCCTTAGGAGAGTACAATGTAGTAGTCTCTAGATACCAAAGAGGTGATGAATTTGGTAAAAGAATGAGCACACAAATAGAACTCAGAATATACGTGGTTTGGTATAAAACTTACACTCATGATCAGTCTCTCTTTTCTCATGATTTAACGAGAGAGAGAGAGAGAGAGAGAGAGTTTCCTTAAAATATCAATTTATATATGGTTGCCTAATGGAGATCTCAACATCACCAAATTTCTTGAGAATTTCCTATAAGGCCATCTTGGGAGGACTTTATAGAGTGAATTATGAAGTAGTTCAGACCCACAGTCTTGATGAATCACCACGTGGAGCTCAAGAACTTGAAACTGAGGGGTGGCTTGGAGGAGTACCAGGCCGAGTTTGAGAACCTTTGTACTCTCTTGACACTTGTGGATGATGAGACCTTATTCGGGTATGATGTTGGTGGGCTACTAGAGGATCTTCACATAGAAGTGTTGGTTGCAGCAGTATGGACCCCAGAGGAGGACTATATGGTGGCCAAGTTTCATGATAAGAAGAAGATACTACTCCAAGCAGTAAGGAGATCGAACCAACCTATTGATGCTCGTGTTAGAACATCAGGTGATCATCCAAAGGTCAATCTGACCAAGGAGGGGATGACAGCCCCTAAGGTAGTGTCCTTTATCCATGCTCAATGTGAGGAGCAGATCAAGAAAGGCATGTGCTTTAACTACAATGAGAAGTGATTCAAAATCTACATGTGCAAGCGCTACCACATCTTCTGCATAGTAGAGTTCAACTCCAAAGAAGATGAGCCAGCTGATCCTACACCAGATATAGAAGACAGTGAGGGAGAGTCTATCCACAACATCTCCTCTCACAAGCTCTCTGGATTCTGCGCACCCAACTTGATGCGGGTCTTTAGACGCCTCAGTTCTCAGAAAGTAAACATTCTCAATAATACAGGTAACACATAACTTTATTCATGAGAGCATTGTTTGGGAAGTTAGGCCTAAATTCAAGGAACACCTGATTTTTATGTTATGGTGGAAAACCTGTCACATCTCAAATATGTTGAGGTATGTTTGGATGTTTGTTTACTGCTCCAAGATGCCAAGTTTGTGTTGGACCTGTACATCATACATATCCATGGTATGGATATGGTTCTCGGTATGCATTGGCTATTTTCAAAAAGGTAGAGAGGAAGTCATACTTGCTATTATCCGACCTATAGCAGAGGAGGTGAAACCAAAGGAGGCCTTGAAGTTGTAGAAAGATACCCAACAGGCATATCTGCTCACCGCCCAAGCAGTAGAGCCGAAACTGGCCCCATTCTCTGCAGACGTCTCGACTGATCTAGCCTCAATGTTGGTTGAATTTGCTGATGTATTCAATGAGTCACACAGACTACCGCTTATGAGGTCTCAAGATCACTGTATCCCTTTAAAGGTTAGCATGAATCCTGTGACTGTGAAGCCTTATCGGTACGCATACTGCTCAAAGAATGAGATTGAAAAACTTATGGGAGAGATGTTAAGCCAAGGGATCATCTGTCATAGTGTGATCTCTTTTTCTTCACGTGTACTCTTTGTGAAGAACAAGGATGTCACCTAGAGGTTTTGCATAGATTGTTAGGCTCTCAACAAGATCACGCTGAAGGATAAGTTTTTGATCCTGGTCATCGAGGAACTATTGGACATGTTACATGGCATAGGGTTCTTTACTAAGTTGGATCTCTGCTCCGGGTATCATCAGATCTGCATGACCCATGAGGATGTGCATAAGACAACCTTCAAAGACTCATGAGGGTCTCTATGAGTTGTCGCGAGTAGTCTTAAACCACAATGGGTTTTTAGTGAACATGACATAAGAAGCCCATATTCACTCCTCCTTCAAGTACCTTAAATTCAGGGTTGAGAGTGGTGTGTTGAGACATAGTGGAAGGGAGTTGAAACATGATGGTTCATTGAAATGCTATGTTCAGACTTTCCATAAAATTAGACATGGTCAAGCAAAATCTGAATTCTTGGGCGAGCTTTGTGATCGGTCATATCCCCAACTGTATCCAAGATAATCCGAAAGAGATGTAGGATAAAAGCAAGTAGATGTTGGATGTTTGCACAACATTACTAGAGAGTTGCAACTATGCAATAAGCTTCAATCACTTGGGGAAATGGACGAGGTCATGTGGAGGGAGAAGTCTGGAATGAAATGGCTGAAAGAGGGTGATCGAAACTTGTTGTTCTTCCACGCATAGGTTAAAAGGAACATCATGATTCAAAAAATCTATATCATAATTAAATCTAATGGGATCGAGGTCCATGGAAAAGGACACATTAAGAGGGTGGTCGTTTTCTATTTTGAAGGCTTGTTTAGTAGTGAAGGCACTTCTCTGGATAATTTGAAGGCATAAGGGAACCGAGAGTTAGTGATGAGGAAAATAATAGATTGGAAGCTGATACAATCCAAATTCTAGAGGAATTTGCTCCATATCGATTTTCCCCATCAAGCAAAGAAGATCTCAATGTCGAAGACCCTGATCTGCACTCTTTTGCCCAAATTGATCCAAGTGTGGCGTACTCAGATCCAAATCCATTGTACCAAGTGATTTGGGTGGATTCAAGCATTACTACTGAGTCAAATGTTGAAGACCCAAATCCAATTTTTGTGGTCCAAGAAATTGATGATGACCTATTTCTTGCAGATCTAGATCCACATTTCATCCTACAGTGGGACCTACCACTAAGATGCCACATCAGCATTTGCAACATCCTTAGCCAAAAGAGACATTTGATTTGGAGCATCACTTCATTCTGCATTTGGGACCCGAATTCAGTTTGGTGTTGGACAGGATGGAGCAAGAATGAACCAAACCTATTTGGATGAACCCAAATCCAGAAAGTAATAAAAAAACAGCCAACTAGGTGGGCCCACCTAAGAAGGTCAACTTCTTCTCTTGAAGAGGCCTTTAAGGCCCTTAAAAAATGTGTAGATCCTTGGGTTTTCCTCTTTTATATGGACTTAGAGCCCAAGAGTTTCATGTATTAGTGGGTCTTAATAGTGATTTGTGTAGTGCTTATCTTAGTGGGTTATTTGCTTTGAATTTTGTAATTAAGAGAGAGTTTCTTGGCCTATAAAAGGGACTTCATTTGTGAAGTTGAAGGAAAATAAAAATTGGAACCTTTCTCTCTCAAATTCATATCACTCTCTCTCTCTTCTCTCTAGTTAACATCCCCTTCTCTTCTTGTGGATGTCTCTATTTTTTTTTCTTACCTTTGTGAGTCCCTACCCTCAACTCGTTCACCTTTTTTATAAGGGCTATTCTCTTGGTCAGCATAAGGTGATACCACCCCTTCGTAGGACTGAAACTGCCTAGGTACTAAGTAGACTCAATTCTACTTAGTGTTCTTGGACAACATCAACAAACATGGAGGACTTGAATCAACCAAGGAATGTACGTGGACCCTTGGCCAACATCGGATGGACAAAACCTCTTCCAACTATAGGACACTCTCCATAAACCATGTAAGTCATCAAAAACCTTTTCTTAAAGCCTCTCACAAGCCTAGCCTCAAACCTGAAAACATCTTGTTGCTGAGATTTCTAGAATTTAGCTCAACTTTAACATAATGTTTCTCCCAAACTGTACCAAGCCTAAGCTTGCAAATTCAACCCATAACCTACCCACCAAAAATTGGATCCAAACTCATTCCTAGCGAAGAGTAACAAATCTAACATTGAAACCTGTTTTTACCAAATCTCAGTCGAGAATCAGTCCAAACTCAAACTTGTTTTTTGTGTTCTCTTATTTTTATCTCTCTGACCATAAAGACTCTAAGCCCCAAAATTTAACTGAATCTTTTATAGCCTATCCTAAGATTTCCCCTAATTTTTCATATATTTTTTTATTGATATTCTGAGAGGAATAAATTAATCTCGCAAGATCTATCATAACCCAAACAGAACCCTATCACCAAAAAATCCCAGAACTTACCAGCATTTTATCTCCCAAACGATAAATCTCAAAATTCTAAAAATTTTACCCAAGATTTTCCTCACATGTCCTAAAGTCATTCATAATTTTTTATCATTTTATCTATTATAAGTAAAAAAAACTAAATTTTCTCCCAAACCTTGTCAATACCTCCTCTCTCGTTACCTGATTTATCTTTTTGGACTTGACCCTAAACTTGACCTAGCCAACCTAAACCTCAAAACCTAACCCAGGCCCACCAAAATGCATCAAATTTGGTATTAAAGTGAATGATCATCGTTCCTCTACATTTTAAAACATGAGCTCCACCTTCGCTAGCCAAACCGCTAAGAGAAAGCTCAGCACCAAGCACATTGTTGTTGAAAGGCGCTTAGATGAAAAGTGTATGACCGATGTTGTGTCAAGCGTTCAACTCATGTTGGACCTCCTACAACAAATGCAAGCAGACTCTTAGGCTACACGACAATTGCTCTGATCCACTAACCATGGATATGATGATTTCAAGAAGCAAGTCAAATTTTTGACATGCAAACCATCTGCATTGTTGTCGCCCATGAATGAAACTTGCGAGAATGAATTTTCCATTATTCCTGAGGTCAACGTGGTTCCCAAAGAACTGCTGGAGGAGTCGCAAGCATACCGACAAGAACAACAAGAGGTTGTTCCACTTCAACAAGTGGAAGAAGATTGTTCCCCATCTCTCTCAAACTCACATAATGAGTTCTATGTTGTAAAGAAGCAATCTATAAGCCTAATAAAATTCCTTGAAGATAGTTTAGAGTGCGCCTTAGAATGCCTCAATATCAAGGAATTAAAGTGGGACCAGTGACACAATCATTGTCTTGGGACACCCACTAGGGTCACCTTCGAAAATGGACTCCTAGGGGAGTTTTGACCCTTGATGTACAAAGACTTGTGTTCCATGCGCGAGGTTTGGGCTAGACCCACTGTAGTAAATGCATTTGGGAAAAAGTCTAGGGTTGCAATACAGAATGAGCTTAGGGATTGAAATTCTCAAACCCTAGAAGAATGTTTTGTCAAGGCTGGGATAGAAGATAAACAACTAACACATTCAACCTTCTTAAAGAGGCTTAGACAACCCCCTGATTATACGAAAGTCTACAAACCAAGAAAGGAGGTTCTCGTCGAGTTTGGAGACAAGATCTCCAAACTTACTTCCTCCCCTTCCCATGGTTTACAAGAACCTCGCATTACCTTCGAGGAGCGTGTATTCATGGCCCTATGGACCCCTGCAATTTAAGACAACCTACGCTATCCTACCATGACCATGTTAGGGACCAACAAAGCAAGAGTGAATCCAAGAAGACTGAGGCTACAACCTCTTGGCCTAAGCCTGCACCCACCAAGGCCATGTGAGTGTTCCTTGGACCCATCATGGATGGACAAGGGTGCATGGGGAACGAAGAAACTATAGATGCTTTCTTGGAAGAAAATCTAGAAGGGGATGTCCATGTTTGGACCAAAGGAGTTGGACACACCTTTGGGTAACTCAAGCAAGCCATATGCAAGACTCCTTTGATCGCTTTGCCCAACTTCTACAAATTGATCATTAAGAATTCTGATGTGGGTGACATCAAGAATGAAGTCCAATTAATGCTTGAGGTCCACCCAATTGCTTTTGTAAACCTCGCCAATCGTGCCAAGGCTTAGCCAAAGAATGTGAAAGAATTGATTATCTATGAGTTGGCATGAGAAAAAAAAGACCAGATTCTTATGGAAGGCACTATGTGAGCTTTCGAGGTCTCATGTAATGGCATACCTCAAACCCATTATAAATAGATTGGATCATAAAATTCATCGACTCATGGGGCATTGTGACTCAAATTGCTGGACACCAGAGGTCTCAACCAATTGGAAGTGGTGCATACTCGATGGCACTAATTGGGCGAGACCTCATTCATTGTATGTTTCACTCATATGTGGCAACTAAAGAAAAATAGCAGTCCTTGTGTTGTTCCTTGATGGATTGTATCTCAAAAAATATGCACTATTGATAATGTAGTTGCAATCACCTATGCACCACTGAGTTGTCATCTTAAGAAGAAGAAGTGCACGGTTTTCTTTGTTATGCCCTATCCAGAATTTTTCTCATGGTCAAGTGCACATTGTGACTTGAGGTCAAATCCCAATGAAAACACCCTCAAAGTGCAACTCATAGTGTTTGGATCAAATTCAATAACTATTTTTTATCCAAGTGGAAGTCAACATTGAATCCACCACTAGAGAAGTGAGCTTTCTCTTCTCGAGGCCCACAAGTGCAGATGATTCTTGTGTTGGAAGGATGCACGGTTGTCAAATGGTGATCAATGCTAGAAGACAGTATGCCAAGCACTCCAAAGGATCATGCCAACATTAGAGATATACAACAACCTTCGTAGTGAAACCTTGCCTAGTGAACTAGGCAATGCTCAAGGGGGAGGGGATGATACAATCCAAATTCTAGAGGACTCTGCTCTAGATCCATTGTCCCTATCAAGCAAAGTAGATCTCAGTTTTGAAGACCTCAATCCACCCTCATTTGCCCAAATTAATCCAAGTATGGCATACTCAGATCCAAATTTGTTATACCAATTGATTTAGGTGGACCTAATCATAAATACAAAGTCAAATGTCGAAGACCCGAATCTAAGCTCTGTGGTCCAAGCAATTGATAAGGACCCATTTCGTGCAGATCTAGATCCAAGTTTCATCCTGTAATGTGACTCATTCCTAAGGTCTCACATCAGCATTTGCAGCATCCTTAGTCAAGAGATGCATTTGATTTGGGTCGTCACTTCATTCTGTGTTTGAGACTCAGATTTTGTTCGATGTTGGATAGGATAGAGAAAGAAGGAACTGGACCTATTTGGATGGACCCAGATTTATGAAGCATTCAAGGACCAATCAGCTAGGTGGGCCTCACCTAGGGAGGTCGACCTCCCCTCTTGAATAGGCCTTCAAGGCTCTCAAAAAATGTGTAGACCTTTTGGCTTCCCTCTTTTATGGCCTTGGAGCCCAAAAGCCTCGTGTTCCTATACCTCATTAGTGATTTATGTAGTACTTATCTTAATAGGTTATTTGCTTTAATTTTGTAATTAAGAGAAAGTTTTCTTAACCTATAAAATGGACTCCATTTGTGAAGATGAAGGAAAATAGAAATTTGAAGTTTTCTCTCTCAAATTCGTCTCGCTCTCTCTCCTCCTCTCTCTAGTTAATGTCTCCCTCTCTCCTTGTGAATGTCTCTCTCTCTTTTCCTTATCCCTACGAGTTTCTACCTTCTACTCATTCACCATTTTTATGAGGGCTCTTCTTCTTGGTCAACAGAAGGTGATACCAGCCCTTCATAGGACTGGAATTGCCTAAGTACTAAGTCGACTCAATTCTACTTAGTATTCATGAACAACTTCAATAAATGTAGAGGGCTTGAATCAATCAAGGTGTGTACGTGGACCCTTGGTTAACATTGGAAGGACCAAACCTCTCCCCATTGAATGACACTCTCCTTAAACTGTATAAGTCATCAGAAACCTTTTCCTAAAGCCTCTCACAAGCTTAGCCTCTCTTAAACCTGTTAAACCCTAACTTGAAAACAACATTCTGTTGCCAAGATTTCTATAATTTAGCTCAACTTTAACCCAACGTTCCTATCAAAATATACATAAGCCAAACCTAAAAATTTAATCCTAGTTTATCCTATCTGTCTATATTCTCAATGAGAAGTAATAAATCTGACACCGTGTTTTTTGCCAAATCTTAGTCCAGACTCAAACCTGTTTTTGTGTTCCCTTATTTTTATCTCTCTGACCATAAAGACTGAATCCCAAATTTTAAATAAACCTTTTCTAAACTATCCTAAGTCTTCCCCTAATATTTAATATTTTTTAATTGGTATTTTTAAATGAATAAATTAATCTCTCAGGGTCTCTTAGAATCCAAACATAACCCTATCTCTAGAAATCCCAGAACTTTTCAAAATTTTATCTCTCAAAGGACAGATCCCAAAATCCAAAATTTTTTACAGAAGCTTGTTTCTCCTAAATTTTCAACATTCTACTATAAATCAGGAGAAACAAATTTTTTACTGAACTCTATCAGTACCACCTCCCTTGTTACCCGATTTGTGTTTTTGGACCTAAACTTGACCTAGCCAACTTAACCCAAGCCCCCCGGAACACATGAGAAGCGGAGGTCACTGATGGTGAGGTGCACTAGCTAGATATGGATAGTACTGCTCTTGGCCTTAATGGGTTGTCATGGGCCTTCTTCCAACATTTCTAGTCTATAGCTGGTGGAGATGTCTGCAGAGTGGTGAAGGGTTTTTTTAAGTCTCGATTGAAGGATTTCCAAGAGGTGTCAGGACTCAAAATCAGTAGACGAGTAGATGTGTCTTCCCCTAAGGTATACCTCTGTTCAAAGGCAGACTGAAGAAATCAATGTGTTCGGCCCTTATAGACAAGGTGAGATCAAGGTTGGAATCATGGAGGGGTCCGTCAACTTTTGTCCATGGCAGTCAGGTTGCTGTTTATTGGCGTTGTTCTCGCTTCACTGTTTTTTTTTTGGATGTTATGTTTGAAACTGCCACCAAACATAATCGATGAGCTTGATTCAGACAGTTTTTATGGTTTGACTGGAAAAGACAGAAACACACCCATCTGATCGATTGGGATATATAGTATATGCACTCCATAGAGTTCATGTGCTCAAGATGCTAGGACCCTCCTGTAACCAGGTTGCTGTTAAATGGAGGTGACTTTATTGGTGGAAACCCCTGAAACTAAGCTAGATCAAAATCAATATTGTGAGCTTGGAGTCGGGATGCTTCACATATCCAGGAACTATTGAAGAGAAAGAATTGTGTGGGCGGGCTTCAATATTTCAAGGAATCGGATTTATGTGGAATGAAGAACAGACTTGGTAGCCAATCAAGTGGAGGGTAGAGGGTCGAGATCCGGAGTCCCTCAAGAGCTTATTGAATTATTTTGTAAATTCAAGAAAGCAGGTGTATCTAGACACACTAATTTTTTGGCCAGAGCCCTAGCAAAACTAGCTAGGTCGGGGGGTGACTAAATGTTGAAAGATCACTCCCCGGACCAGACTGGCATTAGGGATGATAGTGGACTGGGGCAGGGGCAGGGAACAAATTCTTCACCCCCACCCTGTCTCCAAATTTTGCCCTCAATCCCTGCTTCATCCTGCATGAGTTTTGATTTTAACCTCCATCCCCGGTCCATTCTCCATTTCATGTCCTCAATCTCCAGTCCAAATAGGGCAAGACAGGGACAGAACCCCATTTCTCGGCCCTTCTACCACCACCGCCTTCCATCATTAGAGGAAGAAGAGGGACAAGAGAAGAAAAATGAGAACTCGCACGGCTCATTAGATGAAGGAGAGAGGAGAGATTCGATAAAGGGTTTTATGTTAGGCTTAAAAATATATAGACATAGAATTTTATAATATGTATAAGGGTATAATAGTAATTTTCTTAACAAAGATTGAGGATGAGACAAAGTGAGTTATCAATAATAATATGCTGCCTAACCCCATCTTGCCTATCATAAAAATCATGAGATAGAATGTTGAGACCTTTTCATAATGACCTTGTGAGAATGACTTCACACTACAAGAAAACAACTCATTACCGACCATACAGAGATAGTTGCTCACCGACCGTGGCATCGAAACCCGAAGCTATGAATAGATCCGATTGGATCTGATCCATTTAGATTTCACAGATCCAAACGATTTGGTCTGGTCCTATGCGGTGGCTGACCTATTTTGGATGGTGGAACAGAGAGGGGGTGGGGAATGGTGTCAATAATAAATTAATCTCGACGATAAACAATGTCATAGTAAAAATAGCTATAGCCAACAACATAATGTCATCGCTCTTGTCCTGTTGGTAATATGAATAGGAACATATGAAAGATGGTTGAGACTAGTTATTGCCGATGATATTACTGTTGCCTTTCAAATACAACATTATGTTGATTATTTGTAATCTATTGATAACGATAATTATCATCATCAATATGTTAATTATTTGAATATATTAGGTAATGATATTTATCGTCGATTTTAACTAGTATAGTCGACGATAATTGTTGTCAACTTTAATTACTATTATCAATGATATTTTAGAGCCAACCATTTCATACCGACTATATTAAATCATCAAATTTATTTTTATAAAAATGATGATATATAAATATCGTTGAAAACAGTTATTTGTTTCATATCAATTTTTTGCCAATACGACACAAATTGGTCAGTTCAATCCAATGGCAAGGATGTTGACAGCATTAAGCAAGATGGTTATATCAAGGCCATCATAGTGGAATCCTTTTGCCTAAAATGTCAACACGTTTTTTGTGGATCATCCCTTAGAAATTCTTCCAAACAAATTTTTTTGGAGTTCTTGAAATTATAGAAAAGAAGCAATAGGTCTCCCAATTGTGCTTCACATGCTTGTGGTGCATACCACAAGCTAGAGGGCAATGATGGCATCACAAGAAAATAGGTCATTGTTGATGATATTTATCATTGGTAATATATGATTTATAGTGGCCAATAATATAAATGATGATAAATATTGACACCACGAGCATTGATTTTTAATCGATTTGTTTTTAAAAATAGAAAATGATTGTACTGTACGACAAAAATGATGTATTTTCTGGAATGCCTTATAATTTTCAAAATTCATCCGATGTTCAAATTCATAAATTTCTTACTGTAAAAGGTCATTTTTACCTTTTGCACAAGCAAATTTCCTCCAGATATGTGAACTTTCTCTCAAATATCTAAAAAATGTGAATTTTTTCCTAAATATGTGAATTTCTTCCCACACATTTGTGAATGTCCTCATGCTTGTGCCCCTTATACGATTCAATTTAGTGTGAAACAACCTCTGGATTATATTTTTTCAATTTAAAGTGATTTTAATTTTAGAAAATGATCATATTATACAACAAAAATGATGTGTTTTTTCGAAAAACCTTATAATTTTTTAAAATCTGCTCTGATTTTTAAAATTGTTACTTTTTTACTATAAAAAGACATTTTCACCCTTCACATATGTGAATTTCCTTTGATATGCAAACTTTCCTCTCAAATATCTAAATATGCAAATTTTCTACGATATTTAAGAATTTCCTCCCACACATTTGTGAATGTGCTCCTACCTATCTTATGCAAATATCTAAGTAAAAAAGAGTCTGTTGAAAAAAAAAAAACTAACACTTCAAAAGTGTCACTAAAGCCTTTAGCAACACTTCATAAGCGCGATGGGCATTTAGTGATACTTCAAAAGCACCAATAAAGCTTTTAATGACACTTTAAAAGCCTGATGGGCCTTGAGGGACCCTTCAAAACTTTTGCTAAAACCTTTAGTGCCACTTCAAAAGCACGTATTTAGGAGAGAAAATCATAAAATACACTACAACATTCACATATCTAAGAGGACATTTGCATATTCTCATATTTAGAAAGAAATTCGCAAATGTATGAGAGAAGATTCGCATATTTGAGAGAAAATTCATAAATAAAAGAGGAAATTCGCATATTTGAATAATTGAGAGGAAAGTTCATATATCTGGAGGAAATTTGCTTGTGCAAAGGGTGAAAAGGTACTTTTTATAGCCCAAAAGTTACTATTTTGGATGGGTGGATTTTTTAAAATTATAGGGTTTTTCGGTGTACTGTATGTTCATTTTCCTGTCTTAATTTAGTGGAAATTTCAGTGCATTTGCAACCGTTCAATGTTGCATCGCCAGAAAAACCTGTAATCAAGTTGGATTTCAGCAATTTAAAAGCCGTTTCTTACTAAAAGCATGTAGATATTCATGGGGTCATTTAGACCTTAAAAAGATAGATAAATAAATAATAAAGTTTGCTAACTCGTTCGATTGTAGCACACTTTAACCCATATTTAGATTACCTGAATAAGAATTTGAAAACTCCCATTGAAAAGTATTCATGAGACTGCCATTACAGAGTTGGACATTCTTATTGAAAGAGTCTCGAGTGTTGGGTAGGGTTGCTAACAGTTTGGATTTCGGATTAGAAAATACACACTGGACAGTCAGTTCGGTTCAGATCTAGAACAGCCGAAATTTACAAAATCACCATTACATGTCCGAACCGTTTGCAACCCTAGTACTCTGGGAGCCAAAAACACGGCCCCTCCAAAGCCTCAAACTCACTCAAACCAGTCAGACTAGTTCGTAGGCATATATAAACCAGGCTGTCGCGTTGCTGGTTGAACCATAATTACTGTAACTTAAAGTGGGTGCAAGAAGTGAGACACATATAGCGAAAGTAGAGAACATATGTGACATAAAACTGTGAAGCACGAAGCGTTAACATGCTGAAAGCGACAGAGAAAGAAAAGTATAATGGAATAAAAAAGTGACAGAAATAAATACGAAGCGATGTCAAAACCAACAGGAAGTAACGTCGAAGCAAAGTATAAGCCTCTTCATAGCTAAAACTAGTATATAATAAAATAAAGTAGAAGTAATTGAAAAGTAAATAAGAAGCAAAATAAAATCAAGTTTCCTGCAACTTTCCTTCTTTTGGAGAAGGGTGCAAGTTTTTCGTTGCGAAAACGTGCTTCCACAACTCCCTAGTCCTGTGTCTATGGGCTAGGCATAGACGCTAGACATAGGCCATGTTCAAGCCACATCAGATGGGCCCACTTAATCTGAACAACAGAGGACCAGGTTGAGGCCGGTCAGGGGCTAAAATATTAGGCATGGGACTGGGACTGATAGGTCTGGTCCGCTGATGAGCATGTTTGTTTTTAAAATCGTACTGATACTTGAGACCCACACTTAAAATCACCCATTCGCAGTCGTCATCCATCTCCACGAATAGTTTCTTTTCTTTGTTCACTAAAACGAAATGCACCAAAGAAGATCATCATGCATAATGGGGACAGAGAGCTACCCTTTTTTTTTTTTTGTGTGGACCGACCTACCAACCCGTGCAAAAGCTTCATCGCCACATCCGACTTCCAATCCAGCTAGTCAGATACTAGCCAAGGGCTAGACGAGACCATACCCGCACCACAGCATGAAGGACAAAACGGAGATGATCTATATAATAGCTACTAACCTGAATCATGACCCCACCAACCTGTTTTCCTGCACAAACCTGGTAAGCGGCCAGGAGAACAGAATGGGGCAGTCCAAAGATGAAACACCTTGGTTCACACAAAGAACCTCTGTGGGACCACACAACAGGAGGGGGTATTGTCACGCACAAGTTTGCCCCCCAGCAAAGGAACTCGAAAAAATTACCTGTTAAAATATCTTTTATTGAATTTAATGACGCAAAATTATTATTTTTGTTTGAATGACATGGTAAAATATCACATCAACCAAGTTTGTCATTGGTAAATATTGGTCCAAGGAGCCCTACAGCATTGACACATGGCGTAGAAGGGGTCAGTTCTGGAAAGCAAAAAGCCCATAATATGAGGGGCCAGGCCTGGGCATTACAGAGGCAAGAGTACCAAAACCAACAAAAATGTTGGTGTGGCTGGTCAGAGTGTAGTCGCCAGGAATCAATACCTGCTGAAAATGGTAACAGATGCAGACTTTTCCTTCTGTGCGTTTTTTGGAATCCCCAGTGTCACATCCAGAGAAATAATGCGTTCCCCTCATCACCCACATTTGAAAAGCAAGCAAAAGATACAAGGAGGGTATTAGCCCCAAAACACAACGGACAGGAGACCACCAAAATCTTTCAAATGCTAAGCACAGATCATGCACCTGCCACTTGAAAAGATGGGTCATCTTGGACCTGTTCTCTCTGTTCTGTTGTGCCCACCACTAGAGGACTTTGGGATGGAGAGAGGATTTGGAGTCCGTAGGCGACAACCCCCCCCCCCCTCTACTCAGGCCTGTTTTCACTCTCGCTGCGCTGAGAAATCAAACTCACCATTTTCCACTCTCCCTGTCCACATTAACATTACGTATTTCACCAACAGAAGAGGCCAACTTCATTGAATCATGGCAGCTAGAAGAGATAGCTAGGTTAGGAAATGCTTATATATATACTTGAGCACAGACTGCTTGCTTCATCCTATCCCTACTGACATTACCATGTTAGGTTTAGTACGGAAGGGCAAAGAAACCTACTTAGATGGCTGAGTTCAAGTGTTGGCAAGGTGACTCACCAGTAGCCAGAGTAATCACAAAAGGTGACCCTAGTCAAGTTTAAGCAATAAAAAAGATCCGATTAGTCACCCATTCAGTTGATTATAGACCCGGTAACTCATGAGTCATGAGCCAAGGGCCCTGAGGAGACTATACAAGTAGGCTCAAGCAACTTTCACCTAACAGGGGGCAGTCCAACACCGACTAGAGAAACGATGCAAGTTTGACCAGGTCTAGGGGACCACTCTCTGTGTTTGATAAGCGGGTCAGAGCACCATTTTAAAACTATGATATTTGTCCATGTTCACAAGATCCAAGAAGTTTATTTTTTTCCATTTGAAAATTACAGAAAATGAGCAGAGCAAAGTGGAAGAGAATCCAGCAGCCAACATACGAACGTGATCTGGAGAGAAAATACTCGATTTTTAAATGGTCATCCAAGGGAAGATACAAAAGGACTACTACCAAATAATGATACTATTGCATTCTACAGAACTGCACAACACATCCAATCCAAAACCCCAGGCAATAAAATAGTAAGGCTTAAAAATTCCTTCACGGATACAGAAAACTTGGCAAGCCTGTCAAAAGTTGGATGTATAGAGAGTGACCACCGAATCGAATCTACAGGTGCTTATAAAGATAACAGAAACTTTATCAATAATGATAAAAACCAATATTCATAAATGGCATGACTAACTCCAAGAAACTAAAAATTGAATGCTGCGGAGAAAATAGAAATTATATATATATATATATATAGGGAAAAGGGAGACCAATAAACTAATGAGAACCAGGACAGCTCATAGGGAAGGCAGCTTTGACCAACCGTTGTTAACCCCATTGAAGCCCTAATAAGTAGAATGTCAGGCAGCAACCCTGCATCCGGACTTCCCAAGAAAATAAAAGCGAGGGGAGAATTAATTACACTTCACATTCAAAACAAAAAAAAAGTACTGAAATATATATAAAATATAAGACATACTGAAATTCCCAGTAAAAGATGGCTTGGATGAAATCAGTTATCCAGAAAACTGGCATAATTTGGAATACTGTGGTATGTTCTGGCATTCAAATTTGCCAACTTATCCCAGTTTCTGATAAGTAGTTGCATCCATGCCCCCACCTAAAGGATGTTCAGGGAGTTTTTTGATGCTCCTACATATAAAGGTCAACGGGATAGCTGAAACAATTACATTCTCAACTCACAGTATGATATCCCAACTGACCTCATTATTTCCGGATAAATGTTATAAACCGGAAAATTACACTATGATTTCAACTTACCCCATTGGTCGATTCACCCAAACGCTTCTCGTAAGGGAAGGATAGGAACCACCACCCTTACCGAGCCCTTTTGTCAGAACCCAGCCGGCTTCAATGCCAGGGGATAAAGCAAATGGAAATAGAGGCGGATTATGCACAACACTAAAGAAACAGTAAGATTAAAAAACTGAATAGCCTCACAGTATAAACAAATAGTAAGATAAGGAAAAAAATAACGAAAGTTTCGATGTGGGGCTGCCCTGTCACTCGCAAGCCATTTGGGATGAGAATGGGAAAGCGAAAGGTAGACAGGACAAGCCCGAATCGGTTTAGCTTACGATAAAGTTGAGGACTGATGATGGAATCCCATCAGACCTCGACCGTCGATAAGCACATGACCTCCTACGAAACAACAAAACAGGATGACTTTTTTTCAGTGAGGTGGGATTCCTCGATGAAAGAAAGAAAAAACCAAATATGAACCATTTATTAACAATAACAAAGCTTAGATAAAGAATGTCAAAATTACAAAAATGTGTAAAAAGGAGAAGAGAAAAAAAACGGTCATTAACAGAGGAAGAAAAGGATCAGACTGACGTGCAAAACTATTCAGCATAGCACCATAACTACAGTGCCTCTGATAAGAGTTTTCAGATCTCATCATTTCCTGTTTACTTCCTCAGAAATAGATATCAGAATGTTAACACCAGGACGCAGGAAATTACTATATGGCCCTAACACTTAGACCAAATCAAACGTAGAGCACCCAATCAGCAGAAGCTCTGGTGAGCCAATCTTTAAGGTTGATACGCATTTTTTGTTCAACAATGAGAAAAAATAGGCATCAATCGAACAACTCCCATCTATTTAAAACCAAAGTTATATTTACATGAAAACTGTCAAACTAACAAAGGAAAAGCAGAAACTCAAAAAGATTAGTGGGTCAGAAAGAAACATATTACCCACGTACAAACAATATCCAGCCTCAAACCCTATCGTTCCTGCCTCGACTCAACCTGACCGGTTCCTTCTTCTGCTGCGAAAACAATCCAAAGATCGTGCCTTTGGACCCGGACGCCATCAACGAGCAAACGGGAACGTTCAGGACCGGCGTGACCCGGACGTTCGTGGAGTATGACCTTTCCATCCCCCTCCAGCTATCCCTGTGCCTGTAATACGGGTCCTTCACGATCCTGGGCCCGCCATTGAAGCTACTCGGGCTACTCGAGCTCCGCTCCAGACCTTGGAACACGATCTTCCCGGACGAATTCATCCTCGGGCTATCGACAGAAGCCCCACGCGCCGGAATGCTGCCGGGCTCCGGCGCACGGCGGATCGGACTCCGCCCGATCCGTGACCTGGCGTTGGCGGTTACATTGGGGTTACCGTTAGCGCTCACCCTCACCCTGGGAGGGGTTCGGTTGAGGACATTGGAGCTCGGGATAGCGTTTCCGTTAGGGTTAGGTTTATGGCTCGCCTTCTCCGAGTCGAGAGAGAACCTTGGCGGCTCCTCGTGTTCCGGGCACGAGGACGAGCTCGAGGAGAGGGAGAATCGGGAGGAAGCGACAGAAACGGAGACCGATTCGACGTCCGAGTCGCCTGCTGCTCCGGCGGCGGAAAGGAGGGGTAGGCTCAGAGAAGAAGCGTCGCTGGAGTAGGATTTCTGGTCAGATCCGCCGCGCAGGAACTGTTTCAGCGACCTCGGAGCCCTTGTCGTCGATGTCGCCGTTGCCGGGATCTTCGACGCGGATGCCGTCTCCAGTGGCTTTGGGCTCTGCATCCGCTTCAGGCCGAGGAGCTCCCGCCACCGGCTGGAGCACCTCGGCGCCTTCGGTGAAAGCGTGCAGAACTCCGACATGCCGATCTCGGATCCGCGGCGAGGCTTCTCCAGCGTGGTAGACTCGCGGATCGTCGCTGACGCCGGCAAACACAATGCCGGAAGGGGAGCTTGTAACGGCATCAGCTTTCCGTCGGAGAAGAGCTCATCGGCAGGGAGCATCGCAACAGGATCTTCGAGCCGGAACTCGAAATCCTTGTCCGAGGAAAACTCTGGATCCGGATTTTCTGGAATCATCCTGGAAGGTGAGTCACCGGACGAGGTCTTCATTCCGTCGGCGTCGAAGTCACGGCTGAAGGAGATCCGTGGGCTGAGCCAGCCGTAAGAGGGGTAGGACGGGAGGTCCAAGAAGCTCTCCGGCGGCACCCCGATGGCGTCCACGCACGCCGAAGCCATAATCATCGCGATCCGACGGTAGGTACGAGATCAGTAGGTCAGGGATGGCTATCATAGAATGGTCACCGGAAACGGGGGAGCGATGCACCGGAATAATCCGCGCCGGCCGGACGGGGATCGCCGTTATCTGCTAGGGTTTTCTTATGTGAGAGCTGAGGCTTCCTGGCGTTGATATTTAAGCAAACTCCGGACGCCCCCTTTGTGATTGTAACCAATAGTAAGCCGCCATGTGGATGTATACGTGGAAGTGCTGCACCATGTCGTTGTCAGAGGCGTCCTTTAGACTGACTATGAGATTGGGCTCATCTTTGAGAGTATTAACCGTCCTGCCACACACCTCTGTCGTCAAAGGAAAACCGGGTTTTGACTGAGAAAAAGACGGATTTACCCTTCTACGGATTTAGGTCTCGATTCGGATCTCCATTAAATGGGACCGTCATTGGACAATGCGTGGGGATCCGGAAATGTCAGATTCGGATCCAGGCATGCGACAATGACAATGTTTCATGTTATGCATGGGGATGGAGTTTGGTTCCTAGGGATGGAAATGGGTGGGGCTAGGCTTCATACTCGAATGCATAGAGTGTATACCAAACCCGGATCCAATTAGAGTACGTATCTTGAAACACCTAACATATACATGTAACCAGATCGAATCTTGTTAGATTTTAAGTTGGATGTGAACTCAGATTTGAAAATTCTACAATGAATCCGAGAATGAATAGCGATGTATCTGGTTTTGCTGACTGAATTCCTCTAGATGGACTTGGATTTGGTTGGATATCCATCTCAATCCCAAACTGTTTACATCTTTGTTTGTTCCATATATCCAACTGACGGAAAAATTGGCGTGTTCATGGATATGGCAGTGGACCAGGGCGGGGGTGGGGGACAAGGTCTCCACCCCCGCCCCATTTCAAAATCCGAACCTCCATCCCCGCACGGGGATGGATTTTAACCTCCATCCCCGTTTCATGTCTTCCATCCTCGGTCCAAACAAGGCGAGGCAGGGCAGGGCCCTGTTTCCCCTTGGTCTATAATCATCCCTTGAAGGATTGGGGATGGGGCGGGGCAAGGCGGGGATTGGGACGGGGCAGGACGGGGGAAAGCGTAAGTCCATCCCCACCTCCATCCCCAAACGGGCCTCCATCCCCATTTCATGCCCTTCATCCCCGGTCCAAATAGGGCAAGGTGGGGCGGGACTCGTGGTCCCCCGCTCCACTGCCATCCTTATTCATGGATTCATTAAGTGCCCTTCCTTTCCTGATCCAATTACAAGTTCCATACCTAACAGTTGGATCTGTTAACGGTTCTGATATCTGACCCATTGGGGTGCACCTAGATTCGCTTAGATAGCATATAGTTGGCTTAGGCTTCAGTTTCGGTTGGATTGGGTCAAGTTCAGGTCACATTGGGTCGAGAAAATGGGAACCCACACTAACCCTAATCATTTAAAAAGTCTATAAAAATGCGATAAATTTTGCCTAAATTTAACAAATAGAATGCCTAGGTCTGGCCTATTTTGGCTGGTTTGAACAAAAAAAAAAAACTCAAAGCGGACCTGAATACTGGGTCACATTCGTTTTAGCAAGAATAATATTCGGGTTGGTGTTTTTATGTCCATACCAGGGAATTCGGATCAAGTGGGGTCAGTCATCTTGTACAGTCCTAACACAGTAACAGCCTTACTGGTAGGTGAATGATTGGATCCTTTTCGGAGCTTTGGCCTTTTGGATTGACATTGCAACCTGATTAGATGGAAAATCACATACAGTTGCCGTAGAAGATCAACAAACATGAATCTAATAAGGACCTCCACTATCTGCTTTTTAATATGAATCAGTTTCACACAATTGGATAATATCCATATCCGAAACTGCACTAGGACTGTTTATTTCTCTTCTTAATTGTAACCTTTGTGCATGATTTTGTATTAGATGAACAAGGGCTAGGGATATGTGGTTCTTAGCCTGCAACGTTAGACCTTTGATAGTTCATCTTTAAATATGGGTACTTACTCAAGCTTCCAAAAAGTGAAACTAAAAAAAAAAAAAAAAAGGTTGTAGATAGCATTAACTTGCTACTAGGAATGGAAGTGGACCAGGGTGGAGGCGGGGGACAAGGTCTCCACCCCTGCCCTATCTCAAAATTCTGCTCTCCATCCCCGCCTTCATTCCCATATGGGTTTTGATTTTAACCTCAGTCTCCGCCTGCATCCCTGTTTCATGTCTTCCATACCCGGTTCAGGGGGCCGGACGAGGTGGGGCGAAAGAAAGTGTTAGTTCATCACCGCCTCCATCCCCGCACTGGTTTTGATTTTAACCTTCATCCCTGCCTCTATTCTCGTTTCATGTCCATCCCTAGTCCAAACTGGACGAGGCAAGGCAGGGCCCATTTTCCCCTGGTCCACTGCCATCTCTACTTGCTACCAGTACCATATTTTTATCACCATAATGCTTGGAGCCATCAAAAGAGAATAAATCAAGGCTCTGGAAGCATAGAAATGTCTATACAGAAGAAATCAAATATGAATTGTGGTCCATGCCTTTCGGGAAAGCCTTAGAAACCGATGGCTTCCCAACTCATTTTTCAAATCATTTTGGAACTGCTATAAAATGAAGCCTTGCGAGCTTTCATATGATTTCTTAAAAGAAGACTCAGAGACCAGAAAAGAAGGAAAATAAAAATAATATTTGATATTATACACTTGCTTGTTACATTGTACACTTTATATATTTACAGAAATGATATGAAATTAGAAACTGTGTGAAAACAGTTAGGATATGATCTCATCTTTATCCTCGAAATAAAGAAAGAGATCAGCTCCTTTTGATGTTATCCTAACAAAATGTAATCTCCATTTGGGAAACGTCTGGATAGGATAAGGTGCTTTTCTAACACTTCCCCTAAGGTGGGAGCATGTGGGTTCAACAGCCCCAACTTTTTCTTGAGCTAATGAAAGGGATCACACGGCAGTGGCTTGGTGAAGATATCCGCATATTGTAAAGCAGAAGAAACAAACTGAGTACATAAGTCGTTATACTGGATCTTGTCACGAATGATGTGGCAATCAATTTCAATGTGTTTCGTTCACTCATGAAACACTGAATTAACTGCAATATGTAGGGCAACTTGATTATCACAATATAACATCATAGGTTGTGAATGATGGATGCCAAGATCAATAAGCAATGATTTTAGCCAAGTTAATTCAAAGCACGCCAAGGCTATGGCCTAATACTCTCTTCAGCCGAAGATCGAGCTACTGTGGTCTGCTTCTTCATTTTTTATAAGATGGGACTTTCTCTAAAAAGGATGAAATAATCTGATGTGGAGCACCGGGTCATAGGGCAGGAGGCCCAATTTGAATCATAGTAACCGGTCAAATGAATCTGCAAAGAAGAAAAAAGGAGTATACCTTGGTCAGACATCCCTTTAAGGTATTTTAATACATGAAGGGCTCTTGACTGATTCATGAATTTGCTGAGAATATGCATTGAATAGGCAATGTCGGGCCTGGTGATGGTAAGATAAATAAGTCGCTCAACAAGCCATTGGTATGTGGTGGCATCATGCAGAATATCATCATGCTCATTGTCGAGTTTAATATATGGATTTATTGTTGTGTCTAGTGGTTTTGCTCCAAGATAACCACTATTAATGAGGATATCTAAATGGTATTTTTGTTGAGAGAGTAAAATACCCTGTTTGGACTGTGTCACCTCAAGTCTCAGAAAGTATTTTACGTTCCCAAGATCTTTAATGCGGAATAGATTGTTCAAGGTTGCTTTGAGGCTCACAATGTACTCAATATCATCCCCGATGACAATAATATCGTCAACATAAACAAGGATAAACACACGGCCAACTTAGGTGTTTCTAAAAACCAATGATGCATTTGATTGTGTGAGACCAAGATGTTTAAGAGATGATGAAAACTTCGCAAACCAATTGCCTGAAGATTACTTGAGTCCATAAGTAGACTTGTTCAAGTGACAAACTTTCGGCTTCTCCTGACTCAAAAATCCTAGAGGCAGACTCATAGAGACTTCCTCCACTAAATTATCATACAAGAATGCAGTATTGACATTAAATTGATAGATAGCCCATTTGAAAATGGCGGCAAGGGCTAGGAAGCATCGTACAGTGACAAGTTTAGCAACTGGTGTAAAAGTGTCACTGTAATCGAGCCCTTCAATCTGAGTGTAACCTTGGGCAACTAAGCAAGCTTTATATCGCTCGATGGATCCATCTGAATGATATTTGACTTTATAAACTCATTTGCAATCAATGGGCTTTTTATCAATAGGCAAGGGAACAAGCGTCCAAGTGTTATTAGCTTCTAATGCTTGAATTTCAACTGCCATCGCATCTTTCCACTTGACATCTTGAACTGTTTGAAAGAAAGACCTAGGTTCAATGGTTTGGGCGATGGCTACTAAGAAGGCTTTATGGAAATTCAAAAAATTATCATAAGATAAGAAATGAGTGAGAGGTTATTGAGTTCCTTTGGACATGTCTATCCTAGATGAAAGAGCTTATACGGCGATGTAGCATCTATAATCCTTGAGATATCCAGGTTGAGATCTTGGCCTGGTCGAATGCCTTGGGTTCAGATTTGAATCAGTGTGTGGCTCTTGGATTGGGTCATGAGATGAGTCTTGCTCAGGGGCTTGGTCAGGTAGTACATCATTGTTTGGATCTAGAGTTGGATCGTGGTGAGGGGCCATAGTGTTAGTTAAGGAAATTTGGTATATATTGGGTTCTTGAGATACATCAGAAATTAGTAAAGGTAAAACCACACCCCCATCATCTTCCGGTGCATCATGTACTTCGCGAAAAGGAGAAATACTTTCAAAAAAAATTACATCCCTACTGGTGAAAATTGTATGATTGTCAAGATCATATACCCGATAAGCATTTTGGCAATAAATATATCCAATGAACACACATCATTTTGCATGAGTGTCAAACTTATGTGAATGATGAATGTTAACAGCATAACATAAACATCTAAATACACGTAAAGGCTCATAACTAGGATTTTTACCAAAAGAACCTCATAAGGAGTTTTACCAAGTAGAACTTTGGTAGGAACTTGGTTAAGTAAATATGCAGTCATGAGAATGCATTCTCCCCAAAATTTTATAGAAAGATTACCTTGGAACTGTACGGCACGTGCCATATTCAAGACATCACAATGCTTACGTTCTACCACTCCATTTTGTTGTGGTGTATAGATGCAACTATGTTGATGCACTACCCCTTGATTGCGAAGAAAAGACTGCATGTTGTTAGAAGAAAATTCAATTCCATTATCACTTTGAAGATGTTGTATTTGAATATCAAATTGGGTTTTGATCATAGAAAAAAAAACTTTCATAAGTTATAAGGTTTCATATTTATATCTCATTAAATAAACCCAAGTGCTTCTAGAAAAATCAGCAATAATGATTAAAAAACAATGAGCACCCAAAATAGAAGGGGTTTGGTATCATCCTCACAAATCACAATGTACCAATTGGAAAGGGGCACTAGTTGAGGTAGAGCTTATGAAAAATGATAGAAAAGATTGTTTGGCAAAATAACAAATATCATAATAATCATCAAATGAACAAGCATCTATCTTATGAAAATTAAGAGTTTGCAAACATTTATTAGAAATGTGACCAAGTCTGGAATGTCAAATGTGCGTAGGTATAAGGGCAACCAAGGCTATCTCACTGGTAGTCTAAAAAATATAGAGTTCATTCTGCCTCCTACCTGCTCCAATCATTTATTTCGAAACACAATCTTGTAACAAACAATGATCATTGTCAAATATAGCTATACAATCCAGGTCTTGAGTGATTTTGCTAATGAAGATTAGGTTGAACTTAAATTCAAAAATATAAATAACATTTGAAAGATTAATTTTGGAAGAGATTGTGGTATTTTCGATATGAGAGATATGGGTTAGGATTTCATTCAAAAGGTTAACGGGAGGGCAAGATGCTGGTATCAGTGAGGTGAGATTATGGATGCATCCGATCATATGATTGGTTGCATCGGTGTCAAGAATTCATTGTTGTGAAAGAGAAGTGATGGCAGTGAAGTTCAAAACATTACCCGTCAAATTCAATTATGGACCTACTCGATTACCTTGATTGATAAATATAAAAAACTATTCAACTTGATCTTTGGTGAACGATGGGTTTGGTGTGGTTTCATTGACTATGCTTGCATGGGCCAAGGATTTTTGTTTTGCATTGGGCATCCCATCACCTTATTTCACTTGATTCATGCCCCTCTCATTTTGTCTATTAGGAAAATCGTGTAAGTGAAAATATTTAGCCTTTATGTGACTGACTTTTTCGCAGTGACCATAGTGCATCAAGACCAACCTTGACGTGATCTTCCTTGTGTCTTGACTGTCGTGGCAAGAGGTCCTTCAATAGCAGCATTAGGAATGATGCGCATGCCATGATGTCACTCTTCTTGCATGATTAGAGAATAAGCCTTTGATACGGTCGGAGGCGGTTGCATGAGAAGGACTTGGCTGCGAATCATGCCATAGTTGTCATTTAGTCCCATTAGAAACTGGATAAGGCAATCCAATTGTTGACGGTCATGCACGGTCTTCATGGCATCATAGGCGCATTCAAGTAGGGAAGTGTGTGAATCAAGTTCATCCTATAGGTCCTTTAGTTTTGTGAAGTATTCTGTCATTGAAGATTGCATTTGCTTCTTGCTGGTTATTTGATGTTAGATCTAATAGGTCCTTTGAGCGTCTGATTGAGAGAACAGATCCTCTAGGTCCTTCCATACCTGGGTGGCACTTTGAGTATATATAACACTTTTCAACAAATCTTTATGAATAGCATTGAGAATCCAGGAGAGGACCAAATCGTTACATGATCATTGATGAAGCCCATCTTTTTTTTGGCACTGAGCACCATAAACATTGCCTGCTTCCACATCGAATAATTCTCTCCCGTAAGAACTTGTGATACAAGCAACACTCCTAGATTATCAGAATAATGTATATAAAAGAGGTTAGAATATGTTGCATCTTCATCCTTCTACAATTGATTGCCACTGAGATTGCTAGAAGCCATGAATGACGAGCTTCAAGTTTCCTGCAGACTGAATCTCGATGCTACAGGGAAAACTAATGGGTTGTGTTTGATGTGCATAGTGCATAGCTTCTGAAACACGATAAAAAAATATTGGATCTGGCTCCAGCTTTGATACCATAAAAGAAGATGCAAAGACCAGGAAAAAAGAAAAATGAAAATGATATTTGTTATTACACACTTGTTTGTTATATTGTACACTTTATATATTTACAGAAATGATATGAAATTGGAAATTGTGTGAAAATAGTTAGGATATGATCTCATCTTTATCCTCAAAATAAGGAAAGAGACCAGCTCCATTTGATGTTATCCTAACAAAACGTAATCTCCATTTGATGTTATCCTAACATAACATAACCTCCATTTGGGAAAATATCTGGATAGGATAAGGTGCTTTCCTAACAATTCTATCAAATTGCTCGTTGATCGGTGATCTTAATAAAGTAGACTTCATCCTTATATTGAAAGAGGATAATGCAGAAAGCATAAGTTCAGACTGATATCTCATCTAAGGATGACCTATAAGTTGCTTGTAAAGTTATTAGCACTCAGAATGAAGGACGAACTTAATAATATCATCTGGCTTTATCAAAGTGCCTTCGTTCCTCAGTAAAAAATTCAAGACCGTGGGCTTCTGGCGAATGAAGTAGTGGACTCCATAATGAAAAGAGAAAATAATTTTTCGTTCTCAAAATAGATTTTTTCAAGGCATTCGAGATCTAAAAGAAACTCTGGAGTCGATGGGCTTAGAAAAGCGTTTCATAGCTTGGATGCTCGAGTTAGTAACCAAGGCACAAATTGTGGTATCCATTAACAACGAATGAGGTAAATACTTCAACATGGGATGGGGACTCCAACAAGGATACCCCTATTCGCCTCTGCTCTTCAATATTGTGGGTGAAGCCCTTAATGCTTTGTTTTGAAACACGGTCTCAACCGGATTCCTAGTTGATCTAAACCTTATGGGTCTAGATAACTTCACCATGTTACATTAGATTGATGATGTCTTATTATTCTATGAAACGTCGCGACCGTGAATCATATGTATTTTAATGTTGCTCAAAGCATTCAAAAAGGTGTCAGGTCTTTCGATATCTGAAGAAAAATGATGTAAATTAACCATTCTCAACTCCCCTTCAAATCTAATTTTCATTGATAAGCATATGTTTGGATGTCGTTGCATGGACTTGCCTATTGAATACCGGGGTTTTTCATCAACCTAGGAGATTTGTCCTGTGGGTCTATCCCAACCTGACAAAAGCCCTAGTGGCTTGGAAAAAAAACTATGTGCCAATTCATAGGAGAGGTTTGGGAGCAGGGATACCCATGCAATGTTGTCATGTGATTGGCTATGGCACTTAGCCATGTTACTTAACCACTCATTTGATCTCAACTTGAGGTTTGGGGATTAGAAGGTTGAACTGTGCAGTCCTTTGTGAGTGGTGGTGGAGGCTATCCATTGAATCATCTCCAATAACTAGTTTCATCAGGGATAAATACCACCTATCAGGCACAGTTCGATCTTGGCAATCACATGCTTCTTGGAAGAAAGGGTCTGTTGTCTAGAAAAACCTTGTAAAGGTATTCTAGTTTTTTCAGTCACATCAATATATCTTTGACCCCTAACAAGAAGAGAGACTTAACTGTATCGTCTTTATACATGGATAGCGTCGATGTTGGACCAGACTGGTTTTCACCCAAGGTGCTCTAGACTAAGGGTTACGTCCCTCGTGTCATGTTCTTCACCTCGAGGTTGCTGCTCATAGATGGCATCAACACCCATGATCGATTGAAAAAACTCGGTCACCATCCACCGAGTTGATGCCCACTGTGTTACCTCAACGAGGAAGAACCCATCCATCTGTTTTAGCACTATTCTTTTTTTCAAGATTTTTTTTCATTAGACCTGATGTATAACCTGCACCTAGCCGAGCTAGGTAGACTTGAGCCCACCCAATTCGGTTGGGTCAAGGTGGGGAGTCCCTCCCTCTCCCCTACATTTGTAGGAAGTGGGAAGTGGGGAGGCCCCCACATTAATGAAATTTAAGAAAGGAGCCTCTTCCTCTCGCCCACGCATGAAGTAGAGGGGAAGTGGAGTGGAGTGGAGTGGGTGGGAAACCCCCACATTCACGTGGGCCTCTATATAAGAGGCTCACAAGCCTCTCTCATTCCCTCCACTTTTTAGAGAGAGAGAGGGAGCTCATGGGAATAGGAGAAGCTTGTCGTCTGGTTGAGGAAGCACCGTCCGACAAAGGTAAGAACCTCAATCCCTGTTTTATACCATAAAGAAGAGAGGTTGTCAATGTGTGCACGAGAGAGAGAGAGAGAGAATGGGTGAGAGACAAAAGAAACCATGTGGTTGCCAGTGGTGCTCAACCAAGCGGGATAGAGGGTGCTGCCCTCAGTCTCAGTCTCGATTAATCGAGCAATGAGACTGACTCCATCTGGGTGAAACCAAACCAAGTTTGGTCAGATTAGGGGTGAGATAGAAAGTGGTCACTCTTGCTCTTGGCCAGTGAGAGCCACGAACAGTGGCAATTACAGAACATGCGATTTCAAGCATGAAGGTCGTTGAGAGGATAAGAATATTTGGTGCTACAACTGCGGATAGATTGGGAAAATCACCAAGAAATGCCTCCAGCCAACTCGAGTGGAGTAAGACCCAAAGACAAATCTAGTTCTCCAGACCGAGTATATGCGGCAACTCTTCAGGTGGCTCTCGCCAGCCCGGACGTTGTGAAAGGTACTCTACTCGTTTTTGGCATTAGTGCATATATATTTTTTTATTCGAGGGCAACACATAGTTTCACTATCTTCACTTTTGTTGCACAATTTCTTGTTCCACCTATACTGCTAAACATACATTACCAGAAAGTTACACCAGTAGGGGAAACCATTTATGTGAATACGTGTGGTACACATAGGAGAATGTTTCTTGGCAGTAGATCTTTTGCTATTAGACTTCAGGGGAGTAGACGTTATCTTGGGCATGGATTGATTGTCTAATTATCATGCAACCATTGATTGTTAGAGAAAGAGCATTAGTTTCCAACAACTTAAAACCTCATTGTTTACATTTCAAAGCATTAGAAATCTCACAAAATCGGTGATCATTTTGTGTCTTCAGGCCAACAGATACCTACGAAAGGCTTGCCTTGGGTATCAATTAAAGATTAGGAAGGAGGATGTGGCCAAGGCAGCTTTTCACTTAAGATACAGACATTATGAATTATTGGTCATGTCTTTCGGTCTAATGAACTCCCCAGCAACATTCATGAATTTAATGAATCGGGTGTTTTGACCTTATTTGGATAAGTTTGTAGTGATATTTATAGATGATATTATCATCTATTCATCTAATAAGGAACAACATGTAGAACATTTAAGGACAATATTGCAAACACTTAGGAAACATAAGTTATATGCTAAGTTCTCTAAATGTGTGTTATGGTTGGATCAAGTCTCTTTTCTAGGGTATATTATTAGTAAAGATGGTGTAGGATTCTCAATATTGGAAGCTTCAATGACCAAACTTACAATGAAGAAAGCAAAGTTTGAGTGAAATGAGAAGTATGAACAAAGTTACCAAGAAATCAATAAGCGATTAACCACCACACTATTGTTAATTCTATCTTTTAACACAGACGAATTTACCGTTTATAGTGATGCATTGCACAAGGGTTTAGGATGTATCTTAATGCAACATGGCATGGTTATTGTATATGCATCTCAACAATTGAAGGTGCACGAGATGAACTACCCAACTCATGACCTAGAGTTGGCAGCTATAGTGTTCGCACTCAAGATTTGGTGACACTACTTGTATGGAGAATAATTTAAAATATTCACTAACTACCAGAGCTTGAAATATTTGTTCTGCTAGAAGGAGTTAAATATGAGGCAGAGGCAGTGACTGGAGTTAATCAAGGACAATAATTTTGAATTAAAATATAATCCAGAGAAGGCTAATGTAGTGGTTGATGCCCTTAGTCGAAAATCAACAACAGTTGCAAGATTAGTTGTATTGAACCTTATTATTATCATCGTAGATCATAAAGCAAAAGTTCAATGCTAGTCTGGTCGACTTATATTTGTACAGACATCCTTAAGATTAGAAATTTGAGAATGATCAAAGAGAAACAACCCTTTGATTCAGAATTAGAAGAGACTAGATTAGCAGTATCTAAGAAAAAAAATTAGACTTTAAGGTGAATGATCAAAGAATTTTGAGATTTTCAGATCGTGCATGCATTCATAAGGATGAGGAACTTAGGAAATTACTACTAGAAGAGACATCATTCTAGATATTCCATCCATCCTGACAGTATGAAGATATAAAGGGACTTGAGAGACAATTTTTGGTGCAGTGGAATGAAAAAGGAGGTTGTTGAGTTTGTCAACAGATGTCTGGTGTGTCAATAAGTAAAGATTGAGTACCAAAGATCAGGAGAATTATTGCAACTGTTACTCAATCTAGTGTGAAAATAGGTAGATATCACGATGGGTTTTATCATAGGATTTTGAAAGACTAAAGATGGCCGCATTTGGGTGATCGTTGACAAATTGATTAAATTTGCATATTTTCTCGTGTGCAAGACAACAAATTTCTTTGAGCAGTTGGCTCGTCTCTTTATTAGAGAAATAGTAAGATTTCATGGAGTGCTAGATTCAATCGTCTCTAGTAGAGATTCAAAATTTACTTTCAAGCTTTAGCAAAGTTTTTAAGAGACAATAGAGACGCAGTTGAAAATGAGTACAACTTTTCATTCTCCAATAAATGGATAATCAGAAAGGACCATCCAAACGAGCATGTGCACTAGAATATCATGATTCATTGCATAAGATTTTGCCATTAATGGAGTTTTCATATAATAACAGTTTTCAGGCTAGTATTGGTATGGCTCTGCATGAAGCTCTGTACAAAAGACATTGTAGGACACCTCTGTGCTGGGATAAGGTAGGAGAGAGAAAACTATTAAGATCAGAATTAGTTCAGCAGATGACAAAATAAGTTATATTTATTAAATAGAAATTGCTAATAGCTTAGAGTTGCCAGAAAAGTTTTGTAGATCAGAGGCAATGAGAGTTAAGAGTTCGAGAAGGGTGAACATATTTTCTTGAAAATATCACCTTTCAACGGAGTAATGAGATTTGAAAAGAAGGAAAAATTGAGTCCAAGGTACATCGGACACTTTGAGATTTTGCAAAGGGTAGGCCCTACTGCTAACATATTGGAGTTACCCCATCACTGTCAATGATGCATAATGTGTTTCATGTAGCTATGTTGGATATGGTGGATTCGGTATTAGACGTCCAAGATGACATGAGTATTAGTGAAGAGCCATTGATATTTTAGGCTCAAAAAAACAAAAATTAAGAAACAAAGTCATACCAATAGTTGTAGTCAGATGGAAACATCACAACAACAATGAAGCAACTTGGGAGCTTGAGTCAGATATCCATTGACAATTCCTACATCTACTTCTAAGATTTATGACCAATCTTCTTTTAAGAGAGGTAGAATTATAAAATCTGCACCTAACCGAGCTAGGTGGGCTTGAGTTCACCCAGTTTCGTCTAGGAAGTGGGTAGGCCCCCACATTAATAAAATTTTAGAAAGGAGCCTCTTCCTCTCCCCCATGCATGAAATAGTGGGGAAGTGGAGAGTCCATCCCTCATCAATTGAGAGGAGTGGGGAGGAAACCCTCACATTCATATGGGCCTCTATATAAGAGGCTCACAAGCCTCTCTCATTCCCTCTACTTTTTAAAGAGAGAGAGAGAGAGAGAGAGAGCTTGTGGGAAAGGGAGAAGCTCTTAATCTAACTAAGGAAGGATCATTAGATGAAGTTAAGCACCTCCATCCTCGTTTTATACCATCAAAAAGAGAGAGGCCGACAACTATGGTTGTCGGTATCGTTCGCACGAGAGAGAGGGATAATGGGCTAGAGATAGAGGTTGTGCCTTTCTCTCAACCATAGACAACCACCTATTGTTGGTGGCACCACTGTGAAAAGAAGAGCGAGACAAGGGGAGGGGGCACCTCAGTCTCAACAATCGACAACCATGTGGTTGTCGGCATTACTCAGTCGAGCGGAATAGAGGGTGTCGCCCTCTATTTCGGTCTTCGTTGATCGAGCAATAAGATCGACTCGGTCTAGTGAGATTGACTCGATCTTGGTGAAACCAGACTGAGTCTGGTCAGATTAGGGGTGAGACAGAGAGTGGTCGCTCTCTGTCTTGGCTTGTTAAAGCCAGCAACCTGACTGAGTCGGGTCAGGTTAGGGCGAGACAAAGAGTGGACGCTCTCTATCTCAACCCTTTAGAGTCGGCAACCAAACCGAGTCTAGTCTGATGCACGGGATAGAGTACGAATGTTCTCTGTCCTAGATTTTTTAGTGACAAATCTACTCGGTCTGGCTAGAACTAGACCTAGTCCGATTAGGATAAATGAGACAGAGAGAGAGAGAGAGAGAGAGAGATCACTCTGTCTCGGCCATTTAAAGGTTACATACCGACTCGGTCTGAGTCTGAATCAGACCGAGTCAACCAAGACTGCTCAATTTGGGTGTAACCCAGACTGGGTCTGGTGGGTCGGCGCTCAGACCAACTCGGTGTGGGTGTGACCCAAATCGAGTGTGGTCAAAGGTTATCAAATATATATATATATATATATATATATATATATATATATATATATATATATATATATATATATATATATATATATAACTAAGACAATGACTATTTTAGTTTCCTGTCATGAACTGATCCAAATATACCAGATCAAGGTTTGGGTCCATTTGGTACCAAACCCAGACTAAACTAGGTCTGGTTTAGTTTATACCAAACTGAATCTGGATCATGTTTGATTAACCTGTGTATGAGACAAAAACTAGATCTCTGTCTGAGAGGTCTAATTTGGATCCAAACCAAAACACACTAGATCTAAATCCAATCCATCTAATTGGAAAGAGAATTAGAGATTGACACCTTTTAGGTTAAGTTTGGAATGAACCTAGACTAAGCTAGGTTTAGGTTAGGTTCAATGAATTCAATATATATATATATATATATATATATATATATAACATAACACCCATTTGGATAGGGTCTCGTCTCTATCCTAACGATAAAAGGAAAGAGATTATCGTGTTTGTGATCCCGAAAATAGTGGGATGGTTGTATATATTGTTTGTTCTTTTCCTAATGAGATACGATGGAAATTCTTTCTCATGATTTTTGGCTCTGCTCTTCACATGGTCTCTGAGGCATTGAAAGGTCTATCATTTTGAAGTTGAATGCCCATTGAAGCTAGTTTTTCCATATCTCACTCGTTAAAGTAGATCATTAAGTCTGTTTCAATTGCAATAGGCATATCTTTGAGTTTGGCTGTGGTGAACCACTTTTTTTTTTTTTTTGGCTATTTTGACACAATCCGGATCCAACTTTCCTATATATTTAGCTGATCCAGATCCGATCCATTTGCAACCCTAATAAACAAATATGACCAAGATAGGGTATCGGGTTAGAATCAAATCCAACCGAACTAGTTCTAAACTTTTTCACATGCAAATCAGTAACTTTTTCTCATTTATCCAGAGCCATGGAGACTCAACTTGCGCGTTTGCTAGAGAATACACTATTAAATCCAAGTCAAACTGGATCATGGTTCAAAATCCGGATCCAAATGTCGGGCCAAGCATGATCGCGATCATATTCAACCCGCGTCTCTAACTTTTCTGGATAAAGTGCACACTATGAATCAGGAAATTTGTGGAAATTATACAAATCTGTTCTGGACCGCGATAGTGGCGATTTTGTGGTTTTTGTCATTATTTAAGGGTGTTTTGGTAGACAGTGATTATTTAATGTTTTTATACTCGTACTTTGTCGTTTTCGTATCCTCAATAGTTTGGTATTAATTATTTCCTAAAAACATGTTCTTTGTCCTTCTCTACTTCGTCATGAAAGGTCATAAGTACCCTTTAGTTTTATGACTATAACCATGAACTCCCATACTTTTTCTAAATGACGAACTTATCCTTTGTAAGGATCATCGTGTCGTTCCATCCCATGGGCCAAAGCTGATGATTTTGTGCTTCTCGTTTTTAATTTCACAGGCATTGTAATAAAGTATTAAACGAAAAAATATCGGCAGCCAATATCTTGTGAAAAATTAAACGTTTTTATATCTTTTCCGTTTCATTGGCAAATACATAAAGCTAGCAATATATATTTGAAATAAATGCGATATTAAGAAAGAGCGGTCTTTTCATATATGATCGATAAATGTCATTATCATGACAAAATGCTGATAATTTTGAAAAACAAGAATATCGTGACTTTTACAATGTATCGTGATATTTACCGCTCGGTTGACAAAATATCAGGAGAATTTTGTGATAGTTTAGAAAATCTTATATTGTGATATTTATCACTGCGGTCAAATGTAGTTCCAGGCCCAATCACGCATCTAATAATTCCTGCAATTTTATCAGCAAGCAAAAAAAAACTTGATAATTTAATTAAATTCAAATTATGTAAATATCATAATCTTTTTCCTAGATTTTAAATAAGAAACTTGATATGATCATTATCATCAACTTCTTCTTCAACCTTTTTTTATTTTTTCCTATTTGTAATAAAAGAAATTTATTTTGATATGTTATAACTGATAAAAGTATGAAAATATTAGAATTGCCCTAAAACCATGCTACTCCAAAACAGGTGATAAACTCAAAGTGATACACTTGCAGAATATTTAAATTATGGGCAATTCTCCAAAGACAATGTTGACCTTTGACTTGGCCAAGATGATACATCAACCAAAATGAAATTAGAATGGTTAAGTTGGCATTGACCAACAATTGGACCGGGTTTTGTGTTCATAACAAGTCAAGGAATGGACCTGCAAGTTACAACTTGTGCCCCCCTTCGCTAAGCACTTTATCAATATTTTCTTTCTTTTAATTCAATTCACCTAAGTGAATTCCAAAGGATAAGAGGGTTTTGTACATAGTGATAAATTTTGAAGGTGACCAGCCGATCGAAATTTGATCTTTTATAAGGTAATATATTTATTTTTTTAATTTTAGCAAAAATAAAAATAGAAGACCTTAAAATCACGTATTTCTATGTCCAATGGTTTCCTCATCCCAAACCTTACTTGTAATTGTTGAATAGTGTCTGTGTCAATATATATATATATATATATATATATATATATATATATATATATTGCATTCCTTAGGCTCCTTTTTTCGTTTGGTCTCGTTAGTCCCCTTCAAAAATGATAGTGTTAAGTTTTTTTTCTCACATCTAACACCTTAGATGTGATCTGTAGGTTTTGTTTAGTGGGAACCAGCTTTTGGATCGCCGGAATCTGACAATTATATAGGTTTTTCCAGTGGTCCAAAATCAATGGCTATGAAGGTACCAATTTTTTACATCTCAGAAAAACATGTTTTTTCATCCAAAAAACATGATTCAAGAGTCGATTTTCACTAAATCAAGTATGCTAAACACATTTAACGGTTCAGATCTATCCTAAAACACTTAAAACCGATGTGGGAGAACGGGGTAGAATGAAAAATGAGACCTAATATATATATATATATATATATAGAGAGAGAGAGAGAGAGAGAGAGAGAGAGAGTAATGGGTCTCTGCTAAACCACATTGGTGCTAAATCGGAGCTAAAGCATGCTGACCGTCTATCACATGCGTTTGATGGTCGTGTCAGCATGCAAAAATCAGGTCAAAAACATAATTTTTGGGCAAAAAAAACTTTTTGGACAAAATAACCTTTTTGGGCTAAAGGTTTGGGACCTTTATTGAAGCTTTTAGTGCGCCACTAAAAGCCGAGTGCATTTTTGAAAAAGGTCTTTAGTGACACACTTAAAGTGCCAATAAAGGTCTCAAACCTTTAGCACGACCTTTACTAGAAGTTTTAGTGCACCAGTAAAAGGTTTTCAACATGATTTTCTTTGTGCGCTTACCGTCCATCAATGCGTGTGATGGACGGTCAATGCGCTTTAGCTCCGGTTTAACATGAACCCATTTCACTATATATATATATATATATATATATATATATATATATATATATTCATGGCATTGCAATAGAGTATCTTTGAAACTTGTTTACAGATCCAATCCCATGGCCCATATTTGATGACACTTTATTTTTTCATCAATCATAAGGACTGTTATTATAAAATGAGACAAGAAATAACAAAAAACATGTGCATATTTTAATCCAATGTAAATTAGTCTCTTCTTGGGTGCTTGGATTAGAAATGACACCCCCAACAACCATGCGCAACACCATCCATAAGAGGGTGTTTTTGGTATGGCACTACCGCATATTGGAAACACCACACTTTTTTTTTTTTTTTTGCTTTTAAAAAAAAATAAAATAAAACCACCTACAGATAGTTGGACTTTTGAAGATAGAAACATGGACAGGACCATCGAAACTCTACTTGCATGTAGGAAACTGGTTTCTTCGGAAACTGTTCCTGAAATGTGAAACACAACGTTTTGAAAACTTGTGGAAAACTAATGAGAAACATCTTTCTCACAAAACCTGAAACCTCTTTCCATCACATGAAAAGCCTGTTTACTTTATGCAAGCTACCTATTCTTGTAGTGAAGAAACAAATTTTCTATGTATTACTTAAATAAGAAATCTTTTTTTGTTCTATGATAAAGTTGAGACGTGGGACTTTTACATTTTTAATTACTTTTTGTTAAAAAAAATTACTTTTTTAAACACGTGCCATTTACATTTTTTATTTCTTGTTTCTAAAAATATATATTTTGTACATGTTTTCAATGTTAAAAAGAAATAATATGGTACGTGAAAATGGGAAACCGAATTATTTTTACCTTATTTCATGAATATATTTTATCTATTGTATTTAAATACCTTATGAAATTTGCTATTATTATTTTCTTTTTGAAAGGCAAGCTGGGGTTAAGCAGATCCCCCACCAGTTATACAACTATACCAATGGGTATTGAACCTGCAACGTCCCAACACAAGGTGATGGGCACTAACAGAAAAGTGACATAATTGTACCATTCTCCGTATTTACACCGATCCCAAACAGGCCCTAACATTTTCCTCCAACTTCAGCCCTTTCTCGAAGTCGTGACGTCGTTCTATTTTGGCAAACATGGTCTCCTCCGTATGAGACTCAGAGCCATGTTCGTCCTAAGAAACACAAAAATGAGGGTATTATGGTAATTTCCGTGAGCTGTGTGCCTCGGCCTCGGCTACGGCTACCGGATTTCGTTGCATCTCCGTCTTCACCCTCACACTCTATTTGAAAAGCTCAGACGCCGACACCTCCTCGATTCCGCCACCCAGCACCTGACGTGTTTATCTAGTCTCCGAGCATCCGGACCGTCCGTTCTCGACCCACCGGACGGCCAAACGCTGCCCACATCTCGCGGTAGCGTGAAGGCGCAGCCAGTCACATGGCTGCCAGCTGGATGCTTCAGAGCACTCTCTAGTACTTCTCTGGATCTTGACACGTGTCACAAGCGGCTGCCGGTTACAGATGACAACTCGCCGTACGACGGACCCTTTGGTCTCACTTTGCTGGACGTAATTACGGTAAAACCCTTTTCATTTGGACAAATGACTGCCATATATCCAACGAACTTGCTTTGGATTTTCGGCAATCTGAGGTTTGGTCCTTTGCCATATGATCGGGGGCCCTTTCTGCCTTTTCCCATTTTTGTAAATTTTTTGTATTTGTTTTTCGGGATGTTTGGTCATAGAGGAACGGTTAGACAAGCATCTCCCCATGTACCCTGGACGTACATATTAGTGGAACGGCAGATCTGCGCCGTGGGATTCTCGGTGCAGCGAATCTCACGCAGATCAGAATCGTTAGAATAGGAAGGCGGACAAGTTCCATCATGTCACAGACAATACATATGGGCGCGAGCCTCATTACTTCGTAACTCTAAAACTAGGTCCCCATCGGTACTAACTCAGCTTTTTGAAAAGACGTGTAGGCCCCCCCAAAGAGTACCGTTTTAGAGAGGGACTGTTTGCAGATGATTGTTTAGTTAAGGGGTGCTTTGGACTAGAACGAATCTGGAACGGATAGTTTCCATTAATTTATTGTACTTGTTTAATCCATAATTATTTTAATTTGGTGAGTCGATGAAAGACGAACGACCGTACGATCAAGGTGCGGGACAGCCTGGCGTTCCTCCAGTCCCTCCTGTTCCCCGCTATGCAGAATTTTTCTTTTCCTTTTTTATTTTTATTTTTCTAGTGCCACATCATCTTTACTGCTGATGTGGACACCTCTTATTGACCAAAAAATGCCGAACGAACAAACTGTGAAGCTGTTTTCTTGGTGTTAGATAAAATCTTCCGACCCTGAGAAGCACCACCATACAACTCAGTGATGTCAATATCAGGGATGGGAAACGAGCATCTAGCAGTTCGGCTCTTCTTGGCTAGTGAAAAGCTCAGCTCAACTTAAAAAAAAAATATTTATAGTTTTAGGTGTTTTATGGTAGATCTAAACCACTAGGTGCATTTATCATCACTTATTTTTTAATAAATAAAATTTTTTTAATTGGTTTGACGCATCATGAAATTTTAGTACAATATCAACCGGGTTGAATTTTTTACTTCGTTAATAAATACACACAAGAATAAATATAATTAATCAAATACATGTTCTTTAAGGAGTAAACAATGATAACCACCATCTAACCATTCACATCAATCAAAAAATACCTAAAACTATTTTTTTTTTTACAGAAAAAGCTAGGGTTAGGTCGACCCCTACCGGTTATACAACCATACCATTTGGGGTTCGAACTTGCAACGTCCCAACACAAGGTGACGTGCACTAACTGCTCCGGCCAGATAGGCATACCATTTGGAGAGTCTTAATAATTTGAATCCTTGTGAAATTGAATTTAGAATTTTAAATTGAATTTGGATGTAATACCTGTAATTTTTTAGAGCATTTTAATGAATAAAATAATATTAATAATAATTTTTATGAGAAAGAAATGAAAAAATGTAAATTAGTCTAAATTGAATTTTAAAAGATATTTTATGAAGAATTAAAGATGATTTTAGTGAATTTTGTATTAGAAAATAAATTTGTGAAAAAATAGATTTCTAATAGAATAATTGACAAATTTCGTCAAAATAAAGTCGAATTTGATTTTAGATGAATTTAGGTATAATTTGATATGTATGTAATGTAATTTCATTAAATTAGAATTGGATTTGTGTAAACTTGAAATCTATAATCCAAAAATAATTATAAAATATTAAATATAGGTTTTATGAAATGAAAAACTTGAACTAAATAAAATGATAGAGGTCCATAGGGTGGGGCATCCCCCTATGTGGGCCCATCCTATGTGGTACCTCATGTTGAAATTTAATTTAAAGGTGTAAGTTAAAAACCTTAGTTAAAATATTTTTCTAAAAGTTTTCTAAAAGCAAAACAAGTAAAGAGAAAAATAAATTTAAATCTTACCAAATAAGTGGTGTAGTAGTGTTAGGGTAAGTGGTTTTGAAATTTAAAAAGTTTGGACTGGAACTTGAGGAATTATGAAGGTTTTAGAAAGGAGAAAAAAAATTATAAAAAGCCAAGGAGGGGCTCATACACCCCATATTGGTCTCTTTTAAATTTTTTTTTTAAATCTCTCTCTTCTTTTCTCTCTCTCATTCTCTCTCTTTTCCCTCTTTCTTCTCTCATTTCCCATTGAGTGTAGGAGGTTTGAACCTCCATTGAAGGTGGGCTGACCCAAGGAGTTGTAATCACACATCAAAGGAGTGGTGTGAATCGAACCATTGAATTGAACATTTCGATATTTACACCTATCAATTTTGATAAAATAAGATAGGGGGTTCTATTCGATACTTGTAGATTGGATCTTGCATGCACAAGCATATTTTGAGGCTGAATAGGTTTAAAACTATACATCGATCATCACATATGAGAAATTGGTGTCAATTCCATCTTATTGAGCATCAGATCAATTTTCAAAACTGATTATCAATTTCATAAACCGATTCAGGTATGAATCAATCATAAATATAGTATGTTGTAAGATTGCATATATGTGTTGTATATATATATATATATATATATATATACATGTGTAAGGGCATGTGTTTTTAAAAAAAAATGGTTTTTAATGTACTATGGGATTTAATCGAGTAAATCAGGCATAATAGATTAGTCAAATTGATCGTGCAAGGGATCATGGACTGATTCCCTCGTGGATCAGTTCTGATCAACCTGACCAGACCTCATAGGGCTGAATCGGTTCAGTTTCTAAAAAAAATAAATAACACTTGTTAAAATTTACATGTAGAGTAGATTTAACAAAAATGTTTCTGAGAAAAATGCTTTTAGGGTGAAGACTTATTTGCTTATCTAAGTGGTTGTATGTGTGTATATGTGTGACTGTCATAATCGTGATCACATGTTGATAACATGCATCTTTAATATGTGAATGAATATGTACAGTCGACCATGGAGTCAGACAATGATGCAAAGTTAAAACAATATTTCAAAAATGATTTCTTTGAAAAACACATTTGAAATCATGTATGTATTTTGCAAATTTTCATCCTTAAGCATATTGGATTCATCCTTGTTATACATATTGACATTATGAAACTGATATGCCTATAAGCACATATGCATTCAGTCTGTCATGACTGATAAAAAAAATGAGAAAGAACACATCATGTTGTTTGTTTCTGAAAACTAAAGTGATTTTCGAAAGAACATGTGTGCCTATTATTTCAAAATCATTGGTGAACTTGCATAAATCAAGGGTTTGAGCTTTGCTTAAACTCAATCCATAAAAAAAAAGAAAATCAGAAATGTATAGATTTTGAATTGAAGTTCAGTAAACAAGAAAATAACTTGCTTGTGTTAATTGTTCGATCCGAGTGTGTATTCTTGCCTGTGTGAACGATCCAACATATGCTCGGTAAATCAATTGTATCTCTTTCCTTTGAAGGAGTTTTTATGAACGATTTGCAAAGTTGGAAAGCTGATAAAATTTTGCATGTTCTATGAAGGTTTGAGCTTCGTTCTCAGATTGTTTACAGAACAATGATTGTTGAAACAACAAAGCATGTATAGTCCTAAATCAATCGTAGGTTTTTACGAACAAGTTATGGTATTAAAAAACTAACAAAATTTTACATATTCTGTGAAAGTTTAGGCTTTGTTCTCAGAATGCATACAAAACTGTGATAGTCGGAACAACAAAGTAGATATGGATCTAAGTGAGTCCTGAGCTGGCTATGGACCAGATAAGCAATGCATGCAATGAATGTATGATATTAGCCTATGTTTTTAAATGCTAAATGAATATGCAGATGCAACCTATAATGTTGTGTTCATGCAAGTACTAAGTGCTTAAAGAGGCATGACATAAAAACACTTATTTTCACATACTTATGATTGAATGCTCACTACTATTGAAGTGCATGTGTTGTGCATTATGTTGTTTATGTGATTGTGTATGGATGTATATAGTTAATCATGATCAATGCCTATGAATGAATGCTTACATTATTGTGATGTGTTATAAATTGCATATGTAGTATGAAAGCATCTCTCACATTAAATACTGCACCCATAAGCCCAAATTGGTGGCTTGAATCTTATATTAGATTCATTATGTATGTGCATGGATAAATAATAGAATTAATGGATTAAAAAGAATAATCATGTAAACATTAATTCTATTGGCCTTACAACGAGAGGGTAAGATATATTTTTGGCTTCGTAGAATATTTTTTGAGCACAAAAGATTGCTCTTTCTTAGTCATGAAGATAGGGGAAGGCATCTACATTATCTATGGGGTGGTAGGTCATTAAACTCATGAGTGAAAGTTTGATGCATCAAGATAGAGGTGTTGGGAGCTCTTTCTCGACTAAGTCGTCCCTCACCCAGAACTGGTGAAAGGTGTCTGGTCAGAGCAAAGCTATATATTATGTAAATATACATTTCTGAGTCATGGTCTTGATCCAGGTATTGTCTGTATAGTACCCACACAATTAATAAGTGAAAACCCTAATTATTTATATGCATTTATTTAAGCATAGCATGCATCACGTAAGAAAAAAAACTTAAATAAAGGCAACTAAAGCCATTCATGCATAAAAGATCTCCTGTTATGTAATGGTAAGTGCATGCATTTTATCTGCTCCTGCATAAGATTGTTAATTATTTTTTAATGATATCCTTGTTTTGCAATGAAGATAGACATTAATCGTAAAACTATATTGTTATTACGCTCAATCCTTAACCGAAATGTAAATACAAGTTATGAGCACACACCACACTTAGTTGTAGATATCTAGGGATGCTATAGTTGCCATATATGTTTAACTGATTTGAGTGCAGGAAATACCAAAATTGTGATACTAATGCTAAGTATCAATACGTATTACTTGAAATGTAATGCATATGAAGTTAGGCAAAATGCCCATGGTAAGTGGATATGATGCAAAGGCATCGTGCAAATAATAATTAGATGCTTATATGTTTTGATAGTTGAAAGCAGTCTGATATGTCTCTTATGTATTGGTTCTGGTTTACCTGTATCGGTATTCTCTACCATGCTTTCATGAGTTTGACCCATTTTATGAGTTTTTAGGTGAAATATGATGTATAGTTATAGAGCAGATACAAAATACTGGGGCGGCATTGAGATCCAATCTTTTTCTTTCTCGAGGATAGTTTTGAAAAAATATTTATTGTTATTTTGAATTGGAAATACTCGTATGAATTTTAAATTATTGAGATTGAATTAAATTTTAGTAGCGAATGTTATTTGCATTTTAATTCAGTTATGATGATTGATCTACTGTAACCCGCCCAAAATATTTAACAAAAGAAATGGTTGTTTTCATTGTTTTTAGAAACAAAAATCTAAAAAAAAATTGGGTTAAAATTATGGGGCATTACAGATGAGTCCTAGGTCAAGGAAACATAAAAAATTCTATGATTTATCTAGCGAGGAAGAATATTTTTTCAAAAAATCTCGATCCCACATGAAACCCTATAGTGATGAAACTAATTGGAAAATGTGGAGAAAATCTCGAAAGAGGATAGATCTTTCATCCGATGATATGTCCTTAGAAGGTCAAAATATCTAGAAAAATCATATAAAAAAGACTGATAGGGTATAAAAAAGAGAAGAAAGTGGTCCAATATAAAGAAAGTTCATCCCCATAATCTAAATCCTTTGCTCCCAATAAACAAAAACTCTCAAGAATCTATCGAAAGAAATGAGAAACAGAGAAAAGAATTTTCCAAAAAAGAAAGCTGCCCACAAAAGCAGAAAAATGAGATGGAAGCATTGCCTGAGAAGGCTATTGAGAAATGAAAGACATCTAAAACCCCAAAACAAAATCAAGTAATAATTGAATTGCAAAAACACTGTGAAGCAATTGACTCACCAAATCAAAGGATAGAATGCCAAAAAAGAATATTAACCAAATGATTTTCTTGTTCAAGGAAAAGATAAATCCATTCCCTCCAAAGAAGTTTGTCAAGTTTAAAGAAGTTGGAAACCCTTTTACTCACATGACTCTGTTTGTGAATTATTGTTCCACATATTATGAGAATGATTATGTGATGATAAGGAGGTTTTCCCGAAGTTTGGAGGTCAATGCACTAATATGGTTCTCTGCAGTGGGCCTGCAGAGGGTTAAGACCTTCAATGAATTAACTAATTTGTTCTTAGACAGGTTCAAATACAATATAGAAATACTCCCAAAATCATCTTTATGACACTAAGCAAAAAAAGAAAGAGAGTGCCACCAAATTTATTAACAGATGGAGAACCGTTTATAATAGAATGGCTAAACCGATTAAAAAAAAATGCCTTAACCATCATTTTGGATAATTTAGCTTAGCCATTAAAAAGTCTTATTAGTACCGTCCAAGCAGACAGCTTCTAAGAGCTAATCAAGAGGGCAGACTGGATAGAAATTGTGATAAAAAAGGCTCGTCATAAAATGGAGAAATAATAACAAAGTGGACAGTTCCAAAAAGAATGACTACTCGAAAAATCAAGTGATCGATCATTTGGTGGTTAGATCCATCCAAACAAGAGTATGCACTATCGTATCGTATCATGGTACACAACCCCTTTATATTTTCTCTCTATATATAGAAAGAGTGGTAGCTACCTATTACTTTTTGAGCTTACCGCCAACTTACCACCAGTGAAATAGGGAATTTTTGGGTTGTTTTGTGCAAATCTAACCTTGCATATGTGTTAGGCATGGTCGATTTGCTATAAAATGATACTTAGATAATGTTTTTTGTTAAAAAAATATTTTTTTTAAAGAAGTGAATATTTTTGAAATTTGTATATCATTGATTTTTAAATATTATAAAATAACTGCATGTCAAAATTGGATGATACAAGAGTCGATTCCTATAAAATCAAGCATGTGGATCACATTTATATGCCCAGATTTTAAAAAAACAGAAAAAATCCTTCCAAAGCCCAGTAGGATGACAGTAAGCAAAAAAAAGTGTTAGGGAGCTATGCGCCAGAGGCATCTATCTGTTTTTTCTTGTTTTTTTTTACTCGACCGCCACTAAAAGTCATAAAAGGAAGAAAAAAGCAAACTGCTAATCGCACGCACAAGCGATGGGTAAGGACCTCTCAGGTAGGAACTCATAGGAGGTGATTGTTTTGACCAAATATGACTTCATCAATGTGTTCAACATGTCAAAATAGTAGGAATTAACGGTTGGATCATAGAATTTTTGTTACAAAAATAGATTTTTTGAAGTTAAAAAAATTTAGTACATTAATCTAACATTTACTTCCAAAAAGCATGATACAAAGGCCAGTTTCTATTAAAAATTAATATGTAGATCACATCTAAAGGATTAAATGTGCCAAAAATTGAAAAAATAAAAAATTTATATTTTTCACTAGGAAGTTCCTTACCCATATATATATATATATATATATATATATATATATATATATAGAGAGAGAGAGAGAGAGAGAGAGAGAGATGCATAGGTGCTTAATCCATAGATGATTGAACTACTTGATGTTGCTGAGCGCTCAGCCTATATTTACACAAAAATGCTCAAAAATACATGAAAAAGGTATTGGCAACGCTTTTACAGCACCACTAAAACCCTTTTTCAAAATGCCGTGCATGTCCTAAAGTCGACTTTTTAGTGTTTTTTACTGTTTTTTCATATTGATCATTCATCACGCACGTAAGATGGACGGTGAGCATGATTAAGCATGGGTTAAACACCTTTTCATCAAGAAACTAAGCATTTTCTTATTTATATATATATATATATATATATATATATATAGAGAGAGAGAGAGAGAGAGAGAGATAATGATTATGTGGCTTTGCATCATTGCTTGATGTAGCTTATCGATCTTGCTGGAACCATTACAGTACCATTTGGTCAGCAGTTTATAAACATAACGTGAGAGATCAAGCTTGATGATGCTATACTATCAACGGAGAGTTGATTCTTTTTGTATGTTTTGCTTTGATTGTTTATTTTTTTATTTTTTATGAAAAAGGAAAAACCCCCATCGAGAACCGAGTCACCACCACGTAAGACAATATCATAGGGATTAAATGCCTAATGTATTAATGGTTATAGTTTTGAGAATCATGTGATTCTGTGATAGTACTGTACTATTAGGCCTGTATCCCTAATAATGATACTCATTTATGACACTCCTCCATTCAAGAGCAAGTTGCACGACCAAGGACAACCCTTGTTTAAAGCAAGTAATACAAGGATGGCATAACGAGTTGTCACTGTCAAATTATTGACTGTTTCCAATGTACTTTATAAAATCAAGTTTGTACTATCACATAATTGTGAAGATGACATTATTATTAATTGAGGCCATTTTTCATGCAGCGGCTCTACTGCTGCGCATAATGTAAAAGGTCATTTTTAATGCAGCGGCGATGTACCACTGGCTATCCATCTCGAGAATGCCAAGATGAACGGCTGTCAGGTAGATCGCTTTATATAATGTGAAGCCTATGACTTTCATGTTCACAAAACAAGAGAAAGAGGTAATTTTTTGTTTACTATTAAGTTACTGTAAGTTCGGCAAAAACCAATGCATTTGAGAGCCATCCATTGCAACATTTTTCAGAGATGGACACCCAACCGATCCCTATCTCGAGAGACGTCAAGAGATAGCTTGCTGATGCACATGGCGCTGCATATAATGTGACGTAGAGGGAAAAAAAGCATGCATGGATAGCTTGCTAAATGTAATTCCACCTATAATGTATAAAATCACCCACTAGTTCACATCTAATGGTCTAGTGTTACATGAGCGATTCAGCGAGTTGCGTGCCCACGGCAAGGCAACATCAGGGTGGCTGTTGCGGCCTTATAGCATGCTGCCTGCCTGCAGCAAGTGGTGACAGGGATGTTGCCACCTAAGCAGTGGATCGCGCGCTCACAGAGCGTTGTAGTGAGGATCAAGCTACAACAAAGTGAAGTCACGCGGGTGATGAAGTAAACTGTTGTGAGGTGTTGAGATAGCCTTGGTCCCTTCAAAAGACAGAGAAGTACAACAAGGATAGTGTAGACCTCTTAAGGCTTAAGTACATAAGCTTAGGACGAGATTTGGTTGTGTTGTCTAAGCAATACACATGCATTGGACCCAAGAGGAGGCAATACAATAATGGCGCTTAGTCGAACAGTAAAGGAAAGCAACGTGCATAGGCCAAGCTTAAGGTCGGCAGGTTGGGGGGCAATATGCATAGAGTAGTTCAGATGTGGGCAATCTGTGCTGAAAGCTGGTTCGTGGCTAAAGTAGGTAGTGTGACCTTAGTGTATGCAATAAGCTACTGCACATGGTGGGCTAAGTGGGTCGGTTAGGTTGCCATTTATTGTAAGGCTTAGTGTCACTTGATATATATTGCTTGTACAAAATGTGTATATGAGACCTTATATAAGGATCCCTTCAGGCCTTTGTAGGAAAGAGAGAAATTTTGGCTAGTATAACTCTAACTAAGCAATAAACATACCAGTGAGTTCTGAGTTCTTGCTCCTTTGTGTCTGTGTTGCAGACTAGTTTGAGTGGGTGCCTTACGCTTCTTGCATCAAAATGCCTTGTGTGTGTAGCACAGGTTGGTCCTTCGATGGCTACTCTCCAAGCTCAACTATTGGAACATCCCAATGTGCAACTGATGTCCTTAGTCGTGTAGCTGCAGTGGACTCCCTATTGGTGGCTAACAAGGAGGATCTTAAAGACCATATTGGTGCAATCCGGAACGTCATTGAAGCTCAATTGGATGCCTTGCGAGAAGACATCCAAGCATTCAATTAAGTCTCTTTGAGTAGAGATACAACCCTTGGTGGATGATCTTGCCATTATCAAGCGGTTGGCCAGTGGTGGTGGCAAAATAGACCGATGCCAGAAAGTCACCGAGCCCAAGGGCTTTCACGAGGAAAGGAGATCGAAGGAGTTAAAGAACTACTGTTGGGATATGAAATAGTATTTTAAAGTTGTTCATACCCTCAAGCCAGATTAGGTCATCGTTGCAAGCATGCACTTGCACGATGACATAAAGCTTTGGTGGAGGATCAAGCTTGAAGAGGATGTCACTACACAACATCCTTTGATTGGTTCATGAGCAGAGATGAAGCATCAATTCTTTCCCTCGAGTGTGGGTTGGATGGCCCAAGTTACTGAGGTGACTAAGGCAAATGGGTTCAGTGCATGATTATGTCAAAGCCTTTTCTGCCTTGATGCTTGATGTGAAGAATATATTTGACGAGGACAAACTCCCTAGATACTGGTCCAAATTACACGATCTTTAGCTTGTTAGAAAGCTAAGATCTTGCCCTACAAGTTTGTTGTTTACCATTTTGTTTGATTCAACTCGGTTAAGCCGCTAAAATCACTAACAAGTTTTCTACTCACGACATCAAGCCCTTTGGCCGGTGGAAAAACTCGAGTTTGTGAGTTTTTGAGAATCTCTTTGGTGAAGGTTGAACTTGTGATTGGTGGTGTGTTTGTTCTTGTTCAAAGTTGCTGGATGTTCAGGAAGACTACACCTTCCTATTGTTCGTGATCTTGTGGTGGTGGTTGCTGCTTCACAGCTTCACCTTCTTCGTTGCCTACAAAACAGATAACTTGATTGGCATTTTGGTCTCTCTTGTCTTTATTCTGCTATATTGTCGTTCCTGATTAGTGTGGCCTGCAAAAAACTTTGTTTATGAACCTTGAGTGAATTTTTTGAGATTTTATGTTAGTGATAATTATCAAATCTCGTTTTAGAGTTTTGCCCTTTGTGATGTGCTTAAGCTCGGTTTTTGTTACGAATCACGTCTCTCATTACTCGGATTGTCTGACATGACCCCAGTAAATCGACTGTATCAACTTGGATACTGGTCTGATTTTAGTGTTTTTTAGCTTGCTGGAAAGCTAAGACACCGTCCAACAATATTCTTGTTGAAGCCTTTGCATGATTCTTCCATATGAGTCCTTAAAAGTCACTATCAAGTCTCAGATGGACAAAACCTATCTGTGTCATGTCCCGTATAGAACACTTCTGAATAGTGTTTCATGTTTATCAGATATTTGCCTGTCTACTACATGAAATCTTAAGTGGTTTGATTCTTTAGAAAGTTAAGACATGGGTCTACAACTTTTGTGTTTAAAATTTTTGCTGAATCATTGCTAACATTGCTCTAAAATATCATTCTTTCTGAGTTTACAAAAAAACTGAGATTCCAATCCTGTTATTTTTTTCTCTGAATAGATATTCGTGTTTACTAAATATCCTGATATTCCCTGCGTTGTTTATGAATCTAAAAACTGCTTTGATTAGCCAACATCCTGTTAGTTCTTCTTGTTGTTTTGTGTCTTGCTTGATTCGATCGTTTGAATGCCTGAAACTCAATGTTGGTCTACTGCATGATTCGAACCTTGTTTCTCACTTTACATCTGTCAGAACTTAGATTATCTAGATTTCAAAAATTCATAGAGATCAGTAGGATTATCCAAAAAAAATAAACTTTGGCATTCTGTAAAGGTCTCGATTTCGCCTTCAAATCATCTGTTCAGATTTTTATGAAACTTCTTCGTCAGAGGGTTCAAAACCCCTCTCGATCTGACTATCTGGCGAGTTCAGTTAGTTTGTCAGAGACCAGTCCCACTAGTCCAGACTCGCATCCGTGGATCAGACAGTACAACTTTGATTTTTGTGATTTCAGATATGTTAGAAAGGTGCACGCATTGCACAACTTTCTTCTTTGGACCCTCCCTGCCGAAAGAAAGTGCTTAGGTCTCGATTTTTTTTTTCTATAGTCATGTTTGGACTCGCCTGTATATTAATAGCTTCCATGCGTATCAAGATCCAATTAGATCTTGGATCGTGGATCAGCTCTTGCACCGAGTCTACATCATTTGGTATCAAAGCGTATCATCAGCTTGTTGTCGCGAGGGTTTACATCACTAATTGATCAAATAAATCTAAAGTAGGTGGTCTGTGATCGCTAAGAAACCCCGCAGAGATAATAGCAAACTTAGAATGCATTATATATTACTGCAACAATTGTGGAATATATTGGTAGTTCAGGCCCGCTACCTCTTGAGGATTACGAACCAGGTGAGATGCTTTGCTCTCACAAAAATTAATAAAAGATATATAGGTCAATCTATATATATCATGGTCACTTAGGGTTGTACCACCTACCCACCTACCCTCTCCAAGGTAGATCGGCCAATTGAATGGATTATTAAGTATCTTTATTAAAAGGTTTAACATGTTTCATAACACATCTATAAGTGCTCTGATTGAGCATCTCGTCTGTGAAGGCGAATCCAACAAATTATGTATATGTATTATTCATATCATGGTGCACTTTTTGCACCATATAGGTTCTCATAAACCCCCAACTCGTTCAAAAGTCATAACACGTACATGCATGCCGTGCATGCCTTACAGTACAAACGTACATCACATGTCATACATTTACATTGGTATTTAAGAATAATACATCAACATGTAACATTATCATGTGGCAACAAAACATATCATGACAACATATACATCATAAACATTATTCAATATCATGACCATATATAACATCATCATGCTTAATACATATTCATTACAAACATAATATCAAATCAGTTTTTTCATATACATATATATGGCACAAAAATGCATTTTCATACTCCATTTTAGTGCATATAAACATATATCAAATCTGATTTTGAGTACTCATACTCTGCATAATTTACTTACCAAAAAACTGATTTTTAGTGCTCATACAGATAGCACTAAGCACTTACCATAAATCTTATTTTTAGTACTCATACACATAACACTATTCACTTACCATAAATCCAATTTTTATTGTTGACACACATAGCACCATTCGCTTATCATAAATATGATATTTAGTGCTCATACACATAACACTAATCACTTATCACAAATCCGACTTTTAGTGCTCATACACATAGTACCAATCATATGAACATAAGAATCTCATGCACATTTTATATTTGCATATTACATGATACATCTAAAAATTCATATTTGTATAAAATATAATTCAACTTGCATATATGTGAATTCAGATTTTCATAGGGCCTAATTCTCTTGTGTATATATAATTCAAATTCCAAGAGAACAAAGTTCCAACATGTATATACAATTGGGATTTTAATGGAACATGTCTCTAACATGTATATACAATTTAGATTTAAGAAAAACATTCAAATCTCATACATGTATAAATTTAAATTTTTAAGAGAACATAATTCTAACATGTATATACAAATTAGATTTTAATGGAACATAGCTATAACATGCATATACAATTCAGATTTGGGAAAGACATCCAAATTTAATACATGTAAAAATTCATGTTTCAAAAAAACATAGTTCCAACATATATATACAAATTAGATTCCAATGAAACATAATTCTAACATGTATCTTAAATTCAGACTTGAAAAAAATATTCAAATCTAATACATGTTGAAATTCTAATTTTCATAGGACAACAATCTATCATGCATATAGATTTTGAATTAGGGGCAACCCCTAATTCCTACACAAACATGGCTTATAAATCACATGGATAAGCGTTGTGATGTGCAATTAAGATTCATATGAACATAGCACAACCATCTATCATGCACATAAGATTTAAATTAGGAAAATCCCGCAAATTTTTACACATGAATTAACTATAAATTGTATGGATTACCATTCTAATACACGATTAAAATTCTTGTGAGCATAATACATCACTCTAATATGCATGTAACATTCAAATTAGGGAAAACTCTTAATTCCTACACATGAATTAACTATAAATTATACAGATTAGCATTCTAATGTACAATTAAAATTCATATAGGCATATACATCATTCTAACATAATTAAGCATTCAAATTAGGAAAAAACCTAAATTCATAAATATGAATTAACTATAAATTGCATGTATTAGCATTTTAATATGCAATTAAAATTCATATAAGCATAATACATCACTCTAACATGCATGTCACATTCAAATTAGGGAAACCCCCTAATTTTTACACATGAATTAACTACAAACTATATGAATCAGCATCCTAATATGCAATTAAAATTCATATAAGCATAATATATTACTCTAACATGCATGTAGCATTCAAATTAAGAAAAACTTTTAGTTCCTACACATTAATCAACATTCCTATATGTAATTTAAATTCATATGAGCATAAAACATCACTATAACATGCATCTAACATTCAAATTAAGGAAAATCTCTAATTCCTATACATAGAGTAACTATAAATTCTATGAATTAACATTTTAATACGCAATTAAAATTCATATGAGCATAATACATCACCCTAACATGCATGTAGCATTCAAATTATGAAACACCCCTAATTCCTATATCTGAATTAACTATAAATTGTATGAATTAACATTCTAATGTACGATTAAAATTCATATGAGCATAATATATAAGTCTAACATGCATGTAGCATTCAAATTAGGGTAAACCCCTAATTCTTACACATGATTTAACTATAAATTTCATAGATTAACATGCTTTAATTCTCTACATTCATACAAAGTTCAAGAACTACTACCTCTTGTGAATTCTCAAGTGAGAGGGAGGGCTCCTCCTCCGAACCAAAATGAGTTTAGTCAACTTCTTCTCCAAGGTCGAATTGAGTGAACTCCTTCTTTAAACTTGATTTTGAGTGAGGTCCTTCTTTCTTCAAAACTTGAAAATGAGGGATATCTTCCTTGAGAGAAGGAAGAGAAAGAGCTTAGGGTTTCTTCCAAAGTTAGACAACCTCAAATTTAAAAATTGGGGAGGCCTTGTGATAATGGATGATGTGATGTGAGATGGGGGGTTAGAAATAGCCCAAGTTAGTTAGGATTAGGGTTTTTTAAATGGGAGAAGAAGGGAAAATCACCTTTTGAGAAAGAGGATTAGTAGGGGTGACGGCTAGGGTGTGGAAGTTAGAAGCTTGTAGAAGCTTCTCCTTCCTTCCCCATAGTATTGCCCTGATTTGGATGGGCCCCACCTCCATTCTCCACTAGGGGAGGTCAACCTTAGGGTAGGAAGAGGAGATGAAGTTTTTCCAAGTTTTCCTTCTTGCCACATGTCACTCCATTATTGTCCTTCCCCTCCACTAACTTGTCTACTTGGTCCACTTGCAACACACTTATTTGCTACACGACCCTCTCCTATTGATTCGGTCCTCCACTACTTCCACCTTTTTTCCACTAACTTCATGAGTCTCCCTTCCTTCTAAAACCTTCTAGCCTCTTTGAGAAGTCTCTAGGCCTAAAGGTCGATCCTCACATGGGTCTCCACTTGGGTCTAACTCCATAGATCTAATTAAGGTCCAATTGGGCATTTTTAAACATAATTAATATTTTTAAAATATCAAATTAACTCCAATTACTTTTTAATTACAATTTAAATATAATAAATAATTAAATGCTAAATGCCAATTTAAATATAACTCTAACTAAATATTAATTTATCAATTAAATGTTAATTAATTTAAAATCAATAATAATTTACAAATGCTAACTAAATGTAAATTTTAATTTAATTTCCCTCTAATTTCTAAATTAATTGCCAAGTTAAACATATAACTCCAACTAGAGGTTAATTTATTTAAAATTGGTAATTAAATAACAAATTAATTAAAATTCACCATTTAAATATCTAATAAAAAATTAAATGCAATTTAAATCTATACTAAAATTATAAACTATATTTAGGTAAAAAATATACTTTTATTTATTTAATAAGCATGAAAATTAATAAAAAAATCTTGGATTTTATAATTACAACCAAATATAATGAATGAATAGAACATTAACATATAATAAAAAATGCAATCCTTCAATTGATGAAAATCAAAATGATGCATCAAACATTCCAACTGATGGTAAGAAATGTAAAGTGGATGTGCAATAAGGCACTCCTCAAGAGTACTATGCTACTTGTAGATTATCCTAAGCTTGAACCTCAAGTTTCTCTAGGCTCTAGCGTATTCCTTTAGCATCCATCCTTTCATCATCTTCAAAATTTTATATTTTTTCTGCATTAATAATATATGTATCTTATCTATTATTGAAGAAATAAATGCTAAATATCAAATCAATTATAATATATATATATATATATATATATATATATATATATATATATATATATATATATATATATATATATATATATATATATATATATATATATATATATATATATATATATCAGAACTAAAGCCCAAGCATCCACCATGTAAGAAATTGGGAATGCACACCAGGTAAAAAAATGTAAAGGTGTGTAACAAGAATCTCGTGTGATGGTTCCTATAAAGCTACTAAGGTATTGTGCCTCTCTCTCTATGAGTTGTCCATACTAATTAATAACAATTTTATGCTTTTATCCCAGCGAAGGCCTATAGTAGCCAAACCACGTGTGTGACCTCTCGTCATCCTAGCTACTATATTAAAAAGATATGCATTGATAATTTGTTAGTTACCATAAACAACATTGCATTGTCAATATGTCATAACAAATACCTAATGACATAGCATGTGTGTCGGATTCTTCCATCGATGCTTGTGATGATACTAGTCTAGGATTTTTTATTTGTTGAAAATTGAATAATAAGTTAAAATCAAAATGATAACTAAGAAAAAAAATCAGATTTATCATGCATCCACTCACTAAATAACAAAATTAACAATTAAAATAAAAAATCCCTAAAATCTAGAGCATACATGACAAAAAAAGGATTTAACACACATTTACTTAATAAATTATAAAAATAAGGATTAAAATGCAAAACCTTTAAAATCTAAATCATATATAATAAAAAAAGTAAGATTAGCATGCATTCAATCATTAAATTGAAAAAATAGCGATTAAATTACAAAACCCCTATAATTTAAACAAAAAAATCAGATTTAGCTTACATTGACTCAATAAATAAATTATAATAATAATAATTAAAATACAAAACCCTAAAATTCTCAAACAAAAAATCAAATTTAGCACGCATTCAATAAATAAATTATAATAATAATAATTAAATTGCAAAACCCTTAAAATCTAAAGCATATATGACAAAAAAAAATAAATTTAGCATACATTCAATAAATAAATTACAAAAATAGCAATTAAAACATAGAATTTATCATATATTTACCCAATAAATTATAAATAATTAAGAATTAAAATATAAAACCCATAAAATATAAATTATATATAATAAAAAATAGTTTTAGCACTTATTCAATAAATGGATTATAAAACTAAGAATTCAAATGCAAAACCCCTAAAATATAAATCATATATAAGAAAAAAATAATTTTAGCATGCATTCACTAAATAAATTACAAAATTAGGAATTAAAATGTAAAACCCATAAATTCTAAATAATATATAATAAAAAAACAGATTTAACATGTATTCACTGAATAAATTATATAATTAAGAATTAAAATACAAAACCTTAGAACCTAAATTATATATAAGAAAAAATACAAGATTTAGCATGCATTCACTAAATAGATTATAAAAATAAAAATTTAAACGCAAAACTCCTAAAATCTAAACCATATATAAGAAAAAAATAGATTTAGCATGCATTCACTAAATAGATTACAAAATTATGAATTAAAATATGAAACCCCTAAATTCTAAATCATATGTAAGAAAAAAAATAGATTTAGTATGCATTCACAAAATAAATTAGACAATTAAGAATTAAAATGCAAAAACCCTATAATCTAAATCATATATAAGAAAAATCAGATTTAGCATGCATTCACTAAATAGATTACAAAATTGGGATTTTAAATACAAAATTCCTAAAATTTAAATCATACATAAGAAAAAAAAACAGATTTAGCATGCATCACTAAATATATTATAAAGTAGAAATTAAAATATAAATCTTTTAAATTCTAAATTATATATGATAAAAACATATTTAATATGCTTTTACTAAATAAATTACATAATTAAGAATTAAAATAAAAAAATCTCTAAAATCTAAATCATATATAAGAAAAAAATCAGATTTACCATGCATTCACTCAATAAATTATAAAATTATCAATTAAAATGCAAAACCCTTACAATCTAAATAACAAATAAGGAAAAAAGTCAGATTTAACACTCATTCAATCAATAAACTATAAAATTAGTACTTAAAATGCACAACCTTAATATCTAAATAATAAAAAAGATAAAAAATAAAATTTAGCATGCATTCACTAAATAAAAATAAAAATATCGATTAAAATGCAAAACCCCTAAAATCTAAAGCATATGTGTTTTAAAAACATCGAGAGAGTAAAAACGAAAAGGGGAAAATCAAACACCTTTTGCGTTTATACTTTCACTGGCACACTCTTGTAGAACGCCAAAAAAAACCAAAAAAATACTATAATTTTTTTGGCGCACTATAATAGTGTGAAAAAATAGAGGTTTTTTCTAGCAAAAAAAAATAATGTCTTTTATGTATTACTAGCACATTTCATAATGCGCCAGTAATACATAGTTTGTCACTAGCGCTAAGAAAATTAGCACCAGTGAAAATGCTCTTTTACTTGGGCACTAAGGAGGATAAGCTAGTAAAATATATTTTTCTTGTAGTGGCAACTAGCAATCAGTAGGAGAGTGAGAATCAGAGTATGGAGATTGAGCATGGGGAGAATATTAAAGCAGGTAAAGATCTTGATATGGCAGTGCCAACAAGTCAATCAGAGTTTGCAATGGCTTTCGGCAAGGAAGAGGTTATTCCTAGTAAGAATCCCACTAAGGGAACTTCTAATTTGGAATCTCAAGTTCCCATTCAGAGTTAGGCATTGGTTTTGGTAAAATTGAATTTACGTGGGAAACGCCCTATTTTGGTGAAGGAAAATTCCTTTCTTTTTGGGAAAGAGATTTTAAATGAGAAAGGGTCTAATGTGTTGGTTCTTACATGTCCGAGTAGGGCGGAGCCCAAAATTTAAACTAGAGTGGATACAAATACACAATAAAAATAAAAAATAATTACTATGACATTAAACTATACTAACAAGTGCAAAGAAAATTGAAGAATTGTAAAGTGTCATATTTATAATTAGGAACCTTGGTTGAAACTAAACATGTTTTCAATAATAAAGAAAATTAAAGAACTATAGAGTACCATAATAACAAGCCTGTATAATTCAAAATTTAGCGTTATTTGATATAAAGACCAAATGAAGTACCTTCCATGGATAATGTAGTGTGACCAAGCTCAAGTTTTGATCTTGAAATGCATTCAACAAGACGTGACAAAGAAACACAAACATTATATGAATAAATAGCCAGTTAATTAGTTAGTCTACAAAAAATCTGCATATGAGATCATAAATGCCTTTATATGAAAAGGCAAAACTGAAGTGTACTTGCGACTTTTAGTAAAGCAAAAATAGGAAGCTCCCTAATAGTCAATGCAACTATGTTACTAGATCTCAAATAAAAGATGCTAAAGGTAGAATGCATAGTAATGAGAAATTTGATGATATATTACACAAGAACACATGGTGAATATGTACACAAGTGATACATGACATATATAGACGATACAAGAATGCACATGAATCTACCAATTATATTGAATTAGAAAACTATTCTTGAAAATGCCTCATCAAAGTTACCTACTCCTTTTCTCTAAATATAGAAGTGCATATACAAGCTTTGACATATCATAGACTATTTAAGTCAAATTAGTTATAAGAAACATAAATGACTATCATTAATTTACATAAATTATAAAAATATATATTTGAACTAACCGTGATCATTGATTCATAATCATGTTTCATAGTCAAGCATGCACAAAGTGCCTTCTTTTCTATCTATAGGCAAGAAAGTATAGTTAAAAAAAGTACAACCCACTCAAAATGAAGAGAAACAACAAACATACAGATGAAGTTAATGTCATTTTTCAAAGTACTCCTAAAAAGACCGTATACTAATGATTACTAACAAATATTTAATAAATAAATAAGAACTAAATTAATTCAAATATTCAATATATGCACAATGAAAACAATCAAGTTAGTAAACATACCGATGAAATTAATAATGAGCCTCGTTGATATAATCTCCTAGAGCCTTTTGATGAATGAAGTCTCAAGTATGAAATATCAATCCAATTACATTGCAAAAATATTTGAATGGTCATACTATCTATAAAATATACATATATCAAATTAAAAAACACAAAAAACCCTCAAGTCATAACATAAATCAAAGATGGAATCATGATTATTGATATTTGAAAAATACAAAGAAACCCTCAATCCTAATAGAAATCAAATAATGAATCATGAAAAAAGAAAACAAAGCACAGAAAGCCCCAAAGCCCTAATTAGAGGTGCATGTCATTTAAAGTGATGCAAATCAGAAACCTAAATACTAACAAAAATCATAGATTGCTCATCTATGTTAATTGATAAAAAAATACTAAAATTCTAAGTTCTAACCAAAGTCCATTGTTCATTCTTTATGTTTTCATATTTAATGATAATTAAAAAGGAAAAATATGTAACACACTAAGAGCATAATCCAAAAGTTCATGCCATTTGCATAAATACAAAATCAAAACTGTAATTCTTACAAGCATCATCAATTATGCATTTATGCTAATCAATCATTTAGATTCATGTTTAATGTTAATTTAAAAACATAAAAATACCTAATTAAATATTCATCTTATTAAAAAACAAAATAAAAATCTAAATATTATTTAAAAAAACACACAATCAACTCTAAAACCTAATTAAATATTCATGTTATTTAAAAAAAAATAAATGAAGAACCTCAATCCTAGCCAACATCATTCATTGTTTTCATATATAGGTTAATTGAAATAAAACCCCTAAATTATAACTAAAATCAATCATGTGGAATCATGTCTAATTTTGATTAAAAATATATAGAAATAACTAATTAAATATTCATCTCATTAAAAACCTAAATGCTAATTAGCAAAAACACAAAAGGCCCTAAACCCTAATTATTGAAATACAACTATTTAAGAAAAAGCAAATCAAAGATATAAATCCTAATCTTAACAAACAATATTCATAATTTCATATGCTAATTGAAGAAAACCATAATAAAAAAACCTAAATCAAATGCTATTTAAAAAAAAACACCAAAATCTCTAACCCTAAAAAAACGCACACAAAGAAGAAGAAATCCTACCATTCGCCATGCCAGATAGACCGTCAAATGGTGGATGGCCGGAGGCAGGGCTCCATCTTGAGCAAGAGAGAGAGGACCTGTGTGTTGGAGGCCGCATCCGAACTGCGATGGCCGGACCACCATAGTTTAGTGCAGCGTTTCAGCCTTTACGAGAGATTATAGAGGGAGGTGGGCCTGTGGGGTCGGGGGTAGGGGAACACACAAAGAGAGAGAGAGAGAGAGAGAGAGAGAGAGAGAGAGAGAGAGGTGGGGTCAGGGAGCACAAAGAGAATCGAGAGGTGGGGCATGCCTTGGCCTTTGGGTCGGGCATGAGAGGTGCCCACCCCTACTTGGGGCATTACCCACCCTGACCCATTACTCCCTTGGGGGAATTTTGTGGGGTGGGCACGTGCCCACCCTAACCAGAACTTACCTTCACTCCTGGGTTCGGGTGATGAGGATGGGGATCCATGTTAGATCCATATCCAAAAGAGTTTAGATAGAATCCTTATCTAGGTACCATCCCGGTGGGGATGAGTCCGGTTCTTCTGGTGGACCTGGGGCTGGCCACTCCAAACCCAACTCCAGATCTAAGGTGAAGAAACTTGCTGCTTCGTTTGAGCAGCATAGCCGCCTAATCATACAGACTTTATCATTGCAATGCGCAGAGGTTTCATTGCCTAACTTGCGACGAGTGCGTGTCCAAAATGCATCGAACAACTTGCTTGTTTGATATTCCAAAAAAGTTTAAGTCGTCAACTGCGCATTTCTTGAAAAGGCAAGCATTTATCTAAAATATTTAAAAAATGAATCAGTCAAAAATAAATTTGTCATACACGAGGCACCATATATACAAATTACCCTTGTTTCTAATATTAAATTCGTCTATTACCATGTGACACATTATGACATGTACTGTAATATATTATTCATTTAAAAGAATTTTTAATAGCTTCTAATAATATATTTAATAATAACTAAATTTTAGTTATTAAATATAAAAAAATACTTTTAATCAATTAGATAAAAAATCATTGCCAACATGTCCTAGGTGTGCAATCACATTGCACTTGATTCTTCCTCGTGCACACACACACAACATATATACTCCAAGCTAATTCTCATCAGTGTAGTTGGGATTGTAGCTACAACCTTCACTATTAACTAAAGAAGAACAACATTGTTCTTTAGTTGAAGTTAGTGTATTCCCCGGCGGATTTGGGAGAAAGGCCTCCTAGTGAAGTGAGTTCCGCACCTCTCTCACATCTCATTTATTCTTTTAGTCATCTCATGTTAGGAACCTTCGCTCTAGCTAGCTCAGCATGTTTACTTATAGAAGCTTCTGGTTTCTGCCGTTCCCTACTTAAAGTGACTTCTCCCCTCAAGCTCTCTTTTGCAAACTTTATCATGCCGATCTGTTTGACCACTTAGGGAAGAGGGACCATCATTTGGTCTCTCCTTTAGCCACTATTTTACCTTTATCTCCTATTTCCATCGAATCCAATAGCCTCTTATCATTAACCTTTTTTGGTTAGCTCTTCAACTATCTTAATGGATTCACTAATGCTTAAAAAAAAGAAACCCAATAAACAGTCAGAACCCTTCTCGTATTTTTCTTCTTGCTCTTACCTGCCTTGGCCTGAGGAACTATAATGTAATGCAAGTATAGATATTAGCCATCACCAGGGTGAAGGGTGAGACCATAAAACAAGGTAAATATGAGCATTCAACATTTTTTTTTATAGGCAAAGCTGGTGTTAGGCAGACCCTTACCAGATATCTCTTAAGCCCCATGTAGCAGAGGGATTCGAACCTGGGCCTTCAGCTTGGCACAGGACCTCGCTTACCACATGGGATAGCACCTCGGTGGCAACATTTATGTGGGCCTCAAGCTTTTAGTTTCTCCCTCCTTTCTCATGTGCATCTCATTGTTCCCGACTTCTTAAGCTTGCATCTTCTTTTGCAGAGAGAGAGAGAGAGAGAGAGAGAGAGAGAGAGAGAGAGAGAGAGAGAGAGATTCTTGATGTATACCTTGTGCACATAAGTTCATTTCTCTAATATATTTTAATAGCATACTTTCGCAATTTCAAAGCATAGTTCATGCACATTCCTTGTTGACTTTTGTTTCCTTTTGCTAATTTAAAAGGAAAGCTATTACGTGGGGATCATAGGACTCGTTACTCAAGTCCCTTTCCCTTATAGATGATTGGAATGATTTGTGGGTGTGCTTCCACTTTGACTTTTCCTTCTTTGTTTGTTTTTTATTTTGATAAGAACTTTTCCTTCATTGTTTAGATGCTTTTCCAAAATCGTCACTGTCACTTCCACTGTCTTTGTTCATTCAATTATTTTTGAAGCCCACACTGTCTCTTACTTTAGATAGAAGCTTCATGATGGTGTCTAAGAGATAAAATAAATGGCGAAAACAAAGATATTGTTTGCTAGCCCAGTTGGTAGGCCTATCATCGAGCAGTGCGTCAAATAAACCATGAGATTTGCCTACAAGGGCTCCCACACCTGCTTAGTAAACGAGAAATAGAATCACACGACACAAGGTTTTTAACACGGTTCGATGCACCTACGTCCACCAAGGGTAACTCCTCTCAATGAGGGACATTGGGTGGAGCCTGTTAGAGATAATGTTAGAAATACTGGTCAAGTTGGAAACGTTGGAAATCTTGGCAATCTGCCAGCTCGTGTTATTTTGTCAGCTTGTGTTCTTGATGAGTACTCATGTCATGATGGACTCCCTTAAGAAAGAAAGAATATCCATCACGATGGACTCTCTCAAGATAGAAAGAAGAATCAAGAAGTTTATTACTGTAGGAAAGCTACTCGAGATAAGAGTCCAAAAGAAGAAACTCTTGTTAGCAAGAAAGTTAATATTATAAAACTGAGTTATACTAATCCTGAAAATGGGTGGAAGAGAGGAAGACTCTCCTTCATTGTGTGTACTTAAATCGATTAATAGATTAAACCCTCTCTCTCTCTCTCTGGTGATTAAGAGAAAGAGAGAGAGAGGGAGGTTATTACCGTGGTCGTAGATCACAAGTAAAATAGTTGAGTTTATTTTGTGTGGTTGACATCGCACCTTTGTCAAATCTTTCATAGCCTTCTATAAATAGTTTTACACTAACACAATTACTAACTCCTAAACATGAGTCCCAGTACAAAAGGACTTAAGATTAGATGAGACCCATTAGGTCTCCAGGATTGGTGCCACGTCCTCTCCCTTTCTCGTTTGGTCTCTTCTTGCTTTGGGGCTCTTCAACTCTAGCTTGATCCAATGTCCTCGCATATGATCTCTTGTTTGAGGACTCTTGAACTTCATTAGAGTCTTGAACTCCCCTTGGACGTGAGACTCCTCTTGGATGTCGGACTCATAATCTTGGATGTCCTTTTTATTATTATCACACCCCCTCAAACTGGACTCTGGGGAAACAAAGAGTCCTAGTTTGATCTTGAGATCGGAAAAGTCAGCACGAAAATGGGCCTTGGTGAAAATATCAACAATTTGCTTGGAGGATAGAACAAATCTGGTAACAAGAGTGCCCAATGCCACTTTTTTCTTTGACAAAGTTGTAGTCGATTTCAACATGCTTCATCTGGAAGTGAAAAATAGGTTTAATAGTAGTGTGAAGAGCAGAAATATTATCACAGAACAAGGTTGAAGGCTGCCAGAGGTAGACACCAAGATCACAAAAAATAAAGGTCGGTAGTATATGCCATAGATCGGTATTCAGCTTCAGAGCTGGATCGAGCCACTATACGTTGTTTTTTTGCACTCCACGAGATGTAGTTGGCGCCTAGAAAGGTACAAAACCTAGACGTGGAGCATGTGGTAAGGGGGCATTCAGCCCAGTCTACGTCAGAGAAGGCATATAGCTCAAGTGGATATCTAGAAAGGAGCTGAATTCCAAGGTCCAAAGTACCATGGATATATCACAAAATATGTTTGACCATTTGGAAATGAGTGAGGATTGGATTTTGCATAAACTGGCTTGCATAATTGACACTATAGGATATATTCGGACATGTCATCGTGAGGTATTGGAGTCTTCCTACAAGACTCTGATAAGAGGTAAGATTCAGATGGGGAAGATCACCCCCTTTTCTATGTTGGAAAGTAGTCACCATAGGTGTGGCAACATGTTTGGCACCAAGTGAGCCCGGTCGAGTAACTCATAGGAATATCATTTTTGGTTTAGAAAAAAGCCTTTAGAAAAATGTTGAACTTCAATGCCCAGGAAGAAATGAAGAAAGCCAAGATCCTTTATAGAAAACTCTCTACTCACATAGTCAACAAATTGAGCCAGAAATATGGAATACTATCATCAACGTAGAGAAGCAACACAATGATTTTATGACCGTCTCGATAAATATATAGTGATAGATATGCAATACTAGAGAATAAAATCAAGAGATAACAAGAAAATTCCAAAACAATCATACCATGCATGGGGCGCCTCTTTGAGGTCATACAAGACCCTTTTAAACTTATACACATGATCCGATTTTGGGGGATCTTGAAATCCTGGCGGTTGTTCAAGATAAATTGTTTCAGTTAAGTGTCCATGTAGGAAGGCATTTTTAACATTAACTGACGGATATCCCAATGATTCACCAGTGCCAAGGTGAGCACAAACCGAATTGTAATATCCAATTTTTTTTATGAACTTTCCATGATTATTAATAAATAAAAGTGAAATTTTGCTTCAAATTATGTTTTGTAATTTAATTTATATTTAAATTGTATTTAAATTTTAATTGGCAATTTTATTGTTAATTTTAGTTGAATTAGCATTTAATTTTAGTTATATTTAAATTAGTATTTAATTTTAAATTTAGATGGCATTTAAATTATAATGTGTATTTTAATTTAATTAGAGTTTTTAATAACCATTATAAATTTAATTAGGTCTAAGTAATTGTATGTAAACCTAGATGGAGACCCAAGTGTGGGTCAACCCATTGGGACTGGATTTGAACCCACCTAGAAGGGTATCCAAGTGGGAGGCACAAGTAGAAGAGAGGACCGCTCATTAGGGCAACCCAAAGATGAAGAAAGAAGAAGTTTCTTCTCTCTATCTCTCTAGCCACCACCCCCTATTCCCCTAGCCCTCTCTCTCTCTCCAAAAGTCAAGTTTTATTTGCTTTCCTTTTCCCTTGTTCATACCAAACCCGAACCCTAATTCTCACTTATTTCTAACTCCTTATCTCTCAATCTCAAAGCTCTCACTCTCACGAATTTAGAGAAGGAAACTCCCTCTTATTCATGTTTTGAAGGAGGCTCTCACTCTCCATCCCTATTACTCTTATGGTTTCGAAAGAAGCCCTCTTCCTCTCTCTCTCTCTTTCAATTCACATTTTGGAGGAAGTCATCTCTCATTTCATGTTTTGAAGAAGCTCACTCTCTCTCTCTGACACATTTTTAGAGGAGCTCACTCTCCCTCATCCACGAATTTGAAAATTCTCTATTTTTTATTTTTTTGAGAATTTAATTTTTACATATTTGAGATAGGAAAATACTCTAAACTCATATGGTTGTAGAGTTCTAAAGGATGTTAAATCTGAATTTTATATGCATGTTAGAATTAGGTTTTATATAAATCTAGATTTTAAATGCTTGTTCGAATGATGTTTTATGTAAATTAAAATTTATTCATGTGTAAGATTTGAGGTTTTCCCAAAATTTGAGTTTTATATGCATATTATAATAATGTTTTATGTCAAATCTAAATTTTAAATGCATGTTACAATGATGTTCTATGTGAAGTAGAATTTATTAATGTATTAGAATCATGTTTCTAAATGAATATGAATTTATGTAAATCTAAATTTATTCATATATTAGAAATATATTTCTATGCAAAACTGAATTTAAATATGCATTAAAAATATGTTTATATGCAAAATTTAAATTTATACATTCTTTAAAAACATGTTTTTATGCAAATCTAAATTTAAACATACATTATAAATATGTCTTTATGCAATACTTAATTTATACATACTTTAGAAATGTGTTTCTATGCAAATATGAATTTAGGCATGCATTGAAAATGTATTTCTATGAAAAACTAAATTTATACATACTTTAGAAATATGTTGCTATACAAATATGAATTTATACATGCTTTAAATATATGTTTCTATACAAATATAAATTTATATATGCTCATAGATTTCAGATTTGAGAGAATGCATGAGTGAAAAAAATTCAGATTTGATAGAATGTATGTGTAAAAAGAAATTTTAGATTTGATACAATGCATATGTGAAAAAAAAATCAAATTTGATAGAATGCATGCGTGTAAAGAAATTTCATATTTGATAGAGTACGCATGTGAAAAGAAATTTCAAATTTGATAGAATACATGTATAGAAAGAAATTTTCAGATTTGATAAATGTACAAAAATTTTATATTTGATATAATGCATATGGTGAAAGAAATTTCAGTTTTGATAGAATACATGTATGAGAAGTAATTTTAAATTTGATAGAATGCATGTAAAGAAAATTTCATATTTGAAAGTGTTCTCATATACACACAAAAATTGATATTTAAAATAGTGTAAAGATGCACAAAAAAATCATATTTAAAATGATGCATAGATGCACAAATTTTTTAGATTTAAAGTAGTGCATAGATGTACAAAATTTTTATATTTGAAATGATGCTCATATGTACAAAAATTTTAAAATTTATATGGGATTTATATGCACAAAAAAATAAAATTTGAAATGGTGTATATATGCATAGAATTTTCATATTTGAAATACTGTATAGATGCACATAATTTTTAGATTTGAAATAATACTCATATGCACATAAATTTTAGAATTTATATAGTGCTCATATACACTAAAACTTCAAATTTGAAATGATGTTTGATGTACAAAAATTTTAGATATAAGGTGATGCTCATCTACATAGAAATTTTAGATTTGGTGGGTATATTGGCGCTATGTTTGTAAGCACAGAAATTCAGTTTATATTAATATGAATTATGCCATGCTTGTGTGCAATAAAAATCAGTTTTGATGTATATGATTGTGCCATGTTTATGTGAACTAAAAATTACATTTATTGTATGTGATTGTGTTATGTTTATGTATACTAAAAATCAGATTTGACGTAGTGATTGTGTCATGCTTATGTGTACTAAAAATTAGATTTGATGTATGTGATTATGCCACGCTTATGTGTACTAAAAATCAGATTAAAGGTATGTGAATTGTGACATGCTTATGCGTATAAAAAATCAGATTTGATGTATATGATTATGCAATGCTTATGTCCACTAAAAATCAGAATTGATGTATGTGATTGTGCAATACTTATGTGCATAGAAAATCAGATTTGATGTATATGATTGTCCAATGATTATGTGCATGAAAAATCATATTTAAGGTAGGTTATTTGTGACATGTATATGGGCACAAAAAATCAGATTTGATGCATATGTTAATTCTATGGTTATGTATATACCAAATATATTTAAATATCTTGCTTGTGATGAATAATGAGTGTTAAGCATTTCATTATATGCTATCAAACATGATGTTTATATGCAATATGATATGTTGAGATGCAACATGATGTTCATATATAGCATGATTTTATGTAGTGTTATAAGTCATAAAATACATGTATGCACTTATAATGCTCATGAATGTGCTTAGGTTCAAAAGAAACATTGTACTGCAATAATGCACATATGAATATGTGGCATGTATCTATATTGTGCTATAAAGCATAAAAAAAGCATGTATGTACAATGCTTATGAATGAGGTTGGATTGAAAGAGCTAATATGGTACTATAATGCACATATGTATGTGTGACATGCATGAAAAATCATGCATGTACAATGTTCATGAATGAGTTTGAGAATAAAGAACGAATATGAGGTGTTAAAAGTGCACAAAGTTAAGAAAAAAATACATGCACATATAATTTATTGGTTATCGTCTTCATATGTGAGATGCTCACTTGGTTTAAAGGCACTAGAGTAGCATCAATGGGTTGGAGTCAAGTTAAGCCTTAAACAAATTATGTAATTATCTTGAATGGGTATTATTATGATTATGCCATGAATGGTAATGAAAAAAAATATCCTGAAAGTGTACTTGACCTATTTAGCCCTAAAATGTCTAATGAGATTAGGCACATGTAATGAAATATATTAAACCTCTTATTAATAAACATGACTTAAGAACTCATTCATTTTTTGCTTACCTTGGAGAAGGTAGGTGGTACAACCCTTGTGTAACCTGGATGTTAATTTTTTTTGTGAGAGCAAGGCATCTCACTTGGTCTTCAATTCTTGGGTTATAGAAGGCTGAACTATCAATGTGTCTTAGGTTGTAGGTTAATATCTTCTCTAAAAATATAGGATGCATCATTAGACACATGAAAAATAAAAATACATAGCATAATAATCACCCGTTGTAGTCTCTTATGTTTTGGGGTGCCCGATGGAAGTGTTAAGCAAAAGAAACAAAGACCTTATATTTGATCAGTTTTACTTTATAAAAATACGCTCTAATTATGCAATACTTAAATAAAGATTTTGCATGATGTTGTATGACATTTAATGATTATATGAAATTGTTAAGAAATCTATTTATGAGATTATGAATCAGTTTTGATTAAAACTATTTTATCATGCTTATGTTTCAAATTTGAATGTTGAAAGCATGCAATTTATAATCATATGTCATGGTTATACGTTTATTTGGTAATTTGATGTATCATAGTTATCACGATGAAATGCATGTGTCCTGAATGAATAAGGGCTCGAGTATGCTTAGTTATGTGCAACTTGCAATGTTATTATACTTACTAGACTCGGTGAGTCTGACCTGACCCCTTATATATCAAACATTCATGTGATAAGTAGTTGCTTCGCAAGTGATGTTGGGATGTGATGGCAGTGCCAAAAACCAAACCTTCTTTAGGATCCTGAGATTTGACTTACATTGTTATTAAGTCATTAAACTATTTTATCTTAAATCGATGTATTAAGACTATTACACTTTACTTTAAAGTTAGATAGTTTGTTTGCTTAAATGCATTATTTGGACCACAGTTTGTAGAATGGTTAAAATATGGTTTGTAGACCATATGATATTTAGTATGTTTCAGATTCATTAATTAGAACTGAATTACGAAATTGAATGTGGACCCAAATCTAAGGGATTTGGATGTAGTCTTACGTGTGTTCAATTACTGTGACCTGCTCAAGATTTGTAACTAAATGCCAAAAATAAATATTTTGTTATATTATGGTTTCTTGATAAAATGTTTTTGACTTAGGTAGTCTTTTTTTAAACTAAGTTCTATAGGGCTATTAAACACTAATGCTTGCGCACAAACCAACTTCCTAGAGCTTAATTCAGTAGATCAATGCCATATATGATTTATTCTTAGCCATCTTTTTCTCAAACTTGGTTTTAAAGAAGTATTAAATGCTAGTGCTTGCATATAAGCTAAGTCCTTAGAGCTTAGTTTGGTTAAGGCAATGTCATAGATAAGACCTTGCATTAAATTACACATTAAAAAAATTGCTAAAACTTGGCTAAGTTTTTTGGTTAAAATTTTAGGCCGTTACACGAATAATGCCTAATTTAATGATAGGGAGAAGGTCTATATGAAACCAATACCTGAAACTTGATTAAATCCTTTTACAACAAGCCTAGTCTTTAGGTGTTCGAGTGTCTTATCACTTTTTAATCTTGCCTTATACACCCACTTACTCCTGATGATATGCATATCTGATTGTAGGAGAGCAAAATCTCAAGTATCATTCACTTGTAAAGCTCACATCTCTCCCTTCATAACATCACTCCAAACATTGTTGATTAGCCTAATCTTGAGAGTCCTAGGTTCAAGAGCAATCATGAGAGGTGTGAAGTACTTGGGATTTGATTTCATGATCCCATCTTTCATGCAGGTTATCATGTGATGAGTTTCCATAATAGGTAGGCTTGGACTGGGATGGTTTGGAGTTGCTTCACTAGTGTTGCTCACGGTGGTGTCTTCACTATGATCGGCTTAGTCATGGGTTTCAACATTACATAACCCATTACCCAAATCAGGTTCATGAAGAATAGGAGTGGCACACTCATGAGACTCAACATTATCGAACAATCGGGCATGTTGATGTTCCCTGTCATGATCGGACTCAACATGTTGATTAAGGGCCTCATTATAGAGAAGAGAAAAGAGTGCCCAACTTTGAGTAAAGGGAATTTTTTTTGTCAAACACCACATGGCGGGATGTGTACACACGCCCATTTAGGAGGAAATATACGCTTGTATTCCTTGTTTTGATCATAATATCTCAAAAAAAACAGATGGTAGGGTTTTGGGTTCAAATTTGTTTTGGGCATAGTTTCTAAGGTATGGAAAACATCGACACCCAAATACTCTTAGGTAGGAATAGTCTGGTTTTTTAAAAAAGAGAATATCAAATGGAGATTTCATTGCTAGGTTGGGTGTGGGAAGTCTGTTTATAAGCTAAGTAGTAGTTAGGAAAGCTTTAATCCAAAATCGAACTGAAGTTTGGGCATGAAACATCATGGTGAGATCCAACTCGATAATGGATCAGTAGCAGCGTTCAGCCATACCATTATGTTTTGGTGTTTTAGGACATCTTTTGTAATGAATAATACCATTAGCTTCTATGTATTCTCTTAATTCATTACCCTCATCACTTTGAAAAATCTTACTCTTATACAAATTGAGTATGCACTATCTTATGAAATTCAATAAATTTTAAGAACAACTCAGATTTTTACCCTAAGGGGAAAACACAAGTATATCAAGAACAATCATCAATAAACACCGCATAAAACTTAAAATTTTGGTGAGAAACAATTAGAGCAGAACCCCATAAATCACAATGGATTTTGCCAAAGACTACATTGCAATGTTTTTCAACTGGCAAGAAGGGAAGACGACACATCTTTCCCATTTGACAATTGGAGCAAATCTTGTTTTTAACAGGCTTTGAATTTTATTGAAATAAAATTATTTTTAGCAAGAAGATTAACAACTTGAGCATGAGTGCGACCAAGTCATTGATGTCATACATCCTAGCTAGTATATATGAATCGTGTAGAGAAGAGTACCTCATTGACACACACTCCTTTATTCGATGACTGATTGAAGCCATAAAGATCACCTACCATACTCCTGGTTGTCACTACTTTGTGCATCCCCTTGTCCTTAATTACAAAACTATTTTATGAGAACTGAAAAATACATGACATATTAGAAGTTAATTGACTAAAAAAAAAACGTTTTTTCTTAATGACAGGGACCACCAAAACATTATTCAATTTTAAAGACTAAGAACATTCTCCTACCTTAGAATAACCATCATGTGTAATATCAAGCTTGACACCATTACCTACCATGATTTTTTTTTGAACCATGGTATTTAGAGTAAGATTCAAGATTAACTGAGTCAGTTGTGATATGAGATGTGGCCCCAATATCTAAGAACCACGTTTGATCTTGGGTATCTACAAGCTTCATAGTTGTAGGAGCCTGAGGAACATTCTCTGCCTGATATGTATGTATGTATGATTGAACCTGTGCCAACAGTTAAGGGCACTTTGATTTAGCTTATTATAGATCTAGCATAAAAATCCTTTTTCCTTGCCAGAGCTTTTACCAGCCTAATTGAAATCTTGATTCCCGGGTTTTGAACCATCCTTGTTTTGGTTTGACCGCGGCTTGACTGGTTTGTGTAAAGCTAGACCCTCTTGTGTTGAATTGTTGCTGCTCATTGGATTTAAAATGTGAGTTGCTTGGCCCTATCCAATGAAGGCAACATTCTAGTTTATTCCATCCTCAACAGAATGGATGAATCACATATCCGCTCTTCCTTGAAGGAGATCCACAACATCATTGTAGGGAGGCATGGGTGGTTTGAACATCATAGTGACAAACGAGTCATACTCTGGACTCAAACCATTCAACAACCAGAAAACCATGTTATGGTCCTGAATTGGCTTGCCTATGAAAGTCAGCTCATCACAAATTTTTTTAAATCCCTAAACATATATAGTTGGCCACAAATTGGTTTCGTTTTCGTTAATGCCTAAAACTTATAAGTTAAAAGTGACTCACGTTCTTTTGAAACATGGGCAAAGGATTTTACCAGAGTATCCCAAACCACTTGGACGTTTCAAAACCCACAAGGAGTCCAAGAACTTCTTCGAGGTGCTGGTGATCCGGCCATGTAAGAGCCTATCTACTTCCTCCATGCCACAAAGTCAGGGTTGAACGCTGCACCATTGGTACTGATGATCGTAAGTGTTGGAGGTGGATGTGAAACCACCCATGTCCTGGATTTCAATTAAGCCAAGCAATTGCATCCTCTAGAGAAGAAAATTCAAATGGTTTAGCTTGATTGTAATGAAATTTGCTACATTTAGATTGAACAGATAGGGATATTTGACAATGTTTTCAACCACAAAAGAGAGAGCCATGAATGTTAGATATTTCATGTGGGCTGGCTCAGGGGCGTAGCTAGGGGGGGGCAGGACTGGGCTGCCTGCCTCCCCAAACAGTTAAATATTTTTTTTATTTTTAAAAGCCCAGTCCTAGCCCTGCCCTGATTCCATATGAAATAGATTTTTATCCATTTTTTAGCCCAGCCCTGACTGCAGCAAATAGTTTGATTTGTCCATATGAAATAGATTTTTATTAATAATTGTAGCCATTTTTATTTTATCTCAAAAAAAAAATTTTTTCGGGGGCGCTGCCCCCGAACCCCCAACTATCACACAAATAAAAATTTTTTGCTACACCCCTGTTTGCCCCCCCCCCCCCTCACATGAATCCTAGCTACGCCCCTGGGCTAGCTACATATGCAAATGATCACACCTTATAAATCGTCTAAGGTAAAGACTCATATAAAGTGATATTATACGGTTGGGTCATATGACATCTTATACAATATGGTTATAATAATGTGTAGATAGTTTATGTACTCTCATATGTCAATTTCTGATATTATGATAGACTAAATTAAAAAGAAGACTATAAGGTGGTTACAATTAGGTTATGATCCTTAAAACCATATATAGTGATTGTTCTCTTTTGTCTTCCCATCAAGAAAGAAAATTGTCTCTTTCTCATTAGGTTTAAAGAAGAAGAAAAATGTCAATATAGAGGTTTTGGAAGATCTAACCCATCAAAATCTAACGGTGCAACAATGGATTCGGGTACGCTTTCAGATTATGTTTTATTTGTTTATTTCTGATCTTTTCAATGATTTAGTATGAACAAATTTAAGGATAAAAAAATATGATTTTTCTAATAAGGAATCCAACATAATCGGCCACAAATTGGTTTTGTTTTAGTTAATGCATAAAACTTCTAAGTTAAAAGAAACTCATGTTCTTTTGAAACATCGGCAAAGGCTTTTACCGGAGTATCCCAAACCTCTTGGACGTTTGGAGACCCACAAGGAGTCCAAGAACTTCTTCCGGGTGCTGGTGATCCAGCCACGTAAGAGCCTATCTACTTCCTCCATGCCACAAAGTCAGGATTGGGCACTGCACGATTGGTACTGCTGATCATAGGAGTTGGAGGTGGATGTGAAACCACCCATGTCCAGTATTTCAATCAAGCCAAGCAGTTGCGTCCTCCAGAGAAGAAGATTCAAATCGTTTAGCCTGATTGAAATGAAATTCGCTACATTCAGCTTCGACGGACAGGGATATTTGACAATGTTTTCAACCACAGAAGAGGGAGCCATGAAACCTGACAAGATTACTCACGCAAATCAATAAACTCTGATACCATAAACGAGACACACAAGGTTTTTAATGTGGTTCGGTGTAAATAACTCTTACGTCAACGAAGGGTAACTCCACTCAATGAGGGACGTTGGGTGGAGCCTTCCATTATTTATAGTTTTTACAAGTGTTTAGCATTTTTACATCAACACAATTACTAACTGCTAAACATGAGTCCCAATACAAAAGGACTTAAGATTGGATGAGATCCACTGGGTCTCCATGGTTGGTGCCACGTTCTCTCTCTCTCATTTGGTCTCTTCTTGCTTTGGGGCTTTTGAACTCTAGCTTGATCCAACGTCCTCTCATATTCTCTTCTTGTTTAAGGACTCTTGAACTTCATTAGAGTCTTGAAGTCCCCTTGGACGTGAGACTCCTCTTGAATGCTCTTGATGGACTCCATCTTGGACGTCCTTTTGATTTTTTTTTTCTTTTAAAGGCAAGCTGGGGTTAGGCAGACCCCTACCAGTTATACCATTATACCATTGGGTTTTGAACCTGCAACATCCCAACACAAGGTGACGTGAACTAGCTGCTCCTACCAAACAAGTGGAGCACACACACACACGCCCCCCGTTGGTCTTGGACGTCCTTTTGATTATTATCACTTAGGTGAGTCAGCTTTAGGCTTTCAATTTGAAGGGCATTACAAGTTCGAAATCAGGGGTGTACATCCTTGCAGCAAGGTCAAAGCCAATGAAAAACCATCCTTAGTGGGTAGGAAGAGTATCCATGGAGTTCTACACTGTGAACACCGAAGCAGGGCCATGGTCAATGTAGCACCTCTCAGCTTGTAAGAGATCCAAACTACAATGTTAGTTTTTGCTCGATATAAAAAACAAAAAATTGCAAAAAATAAGAATTGCTCAACGTGAAGGATGCCAGGAGCCATACAACTTAGGGTTGAGCAATGGGCCGGCCTGGTCTGGTCAACGCGGCCAAAAGTCCTGTTCGGGCTTGCCCATTGGAAAAAATCCTGCCTTTATTACTACTTACTCAACCTTCATGCACATTGGGTGCCATCCATCCATCCATTTCTAACATATCTTAGCGTACCCTATGCTCTCTATGAGAGAGAGAGAGAGATGAAGGTCTGATGTGCTTGAGGCCATCATGTGCTGTAGGCCCTTGGCCCAAGATATTCTCATAAAAAGATTCTGCACTCCATGATCTACTTTTGTTTTCACCATTTCTGGTGATGCAGAGCTTGCGATTGACTACAGGGGGAACTAAACATGCTCCTTGTGCAGTGAAGACGCATGTGCATTTTTTGCTAGTCCCTAGGGGTACAGAAACTGAGGGGGAATCAAATTATCTATTCCTTTTCCTTTCTCGTTCAAGGTAAACATGAAATTTGACACAACTTGCAGTTCAACAGTTGTCAAAAGGTCCCCTGCCCTCTCCTTGGTGAAAGAAAAAGGGAAAAAGAATCAGATGCCTACTTTTCAACTTTTTTTATGTGGTAAATGGAGATTTTGAGAAGCAGAACTTGAGATCCACTCTCTTACTGCTTTGATAAATTAGAAACTCATTCCAACCGAATGCATTGGTCTGTAAGATTGATTGTGGGGAAGTTGGAGATGCCAGTCTTGCCCTCATTTAGTACCCTGCAGTGATTCAAGGCCAACCCTTCCCATATTGCAACCCTATCATCATTTATGTCCAAATTTCAGTAATTTATTTTTTCTGTTTAGCCATACATTCACAAACAATCACGGCTGACCCAGTTCTTGATTATTATTATTATTATTATTATTATTATTATTATTATTATTATTATTATTATTATTATATATTTTTTGTTTTTAGCAAGCGTATCGACAGTAGGCGTTTTAATAATGTATGACCAGTTACCTAGCAGCAATTGTGTTGCACCTGGCACAAAATGCCAAAGTGACCCTGTTTCATGAAACCCTTTGTTCTGTAGTCTAGTGAAACAATTAATTGAAAAAGTTAGCTAGCAGCAATCATATCAAACTTGATACGACTCGACAAGAACTCGATTGGACAATTTGTATGGGGTGGTCTCTAATAAAAATTTGGGAATTTTATTTTGTTTTAGATGTTAAGAAATGATATTAAATCTTACTATCAAGTTGCTTGACCATCGGAGGTCACCCAAGTATGGAATCCCCACTTCCAAAACCATTTAGAAGTCAAGAAAAAAGGAAAAAAAAAAAGTAGAAACTGGCCTGACCTTTGCCAGATCCAATTTCTCATTTCAGCTACCACCAGGGTGAGGTGCTAATTACCAAACGCTACACCGGTGACCTTCTCAGTTCATTTATGAGGGTAAATGCTGTATTTCAAACATCATGACCATGGAAGTGGGGGAATCATTAATGGATTCTAAAGAATGCTCCCGAACGACTACAAGGATTTGATAAATTCATAACCATTATGGAATCTACTTCTTCATCCCAAGAGGCAGTTTCTAAACAGAGCCTTAGAGGAGCTCTGCATGAGTAGCTCGATTGCTTATCTCCCTCACTTGCATATGAGTTACTGCTGCAAAAGTTACTTGGATGAAATCTTGTAATTTGTGAACAAAGCACGACATCCTAGCTAAGGAATCCAAACAAACCCATCAGGAAAGCCCCCTTCTGTCACCTCAAAGGAACTAATTCGAATAGAACTTTGGGTAAGTGAGTGACAATATACAACAAACAGTTCCAATTTCATAACAGCTCATGCTGTGAAGAAAGAGTGAAAACCCCGAGGCAATTGCTCATATTCATCAATCGCATGAAAGGTAGCTTGTGTAAAATATTCAGCTATAGTGTGATCATATAGCAAAAACATTTTCACGTCCAGTTTTCACTAGCCATAACAGCCTTTATAACTGTTATTGATGTTGGAAGGTGGAACTTTACATGGGACTTAATACTGTATATGTCAATTTGTTCTAAATAAATATCATTTATTTCTTTAAAATGAATCACCAAACAATAGCACCTGTGAAGCTTAAATAAGACCCCATTTCATTTAAGGATCATGACAAGGATGTGAAATATGATACTTTAGGGCATGTTTGCTTGCATCAAATGTGATTCTATCTCATGTTATTGAAACCTCAGCGTGGGCAATGTGAATCACATGGGAATGAGTAAAATGGAACCTAATGTGATTTTGTGTCACATGAGGAATTCCATCTCACATTGGCTTGCACGTAAGAAACGGGGAAAATAAAAATCATTCTCACTTGTGAGAGAATAATCCTCATTTGAGGCCAAGCAAACGTGCCCTGGAATGATAGGTCCCAGGTTCGAACCATAACAGGAGTCATCCCACATCTTGCCAATAAAACACGTCTGCACATGGCTTTCAAGTTATTTTGATTAGAAGATAAATTTTATTGTCCAAGGTAGACAACATTATGGGTGTTAATGACCAACTAGGAAGGAGATTTTTCTTTGTTTATCAGGTGTTTGATGATGTGATCTAAAAATAAACCACATTAGTTTTTCCTTATCTGCAAGATAGTCCTGCTGCAAACGATTGGCACAAACAAGATTACATTAATGAACTTTAACAATATTTTTTGCAACTTCTTTCTAAAGTTTGTCTGTATGCATAATATATTAATGTTGTCCCTGGAATGAAAATTCCTGTAGTTCCACAGTTCACAAGATCAAACAACCTAGCTGTTCTAACAACAATTTTGGTTGTCTTAGTTATCTCCAACAAAAATAGCAATTGAATTTTAATGGTAACAATAGGAAGAAGTGGTTCAAGAGCATAAGCTAGACCTTGAGGGTGTGCTTAGTTTCTGGGATCTTAATTTTGGATATATCAATTTCAACTGAAACAAGAATTTCAGATCTTTTTTTTTTGTGTGTGTGCGAGGAGAAGAGGTGGTTGTAAAATTATTATAAAAATCATTGACAAAAAATTAAATATATAGTAGAAAATGTTAGGATTATAACTTTCCTGATTCAACAAAGAGTGCAGAGAGCACTCTTCCAACAGAGAGACTGACACGAGACGCATTCCGTCGGTCACTTTTTTCAAGATAGTATTCGTCCCCCACTTAGGTGCAAGCGGTTATGATGTTTACCTTAGGAATACAATGAGTCATCCCCTTGTGCTAAACTTCTACTGGGTTTGCACGACCATTCAAAGCTTAAATAACTAAGCGCCAAAGAGTATTTGATTTGCCTTTAACTCTAAAATACATAAAATGATCTTCCTACTGCAGTTAAGAGACTGCAAAAAAAAAAAACACTAAAATTAATGTTTAAGAATGATTATTCCAATAACCCATTTGTAACCCCTTGAATAGAAAAGAGTGGGTGTATTGAAAAGTCATACCCTTTAGCAAGGTGATCCTCCATACATCTTTTTATAAAAGGTTATGTCTCAGGCAAGGTTGTTAAATGCGATGAGGCGAAGCGAGGCGTTGAGCCTGCGCTTCGCCTCTGAGGCGTACGCCTCAGGTACTGAAAGTGAAGCGGTGGGAGGGGAGGCAGGGAGCGGCGGTGGAGCAGCTGGCCGGCACGTGGCGGTGGATCCACCGGCACTTGGGGTTAGCACAGCCGACGAATCGGGCGGAGGAGGAAGACTTGGGGATGAAGGAGGGGGTTCTGGAGGTTGATGAGGGGCAATTTGCGCATCACAGCACGCCTCAGTACCTTGAGCGTGCGCCTCGCCTCTGAGACGTACGCCTCTCACAACACTGGTCTCAGGGCTCTCCATAAAATACCTTTAGCCAAAAATCATAATATCAAGGGTCAACACTTTTCAATATAAATATACAAAAATTAACTAATGATTATTATTTTGAAATTTTATACAACAGAGTTTTGCTGGGGAAGGATTTGAATTCAATGCTCATTCATGGGACATATTCACCGACCGTTTTATCAAGGCTTGGGACTGGCATTATTAGTTGGATCAAAACCATAATGACCCCATGTAGTTGGGATGAAGCTTGATGATGAACGTGATGATAAAGATCATCATTATTTATCCGAGCTAGGGACTGACAGTAGTAGAATAGAAATCCCATAATCATCCCATGTAGTTGGGTTAAGTCTTGATGACAATGATGATAAAGATCTGAATTCAGTGTTTGTCTACCCTTGTTTTTTGGTAATCCCTGTACTAAATTCACTACATGGTTATGAGATCTAGGGCATTCAAATGCACTGTAGGGAAATTAGGATCAAATACATCTAACAGCTAGATCTTTCAACTCATGTCTCAAATGAGGTGATGCAAGGCACTTCGGGAGACACGCTATCCTCCTTATCTTATATATTTTGAACTTTTTTAAACAGTTGAAAAAAAGAAACATCTAACATGATGTGCATCAAGCGGAACTTAAAAACTTGTGCACACCTGAATATTTTGGCCACAATTCATCTATGTAACCATCAGTCTGAATAAGTAGGATTGCTGTTGAGCAGATACGTGCATTTGAGTCTTCGTTGATTGTTGTGCTAAGTCTCTAAATTTCTTGTCAAGTCTTTCAAGTGTTCTATTCTTTAATTTAACTAAACTTGGTTTCTAAAGTATACACAAGATTAATTGATATTTGAGTGGATTTGCAAAACTTATTTTGTGGGCAAGTTAGGGGATCGGATGATTGCGATCAGTAGAACAGTGGGTTGCAATGTTAATGTCAAGCTTCAACACAAGATGTGACACCTGTTCTCTTTGGTACTCAAGGGCGCATTTGGTTGCATGGATGATGGCGTTCGCCCTCCACCCAATGCATGGGGCCCACATACCCATGCAAACATGAGATGCATGGACAGGTGGGACACCTTTCAAAACGCGTGTCACTTGGATGCACTTTCGTGTGTCTGGGGAAGTTACCACCCTCCCCCCTGTGGATCTCCAATTTTTTAAAACCAAAACAAAGGTATTTCGAAAAAGATTTGGATTAAAAAATTATATCCGAATATAAGATGAGATACAAGATATGTGGGGTTCGCTCTTCAAGTTGCATGCTTTTCCTCCTTCGTCAAGTAGGGATCAGCAGCACTAGAAAGTTGAAATCTTCAATAGTTGAGCTTTAGCTTGCATTGTACTTCGTAAGCGAGTCCAATAAAAAGTGAGCTTCATGGCGTGAGCCACCTTCAAGGCTCTAAAAAGCAAAAAAACATGATAATCTAGTGAAGTTACAGGCACCAGTACTCTTGGTTTCGTCGAAGAAAGTCTTTGTAGCTTTCCAGTAGTCATAGTCCAATTCTTTTTTCTTTCTCGAGCTTCAAATATTTTCATCAAAAGGTTCACTCTTTAAGCGTACGATACAAGAAATAAAATAAAATATTAGAAAAGTTCATACTTTTATAAATAAATGCAATAAAAGGTGCATGAAAATTGAATTTCACCTCGAACATAGGTATCCCTTTCATATGACAATGATGAGCTCATGAAGATTCTAGCAACACTTTAGCTAGGCACGGGGTATGAAGACCAGGTGAGACAAGAGATCTAGACCTATACTAGGCTATGCTCACATGGGTAGAGTATGGGTCTTGGGTTGTTGGATACTAGGTTGGGTGGTAAGTGCGATAAGGTATCTCTATTTAGGGTCTAGATGTTGAACTAGTAAGCCTAGACCTCTATTTATAGATTCTTAGTGGGTTAGAATCTTAATAATACAGATTCATGATCCGAAGATCCAAATTTGGCTCTGAAAGACGTGGCAATATCCTATTGGCTGAATGCTATAATGTCTTTTTTATTTGGTAAAAATTACCTAGCTTAGGGGCTAAGGTTTCTAGAATGAGAAGATATACATGATAGGTTTTTGAAGTTCCTACATAGGGGCTAGATTCATTAGACAAAGTTTTTGGGCTTTCGGGATAGGAACAAATGTTTTTAAAGAGTTATCCTTAATTTGTGTGTGAATCTGGACTAAATGGTGGTAAAAGCATGATGACGAAAAGTCGTGTTGATGACAAGTCACGCTGATTATAAGTCATGCTGACCACAAGTCATGGTGATGACAAGTGGACTTCTGGGCCAGTGTTGACGAAAAATCATTCATTGTCGAAGACAATTCAATGATTGCTAATGACAATTAACTTATCGTCAATACTAAACTAAGACTACATCGATAGGTTAACTTGTTTTGACCATATCTTCTTATAAAAATGTCATATCAAAGTGTGGCTTGATGCATTGGAAAGCTAACATCATTTACTTTAATTAATATTTCAAGTTTATTACAAAATTTAAAAATTTTGTAGTAAAAAATGCATTCAAAGTGAGCCCTACTTAAAAGATAGGATTTTTACTGAATAAGTCATATTGTTTTAGTTATAACTTTTTACTCTGATGTCATATTGGCCAGATTTTTATACTGTTTGAAAGTTGAAACCCTCTAGTTTAATTCACATTTTGAAAAATATTTTGAAAATGCCATCTTATAGGCCAAAAATGAACTTAAAGTAAGACTTGACTTATAAAAGACCCAAAGTACCTTGCTTTCAAAGGGAACTTTGTCAAAACTATTTTGATCAAAATTAGGGTGTCTACAAATGCCCCTCTTTGTTGTTTAGCATACGAAGTTTGGTCAATAACAAAGAAGTAGGCACACCAATTTTGAAATAATGAGAGTTTGACACTAACATAAAGCTTTTTTCAAAAAAAAAACTTTTAAAAAGACAATCGATAAAAGAAGTGCATTTTATAGCTTAAGGCATGTGCATAGCTCTACATGAGGGTCTCCCTATGATGTTCTTCCATATGAGCAGAGAGGTCCTGATGAATTAGGTTGGACCAAAGATGAATCTAATACCTTGTTTCACACTGGGCTTTTTCTCAAACTCTTTAAGATGAGCAAGAAGTTTTTATTGAACGAGGTTGAACAAAAGATGAAACAAATGCCTTTTCATGTAAGATTGCACAAAAGATGGTTGGCAAGTTTTTCAAAAGATAGTCTTCTTGAAAAGAAAAAGACAGACAAACTTTAGGCAAAGTTCTAGGGTATAACAGAGACTTTTGTCTACACCCGCTTATAGATTAAGGTGGTTATGCGCTCATCAAATGTGTATTAGATTGCTTCATCAATTCATGGGACAATCTATTGACCTAATGTCCAACATTTGAGTTCATAATAACTATGTCAGTTGCAAAAAAACTAGTTAGCAAAATGCATATGACATGCCATGTTGATGCATGATATGATGCTTTGATATGACTTTTTTTATCAAGTCAATCACGATGCAAGTTATCAAGACAAAAAATTTGACTCGCAAAAAATTAACTTTTTGAAAAAACAATGCAAAAGATACTTGATATTAACTTGCTTGAAGTCAATATTAATATCTTTGACAAAAAATAATTGTTGACAAAATGCATTGTCAGGCGATCATTACTCTCTAGCTTATCAATTATTCAAAGGTGGGTGGGTATTGTCGATGATCAATCACCGGTCTTAAGACAAAGCAAGAAGCTTGTTTCACAAGAGGGGCTTCCTAATTTAATGAATAGTTGTATAAAGTGAGAGGTTTTGTCGATGACCAACCATCATTCTCAAGACAAAACAAGCAAGTGAACAAAATGCAATAAGACAATGACACTATTTAAAAAATTGACTCAATAATGATACTTCTTGCAAAAGCTATGACAATGATACATGCATTGTGAAAAAACCCAATTTAGATAAAATTAGCAAAAGATTCCAAAAAAATTTGTCAAAATAAACCTTGTTATAGGATCAACTTATATAGACTTTTATGGGGTCAAATGAGACAACTTGAGTGATTGACTACAATATGCATGATATTTATGAGACAATCAAGTCATGTTGCTAAAGAACTTCATAAAAATAAAATGACAAGAAAAAGATGACATTTATGATTTGCAAGTGTGCATGACATAATGCTAAGTGTCACAGTAGGACTTATGAAATGCTTAATGATGACTAAAGTCTAAAAATGACTACCATTTTTTTTAAAGAAGAAACCACCCCTTACTCAAATTTTATGAATCAAAATTTTGATCATTTGACTGAATATTTGCCTTGGAAAGTGTCACAAACATGAGAAGAGTGAGTGCAACTTGCATCTTTTAGCAACAATTTGATTCTTTACCAATATTGGTTTGACTTCACTTTCTAATTTTTGCCTTTAATTAATTGAAGTCATCATAAAGTAAATATGCTCACTCTTTTTCACCAAGCCTATGGGATGGCATGACTCATTTCTTTCTTTTTTTGGCATTCTCTCACTTTTTTCTTTTTTTGCAACATTATTTTTGCCTTTTGTTTTGCAAGTTTTTTAGCATTTTTTTAGAACTTCTTTCTTTTTCTTCTTGATGATTCCTTTTATATAATAATAAGGCCTGAATGGGTAGGTTTTGCATCATATGAGATGACCAACTTAATCTTTATTAGGGGTGTTGAAAGTAGAATTTAGAGCAAAAGATACCAGTGCATAAGATGGATAAATCCACATGACCGACCAAATGAGAGGATGAGAAGCAAGGTCAAAGTAAAAGGTAGTCTTGCCATTTTTTAACTTGAAGAGTTTTTTTATCTAAGTGTATCATCATGGTCTTAAACCATAAAATATGAGACTCAATGTGCTCCTGTATAATTCATCCTTCATTATTTTTAGGCATCACAAAAATATTTATCTTTCTATTTAATTATAAACTCATTTATTTTATGTCTTCTTATGAAGAGCTCTACTTTTAAGTTTTTCCTTCACAACAATGAAAAGAAAATGACAATTGCTAATAATGAAAAAAGTTTTTTGGCAAAATTTATTCAAATGACAAGACATTTCTAGAAAAGGGGCACTATTTAAAAAATTTGATTTTATGCTTTTTCTTTGGATTTTCAAAAAAAATTATATTTAAAATTTTTATTTTCTAAATTTTTTTGAGATTTTTTAAATAACTATTTACATAATCAGAATAACCCACTCACATTCTCAAAATATATGAGAAAGATGAATGCATGACTACTTTGGACTGCAAGAGGTTGAGAGCAAACTTGGTTTAAATGGTGTTATTTTACTTATGTGGTGAACATGGTGAGCGTTGAATCTACCCAAAAAAATTGACTTCAAATGCCATTAGAACATGTCCATGATGCTTTTATCTTGAAGTGCAAGGTGGCCCATATTCCAAGTTTGTCCAGCTCCCTTCTAACATCGATCTCTTAAGGAGTCAAGATTATAGTTCCAATGTTGCTTAAGATTTGTCTCCATAAAATGGCACATAATGTCGATTTCTCATATGAAAGAAATTTTTTGTTGATCTTTTGGCTCTCTTGACTTACCATAAATTTTCTCTATATGGTGCATATTGTAGGTGATTGCACCATTTTTAAGATTAGAGACAGAAACTCAAACTGGGTATATATGGATAAAGATATGTGGATCTTTATTTTTTGAAAAAAAAAATTAAATGAATTTTTAAAATAGATATGTGAAAATGGATTTGGATTTTAGACATTTGATAGACAAGGATTATGTTCTTCAAGAATACGAGTCTTTCCTACTCTGATGAGCAAGGATCAACCGATTCAGGGAGTGCAACTTTTTGTTTTACTGTTCTTGGCATATGATTTGATGTACCTCAACTGGTTCTCCTAAAGAGTGTGAGGTTGACATACCTTAAGCATGCATGTTTTTTCTTATCTTTTAATTATATTTTACATAAGTAAAAACATAATATAATTTAAGCAGGTACTTACAATGTGATGCTGGAGGTAAGATGGATCTTGAACCAGATTTTCAAAACCCGCTCTGATACCAATTGTAACACACCAAGATTTAAAAACCTTTAAAAATACATAAAAATTAAAAAATTTTCTTCTAAAATAAACAGCAAAAACAATTTTAAGCTTTGGTTTAAAACCTCAGGCAAGTTACATTTCACAAACCACAATATAAATATAGACAAAATTAAATTTAAACAAGCATTATATACATAGTCCTTTTCACAAGGTGCAGACATTTTAAACATTTAGAATTAAAATTTAAAATAAATTCTAAATTAATCCCAGGATCTTGAAAATCTGGATTCTTCGATGTCGCTCCTATCCAATATCCCCAACAATCCTAAATTCAAACTTATGATAGCCGGGTAAGTAAATACCAATTACAAGTAACATTAAAATATCAAATTATATTTAGTAATCATGATTTAACTATACTTATGCAATTCTGATTCAGGTCATAAAAATAAGCATAAGTGTATTCAGTAGTATGCAAGTAATCACTCATGCATTTAAAACAAATAATAATTAATAATAACATTGTCCATTGTTTTGTAAGTAGTTATTCTTTATTAGAGTTTTTATTTTGATATTTATTAACTGTGTGGGTACGCACAAGCCACTAGTCATTGTACAACCAAGACCATCTGGGGTTGATTATGCCATGTGTATTTTAATAACCTCAAATGACTAGTGTATGGATCCCAAGGAGAATGGTTTGCAACTAGGAGAATTACCCCAAGGGCCACTATAATATTGCTTCGGATGCATCTTGAAACTTCTACAGAGATTAAGGCAGTCACTTACCCCGGTCTCCAAAACCAATGAGTGATGAAAAACCCATAGAAATCTATAACTCCCAAAAATATTTTCACATGTCACTCGAGGCTTGTACCACCTACCCTATCCAAGGTAAGATATAATTGTATTATACCATGTTTTCCTATTAGATTTTTTTCAAATCATTCATTGTTGCTTTGTATATACATGCATTGCGCCTATGAAGGAAGGAAATCACATCAGGTTTATATGTAAGCATGATTCATTTAACAACTTGTACATAAGAAGAATTTCAGTATAATGATACTTTTTAATAATAATTACATGCTACACATTCATTAACATGCTTCATGGCAATAAATGTTACTCGAACCTTGGCCATAGCCTTGCCAAAATAATTCATTTCATAAACAATGATTTTAGGCATTTTAATTCAAAGCCTATAGGGTTTTATTTAGACCCTACTCTTATTATTGAACAACAATCTTTATAATAAGAATTCAAGGCATACTAACCTGAATTGATGCATGCAAACATGTTTTAATGTATATAAACATGATTCAAAGCATGCAAGGAATGGATCAAGGTATGCAACTATTTATACTATCTTTATTCACATCTGTAATTTTGATACAAGTATCTAGAATATATTTAACATTTTAAATTACAAGCTTTTGGTATAATAACTTACTTTGATTTCTGAAAATTTGAGGTAGAACATAATAGATCACTGGTGCTTCGATTTATTCTAGTAAAAATTCTATTATATTAGATTATATTTTTCTACTAAATTTTGAGAAAATCCTTTTCAAGAAATTATTAAAAATCTAAAAACTATTTTAAAAATAATCTTAAAAAATTATAAATTTTTTATAGAGTTTTCTCTGTAATAACTCAAATATTCAAAAAAGGGTTTGAACTTGAATTCGAGTTGTAAAAATTTTGACATGACTTTGCGTCACAAATATTTTTATAGAGATTTTTTAAAAAAATTAACTTGAATATCTAAAAAGGATTTTGAAAGTTTTTGACATAATCCTCTTTATAAAAATATCTATGAAATTTTTTACATAATTTCTACTAAGTAAATTCTAAATTTCTAAAATGTCTAAAGAATTTTTGCCAAAATTTTGATTATGATCATTCAAAATTTTAAAAGTCTTTAGAAAAATTTTGTCAGAACTACTGGTATACTAATTCTATTTTTAAAAAATCCTTAGAAAAATTTTGCCAGAACTATTGCTAAAATAACTCTATTTCTTAAAAATCTTTAGAAAATTTTGCCAGAACTTCTAGTATAATAGATCTATTTTTCAAAAGTCTTTAGAAAAGTTTTGCCAGAACTACTGCTATAGTAGTTATGAATGCTTAAAAATATTTACAAAAATTTTAACAGAACCTCCCCTACATAGAGGTAAGGCTGGAGTAAAATTTGGCAAAATTGTCACAATTTAAATCTAGAGAGAAGTATTAGCGGTTCAGGGGAAGACTAGGTGGTCCTACAAACTTGAATTAGGCTGTAGAGGAAGGATATAAGTACTAACTTGGTTTAAGAAGATTGGAGCAGTGCTTTTGCAGTTCTACTTTACAATTTCTGTTAACTTAAGCAGAACTTCCACTAACAGTACTTCAGAGGCCAATTCTGGCCCGTCAGAACTCCTTCAAAGGAATGTAGACCACCTATGAAAAGTGGAAAGAGGTTAGAAGAGATTTGTCAAAAAAAAATTGGTTTTTGACAGAGATCTGGGTTAGGAAATTTAGAAATAAGTGTTTGGCTTAGAGAGAGAAAGAGAGAAATTTTAGGAGGGAGAGTTAGAGAGAGAAAGTGGGAGAGATGAGACATAGTAGAGAGAGGGGGTATTTATAGGGGAGTCAGGAGGTGCCGCCCCCTGTGGGCTTCACATGTTGCTAGGTGTCACTCTCTTTGCCAAGTGTTCGCAAGAGAGAGGATGTGTGTCACCTCTCCTCTGTGGAGGTGTTACCTCAAGCCCATGGTTTTGAAAATCCATGGCTGCCCATGGTTTTAGGTAGGTGATTTTTCTAAAACCATGGTTGGGCTATTATAATATATTAAAATATTAATATTATATTATATCATATTTTAATGCTTAATTTTTATACCCAAATTACCCCTGATTAGGTCCCAGTATTTCAAAGATGTCGTTTTAGAATTGAGAAGTTACTCTTTTACCCTTTGGCAATTCAAAATTTTATTGGACCTACATTAAGAGTGGAAAATTACCATTTTGCCTTTAATAATTTATTAATTCCCTAAAAATGTCTTTGATGAAAAAAATTAGCTTTTCACCCCTATATTATTGAGAAATTTATCAAAAAATTTACATTGGTTGGCTAATTACTATTTTGCCCTTGATAATTTAATTAATTATAAAAATGTCCCTAAATTTTAAATTTTAAGCAATTCTTTGTTTAGATCCGTCTAGAGTTCGTATATGAGTTTAGATCAAAGTTTGGATCCACTAATTACTCAAAATTAGGATTTTTAGACTTTAAATCACATCCAAACTAGTTCATAATTTATTAAACATTGGAAAATTCTGGATGTTTCACCTTTTTTGTCTTAGATCTTTAGCGTGATTAATTTAGAAACCCTTGTTCGAGAATCACATGTCATCTAGTTTCTTTTCTTAGAAATGTTTTCAACCCCCGACAGTAAAAAAAGTCAACCTCATTGAGACATTGCCTGCTTCATGATTGTTATTTATATTTTTATTCTCTATCTTTTAGGATTCTGATTATAAGGTCACTGTTTTGTATTTGGTTTTCAAAACCTTATCCATGTCCTACATTTTGGATCTACGAATCTTCCCACTAGTACCAGGAGCCATCAACTCAAGTATATCAGTGGTAGATTAAGGAGACTAGTAACCTGCTTGAAGTACCAAGAACTTTAGTTCAGGTATATCATGAAAGTTCCAATACAGAGAAAGCTTGTCCTATTATATCCCATATGGAGTGACCTTGCTTGTCCTATTATATCCCATTTGGAGTGACCTTATAATTTCGTGGAGCATTCAAGAAGATCCAGGAAACCTGTTATCAAAATCTTGATTTGTGTATTGTTTAATTGATTTGGACTCTTATTTGTTTGTAAATCCTAAGCTTTGGTTCTGTAAAAGGATTATATGAATCTGAACATGAACCTGAACATTGAGAAAGGTGGGTTCCCAAAACTCTAACCAACCTGAGTACGCGATCTGAAATCCGTCTAGGAATCTAAGGAATCTACCTAGAGGATCTCAGGAATTACCATTGGGAGTGCCAAGATGTTTAAGGATCTTTAGAGGAGTTTTGGGTGAAATGGTATAAAAAAGAAAGTAGCCCGACTTCATTATGAGATGTCTCACTTGCCAACAGGTGAAGATAGAGCATCATAAATCTGGAAGTCTTTTGCAGCCGTTGAAAATCTTATAGTGAAAATGAGATGATATCACTATGGATTTTGTCATTGGTCTGCTGAGAACCCGCAAAAATAACGACACGATTTGGGTGATTATGAATAGGCTGATGAAGTCAGCTCATTTCTTGTCGACTAATAGGAACAAATCTTTGGAGAGTATGGCGGTTTTATATATTGAAGAGATCGTTTATCTTCACGATGTTTCACGATCCATAGTATCGAATCATGATCCTCGTTTCACTTTATGATTTTGGAAGCAGTTGCAAAGTGTACTCAGTATGAAGCTGAAGTTCAATACCACTTTTCATCCTCCGACATATGGTCAGTTAGAGAGGATTATTCAAACCCTAGAGGATATGCTTCGTGTCTATGTTTTGGAGTGGTCCGGAGAGTGGGATAAGCATGTTAAGCTGGTAGAATTTGCATATAACAATAACTAACATTTAAGTATTCAGGTGGCCTAGTATGAGAGGTCTTGTTAATCCCCGAATTGTTGGAGTAAAGTTGGTGAACAAGCCATGGAGTTGGCAAAGATTATTCAACATTACTCAAATAAGGTGTAGATGATTTGTTAGAAGCTACTTACAACTCAAAGCAAACAGAAGAGTTGTGCTGACAAGAGGCGCAGAGATCTGGTTTTCACAATTGGAGATCACGTTTTAATGAGGATCTCCCCCACTCAAAGTATTTTTTGCTTCAGGAGGAAGGGCAAGTTGAGCCCTAGACATATTGGACATTTCAATGTGTTAGAGAATATTGGTGTATCAACTTATCGAGTGACTTTATTGTCACATTTCATGCCAGTTCACAATATATATTATGTCTCGATGTTGAGAAAGTATGTTAGCGGTCTGTCTCATTTGATTTAGTATGAGGAGATTGAGGTACAACAAGATTTGACAGTAGAAGAGAGCCATGTTGAGATTGTGGATCATTGAGATAAGATCTTGAGGAACAAGGTGATTCTGCTTGTCAAAGTAAGATGGCAACACCATGTAATTGAAGAATGCACATGAGAGCCAAAAACCAATATGCGTAGCTGATACCCTTCATTGTTTGCTTGAATTTTGAGAATGAAATTTTTTTTAGTAGGCTAGAATATAAAATTTGGTATTTTTTTATTTTTTATTATTTATATAATGTCAATTTGGAGGCATTTTTCATGGGTTTCATGTATATGGTTGCATTCTTGCATATTTTCTAAGAACGATCTTTATTTTATCAAAATCAGAGTTATATTGAGCATGGAGCATGCCCAACAAGTTTTGAGAGCATTATGGTTCTTTCAAAAGTGGTCCGGGAGCATTTGTACCTCGAGGATCATAGTTGTCCAACCTAGAGTTAACTCAGCTTAGTCAATTACGAGCAGAACATGACTGGCATTTTTCTATTTGACTTTGTGGATTTTTTGTAATTTTTGGTTTTGGAGAGGACAAAATTAGGTCCAGTACCCATTTGGTTTTCTTTCCCATTCAAGGGCAATTTCATCCTTGTAGGGCTTGGGCTGTCGCCCAGTTCAGCCAACCCAACAGGTTCAACCCTGCCAAGGTCAGCTGGACCCAGCCAAGTGGCTGAGCCCTTTTGACTGCAATTCATGATCCTAGTTCTAGTAACTAGGTTGGGACCTAATTAGTCAAGTAAAGGGCTAACTAGGGCCCAATGATTTTTTTCTTTTGGTTGGGGTTCTGTTGGATCCTAGTGGGATCCAACCCAGAACCCGACCCAAACCCAATTTCTCCTCTTTCATAAGCATGTTTTTTTTTTTTTTTTTTTTACATTCACGATTTTGCTCCCCCACCTCTCACGCCCTAACCCCTCCTCTCCCACATGCACCCTCTTCTTCCCCATGCTCTCTCTCGCTCCCTCCTCTCCATTGGCATCGCCAGAGGTGGTGCACCACCCTCAATCGTCGCCCTGCCTTGTGCTGCCATGGAGGATAGCCCATCGTGAAGCTATCTCTCCCATTTCTTAGGTGTTGCTGCAGTTGTAAAGGAGACCTCACCCAACCGTGAGGAGCCAAAGAAGGGTGGACCAACCAAGGTAGGCCAGCCCCTCCTTGTTTTCTCTTCTTCGCTCTTTTTTTTTTTCGTTTTCTTTATATTTTTCTGTTTTTTTTTTTGTTTTGGGCTTCCTCAATGAGGAGGATGGGCTGCAGCAAGTTGCTGCAGCCTTGAGCACATTTTGGAGGTTCCGTATTTGCGATTTTGGGACACATACTTGTTGGATTTTGCCATTCAAGGTAGGATCTCAACCCCCTCTTGCGTTTAGCAGTATATACTAGGCACGCATAGGGCTGGAACGTTGTAAAAATTTTCTTACATAAAATCACTATGTTGCTTGTGTGATTCTGAAAAAAAAAATTATGTTATGACTTCTCATATTGACTGTGGTTTAATTCTTGGAAAATTTCTATTATGATTGCTCATATTGAGTATGTGGTTTAATTCTCAGGAAGTTAATGTTATGAGAATGCTCATATTGATTATGTGGTTTTATTCTCAGAAAATTTCTCTTATGAGAATGCTCATATTGACTATGCGAATTAATTTTTGGAAATTCCTGTTATGAGAATGCCTATATAGAAGAAAAGAAAAGGACAATTTTGGTATTTTAAAGTATCTAATATCGGTTAATTGGGTGAGTGTATTTGAGGTTAGACTAGGTCTTTATTTGACTGTTGTCAGAAAAAGTTAGTTCCATGTCAAGAAATTCAAAAAAAGGTGGTAACTGACTTGAAATTTCAGGCAAAAGTAAGACTATCAATAAATTACCGAAACTTGAAACCCTGTAACTCTAGCTGTTCAACCACAGCCACAGAAGTTATTTATGATAAATTTTCTTTCTTTTTTAAGTAAACAATGCATTAATGCATATGGATAACTAATGCTGCCAAAGGTTAATATTTGGTGCATTTTGGCAACTATGCAATGTTAGTGTGTGACAGGGGTGTTTGATTCGCTCGCAGTGAAGGACAAGGGCACATGTCCTGTCCTACGTTGGACAAGGACAAGGGGGATGTTTTTTTTTTGAAGTTGTCTTGTCCTATCCTGTCATCCCCTGTTCCTCTGGGAAGTTGGGGAACAATTTCAACAACAACAACAACAACAACAACAACAACAACAACAACAACTAAGCCTTCATCCCAAAACAATTGGGGTCGGCAATATGAACCAAAAAAGAAAATCATTCTGGGTCTTCCACATGAATCCTTCTCCTCCAATCATTTCTATCCAATGCCATGTCCTCGGTGAGGTTCAAAGCATTCATATCCTTTCCTATCATCTCCATCCAAGTCTTCTTAGGCCTACCCCGACCTCTTTTAACTAATATATTTTCCCATTTCTCCATCCTTCTAATTGGAGCATCATTAGGCCTTCGCCGAATATGTCCAAACCACCGTAAACGATTCTCTCTCATCTTATTTTCAATGGGTGCAACGCCTACCATCTTACGTATCTCCTTGTTCCGAATCTTATATTTTATTGTATTTCCCACACATCCATCTAAGCACACGCATCTCAACTACACTCATTTTTTGAATATGATGTCTCTTGGCAGCCCAACATTCCGTACCATATAGTAAAGCGGGCCTAATAGTCGTCCTATAAAACTTTCCCTTCAACCGCAATGGCATTCTACGATCGCACAACACTCCAGTTGCACTTTTCCATTTCATCCACCCAACCTTTATCCTATGATTTACATCTCCATCAATTTCTCCATACTTTTGAATGATAGATCCCAAATATTTGAAACAATCATCCACCGATATTTCTTGCTCACCAAGCTTCACTACACTCCCATCACTACTTCGTTGCTTACTAAACCGACATTCCATATATTCTGTCTTACTTTTACTCAACTTAAAACCTCTAGCTTCCAATGTCTGTCTCCATAATTCTAACTTAGCATTAACCCCAGCTCTAGACTCATCAATCAAAACAATATCATCAGCAAACAACATACACCACGACACATTTTCTTGAATTGATCTCGTAAGCTCATCCATCACTATAGCAAATAGGAAAGGGCTTAAAGAAAATCCTTGATGTAACTCAACCGTTATAGAAAAATTGGTTGTCACCCCTCCATAAGTGCGGACATTGGTTACTACTCCTTCATACATATCTTTAATTATACTAATGTACTTGAGAGAAACACATTTCTTCATCATTGTCCACCAGAGAACGTCCCTAGGTACTCTATCGTATGTCTTCTCCAAATCAATAAAAACCATATGCAAATCTTTGTTTCTCTCTCTATATCTCTCAATAAGTTGTCTAAGAAGATGTATAGCTTCCATAGTTGATCTTCCAGGCATAAAACCAAATTGATTCTTCGATATCATGATAACTTTCCTCAATCTAGACTCAATCACCCTCTCCCAAAGTTTCATAGTATGACTCATGAGTTTTATACCACGATAGTTTGTGCAATCTTGTATATCACCCTTATTCTTATATAGAGGCACCAAAGTACTCTTCCTCCACTCATTAGGCATCTTATTTATCCGCCAAATCTTGTTAAAAAGATTTGTCAACCATTCTAAACCTTTCTCTCCCAAGCATTTCCAAGCCTCGATAGGTATACCATCTGGGCCAATTGCCCTTCTTGATTTCATTTTCTTCAAAGCCTCTGTAATTTCTTTCTTTTGAATCTTGCGCATGAAGTCACAATTCATCTCATGAAAAGGAATGGACAAGTCTCCAAGATCCTGAGCATGACTTCCATTAAATAGCTTATCAAAATAATCTTTCCATCTCTCCTTAATCTCCTCATCTTTAACTAAAACCCTTTGTGTTTCATCTTTGATACATCTAACCATACCCAGATCCCTCGATTTTCTATCTCTCATCTTTGCAAGCCTATAAATATCCTTCTCGCCATCTTTGGTATTCAACTTGTCATAAACCTCCTTGTATACCTTATCCCTCGCGTTTCGAACTACTTTTTTAACTAGTTGGAGAACAGTTTGGGATAGCCAAATGCATCCCAAATGGATGTGGGAAACGTTGATGCGGGGTGGGGGGGATCGGCAAACAAGCTTCTAGTGTAAGATATGGATGCATAAATGATCGCACAAAATTTGATTTGACACAGACATAAAGCAAAGAAGTCACATGAACAATATAGAGAACATACAACTCAAGTTTGCAAATATAATAGGCACATGGATCAGATTTGCATAGAAATATATTTCACAATCGGCTCAACTCTATAGACAATATATATATATATATATATATATATATATATATATATATATATATATATATATATATATATATATATATATGGAAACATACACTTTCACAATTTTGAAAAGTCATATTTGATATTTAGCAGGTAAATGATGGATCGAAATTGAATTGATTTCAAGATTGATGCATCTACATGGATCAATTTCAGCTGATTCAAAACATGGACAGGTTCAGCCATGAAAACAGCACAAATACCTAATTTATGATAGCAATTAGTTTCAGCATAAAACACTGAACAGTTCAACTTAGCCAAGATGGCAGTAACATGACCAAACAACAATTTTTTTATCAACAGATTTAATCAAGAAATAAGCAAACTGCTTCACCAAGTTTCCAACTTCCGTGAATCAAAAGATTCACAAGTGCATATAATAGTCACTAATTTTGAGTCCAAGCAATCACGTTAAACCAGCAAGATGTTCTGCCCTATTATCATCGGCAGTTGATGCAAAAATTAACGAGGATAAACAGCAAGATATAGGGATTAACAAGAACCACAAGCAAGTCCATGCACACTGCTGATTATAGAATTTCTTACAACAGAAAAAAATGCAGCAATTTGCAAAAATTTTCATGACAGCAAATTTCAAGTTGCAGAAATTTTATGACAGCAACTTTATAAAACAAAAAATAGATTATACGCAGTGTTTATTTATGCACAGCCAAGAAGATCTAGAGTGCACACGTTTGCAGGAGCACATTACAACATACTAAAAATCTATCAATAAAAATCATTTTTTTTAGACTTTAACGAAAAATTCCAGCACATCCAATAACTATGAGTGATTCAATTAACACAAGCAACATGGGTATTATCCTTAATCAATTCAAATACATTAAAAGAAACAGAGTTCAATTTCAGAGTTTGTATTTCACAACTTAACATCAGTCTGCAGCACTCACACAGGTTACAAAAGTCATACTCAACATTGAAATGGGGACATGTTGATTCCTATGAGAGGCACATATTTAACTTTGCAAAAACAGTTTGAAAATAAGATTTTAATGCCACTTAGATTCCACAGCAAACAAAGGTATAGATATAACCTATTATAAACTCACAATAGATTGTAAACTAACAGGAACCTAACTGATTTCTTCTGTCACGACAAATTTTTTATTTCAATCAGTTTCAATGTCCCCTAAAACAGGAATCTATCGACAGAAAATAATACTAGATGATGCAAACTTTGTGTTTTCAGGAACAAAAATAAACAACCACTACAATAGAAGTCTCAGACACAAAAACCAAATGTTTCAAAGTGTTTCATTCAGCAGGCAAGATAAAACAAACAGAAAATATCAACACATTAATTTTTGAATCAACAAGTCGAACCCCACACTATGTAAAAATCTAGCACATTCAGAGATTACAGATGAATCAAACCACTACCAAGTTGAGCTCCCACGGTAGTTCAATCCAAGCCCAATGACTTTAGTTCAACAATCAATGGGACTGTCACGCAACAACTCTAGCAATGGACGTTGCTGAGATTGATGGCAAAGAAGGACGTTGCAACTGAAGGGACGTCTTTCACCGTCTCACACATTGAGCTCACTCAATGGTCACTCACAAGTTGTACTCACAAACTCACTCTATCCCTCACCCATGGTTCAGCTCACCCTCAAGGTGTTATCATTTTCACTTCACAGAATTTTTTTCTCAAGTTCAAAAGTAGCAAAAAGACAACATTGTTTGGGGTGCTTTTAAAGGGGAGGAAAAGTAGCCCTTGCTCCTATTGGTGCTCATGGGAGGCCACTTCCCATGAAGCTCAATTAAAATCTAAGAGGGATCTTTTGTCCTATTCTCCTCATTCTTAGGTCAACGAAGGTCTTATAAAAAGGTAGAGGGTGACTCGTTTGAGAGGTCACCTTTTTTTTTTTTTTGTCAATGTGAAGTTAGTGAGGTAGTCACTTTTGGATTGAAAACTCCACGAGGACACTTTCATTTGGGTCAATGAGGAAGTTAGTAAGATGGTCACTCTTGGGATTGGACACTCCAAAAAATCACTTCAATTTGGATAAATGAGAAAAAATAGTTAAGTGGCAACTCTTTGATTAGACACTACAAGAGGTCACCTCCATCTGGGCTAATGAGAAAGATTCACTTGTGGGGGTGTATTGGATCCTATAAACCCAAAATTAAAATGAATAAAGGTCAAGATGAATTGTTGAAAATATTTAAAATCTATTCAATTTATTTCTACACCCTCTAGTACTCAAAATGGGTTCTAACGGGTACTATAACTATCTGGAATCTGGATCTTTAGAACCTGACACTTAATAAAATAATAATAATAATAATAATTTTTTTAGTTCCAAAAATTATTAAAATTAGAACTACGCTAGCTAATGAGGTTTTTGAGATATTAACGACAAAAAATCTAAGAATTATATCAAATGTAAAATGGCAAAAACACCCCTATATCCTATTTTGCCCTGAAAGGGTTGTCTTCGATTTTGGTATGCATGGGTATGCTTTCTCAAAACGAATATTCTATGGTGGATTGTCCAGATTGTCCTCTCGCTCCTTGCATGCATCTAGATCTAGATTGATCCAAATGCACTCCATCAGACATACTAGCCTGCTCATTCATGCATCCTGCGTTTGCGTGGGTACGCATGTAGGCATGGGCCCCATGCATTTTCTGTCCTGAGTACAATGCTGCCTGCTGGATCAAATGTTCCCTGTGGGTCCCATCCCCCACGTAGAGCTTTTGTCATTTCTTTTGTAGAATATTTGATCTTTCTAAACTTGTCAAGATCGCATTTGAGTGTATTTACTATTTTCATAGGTGAGGAACTCCTTACTTGCAACTCATAGGGAGAAGTTGTTTTAACCCAAAAGGGATTTCTTCAGCATGGTCAAAATAGTAGAAACAGGCTATTGAATCGTAACTTTTTGACATAGTACTAATTTTTGAGTGTTGAAAAATCAATATATTGTGGGCCTGAAACTTTCAAATGATCCAAAGGCTGGTTTCTACTCAACTAAACATGTAGATCACATTTAGAAGGTGAAAACAAACAAACAAATAATAATAAATAAGTTTTTAACTAGAGGGTTCCTTACCCAGCTAATTTTTTTATCAAATTAATATATCGATCATACTTTTCACATTTTTTCAAGATGAACATCATACTTTTACCACCGTTAAGCAAATGACCCGTTTCTATGTAACCTTTGATCTTGGGTCATATGGTGGTTCTTGTGGAGGTAAAATTACGATGTTAGTAATCCCATGCCAAATAAATTACGATCTTTCTTTTGTGCTAGCTTTTTAATTTACCTTTCTATCCTGTTGTCGTCGAGTGTCAAAGATTGCCAAGGGAGATTTTCCTTTTATTTGTTGTTCGGTTTTTGGCATTTGAGAAAAAGAAGTTAAGGATGAAGATGAGTTAAAAAGCATAATTGCAAATCTTGTTCTCAAGATTTTCTCAGCAAAGAAAAAAATCTCTTGTAAGGACACACCCAAGAAAAATTATCATAGAAAAAGGAAATTTTGCCAATGAAGTTTTGATATGAACATTTCCAAATGAAAATTTGTGCTTGTTTGTATAGGATAAGAAAAACAGATGGGAAAATGCGAGAGAGATACCGGAAAATGATGGTGGGTAGATGGAAGAAAGATGAAGATGGAGGAAGCTCTTCTTGTGGCAGCCCATGGAATGAGATGAGTTGTGGGTGAACAGTTGCCTCAATGCAATTTTTTATAGAAAAAATTCCTCCACCTCCCCCAAGTGGAGGATTTTTTCTAGTAAAAAATCAGATTTTTTAGATTTTTTTTCTCGTTTGGAACAGTTGGAAAAGTTATAATTCTTTTTTTCCTACTTTTACCTTTTCTACTATTTTCTCACCTCCAAACGTGTCCTAAGCAAAAAGTGTTTTGAGAAAATATCGAGAATGTGTTCGATACGTTTATAACTTAAATATATTTAAAAATAAGATGCCAATATAAATATATATATATGCACTTGTCTGGTCGGTGCAACTAGTGCACGTCACCTTGGATTGGGACGTTGCAAGTTCAAATTCCAATGGTATCATTGTATAACTGGCAGGGTCTGCCTAACCCCAGCTTGCCTTTTAAAAAAAATGATAAAAAAACATTAATAAGACACAATGATATCATAATATATCACTAATAAGATATCTGTTTTTCTCTCCATTTTTGTGAAGAATATTATTAACTTTGTATTTCAGATATAAAATTGTGAGAAATTCAAAATATTGTCAATTATGTGATTATAACTAAACAGTCGGGAAAAAATGGACCGTATTATTTTGGTAAGGGTAATTGTCTATTGCAATAAAAATATTTTTAATATTAACATACGTACCTTTACCGGTAGCCACATCATGATATTTCCTGCTTTCTAGATTGAAAGTTTGAGGGTATTTGAAATTTGAGATCTTTTGGTATGTATCTAATCACGCACAAGAGTGTGGTGGACGTTGAGAATTACTCGTTAAAATATAAACCCTTTATTTGTATTTTTCTTTTTTTTCTAAAGATGTTAACCAAATACTTGCTTCTGTCATTCATCATGGGGCAGACCCAAAACATATTGGATAACAAGAGTAGAAAAGTATATGCTCAACTTCAATGACTCTGTCAAAAGATAAATGTTAGGCTTGATATGGTCCAATTGTTCTTTCCAAAAATAAAAGATATGGTCCAATTGGATCCATTTGAGGATCAACTTCCCCCTACCGATTCAAAGCCCTAGGTCTGCTTGTTAGTGTCATGGTCCTTAGAATTTGTCTGCGTTTGTTTCTCTCGGGTATGAGATCTGAGAATCTCTTGTCCGACCTGACTTGCCATTAATTGGTCGGGTATGACTCGATCCTGACCCATATCGGATCCGATAGGATTAAGATTTGGTAACAAATGAAGGGTTCCAACCCCACTTGCCAATTTCGTGAGGTTTGTTATCATATATGGGCTGGGGATAGTTGTGAAATTTTATAACAAGTCAGGATCTGACCCAATTTCCAATTTTGATTTGCAAGTTTTCATTGCAATTAAAAAATATTATTTTATCGGATTTGGTTTATGTAATCTTTATCTGATCAGGATATGTTTTTCTTGTAAAAGATCTGATCTGAGCCGGATTCAAATCCGATACCAGCACCTCTTAGTCGGATTCAGGTCTGGACCCACCCACTTTGGTCGGGGTGCAACTCTTAAAAACCCTTACCAGGTTGGACTTCAAACTCAAACCCTTCTCCCATATGACTCGCAAAAGTAAGGATCTCAAATTCAATCTAATATCGGATTTGATCCAATGTTTGTTGGTACCTCGGATTACATATTTCGCCCGATTTGGATGCTCATTAGAACCATACCCACTATATCAAAACGGATCCAGCTAGCCTTTTATGCCAAAGCACAAGGCAAACGATCGATGCTTTGGTTGGATATACATACTACGTTAAGGGCCTGTTTGAAATCTAGGAATTGCGGCAGGAGTTAATGCATTTGGCAAAAAAGTTGGTCAAACTACCACCTGATGGCTGTTTGGAAACTGGTAGTTAATGTATTTGGGATGGGAAGTGGCATTGTATTTACACTAAAGGCATGGAATTGACAGCTACCACCTCTGAAATGTCACTTACCATCCCAGCTACTAATTTCAGTTTTTGGCTGGCGTTCAAAATCGTAGTCACAATATTACACATTTTTTAAAATTATTGCAATTTTTTAATAATATTTTCAAAATATGAAACTATACTGAAACAATGTGATATTTTTGAAGTGTCGCCCGCTTTAAAAATATAATATTTTTAACCCGATATATATCACTGCTAAAAGACTTTTTTGTCTCTTTTTTTCATTTATATTTTATATGTTCATATACTAATATTTTCTTGAGATTTTCCAAAAAAAAACTTCTTTTGTTAAACTATCGCGTGATTTTTCCTTCACTGATATTTTCCAGAGAACAAGATTTGTGTGCATCTTCAAAATACAACATGACCAAGCAGTTCTATTTAAAGTTCTTTTTCTTTTTTTTAGGAAACATGCACATGTGAAGATGATAGTGGTGCATTCTTGTGACTAGGATAAAAATTCACCAGGCGGTTACGCCTGTGGGTGAGAAAATTGGTAAGGAAAACTTTTCTATAAGGGGGTTGTCAATAAAACAAATTTTAATTCCAATAGTTCATGTCTTTATTATGTTTGTTTCATGCATGAGAAATAATCTGTTTTATATAAAAATATGCGATTCGTACACAAAGTGCAACTTTGGGGTCCGTCTGCTTCAAAAGGCTTACCTTTCGTGTGAAAGTCACACCAAACAGCACCGCCTCCCATGGAAACGCTTTTCCCGAGGGGTGGGAGGGTATGAAATGGTTTTCATAGGAAACTTGATATTGTGGGGCCCACTTCTTATGTATTACGGCATTTATTTCGCCGATGACCTTAAAAAAGGACCCATTATCGTTTGTGGCTTTTCCCATGAAACTAAAAGAGACTAGGGTTGCAAACGGATATAGGATGGTTATTTTACAAATTTTGACTGCCCCGGATCCGAACGACTCTCCAGTATATTTTCTGATCCCGGAACCGTTTTGCAACCCTAAGAGAGACCGTTAGAAGCATTAGCTGGGTCCTGGTTGATAACAAAACTAAACTGAATAATCCCTATCATTCCCTTAAAAAAAATCAACTGACAGGACGCGAGTTGAGACTCAAATTCTAATCCCAAAATTTTAAGTCCTGTTTTGGGATCTGAATATGGATATGGATATGATGTACCTCACAGATGGCAGTAACCTGCTGAAATTCATAAGCAGGTCACTTCATAGTTAGCAATACGTAAATATTTTTTGGAAAGTATGAATACATAATTAAAAAATATCTTGCATAAAAAAGAAAAAAATTAAATAAATATCATTCAAAATTAATTTTATGAAATGAGATTAATACATGCTTATGGATGCACTGAGAATTGGTTTAATGAAATGTTTTCTCGACCTTAAAAAAAAAAGAAATTGAGAACTAGATCGATCTGGTAAACTCACATCTAATTAATTTTTTTTGAAAAGTATATTAGGAAATATAATTCTTTGAGTTCTAAATGTTTTAGCCGAAGGTTATTTTAGGCATTAAAAAGAAACTAAGTCGCACCATTTTATTTTTTGTTAAAAATGCATTCAAAATTTGCTAATATGGTTTCAAAGCCGAAAGTCAATACCGGAATTCTTATACCTGACCGTATCTGGATCTGGTGAAAAACCACAGGTCGGGTCCAGGTCCTGCTCACGTTCAACCCGTTGAAAAAATTGGGAATTCACGAGCGTGTGGGACCCACCTGGGAAACTCATCCTCTAACAACCATTTATTCACGTGTCAAGCAAGAGATCAAATGACCAAACTACCCTCATACCTGTCGCACGTGCGACAATGTTCCGGGTACTTCCTCCCCCCCCCCCAAAAAAAAAAAAAAAAATCATCCTCCAGCCACCCATCTCTCCACGTTTCAACAAGAAATTCAACTTTTTCTCACGTGCGGTGATCTCTCGGTGTGTGTGGGGGTAGGGACTCTTTGGTTGGTTGGCCAATGTTATCAGCATCGGTGCGTATTGTATCGTCCTGTATTAGCCGATACGAATCGTATCGGAATAATTTTGATACGCTGCAGGCTTGAATTATTTTTTTAACAAATATATAAAAGAATTTAATATTATTTTAAAATTATTATAATAGTTTTAACAAGTGTCACGTTATGATTGGGCCAATACAGAACTATTCAGCTGAATATCGGTATCCGATACAGTTGAATCGGTGGCCCAACGATTCAGGGCCGACACCGATACTGACAACATTGGGTTGGCCGCGCCAACACGTGAACAGAGAAAGCAACTAACTCTGAGCCCAACCCTGACCCCTCCCTCATTCCTAACCCTCTTCGGTCTCCCTCAGCAAACGTCTCTCAATAAGCGTTCGCCCATCTGAGAATTTAATTGTTAGTTTCCTAGTTGACCCAAATTGCTGTCAATGGAAGGCCCCCTCTAATTGAAATTTTAGCTGTCATTGAGGTTATTTCATTCATTTTGATTTATCCCCCTTCTTTTTCTGGATCCAATCTTTTGTGGGTATTTCTTGGTTTCTGTTAGTTCATAGGGAGGATCTGCTTTCCTGAATCAAAAACACATTTTTACTAGGAATTTTTTGTTTAGCTTGGGAGTTGGGTCTGTCTCAAACTGTTGGAAGGTGTTTCCTTTCGTGTGGAATTCTTGCCATTGATCACTTTCCTTTTTGTTGTTTTTTTCTTTTTGGAATTTTTCTTAGGTAAGAATTGATTTTCAAAGTGTTTTGGACGTTTTGGTTGTGAAATATTTCATGATTATGATTTTTGTTGATCTTATAAGAACTGGGTTTTTGTTGGTATGTTAGGATTTGACCCTTATTGCTTTGATTAGATTTTGGGGCATTTTTTCTCTTTCTTGTATTTCTTTTTTCATGCTTATCTTTTGGTTGGTAGAAGTGAATTGGTTGTCCTGACAGATTAACTTCTCATGGGCGAAGGAGATCCCCAGGAAGAAGTAAGATTTCTTTGTCCTGAATTCTTGATTTTTGCCTCCTTGATCATTTTTTTTATATTCGTTTGCATGTGAGGCTGCTTCAATCATGTCATATTATTCTTATGGTATTTTTTTATCCCTGTACTGAAAATTTGGAAAACAATTGTTTTATGAGATTTGATGATGATGCGTGATTAATGACAGATCTGAACAAGAAATCAGATAAATGTGGGATCTGTGATCGATTATGATGTTTTCCTTTTCATTCTTATGTTACTCTTGGAGCGTTTCATGGGAGCAACACTCTTTGACAGAATTAGGGTTACGGCTGTTAGTTCGGAATATCAAGAACTAACCATTATCATAAAGGACTAGAAAATGTAGCAATGATTCGAACTATTCAAAATTAGATTTTGCCATGGTATGTGGAGATAAGCTGCTTTACTAGATATTGAAATAATAAACAGGATTTTAGTAATTTCTATCCCTAGTTTGAGCAGGGTATGTTGACAATAGTTTCCAGTACTTAAGCATATAACTTGTTTAGTATTTCCTGCTGGAGCCAGACTCTTATAGACATAGTTGGTGTGCTTTCGCTATTGAGGAGTTGAAAGTTGCAACATGCAATAGGGTAATATTCATGCATGTGAAATAGTAACCATATTTATGAGAAGGATCAACACATGCCAAGCCGAAGATAGAATCCACCATGTTTATGGCAAAGAATTTGGCTTGTGTCTCAGGGAGGATTTATGCTAAGCACGGATATGTAGTCTTATTCCTTCTTATCGAGTTTCCTTTAGGTGTAGATGGTTATGTTGGCTTCATCACTCATGGTGAGAAATGTTCTCCTTGTTTCACTGCTTTCCAAATTTCTTTTGTAGCATGTTTTGTGTCTTCAGTGCTTATGATGTTCAAATCTTTTTGCACTATATCTTACATCACAGTCACTGAAATTTATCTTTTCCTTTACCTTTTTTTATTTCCTATCCTCCATCTCAACATTCAAGGTAATGCAAATTCCTTTTTCTTCATTCACAAGTTTTGAGTGTGAACTTCTCATATCTACAGTCGATATGGCTAAGTACTTGGATTCAGGCATAAGGAATGGATAAAATCTGAAATTGGAGGTCTGGTATAGAAAAATGTTGCAGAAACCAACTTGGCTAGATAAAAGGGAAGAAATGAAGAGTTCTCTGCTAGAGGCTTTTCATGTGTTAATGGAAAGCCATATCTGGAAATAAGAAAGGCTCATGTAAAGGTGTGCAGGTTTTCAAAAATATAAAATTATAAGCTGAAAGTTTTGCAGATAAAGGATTTAATAGTTGTGCCACATACTGCGTCGTCTGAAGCTGCAAAAAGTTAGAGGTATCATATATATATATGTATATATATATATATATTCATATATGAGTGTATATGTATATATTATATTTTTTAACTGTTTTATTATTGTAATAGGTTTTGCCCATGTAGGGGCATTTTGGTCATTTGTACACATGTAATAAGTACTGCCCATTAGAGGCATTTTTGTCTTTGTTCATTTTTTACATCTTTTGTCTTTTCCCTCTTATATGATGGTATATTGGACTTTGTCCAATATAGTCGTTGGGATCCCTGCAACGGCTATATTTATAGCCATCGGGAGCATCCCAACGACTCTATGGCCCTTTGTAATGTCTATATAAAGGTGTTAAAACCCCTTATTGTTGGCTAATGTTTTCTTAAGCATTCTATCAAAATAAAGATTATTATTTTTTATGTTTTTTGTGTTCTTTTGTGTATGCTCTTTGGTGCCTCTTGTGATCTCATGTATTTGCCATTGATTGGCTTGTGTATTATCCCTTTGTGAACTTGTGCTTGTGCACATTTAGGCTCTTTGTAGCCATTGTATGCACTTAAGTGCTTTTGTATTGCCTTTGGCATTTGTATTGTCCCTTGTATGACTTGTTCTTGTGCTTATGCACATTATGATTTTGCCTTCTGCTTGATTTCATTATATGTTATCAGAGCCAAGAAAATTTTCTTGGTATTTTTTCTCTTTGGGTCTCGAGACTCTTTGGTTTGAGTTTGTAGTTCGTAAAGAAATTGTGATCGATGTATGACTTGGATTCAAGGGAGATCTTGACCCTGTATGTATCTTAAATCTTTACTTTTACTTGAGTTGTCTAAGCACTCATTTTTCTTATCTTTGAAAAATTATTTTTTATTTTTTAAAGCTAAACCTCTAAATGCTTTTTCAAATTTATTGTCGGATTTATTTTAAAAAAATATTTATTAAATGTTTTATAAGGTTTCTAATATTTATTTGGATTTGTGAAATGATATTTATATATGTGTATGCTTTTATGAGATCTAGTTTGATTTTTAGGTTTTTAAGCTCTCTTTATTTAATATGTATATGATCTAGTATTCTTGAGCATGTATTTTTGGCACTTAAATGCTTTATTCGGGCAGTTCATGGTACAAATATTAAAACATGTCTCTATGGATGGCTTTAAATTCATGTCTTTTCATTTTTTAGGGTTGTGATCTTTTGTTGAGGCTATTGCCTGTGAGCATGACTTATAAACTTGTGGTATTTATGTTGAACTCCTCCATAAGGTTTATGATTGTATTCTAAATGTGCATTTAAAAATTTTTTATCAAAAAATTTATGTTATTGTGTGCACCTTGTTGTTATGGAGCCAGAGTTAGTTGTTGAGGTGAGTTATGTGTGCACCTCTATCTTCTTGTCAGTATAGATTGCCAAGTTTATGAGTGTTGTATTGACACTTGTTTTGGCTCTAACTGACTGTTGATTGACCTCTGGTTGTATGAGTTAGTTATATAACTTAGTTCTTATTTGGCCTTTGTTGTTTATTGGATGCTCATATCGATCTTTATTAGTGATGACTCAATTGTTATTTTTTTGTAATCATATTGGTCCTTATGAATTAGATCTCATATTATTGCAATTTTTTTGCTTTGATTTGAATGTTGTTTTCAAATCTTCTTGCTTATTGACATCAGTTTGTTTTCATTACAATATTTTTGCTCATATTGTTTTCAAAGTGCAACTGGAGTGTTGTGCGATCGTACAATGTCATTGCGGTTGAAGGGAAAGTTTTATAGGACGACTATTAGGCCCGCTTTACTATATGGTACGGAATGTTGGGTTGCCAAGAGATATCATATTAAAAAATGAGTGTAGCTGAGATGCGTATGCTGAGATGGATGTGTGGAAATACAATAAAAGATAAGATTCGGAACAAGGAGATACGTAAGAAGGTAGGAGCTGCACCCATTGAAAATAAGATGAGAGAGAATCGTTTACGGTGGTTTGGACATATTCGGCGAAGGCCTAATGATGCTCCAGTTAGAAGGATGGAGAAATGGGAAAATATATTAGTTAAAAGAGGTCGGGGTAGGCCTAGGAAGACATGGATGGAGGTGATAGGAAAGGATATGAATGCTTTGAACCTCACCGAGGACATGTCATTGAATAGAAATGATTGGAGGAGAAGGATTCATGTGGAAGACCCAAAATGATTTTCTTTTTTGGTTCATATCGCCGACCCCAATTGTTTTGGGATGAAGGCGTAGTTGTTGTTGTTGATTTCTCCATTCTTTCCTCTTATTTGAGTGACCTTTTTTTGTTGGATAAGAGATTTTGTTTTATCAGTTTGACAACCATGGTTGTGGTGAGTTATGTGCACCCATTGTAGCTGGTGGTATTAATTGCAGTTTTACAATCATTTGTCAGGTGAGGGATATGCATCTCTTGTGGTTGTAGCTGATATTTATTGTTATTTTAGATAGTAGGTGTTGTTGCTGCATGGTCACTGGTTTTGTTATTGCTGACATTTGTGTTTGATCTCTTGTCCTATGCACTGATACACTTGAATTTTGAGGATGTTGAGTTGGAGATCAAAGTAGTGATTGCTTGTAATGAGCAAATTGGTGTTGCGATTTATAAATATCACTTCTTTTGTTGTGATTTATTGTATGTGGGATTTTTATAATCTCTCCATGTGTTTTCTAATCATTTCCACTGCTTGTTTGCCCTTGTATGGAAAAAGGTTATTCATTGAAAAAATTTCATGCATTTTGTGTGCATTCACTCCTTAATAAAATTATTATTTTTATGCGTGTCCTCTTGGTCCTCAGTGGCTTTTATGCTTGAACCCATGTTTAGGCTGTGTGTGACTCTTTTGCCTCTTGTGCACGAACCCTATCAGGTTATCATGCATTAATTTTTGTATGAATTTAATTAATTCTTCCTTTTTTGTGATATACTTATTGTCATGTTTCTCCTTCGAGTTCTTATATTTAATATACTTATTGTCGCGTTTTGATTAATGAGATGAATCTTATTTGAAATACTCAAGCCTTTACGACTTTATCGATTATATCTTACTGATATTTTATGTCTAAAATATGTTCAAAATTTATGTTTTCTTGAAAAATATTCTGTTCTTATGATTATCATTGTCTAAATGTGAAATTCTTAAGAAAAAAAGATTTTGAAGTACATTTCTTCTGTCTATCTTAATGGTTATTGTACCTTGCTTGAATTGTTGCTAATGTTTCTAAAATTTTAGAATTATTGCTTAAAGTGCATATCTCAATCATTGATAGTTTATAATACCTTTATGTTATGTTGGGGAACTTAACCATCCTCTCTCTCTCTCTCTATATATATATATTATATATCCGTCTACATTAATTTGTGTTATTCTTGTTCAAAATATATATTTGTTTTTAAAATATATACATATATCCTATAACTATTTTTTTATCTGTTGGGTTAAAACGTTTTCTTTTAATAACTATTTGGATAAGTTATCTTTCTTTGTGTAGTTGGAACCTTTGTTTTGTTCTCTCTGAAGGTTCTCAAAGATGATATGGGTTGAGAAAAGAATTTTGTTTTTGATGCATCATGAAGATGGAGATAGCTGATGGAGGCATTTGGTGAAGGTTATCAATGAAGACTTGGATCCTTCCCTTTGTTTTGTATTTCCAAACTTTCGGTAATCACATCGTAAGTTTGAGGGGAGTGTTAAAATGTTTTGACTCTCTCTCTCTCTCTATATATATATATATGAGTATAATATATATTTGTTAACTGTTTTATTATTTTAATATGTTTTTCCTATGTAAGGGCATTTTGGTCATTTGTATACATGTAATAAGTACTTCCCATTAGGGGCAGTTTTGTCTTTGTTCATTTCTTACATCTTTTGTGTTTTCACTCTTATATGAGGGTATATGACCCTTTGTAATGCCTATATAAAGGGGTTAAAACCCCCTCTTGTTGGCTAATGCTTTCTTAAGAATTCTATCTAAATAAAGATTATTATTTTTTTATGTTTTTTGTGTTCTTTTGTATATACTCTTTGGTGCCTCTTGTGATCTCAAGTATTTGTCACTGATTGACTTGTGTATTGTCCCTTTGTGGACTTGTGCTTGTGGCACATTTAGGCTCTTTGTAGCCAGTGTATGCACTTGAGTGCTTTTGTATTGCATTTGGCACTTGTATTGTCCCTTGTAGGACTTATTCTTGTGCTTATGCACATTATGATTTTGCCTTCCGCTTGATTTCATTACATGAAGATCCTTATTGTAGGGTCATGTTGATTTCACAAAAACTTGAAGCATTTGTGGATTTTAACTTTGGTTTCTTTGAAAATGACATGTCCATATCACTCGATTATTTATAAGATCTTGAATTATTTGATTGCTTCACGAAAAGCAATGATAAATTATATGACCACATGCTTCTTAGTGCCATTTCAAAGATCTCTGTGACTACATGTTCTCCGAAAAAAGGATAAACACCTAAGAAGTACTTACATTTGGTATGCAAGCACGTATTTCACTGCAAAAACACCTTCCCCCTCTTAGCATGATCTTAAGTTAGCTATGTTATCAACCAAATCCACATCTGAACTTGGGAAAATTTTAGACTTAGCTTGATTTTTTTAAGGTTTGTTTTCAGTTGTAACTTTGTCTATGCATGGATTATCTGTTATTTCATTCACATCAAGCTAAAAAGGAGCATGATTAGACCATTTATTTTTTCCTTTCTGCAATAAAGTGTGTGGAGCTATGCATGTATGTTTGACATTATATTTTGAAATTTATCTTTTTGTGTATTGTTAATCCATAAGTTCCTTCATTTTTAAAAGTCTTGATAGTGTTATGTTAAATTGAAGCTGGTGAAAGGAACGGTCAGAAATTTAATTCAAAGTTAACATGGACATCAAAATCTCACAACTATCATAATTGTCACATATGCTAACCAAAGAATGCTACCTGCTTGATAGACAATCAACCGTGTCTTTTTTCATAGTGGCTGGGAAGAGAGAACCAGAGTTACTAGAAATGCCAAAGAAAGTGGGGAAGCGCGTTTCGGAAGCGCAAAAGGTCGTGCTTCCGAAATGCGCTGGGAAGCACAAATTTTTTTTGGGAAGTGTGCTTCCCAATTTAGGGGAAACGCACTTCCCATTTATGGAAAACACACTTCCCATTTATAGGAAACGTGCTTCCCTCTTTTTTCATTTTTTATTTTTATTTTTATTTTTTCTCTCTTTTTTCGCTTTTCCTCTCGCTTCCGGTTCACTTCCTAGGTCGCTTCCGAGACGATTCCTGATTCGCTTGTAAGTCGTCTCACGCTTCCCGCTTCCTAAAATTTTGAATGTGCCTCACTTCCCGCTCCCGCTTCCTTGACTGGCAACTCTGGGGAGAACTTTAACTAAACTGTGGTGCAACGTCATTTCTTGCTATGAAAATTAACAAGCAAAATTTGTATATCACTGGAGTAGTTCTTGTTTCTGCTTGTCGCATAGCTACTATTGTGACCTAATACCGTTTGGATATCTTTTTCATTCATTGGACTCTAAAGCTGTATATTTAATTTTTGAACATTCTCAAAATTTCTAATAATAATTTGAACATTGCCTGAGCCTGAAACTCTAGGAATATGGTTGGAACAATCTAAATGACCTGTAAAATGTCTAAATCTTGAAATTTAGAGACTATGTACCATAGCCATAATAAAGTACTCTTGGAGGGAATGTCATGATAGGGTATGGCTATGCAGCTTTCACATTATATTTTTAATTGGTCTTCATGTTTATATATTTGTCCTCCAAGGATCAAAGCAGGGAAAACTTCTAGACATCAACACATTATCTATGCTTTGAAGTCTTACTTTTGCACATGACTACCCTATATTGGCTGTGATTTGTACTTTAGCTGACTTAGTTTGATTGATGTAATCATTTGTTGCATGCATTCTTGAGAGTAGCTTCTATCCCCAAACTGATCCATGTAATTTTTGCTCGTAGCTGTAATAAATTGATGGTTATGTGGTCACTCATACATAGAACTTGGATAGACTATGGGGTTTTTAATAATAGCTCAGAATCTAATTCAGGTGCTGAGCAATGCCGTGAAGTTAGTGTTTTAGTCAACCTTAGGATTAGTAATTATTTATACACTATTTTATTTTATTTTTTCCTTTTTTCTTTGGAGAGAACGACTGTTCTTTAATCTATGTTTCTGAGAGTAATATTCTTTAGATTTCTATGTGTCTTTCATCACCAGCAAGGGATCTAGTTTTGCTGGTGATGAAAGACACAATGTTTCTTCCATTCTGTTCTCTTGCTTTTTCTTGTAAAAATTTTGTCCCCATATGGTGGTTATCTTGTTAAATGTTGCTACTACTAATTGTGCCATTGATACAGGGAGCTTTAATGTGCTATTTTTTCTTTGACTCTCCAAATCTCTTAATATTAGTTTAGCATGTTGTTGGTTGATAAATTATTTTCTCTGTATGTTCATGATGAGTGTACATTAATTAAGAGATGATGTTATTTATTTAAGTACAATCTGACCTCTTTATTCATATTACCTTACCTAATATGATGCTTGTATTCCAGTGGGAAAAAGAAAAATACCCTGCTCAGCATATTTTGCTTATGAATTTTTTTATTCAGTATAAGAAATAAAAGAATTAGATGCACCTTTCTGTGCATAATATGAAGTACTGCCCATTCTAATTAGCATGGTTCTCATGGATAAAATGGATGCCTGTCTATACTAATAAAAGGCAAATTATCAAACTGATGCATATTTGGTACTAAACATGGTCAGTGAATCAACCTCATGATAGTATTTGGACATTTTCTCAGGAGAAAAGTGGTTTTCCTCAGAAAAATCATTGGATTCTTAAGGATAAAGGCCACATTCTTGTAGCGCAGAAATGATGCTGTTTCCATGCAATCAGCGCTATTACAGCAGCCCCCACACTGTATCCTGCTGAAATATGGGATACTCTTGAAACTCTTCTCATTGAGACAAGAGATCCATTTTTCGATGTGACTACCCTGTTTTCAACAGAAAGATAGTCTGATGTGGAGGGGTCTGAGTTTGTTTCCCTGGAGAGAGAACACAATATTCTATTTGGAGCCTCTTTCAGTCCTCCACAATGAAAAAAATCGAACACTTAGTAAAAGTGAATTTACAAAATGCCATAATTACATGATAATATCAAAGTGATATTTTCATTTTTTCAATTTTGTGAGAAATTCTGGAGCTTTTTGTTAAAAAGATTTTCTGATAAATTTAGGAAAATGGTGAGCTTTATGGCGGTTCTAAATCATTATGAGAACCACATGGTATGAGTGTGACATACTTTGTATAGAAACATCACATGGGTATCTGCAATTTATTAGCAAGAAACTTCTTTGGAGACTTCGAGACTGATAGCTCTTGTTAGAAAAGTTCTCATATAATGTTAAGATGAAAAAATTTAAAAAAATAAAAACTTGAAATTTGGAAAAGCAAAAAATTATATTGATATTGGGAGAAATATGAAATGTTTAAACCAGCATCACATTATCTTGACAGTATCTTTGGAATGTTATTGTCTATATGTTGCTTTCTTATTCCACATATGTAGAGCATATTTATGTTGTTTTTTGTTGTCCCAAATGGTGTTCATGAGATTATTTTTCATAGATAATGAGATATTGCAAGATCTGTTGGATTCAAAAGTTCTGTTATCAGAAATTTTCCATGTTTATATAATTTTCTCTGTTTTGCGCACACATCATGACTGGACAATTGTCTGATATTACAAAAGGTGTTTGCAAGATGGCGACCTGAAGAAGCTTGCAGGCCAATTATCGATGAAGCCCCTGTATTTTATCCAAGTGAAGAGGTAAAGTTATGGTCCTTATCATTTTTCAGTAAACATTTTTTTGTCATAAATCAACCAAATGTAAAATCATTCTTGTTGCAGGAATTCAAAGATACACTTAAATACATTGAGAGCATTTGCCAGAAGGTGGAAGCATTTGGTATATGCCGCATTGTGCCACCTTCTTCCTTTAAGCCACCCTGTCCTTTAAAAGAGAGAAACCTGTGGGAAAATTGTAAATTTGAGACTCGAATCCAAGAAGTTGACAAACTTCAAAATAGGAAACCAGCAAGAAAGAAACCTAAAACCCGCAACAGGAAGAGGAAAAGGAGACAGTCGTGGACAATGGTGCCTCGTAGGCGTAACAATGCTAAACGATCTGAAGTCAGTGAACCTGCAGCTTCCGATGAGGATGAGAGGTTTGGGTTCCATCCTGGCCCAGAGTACACTCTAGAAGCTTTTCAAAAATATTCAGACAATTTTAAGGAACAATATTTTGGAGTTAAAGAATCCTCTAAGGATTTATGCTCCAGTAATGATGGATCCAAAAGGAAGGAATTGTCAGTTGAGGATATTGAAGGTGAATACTGGAGATTAGTTGAGAAAGCATCTGAGGAAGTTGAGGTATCCTTTATTCTATATCTGGAAGCTGGTTATCCATGTCCTTTATAACTTAAATTGTCATATCAACTTAAATTGTCATATGTTCTTGTAGGTGCATTATGGTGCTGATTTGGATACTGAAAAGTTTGGCAGTGGGTTTTCAAAGGCAGCTTTGACTTGTCAAAGTGATTCTGATTATTATTTAACATGTGGTTGGAACTTGAACAATTTTGCACGCCTTCCAGGATCTGTACTTGCTTTTGAACAGGCAGATATTTCTGGTGTTCTGGTTCCATGGCTATACATCGGAATGTGTTTCTCATCATTTTGCTGGGTAGGTCGATATGGGATCTATAATCTGGTTGAAACTTGCGCTTTAACTTTTCTTCCCTTGGTGTAGGATCAGACACTGTCCCACTCTTAATAATACGTGTTCTACAAATGGATTTATTTATGCTATACTAGACAGTTTGTTATGTATACCATTTTTTAGTGGCATTAATTGGTTTTGTGTTGTGCTTCTGCTACCTTCTTTTAATGTGTTTCCATATTATGGTAGCATGTTGAGGATCACCACCTATACTCATTGAATTATCTCCACTGGGGGGATCCAAAGCTATGGTATGGGGCCCCAGGAAGTGATGCTTTGAAGTTGGAGAATGCAATGAGAAAACATTTACCGGATCTGTTTGAAGAACAACCTGCTTTACTGAATGAACTTGTGAGTAACAATTTTTTTCTCCTCATTAGAAATTCCTTGCATCTTAGCATACTTGCTGCTCTTACTGCATGGTATTGCTCATTTCAGCTTTCACAAAGAGTTCTTTCTCTTTGCATATAGTTTCTACGAAGGAACTGACCATTTATGGGATTTCTAAGCATAGGTTCAATGACAAATGCGACTTATCCACTAAGCTTCCTGACATTGTGACTAAGAATGTTTTAGAACTGACTTGCTGCCTGCCTCAACCTGGCATCAAAACCATCTAACAAAGGTTTGGCATTATTGGTTTGGAATTTTATGGAAAATAGTATTGTTTCCTACGAATAACAAAAATTGAAAACCACATGTACTATAATATTGTAAATAATCAATGTTAAAATGTTGACATAGAAAACACAGTGTAATTCTTTAGGCCCAAAATGTATTTTGAAGTTTGTAGTGTACTATCTTCTTCTTCACTACGCCTTCATCCCAAAACAATTGGGGTCGGCGATATGAACCAAAACTCATAGTGGTTCATATACATAGGGTGTGACTAAGTTTTTATGCTGGTTGTCACTGGCCTAACGCAACCCTCCTCCTTTATCCGGGCTTGGGACCATTAAGTTTGTAGTGTACTATGTGAAACCATAATCACTTGTATCGTTCAAGCCTTCAAGGTATTATCTCAGTGAGGGTATTTCTCGGAGAGATTTTCAAAAGTTGAAAAATCTCTGGAAAATCTTGGGAGTTTAGAAAATTAAAAAATATAAATAATAACCAAAAAGATAAGAAAATAATAAGTTTTGCATTATTTTTCTTCCAAAAATATAAAGAAACAAGTTTTAGAGGTTTTAAAAATATAAAAGAAAAAAAAGAAATGCAAACTTAAAATATAAAAAAAAGAGTTTTTCCCCAAAAATATCATGATATTATCATGATATTTTGTCTTTTGGTGATGTTTTCAATATATCATGAGATATTTCCGTTAATATCGGCTACCTTAATATCATTATTTCTCACGATATTTTCAAAATATAGCTGATATTGGTGACAGTGTGTGAACTTAAGCTGTGGTCTTCAGTAGGATATGTGGGCTGGAAGGGTCAGGCATGGTGCCTGAAGTGTAATTCGAGATGATTGAACCATGTGTAGTCTATAAGATTACTCCATTGTTGGCAGCTGATATCTGAAGTTAAAAATTGCTAATCACTTGATTACAAAAGCAATGTTCTGTTACAAGTTTGTTTTATCAATTTAATGTTTAATCCTTCCTATTATCTTTGAGGCACAACACATTCAATAGATCACAAATGCACAAAGGCATAAAAATAATATAGAATCTTTATTTAGAGAACTCAAAATCTTTAGAAAGAGCTAATGAACTTTATGCATGCAATTATGTTAATCATGCACATGAAACAACAAATGAAAAGATAATAACTTTTATCAAAGATGAGTTAATTAAATTTATGCATACCACAATGTGGACACAATAATCAATTAAAAGCACAATTCACTTACCCATCCTAGAGTGTTTTTAAGTATAGAGGACCACATATATATATATGTTATCAGTGAAATGCATGAATTTTATCGATAAATATTTTTTCATACAAGGAAGGAACAAGTAGTAAAGAATCTTAAAAGATTCATTAAAGAATTTAAAAGATCCTATATGACAAAGGGAATGATATAAGCAAGTCAAAACCAATTTACAGAAGATGACAAATTTAAAAAATCTCATAATATCGAGAAATGGTATTTTGCAAACTTTAATAATGCAATGCAAGGTGCATGAAATTATTTCAATTAATCATTTCTCATAGAAGAGAAGATGAGTTTGACAATTTTGAAAAAATTCTCAAACATTTGATTGAGTAAATTAGAGCATCAGTTTAACCATCACAAGCAATCACCTCCTGTTCCTCTAAAGTTCTAAACATCAAATATCAAGTGTATCAGTGACTAAACCAAGAGCATAAATAACATGCCACTAAAGGGCCAAAACACACACGAAGGTGTATAAAAACACTTCTTGTCTACGTATAATGACACTTGAAACGAGTGTATCAACGACTAAAACAAGAGTACAAAGCCAACAATAGGCTAAAAATCATACACGAAAGTGTGAACAAATGTAGTGACACTCAAAATCAAGTATATCAGCTACTAGAGTAAGAGTACAAAGCCAACAATGGGCTAAAAAACACACACGAAGGTGTGAATCAAGATTTCTTGTCTACATATAATGACACTTAAAACAAGTGTATCAGCTATTAGAGCAAGAGTACAAAGCCAACAATGGGCAAAAAACTACACACGAAGGTGTGAATCAACGTCTTTTGTCTACGCATAGTGACACTTAGATAAGAGGCCTAAAAAGGAAAAGACACCCGAGGTAAGAAGGCTTGTAATGGAAACACTAATGCAATTTAAAAAATATCAATTTAGACTATATTTCGAAACACCATGGTTTCAAAGTATAGATAGTCATCACAGACACACATAATTAAAAGCATCCATAATAAAATCGATGGCCAAAGAACAAAGGAGTGATACAACACACTCACAATCAAAGATCCCATAACTGTCAGTTAGAGTCAAACTACAAGTTGGCAAACTAAAAAGAAATAAAACGAGGTGCACAAAACTCACCCTAATAAACATCTCTGATTCAACAATAATAAAGCCAAGAAGATTGATGCATCATATAAAAGTTTGTGATGGACAACACAAATACCATAAAAAGGCAATGAATACTCACGAAAATCATTTCCAAATAGGTGAGTTCATAAAAGGAACCGATATGAAAAGATAATTTCAAATTAAAAAAATCAATAATGGTAGATGACCAATCTTAGAAAAAGTGCAATCATATGCATAACAAGTCTCATGGCAACCTTTTGAATAAACATGAATCATGCTTAACATAATCAATTCCGATAAAGGAATAGATGCACTAGAGCACGTTATGTACAAAAGATCTAATAATTTTAAAGAGAAGACAAGAACATATTGTCTTAAAAGGAATTCTTTTAAATCAAAAGTCTACTATGAGACAAACAAAGCATGTAATATATTAAGGAAATAATACATATAAAGTTTTTAGAACTTTTTACAATCTCAAAAGTAAACATAATTACTATCAATCATGAATACTTGAAGCAATAAGATAATCTAATAACTCATAGCCACATAGGTTATATAGAAGCTATGAAATTATACCAAACATAATTCATAATGCAATCTAATTTTGTGTGACTATGACACATTTTTTTTAGAAAAAAATGAGTTAACATTATAAAATGCATTCAAATAATCTAGTACAAGATTTACTTTCTATATAAAAGTCAAATCACAAATATCGAAGATCATTCTCAAGCATAATCAACCGAGAATGTTTTTCAAAGAATTAGTTTTGCATAATGAGAAAAACATCTTAAAGTTAACATTGTAATGAGATATGCGAAAATACAAATTACAAGGGATAACACGAGGATTTCATAAAGAACCAAATATTACAAGCACATAAAGTGCAAAATACACAAAAACCCACTAAGGGTTAAATGCTAAAAAGCAAAAGAAGAATATTATTGAAGGAAAAAATGAGAGAATCGTTGAAATCATATGAGTATGCAAAGATATCCATGATATTAAAGAAAACAAGATGACATAAGGTGTACTTCATACAAATTTCTAAAATTTTAAGGAACTGATAGAATTCATAATGATTACCAATAATTATTATGATAAAACCAAATGCATATGTCAAGGGAATTAGCAATATAAAAAGCATAATCTTTAAGATTTAAAGCAAAACCATATATTCTTGAAAAATATAATATACATAATTAAAACCTATGTCACATGGGTGCGGGTGCGGGTGCGGGTGCGGGTGTGGGTGCGTGTGCGGGTTGGGTGCGAGGATGCGACACTTCCAAAAAACCCGGGTGCGGGGGTGCGGCAAAAAAAAAAAAAATATATATATATATATATATATATATATATATATATATATATATATATAAAGTCCAAAAGTTGGACATAAATGACCCTGGGTGCGTTGACTGCACCCAGGGTCAGGTTGACCGCATCGGGTGCAGGTGCGGGTGCGGCACCTAATTGGAGAATCCCTGTGACATATACAACAACAACAACAACAACAACTACGCCTTCATCCCAAAACAATTGGGGTCGGCGATATGAACCAAAAAAGAAAATCATTCTGGGTCTTCCACATGAATCCTTCTCCTCAAATCATTTCTATCCAATGCCATGTCCTCGGTGAGGTTCAAAGCATTCATATCCTTTCCTATCACCTCCATCCATGTCTTCCTAGGCCTACCCCGACCTCTTTTAACTAATATATTTTCCCATTTCTCCATCTTCTAACTGGAGCATCATTATGTAATGAAGTGCCAAATGAAAAGAGCAACGTCTCCAAGTGAAAGCACGGAAGCACGCACATACACAAGATGCCACTAAAGGGCAAAATAAACCACAAAAGTGGTCAAGCACAAAAAGAAGATAAAAAAATATATCTCACTTCATAGAATGCTTCAAAAGAAGCTTAAGGAATACATGGGGCTGAGCCCCTTATTTATACACAGCAAGGGACCCAAGGAGGGGCTCCCATAGAGTCGTTGGAGCCCCTCCAACGGTCATATTTATGACCGTTGGAGGGGTCCAACGACTCTATGTGGACCCCTCTCTAATGTAAAAAAGGAAAAAGTAAAAAATACAAAAAGGAAAAAGAAAAAAGGAAAAAGAAAGAAAGGAAAAAGCATATCAAGGATATGCGTGTACAGGTGAAATGACAGAAATACCCCTGTGGGGTTTTACAATATATATATATATATTTATATATATAGATAGACACGTAGACATATATATATATCATATATATGTATATGTGTCGTAATCGATATATATAGATATATATATATAAATATACATCATATTTTAACACCCCCCCTCAAACACACGGTGAAATCACCGAGAGTTTGCTAAGGAGGAAATAGAAGCGAGGCGAAGGCAAGGCTTTGGTGAAGAAGTCCGCCAACTGATATTCGGTAGGAACATATGGGAGTTGAATGGTGCCACGTAGGAACTCATCTCGAACATAATGACAGTCCATCTCAATATGCTTCGTTCGTTCGTGAAAAGTGTGATTGCTAGCGATATAAATGGAGCTCTTGTTGTCACAGCATAGCTTTGAGGGAGTTGAGAATGAGACACCCATATCTTTAAGTAAGCTTCTTAACCATATAATCTCAGTTGTGGTGGTGGCCATCGCACGATATTCAGCTTCAGTAGATGAGAGAGAAACTTTACGCTGCTTTTTACACCTCAAGGAGATAAGTGACTCCCCAAGAAACACACAATAACCTGTGGTAGAAATACGATCATCGGGGTTACCCCCCCAATCAGAGTCAGTATACGCAAGTAAAGTAAGAGGTGAAGAAGAGGATAAGAATACTCCCTTAGTTATGGAATCTTTTAGATATCTGATAATCCTCATCACTGCTGCCATGTGAGTGGTGGTAGGAGCAGTCTGAAATTGGCTTGCACTATGAACTGCATGGGAAATGTCAGGCCTGGTAATAGATAAATATGTTAATGATCCAATCAATTGACGATAAGGCGTGGGATCTGCTAAAGGAGTGCCATCATTGGCTCTCATCTTGGCATTGATCACTTCTGGAGTCTCCACCCTTTTGTCATCTGTTAGCCCAGACCTAGCAATAATATCAGAGGCAAGCTTCATCTGAGATAGGACATACCCCTTGGGTGAGTATGCAACTTCAATTCCTAAGAAATACCTCAAAAAACCCAGATCAGACATATCAAAATTTTTCTTAAGAATATTTTTAATAAGATCAATACCTTTCTTATCATTACCTGTGATAATCATATCATCAACATATAATAACAAAATGATTATGTATTCATTAGAGGATTTAACAAACAAAGCAGTATCAGTGTAACATGAGGAAAAACCATTATCAAGAACTACTTTGCTAAAGAGATCATACCACGCTTTTGGCGCTTGTTTTAACCCATAAAGAGCTTTGTTTAATTTTAGAATATTGCCTTTCCCAATTTCAAGACCCGGCGGAGGATCCATAAGAACTTCTTCACATAAAGTTCCATTTAAGAAAGCATTTTTAACATCAAGTTGGTATATAGGCCATTGTTTGGTGGATGCTAAAGCAATTAAGGTTCGTACACTAGTCATTCTGGCCACGGGAGCAAAAGTTTCTTCATAATCAATCCCATATTCTTGGGCATAGCCTTTTGCTACCAAACGAGCTTTGTATCTTTCAAGAGACCCATCACTTTTAGTTTTGACTTTATATACCCATCTACACCCAATTGCCTTCTTCCCTAAAGGTTGAGGAATAATGCTCCAGGTTTGGGCCTTGTTAAGAGCCTCTAATTCGATTTTCATGGCTTCAATCCAATGTGGGTGATCTTTAGCTTCCTTGAAAGATGTAGGTTCGTGATACGAATGTATTAACATAAGACAGGCCCTATAATTTGGAGAAAAAGATTCATAGGACACAAACTTTTGTGGTGGCCTACTGGTACGAGAAGATCTCCTAAGTAGATTGTTGTTAGTAGATTCTTCTAAAGAGAAGTCTTGAGAGTATCTGTCAATAGCAGGTTGATGTTCATTTCCTATCCGTCGGGTATAAACATTTATATCATTAAGGTTTTCATTTTGGGAGGTATTGTCATGTTGTTGTATATTATAATGTGAAATTCCATCACAACTAGTATCACAAGAAATAGCCTCAGGAGACTCAAATCTAGGAGCTAAGTCAAATAGAAAAGAATAATCGATGTCTTCCTTAGATGTGTGGATATCGAAACCATTTTGTTCTTCAATAAAGTTTACATTTCTCGACACATATAATTTATTGTTTCGAATATCAAAACATCTATAGCCTTTTTGATTCTCACCATAGCCAATGAATACACATTCAATAGCTTTAGGTGACAACTTATCTTGTCCTAAACTAAGTACAAAACATTTGCATCCAAAGATTCTTAATCTATTAAAATCGGGAGTAATTTTAAATAATTTTTCAAAGGGCGAAACATTTTTCAAAGAGGAAGAGGGCATACGATTCACAAGATATGTTGCGGTAAGAAGAGCTTCGGCCCAAAAGTTTTTAGGAACACATTTAGACACAAGAAGAGTTCTTGTGGTTTCAATTAAATGCCTATGTTTCCTTTCTGCAAGACCATTTTGTTGCGGAGTTTTAGGACAAGATCTTTGGTGCAAAATTCCATTTGTTTTAAAATAATTTTGGAAGTCTTTAGACATGTATTCTCCTCCTGAGTCGGATCTAAAAATGGCTATATTGTGTTGGAATTGATTTTGAACAAGAGCGTGAAACTCTTTAAAATTAGTGAAGACATCAGATTTATTCTTGATAATATAAACCCATGTGTATCTAGTAAAATCATCAATAAAAGAAACATAATAAGAGAAGCCTCCTTTGGACATAATGGGTGCCGGTCCCCATACATCAGAATGCACAAGTTCAAAAGGCCTTTTTGACACAAAATTGCTATGAGAATATGGAAGAGAGTGAATTTTCCCAAGAATACAATCATTGCATGTAAATGTATTTGTATTACAAAATTTTTCCAAAAATGGAAAAAGGTACAATTTGGAAATACTAGGGTGCCCAAGTCTCTTATGCCAAGTCTCAATATCTTTGGATTGAACATGATTACAAAATGATTTGGATGGCAAAGACAAAAAATCCATATAGTAAAGGTCCCCTCTTCTATGGCCTTGCCCAATCCGCTTCCCGGACCGGAGATCCTGCACATAGCAATGGGTTGGTGAAAAAGAGACATTACACTCAAAATCGGTGATTTGAGAGACGGAGAAAAGATTTAGATTAAGTTTTGGGATGATTCGGATTTTGGGAACAAAAAATTCTTTGTTTTGGTCATAAATTTTCTCAAGGTTTCCAATACCCTCAACATTTAAAGAAGTTCCATCGGCGGTGGATACATATGATTTAAACTTATTGAGACTTGGTTTTGATAAAAGTGATGCATTTGGAGTCATATGGAAAGAGGCACCCGAATCAAGAATCCAAGAAGACATACCTGGGAATGAAGAGATGGCGGCACCAGAAGTGGAAGGTGAGGATGATGATGTAGAGGCGTTCATCTTCATAAATTGTTGGAGAGTTTCGGTTAGATGAGCGATGGAATCCTTTATGTCACCATCCTTCTTTGAATCTTCATTGATGTTTGAAGGAGTTTCTCCCACAGAAGCTACCTTCTTCTTGAATTTAGGGCAATCGGGACGAATATGGCCCGGTTCATTACAATTATGACAAATGATTTTCCTTCCTCCACCATTGTTCTTCCAAAAATGTGGTGGTTTATATGATCTTACATTGTTGCCGGGTCTAGACACGGCATGTACTTCATCAACATCCCTTTTTAAGGCCAAACGGGTTTCTTCTTGACATAAATCGGCCAAAATATCACTTAGAGGAGTAGAGGCTCTATGAAGTAGAGATCCTCTAAGTTGTTCAAATTCGGGACGAAGCCCATGAATAAATTGAAAGAACCTCTCTTTTTCCATTTGCTCTTGTCTCATAGCAATAGCACTTCCTTCCCATTGAGGTTCGAGAAGGACAAGTTCATCCCATAAAGAGGATAGAGCACTATAGTAGTCTCTAATGCTCATATCACCTTGCTTGGTAGCTCTTACCTTTTCTTGAAGAAAAAAATGCCTAGCAAGGTCTCTTTGAGTGTACATACCTTTCATGAAAAACCATGCTTCATTAGCCTTCTTGAATTTAGCAAGATTTGCACAAATCTTCAATTCGATGTTATTCATGAACCACGCTAAGATTTTAGCATGTTCACTTTCCCAATCTTCCATTTTAGAAGAGTAATCAAGAATAGCCTTTTCTTTTTCTTCTTCATTTAAGGCCTTTTCTTCACCTCCTTCAAATTTAGTTAACTTAAGTTGTGGTTCCGGAATGGTTCCACATACATAACCCCAAAGCCTTTTACCTTTGAGATTATTTTCCATAGCGGCCGCCCACATACGATAATTGGTCCCATCCAATTTGAATGAGAGATCGATTTTTGCATCTTTGTTGGCCATTAGAAGAAAAATTTATAAGACAAGAGAGAGGAGAGGTATTACTTGTCAATGGAGGATCCAATGAAGCCTTCTTAGCCAAGGCTCTGATACCATGTAATGAAGTGCCAAATGAAAAGAGCAACGTCTCCAAGTGAAAGCACGGAAGCACGCACATACACAAGATGCCACTAAAGGGCAAAATAAACCACAAAAGTGGTCAAGCACAAAAAGAAGATAAAAAAATATATCTCACTTCATAGAATGCTTCAAAAGAAGCTTAAGGAATACATGGGGCTGAGCCCCTTATTTATACACAGCAAGGGACCCAAGGAGGGGCTCCCATAGAGTCGTTGGAGCCCCTCCAACGGTCATATTTATGACCGTTGGAGGGGTCCAACGACTCTATGTGGACCCCTCTCTAATGTAAAAAAGGAAAAAGTAAAAAATACAAAAAGGAAAAAGAAAAAAGGAAAAAGAAAGAAAGGAAAAAGCATATCAAGGATATGCGTGTACAGGTGAAATGACAGAAATACCCCTGTGGGGTTTTACAATATATATATATATATATATTTATATATATAGATAGACACGTAGACATATATATATATCATATATATGTATATGTGTCGTAATCGATATATATAGATATATATATATAAATATACATCATATTTTAACACATTAGGCCTTCGCCGAATATGTCCAAACCACCGTAAACGAGTCTCTCTCATCTTATTTTCAATTGGTGCAACACCTACCTTCTTACGTATCTCCTCGTTTTGAATCTTATCTTTTATTGTATTTCCACACATCCATCTCAGCATACGCATCTCAACTACACTCATTTTTTGAATATGATGTCTCTTGGCAGCCCAACATTCCATACCATATAGTAAAGCGGGCCTAATCGTCGTCCTATAAAACTTTCCCTTCAACCTCAATGGCATTCTTGGCATATATTAAAAAAAAATTCTTGGCAAAAATATATTTTTAAGTCTGAAAATTTGGACCAAAATGACCCTGGATGCGTTGACCACACCCAGGGTTGGGTTGACCGCACCCGGTGCCGCATCCGCATCGCCTCGCATCGATGCGGGTGCGGCACCCTGCTAGCCGAATCCCTGTGACATAGATTAAAACAAGTATTTTATAGAGATATGCTTACGTACAAGATTTAATAATTTCTTTAAAGAACTATTCATTTTTAACATATTTAGCAAGAGGCTACTACATTTTAAATACATTTTCAAATGCATATCGTAAATATTTAAAGTAGAGAATCCAAAGAAAATAGCAAAAATATCCATATATATAATTATATATATATATATATATATATATATAATAATCAAGAAAATAAGTGTTTTCTCATGCACAATGCATGAGATAAATAATACAAGAGACACCTTTTAAAAAGTATGTGATACATACTGGGTAAATTCTTTCTTTGAATCCAAACTTTGAGTGGCATGCTTTTCGAGGCGACCACTGTGATGAAGCAACACACGAGCTATTCTTCTAAAGACCAAGCTCTGATACCATGTAAGGAAATAAGCGAAAGTGTAACCCAAGAATGTACAAGCATTCACAAAATCCAATAATGGACAAGCACTATGGCATTCAAACAAGAAGTCCACAAAGGAACAATATGAAAGCCTAAAAAGGCTATACAAGCATAAAAATAATGAAATATTTATTGGATGAAGCCTTGAAAGGCATAACAAATACAAGGGGGAATCACCCTTATTTATACAACAAAAGGGCAAAAAGGAGAGCCACTGGGGGCTCCCCATAGAGACGTTGGGAGCCCCCAACGGTCACATTTGTGACCGTTGGGAGTCCCAACGACTCTATGTGGGACCCCCAATGCGTGTTCAAAAAGGGGATTTAATACAAAAATAAAAAAAAGATAAACTAACCTAATTAATAAATAGTTGTTTCTATAAATAATTATGTAAAAAGACAAAAATACCCCTATCAGGTATTACAAAAGAATTACATATTTATATATATATATGTATGTATATATATATATATATGTATGTATATATATATATACATATGTACATATATTTTTAACAGCATCGCCACCCTCTTCTCATCTCTTTGAATTTGGGACAATAGAGCTTGATGTGCCCAGGTTCTCTACAATTATTTGGCAACTTGGCACCGGGTTTAGATACAGCCAACACATTATCTTTGGTCTCCTAAGATTCAGCCATAGTCTTCAATCTAGTTTTTTCTATGCACACTTCGGCTAATACTTCATGCAAAGGTAAAATCTTTTTGCGGTGGATGATAGTGACCATAACTTGTTCCTATTCGGGCGTAAGACTCTTCATGAATTGGAAAAATTGTTTTTCAAGGATTTGGGTTTTCTTTTGAAGAGCATCTTTGGGTGTTTCCCATATAAGGTCCATTTTAGCCATTTGGTCTCATACTATTTTGAGAGTACCATAATATTCTCTAACAGTCTTATTCCCTTGTTTACAATTGCGGATGTGATTATGCAAGTTCATTTGCATGTGACATCCTTTTGTGTGTATGTTTGCTTAATGAAGACCCATGCTTTATCGACTCTTTCGAATTCTAAGATGTTGACACATGGTTCTTCACACATAATTTCCATAAAGAGGGAAAGTATCTTGGCATGGCTAACTTCCCATTCTTTGTAAGCCTTTTTGTTGTCCAAGAGAGCCTTTTCTCTCTCATTCCCTTTAAGAGTTTCTTCTTTAGTCAAACCGTCTTCTCCAACAATGGACATGGTGATAATAGGTTGAGGTTTTGGTGTAGAACCATCAACATATTGCCACAAGTCTTTTCGAATCAAAAACCTCTTCACCGCGGTAGCCCACATGTAGTTTGTCCCATCGAACTTGATGGGAACAACTATTACAATTTTTTTCCGGCCATGGAGAGGAAAAGAAGATAGAAGAAGAAGAATATGCAGGATGTTGATGCCGAGCTTTCGGAAGCAACAAACCCTTAAGCTCATGAACCACCACCATGCGATCCTCATCCACACGATTCACAATTCAAGAGCTCTAAGGTATGATACTATGTAATGAAATACAAAAGTACACAAATAGATGCCACTTATGGGTTTACAATATTACAAGAATGTACAGAAAAATATCAAGCCTCTTATGGACCAATACAAACAAGAACAAAAGCCTCTTATGGGCAATAACAAACACATAAAAAATAATTATATTGCTGAAAAATGCTTAAGGAAAGCATTACATGAATATGGGAGAGATCCCTTAATTACAAGGTACTCAAACAACAAAGGGAGCTAGCCAACTAACCATTGGACCTAGTTTGACTAGCCGTTGAACTAGTCCCAACGGCTAGAACAACCAAAAACATATAAAAAAATACAAAAGTGACCCTAATGGGCACTACCTACTACACAACTGTGAAATGACCAAAATGCTCCTAATGGGCATGACTTATTACATATACAAAACAGTTAAAAATAACTATATATATACACACATATATATGTATACATATATATGCATACACATAGTATATATTTATATACATATACCTATACAACTTAAGAGGTATTTTGCACCTCAATTTTGCTAATGCTGAATTATTTATGGTACCATTTTGGTTGGTTAAATGTTAAACCATAGAATGAGAGAACATGGAAGATAAAGGGGCAGTTGGGCTCTTAGCAGGTCATGATTCCCACTATCATTGCAATCTTGATTTTTCTTTATTTTAAGCACATTAAATAATATTACATTACTGCCACTTGTATAACTGTTTAGTTATACACTGCCGGTCCCAAGCCCGGATAAAGGAGGAGGGTTGCGGTAGGCCTGTGACAGTCAGCATAAAAACTTAGTCATACCCTATGAATATGAACCAATATGAGAATTTCGTTGGGGCGTTCCCTACTGAGCGACGCGCTGTACTCTATAGGCCCGAAGGCAGTGATTAATAGGCAAGGGTTGCTAGGTCGTCGCCCGGAAGCGACGCGTCACACCGACGCCCGGGTGTGGTGTCAAATAGGCAAGGGTTCCCTCACTTTGTTGGACGGGTGAGGGTAAAGAAGTTAGTCCAAGACCATAAAATTAGGTTAGCCACTTGGAACATAGGGTCTTTAACTGGTAAGTTGGTAGAGTTAGTAGATGTTATGTGTAGGAGATAGATTGATATTTTATGTCTACAAGAGACCAAATGGGTAGGTGAGAAAGCAAAAGTGATAGAACCTTGGGGATATAAGATTTGGTATACATGAATAAATAAGAATAGGAATGGAGTAGGGATTGTTATGAGTCGTGAGTTTATAGATAATATAGTTGAGGTCCGTAGGAAGGGTGATAGGATTTTACTTATTAAATTAGTATTAGGTACGGATATTATTAATATTATTAGTGTTTATGCACCTCAAGTAGGTTTAGATGATTCCATTAAGCGTCAATTTTGAGAAGATTTAGATGGAGTAGTACAAGGGATATCTTATGGAGAAAGGCTTTTCATCGGCGGTGACCTTAATGGGCATGTAGGCATTAGTAGGGATGGATTTGAGAGTATCCATGGAGGTTATGGTATAGGAGAAAGAAACGAAAGTGGAGACAAGATTTTAGATTTTGGTTTGTCCTATGATATGATCTTAGCAAACACTTGGTTTAGGAAGAGGGAGTCTCACCTAGTAACATTTAAAAGTGGGGTTAATGCGAGCCAGATAGATTTTTTCCTACTTAGAAAGAGAGATAGGAGTTGTTGCATCGATTGTAAGGTTATACCTGGAGAAAGTGTAGCTACACAACATAGAGTTTTAATTTTAGATCTTAGAATTAGACAATGTCGTAAAAGGGATAGACATATGATAGATCCTAGAATTAAGTGGTGGGCACTGAAAGGAGCTAAACAAGGAATGTTTGTAGAGCAGGTAGTTAAGGAGGTTGATTGGTGTCTCGAGGAAAATTCGGAATCAATGTGGAATAAGATAGCGGGTGGCATGAGAAAGGTGGCTAAGGAGGTATTAGGTGAGTCTAAAGGCGGTGCACCGCTAGGTAAGGATATATCGTGGTGGAACGAGGATGTCAAATTAGCTATTAAGGTTAAAAGAGTGTTATAGAAATCTAAGAGTCGTGATAATGAGAATTTGGAGAAGTATATGATAGCAAAGAAGGAAGCTAAAAAAATAGTTCGGAACGCGAGGGATAAGGTATATAAGGAGGTTTATGATAAGTTGGATACCAAAGAGGGCGAGAAGGATATTTATAGGCTTGCAAAGATGAGAGATAGGAAATCGAGGGATCTGAGTATAGTTTGATGTATCAAAGATGAAACGCAAAGGGTTTTAATCAAAGATGAGGAGATTAAGGAGAGATGGAAAGATTATTTTGATAAGCTATTTAATGAAAGGCATGCTCAGGATCTTGGAGACTTGTCCATTCCTTTTCATGAGATGAATCGTGACTTCATGCGCAAGACTCAAAAGAAAGAAATTGCAGAGGCTTTGAAGAAAATGAAATCAAGAAGGGCAGTTGGCCCAGATGGTATACGTATCGAGGTTTGGAAATGCTTGGGAGAGAAAGGTTTAGAATGGTTGACAAATCTTTTTAACAAGATTTGGCGGACAAATAAGATGCCTCATGAGTGGAGGAAGAGTACTTTGGTGCCTCTATATAAGAATAAATGTGATATACAAGATTGCACAAACTATCGTGGTATAAAACTCATGAGTCATACTATGAAACTTTTGGAGAGGGTGATTGAGTCTAGGTTGAGGAAGGTTGTTATGATATCGGAGAATCAATTTGGTTTTATGCCGGAAAGATCAAGTATGAAAGCTATACATCTTCTTAGACAACTTATTGAGAGAAATAGAGAGAGGATCAAAGATTTGCATATGGTTTTTATTGATTTGGAGAAGGCATACGATAGAGTACCTAGGGACGTTCTCTGGTGGACAATGATGAAGAAAGGTGTTTCTCTTAAGTACATTAGTATAATTAAATATATGTATGAAGGAGTAGTAACCAATGTCCGCACTTGTGGAGGGGTAACAACCAATTTTCCTATAACGGTTGGGTTACATCAAGGATCTGCTTTAAGTCCTTTTCTATTTGCTATAGTGATGGATGAGCTTACGAGATCAATTCAAGAAAATGTGTCGTGGTGTATGTTGTTTGCTGATGATATTGTTTTGATTGATGAGTCTAGAGCTGGGGTTAATGCTAAGTTAGAATTATGGAGACAGACATTGGAAGCAAGAGGTTTTAAGTTAAGTAAGAGTAAGACAGAATACATGGAATGTCGGTTTAGTAAGCAACGAAGTAGTGATGGGAGTGTAGTGAAGCTTGGTGAGCAAGAAATACCGGTGGATGATTGTTTCAAATATTTGGGATCTATCATTCAAAAGTATGGAGAAATTGATGGAGATGTAAATCATAGGATAAAGGTTGGGTGAATGAAATGGAAAAGTGCAACTGGAGTGTTGTGCGATCGTAGAATGTCAGTGCGGTTGAAGGGAAAGTTTTATAGGACGACTATTAGGCCCACTTTACTATATGGTACGGAATGTTGGGCTGCCAAGAGACATCATATTCAAAAAATGAGTGTAGCTGAGATGCGTATGCTGAGATGGATGTGTGGAAATACAATAAAAGATAAGATTCGGAACGAGGAGATACGTAAGAAGGTAGGCGTTGCATCCATTGAAAATAAGATGAGAGAGAATCGTTTACGGTGGTTTGGACATATTCGGCGAAGGCCTAATGATGCTCCAGTTAGAAGGATGGAGAAATGGGATAATATATTAGTTAAAAGAGGTCGGGGTAGGCCTAGGAAGACATGGATGGAGGTGATAGAAAAGGATATGAATGCTTTGAACCTCACTGAGGACATGGCATTGGATAGAAATGATTGGAAGAGAAGGATTCATGTGGAAGACCCAAAATGATTTTCTTTTTTGGTTCATATCGCCGACCCCAATTGTTTTGGGATGAAGGCGTAGTTGTTGTTGTACTGCCACTATTTTTTTTTTTGAGAGAGAACAATGAAAAACTGCCACTGTTAAGTATGGTGTCCACAAGACAGGCATCTTTGACCTCAATATAAGCACAATAAAGATGCAAACACAACAAACACAAATCTATAAAAATAACATGATCTCATTGTTTTTGGGTTTTAAGTTTTAACCGTTGACTTAATTTGGACTTCAAAAACCAAAACTCTATGTCGCAATGATTTGTGACGCGGGATTCAGATTCGACTCAAAAGTTTGATTTTTTTTCAAAAATGGGACACAAGGACATGGAAATTTTTAATTTTTAATCAATAAAATTCTATTTTTTGAAATTTTTAACATTGAAAATAGCTTTTTATCATGTCACGAGGGATACAGCCAAAATGGTGCATCCCTATGACAACCAACACTTTTGCTTTGTAAGTCTTTTGGTGACACTATCAACAACTTAATTTTCTGTTTCAAAAATCTTTGCTTCAAGTTCTTGATCTTCAATCTTCCGTCTAATAAAATGTGGAATAGTTTTTATGTATTTTGTTCTACTATGAATTGGATTTAGTGAGATCTTGATCACTTTGATTGTTCTAAAACAATATTGATTTAAGAAGCTTTTCATCCAATTTAGTTAGTAAATTTTTGACTCATGTCACCCTTGCCATCTATGTCACATGGGTGCGGGTGCGGGTGCGGGTGCGACACGGGTGCGGCGCAATTCCAAAAAATTTGGACACGGGGACTCGGCTATATATATATATATATTAAAAAATATATATTTTAAATATTATAATTATATATATAACAATAAATTAACACATAAAGATTGTAAATTTTAAAGCAAAAAAAAAGCAATTCTTAACAACACAAACTTACCAAAATATAACACATAAAGAAGCTTGTGAGTGTGATAAACAACAAAACTTATCATAAATCTGCCTCATCGTCTGAATTAGAAGGAAGAACAGGATCGAGGTAGTCCATGTTGAGAGTATGTAAATTATGTTCTCCCTCCAAGTCAAAATCTTCTGGATTTACATCCCAATTCTTGGATGGTCCACAACTGCATCAAAAAATCACTATATTAGTATCTAACTTAAAACTTTGAATACAAATATGAAAGATTTAAATACAAACTTTGAATACAAAGAAAAAAAAGTACCTATACTCTTCTTTGGTGCGGCGAGAAATTAATCGTAGATTTGAGTGAACATATACCAAATCCTCTGCTCTTTTACTAGTGAGTTTGTTTCTTTTAATGTTGTGAATTTGAGCATATGTACTCCAATTTCTTTCACAACAAGATGATGTAGCAGGTTGGGATAACAACTTCATTGCAAGACGTTGCAGATTTGGTGTCTCTGATCCATATGTTGCCCACCAATTAAGGGGATCTTCCTCGTCCCTTGCCACAAGTGCTGCTAAAGAATCAAATCTTCCAGTAGAAAACTTGCCAAACTCACTATTTACAACCTTAAACATGTGAGGATCATTAAAAACTCTTCCCAAATATATCATTCTATTTCTTGATATCTCAGGATCTTCATTTGGAGAAACACGACCAACACCTGCTGTCAACCATTTTTTTGCATAGTATTTTGGATTGAGAGAGTGTGCCATGCAATGCAAAGGTGTATTGCTTTTATCCCATCTTCTCACTAAAACTGAATGTACATGATTGTAAAATTCTGAATCATCAAGTGCAATATCTTTCTTCTCATGTTTAAAAATGATACTTTGAACTTTTTCAATCATATTGTCCCACATTTCATAAATTCTATGAAGCATGGGTACATCTCTGTCAACTTCTCTCAGCATTTCCCAAATAGGCTCTATAAATTCAACAAAATATGTAATTTTATCCCACCAAAAATCATCACAGATGCATTTTTTGATAGCTTGAGCCTTGACATCATCTTCAGTACGATAAAAATCCCAATCTTGATCAGCCACCATCATCATCAATGCATTCTTGAGTTGCTTAATTCTTTTTATCATAACAATTAGAGAAGCAAAACGAGTTTCAACAACTTTCAGTAACTTGAGTTCAGAATGCCTATTAAATATAGAAAGGGCATGATGATGGTTTACAACAAAATTTCTAATATTTCGAACATCATGCTCTATTTCCTCAATCCATAAGCACATTTCATGTGCATGTGCATTATCTTTTGATGGATTGCATATACTCTTAAGTGCCAAATTTAAACTGTGTGCTGCACAAGGAGTCCAAAAAATATGTGAATATGTATCTTCACTTGCCAAATTCATTCATGCACGACTGCAAACTGGAGCATTGTCAGTAATGATTTGCACCACACTTTCTTCACCCACTTCTTTTATCACTTCAACAAATAATCTCTTTAAATATTCAGCATCTTTATACTCTCCAGATACATCAACAGTCTTCAAAAAGATTGGCCCATTTAGTGAGTAAGCAATGAAGTTTATCAGTGGTCGCCTTTGTATATCAGTCCACCCATCAGAAACAATCGACACTCTATGTCGTTTCCATGCAAATTTTTGGGTCTCTAGCAAGTCTTCAATTCTATTTTTTTCCTCTGCAAGAATGACTGTTCTTAGTTTTTCTGAACTAGGAGGCACATAACCACTCAAATTGCAATTAGCCAAAGATGTAATCATATCTTTCCAGTATGGACTTCTAGCTACATTAAAATGAATTGAGCTTTAGTAAAAGAATCGACCAATCTTTTTATCAATTTCTGCTCTTGCCATGTTTTTGAATGACGCTTGTATTGTTTTATTGCTTTCCATCTTTCTTTTCTTTAAAAGCTCTTCTTGTGTATCACTAGCAGTAGGAAAAGACAAATTAATCGAATCGCTTTTCATCTCTGCAATTTTCTTCTTTTCAGTTTCCTCTTGTTCTTTTTTTAATTGCTTTAACATGTCTTTGTCAACCCCAGAACATGCCCTAATTCCTTGACCACGAATATGCAAAAGATGTGCTTTCACACGCGTATAAGAACCTGTGAAAACAGTCTTACATAGATTACAATGAAACTGCACATTCCCACCACCACCACTACTAGCTTTTATCCCTTTTGTCACAAGCCTCCAAAGTGGTTGAGAAACATCTAATTCAGGGTTAGAACTTGAACCAAATGTATTGACACTACCGCTAGAACTCGCCATTATATCTGAAAAGTGAAAACTGAAAAGAAAATAATTAAATAAGTAAATAAAATAAAGTTAATAAAACAGGGAATATTGGAGGGGCCAAGCCCCTCTTCTGCTAGCAGAGGGTGCAGGGAGGGGGGCCGAGCCCCTCCTCTGCGAGCAGAGGGTGCAGGGAGGGGCCGAGCCCCTCCCCTGCGAGCAGAGGGTGCAGGGAGGGGGGCCGAGCCCCTCTTCTGCGTGCAAAGGGTGCAGGGAGGGGGGCCGAGCCCCTCCTCTGCGAGCAGAGGGTGCAGGGAGGGGTCGAGCCCCTCCCCTGCGAGCAGAGGGTGCAGGGAGGGGGGGCGAGCCCCTCCTCTGCGAGCAGAGGGTGCAGGGAGGGGGGGCGAGCCCCTCCCTTGCGAGCAGAGGGTGCAGGGAGGGGGGCCGAGCCCCTCCCCTGCGAGCAGAGGGTGCAGGGAGGGGGGCCAAGCCCCTCCTCTGCGAGCAGAGGGTGCAGGGAGGGGGGCCGAGCCCCTCCCCTGCGAACCGAGGGTGCAGGGAGGGGGGCCGAGCCCCTCCCCTGCGAGCAGAGGGTGCAGGGAGGGGCCGAGCCCCTCCCCTGCGAGCAGAGGGTGCAGGGAGGGGTCGAGCCCCTCCCCTGCGAGCCGAGGGTGCAGGGAGGGGGGCCGAGCCCCTCCCCTGCGTGCAAAGGGTGCAGGGAGGGGGGCCGAGCCCCTCTTCTGCGTGCAAAGGGTGCAGGGAGGGGGGGCGAGCCCCTCCTCTGCGAGCAGAGGGTGCAGGGAGGGGCCGAGCCCCTCCCCTGCGAGCAGAGGGTGCAGGGAGGGGCCGAGCCCCTCCGCTGCGAGCAGAGGGTGCAGGGAGGGGGGCCGAGCCCCTCCTCTGCGAGCAGAGGGTGCAGGGAGGGAGGCTACGAGCAGGGTCGACATACCTGACGGAGGGGGAGACGGTGGCTGCCTGTCGCCGGAGTTCGGATCGCCGGCGTGGTTGCAGGAGAAAGTTGCAGGGGCTGAGGGGGAGAGGCAAAATCGAGAGGGTAAGCCCCTCTCCCTGTCGATAAACCCCTTTTAGGGTTCGGCTGCCAAAAAAAATTGGATCTGGGTCGGGTTTGGACCCGACCCGACCCGGATCCAAAACAAAATTTAAAACTCGAACTGGACAATTTTGGACTCGGTCAAAGTTGACCGAGTCCAAAATGTGGTCGGACTCGGCCCGGACTCGTTGACCGAGTCCGACTCGGAGTTGACCGAGTCCGGGCCGAGTCCAAAGCCACACCCGAGTCCGCACCCGAGTCCGTGTGTGTCGACGCGGGTGCGGCAACCCTTTAGCCGAGTCTGTGTGACATAGCTTGCCATAAATGTATACTTTCATACATGTGAAGATGTCTCCAAATCATTCTTCAAAATGGACTCCAAAACAAATCCTTTCATGAGGCTATACATGTGTAATGAAGTATGCGAAAATATAACAAATGCTTAAAGCATTAACAATGTCCTACAATGGACAAGAGAGAGAACAAGAGAGTAGTCCACTATGGGACAATACAACAAACCTTAAAGGCAACACACAAAAGAATATGAACTTTATTGGAGAGGAGCTCTAAAAGCCATAACAAATACAAGGGGAGAGACCCCTATTTATACACAAAGAATAGGCAAAAATGAGGGACTAAAAGACAAAAAGAAGGGGGCCATTGGGGGCTCCCCATAGAGTCGTTGGGAGCCCCCAACGGTCATAAATATGACCGTTGGGGGTCCCAACGATCCTGTGGGACCCCCCAATGTCAAGACAAAAAATATTTAAAAAAAGGAAAATAAAAAATTAAAAAAAAAGATATTTAAATAAATAGTTGTTTCTATAAAAAAACTATATAAAATGACTAAAATACCCCTGTTGGGTATTGTACACACACATATATATATATATATATATATATATATATATATATATATATATATATATATATGTGTGTGTGTGTGTGTGATTACATATATTTTAACACCCCCCCTCAAACTTTATGAGGAGATAACCGAAAGTTTGCCAAGTAAGAAAATAAATCGGGGAGCGGGAAGTGCTTTAGTGAAAAAGTCCTCCAATTGATATTCTGATGTGACATAAGATAGGGCAAATGTTCCTCTTAGATATTCATCACAAACATAGTGGCAGTCCATCTCTATATGTTTAGTGCACTCATGGAAGGTGTGATTGTTGGCGATATAAATTGCACTTTTGTTGTCACAACATAGTTTTGAAGCACCAGAGATGTCAATACCCATATCTGTAAGAAGACTTCTAATCCACACAAGTTCCATTATAGTAGTTGTCATAGCTCTGTATTCAGCTTCAGTAGATGACAACGATACTTTCTGTTGCTTCTTGTATCTCCACGCAATCAAGGAATCTCCTAAAAAGACACAAAAACCAGTAATTGAGATTTTATCATTAGGGTTACCTCCCCAATATGCATCAGTATAAACAAGTAAATTTAATGAAGATGAGGATAATGATAGCCCTTTTGAGATGGTATTTTTGATATATCTGACAATCTGTAGTGCAACACTCATATGCACAGTTGTAGGAGCATGCTAAAACTGGCGGGCAAAGTGAACAACATGCACAATATCGGGTCTGGTGATGGACAAGTACGTAAGATATTCAATAAGTTGTCTGTAAGGTGTATGATCTTCTAGAAGAACCCCATCCTCTAGTCTTATTTTTGCATTGATCACTTCAGGAGTCTCTACCTTCTTGTCATTTGAAATTCCAGATTTGGTATATATATCTGCAACAAGCTTCATTTGTGAAAGTATATATCCTCGAGGAGAATATGCTACCTCAATTCCTAGAAAGTATCTTAGAAATCCTAAATCAGACATGTCAAAATTATATTTTAACATATTTTTAACATTACTAATACCAACTGGATCATTTCCTGTGATAATCATATCATCAACATAAAGTAAAAGAACAACAATATTAGTTCCTGCACTTTTTACAAAGCGAGCAGTGTTAGTATAATATGAACGAAAACCCAATTTGATCATGACATCACTAAATCTATTATACCAAGCCTTGGGAGCTTGTTTAAGACCATACAATGCTTTTAAAAGTTTAAGAGTTTGACCTTGTTCAATATTATACCCTAGCGAAAGATCCATATATATTTCTTTATTTAATTTTTCATTAAGAAAGACATTTTTTTACATCTAATTGATATATAGGCCATTTTTTTTGTTGATGCTACAACTACTAGGGTTCTAACACTAGTCATTCTTGCTACAGGTGCAAATGTTTCTTTACAATCAATTCCATATTTTTGTGAATATCCTTTAGCAACTAATCTCGCTTTGTATCGTTCTAAGGATCCATCACTTTTAGTTTTAACTTTAAAAACCATCGACATCCAATGGGTTTTTTGTTTGGAGGGAGCTTAACTATTTCCCAAGTGTTAGCTCTTTTGAGAGCATCTAGTTCAATTTTCATGGCTTCAATCCAATGAGGCATTTTTTTTTGCTTGATGATAATGTGTGACCAGTGTTGTGAAAAGCGTTGAGGCGTAGCGAGGCGCTCCACCAAAATCTGAGGCGAGGCGTAAGCCTCAATTTTTTTTTAAACTTAAAAAAACTATTTCTATAAAAAATATCTAAAATTATAAATAAATAACAAATTCTTTATGGATGAAACAACTAATAAGAAATAAAAAATCTCAAATAAATACTGAAAAAATATGAGATTAACATGTAAAGCGGCTAGAACATAATAACAATAGTGCCCATAAGGGGCACTACCTATTACAAAAATAAGAAACATAAAAAACAAAAGAAAATATAAAAATTACATAAATACCTAATATATATTAACATATATATACACATTTAATGTATATATATGTTAATATATTAACATATATATTTACAAAGATATTATAATTTAACAGTAGTATGCTAACGTGAAGAAAAGTATCTTCTATAACAGAAAAAGATTTTGCTACATTTTATGATTCAATAATTCAATAGTCAACAAATGCACAAACAAACAATAAACTAATAGCAGTTGCAATCTGAATAATGAATGCATACATGCTTGTGTATATGAGAAACCAATAAATGCACAAGATCTTCTTTAACCAAAAAATGTGAACTAAGCCAAGCCAAAAGAGTTAAATGGAACAAGTCTAATCAATTCAAACTTTTGAAGCATAATACCAAAAAGGAAACAAATCCACATAAATACATGCAAGTGTACTCCATAAAACCTTAGAATAGAAAAGAAACAATAGTTTTGGAAGGATGACATATACTGCCATGCCCACCAGCTTCATCTATTGGCAACAAGTATTTCAGGGCATATTCATAGTGCACAAGGCTCATCATAGCATCAACAACTTCACATAGTAAGTCAACACAATCATCAACATGTGTGTGAAAAAAAAATGAGAGTTCACATGTTATCATATGAATGTAGTCTTAGAAAAGTTCACATGTTTTTTTTTCACACTCAGTCTCTGAACATTGAAAATTGTAAAAAAAGCTTCTCTCCAAAGTTTCTGAAATCATCAACTTACGCTAAAGTAGGAGTTCAAATCAAACTACGCTAAACACTCAACACAATCATCAACATGCGAACTTTTCTTTCTAAGACTGCATGTGAAAAAAAAAATGAGAGATGAGAGAGTGACAGTACCAGTTTTCGGTGAGAGACGAGAGAGAGAGAGAGAGGCTGCGTGAGAGACGAGAGAGAGAAGCTGAGCGAGAGACGAGAGAGAGGCTGCGTGAGAGATAGAGTGAGAGGCTGAGTGAGAGACGAGAGAGAGATAGGCTGCGTGAGAGACGAGAGAGAGAGAGAGAGAGAGAGAGAGAGAGAGACTGTGTGAGAGATCTATCAAAAAAACAAAAGGGTTTAAGCCCTAAATTTTGGTCAAATAAGGGTTTTGACCCTTATTTGACCAAAAGTTAACGAGGCATATGCGCCTCATCTTGAGGCGCGCCTCGCCTAGAGGCTTGCACCTCAAGTTCTATGAGGCACACACCTCGGGGCTTTTACGCCTTATACTTGCGCCTCAAGGCATAAAGCCCCTCGCCTTGAGGCGATGCGCGCTTTTTGCACCTTGAGGCGCATTTTTAATAACACTGGTGTGGACTCATGATATGAATGCAAAGTTATTAGGCAAGCCCTATAATTTGGAGTAAGTGATTCATATGACACGAACCTATTCGGTGGAACGGATTCTCTAGAAGATCATCTAAGGAAAGTTTCTCCTATAGATTCATTATTTTGAGAATATTTTTCTACGACACTTATAGGTTTATCTTGTTCACGCTGGGTATAAACATGTAGATCTTTATCAATGATATCACCACCACCTGATGATGTTTCAATATTAGATACTTCATGATGTGTATCATCCATAATCTCAAGATGATTCAAGGAATCATCATACACATCTTCCTTTGGGGAAAGATCATATAAAAACATGTAGTCAATTTCTTTTTTCTTATCAAGCATTTCAAAACCATATTCATTTTCTAAAAAGGTCACATCTTTTGAAACATAAAGTTTATTATTTTTGTAATCAAAGCATCTATATCATTTTTTATTTTCACCATATTCAAGAAAAACACATTCAATCGCTTTAGGAGACAACTTGTCTCTTTTATGTAAGAGGACAAAGCATTTACACCAAAAAATACGAAGACGATTGAAATCAGGTGTAAATTTAAAAAGTTTTTCATAAGGAGAGATATTTTTCAAGTTTGATGATCGCATACGATTTATTAAATATGTTGAAGTTAGAACGACTTCGGCCCAAAAATTCTTAGGAACATTTTTTGAGACAAACAATGTTCTAGCGGTTTCTATAATATACCTATGTTTTCTTTCCGCTAGTCCATTTTGTTGTGGAGTTCTAGGACATGATCTTTGATGACAAATTTCATTATTTTTTAAATAATTTTGAAAATCATTATATAGGTATTCTCCTCCAGACTCGGACCTAAGAATGGATATGCTACTTTAAAATTAGTTTTGAACTTTGATGCAAAATTCTTTAAAGAAAGAAAAAACTTCTGATTTAAGATTAAGAAAATAAATTCACATATCTAGTAAAGTCATCAATGAATGTAACATAATATGAATAACCACCTTTAGATATAACCGGAGATGGACCCCAAACATCCGAGTGCACCAATTCAAAAGTTGTTGTTGAAACAAAAGTTCTAGTTGGAAATGGAATAGACTTTATTTTCCAAAAAATGCAATCTTTGCAATTTATATCTTTTTCTTTACAAATTTGTTTCCAAAAGGAAAATGCTACATTTTAGAGTAACTTGGATGCCCAAGTCTTTTATGCTAAGTTTCAATACTTTTATTTTGGACATAAGTACAAAAAGAGTTTGTAGGAAGAGATAAATGATCCATAAAGTAGAGGTCTCCTTTTCTATGGCTTTCCGGACTGAAGATCCTGCACAAAGCAACCCTTAGATGAGAAAGATATTTCACACCCATGGTTGGCAATTTGGAAAACCGAAAAAAAGTTTAGGTTTAATTTTGGAACCACTCTTACTTTTGGAACAAAAAAGTTTTGAGATTTATTAGAATCTAATGTTCCTATACCTTTTATTTTTAAAAAAGTTTCATCGGCTGTAGAAACACAAGATAATTTTGAATTGGTGCAAACATCATTTAAAGCATTTTCATGAGTCATATGAAAGAACGCTCTGGAGTCTAGAATCCAAGAATACATACCGGGTGGAGATGTAGAGGCAATGGCGGCACTCGATGTAGAGGAGGTAGACTTGAGTAATTGATGAAGAGCCATGGATATTTGACCAAGAGTTTCTTTGAGATCCCCGTTCTTGCCTTCATCTTCCTTGGTGATGGATTCTTCAACGGAAGCCACCTTAGGCTTGAAAGTTCCATTTAATTTTGGGCAAGCAAGTTTAATATGACCCGGCTCATAGCAATGATGACACACGATAATCTTTCTACCTCCATTATAATTTTCTCGTTTTCTAAAATGCGGTGGTTTATATGTCTTGACATTGTTGCCGGGTTTAGATACGGCAAGGACTTCATCTATTCATTTACTCATGCCAAGCCGTGTTTCTTCTTGAGTGATTTCGGCTATGGCATCTTCCAAAGAGGGAAGAGTGGATCTATGGAGAAGTGAGGATCTCACTTGTTCAAACTCGGGACGAAACCCAAATAAAAATTGAAACAATCTTTCTTATTCCACTTGCTTTTGTCTAAGTTCAACATTGTCCATAGCTACACACTTAGGTTCTAAGAGAGTCAGTTCATCCCAAAGAGGATTAAGAGCAGTATAGTAATCTTGAATGCTCAAATCCCCTTGCTTAGTAGTTCTTACATTTTCTTGCAAAAAGTAAGTTCTTGTAAGGTCTTTTTGGGTATACATACCCTTCATAAAGAACAAAACCTCATTGGCTCAGCAAAATTTAGTTATATTTGCACATACCTTGAGTTCAACATTGTTCATAAACCACGCTAGGATTTTTGCGTGATTGCTTTCTCAATCCTCAACCTTTCTTTGGTGTTTTTCAATTGCTTTGAGGCAAGCATCTCCCTCAAGAGCCTTTTCTTGATCTCCTTCGATCGTGATGAGCTTTAATTGGGGTTCCAGATTAGAACCCATTACATAACCCCAAAGTTTATTTCCTTTGAGATTATTCTCCATTGCGGATGCCCACATCATATAGTTCTTGCCATTGAGCTTGAAGGATAGATCGATTTTGGATTCCATTGCACCAACAAAGTATGAGAGGAGAAAAAGGGGATTTTACAACTTTCAAGAACGGTATGGCTCTGATACCATGTAATGAAGTATGCGAAAATATAACAAATGCTTAAAGCATTAACAATGTCCTGCAATAGATAAAAGATAGAACAAGAGAGTAGTCCACTATGGGACAATACAACAAGCCTTAAAGGCAACACACATAAAAGAATATGAACTTTATTGGAGAGGAGCTCTAAAAGCCATAACAAATACAAGGGGAGAGACCCCTATTTATACACAAAGAATAGGCAAAAATGCGGGACTAAAAGACAAAAAGAAGGGGGCCATTGGGGGCTCCCATAGAGTCGTTGGGAGCCCCCAACGATCCTATGTGGGACCCCCCAATGTCAAGACAAAAAACATTTAAAAAAAAGGAAAATAAAAAATACAAAAAAAGATATTTAAATAAATAGTTGTTTCTATAAACAACTATGTGAAATGACTAAAATACCCCTAGAATTGTATACACACACACACACACACACACACACATATATATATATATATATATAATGTGATTACATATATTTTAACATGTTCTCACGTTGTTCCCCTTTTAACATATGTCTTCTTCAGGTGAAGATATTTCATGTAAACAAAAGAGAAGGTAAAGTTGAAGAATTTTCATCATCAACGAGACTAGAAACAAAAATAAGATTTATCTATATTTTGTTACACACAAGTTATTTGATAAGAAATAGATTTAGAACTAGACAAAGGCATAAAAACATTCTTGGGAATGAGTGACGGAATGAAGAGCACCATATCCAGTTATTGTATTACTTCTACCTTTGTATTGAATTAAAATCAAGTACTTACCAGCATCACACATAATTCAATTTGCTGTTCCCGAGTCCATGTACCATGTCTTGCTCATGCTTCAAATTCAGACTAGCAAAGAGCAGCCAAAAGATCCTTGTCATTCCTTTATTGACTGCGATGGGCTTGCACTCCATTTTGTCCTTGAGAAGTTGCTGAACTCTATCTCTCTACTGCATGAAATTAACTTCTGTTGTGTAGTTCGGATCATCCTTATACCAATAGTTTGACTTCATGTAACCACATTGCCTGCATATTTGATAAAATAGAATATTTCACGTTGAGTTTGCTTAACAGTGGGTGGCACATTACGAAGGGGAAGAACACCTCGACCTCTATTAGGTGCATGTGCACGATCTCTTTCTCCTCGAAATGCATTCCTAAGGCCTCTTCTAAGTGAAGTGAAAGTGTTCACTTTTGTAGCCCATACTTCATGAGGCCCTTCTAGTATCACATGACATGCTATTAAAGGTCATGTCGTATTGCAAGAGCTTGGGTTTGAGTTCCTCGAGAGGAGTGGCAAAGGAAGGCATTGTAAGCTGGTGGAAATAACATGATATTTTAGTCCATGACCATTAAAGAGTACGGTACTTTATATTTATTTGAAACATCATATCCCATCATAGCCAACTAATCATTGATGTTTTTTATCTTGTTAATGTAAATAATTAACATGGAGTCCTTCAAGTTCTAAGATTCCCTCTTCAGAAACGTAGCCATGGGTTCTAAAATCTATTGATATGTTTGCACCAATCTAGGCCACAATTCCATGGCAATGCCAGGGAATCTCAATAGGGACCCTTGAGAGAATGTAGGTGTGATGTATGCAAGTGCTTGAACTTTTTTCATCCATGTAATATAAAAAAAAGTTCCTAAACATTGTAGATGAAGTAACAATCTATTTTCATCATTCCCTTCATGTAATATATATGCTGATGAGATTGGAATGAACCCATCTAGTTGTATAAAGAGATGACCCGTCTAGTTGCCCAAAGAGATCTTGCCCATTATTAAATGAAGTTATTTGGCTGTTCCATTTGAGAAAATCACAGCCTTGTAAAACATGTATCTCAAGTAATCAGCAATATGTCGAAATAACACTGGTGAAATCTTTTTTTTTTCTTTCTAGATCACAATCTAGGAGCAGGTCTGAATAGTTTAGAACTGTTAAGATATACCCAATAACCAAGTTAGATGGCATGATCAAAAGGATAATACATATAACCTTTTGTTATATACCAATGTAAGAGGGGATGGTCTCTCAAAAGGAAAGGAGGGATGCTGTTTTATAAAGGGAATAGGGAGTTTTGATTCAAAGATGAGGAAGCCTGTAAAGCAATTTCTGATTAAAAGAAAGAAAGGAATGGTTTAGCAGATGAAAAAGATTTGAATAACTGGGTCAAGAAAACCTAGACTTACCCAGGAAAGATCCAGTCTCCAACCATGAAGCTCTGATACCATAAAATCTTGAGAAGAATGAGATAGAATGTAGAAGATGAAGGGGCAATTGGGCTCTCAGCAGGTCATGATTCCCAGTATGAGCCATGACCTATTGTTCTTTCTTCTATATAAAAATAGTAAAGAATATTACAAGATTTCCACCATAAGTACGGTGTGCACAAAAGAATACAACACCTTGATCTCATTGTAAGCACAATAGATGTACAAAGTACAAACACAATATACAACACAAATCTAGTTCTGATAGTGGACCTTTTGGGCTTGGTAACATCACATGTACCTTAGGAAGATGGCTAATATAAACCGTTGCTGATTTGTGATGAACAGACATATCAAAGTTTCATTCCAACTCATTAATGGACTAATACTGTTCAGGAAGAATATCATTTTCTAGGTTATTTAAGTCCTCAAGACCAGTGAGTACACCATTTTCTGGCATAGGTGGTTTTGTATTTTTCAACATCAGGGTTTTGCTTAATCATCCCTCATATTTTCTTCCTTTCTATTGCACTGTATTTTTTTCTTTTCTTTTTTCAAGATGAAAATATTCTGCTTTTGGATTACATGAAAGGTGTGACATGCTCATAATGTATTCGGATTGATTTAACTTGGATAAAAAGAAGAGAAGAATCGAAAAATTGTTTAAAGGTATTAAGTGTTTTAGAAATCAATTATCGTAATAAATAAAAATGGAAAATGTTAAGGTACTAAAAAATACTTAAATTACTGACATCCTAGAAACAAACTATTACTTTGTTGCCATGGAGATATGGAAGCATCAAAATCAGTGATAATGAATGTTCATTATCACCTTTATATATAGAAAGTAATGAAAGATAAATGGGAATTGGGAAATAAAAGGCTACTTGTTACTCTTGCTGCCATACCACTCTTCTGAAAAGTGAATCCAAAGAGGTTCTGCGTGCAATTAACATGTAGATCCCAAATCATTATTATTTCAATAAAATGAAACAGGAGCAAACTCCTTTTCACTATCCTGTATTAATGCTTCATAAGTTTTGCAAAATATAATAGCTTCACAGTTTGAAAGATGAGTCATCACATTTATCATCATCTTTGAAGTAGGTCAACTGTCAATCTGCTCTTAAGGTTTTTGTGTTTTCAATTCATCATTAATATCTTTTACTGTGTTTTGCAACAGGTCACACAACTGTCTCCATCAGTTTTAAAATCTGAAGGGGTCTCTGTTTATCGTACTGTTCAACATGCTGGGGAGTTCATTCTTACTTTCCCCAGGGCATACCACTCAGGATTTAATTGTGGTTTTAACTGCGCTGAGGCAGTCAATGTTGCTCCAGTTGACTGGTTGCCACATGGCCAAAGTGCTGTGGAACTTTACCGTGAACAGTGTCGTAAGACATCAATATCCCATGATAAATTGCTCCTTGGTGTGGCTAATGAAGCAGTCAAGGGTCTCTGGAAGCTATTATTACTTAAGGAAAGTAAGAAAGAAAGTTTGAAATGGGAAAGTGCATGTGGGAAGGATGGAGTACTGACAAATGCAATTAAGGTAAAAGTGTGCTTATACATTATGCATCAACTACTGAATTAACCTGTGTCCATTCTAATTTCTTTTTTGGTTGTGATTGCTGTTATTCTATAGACACGAGTTTTGATGGAGCAGACAAGAAGAGAATCACTTCCTAAACTTTTTGCAGCAAGGAGGATGCATACAAACTTTGATTTGGCTGATGAGCAAGACTGTTTTTTATGCTTTTATGATTTACATCTGTCAGCAAGTGGTTGCGAATGCTCGCCAAACCGCTTCTCATGTTTAGAGCATGCAAAGCTACTCTGTTCATGTGATCCAAGCAAGAGATATTTCCTCTTCCGCTATGATTTGAATGAATTGGACACCCTTGTGAAAGCTTTAGAAGGAAATGCGACAGCTGTATACAATTGGGGAACTCATCAACTGTCCATTGTTGATTCATCAGTGGCAGCACCTGAGAATTCATATGATTTGGAGCCAGAGGCTTTTTCTGATTGCAGCAATTTCATCAGGTCAGGTGCAACAAACAGTGGAACTCTTACCACTTTGCCATCAGAGACTTCATGTACGCTAGAGCCTGAAGTTGGACTTGATCACACTGATTTCTTGGAGACTATTGAAAGGGAGTCAGGTAAGTTTTCAGTCAACAGAAATTCAGTTGCTACCAATGGCCATTTTTCAGAACTCAAAGTAGACGGGAAAAGCAATGCACTTGAGTCTCCTTATACAGAGGGCATGCTTGCTAGTGCAAATAGTCTGGAAAAAGTCCCTGACATTAATGAACCATGCAAGTCTGAGAATAATGTATCTGATGTTTCGGAAGCTTTTCACTCAAATTTGAAAGGTAATATTGGCTTAGTTTCACCTATTTTCAATAAAGTTGATATTTTGAGCTCTGTGGAAGAACCCTCAGCAACTGAATGTGATGAGCATTGCGAGACTAATCTGGCTCAGCAAGAATTGAGTTTTGAAAAGCTTTCACACCTTAAGGATGATAAAGTTGTAATTAACAGTAATATTAAAATTGATGTATGTATAACTGCTTCAGATAATGAAACACCATTTTCAAAACGCAAAATGTGCATTCTAGATGGACATCATATTTCTGGAGATGGGGATACTGATGGCTATTGTAGACAGAAAAAACATAGATTGGAAAGCAGTAGTACATCCGGTTCAGAGATTGAGAGAAGTATAAGTGGTAAGATATTTAAGGGAAGTTCAGAGCAGTTCTTGTTGTCTGAAGATATTGATCTGAATAGTTCTATAAGCAATAAATGCTTACACGAACATGGGAGTGATGCATCTGATGCTAAAGGGGAGAAAATTTTGAATGCTGCAATGTGCAAAGAAGAAAGCAAACATGCTGAAACCATTGTTGTTGATGATTCTGAAATGGACAGGCCATGCATGGAGTACGTCTCCACAAGTGCAAAAAATAGTTCACCTCTTGTAGATGGGAACATTAAAAAAAGCATGCACGGCAAAGTGGAGAAACTTTTTGGAGCCAATCTTCAGCTTTTTCAACCATTTTCTTATGAATCATCAAATAGCATACATGTCAAAGAAACTAGTTCCTGCACATATGATGTAAAGTATGAAAACAAACCCAAGGTTGCGAGTCCAACCTCTGGAACAGGAGCTTATAAACCTGCCTTTGATATTGAAATGATGTTGCATGAACCAGGATGTCATGTCATGCCTCTAAGTTTTGGAAGTGTGGTTCCTAGAAAGCTATGGTACAGTAGTGAGGCCATATTTCCTAACGGTATGCTTTTAGTCTCCTATGTAGATCACATTTTTCACTCTAAATGCTATGCTAAAAAATTCTTCCCTACTAATGCAGAATTTGTATGATGTTGCTTAACCTTCTGCAGGATATAGGAGTCGTGTCATTTTCCATAGTGTACTTGATCCAACACAAATTTGTAGCTATATCTCTGAGGTCCTTGATGCTGGACTGCTTGGACCTATGTTTAAGGTGAGCATTGCTTGTTTTAATCAAACTGGTGATGAGCTGAGCACATAATGATAATATTAGTGTTCCTCATTTAGGAAATAGTGAAATACTGATAATATTCATTGCCTCAACCACTAATTAAGTGGACATAGTTGGAAGGTTCATTGCTGTAAACTGTATAATTTTCTCTATATTAAAGGTACTATAGATCAATTGAAATGTGAGAATTGAAATGTGAGAGAGGGTTTTTGCATATCTATTATCCCGTTATATTGGAAATCTTTTGGTTCTTTTTTTGACTGAACCAACTAATCCTCCCTTATTTCTTCATTCTTGGAATTGTTTCGGTCAATCTGGGGCTGTTAATGGGTTGGACTATGGTCATCCCTTATCTGCCAGTATATGTAGTGGTTGAGGTTGGATTCGGTATTGTCGAGTCAGAGAGAGTCATCCCTGTACCTTGACCAAACTTGCAAGTTTTGTAAACTGTATTTCAAGTTCACCAGATCCTGACCAGGCTTGACTCATCTTAGTTCTAGTTTGCTTAAAATGGTTATTATACATTCACATGTCTCACAAACACGTGAGCACACATGCACACGTGTATGTAAACATACATATTCATGTATATATGTATGTATGCATGCATGTATGACATTGCTATCGAATGAAAAATGCTTTAGCTGATTTCTTAATGTTGCTACTATTCAACTGATATTGAACAATCTTTATAAAGTGTCTTTTATAGAATGCATATTCTTGTCAAAGTTGGGCACGGTATATTAGCAAAAACTTTTGCTGGAGTGGATACTCAATCTGGTTCTTCTTTAAGCAGCTCAAGTCTGAACCTGTGTCTGATCGGACCTCGGCCAATACTCCCAAAACTCTCTTTCTTTTTCAGCTAGGTTTTCTTTTCTTGCTCTAATGATCAGATCCAGGCCAGCCAGGCACTTGACGTAATATCTGACTGATTGACGTCCCTATTCTAAATGTCCACTGCTTTGCTGCAAATATGGTGATTCTTATTTACAGAAGCTCATATACACTTTCTGACTGCTACTGCTAAATGCTTTGTATATCATAGGTTACAGTGGAGGACCATCCAACTGAAGTCTTCATGCACAGTTCTCCTGGGAAATGCTGGGAAATGGTGTGTGAGAAGCTTAATGAAGAGATCAGGAGAATGCAAACCCTTGGGAAACCGAACTTACCACCATTGCAACCCCCAGGATGCTTTGATGGGCTTAAAATGTTTGGATTTTCCTCCTCACAAATCATCAAGGTATAGCATGATTTTCTTTTCTTTAAATGTACGTTTCACAGATTACAAGTATGCTAAGGTGATTGTCCTAGATGTCTAGATAGCAGCTTGTGTTTCCTTTCTAGTAGCTTACTATTTCAATGACAACCATAATGTGATTCTTATCTGAACCTCCTTCATGCTCCTTGGGTGGATAATGTTCGTTTCATTGCATTCATGGTTACATAAATTTTTTTTAAAATGTAACAGGATATAATAATGAGTTAGCAGGTGGCAGAACTGATGATGACAATTTCCATGTTCCACATAAATGATGGTGGACCTAAATAAATGTCCAACTTATTGCATATGCATTTATAATTTTTCAGTATTTTATTTACCCATCCATCATGAGACGTTTAGTTTCATCAGACATTAATTCATGACTTTTCAATTGCCTTGCTCTGCATATATACTTGTTGGTTGCATTGAATATGTCAGTTTCTTTTGAAGCCCATTCTTACTCATACCTGAATTCCTGCAGTCCATTGAGGCACTAGATCCATCTCATCAGTGTTCAGAGTATTGGACGTCAAAACTGCATCGGTTGCCAAGCTTCAAAGAATGGAACTTGAACAACATGCCTGAGGAAAAAACTGAGTGCTTTAGAATTGAAATCAGTCCAAATGCTTATGATCCAAACCAAAGATGTTCTCATGCTGAGACTGAGAATGCACTTGCATCAAACAGTGTTAACCAGGGCCAGGATAATAAGAGTGCAGAGGATGACATCTCAGCTGTGAAGGTTCAGCATGTGCTGAGAGGCCTGTTCAAGAAGGGAAGTCGTGAGGAATTAATGATGATGCATAAAGTACTTTGCAGTGAATCATGGAGTTCTAACTGGAGAGCGGCATTTGCTTCTCTCCTTGAAGAGATTCAAGAGTTGTGAAGAGGGAACAAGTAACCAAATGGGTGTCTTTTCAATGAGCTGCTGCAGAAGTTGCCGGCCGGATTTGATACATAGCCACCATTTTGACATTCTTTGATTCAGAGATAATTATCTTGATTTAGTTGGGTTTCATATTCTTTCAGAGCTCCACACGCCATAAAGGTTCTTGTAGTTCATTCTGATGCACCCTTCACATGACCATGGGCTCTTTGCTTCCAAATTGCAATGTGATAATGGCTCAATCTTGATCAGAGGCTGCTGATGCAATGTTGTCAATCCACTTGGCTATTACTCTCACAAAGTGAAATGTCCAATCTATTTTTTGAAAGAGTATAGATTCATGACTTGGTTCCATGCGGTGGATAATCAAGGTCTGATAATCCGGCTGTGCATTCCACCCAAGAATGAGAAAATGGAAAAATGGACAATGGCGAGCAATGCATTCTGTTTGGACCACCTTCAACTCCTAGATATTATTAGGTAGTGTTTTGATCTCCATTGATTTTCAGAAACTTGGTTGTGGCAGGATGTCATACTTCATTTGGAATAACATCTCTGAACCAAATAACCATCTGTGCATTGTTTCCATGGCTATAGGCATCTGATTTAGTGTACATATGCTGAACTAATAATAATGAATTCCTTTTGTTTCTTGGATGATTTTGATGAACATTAATGCTCCTGCATATACTCTGCGATTCATCAATGAAATCGATGAACATTGACTCCTGTCACATCTAAACCCTGAAATTTGTGATTTACAATTTTTGTCGTGGGAAAGAACAACTTTACCATTTCACAGTGGAATATAATTAAGCATTGCTCTTATTCTGGATGGGTTCATAATATCTACTGCATTCTTGGAAATAAAGTTTGTTGGTTCATGTTTTGTGGGAAAAGCTAGACTCAACTTTCTGTATCAATATAGTTGTAAAACAGTTGTAGAACCATGAACATCATTTTTTCCTTCTTATATTGAAGATTGTATTTTACTGACATGGGATTGTACAGGCACTATGGTCATGCAATGGAAAGTTTCTGTTTTCTACTGAAGATCTGATTGTGATAAGTTGTACTGGTGCAACCTCTCTCTCTCTCTCTCTCTCTCTCTCTCTCTCTCTCTCCCGCGCTCGCGCACACACACACACACACACACACACACACACACACACACACACACACACACACACAAGAAGTGTAGCCTTCTCAACGTGAAAGGTAGTCCATTGAAAATGTTAGTTCATCAATGAACAACACCATTTAAATATTTTGCTTCGTCATAATTGAAGTGCACACCATTCTGATTTTTATTTCTACCTTTGAAATGGTTTTGTGATGATGGACATGTTGGACAAGATGAAAATTCTTGCCCAGAAATCTGTCATGTTGGTCAGAGTAACTATCAGATTACTTCTAGTCACTTGAGAAATGGAGAAATAGGACGCATAATCGTATTCCATTGTGATGGATCGCTTGAAGATCAGCCGGACACCACTGATTCCTTTTAGTATTCTTGCTTAGTCTGAAAACAAGTTGGATATGGGTTCAATTGGGATTGGGCCATGTCAAAACCTGATACTAATATGAATCCATATCTGACTCATATCAAATATGCCTTAAATCAAAATAAAGTTTGTCTTGGAATCCCTACTTCTGTCCCAATTATACATGATTTCGTTGCCAAGTATTATTAACATATCCAAGAACCAACCTGTTCTACCACCTACTGTAAACTTTAGACCGAACCCGACTTACAAGAACAGGATTTGGACTAAACAGAATAGTTTTAGATTTGTAACAGATCCAGGAGATCCACTTACACAAACATATCATGGATCATCTTCTGGCTCTATTAGTGGACCCTCAGAAGTATGCTTATCTAGACCGTTCATTCCCTACCAAATCAGCCAATCGAAAGCACAACTTTTCTAAGTAATTTACAGAAAATAGTCATAAAGCGGTGTAAATCTTGGATAATTATATTCAACCACCTGACTTCACTTTTGCAAAAGAGACACCTAAACTGACTATGTTTCACTTAATTATAATGTCTGAAAATTTCTTCAACATTTAATTTATTATCAACACAAATGGAGTTGGGAAATTTAGTCATTGAAGAGCAAAAAAGGGAATTTCATGCTCAAAAGGAACAAGTCCTTTCTGAAATTTATGCTCTGTTTTAATAAAATTTATTAAAAAAATTCTCTAAGCTTCATTCTTGGTTTTGGTTCTTGATGCCTTGAGGGAACACATCTCCCTCGCCTTTTCTTTCATGCCTGTCATCGATCAAAAGGGAACACTTTTTCTTCCTCCCGACCCCCCACCACCACTCGTCCCTCATGCAACCATATCTCTCTCTCTCTCTCTCTCTCTCACACACACACACACACACACACACACACACTCTGCTTGCCTCTCATGGTGCACACCTTACACCCAGCGTTGTCGGAATTTGCAGGACCGACCTCCCCCGAGTTTGGGTTATGACAGTGGTATTAGAGTGGTGTTCTTGGGAGCCACATCGACCAGTTGTTCCTGCATTGGACGACGCAGCAAAAGCCCAAGCCCTCCTCGATTTTTGTTCAGGTTCAAATCGACGCTATTTCTTATTTTCTAGGTTGTATTTAATTCAGTAGTGTTTAATTTGATTTTTGTGTAACGTTAGATCAACCTTAATGTTGATCTAACCCAAATTCAGAGGATTCAGCTTGACCCAGGACCTTCAGGTCATTTCTTGTTTGAGAAAAGAGCTGGACAATAGTCCATGGCGGCTTTATAGACGTGTAGCTAATTTTTTTTCAGCTTGCACAAAGTCCAGATTCATATTCTGGTGTAGCTTAGACACTTTTGGGAGGGTCAGACCAACCCAGGTGGTTGACAACTCTTTCACGACATTTTTGTCTTGTGTGCAGGAGCCCCACACCTACCTGAACGTTTGCGCACTGGGTGCTACCAATGTTGTTACCTTATCTCTTCTTGCGTGGTTTCATCAGTAGTTGAGCCCCCCTAGGACTAGTCCCAATGACCAGGCCAGCCCCTCGTGCCTTTTCAGTGAGGGCCTAAGCCTTTCTTGAATTTGTATCCATAGACCGTCTTCGGTTTCAGACCTGTTTGCAATCCTGGACACCCTTGACATGACACAAACACATGAGCTTTAGGCTCGCCAGCAAGTGAGTGTGATCAATAGGAAATTGGACAAACGTTTCCAGCATATTCTCATGGTTTTGGACACTCTCCAGGATTAGAGGCAGAATGAATGTTCCCCAGTATGACCTAGGGAATCCAGCTCGAGCGACCAGGGGTCAAGTTCCACCAACAGACTATACTAGGCTCGCCAAACCTGGTTGGAGTTCTTGAAATTTACCAAAGCAGACCCCACAAGTTAGTTGTTCCGAGCTCTGTGACAAATATCATGAGATTTATAAAAAACTTGCTGATATATCATGAGAAATTGCATGAAAGTTTAAAATGACAATTTCTCGCAAGATTTTCAAACCATGACAAATATCACAATATTTATATTTTTAAAAGATATTTATCATGAAAACCCATAGAAGTCATGCTCAGGATCTTGGAGACTTCTCTATTCCTTTTCATGAGATGAATCATGACTTCATGCGCAAGATTCAAAAGAAAGAAATTGCAGAGGCTTTGAAGCAAATGAAATCAAGAAAGGCAGTTGGCCCAGATGGTATACCTATCGAGGCTTGAAAATGCTTGGGTGAGAAAGGTTTAGAATGGTTGACAAATCTTTTTAACAAGATTCGGTGGACAAATAAGATGCCTAATGAGTGGATGAAGAATACTTTGGTGCCTCTATATAAGAACAAGGGTGATATACAAGATTGCACAAACTATCGTGGTATAAAACTCATGAGTCATACTATGAAACTTTGAGAGATGGTGATTGAGTATAGGTTGAGGAAGATTGTCATGATATTGGAGAATCAATTTGGTTTTATGCCTGGAAGATCAACTCTGGAAGCTATACATCTTCTTAGACAATTTATTGAGAGATATAGATAGAGGAACAAAGATTTGCATATGGTTTTTATTGATTTGGAGAAGGCATACGATAGAGTACCTAGGGATGTTCTCTGGTGGACAATGATGAAGAAAGGTGTTTCTCTCAAGTACATTAGTATAATTAAAGATATGTACGAAGGAGTAGTAACCAATGTCCGTACTTGTGGAGGGGTGACAACCGATTTTTCTATAACGGTTGGGTTACATCAAGGATCTGCATTAAGCCCTTTCCTATTTGCTATAGTGATGGATGAGCTTATGAGATCAATTCAAGAAAATACGCCGTGGTGTATGTTGTTTGCTGATGATATTGTTTTGATTAATGAGTCTAGAGCTAGGGTTAATGCTAAGTTAGAATTATGAAGATAGACATTGGAAGCAAGAGGTTTTAAGTTGAGTAAGAGTAAGACAGAATATATGGAATGTCAGTTTAGTAAGCAACGAAGTAGTGATGGGAGTGTAGTAAAGCTTGGTGAGCAAGAAATATCGGTGGATGACTGTTTCGAATATTTGGGATCTATCATTCAAAAAAATAGAGAAATTGTTGGAGATGTAAATCATAGGATAAAGGTTGGGTGGATGAAATGGAAAAGTGCAACTAGAGTGTTGTGCGATCGTAGAATGCCATTGCGGTTGAAGGAAAAGTTTTATAGGATGACAATTAGGCTCGCTTTACTATATGGTACGGAATGTTGGGCTGCCAAGAGACATCATATTCAAAAAATGAGTGTAACTGAGATGCGTATGCTTCGATGGATGTGTGGAAATACAATAAAAGATAAGATTCAAAACGAGGAGATACGTAAGAAGATAGGCATTGCATCCATTGAAAATAAGATGAGAGAGAATCATTTGCGGTGGTTTGGACATATTCGGCAAAGGCCTAATGATGCTCCAGTTAGAAGGATGGAGAAATGGGAAAATATATTAATTAAAAGAGGTCGGGGTAAGCCTAAAAAGACTTGGATGGAGATGATAGGAAAGGATATGAATGCTTTGAACCTCACCGACGACATGACATTGGATAGAAATGATTAGAGGAGAAGGATTCATGTGGAAGACCCAGAATGATTTTCTTTTTTGGTTCATATCGCTGACCCCAATTATTTTGGGATGAAGGCGTAGTTGTTGTTGTTGTTGTTGTTGTATTTATCATGAAAACCCCCAAGATTTTTATTTTTAAATGTTCTTTATTTATATTTTCTTATAAAAATTATTATTTTTTATATTTTTTAATTTAGTTTTTATTCTTGAGATTTTGCTGAAAAAAATATGAGATTTATGAAAAATTTCAAAATCTCTCAAGTTTTTTTCTTGCCGAGATTTTGCCATTTTTAACTTTCGTCACTATGGTTTCGAGTTGAGCAGTACTTTAGGATTGCAAAACCCTTGATGAGGACTGATTTGCCTTTGCCTCGATCCACATGGAGGAGGAGGCCATCAGATGGTACCACTAATTGAAAACCCAGTTAGAAAGCCCTCCTTGAGAAGCCTTTTCAAGAGCTTTGGTGATACATTTTGGTCCGTCTGTTTGAGCCAATCACCACGTCATGTTGTTAAAAATTTGTCAACAAGGCAATGTTATACACTACTACGCAGAGTTTAAGATGTTGAACAACCTCGTCACCGGATGGTCCCAAGAGTTGTTGATTGGGATATTTATTGCGGGTTTCAAGTCTGACCTGTAGATCGAGATCCATGTCGTGAGGCTCATATTCCTAATGCAGTGTTTCAAATTGGCATGTATGGTCGAGGAGAAACTCTCTAGGATGAGCTTGTGTTGGACTCATACCAACGAAATATCCAATCAAACATTCACAACCTGACCTCCAGCAGAATTGCATCCCATCCCTCACACAAGTTCATTCCTCGTCGGGCTACCAACCAAGCCATGGATCAACCTTCACAACCCCAAGGTTCAGTTGAAGCATCTCTCTTGTTGTGGATCTTGAATTTTTAAAGGGGCTAAAAATACAAGTTCTTCCACCAAAAATATTTTAAAAAATAGATCTGAGGGCTAGATCCGAATTTGAAAAGATTATGGGAGTCGTTCTTCAAGATCTCATGCCTTTCTTCCTTCATTGAGTAGGGATCAACTGGATCAGGGACTAAAGATCATTATTGCTGGAGTTTGCATTGTGAATGTGTGTGCACCTCAAATACAAATTCTTAGAAAAAGCGAGTTTGGTGGTGAAAACCATCAAAACTCGAGAAAAATACAAAACATAAATAATATAATATTTTTAGAAAAATCAAACTTAATAAACAACATAAAATAAATAAAATAGAAAAAAAGAAAACTTAATATCACCTTGGGGTTAGGTAGCCCTTTCGGTGTTAGATGAACACATGAGCACAAACAACATTTCGGCTTGACATGAGCTTGATATGGGTGTTAGATGGGGGATATGGATCATAGACTAGGTCCAATGTAGACTAGGACTAGGCTAATCCATTATGCTAAGTGGGCTAGGTGGATTGGCTAGGCTAGATCTAGTATCTAATGGGATTTTGGCAGAGTGATAGTGCTACGAATGCAAGGGCCAAATTTGAAATAGGAGGGAGGTGGAACCTCTATTTATAGTTTTCTTGGCAGATCTGGATATGTTTCCTACGTATCTAGGATCCAAATCTCTAGATTGGGTTCAGATTGTGATGGACGACTCCTAATAGGTTGTTTTTGAATTAAGGATTGAGATTTAGCCAAGTTAGGTTGCCTAGGATAGGGATATTTTTTAAAGAAAAGGGTTTTGGGACTTGAAAACCTTTCAAATTGGAGTTTGGAAGGTTGAGGGAGTGGTTTTTATCCAAAAAACACAAAAAAAGCAGCTAACAACAAAAAATGATAATTGATGACAATTTTCTCTAATGACTTGTCATTATTGAAAACCTCTAAGGACAAATATTGATTTCTAACGTTAATTCTTGAACTCTGATGATAATTCTTTATTTTTTGAACCCCTAATGACACATTAAAACATCATTGATGACACTTTTAAAAGCTCTAATGATAAGTTCTATTGTTGTTAGCATTTTGGGTAACTGCTAACGACAACTTGTCGTAAGCAAAATCGGGTAAAAATAGGATCGACATGTTAACTTGTTTTGGCCATATCGTCCCTATCCAGATGTCAGTTTGAAGAGATTTTTAATGCATTAAAAAGCTAACATATTTAAATTTAACTCATATTTAAAAGGAAAAACCAAATTTGATCATTTTGGTTATCAAACATGCGCTTAAAGTGAGACCTACATGAAAAACAAGTATTTTACTAAACATGACACCTTGTTTTGATTATAACTTTCTACTCGAATGTTGTATTGACCTTATTTTTGGCTTGTTGAAAAGATGAGATCCTCTTGTTTAATCAATAATTTAAAAACTAAACCTTGAGAACAACATTTTAGAGGCCAAAAATCAAATTGAAGTTAGCAAAAACTTAAAATAGGATGAAAATATTAGATTTTGGTGCAATTCTCATGACATGAAATGACCCGATCAAAATTTGTGTCTACAGATGCCCCTCTTTGTTGTTGAGCTTGTGAAGCTCGAACAATAATAAAAAAATAGTCACAGTGGTTTTAAAAGATAAAAGCATTGACTCTAACACAATATTTTTGAAAAGAGATCTCGATAAAAAGCACAAATAGTTTGACGATTGACATTAGATAAAGACATACATAGCCCAACGGGGTCTCTCTGAGGTGCCTGACACATATAAGCAAAGGTCTTGCCAAATGAGGTTGGACTACAGACTAAGCTAGTAGTGTGTTTTACATGAGGGTTTTTCCTTGAACTCGGTATTGTGAGCGAAAAGTCTTGCTAAATGAGGTCAGACGAAGACGAAACAAGTGTCTTGTCGCTTGAAATCACACGTGGGACAATTGAGTTTCTAAGAGCTATGCTAGTTGCAAGAAAAACTAGTTAGTAACATGTAAAAAAATGCATATGAGATGATATGACGATGCATGCTGAAATGCTCTTATTTGACTCATTTTTGTTCAAGATTATTTTTTTTAGAAAACAATGTAGAAGACACTTGGCATATTGAAGTTGATATTGACAAAAAATGACTATGTTGACAAAAATCATTTTCAGACGTTCCTCACTCCCTTGCTTGATGAGTAGCCGTTCAATGTAGGAGGGTCTTGATGATTTGTTTGATTTGAGGGTCTCCATGGAATAATAAGTAGTTGTACAAAGAGGGAGGTCTTGCAAATGACCAACAATCAATCTCAAGACAAAATAAGCAAGATAAAATACAACTAGACAAAGACATTTTTAAAAGATTGACTCAAAATGACACTTTTTGCAAAATCTATAACAATGAATTGTGCATTGTGAAAACCCGATTGGATGAAATTGACAAACTGCATAAAATTGTCAAAACAAATCTTATTGTAGGATCAACTTGTAGACCTTTTTGAGTCAAATGAGATGACATAAATGAATGACTGCAATATAAATGCTATGGATGAGACCATCACATCATGATGCTAATGAACTTCATGATGAACAATTGACAAGACACATATAGCATTTATGAATGATAATGGTGTATGATATAATGCTAAGAGCCATGGTGAGACTTATGAAATACAATGTGCATGATGACCTAAGTCTAAGAATTATGCTCCTTTTTTTTAAAGAAAAGAGAATTGCCTCTTGCTAAAAATTTTGAGAACATGTTTTGAAAATGAAAATTTTCATTTGACTAGATAATTGTCATGAAAGTGTTGCAGACATGAAAAGAGTGAGTGCAGAAGTGAGTGCGTGCAACTTGCATTACTCAATAGCAATTTGTTTCTTTTTCAATGTTGATATGATTTTACTTTCTAGGTTTTTTCCCTAATTGAAGTCATCATAAAATAAATATACTCACCCTTCTTTATTAGGATGAATCTTTTGATTGAAGAAATTATTCATATAAGCGCATGCCTAAGCTTATGCTTCAATAGCTACCAATCTAATACTACAAAGATTGAGACTCTAGAAACTTCCAAATGAGCAAGACTCCTTGGTCATTTAGGCTCAAAAATAAGAGTTTCAAGTGCATAAAAGCCTAAAATTTTCCAATCACACTTTAACCTCCTCACTCCAAGGCTTGCATCAATCTGATTCTTATTCAATATTTTCAAGTAGTCAATCATTTTTCAAAGACTTTGAAGAAAACAATAGGACACAAGTTATTAAAAGAAGTGAATGGTAATGAGATACCAAGGAATGAAATGGTAATGACTTTAATTTTTTAATTTTTTTTCAACTTTGAGTACCACAAGGCTCAAAAGGTGTACCAAATGGAGGTTGGACACATCATTCTTGAAAGTGAGGCTAAAAAAAACAACAAAGGTAAAGGAAATCCTGGGCATCTCTTAGTTAAGATTTTCGATTATAGAGGAAACACTGAAATTTTTAGAGCTTTCTCACTTCTTTTTTTCAATAATGCTTCTCTTTTTTTTTAATGCTCTTTTAAACAAATTTTTTGAATTTTTTTTATGCTCCTCTTCATAAAATAAAAAAATGCCCTAGGATAAGGCCTGAATGGGCAGGTTTTGCTGTGTACAGTGATATAACCAACTTAGTCATTTTTATGATATTGAAGACAAGGCTTAGGAGCAAAATGTACCAAAGCATAAGATGGATAAGTCCATAAGACCGACCAAAGGAAGGATAAGAAGCAAATATAAAACAAAAGGTAGTTTTGACATCTTTCAGTTTGAAGAGTTTTTTTCTAAGTGGATCATTATGACCTTAAATCATAGAATATGAGACTCCATGCCCCTGTATTATTCATCCTTTGTTATGTTTTGGATTTATAAAGAGATTTTTCCTTCTATTTTATTATATGCTTCTTTATTTTATGCTATCTTCTCATAAAAGGCTTTACCTTCAAGTTTCCTCTTCACAACAATGAAAAGGAAACTAACCATTGCTAATAATACAATGAATGAGATGAAGTGCATGTGAACTTCTCATAAATGCAATGAGTTCTTTCGAAAAATCCATTCAAATGACAAAAAATTTATAACTAAAAGGGCAATTTTTTTAAAAAAATGAATTTTTTTAAAAAATTTGAATTTTTTTAAAAAATTTGAATTTTTTTAAAAAAATTTGAATTTTTTTAAAAAAATTGAATTTTTTATTTTTTTGGATTTTCAATTTTTTTATTTCTTTAGATTTTTTATTTTTACTTTTTTTTAGATTTTTCAAGATTTTCTATTTTTAGATTTTTCAAATGACTATTTACAAAGACAATAAAAACAAATCACTCACATTCCTAAAAAATATGAGAATGATAGACACATGGCTTTAGACCATAAGAGGTTGAAAGCAAACTTGATTAAGATAGTGCAGTTTTACCTTTTATAACTCTGTGACCCGATATAGAGGATAGGGGTGTACTTTGGATATTTTCAAGCAATAGATTGTAGATGCTATGAGGATATGTCCATGAAATTTTCCTTAATGTTCTTATTTTGTCCTCCTCTCTTCCAACCTTGATATTTTAAAAGATTAGGATTTAGACTTTTATACCATTGTTTCCCCAGATATGGCTTTGTAAAATGGCAAATGATGCTGATTTTCCACATCTCTGAAATATCTGCTGACTTTTTGGCTCTCTTGACCCAACATATATTTGCTTTGTATAGCGAAGATTACAGGTGACTACACTATTTTCAACATCAGTGGCAGAGGTTTGAGCTGAAAATATGAGGATCTTACTTCTTCCATGGACACTTCTCAAGGTCGAGGCTGAGATAAGAAGGATAATGAACAACATGAGCATGAGAATAACAAAGCTGCATCTTTCTTTTGCAAATTTTGAGCTGGCCAGATAAATTTCATCAACATAACTTTCTTTTTCCTCAATGGCAACATGAGGAATTTCAATTTTCTGAGAATTCTTCATAACTTAATATGGATAATTCATCCGAGCATGATCATCTATGTCTGCCCAGTTGGATGAATCAAAGTCTCCCATCACATCAACATATTCAAGGTTTTCCTCTTTGATGGATTCTTGAGCACATTTTCTTTCTCCAAAATGGGAGTGCCAGGGGTTGACTCAAGCATAATATGAGCTTTTGCATCTGGAACAATGGATGAACTTTCATTTTCTAGAGATTTCACATGACTTTCTTCTTTTGGAACCATGACAGAGACTTCTTCTTCCTCTTTAACGACCAATCAGCTCTACGATCTTAGGCAGAAGAAGGATGAGAACACTCAAAACTTCATCAACCGGTGGAGATCAGTATATCATCACATAAAAGACCCAATCTGGGAGTTCCATGCCATCACCCTCATTATGAACAATATCAATCAACCTCTGAAAGTACTCTTAGCCACTCAAAGGTGTAAGTCCTTCGTATATTTGATTGATGTTGCCACTTGGATGGAGTCGAACATCAAAGGTGGTATGTATGATGAAATTATGGTCAATACTAGGTCTGAAAATAATAGATCCAAAAGAGATGAGACACCTAGAAGCAAGGTTAGTGCGTCTACTCCTTAAGAAGAAAAAAAAATAAAGTCTTCGAAGCAAAACTAGGGGAAAGACAAAAATCCAAGATGTCCTAGTGATAAAGAGTTCACTGAAATCCAGCAGATTCAATCTTGGGTCCTGGATATTTTTCTGTAAAATAAAGAATTTAAATTGCCCACAGTATCAAATCCTTTTTAGATGAAAGGAAGGGACCACACCAAATTTTGCAAATATCATCAGGCCCTAGGTCATGATAGTGAATAGCGTATTATCTTAAAACACATAATTTAGGACCATATTGAGAAAGACAAACTGATCTTAGAAAATAAAGAAGCTCAAAAGGAACCAAGTCACATTCAAAATGAAGAACTCCACATGATTAGCAAGGTTAAGCAAGTACTGAAAAAATTTGTCATAATTATCAGAGTTTATGTCGACTTCACTGATCAGAAAGGAGCCTCACAATAATCAGAGTCACCATAATCTACTTGCACTAAGGTCTACCAATGTGAGACTCATGTCAAGGAGAAAGATGAGAATGCTTCTAACCAAGTTCCAAAAAAGTAATTGTGCCTAAGTCATCCATTGAGGTCATCATGTGGATATTTGAGAAGACCTAATTGTGGAGGAGAATCCAATGAAGATTATGGATTGAAGGGAAAAGTGTTGAGATTTAAGATTATTTCTCTCATCAAGCTGCTTTGGAAACATCATGGTATCGAAGAACATACATGGGAGATTGAGGCTAGCATGAGAGAGAAATACCCTCCAATTTGTTCGAGTAGTCCTCGTATTGAATTTTGAGGACAAAATTCTTTTAATAGAGGAAGGATGTAACACTTGAGAATTTTTTATAATAAAAATGAAATTTATGTCTCAAATTTGGTTTGAATTTCAATTTAGATTTGAATTTCAAATTGGGTTTAAATTTCAATTTGAAGTTGAATTTTAAATTGGGTTTAAATTTCAATTTGAAGTTGAATTTTAATTTAAAGTTGAATTTTAATTTGGGATTTAATTTCAATTTAGAGTTGAATTTCAATTTAAGATTTAATTTCAATTTGGATTTGAATTTCAATTTAGGGTTTTATTTCAATTTGGGTTTGAATTCCAATTTAGAATAAATTTCAATTCGAATTTGATTTTGGATTTAATTTGGTAAATTGAACCCATAGGTTGTGATGTCTTCACCTATTTTTCTAAAATTCCTAATTTGTCAACTAGCTATTAGTTTTCTTATTCTATTAAGAGACCTAATTAGCTAATGTACCTTATGGTTCTCATATTATGTAGGCATTCTAATAAGGTGGAATTTATAAATGAATATAACATTTAAATGAAAACCAAATGAAATTCAATAAGAATTATGGAGTTTCCTTAATCAAATTGAAAACTTAAGAGAAAAATTATAAAAAGGAGCTTCCTACCTCCTTCCTATCATATGCCCCTTAGTTTCTCTTAGTTTCCTTATTTTTTTTAATTTCCTCTTCCTTATTCCCTATTCTCTCCCTCCCCCTCTTCCTTCTTCCTCCCACACACCCCTCCTTGGAGAAGAAGGAGCTGGTTTAGTGTAGCTGCATCTACATAGTGGTGCACATCGTAGGAAGCATTCATTGGTGAATACGATTTCAAGAGAGTGTTTTGGTAGATCTAACAATTTTGAGGTAGGTACACTACAACCTTGTATGTGTGTATTGTAATAGGATATATGAGCATGTTGTGGTATATTCCTGGATGTGTATAATCGCATATATCAACTTAAATTCATGTAAGAACCGATATTGTGTCATGTATAAAGGTTTTAAAAACAAGAAATCTTTTTTACGTTGAATGTATTTTCTTGATATTTTTGGTGAAAAGCATGAAATTCTTGTTTGATTTCTGAAAAAATGCATGTTCTGTGTATTTTTATCCAACCAGTCTTAAAGATAAATTCAGTTCTCCTAAACTGTAAACCAATAAATCCTGTAAAAATATGGAGATGTTTCATATATATAATCAATCTAAGTCCAAATCCCAGACTTAGATGAGTCATGGTTTGGGATATATGCCCTTTGCAAGTCAACACAAGAATCATGTCCTAACAGGGATTCTGCTAGGATTCTGTGAAGACATAAAAACTTTATAAAAATCATATCTCTCCGAATACTCAAGATCTGTGAATGAGATTTTAAGATATGTTAGTCTGAATATGAAAGAACACGGTTAAAATCTTGGAGGTTGATTCTTCACGGTTTGGAAATAAAAAATTGGGAAAGTTGCTCTAGAATATGTGATTTTCTAGAACATGTTCTATCAAATAATAGAAACAACATATATTACATGATTTTTAGCTCTACGAGGGAATCAAATTTAAGTATGGTTTTTGTGAGCTTGAATAAGACATGTCAAGCCACTTACTGAAAAAATCCCACCATTTAATTCATTCGGTATGATTTATGACTGATTTATCATTTGAAAGATAAAATTAGACAAGACTATTTTGTGAATAGAAAATAGTCCATTATAGAATTTTGAATTTTTTATCTGTAATGAGTTAAGGTATGGGCTTTTGCCTGTATGCATATACCATACGTGAAAATCTTTTGTGAAATCCCAAAACCTAAATCGTTCTAGATGATTCATGGTAGAATTTACAATGACAGGTAAATTCTACGATAACAATCTCAATTTGTGAAGTTGTGTTTAAATGCATGTCATGATTCCAAAAGTGAACCAGATGAATATGACATAGTTTCATAAGTGAACCGGATAGACATATGACATACTGATGTACAATATGTGGGCTTATTGAGGTTGTGCTATTGCGCCATCACTTGCAAATATCTTTATAATGCTATGTTATAAATTTTTGTTATAAAGATATAATGTGCAACATGACATGTTAATGTGCAACATGATGTGATGATATGCAACATGATGTTATAATGTACTATAAGACATAAAAAGTATGCATGCAAATGTGGATGCTTATGAATGAGCTTGTGGTCTAAAGAACCACTGTGGGGTCATGAGTGCACGAATATGATATATTGCATGTGATTATGTTGATGTTTTATAAGACATGAAAAACATGCATGTACATCTGAATGCTCATGAATAAGCAAGTGATTTAAAGAACCAATGTGGTGTTATGGGTGCACAAATATGTTGTGTGGCATATGATAATAATGTTCTATAAGGCATAAAAAATATGCATGCACATGAAATCACTCATTAATAAGCAAGTGGTTGAAAGAAGCCATGGGGTGCTAAAGTGCATCAAAGAATATACATGCACATATAATATAATTACCTCAGGAAAGGGGTATGAGTGTTTGACTGGTTTAGAGGTACTTGTGTAACTACCATGAATGAGTAGTGTGATGTTCATGCCATGAAAGACAATGTAGAAAGCTACCCTAGAGAGGTACTTGGGCTATTGAGCCATGGAGTACCAAATAATAAAATGCATATGTGATGAAATATAATGAATGCTTACTTTAATAAAAATACCCAAATAACCCATTCAGACCGAGCTTACCTTGGAAAGAGTAAGTGGTATAAAACTCAATTGGACCATTATGTTGTTTTTATGAGAGCTAGGCCTCTCACTTGGTCCCTAGCTTTCAGAGTTAGGATTTGGACTACTAATGTGTCATAAGTGGTATGCTCATGTCTTCTGTAGAAGTGTTAGAAGACATCCTGTTTGTTGCCACCACTAGAGGGTTTCTCTCTCTCGGTCATAAACTGCCTCAGTGGAGCTGATTCAGTAAGTCAATCAGAAAAATTAAAATACATAGCATAATAAACACCTAGGTGGTCTCCTTTAATTCGAAGACTTAACGTGTGTGTGCCCGTAGTAGTAGTAAAAAGAGACAAAAGCCTTACACTTTAACACATTTATTTTATGAAAACTTGTATTAATAATACAAATGCTTAATCATAAACATGTTCATGTTTTGAAATTTGTTGCATAGATTTGATTGTTATAATTGTTTATTGGAATACATTATGATATGATGTTGCATTGCACATGACCTAAAAGAATATATGGTTCCATGTAGGCTTATATTTGTATATACATGCATTGTTATTGTGTTCTTACTGAAACTTAATGAGTCTAACTCCTACATCATAACCATTTAGGTAATGAGTAAATGAGTTGGAGCGATGGCGGGATATTGCGGGTGGTGCCAAGAACAAACTATCTAGATATGAGATTAGTACTAAATAGAAAGACTTGTTAATTATTTTGATAATTGTTTATAAATACTTTATTTGATTGATAAATGATTTGACTTAATTTATAAATTGTATTGTCTCTGTTACAGTTTGGATTCAGATTTAATATGAGAATTAGATCCGGTCTCATGTTGTGTTTTAAATACCTATAACCCGCCCAAAATTTTAACCACAATTAAAATAAATGTTTTCTATTGTATTTCTGTTTTTTATAAAGAATTCTTGTCTTTAGTTGTCTCCTTTGTGAACTTAATTCTAGTGGGCTAATATATGTTGGAGATTGCGCATAAGCGGTCCCCCTAGTGCTTTGTCCAGTTAGAGCAATACCATCGATAAGGCCTTGCAAAAAAAAATTGGGTTAAAATTTTAGGGCGTTAAAAAAATAAAGATATCATTGAATAAGTAATGAGTTCATACTAGATTTTTGATATCCTTATTTGCATTATATATGGTCTCCGTGGAATTGCAGTGCCTAAACTCATTTTTTTCATGACCATCTGCCACATAACCTATTGATGATTGCCCAATTGAAAGGAATTAAGATCTACAACATCAACTGAATTCAAGACATAAGAACATATCATATGTGGTATAAACATAAATATAAGTATGCAATATTGTTCAACGAATACGTTGTCACATATCTTAAAAGGATTCAACACATTTTGTTTTTTCAAGAAAGAATAAGCCTCTTCTTTCATATTTTCACATTCAACCATTTGTTATGAACAATGTTAAGCAGTTAGTTTCTCTTAGTCGGTAGAAAAACATGAAGATTATCACTTTGGAGACTCACTAAGAAATATGAGGTAAAGGAAAAAGTCTTTGTTTGTTCATTTCCTACTACCATGTCATGATTGTGATTCTGAATAAGTTTTTCTATGAATCTATATATATGATATATAATTATCATATATGATGCATTTATATTAGATTCAAATGATTTTACATACAAACGTAACAAACAAACAAACAAACATGCAAACTTGACACTTACATCACTAGTCAACAAAGTGTCAATATAGAAATCATACTTTAGCAGCTTTACAACCAGACCCTTTCCATGTGGCTGGTTGTCATTAACCTATTTTTTCTTTCATGTTGTCATAGTTTTCTTTAGGTGGCATATCGTGAAAGACCTAAGATACACATAGAATACAAAACATTAGAGCAATTCATTAAAAAACTCTCGATAAATACATAAAAATAAAAAAATCTTAATGAATATGCACACATATAAAAGCATACACAAAAACACTAATTTTGTAACAAAAAGTACTCAAACATGTGTGCTTTCGCCTATTGTGGTCAACCTCACCACATATACTACACTTGTATGGCACAACATCCCTTGTTGTTGTTATTCGCCTGTTCACCTTAAGTCACCATAGTTTACGCACCACCTTCAGTGGATAGACTGAAATAAGAGTCAATGGAGAGTTGTGTGGGACATTATCAGACACTGGGAGGAATGAAAATGTATGATATGCATGTAGATATGATTCAACTTTGAAGTACTTATCACAGTAATCATTTGGTAGCTTGCCCTGATATAAAATACATGTAACCACATGTTCACATAGAATTTCACTCATTTGTCATTATTCATAAGAGCATTGCATCTTCTCAAGATCAGCATTATAATCGTGAGATCAATCATGGGCCTCATATAAACATCATTGACAATGTACGACAATCACATGTAATTGTTTTGTCTTTCTCTTCTATGCCTCTACCTTTTCTTTTATCTCAGGCACAACAACACCTGACATTTTTTATCTGATATTCTTTCTTTTCTCAAACAATGTCACCAGCATAAAACAAAGTCTCTTCAAAAGAGGTACTAGGGGCTTGTCATGTATGGAGAGAATCTAGAAATTAAAGCACTTTGTTATATTAGATGTCAAACACCTATATCTTTTTCTTAAAAAGTGAGATGCAGCCCAAAACTTCAGTTTTACATCGATGTCAGTATAATTATATGCAGATCATGCTCCTGAATTTTTTCAAGAAAATAGTTGCACTATCATTTCGTGGCTGCTAGAGCTACGCACCACCAAAGTACATTCTAAATTTCTTAGAAAAGTTTTTTGTCAAGTGTTTCATGCAATATCCAACATGACATCTAGGAAAGGTATAGGAGGCAACATACTTTAGCCCTAGGTTCATATATGAGATAATATTAAATTATGTTTGCTCACTAAACTTGTTAAATTTCTTAATTGTTGTTCCAGAGACTCTAAAAAACACTTTATGACTCTTTGAACTCCTTATTTACCACTGCAAATGCTATCGAAAATATATCACCACAATGATCAATACTATGAGCCAACAATAATATGTTCATGTATTTTTCTTTTAAGAATATAGAATCTATCGTAAGAACTAGAGGTCATAATTTTAGAAATTCATTGATACATGGATACAAGGATAAGAGCATGTACATAAATCAATCTTTTTTATTAGTATTAATAAACTATATCATTCCTAGGTTTATCGTCATCAAATGATGTAGACCAAATCATAGGCGGGCCCGACCCAACTCCAAGGATCCAAAATATATAAACAAATCCAAGTGTGGCTGATCCAAACTCAAAATCCAAGCTCTAATTGCTCCAAGTTATGGGATCCACACAGGAACTCAAAATCCAAGTGCGCTCTATTTAATGATGTTATTAAGTGAAAGTGGGACCCACATGGGATCTCTCCACTGGAAAACTACATGGAAGAACATGTGGGCGCCACCCTCTTAGCACTCCTAAGGTCATTAAGCCTTCTCAATGGAACTTGTGCCGCCCTTTGGGTTTCCACCTTAATGGAGATTGGAAGCCCCAAGTGATTCTTGTGAAATAGGAACTACATTGAATGAGCCAAGGAAGGTAACATCTAAGGAGTAGGTTTATCTATGTTTAGGTATTTTCTAAATTAAATTGCTTTATATTATTTGTGGCCTTAATAAGGCTCATTCTAGCCTATATATAAAGGTGCATTTTGTGTAATCAGGATATGAATGAAATCTAGAATTATTCATTTTCTCAAACTCGTCTTCCTCTTCTCTTTCTATTTCACATCCTTTTCTCTTTATTGGGTGTCTTCTCTCTCTCTCTCTCTCTCTCTCTTTCTCTCTCTCTCTCTCTTACTGTAATATCCAATATTTTTTTAATTTTTTCTATTATCTCAATAATGGTAATTTTGAGGCATTTTTTATGACTTTCGAGTATTTAGTTGCCTTCTTATGGGGTTTTCAAAAGAACAATGTTTATTTCATTGAAATCAAAGTTATATTGAGCTCGGTATGCGCCTGAAAAGTTTTAGGAGCATAGTGGACAATACAGGTATTTTTTAGGGTATTTTCATCCTAGAAGACATAGTCATCTAACCCAGAGTTGACTCAGCTTAGTCAATTTCATGGGAAATACATCCAAAATTTTTCAATTTGTTGGGAGTGGCATTTTTGTAGTTTCTAATTTTAAGAAAGGCTAGAAATGAATTTAATGAGCTTATTTGGCTAAAAAAAAATTGGGGGGCATTTTGGTCTTTGCGACTGAGATAGCATCTGCATCTATTACCTGGCTCAGCCAACCCCCAACAGGTCAAACCTACCAAGGTAAACTATACTCAGTCAAGTGACTGCAACCTTCTTAGCTATTTGGTTATACCAACTAGGTTGGGACCCAGTTACCTCAACTAGTGGGCTAACTAGGAGCCCATGCTTCTCCAACTAGACCCAGACCTTTTTACCTAGATCTAGACTCTTTTTGGCCCATATCTATACCCATTTTTGAGATCCTATTTGAACTTCCAAGATCCATGCCCTTCATTTTCTCTCTCTTGGTGCATAGTTCTTCTTCTCTCTCTCTCTTTCTCTCTCTCTCTCCCTCCCTACACCACCAACTTCTTCCTCACCTTGGTGAGTCGGATGTTGGATTTGTGTTAAGCTGTAAACTTGATTGGAGTCTAGTTTGGCTTGTTGACCTATCCATGTTCTCTATCATGAGATGAGAGGTCAAGTTTTATGCTAAGACATGTGTTTTGTCTCACCCCTACTTACTTTATGTTTTTCAGGTATCCACAGGTAGGCATGCTTTGGTGGCGATTGATGTAATAAACTTGAGTATCTCAAGAGCTGGATCATGTACCCATTCTAGTCTTGGGGCTTTTGTTTGTTTTGAGACTTGTACATGTTATGAATTTTGATATTTGTAACTGGATTATATATGAATATACTTTCTTTTGGATAGAATGAAAAAGCTTAGTTGGATTTTAACTCTTGAGTTCAATCTAGTATTTAGAATGTTTTCCCTTCAATTGGTTTTTATAAACTAAGTTTTCTTCTATTGTGTTCTTTTTTAAATCATCTTTAAAAAAAAATTGGTCTAGATTTTCGGTTGCGTCACACTTACCCCATTCCAAGTCCTTGCCCACTAACTCGTCTCACCCTTTCTAAGGTCTCTACCTTACCAACTAAAGGTGATTAGATCCTCAATGGGTCTAAATTGCCTAAAGACTAAGAACAATCAACCAACTCCATTCGATTCATGTGGAATGCATCAACTACTTGGAGGAATCAACCCTGCCTAGCCAATCCAGCGAAACATTGCCAACTCCGGATTAACCAAACATTTAGAAAGCCTTAGCATACTTGGACCTAGTTGTGTAAGTCGTTAAAACCCCTTCCTTAAGTGTTTACCAAGCCTAGAACCCCCTAAATCAAAGTCTGTCCAGAACCTATTTTCAGATGAAGTTGAAATTTTGTCAGACTTGCCAAAGTCGCCCAACCCAAACCATAGATCATCCACATCTGAAATTGTGATCCAAGCTTCCTTAGGATATCGAGTTCAGACCCACCAAAAATCATGATTTTATCATATGTCTGTGTTGAGATATAAATTTTACAAACCGGGTTTGTTTTCCATAAATCAGTCCAACCTGCAAAAAACCTATTCTGACCTGTAACTTGTCCTATTTATCTTTCCCGGATTATAAACCCTAGAGTCTCACACGAAATGCACAGAAAGAGTCTGAGTCCAACTAGGATACACCTCTTCAAAGGCTTATCCACGCGTTTGACGAGATCAGACAAGACACCAAAGTATCATTCTAGGTGGGATTGCATATTAGAGTGTCATCCCAAGGTAGGATGGAAAAATAGAGTGTCGTCCCATGGTAGGATGGCACACCAGAGTGTCATCCCAGGGTAGAACAACACTCTAGTATGCCATCCCAAGGAAATTTTGGGTGTCTACACTTCTCACGTGCTTTTAACATAGTTTTGAAAGATAATCTCACTTCACACTTCATATTACTTCATGCATCACTTTCCATATACATTCCACTTACTAGTAACTATGGGCAATATTTGATAACAAATTAAGGGGTCCAATTATCTATTTGGGTCAGACCACATAAGGACTAGTTTGCATATGGAACCAAGTGTTGGTTTACAAAATTGCATATGAAACCTTAGTCCCACCTAAGCCCTGATTAAGATCCACAAATTTTTTTTGTTTAAAGAATAAAAATAGTATTTTACCATATTATCAATATATATATATATTATTTTATTAGGTAAGGACTAGGTCAAGTTTTTATGTAAATCTGACTTAAAATTTACAAGGTTATCTAACCAACTACAAAATTATCTAAAGAAAAACAAGAAATGAAGAAAATAAAAAATTAACTAAAATTTAAAGGAAAGAAATAACATATTTCATATTCCATTCAACAACTTCTCAATTACAAAGGTCCCTCATCTATAAATAGATGAGATTTTTTCCTAATTCTAAATCAAGTAAATTACCTAATCTGATAACCTTCCAAAAAGACAACACTTATCTTAAAGATATGAATCATGCATAGTGATTCAATATCCAAATATAATGATCTAAAATCTAAAATGGATCAAAATGAATTCTTATAGACCCCATTTCTTCTACTCTACTCCTGCAACATTATCATCGGGTTGAAGAAGACTTGCAAGTTTGAATCCCGCTTGCACTTTTTCAAATTCTGATCCACCTTGTGGGTTATGATCCACAATATGGAACAGGATCTCGATGCAAATCTGTAAATTGAATGAACCAAGCATGATCAACCCTAACATGCATATTGAAACCAAAAATATTATTTTCAAACCAAACAAAGTCACATGAGATGTCTCCAAAGTAAAATAGGTCAAATGAATTTGGAGCAGATGCCTAAGACAAAATTTGGATCTAAACAAATTTTTTATGGACCCGGGTCTTCTACTCTACTCCTGCCTTGGGTTTGCATAATTACTATCAAACCTAGGTATGAGTTTTTCTATAAAAGATCTAACAAGACATCAGTTTAGATCCAATACCAGCACCTCTTAATCGAGGACTCGAGTCCAAAGCCATGCAATTAGGGCCAAGGCCCAATTTGTTTCTAAGCAAGTTTGTGGCCTGAATTCCACTTATGGTTATGGCTATCAATAATGGTACTTCTTTCTTGTACCATGAACGTGAGAGTAGTATTGGAGTTTGATTTCCCCATCTTCATGCCCCTCTTAAATCTTATAATGCAAGTTGTTTTTATCAAACCTGACCTTATAGATGGATTAACACTACAAGAAAAATGTGTAATGGCGATGAATGCTATTTGTCGCTAATCCGTCGTTGTACATGTTTACGACCAATTTTGCAATGGACTAGCGACAAATATCATCCGTTGCATAACCCTAGTCACTAAATTGTGACAAAATTTATCTGTCGCTATGTTGCGACGGATCATGTACGTCACAAATTCATCGTTAAACAAAGATCGATTTGGTTAAGCGGCGGAATTTAATATGTCGCTATTTCCGTCGCTACCATTTATCGATGGATGAATATCTGTCGCTAATGTCTGTCACTAATTAGCGACGGAGTAGCAACGACTTAAATTCCGACGACTACCTCAAATTGGCAACGGAGCAGCGACGGATATTATCTGTCGCTGCTCCATCGCTAATTTGTTATAAAAATTTTAAATATTTTTTTTAAATATTTTGAAAATCAAGAAAAATTTCTTGTACAATTCATATATCCTGCTTATAAAAAAAATAGTACAAATAAAAAATGCATACAAATTAAATAGAAATGCTAAGTTAAGCAAACTTTAACTACCAAGTACAGTCCTTGCGAAGTTATAATTAGTTACAAGTTTGTCAAACAAATTAAACAAAAAAATCTAATCCTTGCCAAGATTTTGGGCATCACCCTCTTCATTTTCTCGATCTACCCCTTCCTCCATGCCTCTATCAGTTCCTCTACGCTGATCATCTCTATCATCCTACAAAAGAGAATCAAAATATTAGTATTTATAAACAAAACATAATGAAATAAATTACATGCAATCCATCTAATCTAATGCAACAAAGTAAATGGCTGAATGACAAATAGACTAGTAATAAACGGAAGGACATTAACAAAATTATAAGAAAAAATTTATAGCAACTCAATCATGCATACCTGACGGGTAAATGAGCTCATGTTGAATGCAGATGAAATTCTACTTTCTTGAAAAAAGTTACACAACTCATTACGGATAAGGTTGGGAATGACTTTATTTAAAAAGTGTTGCATTTTGTCCTCAAGACGTTGATAAACACCATCCCAAGACATAGTAGGGTCAATGAAACATTGGGAGTTGATGCTGGTGGGAGAACTATGTGAGCCCGGGCTGTAGGAGGCAACGACTGGTATGGTGTTCATGTTACTCCCAAACCCGAACGCACGACCCTTTTTGGGTTCACCTGTAGCAGTCACCCATACTGCAGGATCAAAAGACGGATGCTGAGTGGAGTCATCGCCATATCGTTGTATTATTTGTTGCTTGTATGACTCCTACAAAATAATAATTAGAATATGAATTAAGAATTAAGAATTAAGAATTATAATATTTATGATAACATAATTCAAAGTAACTTGTATATTACAATGTTTATTAATACAATAAATACATAGCATTGTCGCTCTCACCTTCTCTGATACAAAATCTCCCGTGCTCTTACGTTTATGTGTTTCAACAAACACATCCTTATAAGGCATAATGCTTCCTTTTTCTGTTTCCTGCAATGTGATATAATATAAAAAATTGATTAATAAGTATGCATAAATACTCATAAATTTAACAATATATATATATATATATATATATATATATATATATATATATATATATATATATATATATATATATATATATATTGATGACTTATCATTTTCTTCTGGTGGCTCCCAAAAGTCCTAGATCCACCTATGCGTAGATGTGCATCGGGCATCGCTGATCGGTTTTGTGCAGCCTTTGTTGAGCAGTTTCAAAAATCATTGCTCGCCCACTTGTCGCACATGCCCTCCCAATAATCTCTCCTGACAGTAGCCGGCCCATGGCTCTTCCACTGCACTGGATCATCTATCCCACCAGCTGCTTTTTTTGCTGCAGTCTTTATATTGTGCAGCATGTCGGCAAATTGATTGGCAGTCACCTTCTGCCATACTACCCTTGCGTCATTCTCCTAGTTTGCACTTGCGAAGCAATGAGAGGCCTATAAATACTTTCAGAATGTTAGCACATATTTCAATAAAGCATTGCTTGTTATGATAAATGATTACATACCATGAATGGGGAAATTAAGTTGTCCAACACCTCTCTCGGGTACTCTTTCCATTGCACTATCGGTCCTGGAAGATGATGTAGTAATGACTTCGTAATTTCTTGTGTTACTTCTTGTTACTCAAACCTCGCACTGCACATGAAAAGATACACATTAATAATTGACCGTCAATATACATTTTTTATAAGTTAAATATTGAACAAGTGACAATGAAATACTTATGGTCGACCATCGATATACACTATTTGAATTACTTGTCGTGGGTCACATGGAGAAGACCTTACATCCGGCGTATGTGGGTCATGTGTAGGCAAAACAGCACCTACAGAACAATGAGTTAGAAATTCATATAATGTAAATTTCAACTAATTAAATATATAATTATTTAAATGATATACCTATCGAAGGAGCCCGTGAAGATGAAGGCTCAGACTGGCTACCACTGGGTGCTCGACGATTGTGTCCTCCACGAACCATATTCTAACAAATTAAAATGTAATGGCAATACATTCACATATTGCATTATATTTCAATATATTCAAATCATTCTAATCATTCAGATCAAATTGAAAAAACCTTCATGCTTGACATTCAATAATTGCAACACACTTCAATATATTCAAATCAATACAATACATTTCAATACATTCAAATCATTCATATGAAATTGAAAAAAAAACTTCATGCAAGACATTCAAACATTTCAACACATTTCAATATATTCAAATCAATGCAATATATTGAAATCATTCAGATCATTCATATGAAATTGAAAAAAAACTTCATGCAAGACATTCAAACATTGCAACACATTTCAATATATTCAAATTAATACAATACATTCATATCATTCTAATCATTTAGATCAAATTGAAAAAAACTTCATGCAAGACATTCAAACATTGCAATACATTTCAATATATTCAAATCATTCTAATCATTTAGATCATTCATATCAAATTGAAAAAAAACTTCATGCAAGACATTCAAACATTGCAATACATTTCAATATATTCAAATCATTCTAATCATTCAGATCATTCATATCAAATTGAAAAAAACTTCATGCAAGACATTCAAACATTGCAACACATTTCAATATATTCAAATCAATACAATACATTCAAATCATTCATATGAAATTGAAAAAAACTTCATGCAAGACATTCAAACATTGCAACACATTTCAATATATTCAAATCAATACAATACATTTCCATACATTCAAATCATTCTAATCATTCAGATCGTTCATATAAAATTGAAAAAAACTTCATGCAAGACATTCAAACAATGCAACACATTTCAATATATTCAAATGAATACAATACATTTCAATGTATTCATATCATTCTAATCATTTAGATCAAATTGAAAAAACCTTCATGTAAGACATTCAAACATTGCAATACATTTCAATATATTCAAATCATTCTAATCATTCAGATCATTCATATCAAATTGAAAAAAACTTCATGCAAGACATTCAAATATTGCAATACATTTCAATATATTCAAATCATTCAAATCATTATAATCATTCATATTAAATTGAAAAAAACTTCATGCAAGACATTCAAACATTGCAATACATTTCAATATATTCAAATCATTCTAATCATTTAGATCATTCATATCAAATTGAAAAAAACTTCATGCAAGACATTCAAACATTGCAACACATTTCAATATATTCAAATCAATACAATACATTCAAATCATTTATATGAAATTAAAAAAAACTTCATGCAAGATATTCAAACATTGCAACATATTTCAATATATTCAAATCAATACAATACATTTTTCATACATTCAAATCATTCTAATCATTTAGATCATTCACATCAAATTGTATTACAAGTTGTATTTCACTAGCTCGTGAATAACTCATCATCACTTGTCTGACTTTCATAGTCTTCTTCCTCCTCCTCTTCGTCACCATCTTCTTCTTCTTCATTTAGCATCTATCCACTTCGTATATTATTTGGATCATATTCTTCTATGCATGTGTCATCAGGCAATAGAGATATGATATGCATACCATGTGCGACATCGTGACCATAAGAGAAGTCATACATATCATCTGATTGATAGTATTCATCCTCTTCATCAATCTTGTCTTCCTGTAACTGATCATACTCGGGGTATAGTTTAGACTTCACCTTACAAACTGCCCACCATTCATTTCTATCTGACTTCCTTGTAGTCGGATATGATGTATAGTACACTTGTTGAGCTTGTGAGGCTAATATGAATGGTCTATATGTTCCAAACCTTGACTTACCATTCACCTCTACAATGCCTGAGACTTTGTCGACTTTAGTTGTTGTGGGATCAAACCATTGACACTTGAATAAAGTTAACCTGTTATTTGTGCCTAAGTAAGTCAACTCCATTATTTCTTCTATAACACCGTAGTAGTCATATTCATTTTCACCATAGCTTCTACCCTTGATGCACACGCGACTAATCATCGTTAACTTGTTGACACCGTAGTCTTTTATATGAAAACGATAACCATTTACGATGTACCCGTTGTAACACTGCACAACTTTAGACAGACCATTCTGTAAATCACATATTCCTTGATCTTTAACATCACCATGGTGAATCTACAAGCACAAACAAGGACTATGATCACGACAAGTATCTTATTGTTGTATAAAGGAAAAAATGTATACAATCGTCCTTTCCAACTCTTTCAACCATGCCACAAATTTATTTTCATGTTCTTTCTGTAAGCGGATCAGACCTGACCTTGTCTTACGTCTACAAATTGAAGAGAGAAAGGTTCATCTATTAGATCTTCAGGCACGTGTAAGAGATGAGGTTGACCACCAGCAGCAGGAAATTATGGCTATTCCTAATAGGCCTTATTGAAAGTTTGTGCGTCAATGTGAACGTCAAAGGGTGGAGCTCATGAAGCAGGTACAACTCTCCCAAAGGGATGCAAGAGAAAAACAATTGAAAACTGTGTTCCAGTGGCGCAAAAAGCTTTTTGAAGCTCATTGGGCAATTCGTGATGCACGGAAAGTTCGTAACCGTAGAGTAGCTAAATATCATGAAAGAATGCTAAAAGATTTCTCAAAGATGAAGGATGAAGACCGAACCAAGAGAATGGAGGCTTTAAAAAACAATGACGTGGATAGGTATCGTGAGATGCTGTTAGAGCAACAATTAAATTCATCTGTACATAAACCTAACCTAACATTTCTCACTTCCAAAGTGAAGTTCTGATGAATATGATCAAAGTGCCTCCAAGCTTCTGCGTCAACAGGATGTGTGATCTTGTCTTCATCATGTCAAACTTTATTTGCATGCCATATCATTTGTTTAGCTGTCCTCGAAGACATATAAAGACGTTGCAATCTAGGGGTGAGAGAGAAGTAGCAGAGTGACTTATATGACACTTCTTTTGACCTTGTGCTACCATTTTCCTTTGTCTTTGGCTTGAACCGAGGATATCCACATGATGGACATGATCTATTTTTTTCTTGATCTTTAAAATACAACATGCAGTGATTGGGACAAGCATCTATCTTTTGATACCCCATACCTAGAGCATTGACCATAACCTTCACACAATAGAGATTTTGTGGCAATTTTTCATCTTTGGGCAACATACTCTTCACAATAGAGCACAGACGGTCAAAACATGATTGACTCAAATTAAACTCGCACTTCAAATTCAGTAGTTGAAGAACTGCAGACATGATAGTGTGACTCTCACAACCATTCCACAATAGTTTATCAACATTTCTAAGTAAGTCATAGAATGTACTAGCTGTATCGTTTGTTGCTTCTTCCTCTATCCTAGTTGGTGCATCACTATGTCCCACAGCAGAACTCATTTTCGGTCCTGTGACATCAAATATCAGGTCCACATATGGATTATCGTGCACCACATCCACCCTTGCATCATAATTATTTCAAAATTCTTCACCATGAAGCGTCCAATTTTGATAATCACTAACAAAACCCTTCCTGTATAGGTGATGTCTAACGCCATGAGGTTCTACAAATCGATTGTTCTTACACATCGTGCAGAGGCATCTGATCCGATCGGTAGGATCCACTGTACTGACACTTGCCGTTGTGAATTCAATAAAATTGTCGACACCATCCATATATTCATGCGACACCTCATTATCAACTATCCTATGATACATCTATTTACGGTTTGCAGTCATTTTGTCCTAAAATATTACATATATTTTCATCACTAGTTAAAAGAAAATCTTAATAATGCTATGATGGCACAAATATAATCATTTGAACAAAAAATTCATGATACAATTTCACATAGAAGGCATAATCAAATGGAAAATAACTTCATGCAAGCATAGATACAAAAACATCAAACATTGCAATGCATTCAAATGATTCATATCAAAATAATATCAAACATGTACCTACAGCAAACACACTCCAATATCCCGCTAACTACTATCATGCCTAGCATGAAATCCGTACTCCAAAAATAAGAACACTTCTATTCTCATACATTAAAGTCATGCTCAGCATGATCTCCAAACTCTATCAAAGCAGTCCTAGATATCCACAACTAAGTGAGTGTGTGAATAAAAAAGTGTTGCATCTAATAAATTAAATAACATGTGATATGCTTGCATCACCTACTCACCTCGGGTATTTACCCGATTTGAATTATTTTTCACCGGAAATCTTTTACAAGCACAGTGCTCAGAGCTCCTTATATTTACTGAAAAACAGTAAAACCTGCTAAAAATCACACCAGAAACTTAATTGAATGCTAAAACAGATTAAAACAAAACAAAACCAAAATCGAGGCACCCCTTTGCTTGTCAGAAAATCATAGTGGCACCCCCCTGCCTATCAGAAAATCACAAAGGCACCCCCCTGCCTGTCAAAAACACAGAGAGACAGGGGGGCTATGCCCCTTGCCTATCGAAAAACCTGAGTGGCAGGGGCTAAGACCCTTGCCAGACTGTAGGAGGCAGAGCCTTGCCCTCCCTGCCGAAAATTCCAAACGGTAGGGCCGAAGCCCCCGCCAGACGGGAAAAGGCAGGGCCTCGCCTTGCCTGCTAGAAAGACCAGAGAGGCAGAGGCCTCGGTCTTTGCCTAACGGAAGGAGGCAAAGGCCCCCGCCTGCAGATAAACAAAGAGGCGGGGGGCAGAGCACCCCCTACCTGTCAGAAGCACACAGAGGCAAGGGGCTTCGCCCCTTGCCTATCGAAAAACTCGAGCGGCAGAGGAGGCCTCTGCCATACGGTAGGAGGCAGGGCCTCGCCTTGCCTACCGGAAATCCCGAATGGAAGGGATGAAGCCTCCGCCAGATGGGAAGAGACAAGGCCTTGCCCTACCAACTGGAAAGATATGAGAGGCAGGGGCTGAGGCCTCTGCCTGACGGGAGGAGGCAAAGGCCTCCGCTTGCCAGAAAGCCCGAACGACAAGGCAGAGGCCCTTGCCGAACTGGAGGAGCGAAGAGGAAGAAGACAAATAGAGAGAGGGGGGGTCTCCACCTGTGGGGTCGTTAGACAGGGGATGCCGGTGGCGGTCGGGAAATATAGCGGAGAGAGAGAGAGAGAGAGAGGACAGGCAGTTGGCCGGGGGCCGACGGGAGGCAGGCCGGGGACGACAGATGTCAGGCCAGGGACGACGGATGTCAGGCCGGGGGGAAACGGGAGGCGGGCCAGGGGGTGGCGAGAGGCGGGTCGGGGACGACGGATGCTAGGTCGAAGACGATGAATGTCGGGCCGGGGACGACGGATGTCGGGCCGGGGGGGGGGGGGAACGGGAGGCGGGCCGGGGGTGGCGAGAGGCGGGTCGGGGACGACGGATGCTAGGCCGGGGACGACGAATGTCGGGCCTAAGAACGACGGATGTCGGGTCGGGAGGTGGCATAGACGAAACAAAAAAGAGAAAAAAATAGGGATTTACGAGAAAATTAGCGACGAATTAGTGACAGAAAGTATTCTGTCGATAATCCATCGCAAAGTAGCGACGACTTAGCGACGAAATAGTTCTGTCGTTGATCCGTCGGTAAGTTGCAACGAATATGGCGACAGAATAAATTTCATCGTTAATCCGTCACTACGTTGCGACGGATTATCGACAGAATACTTTCCGTCACTAAAATTGCAAATAACTGGTATTTTAGCGACGAATATCTTTTTCTCGCTAATCCGTCGGCGTTTTGCGATGGATTTTTTCTGTCACAAATGGTCGTCGCTAATTAGGGTTTTTCTTGTAGTGTAAGCATGGTCAATTTAATAACAATCGACCCTTGAATGATTTTTTCTTTTGACAAAAAATATGATAATTTTTTCTTTTGTTAAGTATTGATATTGAATCACCAAAAAAATCCTATACTAGTTCTATTTCGGCAATTTAAATGTCGATCTTCAATAAATGAATTATTTAGATCACATAAATGGATTTGATGAAAACAAAGTGCATCAATGAAATCCCAAGGATGCACTGAGATACAAACAAGCCATTTTCTTGATTTAAAGTGACCGGAAACGGTGATACTTAAGAAAAACAAAATGGAAATGTTTCTCTCTAACAAAAAAAAAAAGGAAATGTGAGAAATATGAAAAATCCAGCTACTACGAAGCTTACGAGGCTTTATCCCCTATTTGTAAGAGCACATTTAGCATGACCCATTATTCATGCAATGGTTTTTACTTTTTATATCAACAAATAACGCATAAGAGATTTTCATGAGTTGATGAAGCTGCTATTGGGCAGTTGTCTAATTTTGGCTTGAGATTTGAGTTCTTTTCATGGCTTCAGTGGGTTACGTATCACAAATTGAGCATGAGCAGTGAGTACCAGATTGGGCTCACCAAATAAGTAACGTAACCTTATCGGGATATATATGGGACCAGGAGGTTCCATAGCCCATTTGCACCCACACATGGTTTACATATTTCAGAAAACATTTGGGTCTAGTGTGGGTAAAACCATCTCTGAAGATTGGACAAATTAGATGGATCTATCCACGTCTGACTCAATTCAAGCTCAAGTGAGCTACCATTTCTATAGTGATCACTATAATGTATAGCACAGATTAAATAACATGTATTGAAAATGCATGGTGGGCTGGCAACATGACAGCTAGATGAGAACCAAAACCATTCTTAGAATGTGGGCATGTCCAACACTTGGCCTAATTAAAGTTGATTAGGTAGACCTAACTTAGTTTTGCAATAATAAATAAGTATTGATTTCAAGAAGGTCAATAAAGGCACATTCTTTTGCCATGAGAAGCGCAAACACAGGAATAGATTTGTGCAAACTAATTGTGTGTTAGCTTTTTCTGCATAAGCCTGTTCTGCAAAAATGGATACACAGCTTAGTCATGGCTGGGGAATGATATTAAGGGCACTGGTATCATCAATTATTTAAAACTTCACTTGTTTTTGGTTTATTTTATGTCACGGAGATACGACCATTTTTATGAAGTTTTTAATATGACTAGTATATAATTAAGGGGATACGATATGGTCGACCAAGATTGATTTGTCTATATGAGATAGACATCGATCGGTCTGCAAAAATAGCTGACATAGGGGTGTGTCATCGAGCTGAGCTGAGCTGAGCTGAGCTTAGCGAGAATTAAGTTGTTCAGCATTGGTTTGTTAGAGAATATCAAGCTCTCCACTTCGCTTCAAGCTTAGCCATCTGTGCTTAAGATTGGTCTGGATCTCTTTTTGTTTTTCGCTTTTAATATTCTTTTGATAGGCAAGCCGGCCTGGGGTAACCCTTGTGGGATTCGACCATGAGATCCCTCGGTTATGATAGTGAGACTTAACTATGCAGCTGCCCGGTATCAAGGTTAGGTGAATAAGAACAGAGCATTCACTTGAAGACGCATATATATATATATATATATATATATATATATATATATATATATATATATATATATATATATATATATATATATATATATATATATATATATAGTAGAGCCTGTGAAGATTAGTGCTTGATGAGTTTTTTTACTCTTCTAGTGTTTTTTCACAGTTCCGACTCCATAAATGTGTTGGGCATAGTCGATTTGATTTAGGAGGAATCCACACCTAGACCATTGTTTTCGGTGAAAAAAATGATATTTTGAGCCTAAAAAATTTATAAAGATTTTAGACCGATTGATTTTTTGAACTTTATAAAAACCCACCAATGTGTCAGAATCAAACACTTCAAGCTGATCCCTATAACATCAAATACATAGATGGAAATTTAAAAATGAAATGAAAAGAAAAATCATAAAAAACCCATCAAGTACATATCAGAAGCACTTAATATTCAAACAATATATATATATATATATATATATATAAATAAATAAAGAAATGGGTAGGTGCGAAATTGATACGTGCTAAATGGGGTTTTCTGCCCTTCCAGGAATGCATACTTGGATTGTGTTTTAGATGAAAAAAAATGATATTTAGAGCCTCGAAAGTCTACAAAGATTTGGGACCGGTGATATTTTAAACCTTATAAAAACCCACCCGTGTGTTGGAATTGAACACTTCAATAAATTCCTATAAAATCAAGTACATATGGTCAGAATTTTAAAATAAAAGGAAAAAACCCTGAAAAACTCATTTAGCACCTATCATTTCACACCTACCCATTATTCTATATATAGACAAAATGCAAAGTAACATGAAACAAAACAAACCAAGAAAATTATCTCTAATTTACATTTGATTAAGCTAAACCGCCATTTTGACACCCTAAACAAAATTGCAAGCAAAGGACAAAACTCACAAATGGCTAAACAAACGACAAACACTGGTTAAATGGCACACTAATAATGCACTCAGGTGGTTAACAACCTCTCTCTCTCACACTCGATTTAACACCGCAGAGGTACACTTCTCAGCATAAAATCATAATTTTTGAGATTTGTAATTTTAGTACTTTGTCAGCCATTAATTTTTTTGTAGCTCTTAAAATTCCTACTTACAAATTTTAATCACATAATTCAAAATTTATTTTTTACTTAGTGTTTGGATATACCCACTTGTCCAGATAAACAACATAATCTGGGAAATTGCATTATGGAGCAAGATGCATTTCCCCAGCCTATCCTGTTTATCAGGATAAGTGGGTGCATCCAAAGAAACCATGTAAATCATACCTAACCATCTAATCATCTGATTGGACAGTATTAGACGGGTGCACTGGATCATACAAAACCCTGGTAAGAGAGAGAGAGAGAGAGATGTCAAGCTGACCCAAGAAGAGATTTGGTGATGCATGAACCTCGCTGGATTGAGCTTGGATTCTCCTATATACTTTTCTTAAAAAAAAAGAGAGAGAAAGCATATATGGGAAAATTCTATTTAGGGGCGACTATTTTTCACATAATTTAAAAAATGGGCTCACACTTTTGAAATTTCTGATATTGGCCTCTATTTCCTTGTAAACTGCCAAAGGAAGAACCCTTCACAATCAAATGTTCAAACCATTTACCCGTCTTTTTATGAGGATGAAAGTGTTTTTTCAAAGGACAATATAGAAAAAGAAAAAAAAGAATCATGCTTCCCAAGATGATGAATGAGGCCCATATTCGACAGTTTTCAGGAAATGTATGGTCAATATCAGGAATTTCAGAAAACTGATGCACTTTTTTGGGATTAGGGACAAAAAATGGGCCCCTAAATGAAATTTTTCCCAGCATATATACTTCAAGCAATGTGGGAGTATACGCACAAGCAGGTAGTAGCTGAACCGTTCCCACCTTAGTAGATAGCATTTGTGTGTGTTGAGTATAAGACAAAGTGATAGTGGGCCCTTGTATTTTGGATTGGCATGTATCCAACTTATCCTATGTTTTTGCACAAGAAGACAATGCATGAATAATTGCACATCAATTCTTAGCACAAACCTGTCTAGCAAACTTTCTATGCACTATAAAACCTGGACTGGAATATGCAGGTTTTACTGCAGATTCCCTATAATCACAGTTAATTTATAAGAGAACATAATTGCATATAAAAGGAATGAAATGCATGCACAAAATATTTCAAATATAAGTTTTATAAATCATTAATTACTTTAAGAAAACATGCATTGTTCAAAATCAATATACACATATATTTATCATGAAAAAACATATTAATGCATAATGGATTTTTCAAACAAACATCAATAAGTAGCTCACAAAAGAGTTTCTCATATATAAAAGCGAATAAATTTTCACATAGATTTTTTATTGAGAACAAAACATTTTTATACAGCAGAAAATATAATGATTCAAATCATTCAATAAATATCAAGACAAGACAAGTATGACGAACATGAATTAATCAATTATTTCATTTCTAAAAGCAATGTTAACCATACAACTAATGTATATATGAATGACTGATAAAAGACAAATACTAGCCAACTAAGGGCATACAAAGGCACATTTCAACATACACAATCAAAGTCCACTAGAGACAACTTAAAAAAACCAACAAAGGGTTTGCAATAAATATAAAAATAATAGAATTTATTGATACCAAAAGTATCAAATCTATGTGAAGAAACATCTCGGAAAAAGGAATGCATTTTCATGTCCAAAAGGAAATCACGTAAAAACTCAATCGTATTATTCAGAACCAGAGTCGGTTTTTCATGTTTGTTTTGAACTTTATAAATTGAAGATGTGACTCAGTTTGCCATGTTTGTTTTGTGTTACAATAACTTGAACATCCAAAACCTTTTTTAGATTGTGTTTTGGATCCGGTATCATTCATTGTTAGTTATAATTTAAGATAAAATTCAAATCTAAATGAATTGGTTGCAAAAATAAATGCATTTGAATAAATAAATATTTAGTTCAATATCAATTCATGGCTAAATTAGTATTTAATTCAATATAAAATCATGGTTCTATTGGATACAAATACAATTCGGTTGAATTCAAGAATTTTCATATCCAACTTTTTTACATTGAGAGAGAGTCACAAGATATGGTTGGTAACTACTTTCATGGGAATTAAAGCCGCATGAAGGGAGGTGTGACTTCAAAGCCCATCAAATGTCTTTTTGACCGGGATTATTTTCTCATTGACTTAGGATAATAGATCCCATGCTTGATTTATACGTGTTGTTAAACGGGAAAATGTTCGTTTTCATATGAAAATAAATCACTTTCCTGACTTTCCAAATATGGCCTAAAGGTTCCACTGCAACCTTAGGCATGATGTCTCCGCTAATGAATGGATCTATTCAAACTACACATCTAACAGGATTATGAGGGATCCAACAATGCATTTTGGCCTCAAAAGATAAGCGTAGATCAGATGCTGAATCTCTAGGTAACTGGTAAAAATTGTTGTCTTAGTGAGCGAAGAGATTAATGCCCAGGCTAGGTTCATCTGATCTAAACACTGAACCTCAAAACCCAAGGAAGCCAAAAATTCATGTTAAGATTTTATGACTCGAGTAATTTTAGGGTTTCAAAGTAAATAAATCTTTATAAAATTTACATGTTGATTTTTTTTGGCAATTAGCCTATGGATACAAAATGATTTAGAGAGAGAGAGAGAATCTTATCCCAATTCTTTGCCATGTCAAATGTGGGGAACATGGATGGCGATAGCAATTATGGATGATCCATTTTCATTGCAAGGTGAGTTGTATGGGCATTATGCTCTCTCTCTCTCTCTCTCTCTCTCTCTCTCTCTCTCTCTCTCTCTCTCTCTCTCTCTCTTCATTTGTTGTTATCTAAAATAATACATGAGGCTTGTCTTGTAGCCACTAAGAATTTCTTAATCGAAGAAACAGTTGTCAACCAAAGAGTCCTATATCCATGGAACTCAGCACATTTTCCATGAAACCGAAAAGCTCACAATATATGGTCATAAAAATTTCTGGTTACACCAATATCCCACTGCAACACCGTCAACTTGTGTACCCTTCATTTTGTCGATATATAATGCAATAATGCCCTTATAATTCTTATATCATCAAGCATAGTAGCTATAGTTTATGATCTAATTAATACCTTTAAAATTCTTATAGCATCATAGTTCATCATTGTTGATGTCATGGTTCCTTTAATAGTGGTAATTGACTTGGGCTCTTTTGTTAGTAATTAACCACCTTGGGCTGAGTATGCAAATGCCATGTAGACAATGATGCTGGAATGAATTTTTGTTATAATAAAATCTGAAACTTAGCAACACAGGGATTGTGGGCCAGTGTAGCGTGGCGTTTATTATTGTATGCAAGGCATGAAAATACCCAATACAAAAGCTCGATTGTCATGTGTATAAAATTTGTCGCAACTTGTGCTGACAGCAACATTCATCACGCCAACAGGATTTGAGAGTACTGGGGGAGGGGCATGATTGACTTCAGGCCAGGGCCACAGAAAATCGCTAATGTGTGCACACTGATTTTCTGTGTAAAACACAAACACAGAAAATCCCTGTACAGTTTTGTGTGACCGAGTACTTTGTAAACTACTTGCTCTCTCTCTCTCTCTCTCTCTCTCTCTCTCTCATTTGACGGAGTTAGGCCAGCATTTTGCTCTTTATTAATTCCATGATTCATTAAAGGTAAGATTCTTGTGTGCTAATCGCATCAATTATTGGATTGTTAACAAACAAATTGAAAATGACTCAACAGAAGCTAATAGACAATTTTAAAATGGCTCACTTTCCATCATTAATCTTTTTAAATCGAGTGTGAGCTCACTAATGGCCCAACCATCATTACAGGTGGTCCCTTAATCTCTAATCCAGCAGACGACTAATTGCGGTCTCTCTCTTTTCCAGAATACTTGAACCCCACTTGCACGGTTGGCATGACGAATAATCTTATACATTATCAACACTAACAATCATTGCAGCGGTATAAGCTACTTAATTGCCATGTTGTGTATCATTGTTCTTGTGGAATATGATATTCATAAGTCAATACCTGTTTTTTTTAAGATGATCAATCCTCATTCCTTGCATTACGAAAACTAGTGGCAATTCCTTAGAAAGGTCCCAGGTTTGTAGCTGGGCTGGCTGCTCGATGGAGGAATTGTTTGCATGTGGTCCCACTCCCCCGTGGGTGAATTCTCGGTAGCTTCCTTTTGCCTTGATTTGAAGAGACTAAGGCCAACCCATTCCTGGTGGGTACAATGTGGTCTTGGGGACACATTAAGGGTCTTTGCCTGGCTGGTGATCATGAACGAAATTTTGACACATGAGAATCTCAAGATGGGGTTTCTGCTTGCTTAGTGTTTGCTGCTTATGTGGAGTCGATGGTGAATTGACTCCTCACCTTCTCTGATTTTGTACTCTCTTTCATACCCTGTTTTTCACTTCGTGGCAGCAGATCCACATTTTGGTGCACAAGGAGTCTTTCGCAAGGGATCTGCTTAATAATAAGGGCCTCCTGCCTAAGAGTAGCTGATGATTTTTTGTGTGGAGATGTTGGTTGTTCACGGCATGGTGGGTGGTCTGGAGAAAGTAAAACTTGATAACACTCTAGGCCCGAGCTAGACCTCCATCTGCATTGCTTGCTCTTATCCTTTCTAATGTCTATCACATGGTCAACCTCAAGTGGCCGATGCAAGATTTGGGTTGAATACGCCCTATCCTCACCAACTTCCCTGATCTGCTAGTAAAACTGAGTTCTTTCTAGCTACTTAATTAATAAAATTGAGTTTACTTACTCTAAAAAAAAACGGCTAAGGATGTGTTGCTCATTTTTTTTATAATGTAGAAGGTTGTGCTGCCGATTCCTTAATTTTATATCAACTTTGAGATGAATTATAGTGCCTGTCCCAAAAGAGTACGATAATTTTTAGAACACCAAACCACCTAGGCCGCATTTGAGAGGGTCTCAAATCCAAGGTTTTCTCTAGTCTGAAGCTCCCCATCCCCCACCTCCCAAGAAGAAAAAGCTATGCATTTGGGAGGGTTTTGGGGATCAATAAGGATATGAGATCGCTTGTTTGCATGAATGTCAGATCTGGCATGAGCCTCAGACCAATCCCAACCACAAGCGATGAATCCATGGATCTCTTGGGGCCTCCTTGTATTGAAATGATCGCATGTAAAAAGCATTATAACAGAACCATAGTATGAAATTCCATGCCTACATGGCTTCTGTGGTCTACCAACCAACAAATTTAGCTTGACTGGCGATGCCATAGACCATCTGTGATAGACAAAAGCGTTTCTTCTAGAGTATCTATGTTCTGTTTTCCACTGTTCGGGTGCCTCAATGATAAGTATTATATGACACATGCATACACCACAAAAATACAAAAGAATATTGGAAGGTGAAAAAATGGAAAAGCACATTGGAAGGTGAAAAGAAGGAAAAGCATATTGGACAAACTTTTAGTTAAATTCACATAATAGTGTATGATCCGAAAGGGATGTATACAGATGGTAAAAATTTATACAGAGTTGAAATAAAACTACAAAACTACAAATGAATACAGAAAAGGCAAGTCAATGGCGTTCATAATTGCTCCATATGTGATGCAAACTACCATCTGGTAAATAACTATCATGGTTGAATGATGGCTGCATGGGTTTATTGAAGCTCCCATCCCCGATAATTGGGGGCACCTCTAACTTTACACCCCCATCAGACATAGACAGATGGTCTAATACAGCCTTTAGAACAGTACTGTCATTAGAGAAGCCCTCAAAATTTGGCATGGGGTTCCAGATGGGGCCCGCATCACTTATACCTCCAAAACGAGATGTGTGATTCAGAGGAAAGTTGGAGAAGCAGGGTCCATGCTCATAACCTTCAAAATGTTGGTTGGCATTCAAGGGATGATCAACTAGTGGTGGAAGGGAACATGAGCTAGTTTCTTCGTAGCTATTCTCTGTGTTGCTGGATCTTGTCGAGGCTCCTTTGCTCTTGTAGAAAACTCTACATAACACCCAATCCTCCTGCACAATTGAAGACAACAGGATAATTAGACATGATTCATAGATGAAAAACTTGGTTGGTTAGCCTTAAGGAAGTCGAATTGCTGTGAGGACCTTGAATTGTACTGCTGGTGGTGAAGTTGGTGACCCTTCTACCCTGAATTCATGCATGACCCAATCAGTTTTCCTTCCTTTGGGTGCTCTTCCCTCATAGAAAACCAGTGTCTTCCTCATTCCAACCTGCTTCCCTGTTCTCACAGCATGAACTTGTCTGTCCTTCCCCGTCGCCTTCCAGTAACCAGATACAGTCGCACGGTTCGTTCGCAATCCAGTCGCGTACTTCCGATCCCGCTGGCTGAAGAAGTACCATTCTCGGTCTCCTACTCTTGCTGAGACTACAGCCGACAAACAAACATGTCAAGATGAAGTTAATGGAAAAAATATGGGGAAAACTTTTGAACTTTGTATATGTAGCGTTTCACTTGTCATATGACCATAAATCGAGACGATCTTAATAAGAAATTACTTAGCCACGAAGTTGAGCGTGTTTGGGAGAAAGTAGCACCCGAGATTAATGACAGGAAGGTGCGTGTGCAAGTGTGGATGCAGCGACGAGCACCGAAGCATATGCCAAATTGTACATGGTCCCATATATGCAAGACAGAACAGGGGGCAACCAATCCTTTCAGCATGAGATCTCTAATCATGGTACATGAAAGGACTCAAGTTTGGCAAAGGAATAACACCCACATGGACACCAAGTTGGTACATGTGGAGGCTTTTGACGATGAAGTATGAACAAATCACATGGGGGGCAGAGATCTGACAACATGGAGAAAGCGGACAAGCAAAAATCTCAAAAGAGAGCATATTGAACATGGCCAGCATCTGAATTGATCCTGTGTCATCCAAGAGAGAGAGAGAGAGAGAGAGAGACTTACTAGGGAGGTCCCAAGGTTCACGCTTGTTGAGATCGACCTCGACCATCGTGGGTACGTCATCGGACTCATTCTTGGCGATCTTCTTAGCAAGGTAATCGCATACCAATTCGTCATCCCGCGGGTGAAACCTAAATCCCGGAGGAAGTTTGGCTTCTGTTTGCGACAAGGAATTCATGAGAGAAGCAAAATTAATGGCTGCAGATATAAAAGAGGGAGTTTTGGGGGCAATAAATGGGTGAACACGCTGTTTCCTTTTTGTTGAGAGAGAGAGAGAGATCAGGGGCTGGGTGCGTGAGGGGGGTGAGGGGTCTATTAATAGACAAAAGAGGGAGGATGTTCACATGTTCTTACGACGGGACGTTTTGGTAGGCTTTGAAGGATTAAAAGATATCTCTTTTATATATATATATATATATGCACTGTAATCGGAAAAGGGTAAAGCTCCTTTTTAACAGAGAAGGGTATATATATATATATATATATATATATATATATATATATATATATATATATATATATATATATATATATATATATATATGCACTGTAATCGGAAAAGGGTAAAGCTCCTTTTTTCCAGAGGGTCAATTTGAAAAGCTTAGCCATTTCATGAGAAAGTCGTGTTCTTATCTGAAGTCCAGCAACAGTGAAGGAACGAATCAGAATAATCACAAACAGACAGGAGAACTTTGTCACTTTGCTTTTGCGTCAAATAATTACTGGGCCACAAACCACGTGCTCACCTCTCTCATTGACGCGTGACACACATATCTCCTTAATACGATACCTCAGTCCCATGAATGTCACCTCTCTCTCTCTCTCTCTCTCTCTCTCTCTCTCTAAAAGATTTGAGACCCAAAACTTCCCAAAAAAAAATTTATCAACGGTGGCTGTCTTTCATCCCGGCCAATAATTTTAGACCCATCTCCCTCTTGAGACTCAAAACTTCCCAAAAAATTATCAACGGTGGCTCAGCTTTGTTGGTAGGAGCTGTCAGTGCATCTGGACGTTGCAGGTTCAAAACCCAACGGTACGTTGAATAACTATTAGGTCTGCCTAACCCCAGCTTGCTAATCTAAAAAAAAAAAAAAAATCTTCGTGTCATCCTTGCTTTCCAAAGGGCGGGTCAACAAATACCAACTCCCTATATGAAATTACACGAAATCAGCATTTAGCGATGTCAAACATGTGACAGTTTATTGTGGACTCTATTGGTGCCTTTTACTTTTTTCTAAAGCGTGACCTAACCATGAAAAAGGAGATCCAATGATCGAACCGAGTTACTTAGTCCAATCATTACATGCCACACATCTATTCATTTGGAAAGAAAAGGGATGCACACTACACTGACAAACGTTAAAAAACGGCAAAAATCTCGTTTTTAAAAAACTTGTGAGAATTTGAAAACTTTTCATAAATCTTGCATTTTTTGGCAAAATCTTGGCAATAAAAAAATTAATTAAAATATAAAAATATTAATAAAAATTAATTAAAAATAAAAATACATGGTTTTTTCACAATAAATAACCATTTACAATGCAAATATCATGTTTAAATCATGGTATTTATGTTTTTTCATAAATCTCACTATCAACAACAACTACGCCTTCATCCCAAAACAATTGGGGTCAGCGATATGAACCAACAAAGAAAATCATTATGGGTCTTTCACATGAATCCTGCTCCTCCGTTCATTTCTATCCAATGCCATGTCCTCGGTGAGGTTCAAAGCATTCATATCTTTTCTTATCACCTTCATCCATGTCTTCCTAGGCTTACCCCGACCTCTTTTAACTAATATATTTTCCCATTTCTCCATCCTTCTAACTGGAGCATCATGAGAAATTACGAGTTTAATCTTTCAGGCAATTTCTCACCATATTATCCCGAGGTTTTCATACATCTCGGGTTATTTGTCACTGTGATGCACACATCTACTTTAATACTTTTGCAAGGTATCCGGCCTACCGTTCAATCAACCCCTCCTTAACCATCCAGCCATCTCATTGGACTCCTACCCTGCCCTATTGATGCATGCTTTGTACATAGAAATGTGCAAATTCATTAAAAAAATGAAAAAAGTTCATTCAATTTTTTAAAAAATTATTAAATTTTATAAATTTCATTAAAAAAAGTATAATAAACTAAGAACTAAGAATAGGGTTAAGGTTAGGGTTGGGAAGAACTAAATATAATTTTTAAAAAAAGTACAATAAAAACAAACGATTCATTCTCATTCCAACAGTGACCTTATATGCTTTATTTAGAGGTGACGTCTGACCTCGGGAAATCGCCTTTGAAAGTTTCAAATGACAAAAATGTCCTTGTCACTGTTCTGGCCTTTTCTCCTGTCATGTCAGTATTGTACTTTTTTTGAATTCAAGGACACTGTCCCTTGGATTACATTGAATTCAAGGACAGCAGTAATTCTCAAACTCTTGAATGTTGGATGTCCTAAGATAATATGAAGGGAAAATGAGTAAGATGATGGATGTTGTCTTGTGAAATTTCACCCAGTTCATGTATTTTGCCATATTCTAGATTATGCCAAATATTGGTGGTAGAGATCACAAACATGGACACATCTCATTTGAGTGCCAAACTTCTACTACATCAGATTCCTACCAGTGGTGCCATGTTGGATTTCATGAAATTTGTCATGTTTTATTTGAAGCCAAACATGCTATTTTTGGAAGTCTTATTGGAGAGTTTGGAGTTCGTGAAGTTTGTCATGTTACATTTGAAGCCAAACATGCCTTTTGCAAAAGCCTTACTGGAAAAAATGAGGAGTTCATGAACTTGTTCATGTGATGACAAATTAATGTAATTTTGCAGTTTGCCTAACTTGCAGTGTTGAGGTTGGTATTTGATTGCAAATCAACTTTTCCTATACTTTTTGGTTGGGTCAAATTAAATAACAAATTTTATTTTGCAAGGTTGGCAGTGAGTATTGGTTATCCAAAAACCGTTCTGACCAAATAAAATAAGGAAAAAAAAAGTTGGGTTGGAGTTATCTTGTACCGAGTCAAAGCCTTAGTTTTTTCAGTCCAAGCTAATAATTCCGGAGTTGTGCACAATTCTATTGATCCCTTGTATGTTACTTTTGCAGAAAATTTACACAAGAATGGTAGGGCTGTCAACGGGTCGGATTTGGTCAAGGTCGACTCGGACCCACCCATATAATTAATGATCGGGTTCGCGTTTTGTCAGGTCACGAAACAGGAATCCCAAACCCCAATCCGGATAATTTCAGAAATTTAATTCTATTGAAAATACATATAAAAATGTCGGGTTGGGTCAGGTTGGATACCCAGCACAAAAACTGGGTGAGGTCGGGTACCCAGACAAAAATCATAACCCAAAGCCCCGCATATTGCTCAGGTTGGGTTCGGATCAACCCCAATAATATTAGGGTTGACACTTTTTATGCTCATACCCACCTATCGGGTCGAGTACACTGTACAAATCCAAACAAATAGAGAGCCCTAAAGAATGGTGTGTGTGTGTCCTTTTAGCAGTGTCCTTGTGACAGCTTGGTATGTGGCACTGGACTCAACTGATAGATCAGCCAATTTCTAGGGAATAGTTAGCACTAACTGTAGATGCAGCTGCACTCAGTGACTGAAGTGCTCAATTATTTCATTTTAGATAATGTTAGGTCAGGTACAGTCTTTTCGTATGGTACATGTCTCTGTGATTGGGACTTAAAAAGTAACAACTGTAGATTATGCATTATTGAAGAATAAAGGGCGCCCTGGCAAGACTTAAAAAGAGAATTTTAAGACTCAATTTTTGACTCGGCTCAACCATCTGCAAGCCTTTAACTTGTAGGAATGGAAGTGGACTTGGGCAGGTAGGGGGACATGGTCTTCACCCCTGCCCATATCAAAAACCTGCCCTCCATCCCTGCCTCCATTGCTGCATGGATCTTGATTTTAACCTTCATCCCCGCCTCCGTTTCATGTCTTCTATCCTCAGTTCAAACGGGCCGAGGCGGGGCCCCATTTTTCCTCAGTCTATTGTCATCTCTAAAGAAGAATTAATTGGGGATGGATCGGGGCAGGGCAAGGCGGGGATTGAAGATGGGGACAGGGCAAGGCGGGAAAAAATGTAAGTCCATCCCCACACGAGTTTTTATTTTAACCACCATCTCAGTCCTCCATCCCCTGTCCAAACAGGGCGGGCCTGTTTTCCCCTGATGTACTGCCATCCCTAGTAACTTAGACTCAAGTAAATGTCAAAAGAAAATGCATTCAAATATATATATATATAAATATGTGTAAAACTTGTTGGTGTTGAAGAAGAGGGCTGGAGCTAAAGCACAAGCCAAAGGCACGGGCTTGAAATGCAAAATTTCTTGTTATCGGAGGAGGAGGATCAGGTGAAAGGATTGCACACTTTTAGTGTGCTGCTGCACCTATCACTTTCTATCTTTGGGATACAGCCTATCAGCTGTGAGGCCCAGGCAATGATGTAGGGGATCAGGTGCAGCTAGGGATGGCAATGGACCGGGGCGGGGGATAGGGTCTCCACCCCCACCCCGTCTCAAGATTAGAACCTCCATCCCCGCACAGGGATGGATTTTAACCTCCACCCCGGCCTTCATCCCCATTTCATGTCCTCCATCCCCGGTTCAAACGGGGATGAGGCAGGGCGGGGCCGCGTTTCCTCGTAGTCTATTGCCATCCTTTAGAAGGATTGAGGAAGGGGCGGGTCGGGGCTAGGCGGGGATTGTGACGGGGATGGGGCAGGTCGGGGCTAGGCGGGGATTGTGACGGGGGCGGGGCAGGTCGGGGCTAGGCGGGGATTGTGATGGGGACGGGGCAGGTCGGGGCTAGGCGGGGATTGTGACGGGAACGGGGCAGGGCTGGGAAAAGTGTAAGTCCATCCCCGCCTCCATTCCCGAATGGGGGTGGATTTTAACCTTTGGCCCTGCCTCCATCTCCATTTCATACCCTTCATCCCCGGTCCAAACGAGGCGGGGCGAGGCCCCGCTTTCCCCGGTTCACTGCCATCCCTAGGTGCAGCAGCACACTAAAAGTGTGCAATTATCTTGCACGTGATCCTCCCACGTTGAAGGATCTATTTTACTAAACTATAAATAACCAATTACCAGACTACACGTGGCAATTACCATTGTTTTGAATGAGCTGCTATTTTAAGTGCATGGCCTAGCATAACCAATTTAGCATTTGCCTCTCTAGTTACAGTTATCCAATTGATTCTTTATGTTCTAATCAACGATTATTAGCACAATCTTTCTGCCTTTGCCTAATTAAGTATGTTTTTTTCACATGATTGAAGATGCCTAAATCTAGGCTGGTTATTTTTTATCAAATGGCTACTTTGATGAGTAGTCCTTCAACGTTATGGATGTCAATAATCCTACATCTCATGAGTCTCTTTTTCATTTATTTATTTTTGTATGTTACAATGATTCCCTATTTTTTTTATCACCTTTTTTTAAATAAGATAAACCATTGTCGCAATTAAAATAAGGGAAGTCTACAGTGAGAACAGCGCAGGTTTTAGTGACTGAAATATATAGGGGAATCGGCTTATCAGAATCAAATTGAATCCTTTTCAATCCGGCCGTTTTAAAATTTTATTTTTAAAGATTTAAAAAAAAACATAAAATGCCAAAAAATAAAAATAAAATATGAAAATGCATAGATAAAGTAAATGATGGTCTATAGGGTCCAATCAAACTTTACACTATGCATGTACAGCCTAAACAATCAAATAGCCAATAAATATTATAATTTATAGTCAGAAAACCAAAAAAAATAAAAAGAAAACCTGTTTAGCCGATTTCAAGAAAAGTAGTGCAGGACCTATTTGATTCCATTCTGACAACAATGGTTCAGTTACTTGATAAGATGCTATTCTTTTCAATTCCTTCCTATTTTTATAATAAAGAAAGGGATGTCTCGATATTGTTTTTTTTTTTATATTTAGGGAGAAACCATCCCCAGGATAGTAGACCTAGCCGTGCTGGCTCTTCTTGTCCTACTTACGATCACTGTCCTGGCAGCATAAAACTCGGTGGGCTTACCCTTTGCCCCCATGGAGTCGCCATGATTCAGCTTAAGCAAGGAGTGACACCCATGAAATTTGAACCTAGATTGTTTGCCTAGTGGCCTAGGCCCCATCCCACTTCACCCATGGTGACAAATATCACGAGATTTACGAAAATCTCATGAAAAAAATGTGAGAAAAACTTTAAAATTTTAAAATGGCTAAATCTTGCGATATTTAGAAAATCTCGCAAAAATATTGTGAGATATAGTAAATCTCGCAATATATCGCTGTTATTTTTTTACCGCTTTTCATGCTTTTTTTTTGTTTTCCATTTTCTTTCAAAAAGCAAAAACTAGTATTATTCATTTTGCCTTATTGAAACCCTACCAAGATTTTCAGAGAGCACCGAGTGGCGAGCGAGGAGCGAACACCGATGACCGAACTGGTGCATATCTCTCTCTCTCTCTCTTGCTCCCTCTTCCCTTCTCCTCATTTTTGTCTCACTTGCTCCCTCTTCCCTGACTCACTCATTCACCGGTTCCGGCAACCGGTGACTCACGGGCGGTGAGTGAGTCAGTGAAGGATGTTTTTACTAAGAGCGGATTTGGCCATAGTGACTCATCAGATTTTTTTTTTTTTTGCAGCATATTGCGAAAGGGGTTTTTTTAGAGACGGATTTTGGCCATTGGCATCAAGATTCTGGGGTTTCGGCGATGCTTTTAGCAATTTTTTCAGTAATTAGAGCATGCAAAGTGTAATTCCTGTTTGATATTTGTATGTTATATTTGAAGTTCGATGTATGACTAGTTTGATGTCAATGTGTGACTTGTTTTTGTTTGATGTCCTATGATATATATATATATATATATATATATATATATATATATATATATATATATATATATATATATATATATATATATATATTGTGTGTGTGTGCACACGCGAAAGTCTGAAACTTCAAAATTTTACCAGTTACTAAGTTAGATTTAAGATCATTAAGGAGTAAATATGTTATCAGAATAAAAATAGCAAAACCAAAACATCGAATTAATATAGATAGGAAGCACAGGTTAAATTAGGGCTATAGAGTTTGCATGTCCGATGAAGGCTTTATGGTGATCCCTATATCATGTTGTGTCAACATAAGACATATACTAAGTGAATTGCTCAACTGGAACCCACGAAATCATGTTTTTAATGAAAGATGCAGAGTATGCATAAATACATGACATTAACATGAGATAATTGTAAGCCACTGTAACATGATATGGTTTAAATATAGAACTGCAAAAGAAAGTTGAAGCTTTCATATTCCCTTCTGTGCTTTGCTGTGAGAAAAACTTTGGAAATTTATATTTAGGTTTTATCCAAGACACAATTGGGCCTTATTTGTTCTTATTCATTACGATAAAACTTTAAATGTATAATGTTTAGGACAGTTTGGATCAAACTTAAAATGGGTTCCTTGAGAAAATCCCATTTTTTATTTGATGTTAAATGTTTAGCACAAGTCGATTGTGAACAAGGGTTGTTTTAATATAGTGAATTTTTTGCAACATTGTTTTTTTAATTTAATATTATTGAATTCATCATTAGACACTTAATTTCGAGCCGTTTGGGTGCCCCTCCCAAATTCAACCTATAGTTAGTTTTATATTTATTCGTATCATTTATTTTACTTTTACCGTTTCGTGTAAGAAAAAAAATGGGAAGACCTAAGAATGCATTATGGAACCATACTACACTACTATCGGATGGTCAATTACATTGTAGCTATTGTAAAATGGAATTAAATGGTGGAATAACATAATTTAAGTATAATCTTGTGGGCAAACCAAATAGAGATGTTATTGCATATGGGCACGTCAGATGTGAATCATCTAGCATTAGTTTCAATTCATGAATTGGAGTCCAAGCCATCAAGAAAAAAAAATCAAAGCTCATAAGTTATGAGTCTCCTACTAGAAGTGGCTCAAATTATACTTTTATAGGCATTTCTTCTACTTCTTCACTTCTTGGTATGGTTCATATGTCAAGTTTTAGTTCATTAGATCAATGAAATACTATAAATGCTTTTATAAAGAAGAAGAAGAAATAATATGCAAATATGTATATAGCGAAATGTATTGTTATGAATACTTTGTCTTTGAGGTTAGTTAAAGATGATGCATTTAAGGAGATGGCTAATGTCATTGCAAATTATGGACTTTAATTGTTATATTTATTTTAGAATGAAACAATTAGAAGAAAATAACTTCAAAACTTAAAATGACAAGTTGTAACATTTGTTGATGAGGTAAAAAAGTTATGGTATATATCAGGATACACTTTAATGTCTGATATATAGACAGATAAGAAAAATCATTCACACAAATATTTTGGCCTCATGCCCTAAAGGCATAATATTTTTGAAATCTAAATGCGCTAAAGGGCAAAAAATTAGTAAATATATTGATGAGTATATATAAACTACTATTGAAGAAATTGGATTAGACAAAGTGATTTAACTTATGACAGATAATGACTCAAATTACTTGAAAGCAATGGTTGTAGTTGAGGTAAGATACTCTCATCACTTTAAATCATCTTGCCTTGTATACTGTATTGATTTAATGCTTGAAGATTATGATAGATTCACTAGTTTTTATCATACATTATTTGATGTAAAAAGGATTTCAAGCTTCATGTATAAATCACAATCAATTTTGCAACTTATGAGAAATTCTACAAACAATAGAGAGATACAAAGGTCTGAGGCTACTCGTTTTGCTACTAATTTTTTATATTTGCAATTTATATCAAAAATAAAAGATAAGTTGAGATTCTTCGTTGCTTCTTCTGAATAAAAAAAATAGAAAAAGTTAAGAAAGGAAGAAAAAAAAGATGTGATTAATATTATATAAGGAGAGGAGTTTTGAAAAAATGAAGAAAAAATAATAGTATCAACAGAACTACTTATAAAACTTTGGAGATGAAAGATGAAGATGGTTTACCATATGTTACTTGTATGAAGGCATAAATCATGCCAAAGAAGTAATTCAAAGTTTTTATAAATGTTAAGTAGATAAGTATCTACAAATATGGGACATCATGGATAGTAAATGGGAGGTCAACTTGAGAAGTAACTTATATATTTTTTGGGGGTATTTAAATTTACAACTTTTTTATAATGGTCTTATGAAGATGAACAGTAAAATCATGAAAAGATTAAAGAAAATGATGAAAAAGATGTTTGATAGGGAAGATAAAAAGGATGAACTTCTTTAGAATTGACTTATTATCATTCAAATGATCAAAAGATCTTTAATAAGATTACAGTATCTCTTCTTTGTACTGTACATCTACATAAGTTTCAATTTTGATTTGTATTTTGTAAAACTTTTTACTTTAGAATATATTATCAATTTATCATTACTTACTTTTGTTTTCATTAGGGATATGATGGGAAATGAATGGAGCAAATGCCCCTATTTTGTAAAATATAACAATTAAAATAAATCATACAGTACATCTGCAAGTAAAAGAAATTGAATTGTATTTGAAGCGACACATACCAAAAAGAGGAACCCTCTTGTGCCAACAACTCTTACAGATTTAGTATATGTGCACATACACATGCATATGCAAAAGACTTCGGTTAAAAAAAAGCAAAAGATTCTTGCTTTATTATATATGAAGACATTGATGTATTTGCATATGGTTTAATTGAAGAAAGGAATGAAGAAGAGAAAATAAAAGATGACGAGGAGGAGGATGAAAACATTTAAGGCCAAGGGATTAATGAAAACACTTTGCATTCTACTTTTGATTTCTTAGCCAATAGCAAGTGAATGGTCAAACTTGAATCTTTATGATGTTTGTTTTCTTATGAACTTGTGATCATTTTTTTTATACTTGATTATTGATACTTAATGTTTGATTATTTAGTTGATGCTTTTTACATTTTGATACTTGATGGTGTAGTTGATACTTCTTACATATTTGATGTTAGTTTAGTTGATAGTTGAAACTTGTTAGTTGTTACATATTGGATGTTTGATGGTTTAGTTGATACTTTTCACATATTTGATGTTTGATACTTCTTAGATATGGTTTGTGAGATTGAAAATAAATTTTATATTCTTTGCATTTAAAATTAAATTAAATTATTTTATTTGAATTTAAAAAAATAGATTTTTAAAAAATTTATTTGATTTTTAATATTTTTCCTGATATTTTGCTAAAAAACTTTGAGAAATATTAAAAAAATTGAAAGTCTTCAAAGAAATTCTTTGCTGAGAAATTGTCATTTTAAACTTTTAGCACTATGACCGCACCAAACCCTGTTGAGGCTGATGTCTCAATATTGTTAATAAAATAGAATCTATCATGCTACTAACTTTTATGTGTGCCAAAGAAAATTACCATGCTTAAATAATAAGTCAATCAAGGGCATACCCTATTTGGGAGTATTCCTTGCTATGGCACCATAGGTCCATACAACTGATCCTTTAGATGCCACTAAAATTCACCTATACACTATAAGAAATTAGACCTTTACTGATGATAAATTAGCATCAATAAAAGTTTGTGTGGTGTCAATAAAGGTCTTTACTGACACTAACATAGCGCCAATAGTTTTGCCAATAAAAGTACTGTCAATAATACATTTATTGGTTTTAGCGTTAGTGAATGGGTTTTTACTGACACTAAAATAGCACCGAAAAGAGAAAAGCCTTTTCTGGTGCTAAAATAGAACTACAGAAAATGCCCTTTCTGGGGCTAAAGCAGTGCCAAAAAATGCCTTCTCTAGTATTGTTTAGCACCAATGATATTTTTTTTACTAATTTAATTTTTCATGTATAACTTTCTCATACATTCATTCAATAATGAACCTACTTATATATTCATTCATTCATTATAAAATGAACCTACTAATACATGCATTCATTCATTTAAAAATGAACTAGTTTATACATTCATTCGAAATGAACCCGCTCATTCATTTCATTTATTCTAAAATGAATATGCTCATACATACATTCATTTTTTACATTCAATATGAACCAACTCTTATAATTATTTATGCATCACCAAATGAACATATTTATATATATATATATATATATATATATATATATATATATATATATATATATATATATATATATATATATATTCATTAAAAATGAATCTGCTTATACATACATTCATTTATTTATTAAAAAATAAACCTACTCATATTTACATTCAATCATACATTAAAAATAACTATGCTCATATGTATATTCATTCATTTACTTATTTAAAAATGAACCCGTTCATACATTCATTCATTTGGTTCATTCGAAATGAACATGCTCATTCTTTCATTCATTCTAAATGAACTCATACATATATTCATTTTTTGCATTCAATATAAACAAACTCTTACAATCATTCATTCATTTATCACCAAATGAGCATGCTTACACAACCATTTATTTAAAAATAAACTTATACATACATTTATTCATTCATTTAACTTAAAGTAGTTCATATATTTATTCATTTCATTCATTCTAAATCATACGTCTCATTCATTTTATTCATTCAATAATAAACCTCTATAACTCCAACATTCACATTTAAAGTCTTCCAATAAACAAATTATTTAAAACATACATACACACACAACTATATATATTTCTTCCTTCAACCCTCCATAATTCTAACCTCTATAACTCTATCATTCATATTTGAACCTTCATAACTCCAACATTCACATAAAGAACCTGAAAAAAAAGAAGAAGACATCATTGAATTATCTAAGTTTAGGAGAATTTTTGAAAGCCAGAAGAACCCTTCACCTATTATGGGAGAGACTAAAGAGGTCAATATAGGGACCCCTGAAGAGCCAAAAATATACAGAATAGGAACAAACCTAGATCTCATGAAAAAGGAAGAACTGGTGGAACTCCTGAAACAATATAAGGTTGTGTTTGCATTATTCTAAGAGATGTTGGGTTCAGACTCGACCCTTGTTGAATATCATCTCATACTATACCCTAATGCCAAACCAATTAAATAGAAGCTCAAAAAATCGACAAAAGAATAGACCTTAAGGTCAAGAAAAGTTTAGAAGACCTTTTGAAGATAGGTTTCATTTATCCTATAGACTATCTAGAATGGCATGCCAATATTGTTGCAGCTTTGAAATTCAATGGCAAAATTGGAGCTTGTATCAATTTTAGAGACTAAAACAAAGTCACTCCAAAGGATGAGGTTTTCAACCATCTTCATGAATACAAACTTAGGATGAACCCTCAAAAATATATCTTTAGTGTAGAGTCAAGAAAACTTGTATGGTTCTTGGTTAGCAAGAAAGAAATAGAGATTGATCTTTATAAAAATAGAGTCATTGTCAAGATGTCGACTCCTTCAACGATCAACTAATTGAGAAGCCTCCAAGGAAAAATTGAAGCTATTAGGAGATTCATATGAAACTTAGTCACTTGATGCAAGCCATTCAACAAGCTTTTGAGAAAATGGGCTAAGTTCATTTGGGATAAAGATTGTCAAGAATCATTTGAGAAACTAAAGGAATATCTCCTAAACCCTCATGTGATCAAGTCACCCAATATATGAAAACCATTGCACTTGTGCCTTTCATTAAATGATATTGCTTGTGGAGGCCTACCTGCTCACTATGAGGATGATAATAAGATGGAACATGTCATTTACTACATACAACATTTATTGATTGTGAAAGAAGGTATACAAAATTGGAATAAACATGCTTAGCATTGGTTTGGGGCGACTCAAAAAATTTGACATTATATGCTAGCATGCGAAGAAAAAATCATATCCCAGTTGGATCCAATTGAATACCTTGTCAAAAAAACAATCTTAGTGGGAAGAGTGGCCTGGTGGCAAGTGTTACTTATGGAATTCAATTTAAAGTATATTAAAAAAAATCAATCAAAGCGCAAGATCTAGCCAATCATCTAGCGGATTTACTTCTAGAGGATAAAACATGAATCAAAGATGATATCTCTGATGAAGACATCCTAAGCTTAGAGAAAACTAATGACATATGAGAATTATATTTTGATGGTCAAGGAATGTCAATGGATTAGGAATTGGAATTATTATCACAACCCAAAAAAAAGAATGAACATCATATTTGTTGAAATTGGATTTTTCCTAAAACATAATGATGTAGAATATGGAGCTTTGATCCAAGGAATGAAGATTCTGATTGAATTGAGAGTTAAGAAAGTGAATGTATGGGGAGATTCGATGTGAACCATTAAACAAGTCATTGGGGGAGTGGATGACAAAACATGAGAAATTGATTTCATATAATGAAATGGTAAAGGATCACATCAAGGGCTTTAATCTTTGTAATTTCTCCCACACTAGAAGAGAAAAATAATCAATTTTTAGATGGTCTAGCCAGCCTTTTATCGATTGCGAAAATAGAGAAAAATAAAGATTGTCAATTATTTATAATTGAAAAGATAGAAAGACTACTTAGTAAGGGAGAAAAAAAGTAGCTCAAAAGGAGAAGACTGAAAAGGTTAATTCAACAAAACTAGCTGATGAGAAACCATGGATCTATGATATAAAGAATTTCTTAGAAAGAGTAGAATTTCTCATAGAGGCTACTTCTAGAGATAAAAATCAACTCAGAGAAATGGAAACCAGGTACTTCATCCTGTTAGAAGTTTTATTCAAAAAAATGGTACAATAAAGAGATCTTGAGGTGTGTCGATCAAAATGAGGCCAAAATCATAATAAAAGAGTGTTATGATGAAATTTGCAAAGGGCATGTTGGCACTCACACATTGGTGAAGAAGATACTTTAAACAAAATACTATTGACTAATCTTAGAGTCAGATTGTCATACCTATGTCAAAGGGTGTCCAAAATGTCAAATTTATGGAAACATAATTCATGCACCTTTATCAACATTATATTTTATTGCATCACCTTGGCCTTTTTGCATATAGGCATTTGATGTCACATGACCCATAAATCTTATAGTTTTAAATAGTCAAAGGTACATCCTCACTGCTATTTCACTAAGTGGGTAAAGGTTGTCTCATTATCTAGAGTTTAAGGTCTGTTACATAATTCATTTACAGAAATCTTGTCTGTCATTTTGAAATTCTAAAAGATTTAGTTTTTTATAATGGCATTCATTTAAAAAATGAGGATACAAAGATTTGTAAAAAGTTCAGCATTTTCAAACATTTTTCTAGTTCCTATTATAGGGAATGGACAAATTAAAGCAACTAATAAAACAATCATTCACATAATTTAACAGACGATTGAAGGGGGTCGTTATCAGCATAAGAAGTGATCCAGCTCATTTAAACCAATCAAATGCATGCGAGGAGTTGGAAGTTGATGTGGATGAACCACCATTGAAGACTCATTTTGGGAAAACATACCCATGCATACCCAAGTAAAAAACAATTCATTTTGGCCAAAATAGGGTATAAGGGTATTTTTGTTATTTTATATTTTTATATTTCTAAGATTTTTTTGTTGATAATATCTCAGAAACCACTATAGTAGGCTTAGTTCCAATTTTGAAACTATAAAAACAGTTTTTTTGTATTTTTTATTAGGTGTTAGGTTTTGCAGATTCAGATAGTTCTACTGCATGTTAGGATCCACTTTGGGTACCATATGTAGTAGGGGTATTATGGGTAAATTTTGTTTTGTGGTCGAGCGATAAATCTGAACCTTAGATCTTTATTCACGAGTTTAAAAAGATCCAATTCACCTAAGAATGTATCTTTCTCTTTGGCCAAGGTAGATGTGGCATCTTGGAGTAACCAATCTAGGAAGAACTAACTCATTACCTTCTTATAGGCCAAAAGAGGAGGTGGCCTCTCGAGAGGATCACTCTCAACAATTTTAAAAGTTTCTCATTGGCTAGAAAAGAGTGGGAAAAAATCATAAAAGAGTGCTCCTCATTGGTTCTCAAGAGAGGTAACCTCCCATAAGAACCAGTGAGAACTCATTGCTACTTCTTTTCTTCTATTTAAGCCAAACCTAAAGCTTTGTAAAAAAAAATTTGGACTCGTGGCTAATGGTTGGAAGCGCTTCAACATTCTAGCAAAACCTTTCAAGGAAGGCATTGGTCAATTTCTTAAAAGATTTTATTTTTTGAAGGTCCACTATCAATAACCAAGTTAATTCATCTCCATCCAAACTTCTTGAAAACCATCTTATCATAAGATGATCATTTTCATGATGCTTTGAACATTCATTAACAAACATTGTGATGTGAGATAATGGGTTTACAGTTCCATTGAATTTCACCACATTTTCGGAGCTTCAACTGGATCTTCCTTTCCCTAGAGCAAGAAGTTTTTTGGATCATACTCACTCTTTGCATCTTGATTTTTTATTTGAAAAGTCTCAGGGATCTTTGCTTTAAGGATCTTCTCTTCTTCTTTTGTTGACTATTTCTCTTTCAATTCACAAGGGATTCTTTCTTGTTTCTTTTTTGCCACCCTTTCTTCTCTCTTTAGGGACTAATATCTTTTCCTGTGTGCAGGGATTCTCCTTATCTTAAGAACATAGTCTGCTTCTAATTCTGAAAAAGTATCATCATATTTGGCTTTTCTTTTATCCATATGTTTTCATCCTTCTTTGTGGGCTCTTCCACCCTTCTAGGATATCTTACTTTCTTGAGAATTTCTTCTTTATTTGAAGAGTATTCTTGGTATTTCTTTGACTCTCTTTTCTCATATTCCCTATCTTTCATATTTTTTCTTGAGTCATCTTTTCTTAGGGATATATTCTTTATCAGATAAGTCTTAATATTTTTTGGATATCTTTCTTTTGGTTGACACTCTTCTTAATAGTACTTGGGGCATATTTTCTTTTGAGGATAATATTCCTTTTCTTCCTCAAATTCTTCCTAGGTCCTTTGCCCTTAGTTATTTCTTCTTTGTATTTTCAAGTTCTCATTTTTTTGTGATAATATTTTTCTTCCTCATCTAAACTCTTATAGCTTTTCTTGCTTCTAACCCCACTACATTTTACTTTCTCGGGGTATTCTTCCTCTTCATCTGAGTTTTCATAGCTTTTTTTGGCTTCTAGCTCTCTTGGATTTCATCTTCCTAGGGTAGTCCTCGTTTTTGGATTGTTGATAGTATCCCCTACCCTTGACCTGGGTTTTCTTTATGGGGATTTGTCCTTCTTAAGGAGCTCACCATTTAATTCCTTACTCATAGCTTCCATTACCTTCTTCATCATTTCTCTCTTGAGGTTCTCTTGGTTGACAAGGTTGGATCATGCTTTCATAGGATGTTCTCCTTTGGTTTCATAGTTATCCTTGTATACTATGATCTCTTTCCCTTTTGGTTTATTGTTTTGGGTTTTACCCTTCTTGGGTGCTTCCTCTTGTACCTCATCCTCACTCTCATCTTCTTCTAGGTTGGATGGACCTCTCTTATCTTTTGGGGGTACTTCTTGAATCACCTTGGCTTTCTAAGCCCTGGTAAGTACCCTAGATGTGGTTAATGTTCGCATTCACTCTTCTGAATCAAACTCCTCATCTATATCACTTATACTTTTCCTAGACCTACCCATGGCTTAGGACAACCAAGGTATCACACAAAAGAAACTTGCACACAACTTTTTGAAAAATATGGCTATCCTAGTTAAAGGTTAATCAAGCAAGACTCTTTTGGGTTCTAGGGTTAGGTTTTTCGTCTGGGTCATTCGTGATATACCCAAGCTAACGGCTTCTAGTACGTGTGATAACGGATAATGAAATCCGTGAGCTCTTACTGATATACTTGAGCTAAGGGCTTCTGGTATGTGGTAGGAGAATATTTTGATCTAATAAATGAGACAAGGTAGTTTGAAAACTATACACAAAAACAAGAGCACTTCTAAATCCTAGAGGAAGAAAGTATAAAAGAGAAAGAACACACATGAAACAAACATTGTTTCACATACAATTTTGTGAGATTGCTAGGGGTGAAATATCCAATTCCTAAGATCTACGTGTCAAGTAGATCCCTATAAGTGCCAGTAAGTGGGGAAAATGCTTAGATTCAAGAATTCTTAAAGAAAGATTTTTCATGTGAAAGATCTCAATAAAAGAGGAGAGTGGGTCTCATCACAGTCACCAAAGATTATTGATAAGAAATTTTACCATGGTTTTGAAAAGATTTTTACAAAATATTTTTTAACTCACCTTCATTTTCAAATACTGATGGGATTCGCTTGCTCCGTATGAGGTTGAATAGTTTCTTCCCAAATGGCAAAGAATAATTTAACCAAGGTTAAGAATTTTTACCTAAAAAAATCCATTCTTGAAATTTTTTGATCCTTATCGAGTGCACCTGTGAGGTAAGTTTGGATGGTAGATGCACCCAAGCAAAACCCAATCCAAGAAAGTGTGTTTTCAATTAGAATATGTGTAAACAATCTAAATTTTTAAAGAAAATATGAAAAGAAAGTAGTAGAGGAGGGATAAACTTGGGTTTCTTAAAAACCCTAGCCCCTTCCTCGTAATAATTCAGCATGCTAGCAGTGTCTTGAGCTTGTTGGTGATGAAATCCTAGTGGAAAAAGGGGATTTCTCATAAAGGAGCAAGGTTCTTAGAATGGAAAATCCAAGAAAAAGGGGGGATTTGTGAAAAGAAACCTAAGAAAACCAAAATCTTGAGAAAAAGAACCCAAGAGCAAGGAAATTGAGACTTTAATGAAAATTTAAGATACTCGAAGTTACTTCGGGGGGGGCCTCCCCAGGTGATGAAGGTTGTGTGTGTTGATCATGAAACATATGACACTTTGAGGAGAGAGAGAGAAAGAGAGATTTGGGGAACGAGGGGATTTTCTCCACCCAAAATCTTAAAACCCATGATTTTTCGAAAAACCCACAATTTTTCAAAGGGACAAGGGATTTTGAATGCTCAAGAGAGCTTAGCGGGCATTGCTTGAGTGAAGAGGGACTTGATATTTGAAGATGGGAAGCAAATGGGGGTGAGGGGCCTATTATACCCCCTCCCCCCCTTGCAAAATTAGTTGAACACACATCTATACTAGAGACATAAATTTCCTTTTTCTATCCAAAAGAAAAAGTCATACATTCCTTATGAAAAAAGAAAAAAGGCTAGAAGAGTTTGAAGATAGTTCCACTTGCACATAATGGACCAAGTGAAGTTTATAGTGTTTGAAACTTAGTTTTAATGTTGATTAATCACTTTTTAATAAGGGTTGGGTTTGGTTCGGACCCAGGTGAAAACAGACCGAGACTTGATTTGAAATGATGGTACGGGGTCTAAATCCAAGTCCAATCAAACCCACCATATGAGAAACCATACCTAGATCCTATAAGGATTACATGAACCAGACTCGAACCATACCTGATAAAATAATATATATTTTTTATCTTTTTACATTGAAACATTAAAGATCTTAGTCAGAACTCATATCAGGCCTGGGTCTGGTATGAAATTTCACAAATCATACCTGGTTCCATATATTAATCAGATCGTTTGGGTCTGACTCATATTCTAATTGGACCTTGTTTATCCCCAAACTGTGACCCTATAAGGTTCTGAAGACATAATTTTTCACAAGTCTAACTATCATTAATGATGTCACACACATGACCCTCACACTTGCAACAACTGCAAAAAATATTATTCTGACATTTGCTATCTATAGGACGTTTGGAAAGGAGGTTATTCAAATCATCACCATTGAATTCAACAACTTTCCTATCCATCTCACCATCATTATCAAACTCATTCACATCCTCAGCATGCATCAATATATTCATACTTATCACTCTTTACATCCTAATCAGATAAATGGGTGTTCTTGATTAAGTTGTTACATGTCCCAACTGTTTTACGAAAAACATAATGGCTCTCTCAAGCTTTCTGCAATTTGACCCACTGAGTGTGGGCTAAAACTTGTAGTTGTGTCACTGCCAATGGTACTCTACAATGCTTCCACGTAGAGTGGAAGTTATAGAAGAACTACATTGCATATGACCAATAAAAAAAAAAAAATCTCTATATCAAAACGACAATGATACTTTATAGCTCCAACTTAATATCGTATGTGTTGACACGTTCAATAGCACAATCTGGGTGTTGTTGTAGTAGACCAGACAGGTGCTCATGCCAGAAGACCTCATCATCAACATCTGCAAACACATAGTCTGGATCGTCTCATCCTGCATGCTATATAGGATGTCTATGTTGAACTCGAGCCATGGGACGATCACCATGCACCAGGCATCTTTGAATGTCCGTTGGTGGTGGAACAGGAGGCGGTCTGAACTAACCCCCAAGAGGAAGAAGAGGTGGATCCATTGGCCTATGTGGACTAGGGGAAGATATTGGTCCGATAATGAGATTTGGGTCCATACTGGTAGGCCTAGGTGAGTCGTCTGTAGTGGGAATGGGCTGAGCTTGGTATGAGAAAGTTTGGATTTGGGTTCAGTTCGTGTTGGATGATTAGTTGGGTTATGGGCTTGGTGGTCTGGATTATGGGTTTGGTTAGGATTCGGTTGGATCATGATTAGATTGGGAAGCGTATGAGTCATCGGACCCAGATTGAGATAGAATGAAGTCTGGATCAGGTTTTAGGGATAATAAGTTTAGTTTGGACCTAATCCAGATCCAAAACATGATAGATTTGGTTTTGACCCAGTCCAAAACCAAAGTGGAGCTCTGAGCTGGCCTCGGTAACTCCAGTTTGGGTTGGGCCTACACTATTGGGACCGAAAAATTAGGTTTGAGTTTGATTCATATAGGAACCCTAGCCAAACCTGGCTCCAAGAGGGTTTGTTTTAGCCAAATCGGGGGGTTTCGACCCAAAGGACTCAAGTAGGGAACTGAGGAAACAGACCCAAATGTGTGGTATGGGGCCTGAACCGGGCCCAATACTACACTGTTCAATTCAGGAACCCTGGAACCATCCCACCCATAGGAAAACGAGTGGGGGTTTCCCCACCCAATTAGGGCAAGGGACCCCCCCCCCCCCCCCCCCCCCCCTTGCACCGACAATGTCGGTGCCAAGGAGAGGACTCTGGCCACCTTGTTGATCTAATGGGCCCGACGGGTGGTGTTCCCACCGACGGTGAACCTGCCAATAGTCTATGGTAGTAGCTGCAACCAAACTACGATCTATTGAATAAAAATCAAGCAAAAACAATAAAGAAAATAATAAAAATAGGGTTCCTCAATCTCTGAATTAACTCTATCCAATAATATATATATATATAGTGTCTCTCAAAAAATGGGCAGTAGGTCTAATGCATAGACCCATCAAACAAAACTAGGTCCGAATCTAGATAGGGAGGCGAAGCACTAAGCAATAAATGTGCCCTATGGCAATACTGCATCAACTGGCTAGATAAAGCCAGTCTAAGCAATAAATGTGCCCCATCGCAAACATAATAACTAGGTGAGACGGGCCCTGATTCCAAGGTGCATAACCTGCTAAATCGCAAGAGGAAACTGAAATAGTATTCTGGTTGGACATTTGGAAATTAATGACCAGACTTATTGGCCACAATTTACACACTTATCTAAATCTTTTTTCTAATTCTCATTGTACTAGCACCCATAATGCACCTAGTTAGTATTCAAGGTTCCAATCTTAAATCCTGACCAGCTGGATTCCATTTACACCTAACTAAACCTAGACTCGAGTGTGACCCACATAGACCCGACATCCTACCCAGATCCAGCTCGTCTGGGTTTTGTTTTGTGCCATCAGTGGTGGAGACCGGCCGGGGATGGAGGTTAAAAATCAAAACCCATGCGGGATGGAGGCGGGGATGGACTTACGCTTTCCCCTGCCTCGGCCCGTCCCCTCCCCCATCCTCGATTCCCGTCTTGCCCTGCTCCGCTCCATCCCAATCCTTCTTTAGAGATGGCAGTGGACCGAGGGAAAATGGGGCCCCGCCCCATTTGAACCGGGGATGAAGGTTAAAATCAAACCCATGTGAGGATGGAGGGTAGGATTTTGAGATGGGGCGGGTGTGGAGACCTTGTCTCCCGCCCCCGCCCGCGTATACTGCCATCCCTAATTGGGGCCTTTGAGCTATGTCCACTATATCTTGATGGCCCACTTTCCCAACCCAGATTCTTCGGGCTGCAGGTCGTGTTTTGATGACCTAGAAGTACTTTAGAGAAAAACTAAGGCTTGGATGGGATCCAGCATTATGACCCCATTATAACATTTTAAAGTGTAGCTGTTTAGCTTAATTATACCTTTGAGATCCAAGATCACTGAAGCAAAGCCAGTTCATCACCCGGCATCCTGATGGCAAAGTGGGTTTGCCATCCGGAGCTAGACGTGGTCCATGGTGCCAGGCCTGAAACATACACGGATCTGACCACATAGGCCCATTTGGATCCAGACCTACCTGAGCTTGACTTAGATAAGACACGTTAGAACCAGAAATTTAGCAGTTAATGATTTTGAAACACCTAATGTGATGGTTTAATTAGGCTATACACGGGTTGGGCATCTGATCCATCAGGGTGCACCCGAACACACCTATGCATATTTCAAACAGTTTGGTTCGATCTTTTGTTCAGGTTGAGAAAATAGAAGCCTAAACCTGAACTACATAATTTAAAGAATATTTAAAAATTATATTTTTATTTTAAATGGGTACAAAAAACTTGAGTTAGGCTGGTTTTGGTTGGATGTCTGGCAAGACTCACAGTTAAAAACCCGACCTACATATTACTCGGGTATAACAGTATTTTTATGTCCATACCCGAATATCTAGGTTCAGAGGTTCAGGTTAAGTTGGGTCTTTGAGTAGGTCCCTGGCCAAGGAGCCTGGGGCAAAGTGTGTCCTGATCCATTCAAATTGGACCTCACGAATGACTACCATGCTTACTACAAATTTTTTTTTTTTTTAGAATCCCATGCTTACTAAGGGGAAAGTCTTTTGTGTGGACATGCATGCATTGTCAATGAATCTCACCTCAATTTGATAGAGTCATTGACACCACATAAATGTGATCACAACAAAGTTTTTTTTCATTATTAGTAGTTAATATTCATTGAAAAAAAAAAACAAAATCTCGAGTCAACGAAAGTTGTTAGCCCCTCTTTATCACGCTGAACAAGCTGTATCCACTATAATTATTAAACTCTATCCCTTGTTCCTTTCATTATTATTCTTCCTTCTTTCTTCTTCTTCCCAATACTCAAATTCTTCCTGAAACCTTCCATGGCGTCAAACATAGCATCGTCGTCATCTTCTCTTCCAAAGTTTCAAGTGTTTCTGAGTTTTAGGGGAGAAACTCGCCTGCGATTCACAAGCCACCTCTATGCAGCGCTCAACCAGAAGAACATCGAAACCTTCATGGATGAGGACAAATTGGTGAGGGGTGAAAAAATCAAAGATAGTATTTTGATGGCGATTGAGGGGTCGTCTGTCTGCATAGCAGTACTGTCCAATTCCTATGCGGAATCAAGGTGGTGCTTGATGGAGCTGGCCAAGATGGTGCAGTGCAAAAAGAAGATCATTCCCATTTTCTACGGTGTCGAGCCTACCGATGTCCGACATCAGACGGGCCCGATTAAGGCAGCTTTCCAAAAACACCAATCGAGTCACGATGAGAAGACGGTGACGGAGTGGAAGGAGGCATTGCGAGAAGTTGCAGACATCTCTGGTTATGATCTGAAGACCATAGGGTACACACACCTCTCTCTCTCTCTCTCTCTCTCTCTCTCTCTCTCTCTCTCTCTCTCTCTCTCTCTCTCTCTCTCTCTCTCTCTCTCTCTCACACACACACACACACAGGGAGGATCAGGATTGCACACTGCACCTGATCACCCACCTCACCATCTATGGGATACAGTGTCAGTTGCGAGACCCAACAGCAGCTGGGGAGCAGGGGCAGCAGCAAACTTAAATGTGCAGGGATGAACGATGATTGGATGGTTCCTCATCTCATAGACCGGACCTCATATATTTGTTCTTTATAGTTTCTTTAGTTATAAATATGTTTTACACAAGACTTTACCACATATAGCTATGATTTTTAAAAACAAGAAAAAAATAGACAGCTCACAATGCATTTAAAACTTTACAATACAAAGTATTGTTGGCAGTTTTTAACCCTTTAAAAAACACATTTAAACATCAAAAATTCATAAATCAAAACATGTTGCTCACAAAATGAATGATAAAAATCCAATGTGTAATGCCAAATCGATTATCTTCCGATTGTAGATTTTGGACCTTTTGGTTGAACGGTCCCTCTTCCCACAATCACATTGCATCTTATCTCAATTCCACACACACATACACAAAGTTTGATTGGGTTAAAGTGAAACCACACTGTTAGCCCTCGACTGAAACCATTTGACCAGATGTAGGAGGTGAAGCCATGGTAGGTTTGGCTCCTATTAAAAATCAAGTCTAAAATGTAATTGCTATCACATTTTTGTGTGGGAAGTGCACCTGAAGAATCAACAAAATTATCAAGTTAAAGGAGAATTGGGATTATAGGGGTCTCAGGCGGATGTTCAAATTGCTATCATATTTATGCTTCACTTAGTTTTTTATGCTAGCAATGAGGCAAGGATGGTAAGCATGGTTGTGGAGGCAGTAGAAAACCAATTGAAGATGAGAATTGGAGCCCAACCTAAAGCTAATCAAGATCTGCAAGCTATAGAAGAGCAGCTGCGGCAACAGGGTGATAAATACCTGATGGACGTTGAACATCAGGAGGCGCAATACAAGATGCACATTGACTACAAAATCAGTTTGAGCTCCCCAGCTGAACAAGAGAAGCTGGAGCAAATGCTGAAGGCATACTTGATGAATACCGGCCAACAAAAGAAGCAATACGTGATGCAAATGGCCCAACAAATGCGGTCGAGGTAGAGCTCCTCCGCTAAGCCCCGGCATGACCATCGAGGTTCTTCGGCCATGTAATACCTGCAAATTTTCTATAATTATTAAATCAATAAAAAAGAAAAATATGTGAATTTGTCATGCTATTTCTCCAATTACATAATTTTGTAAATATACCAAAGGGGGCTCCACTTGCTTGGTAGGAGCTGTTAGTGCACGCCACCATGTGTAATTGGGACGTTGCAAGTTCAAAATCCAATGGTATGTTGTGTAACTGGTAGGGATGGCAGTGGATCGGGGGAACAACGGGGCTGCGCCTCGCCCCGTTTGGACCGGGGATGAAGGGCATGAAACGGGGATGGAGGTGGAGATGAAGGTTAACATCTATCCCCATGCGGGAATGAACTTACCCATCCCCCTGCCGTGTCCCATCCCCGTCTCAATCCCCGCCCCGCCCCGTCCTCAATCCTTTAAAGAATGACTATAGACCGGCCCCCCCTTGCCTCACCCCGTTTGGACCGGGGATGGAGGACATGAAACGGGGATGGAGGTGGGGGTGGAGGTTAAAATCCATCCCCGTTTCGGGATGAAGGCGGGGATGAAGGTTTAGATTTTAAAACGGGGCGCGGGTGAAGACCTTGTCCTCCGCTCCCGTCCACTGCCATCCCTAGTAACTGGTAGCTAGGGGTCTGCCTAACCCCAGCTTGCCTTTCCAAAAATATATATATATATATATATATATATATATATATATATATATATATATAATTCTAAAAATATCATGTTTTTTTTTATCGTGATATTAATGAAGGCACTTTTTTACCTTTTACGAGTAATTAATGTGCATGTGCAATGCACGAGCTTGTGCACAAACTGCGCTTGACAATTCATCACAGGATAATCTTACGGTACGATTGAAAAATAAGTAATTCATTCTACCAGGAAGTTGCAAAAGCTCTCATTTGGATCAGGGCCAAATAGGGTCCATTTGATAATATAAAAGTCCGGGACAAATTGGGTCCAAGCCAATCCATATATCCGGGCTCTTTTGATGGTCCACAACATTTTATCTGTTCGATGTGCTGGACATCCTTCACCAGGGATGTCAATGGTTCGACTGTTATCCCACATCCAACCCGAATTTGACTCTAATTAGGCGGAACAATTGGTACGGGAAACTGAATCCGATTATTAATCAGATTTAGATTCAGTTTAATGTTTTTTAACCGATCCTGATGGATACTTGTATCCAATTACATGTATTGGATTGGATTGAGCATTACCTTTTCTCCACCTGAATCCGACTATGATTAGCCAATGTTGCTGATTAGTCAGTTATGATATTGGCCGTATCAGACCCGAATCCAAACCGTTTACGTCCCCATCTTTCACCAGCCTTAACTAATTTCTACAGCAAATCAAATGGGCCCTTGAAGAAAATTTTGATTTTGATGCACATTTGAAATTTTTTACATGTGATGGAGCGTGTGCATCATGAGTGGACACGGAAATGTGATCATAATCCAGATTCATGTACACTCTTCTGCTATTTAAAGAATTTTAATTGCTAGCTGCTATTTGTAAACATTAATGGTTTTGTACAATCCATCACAAATAAGGAATTAACACAATCACTTTATAGTGGTTAATTTGATGATTCATGATATTCTTGATCCAACCCTACAAGGATAGTAGGGCATTAATTTGTTTTTAAAAAAGAGGATAAGGAGGAATTGATGTAAATTGGATCACCAGCAAGCTTGTCATGAGGATAACGTGTCTCAGGTACACGTTGAAGTGGTGGATATTGAGGATGTAGAACGTCAATTTTCTGAAGTAGAACCTGTGCAATGACTTGTTGATGATATGGACCAGCATCCTGCTGTTGATACGAATGGGCCAGATTTTAGCTTGAAGGCAGTTTAAGCTTTAGGAGGAGTCGCAGAAGGTGAAGATATGCGAAGGTGGAGAGATGGTGATCTTGAGTGCTCAACAAGAATCCAAATGGAAGGTGGGCAGACCCGAAAAAGGAACCATGTGGGAGTGAGTAATATCACTCTTAGATCTTGGTTGCTCATGAAAATCTTATCTTGAAACTTATAGGGATTTGCGAAAAGCCCAGCCCATAGAGATCTGAAGTTTTTATTTTTAGCCACTATCCAGGTATCTCTTAAGATATTCAAGGATTTAAATTATAGGTATAATGATTTGAATGTTATTCATGATGCTTTGTGTGAAGATGATAGGATGTATATTATGTGTTTCTGGGATCCATTGAGAGTAGATTGTGTTGACATCCATGTTATTGATAGGTTCATTTAGTGCTCGGCGAATACCAGGAATAATAATAAAAGCAGTTTATGATGGCTAGGTTTTATCTTAGTAATCACTATGGGCTTAGCTCTCAACACTTTGGTGCCTTGTTGGCTACTATGAAAGCTTATAAGAGACCATGGGTAATGTAACGCCCCAGAATTTTCAACCACTCAAAACATAGGTGAAGTTTCACCTTTCTGAAATATCGAAAGCACATAATCAATTTCAGATCTAATAAAAATTAATCGAACTTTATATATATATATATATATATATATATATATATATATATATATATATATATATATATATATATATCGAAAGCACATAATCAATTTCAGATCTAATAAAAATTAATCGAACTTTATATATATATATATATTTGAAAAGCTTATCTTTTTTTTCTTAAAAATGTATAGGCATGGTTCAACTAGGCTGAACGGTGAAGCATATCGGTTTAGCTGAGCTGAACCATTACACATATCGGGCCAGCCGATTTATATATTTATACTTATATTGGAAACTGCATTATTAATTTGATTCAAAACTGCATATACTTATGTTTAAAATTGTATTAGATACCTAAGTTTAAAACTGCATATACTTATGTTTAAATCTACATTAGATACTTTGGTTTAAAACTGCATATATTTACGTTCAAAATTGCATTAGATACTTAGGTTCAAAACTGCATATATCTATGTTAAAAACTATATTAGATACTTAGTTTTAAAACTGAATATATATATATATATATATGTTCAAAACTGCATTAGATATTTTTTTAAACTGAGTATATCTATGTTCAAAACTGCATTAGATACTTAGGTTCAAAACTGAATATATTTATATTCAAAACTACATTCAGTACTCAGTTTCAAAACTGATTATATCTATATTTAAAACTGCATTAGATACTTAGGTTCAAAATTGTGCATATATATATATATATATATATATATATATATATGTGTGTGTGTGTGTGTTCAAAACTGCATATATCTATATTAAAAACTGTATTAAATAGTTAGGTTCAAAATTACATATACTTATGTTCAAAACTGTATTAGATACTTAGGTTCAAAACAACATATATCTATTTTCAAAACTGAATTAAATATTTATATTCAAAACTTTCTATATTTATGTCCAAAACTGCATTAGATATTTAGGTTCAAAACTAAATATATCTATATTCAAAACTGCATTAGATACTTAGGTTAAAAAATTGAATATATATATATATATATATATATATATATATATATATATATATATATATATATATATATATATATATATATATCCCTCAACATATATACATATAGGTGTAGGTTTCAAAATCGCATATACTTTTTTTCAAAACCATTCATTTCGAAATTGGATATGCATGTACATATATTTGTTGAATATGCCTGAAGTGATATTCTATTTTTAAAAAATCATGTGAATATCAAAATCGATGTTTGCAAGGTGATGCATAAGCGAAAACGGTTTTCATGGAACTTGTGTTTTCTTAAAATGTATTTAGAAAGATCTAACACTATAAGTATTTAGAAAAATATAACATAAAAATGTATTTAGAACAAGATTACATCAAGAATATAGTTAGATAAAGAGTACACAAAATTGCATTTAGATGAACTAACATACATATGCATTTAGATGAAATTAACATATATCTATATTTAGATGAAACTAACATATATATGCATTTAAATCAAACTAACATACATTTACATTTGAATAAAACTAATATATATATATATATATATATATAAACTAGCATATAAATACATTTAGATGAAACTAACATACGTCTACATTTAGATAAAACTAACATACATCTACATTTAGATGAAACTAACATATATATGCATTTAGATGAAACTAACATCTACATTTAGAAAAGACTGCATACATCTACATTTAGATGAAATTAATATACATATGCATTTAGACGAAACTAGCATAAATCTATATTTAGATGAAACTAACATACATCTACATTTAGATGAAACTACCATACATATGTATCTAAATGAAACTAACATATATATGCATTTAGGTTAAACTAGCATACATCTACATTTAAATGAAACTAACATACATATATATTTAAATGAAACTAACATATATCTACATTTAAATGAAACTAGCACACATATGCATTTAGATGAAACTAACATACATATGCATTTAGATAAACTTTCATATGAGCATCTAGATGAACATACATCCATATAAACATCTAGATGAATATACATCTATATAAGCATCTAGATTTAAAGAGATATAGAATGAGAGACAAATCATTAACTCTATAAGCAATCTTAGTTTACACAAAAACAAACCATTGAAAGCTTTTATAAAGGCATTAGTATGGGTTATCTCATACATATCAACACTCATATTTATATATATTACAAATATATATATGGTGGATGAATGTTATAACATCACAACCAAAATGTGACCGATTTTTACTGACATTGATGAGATGAAAACCAACAAAAGAACAAAGAAACCTTCTTTTCAAAACATGTAGGGTGAAGTCCCAATAGATACCTCACACTTCACCAAATAAAGTTAGAGGGAAGAAGCTCCAAGGTTCTCCAACAAATTCAGTGGAGAGGGAGAGAGAACAAGGGGGAGAGAAGAGATGAGAGAGAAAAAAAGCACCACATAAATGAGAGGAGAGGTTTTAACCCTTCCTCCAAAATCATGAAATAGGGAGAGAAGAGGTAGGTGGTGATGTGTGGATGAGAGGAATAGAGGGGAGATGGAGGGTGGTGCTTGAGTCAAACTCCACTATTAAGAAAAACAAATTTCAAGAGTTCTCCATTTTCCTTCTTCCAAAAATCACATTTTTCTTACTTTCACCAAAATGAAAACAAGCTAAAGAAAGTTAAAAAAGAATTGTCCATTGGGGATAAACATAAGGATTGGGTTTGATCCTTGTTTTGAAAAGAAAGAAGGCTCTTTTGGGATAGAGATAAGAGAGTGAAAAGTCTCCATTAAGTAGGCCTTACTCCTCTTCTCCTCCTCTATGCAATTTTCAAGGAGCATTATCTTGGAAATTGTCCCATCCCATTGAAATGGGTTAGTTCAAGCCCGACTCTAACCAACCATATTTCGATTAGATGTTAAATATTATATTTATCTTTATTATTTGTTTAAACTCTCAACCCAAAATCACTACACATTGGATCCTCAATTAGATCCAATCTAATTAGGTCTGATCCAATTCCAATAAGTCTGAATATTTTATTTATTTAATACTTAGCATTAATCTTCCACTAACTATGTTTTAATAAACTTGCATAATTATTTATGATTTAATAGGATAATTAGCCACCAATTTAATTTATTCAACCAATACATTAATAATTATATTTAATTGTTAATTAATTAATTTTTTAAATTTATTTGTCAATTAGCCACTAATTGTCAATTGTATCAAGTTAAACCAGGAACATAGTAGTTTACATACATCAATTACATATGTTAATTAAACAAGAAAATAAAGTTTTTCATATTGATTACAAAAATTCCCATATAAATTCCTGAAATTTTTTAAGTCTAACATTTTACCTCCCTTAAAGAGGATTTCGTTCATGAAATACCATTACAAAGACTAATCAAATTAATAGGTTGGGGTACTTTTCTTTCATGTTGGCCTCTGGTTTCCATGTGCACTCATCGATGCCATGATGTTGCCAATGCACTTTATCTAAAGAAATCATCTTCGATCATAGAACTTGATCATGTCGGTCTACAATTGCTATCAGCCTTTTTGATACAATCAAGACCTCTTGCACTTCTACGTCCTCATACTGAATGACGTGCGAAGGATCATGAACATCTTTTTACAGTATAGACACATGAAAGACATTATGAATCTGAGCATATTATGGCGACAGTGCCACATAATATATATAATTTCGTCGATCCACTCTAGAATCTCGAATAGTCTAATGAATTTAGGACTTAACTTTTTCTTCTTTCCAAACCTAGACACACTCTTGTTTGGAGACACTTTCACAAAGATCATGTCCTCAACCACAAAAGTGAGTTCTCGCCGCCACTGATTGGCATAACTCTTCTACCAATTTTGAGCCACTTGCAGCCTATCTTGGATCATCTGCACTTGTTGAGTGTAGTGTGGCAAAACCATCAGGGTTTCTATTGATCATTCGCCGATATCATTCTATTAAGTTGGCGATCGACAAGGCCTCGAACGGAGCCATCTCAATGATCGCATGATAGATGTTGTTATACATAAACTATGTCAAAACTATGTGTATATCTCAATCACCTTTCCAATCAAGCATACATCCTCGTAGCATGTCTTCCAAAGTTTGTACCATCTTTTTCGATTGACCATTGGTCTAAGGGTGAAAAGCAATACTGAACTTTAACTTAGTACCCAATGTTTGTTATAATAGCCCCAAAACTCGAGATGTGAACCATGGATCACGACCCAAAATAATTGAAACTGATATTCTATGAAGTTGCATGATGTCTTTGATGTACAAGTCAGTCAAACTCTCAAGAGACTGACTGGTCCGAATGGGTAAAAAGTGAGCAGACTTTATGAGTTTGTCAACTATAACCTAGATTACATCGTGTTTCTCGTAAGTTTTTGACAGACCTACCATAAAGTCTATGGTAATGTTTTTTCAATTTCACTGCAGAATCTCAATTTGCTACATTATTCTGTGAGGTCTTTGTTGCACAATCTTGATTTGCTTGCAAGTCAAGTACTTTAAGACATACGCTGCCACTTCTCGCTTATTGTTATTCCACCATTACCTCTATTGCAGGTCCTTGAACATCTTAGTACCTCTAGGATGGATGATATACTTGGTCTTATAGGCTTCATCTAGAATCTCTTTCTTTAACTCAGGGTTATCAAGCATCTAAAGTCGTTATTCCATCTAAATGCTTTCATCCTCGCTAAGACAAAAAAAAGTACTCTCTTATTATGCACGTTTCTTAAGCTTTTCATAATGTGGATCCTTTCTATGCTCTGCAATAATCTTTGTAAGGATTTCAGGTTAAATTATCAATGATCAAACTAAACAATTGAATAGTTCATGACCAGTTGTAAAGGGTTTTCAACTAACAAAGTCTTCAACAAGCTTCCAAGATCTCTCAAGACTGACCAAAACGCAACCAGACTTGTGATTAAGCGTGTTTGGTATGACATTTGCCTTTTTCAAATGATAGGATAAGGTAATTTTGTAATCCTTGATGAACTCTAATTAATGTTGCTGCCTCATGTTTAACTCTTTCTATGAGAATAAGTACTTGAGGGTCTTTAGAAGTCAGATTTCTTTTCGAAATATTGTTTGCAAAAGTCACCTACTTGAAAGAAAAAAATTTGTTGTCTACCAGATACTAGACTTGATGTTGCTTGGGGTTGCCCAATCACTTTTGGGGTTCTATTAATTTAAATCTTAACCACCGTAGGAGGGTTAGAAAGAAGAAAAACATAAAGAAAAAGTATTCAAAACTATCATTCCTACTATGGTTGAATAGCTTGATTTCTAGGGTTGTTCTGCCTACTCATTATGCCCATTTAAGTTTATATGCTAACAAGAAAAGAGTCATCAATGACTAATAGGGTAAAATAGTTTTTCATTCACGTAGTTCTTGATACATCAGTCCTTATCACACCAAAGTACATGATGGTATAACCCTGACAATACAAAAACATAAAATAGTGTGACTATCAACTAAAACAGTACCGGTTGTCAAAATGTCCTTCTTTGGACCGCCTTGATTGTTGCGGTTGTTGTGGCTGCTGCTAGTCACCTTGAACTCCCTGCTTTGTCAGACAAAATAAAGCGATATGCCCTTGTTGTCCACACTTGAAACAATTGCTCATATAGAGAGGGGAAGCTCTGGAGGGATGATTTACATTGCACTATCGATAAATCTGCTAGGGCTGAACTCATCCCATAGCCTTCTCCTGGTAATCGATTGCCTTTTGAAGGCACTACTTGATGTGATGGCCCATTTTCTTGTAGTAGAAACAGGTGCCTGTGTCACGAGAGCACGACTGTCCAAAATGGTGATGATGGCATTTCGGGAGCCATAGATCGTGCTACAGCTGGAACTGAACCCTCTTGAGTATTTGTTCCCTATTGTTGGGTTGATTCTGTTGGGGCTGAGATCCTCTAGCACTATTTCTCCTGTCATCAGTTGCCTTCTTTCGGCATACCCTAGTAAAATAGCCCATTTTTCCATAATATAAGCACCCACTAGTCTCTCAGTGATAGGGATATCCCCCATGGTCGTGATTCTATCTCTGACATGCTTGGTTTGGTTGTGGCTGCAGTGACCATGCTACTGCTTGTGGTCTCGCACCTCCTTGATGCTTTTGCTTTTCCTTCTTGGCTAGTGGAATAAATTTCTTCACTCTAAAAATTTTTCAGCATGCTCTCTCATACTAACTTTTGCATACAGTTCATCGTGACTCGCATCTTGGTCATTTGTCGTTGTATAACCTTACTCAAGTCACTTGGCCAGTAGAGTTCTCTCTAAGTTCTGAATGTGTATATTCTTTAAGTTTTGAATGTGTATACTAAACTATCATATAATCTATGATATTAAGTAAAGAACGCTTAAGGTTAGTATTACTTATAGTGCAATATCGATGTTGGATGGTCCACGAACAATTTTTTGTCAATGCTCTGATACCAATGTTGCAACGCCTTAAAATTTCCAAAGACTCAAAACATAGGTGATGTTTCACCTTTCTGAAATATCAAAAGCACATAACCGATTTTAGATCTAGTAAAAAATAATCGAACTTATATATATCTATCACATATTCCAATATATATATATATGCATGTATATTATAGTTTAGACTTGATTAAAAACATGACACATTCATGTGCTGATTAGATTTGAACATACGATGTTGCGGTTCAAATTTTAAACCCACACACATATGTATGCATGCATGAATCATATATATATATATATATATATATATATATATATATATATATATATATATATATATATATATATTTGAAATGCTTATCCTTTTTTCTAAGTGTATAGGTATGGTTCAACTGGGTTGGACTGTGAAGCATATTGGTTCAGTTGGGTTGAACCGTTACACATATCGAGTCAGCCGATTTATATATTTATACATATATTTGAAACTACGTTATATAATTAGGTTCAAAACTGCATTAGACACTTAAGTTCATGAGTGCATATATCTATGTTCAAAACTGCATTAGATGCTTAGGTTCAAAACTGCATATATCTATGTTCAAAACTGTATTAGATACTTAGGTTCAAAAAAACATATATTTATGTTCAAAATTGTATTAAATACTTAAGTTAAAAAATGCATATATTTATATTCAAAACTGCATTAGATGCTTGGGTTCAAAACTAAATATATCTATATTCAAAACTGTATTAGATACTTAGGTTTAAAATTGAATTTATCTATATTCAAAATTGCATTAGATACTTAGGTTCAAAACTGATTATATCTATGTTCAAAACTACATTGGATACTTAGTTTAAAATTGCATTAGATACTTAGGTTCAAAACTGAATATATCTATATTCAAAACTATATTAGAAACTTAAGTTTAAAACTGCATATACCTATATTTAAAATTGCATTAGATACTTAGGTTCAAGACTGCATTCGATACTTAGGTTTAAAATTATATATATCTATATTCAAAACTATATTAGATACTTAGGTTCAAAACTGCATTATATATTTAGGTTAAAAAATTGAATATATATATATAGAGAGAGAGAAAAATGGTTAAGTGCAAAAATGATACGTGCTAAATGGGTTTTTTTGCCCTTTCAGTGTTTTTTTGCAGTTCTGACCCTATAAATGTTTTGGGCATGGTCGATTTATGAAGAATCCACACCTGGATCATGTGTTTTCGATGAAAAAATGATATTTGGAGGATTTGGGAACGTTGATTTTTTGAACCTTTATAAAAACCACCCATATGTCAGAATCGAACACTTTCCTATAAAATAAAGTACATAGATCACATCTGTATGGTAAGAATTTAAAAATAAAATAAAAAAAACCTCGAAAAGCTCATTTAGCACCTAACCATTACTATATATATGTAATATATATGTTGAATGTACCTAAAATTATATTCTTTTTTAAAAAAATTACATGAACAAGGAAACCAATTTTTTGCAAGGTGATCTATAAGCGAAAACGGTTTTCGTGAAACTTGTTTATTCTTAAATGCATTTAAAAAATCTAACACTATATGTATTTAGAAAAATCTAACATAAAAATGTATTTAGATCAAGATTACACCAAGAATGTAGTTAGATAAAGACTACATAAACTAACATATGCATGCATTTAGATAAAACTAACATACATATGCATTTAGATGAAACTAATATACATCTATATTTATATGAAATTAGCATACATATTCATTTAGATGAAACTAACATACATATACATTTAGATGAAACTAACATACATATGCATTTAGATGAAATTAATATACATATGCATTTAAATAAAACTAGCATACATATATATTTACATAAAAATAGCATACATCTACATTTAGATGAGACTAACATACATATATATTTAGAAGAAACTAACATACATCTATATTTAGATAAGACTAACATACATATGCATTTAGATTAAACTAGCATGCATCTATATTTACATGAGACTAGCATACATATGCATTTTACATCTATATTTAAATGAAACTAGCATGCATTTGCATTTAGATGAAACTAGCATACATCTACATTTAAATAAAACTAGCATGCACATGCATTTAGATGAAACTAGCATATATATATATTTAGATGAAACTAATACACATATGCATTTAGATGAAACTAGCATGCATTTATATTTAGATGAAACTAATATATATATGCATCTAAATAAAACTAACATACATATGCATTGAGATTAAACTAGCATGCATCTACATTTAAATAAAACTAACATATATCTACATTTAGATAAAATTAACATACATATATATTTAGATAAAACTAGCATACATATGCATTTAAATGAAATTATCATACATACATCTATATGAACTAACATTCATATGAGCATTTAGGTGAACTAACATTCATATAAGCATGTAGATAGGCTTATATAGATGAGCATACATCCATATAAGCATCTAGATGAATATGCATTCATATATATATATATAAGCATCTAGATTTAGAGACATAAAATGAGATATACAAACCATTAACTATATAAGCATTCTTAGTTTATACAAAAATAAACCATTGAAAGCTTTTTTAAAAACATTAGTATGAGTTTTTTTTATACATATCAATACTAATATCTATATGTATTAAAAAAAATACATATACATATGGTGGATGAATGTATAACATCACAAGCAAAATGTGAGTGATTTTCAATTACATTGATGAGATGAAAACCAACAAAAGAATAAAAAAACCTCATTTCCAAAATGTGCAGGGTGAAGTCTCAATAAGTACCCCCACACTACACCAAATGAAGTTAGAGGGAAGGAGCTCTAAGGTTCTCCAACAAATTCGGTGGAGAGGGAGAGAGAAAAGAGAGGAGAGAAAACAAAAAGTACTACATAAATAAGAGAAGAAGGGGGTTTGACCCCTCCTCCAAAATCATGAAATAGAGAGAGAAGAGGTAGGTGGTGATGTGTGGATGAGAGGAATAGAGCAGAGATGGAGGGTGGTACTTGAGTAGCTAGGGCACCTAAAAAGTCTCTCCCTATTGAACATTCAAATCAGCCCTCATTATCAATCTCTTTTATATAAATGAAAGGGGGGAGTTCCTTCTATTCTATTGGTGGATTCAAGTGGCAAGAGTTGGCGTATTTTACGAAACGCTGGATGGGTCACATATGGTGAGGCTATTCCTCCCTGCTTTTTCTCCAGGTCCGTTACTACTCTTTAAATATTGGCTTTTAATCATCACATCCAACGCACCCATCATGAGCCTTCGTCGACCTACCCACTAGGTTTATCGCACATCCTGACCTAATCTGAAGTGGACCCGGCATGCTTACAGACTCCATTCAAGGGCTTGATCCAATACCCTGACCACAACCCGAATTTGTCTTCGGTTACAGCTCCACTGCCGCACATGGACCATCAGTCCAGTCTAGGGGCCTCATCGTCTGCTGCTGAACAAGCTTATGGCTTGGGGGATAGGCAGCTACACCCCACCTGGCCTCATCGGCACCTCCCTTGCCTGATTGTGTGAATGACGGGAGCTTGTCTCTAGGCGATCGGGTTTCAGTGGTTGGGGAGTGTTGCGTCAGTGATGAAGAGTGAATGTTGATGAAAATGTTGGCTACGATGAAACTGAAAATATTGACACCTTCATTTTTGAATCTTGTTGTAGAAATGCGGTCCAAGAAAGCTAGGATACGGGGCAAGGTCCCCCAAGGGACTTGTGAGCTGGTTCTTGCAACCGGGGTGGTAAGGGTCAATTGGTTTTTGATAAAGATACTGATACGGAACGTTTACGGCATGCCTGGGTGGTTGGGGAAAGCATAATTTTCTTTCGCACATCTTCCAGCATAGAAGGTCGGATATTATATGTATCCAAAGAGACTAAAATTAGCTCAATCGAAAGGGCATTTCATGGATGACATTTGGAGAGGATGTAACTATGCAGAGAGGCCGGCGTTTGGTTGGTCGGTATTCCAGTTGCTTGGAGGGATGACCTTTTACCTCGAGTTCAACAGGTAGATATAATATGATAGAATTGGATTTTAAAAAGTTTTCCTTGGCTGATCGGAAAACATACAGGGGTTCAGTTCACAATGGATGAGATTAAAAATGTCACTGGTTTTCTTTCAAATGGGAAAAGCCCAGGCTTAGACGGATTCCCAATTGAATTTTTTAGGCATGATTGAGAATGTTTAAAAGAAGATGTCTTGCTTTTGATGGTTGAGTTTCACTCTAATACGAAGTTACCAGGATTATAGGCCAAACCACACTTAATTATTCTCATTACTAAAGAGGTGCAGCAGGTGGAGGAGATTGGAAGGTTTAGATCCATTTTCTTGGTGAGCACCAACTTTAAAATCATCACAAAGGCCTTGGCTTCGCGATTAAATCCCATTATTGACACACTTATTTCGGCCTCTCATAGCGCTTTCATCTCTGGCCGAAAATTGCATGAAGCATGTATTTTGGTGCATGAGGTGATCCACATCATCAAGCAATCAGGTAAAAAATCTTTTATTTTTGAAAATTGATCTTGAGAAGGCATTTGATTCTCTAGATTGAAACTTTTTGTTGTGTTGCTTGAGATCTATGAATTTTTGGTAAAAAATGGATAACTTGGATTGAAGTGTTGCTCCACGCTACCTCCATTATGATCTCCATTTACAGGGAGAAAGGTGAGTCTTTCAAAAGGGTCTGAGAGAGGGGGATCCCCTCTCACCTTTGTTCTTTATTGTTGTCATGGAGGCTCTATCTGTTATGATCACCTCTGCTGAAAATTGAGGTAGATATCATGGTTGTCGGCCCCTCTGCTGAAATGGAAGAACCAGCCTACTTGGATCGGCCCCGCTACAACTTTGAGATAAATCTGCTGCATATGTAATTAGGCCTTGAGGGTTCTTATTTCCTTAGTGTTATTTGCCTATTTTTGTTTTGTGATTATCTCATCACATCCGATTCTCTGTTCTGTGCTTTGGAACCCCCTAAATTAAAATTTATGACTGTTTTACTTTTTTTTTCAGTTCTTACTTTTCAAATGTGATATTTTTCTTTAGAGGAAAAAAAAAACATATTTTCATATTAAGTTTAAGTAGAAACAGTCCTTTGGATAATCTTTTTCTGACGTATTTATCAGATTTCACAAAGGTTGAAAAATCAAGGGCTTCAATGTACCAAATTTTCAAACCTCAAAAAAATATATTTTCATATCAAAAGATGATTTCCACTATTTTGACCATATCTCTACAAAGTTAGATTTGGTAAATACTACCTCTTCGTATGAGTTCCAACACTAAGGGGCTCCTCACCCACGAGGGTAGCAAATGCTATCCCACACGGTGAGTGGATCCCTTGTGGGCTTCTAGCTTCATACGTGCTCTGAACGGAACCAGATCAGGTCATGCTGAACATGAGCGTTTTTGCTCATGCCGACATCGTGGCCGTCTGTTTGCATTTTGGATGAATGCCACGTGGTTTTGTTGACATTTGAGCTTTTTAAAATGCAAATCGGACGGCCACGATGTCGGCATGAGCAAAAATGCTCATGTTCAGCATGACCTGATCTGCTTCCGCTCTCAACATGTAGTTTTGCATAGTAAAGAGTTTTTTTTTTCTACTAAGGGCGTGTTTGCGTGCCAGAGAAAGCTGGGGCTTTTTGCGAGAATGCACAACTTTTGATGTGTTTCTGTGAGGGCCCACCGCGACAATGCAAACGCGGGGCTTTCTTTCTTCGTTAAAAAAGAGCCACAAAATCAACATATGGCCCCCTTTTCAGCATTTACCGCGGAAGAAGGCCCCGAGCGGAGCGTCCTTCTGGGCCTTTTTCCGCAACATGCAAACACCCCCTAAGGGCCATGTGTGTGCTGGAAAACCCGAGGGTTTCCATGAAAACACTTAGGAACCATGCATTTCCTCAGGACCCACTGTGGCAACACAAACTAGGGCTTCCCATTCCTCGCAGAAGGAAACCTTGTTTTCATTGGAGACCACCCCTTCCTTGTGTGCAAATGCCCCCTTAAATGTGGTAGGAAGGACTTTTAGCTCGTTCAACACAATAAAGAGTTCTTTCCGCCAACTGTGGGCTGGATCAGGTGCAATCACATTGTACAAATGTAATGTGCTGCTGCGGCCGTCCATCTTCTCCATACAAGCTGTCAGGCATGGGGCCAACAACAGATGGAAGGCTGTCAGGTGCAGTAGTACATTGCACATGAACCGGAACCAGTATATACTAGCCCTAGCGTGGGCTTATGTCTAATTGTGCATCAGATCTGCTTTTGGTAATAAAGAAGAAAGTCCAATTAATAATTTGAGTTGGTCCCATAGGTATGATTTATGAAATTTTATTCCAAAACTGGATCCGACCCAAGTTTCGGTTAAACTCTATAATTTTTCAATTAAAAACAAATAAAACTATTAATCTACTCAGTGTATTGTTTTCCTATGGTAGGTATGGTTAGACCCAGTATAGATTCACTACCAGTACTTCAGAGTTGGCAGGTCCAAATCCACTTGTTTGGATGCCGAAATTGAGTAAGAATAGGGGAAGCTCAGCTCAGCTCAGCTAGGCTCGCTAATATATATTATTTATTTGTATGTTTTGTATTTTATAAATATATTATATATTACATATTACACATACTCTACATGTGTTATATATTTTATGCATATATTATGTCTTATAATACATATTAAAAAAACATAAAAACAAACTTTTGTCTTAACGAGCTGGCTTGGCTCATGACAAGCCCGAGTAAGGTTTCACCCTAATGAACCAAACCCTGACAACCCAAGCTTGGCTTGTTTACCTGCCCCAAATTCCTAGGCTTAGTAATCAAAACCCATTTGATCACTTAGCCTACTTCCAGAGAACTGTGCCTTTCACTCAGCCTACTGTCTAAAGAAACATAGAGCTTAGAGAAGACACAAACGGTTAAGTTCTTCGGCTATATTGAGCCTACATCCACGAGGCCAAAAGCACTGCTTTTCATGTTTGCTTGGTGCAGAATTTATACAGCAAGAAGGTCAGCAATGGCTCCAAATAGATTGAACCAAAAGAGGCAACAAAACAAAAAAAGAGAGGGATATCATCCTAAGATAAGATCTTATGAATCAAACTCATCTTTCTTTCCTTTCCAATTTCTATTTTGCTCTTTTCTTTCTTTCCAAGTTCTTTCTCTTCTGTGGCAAGTTTCCTTTCACTGAGGATTGGCTTGAATTGATTTTTGTTATGCTGGATTGATTTCTCATCTTCTTGCACCCTTCATTCACGTGACTGCTAGATTTAGCATCACAAACTTCTTTCTCCTCATTCACGTGATTGCTGGACTCACGTTTCTTTCCTTCACATTCTTCATTGGATTCACAGTAAGTTATGGTTCATCAGTGGATTGACTGAATTCTTTCCTCTTATCTTCAATACGGTCTTCATTCACGTGATTGCACCTTTCACTTTCGTGTCTCCCATTTCTGTCACTCGTCAAATTTTGCCCAGAGCATAGGTCAAGTTTGTTCTTCAGGCTACTGAATTGCGCCTTTGAAAAAGGTTCAAGGAAAATATCCGCAAGTTGATTGAAGGATGAAACTAAATTAGTCTTCAGGAAAGTTACAATTTCTCGAACATAATGATAATCGATTTGGATATGCTTGGACCTGCTATGAAATACAAGATTAACAATCATGTACAATGCACTGAGGTTATCACAATGTAGAACAGGAGGTGAAGATAAAATATCCTGATATCATGAAGTTTGAAAGATATCCATGTTAGTTCTTATGCACATGGCCTAGACCTAGCAACAATCCTTTGCTTAGTAGCTCTCCAAAAAATACAATGGTTTTCAAGAAAAGTGCAAAACCCTGGAGGAGATCTTTCCAAGCTAAGGAAAGCCTTCTCTTCTCAGCTTGTTCAACCATCTTAATTACCTAAGCCTAACTAGTTGCATAGGACGTAACCATGGATCGTAAGTAGGGTGAAGCATGAGTAGGCTAGAATCACACCAGGCCAGCATATTTTAGAAAGAGGAAAAAAAGTACTACTAAAGCCAAAGATTGATGAGGCTGGATCAGCTGCAATCACATTGCACAAATGCAATGTGCGGCTGCACCCTACGGCCCTCCATCTTTCTCAGTGGGGCCCAACAACAGATGGAAGGCGGACGGGTGCAGTAGGACATTGCATTTGTGCAATGCGATTGCACATGACCCGAATCTAGTAAATACTGGCCCTTGTGTGGGCTCAGGTCTAATTGTGCATCAGATCTGCATTTGGTAATAAAGAAGAAAGTCTAATTAAGAATTTGAGTTGGTGCCATAGGTATGGTTTATGAAATTTTATTCCAAAACTAGATCCGACCCAATTTTCAGTTCAACTCTATAAAATTTGATTTAAAACACAGAACTATTAATTTACTAACTTTATTGTTTTTCGTATGGTAGATATGGTTAGCCCAGTATGGATTCGCTACCAGTACTTCAGAGTAGGCATCTCAAATCCACTTGCGTCTGGTGGTGAAGGTCTAACCCATTGACACCCCAAACAGTAACTTTGTCTCATCTAACGTAGGTTTGATAAACAAGAAGGGCAGTGCATTGTTTGGCTTGGCTTGACTTGACTCGGCAATTGATCTTGGCATGCTAAGCTATGAGCCAACTTGTTTAGGTGCCAAACTGAGTATGAACAGGGAAAGCTCAACTCTACTGTAAAACCCCCTCCGGCGAAGTCGCCGGAGGGGATAAACTTAAAAAAAAAAAAATGGTTTCCCCAAGGGGGAAACCGCGTAACGGGAGGGGGTGAGGATAAACCTCACCCCCCAAAATCCGCGGAGGGTGAGGGTTATCCTCACTCTGCGTGAGGGCTATAAAAGCCCTCACGCAGCCTCCCTCCACCGCACCTCATCGAGCGGCAGAGGGAGAGACAGAGAGAGAAGGGGAGCGAGAGAGAGAGTGAGGCGCTTACCGACGGCGACGACGACGGCGAGGTAAGTCTTCGTCCTCCCCAACTTCTTTTTTTTTTGTCCTTCTTTTCTGATCCGAGCGCAAAAGGGGAGCTGGCAGCCATTGCTGCCGGCGAGTTGCAGGAATTGAAAAAAAAAATCGACAGAGAAAGAGAGAGAGGGGTCGGCCTATGACGGTCGACTCCGACGGCCGACCCCGGCGACCGGCCGACACCGTTGGCCGGCCCAGGCTTGTGGGTGCAGAGAAAGGGGTCGGCAGGGGCCGACCCCCTGCACCTGAGATAGGAAGGGGCGCAACCCCTTCTGCCCTTTTTAATAGGGGGACCGGTTCGGTCCGGGCACCCGAACCGGGTTGGTCTGGGTGCGACCCAGACCGAGCCCACCGGTCTGGGTCACGCCCAGACCGAGTCTTTAAAAAAAAAAAAGAGGCCGGTTCAGCCTCGGTGCGACCCAGACCGAACCGGATCAGGTGAATTGGGTGAATCGGTTCGGATCAAACTGGTTCAGGCCAAACCGGTTCATATCGAACCGGTTCAGGCAAATCCGGTTCGGGTCAAACCGGTTTGGTGAACTCCGGTTCAAGTAGAACCGGTTCAGACCGCCTCGGATCTGAACCGATCCGGTTGAACCAAGGTCCGAACCGAACCAGTCGGGTTTGGATCTGGGTTTTTAGTCCGGACCCAGTTCGAGCTAGACCGGTCCTAATCCAGATTGATCGGGTCCAGATCTGACTGGATCAGTCTCGGATCTAGACCCCGTCAGGCAGGTCTGGACCCAGTTAGATTATCTTGGACCCAGTCAGGCAGATCTGGATCCAGTCAGACTGTTCAGGATCCAGTCAAGCAGGTCCAGATCTAGTCAATCTGTCCTGGATCCAGTCAGACTATTCTGGATCTAGTCAGAATAGAATGGATCCGGTTCAGATCCAATCAGACTGTTCTGGATCCAGACTGGATGCCCCAGATCGATTTGGATCAGTCCATATCAGGAATATGGATCGGATCAAACAAAAGTACCGAAACCCGAAATGTACCAAGATATCCAATTGGATACTTGAGATCCATTTTAGTAAAACGAACATATCTTCGCACTCCGAACTCAGAATCGAGTGAGGTTTGGTGCGTTGGATTCGTATTGAAAAGGGGAATCCATTAGTCAATGGATTTCAGTCAAACTAATAATGCAAAAAATTGTGGTTTCTCGAGCAAATTCGGGAAGGGGTATGTTGGTAATTTTATTATAACATAAGAAGTTTTATACATTAATATGACTATCTTATGTGACCAGATCACATTGTTAGAGCTTCGTGAGGCCGACTTTAGAGAGATCACAGTGTCCGCACTTGAGGTAAGGGATGTTACAAGTAACGTTAGATGTTAATAAACCGTTTTCACGTTGCTTGTTATCGTATTGCTATAGATGTTATGTGATTAGCATGATAGCTTTGAGTGAGACCATGACATGCATAAATTTCATGCTTGACATTATGAGTTAATTTATATACATGTTTATTGTGATATGCACATTAGTTTTGATATGTCATGCATGATAGAAAGCGATTATGTTTGTGATTGCATGTCTAATTGATCATTAATATCATGCGTTGTGATGAGGTTAAGTTTAGATTAGAGTCTCATTTAGTTTATTCATGTGGTATAAATGGATATTTAGAGTTCAGCATGCAGGACCCCTTAAATCCCGGAAGTGGCGACCTGTGGCAAGGGCTACCTGGTTCGCGGCCAGAGTGCAGCCACCATGGAGAGTGGACCGCCGATGATTTAATGATGTAGAGACACTACATCATTGCGTGCTAAGTTAGAGAAGTGTGAGTCCTAACTTGATAATGAGATTAAGAATGTGATTGTTGTGATCAGTCATGACACCACTCGTGAGAGAACGAGTGAACTTTGAGTTTGAGAATATTATTCATTGTGTGAACTTAGTTATGATTTAGGATTTTACTCACACTGGTTTGGGACTCTGGAGGACCATGGATGGTTGATAACCATTATGGATAGGATGTAGCATGAACCATACCGAGATTGAGAGCTTGACCTCCCAGCTAGCTACCAGTGGGGTCCCCGTGGTGGTTCATTGCAGTGCCTGGTGGTCCGGGGACCACTGGGAGTGTATGGTTCATTGTCTGGCCAACATGTAGAATTGAGGTGTTCTACAGGGTTGCTACGCCCATAGATGGTTATTACCGGTATAGCCACTCTAGTGATAGTTGAGAGAGAGAGAGAGTATTTGAGAATGATAATGGGGGTAATTAAAATATACAAACATGTGTGGTGTATCGAGAACTAAATTAAGACTAGGGGCTTAGAGCCCACTACAGTTATAAATTAATTGTTTATTTACTTATAATTATTTCTTACTGGTTGTAAACTCACCCCCATTTTTGTTTAATTACAACTGTAGGTTCCAGGCATTAGATCAATCACTTGTGAGCAGCTTTTCTCGTCTTCAGCAGAGCATTGGTATTTTTACTTTCCTTGTCATTGAGAATAATGTAATTGCTTTTCTTTGGTTATGAATGATGAACATTGTAAGAAAAAGTTGATTATGAAAATAAAATGAAAAGTTTTTTTAGCCTCGTTTTCTCTGTGTAAGTTTTGCACTCTTCCCTCTGGGAAGTAATACCAACCGAACTCGGACTCCTGAGGTCTTAGATCGGGGTGTTACAAAGTGGTATCAGAGTCAGGTTTACACAGAAAAATGGTTCATCATTCATAACAATATTCAATGACAAGATGTAAGTCTCTGCTCGAATAAGATACGTTAGTGATTAAACTATTGCGTATTTAGGAATGGCTAACGAACAAAAAAACAATGAAGTCCCACGGGCTCAAGACTCTGTTGAGCCTCCCATGGTAGGGAGAGAGGAATTCTTCGCCACAATGGCAATGGTTACCGGAGTCATCACGAGCATGACTCAAGTGGTTAGAGAGTTTACACCACAGCCTCTTCTGATCTACATCATACTCGGAGATCGTGACTCTTACCATCAGAACTACCCCTACACTACCCAGGGGTGACATCTACCACCGTACGGAAGGAGGAATCGTCAGTGCAATTGTCAGAGAGCGAGGTCTGCACGTGGGCGGATGGAGGGAAATCGGATGGCGGCTCGAGGAGGAATCAGGAGAAGAACATCTTCGAACACAAACTTTGTGCTTCGGGGAGGGTCTCGTATGGCCAGCGCACGGGGATGACATATGTCCCAAGCTAGTTATGCGGTTGTCATGAGTGGGGGAAACCAGAAGGTTCCACCTCCATTCCAAGAGTTTTTGTCTGAAGAAACTCGGAGAGCTGCATTCCAGGCAGCCGAAGCAGCTTGACGGGCAGTGGAAGCCAACCGAAGCGACCCAGGGTTTGGGCAAGGGCGAGAAATTTCTGGAAATTTGGAAGAGGAAGGCGAGGATAAAGACCCGAGTGATGATCCTGTCTCACCTACATACACTTCTGCCACACCTACCCACACATCTTTCTCACCAACGTACACTCCTGCTTCGCCTCAGTACGACTTGAACGCTCCTCCTGAGACTCAGACTCAAGGGAGTACAAGGAACATGCCCTGCTTCGGATGGATTGAAGAGTGATTAGGATTAGCTAGTTTGCTTAGGAGAGTCGCATTATTTGAATTGCATTGTTCTTTCTTTTTGCTTGCTAATAATGTTTCTCGTATATGAGACTTTTTGAATGAAATAAAATGAATAATTTTATATATATTGCGTGAGATGTGATAAAATATCATACGAATCCAATGAACCATGTGATGTTAAGTGATAATTTTTCTGCAGTACAAATGACCACTCGCAGAGAAACATCTTATCTTTCAAAGGACACGGTAGCAGCTAGTCGGAAAAGGGAAATCTTTGGCGGACCATCGCAAAGGGCACCCTCATCATCCCCTACTACGGAAGGGGCACAAGTTCAGGGAAGCCACGCGGCAACTCACACACCGGAGAGATATACTCCCCGAGAAGGTAGAGAAGAAAGTATGGAGATCCCACCTGGATCCCCAATGAGTCAAAGTACGAGGATACCGCAAGAGTACACTACCAACCGCATATTATATGAGCTTCTGCAAATGACCCGTGCCCAACAAAGTCAACCTCAGACGGTGATTTCTGGTATCACCTCATGGGCGGAGAGGTTCAAGAACATGCAGCCTCCACTATTTGATGGCACTTCTGATGGTGTCATGGCATAAAATTGGCTGATGCAAGTTGAGAAGGCATTGGATGCCATCCAATGTCCAGAGGATCAGAGAGTATGGATAGCTGTATCCAATCTGACCAGCGATGTGGAGCACTGGTGGAGATCCATTAGAGATACCTTGGAGCCGGATACTACTTGCCTTGGTCCACATTCGTGAGAAGATTTTACAGGCAATTCTTTCCAAAGTGTCAAAGGGTGGAAAAGGAAGAAGAGTTCAAGAAGTTGAAGCAGGGTGACATGACGGTCGCTCAATATACGGCTCGTTTTAACTCTCTCTCTTTTGTTTTGCCAAGTCCTTGGTGGCAAACGAGAAAAAGAAGTGCAGAAGGTTCGAGAGGGGTTTGAGGCCCGAAATTTTGAGGTTGGTTGGGCCACAACAAATAAAGAAATACAGCCGACTCGTAGACTATGCCTCAAGGTACGAGTTTTGGGAGATGCGGACAGCAGAAAAACCGCAAGCAAAAGAAAAAACCAAGACGGAAGAGAAGACCTGGCACAGCAGTGGCAATATGGTAGAATCCACTCGGAGGAAGTTTCATTCTAAAGGAAGATTCCAGCGAGACAACAAGAGGCAGTTTGGAGGACAAAACCCTGGTCAGAACCAGGGTAAGCAAGTCAAGTATGCAGGCAATCAGCAAGCCAAGCGGCAAAGGTTCCAGAAGCCGGTTCAGTCGGATAACGCTTGTAAGACTTGTGGTCTCCAGAGGCACGAGGGCAAGTGTGACTTGAGGAACGTAAAATGCTTCAACTGCCAGCAGATGGGTCATTACGCTAATGATTGCCCACAACCTGATCAAAGAAACAACGCCCCACCAAAGCCGAAGCCAGCAGTACCAGGTCACGCCTATACGACTGCTCTCCAAGAAGCTCTTGCCAACCCTGAAGTGGTTGAATATACACTTCTTATTTCTGGTGTTCTTGCTCGTGCATTATTCGACTCAGAAGCCACACATAGTTTCACTTCTTCAGCGTTTGGAAAATGGTTGCCAGTGGCACCTTCTCGATTGAGTGTTTCTTACTTAATAGAGACACCTATAGGAGCAACCACCATTGTGGATACTGTGTATTCTAACTGCGTAGTAAAAATCGAAGATTGCGAGTTGCCTGTGAACTTGTTGCAACTCGACTTCAAAGATCTAGATGTTGTTCTGGGCATGGATTGGTTGTCGGACCATCATGCCACTATCGATTGTAGAAGAAAGTGTGTCAGCTTTCAAATACCCCACACTCCAACTTTCACATACCAGGGTGTTATAAAGTTACCTAAGCCGGCTATCATATCTTGTTTAAAGGCCAATATATATATTGAAAAGGGATGCATGGGATTCCTGGCTTACATGAAAACTGAAGAGAAAGAAGACCTCACTATATCAGATGTAGATATAGTTCGTGAATATGATGATATTTTTTCAGAAGATCTTCTAGGTCTCCCTTTTGATCGTGAGATTGAATTTCAAATCGATCTAGTTCCAGGAACAACACTCATTTCGAAGGCTCCCTATCGGATGGGACCTGCAGAACTTAAGGAACTCAATGAGCAAATACATGAGTTATTGGAGAAAGGATTTATTCGACCCTCAGTATCTCCTTGGGGTGCTCCAATTTTATTCGTGAAAAAGAAGGACGGATCACTGCGTATGTGTATAGACTATCGTCAATTGAATGCAGTAACCATAAAGAATAAATACCCATTGCCTAGAATTGATGATTTGTTCGATCAACTGCAAGGAGCGGCATGCTTCTCAAAGTTGGATTTGAGATCAGGATATCATCAACTGAGGATCAAGAAAGAAGATGTGGCTAAGACAACATTCAGATCAAAATATGACCATTATGAATTCATGGTCATGCCTTTTTGTCTAACGCACCAGCCGCTTTCATGGATATGATGAATAGAGTCTTCAGACCCTATTTGGATAAGTTCGTGATGGTATTTGTCGATGACATCCTCATATACTCTACCTCGAAGGAGCAACATGAAGAACATCTGAGGATAGTGCTGCAGACACTTAGAGAACATCAGCTCTATGCCAAATTCTCTAAGTGTGCTTTTTGGTTGGAACAAGTGTCCTTCCTTGGACATATTGTTTCTAAAGACGGGATTATGGTAGACCCTGCAAAGATTGAAGCAGTCACCAATTGGTCAAGACCCAAGAATCCTACTGAGATTCGCAGCTTCTTGGGATTAGCTGGGTACTACCGACGATTCGTAGAAAGATTTTCCTTGTTGGCGGCTCCTATGACAAAGCTCACAAAGAAAGACGTAAAGTTCGAGTGGAATGATAAATGTGAGCAGAGTTTTCAAGAGATAAAGAAGCGTTTGACCACTGCCCCAGTGTTGGTCTTACCTTCTGGATCCGGAGGTTTCACTATTTATAGCGATGTCTCTCACAAAGGATTGGGTTGTGTTCTGATGCAACACGGAAAAGTGATAGCTTATGCATCTCGTCAGCTTAAAACTCATGAAGTCAACTATCTGACGCATGATCTGGAGTTAGCAGCAGTGGTATTTGCCCTTAAGATATGGAGACACTATCTCTATGGTGAATAATTTGAGGTCTTTACCGACCATCAAAGCCTTAAGTATTTGTTTTCTCAGAAAGATTTGAACTTAAGGCAAAGAAGATGGTTGAAATTTCTGAAAGATTATGATTTTGAGCTAAAATATCATCCGGATAAGGCGAATGTACTCGCTGATGCTCTTAGCAGAAAGGCAGGAGCTCTAGATAGACTTACAGATTGGGAGTTATTTTCCTCGGTGGCTCATCAGAAGGCAAAAGCTCAATGTTTAACATGTCGTTTATTATTCGTGCAAACCACATTGAAGTCAGAATTGTGGGATCAAATTAAGGAAAAGCAACCCTTAGACCCATAATTAATCCAAGTAAGAAAGAAGATTTCAGAAAATGAAGAATCAGAATTCAAAATTGATGATAAAAAACTTCTTAGATTTCGTCAGAGAGTGTGCATTTCTAAGGACGATCAACTTAGGAATCAATTGTTGGAAGAGGCACATCATTCAAGATATGCCATCTATCCTAGTAGCACCAAAATGTATCGAGATCTGAAAGATACTTTTTGGTGGAATGGTATGAAGAGAGACATTGCTGAGTTTGTTAGCAAATGTCTAGTATGTCAGCAGGTGAAGATTGAGCACCAAAGACCAGGTGATCTTTTACAACCACTTTCCATACCTGAGTGGAAATGGGCGGATATATCAATGGACTTCGTTTCGAGGCTTCCGAAGATGAAGAATGGGATGGATTCAGTATGAGTGATTGTCGATAGGCTAACTAAGTCTGCCCACTTTTTAGCTTGTAAGACAACTCATTCGTGTGACCAATTGGCTCAATTGTTTATTAGAGAGATTGTTAGACTTCATGGAGTACCTGACTCAATTGTTTCAGATAGAGACTTGAAGTTCACATCACGAGTTTGGCAAAGTTTTCAAGAAGCAATGGGGACACAATTAAAAATGAGTACAGTTTTTCACCCTCAGTCAGATGGTCAGTCAGAGCGAACCATTCAGACCCTAGAGGACATGCTCCGGGCATGTAGTTTGGAATATAGTGACTCGTGGAATGATATTTTGCCATTAATGGAGTTTGCCTACAACAACAACTTTCAAGCAAGTATAGGCATGGCTCCATTTGAAGCATTGTATGGTCGATGATGTCGAACTCTCTTGTGTTGGAATGCGGTCGAAGAAAGGAGTTTGTTAGGGCCCGAGATGGTTCAGCGAATGACAGACCAAGTGAGATTCATTCGAAAGCGTCTTCTCACAGCACAAAGTCGACAGAAGAGTTATGCGGACAAAAGACATCGTGAGTTGGAATTTGAGCAAGGTGATCACGTATTTTTTAAGATATCTCCGTTTAAGGGAGTAATGCGTTTTGGTCGAAGGAGAAAGTTGAATCCTAGATATATTGGACCATTTGAGATACTTGTGAGGGTTGGTCAGGCAGCATACCGGTTAGCTCTACCACCTTCCTTATCTCGAATTCACAACGTGTTCCATGTTTCCATGTTGCGGAAGTATTTGCCAGATCCCTCCCAGATACTAGATACAGTCGAAACTGTGTTGGATATCCAAGATGACTTAAATATGAGAGAAAAACACATAGAGATTCTGGACACGAAAGTGCAAAAGTTGAGAAACAAAGAGTTGTCTCTAGTATTGGTTAGATGGAGTCATCACAGTAATAAGGAGGCTACTTGGGAGCATGAATCTGATATCCGCGAGCAATTTCCACATTTGTTTCCATGTAAGATTCAGGACGAATCTTCTTTTAAGGGGGGTAGAATTATAAAAACCCCTTCGGCGAAGTCGCCGGAGGGGATAAACTTAAAAAAAAAGAAACAGTTTCCTCCAAGGGGGAAACCGCGTAACGGGAGGGGGTGAGGATAAACCTCACCCCCCAAAATCTGCGGAGGGTGAGGGTTATCCTCACCCTGCGTGAGGGCTATAAAAGCCCTCACGCAACCTCCCTCCACCGCACCTCATCGAGCGGCAGAGGGAGAGATAGAGAGAGAATGGGAGCGAGAGAGAGAGTGAGGCGCTTATCGACGGTGACGGCGAGGTAAGTCTTCGTCCTCCCCATCTTCTTCTTCATCCTTCTTTTCTGATCCGAGCGCAAAAGGGGAGCCGGTAGCCATTGCTGTCGACGAGTTGCAGGAATTGAAAAAAAAAAAATTCGACAGAAAAAGAGAGAGAGGGGTCGGCTGGCCCCTATGACGGTCGACTCCAACGGCCGGCCCCGGCGACCGGCCGACACCGTTGGCTGGCCCCGGAGGCCGGCCCAGGCTTGTGGGTGCAGAGAGAGGGGTCGGCAGGGGCCAACCCCCTGCACCTGAGATCGAAAGGGGCGCAGCCCCTTCCGCCCTTTTTAATCGGGGGACCGGTTCGGTCCGGGCACCCGGACCGAACCGGGTTGGTCTGGGTGCAACCCAGACCGAGCCCACCGGTCTGGGTCGCGCCCAGACCGAGTCTTTAAAAAAAAAAAAGAGGCCGATTCGGCCTGGGTGCGACCCAGACCGAACCGGGTCGGTCTAAGTCGCAACCAGACCGAACCGAGTCAGGTGAATTGGGTGAACCGGTTCGAATCGAACCGGCTCAGGCCAAACCAGTTCAGATCGAACCGGTTCAGGCAAATCTGGTTCGGGTCAAACCGGTTTGGTGAACTCCGGTTCAAGTAGAACCGGTTCAGACCGCCTCGGATCTGAACCGATCCGGTTGAACCAAGGTCCGAACCGAACCAGTCGGGTTTGGATCTGGGTTTTCAGTCCGGACCCAGTTCGAGCTAGACCGGTCCTAATCCAGATTGATCGGGTCCAGATCTGACTGGATCAGTCTCGGATCTAGACCCCGTCAGGCAGGTCTGGACCCAGTTAGATTATCTTGGACCCAGTCAGGCAGATCTGGATCCAGTCAGACTGTTCAGGATCCAGTCAAGCAGGTCCATATCTAGTCAATCTGTCCTGGATCCAGTCAGACTATTCTGGATCTAGTCAGAATAGAATGGATCCGGTTCAGATCCAATCAGACTGTTCTGGATCCAGACTGGATGCCCCAGATCGATTTGGATCAGTCCATATCAGGAATATGGATCAGATCAAACAAAAGTACCGAAACCCGAAATGTACCAAGATATCCAATTGGATACTTGAGATCCATTTTAGTAAAACGAACATATCTTCTCACTCCGAACTCAGAATCGAGTGAGGTTTGGTGCGTTGGATTCGTATTGAAAAGGGGAATCCATTAGTTCATGGATTTAAGTCAAACTAATAATGCAAAAAATCATGGTTTCTCGAGCAAATTCGGGAAGGGGTATGTTGGTAATTTTATTATAACATAAGAAGTTTTATGCATTAATATGACTATCTTATGTGACCAGATCACATTGTTAGAGCTTCGTAAGGCCCGACTTCGGAGAGATCACAGTGTCCGCACTTGAGGTACGAGATGTTATAAGTAACGCTAGATGTTAATAAACCTTTTTCACGTTGCTTGTTATCGTAGTGCTATAGATGTTATGTGATTAGCATGATAGCTTTGAGTGAGACCATGACATGCATAAATTTCATGCTTGACATTATGAGTTAATTTATATATATGTTTATTGTGATATGCACGTTAGTTTTGATATGTCATGCATGATAGAAAGTGATTGTGTTTGTGATTGCATGTCTAATTGGTCATTAATATCATGCATTGTGATGAGGTTAAGTTTAGATTAGAGTCTCATTTAGTTCATTCATGTGGTATGAATGGATATTTTGAGTTCAGCATGCAGGACCCCTTAAATCCCGAAAGTAGCAACCTGTGGCAAGGGCTACCTGGTTCGCGGCCAGAGTGCAGCCACCATGGAGAGTGGGCCACCGGTGATTTAATGATGTAGATATACTTCATCATTGCATGCTAAGTGAGAGATGTGTGAGTCCTAACGTCATAATGAGATTAAGAATGAGATTGTTGTGATCTGTCATGACACCACTCATGAGAGAACGAGTGAACTATGAATTTGAGAATATTGTTCATTGTGTGAACTTAGTTATGATTTAGGATTTCACTCACACTGGTTTGAGACTCTGGAGGACCATGGATGGTTGATAACCATTATGGATAGGATGTAGCATGAACCATACCGAGATTGAGAGTTTGACCTCCCGGTGGGGTGCCCATGGTGGTTCACTGTAGTGCCTGGTGGTCCAGGGACCACTGGGAGTGTATGGTTCATTGTCTGACCAACATGTAGAATTGAGATGTTCTACAGGGTTGCTACGCCCATAGATGACTATTACCGGTATAGCCACTCTAGTGATAGTTGAGAGAGAGAGAGAGTATTTGAGAATGATAATAGAGGTAATTAAAATATACAAACATGTGTGGTGTATCAAGAACTAAGCTAAGACTGGGGGCTTAGAGTCCACTATAGTTGTAAATTGATTGTTTATTTACTTATAATTATTTCTTACTGGGTTGTAAACTCACCCTCATTTTTGTTTAATTACAACTGTAGGTTCGAGGCATTAGATCAATCACTTATGAGCAACTTTTCCCATCTTCAGCAGAGCATTGATATTTTTACTTTCATTGTCATTGAGAATAATGTAATTGCTTTTCTTTGGTTATAAATGATGAACATTGTAAGAAAAAGTTGATTATCGAAATAAAATGAATTTTTTTTTTTAGCCTCGTTTTCTCTGTGTAAGCTTTGCACTCTTCCCTCTGGGAAGTAATACCAACCGAACTCGGACTCCTGAGGTCCCAGATCGGGGTGTTACATCTACCTAGGTAGGTTCACTAATTTATATTATATATTTGTATGTTTTGTTTTTTAATAATATATTATATATTATATATTACACATATTCTACATGTCTTATACATGTGTTACATATTTTATACATATATTATGTCTTATAATGTATATAAAAAACACCTAAAACCAAACTTTTGTCTTAACGAGCTGGCTTGGCTCCTGACAAGCCCGAGTAAGGTTTTACCCTAATGAACCAAGCTCAGACAACCCAAGTTTGGTTTGTTTACTCGTAAATTCTTAGGCTTAGTGTTATGGTCTAGAATAGGCCCTGATTTACTTTGATGCACTTTTAATTTTAGTTAGAATTGTTGTTTCGATTTTTTATTTCAATGGCAGAGGTGTAGCAGGTTTTAGAGTTTGAATGTTAGTATTTGATATATTTAATTTTATAGAAGTGAGTCGGGTCTGTATGGATCAATGTCAAACAATTATTCTTAACCCAAATCCAACTAAAGCTCCATACCCAAGGAAAGATCCAAATTCAGATGGTACTCCCCAGATTCAATGTTGAAGTGGATAACCCAGTCAACACTCAGCGTAGGAGACACACATACAGATTGGTGGCAGATCAGGAATATGCCCAATTCAATACAAGTGTTGGTTTCCTATGAAAATTTTAAAATTAAGATGACATCTCTGAAACGTGACACATATCAACACTAGAATGAACATCACTACAAGAAAAACGTTAATTAGCAACGAAATTTGGCGATGAATTATTTCCATCGCAAAGTTGCGACGGATTAACGAGAGAAAAACAGTCGTCGTTAAAATTAAAATTTGTTGCGGACTTAGCGGCGGAAACATTCTGTCTCAAACTCTGTCACTAATTAGTGATGAATTAGCGACGAAAAACTTCTGTGTCAAGATCCATCGCAACGTAGCGACGACTTAGCGACATAATTTTTTCATCACTACGGAAGTCGCTACTTAGCAACGGATTTTGACATAAAACTTTTTCATCGCTATTTTTCGATATAAGCTCGTCTAAGGCACAAAATTCTCTCTCTCTCTCTCTCTCTAATTTCCCCCAAATTGGGTTTGAACCCTAACCCTTCGCCTTTGCCTCTGCCAGTCGGCTCCTTAAAAGACGATGGCCCCTTTGCCTCTGCTGGCCCTCCCTACCGCTGGCAGCCCAGCCAGAATCCACCCCGTCGTTGCTCTCTTACCTAAGCCCCGCTCCTCGCCTCACCAGAGGTCACCACGTCGTTGCTCCCTTTCCCTTCCCTGAGCCCCGTCGCTGCTCCCTTCCATCTACCGTTGGCGACACCCTTCGCCTTTTGACCCCCTCAGGTCTCTCTCTCTCTCTCTCTCTCTCTCTCTCTCAGTATCCCGCTGTCTTCCTCTTCGTCTCTGCTGCCTTTGCCTCCGTCGGCCGGCCCCTTAGCAGACAACGACCTCTTTGCCTCTGCCGACCCTCCCTGCATCCGGCTACCTACCGCCGGTTGACAGGCACAACCCCTTCCTCTTCATCTCCTTCTTTTTTTCGGCCGACAGGCAGAGGCTGCCTGTCCTCTATTTTTTTTCGGCCGACAGGTAGGGGCTGCGCCCCAGCTTGTCTACGTTTTCCGACCGGCAAGCAGGGGCACCTCTGCCAATTTTTTCGACCGGCAAGAGAGACACCTCCCTTGTTCCTTCCAGTCGGCAGAGGCTTTGCCCCTACTGCCTGGGTGTTTCCGGCATATGGGGGCAAGGCCCTTGCCCCACCCGTTCCTTCTTTTTTGCCAGGGAGGGGTCGATTTTCTTCCCTGTCTTCTTTTTCTTGGGTTTTGAGGGAGTAGCTCAACCCCCTTCCGTTTCTCCTTCTTCGTAAGGAAGGGGCCGAGACCCCCTCCCTATTGCTTGGGTTACGAGGGAGGGGTTCGACCCTGACTGCGCCTCCCTTCTCATCGCAGCCCTCGTCCCTCTTTACTGTATATAAATGTGCATTGCAATATATAAATGCACATTGCAGATATGTAGTTGAGTTAATTGTGCGATGCTTAGTGCTAAGCATCGCATACGACAAAAAATGCAATGCAAAAAGAAATAAGAAAAAATACAAAGGCAAAAGCAAATCGGGTAAATACCGTGGTGAGTAAGTGATGCAAGCTCATCACATGTTATTTACTTTCTTGGATGCAACACTTTCCTTCTCACACACTCACTTAGTTGTGGATATCTAGGACCGCTTTGCTGGAGTTCAGAGATCATACTGAGCATGATTTAAATGTGTGAAAATAGAAGTGCTCTTATTTTTGTAGTTCGGAGTCCATGCTAGTCATGGTAGTAGTTAGCGGGATATTGGAGTGTATTTGCTGCAGGTACATGTTTGACATTATTGTGATATGAATGATTGAATGTATTATAATGTTTGACATGACTGTATCCTTGCTTGCATGAAGTTATTTTTGAATTAATTATGCCCTTCATGTGAAATTGTATTATGAAAATATGCTTAAATTGAATGTATCGTGTTTATGAATGCGATTTCATCTTTCTAAATATGTTTGTGATATATATATGTGTGTGTGTATTGTGTATCGTGTATGCATGCTTGCATGAAGTTATTTTCAAATTAAATATGCCCTCCATGTGAAATTGTATTATGAAAATATGCTTAAATTGAATGTATCATGTCTATGAATATGATTTCATCTTTCTAAATATTTTTGTGATACATATATATATATATATATATATATATATATATATATATATATATATATATATATATATATATATACATATATATATATATATATATGTGTGTGTGTGTGTGTGTGTGTGTGTGTGTGTGTGTCGTGTATCCATGCTTGCATAAAGTTATTTTGAATTAATTATGCCCTCCATATGAAATTGTATTATGAAAACATGCTTAAATTAAATGTATCATGTTTATGAATGTGATTTCATCTTTCTAAATATCTTTGTGATATATATCCAATAATGCATGATAAATTAGATGTTTTCTTCATCATAGCATTCTTATGATTCTATGTTAACTGGTTAGGATAATATCCATAGCATCATAGGATAAAATGACTACAAACCGTAAATAGATGTACCGTAGAATAGTTGACAATGAGGTATCACTTGAATATATATATGATGTTGATAGTTTTATTGAATTTGCAATGGCAAGTGTCAGTACAGTGGATCCCATCGGTCGGATCAGGTGCTCCTGCATGATGTGTAAGAACAATCAATTTGTAGAACCTCATGGCGTTAGACATCACCTATACAAGAAGGGTTTTGTGAGTGATTATCAGAATTGGACGCTTCATGGTAAAGAATTTTGGAACAATTTTGACGCACGGGTGGATATGGTGCACGATAATTCATATATGGATTTGATATGTAATGCTACAGGATCAGAACTAGGTTTTGCTATGGGTCCTAGTGATGTACCAACTTGGGTAGATGAAGAAGCAGCAAACGATGCAGCTAGTAGATTTTATGACTTACTTAGAGATGTTGATGAACCACTTTGGAATGGTTACGAGAGTCACACTATCTTGTCTGCAGTTCTTCAACTACTGAATTTGAAGTTCGAGTATAATTTGAGTCAATCATGTTTTGATCGTCTGTGCTCTATTGTGAAGAGTATGTTGCCCAAAGATGAGAAATTGTCACAAAATTTCTATCGTGCGAAGGTTATGGTCAACGCTCTAGGTATGGGGTATTAAAAGATAGATGCTTGTCCAAATCACTGCATGTTGTATTTCAAAGATCAAGAAAATAACAGATCATGTCTGTCATGTGGGCATCCTCGGTTCAAGTCAAATACAAGAGGCAATGGTAGCACGAGGTCAAAAGAAGTGTCATATAAGTCGCTCTGCTACTTTCCTCTCACCCCTAGATTGCAACGATTGTATATGTCTTTGATGATAGCTAAACACATGAGATGACATGCAAATAAAGTTTGACATGATGAAGACAAAATCACGCACCCTGTTGACGCAGAAGCTTGAAAGCACTTTGATCGTACTCATCAGACCTTTGCAATGAAAGTGAGAAATGTTAGACTCTGTTTATGTACAGATATATTTAATCTATTTGGAGGTAGATCAACTTCATACTCGTGTTGGCCAATATTTGTCATCCCATACAACCTTCCTTAAAGCTTGTGTATGAAGCGTCAAAATCTTTTCTTATCTCTATTGATCTCTGATTCGACCTCTTTGGGCCAAAATCTTGATGTATATTTAAAGTCATTGATTGATGAACTAAAAATACTGTAGGATGACGGTGTTCTCACGTACGATGCCCACAAAAAATAAAACTTCAATATGAAAGTTGTTGTTCTATGAACAATCAGTGACGTCCCTGCATATGATATGTTATCTGGTTGTAGCACACATGGGAGGTTGGCATGTCTGTACTGCATGAAGGATACAAAATCTTTTAGATTGACGCATGGACAGAAGTTATGCTGGTTTGATTATCATCATCGATTTCTACCCAGCGACCATCCGTTCTGACGACAAAGGAATGTGTTTCGAGCAGGCACAACTGAAATAGAAGGTCCATCTACACGGTTGTCTAGCATAAAGATTTTAAGACGATTGTGATACTTTCCAGATGTACTGACAAATGCCCATAGTCCGACGCTCTTTCTTGGATTTGAGAATAATCACAATTGGACAAAGAAATCTATATTTTGGGAACTACCATATTGCCCGACCTTATTGATACGACATAATTTGGATGTTATGCATGTGAAGAAAAATGTGTTTGATAATGTGTTCAATATGGTAATGAATGTCAAAGGAAAAACAAAGGATAGTCCAAATACCTATATGGATTTAAAAGTAATATGTAAAAGACCAGAATTGAAACTCAAAGAGTACAATGGCAAAATACTGAAACCAAAGGCAAGGTACGTGCTTGAACCAGATCAAGTAAAGCAGGTATGTTAATGGTTGAAACAGTTGAGATTTTCAGATGGATACGTCTCTAACACTGTCCGGGCTATAAAGATAGACGAGGGACAATTATATGGGTCAAAGAGCCATGATTGTCATGTCATTATGCAATGGTTAATTTTTCCTAGCATTCCATGATATGTTAGACAAACCTATATGGGAGGTATTATCCGAGTTGAGTAGATTTTTTAGAACATTGTGCGCATCGAAAGTTGTATTAACTGAGGTAAAGAATCTCGAGGATTCTATCGTCACTACTATTTGTCAGATAGACAAGATAATTTTGCCAGCATTTTTCGATGTTATGGAACATGTAATCATATATTTTCTATATGAACTTAGAGTTGGTGGTCCTATGTGATATCGGTGGATGTACCCATTTGAAAGATATATTTTTGAAAAAAACTAGCTTGAAAAAAACTATAAGGTTTACGGTCTTCAACATATTAAATGACAAGAGCAATAGGTAGAGGATACAATGTGTTAAGATAAATCTTAGGCACATGTGTACCATCTTGTGACCTGGTGACCATAGTGTTGAGACTGAATGGGTTGGATAAATGGAATAGGTGAGACTTGAGACCTAGGATCTTCAATAGGTTGAGGTGACTCCAGAACAAAAACCTGACTCTTAAGGCAGATTAGAGACTTCTTGGTTAGGTGAAGGACATGACTAAACAAAGGCTGGCCCTTGCATGAGCGGGATAAACACAGAAACTTGAGAGATCGGGTTGATGATAGTAGGATTAAACTCATGCTTATAAAAGAAAAACTTTGATTCATCAAACACTATATTTTGGGATACAAGAGTTTTATTCGTATCTGGATTCAGACATAGATACCCTTGATGCATGAAACTATATCCAAGGAACACATGTCACTGAGACTTAAATTCTAACTTATGACTATAAGACCTAAGAGAAGGGTAACAAGTGCAACCGAAAACTTGAATAATCTTATAGTCAGGGTTTCTACTATAGAAAAGCTCATAGGGTGGCTTATTGTTACTGATACGGGAAGGTAAAATGTTTATAAAATAGTACTAAAGGCATAAGTCCAATACTTTGTAGGGACTTTGGCTGGAGTCATGAGACACAGGCCAACATCAACCACATGTTGATGCTTGCACTGGATAACACCATTTTGCTCATGAATATGGAGACAAGGCACTCTATGAGTAGTACCACAACTATGCATAAAAGGATTAAGAGCCTGATATTCGCCTCTACCATTAGTATGAAAAAAATTATTTTTTTTGTCAAAGATGTTTTCAACACTAGTTTTAAACTAAAGAAAGACATGCTTCACATCATATTTATATGCTATCATAAAAATCCAAGTAAATCTTGAAAAAGCATCAACAAATATGACATAGTAACGATAATGACCAAGAATAATAATAGGATTTAGTCCTCGTACGGATCAAATCAAGAGGGCCTGAAACTTTATGTTGGGACGGAAAGAAAGGCAAGGAATGACTCTTTCCTTGCTGACATACATCACATATATTGTTTTCATTATTATGAAAAAGGCAAACCAAAGCTGATATCTATGTGCTTCACTATTCGAAGAGCAGGATGACCCAATCATTGATGCCACTAATCCAAATCAGTTTTTTCTCCAACCATAGCTTCCTTTTTTTGACCAAGAGGAACATCTAGTTGGTACAATCCTTGATTAGTCTTGCCCTGCATGAGTTCTATCCCTGTTACCTGATCCTTTATACAACAAAAATCACGATGAAACTCAAAGAACACATAATTATCATTAAGAAACTTTTTAACTGAAAGTAAATTTTGATTAACCACAGGTACATGCAATATATCATTAAAAGAAAACTGACTACCTTGTAGAAAATTTAGAAGTACCAATTTCATTGATCTTTAAATCCGAACCATTCGCAATCTTGATGACATCTTGTCCTTTGTATGGCTCATGCATTGACAAATTGTTCAGGTCATGTGTCATATGAAGTGATGCTGCTGAATTAGAGTACCAACTTGCATCACTGAAGGCTGAACAAGAGGCGTGATAGGGAGCCACATGGTAGGGTTGTGGTTGAGAACTTGCATCACTGTATTGTGTTAGCAATAGATTGCAGGGGTGTGGCTTGGTTATTTCACAAAACTAGCACGCAACATGAAATCAGTCCTAATCAATTCTGGTGAACTATTGTTGTCCTCGTCCTCTACCACTAAACTGATGGTTGCCATGACCTCTATTATTGAACTGCCAGGGTTGAGTATTGGATCCCTGCTGACTCGCAAAATTGGCAAATGGAGCAACTCGAACAGACACAACATCGCCTAGTTGAGACTTTTGTGCCAACAACAGAAGTTCGGTTAAGGTTACTGGTTCTAGTCGAGTAGTGACAGAGGTTCTGAAAGCTGGATACTCAGACGAGAGACCACGTAGAAGATCCAAATCTAATCAATGCCCAAGATCAACAAAAATTCTGGGCTTGGTTCTTGCTCCTTTCCATCGACAATAGCTGTGGTCCTGGGAGGACTTGGCTTGAAACCAACAATCATGCCATATAAATCGTATGACAAAAGCAAGGAAGTGAACGACACCCATAACATGAAGTCTGCTGTGAGTTTTGTACTTAAAAAGTACTAAAGATTCGTTAGTGTAGACAATGAGGGAATGGAAGAAAAAGTAATCATTTGAGAAGAGTCCATTCAGAACTGATAAAGAAGTACCAAACACTAAAAAATACCAAAAGCAACAAGAGCAAAAACAACACTCACATGCTCCAGTAATCATGAGCACAAATTAATGTTTTGACTTTGATTGTCATGGGCCTATTTCTTCAGTAAGCCAGCGCGACGTGACGGTCATTCCTTACCACCGCAAGCCTTTCGGTCATTCGCTTGCCGCTGCAAAAGCTTTGATCACTGAGAATGTAAGAGAGCAAGATAACAGAGAGAGAGAGAGAGAGAGAAATCACAATCACCCGAAAGCAATTAATAACAATGAGGGTGAACAAAAGAAAGCTCTTCACATTTGCATTCATTTACAATTTTGCCTGCAAGCTCATTACAATTCAGATCTACGGGCTAACCCTTTAAGGTATTGACCAACCTGAACCAAAGTACAAAGGTGACCCAGAAAAAGTTACAAGTGACTCGACACTTTACATCAAGACTCAACCAAAGAAATAGACTTTAGATAGAACCGAACAAAGTAAGTCACATGGTTCAACAAAATGTGCCTAAGTCTACAACCTCAATAGTTCTCCCTCTTTCTCTCAACTATTTTCCAAGGGAGCGGTTCCATTTAATTTATAATGGTTACAGGACCAAGAGGTGTATTACAAACAGAATCTTTGATAGGAACTTTAAAGTCCTTCAACTGAGCATCTTGACTTCTAAAGAGTTCTATTGGAGTCTCTCATTTTTGGGTTTCTTTTTCTGAAGGAATTTGTGAGAGAATTTAAATTCACATAGCCTAACCAACTGGCATATTGAGCTTTGTTTGGAACTGGATCTTTAACATTCCCTACAAGATACGACATGACGAGACAAAAAAGGCCAATCCAAGCTTAGAAATGTTTTTTCTATGGCTTTGAAAATTTTCTTGAATTTTCTACTTCTTTTTTTGAGATTTGTTTGGATTTGAAGTTTTTTCGGTGTAATCTTCTAGTTTTATTGATTTTTCTCTCATTGCAACGGCGATATGATTTTTTTTTTGAGGTTTTATGGTTTTATTTTTATTTTTATTAAATTTTTAAGCTTTTTGGTTAAGAAACTTTATACGGCTTTGGCCTTTTCAGAATTGAAACAATGTCAAGGGATATGCAAGCATATCATTGCTTTTGAAACTCACCTTTGAAGTGAATATTTTTTCCTTCTTAATCTTGATTGTCGAAGTTAGTCAATTTCAGTTTTTATCTTTCTTTCAGGGATTGTTATGGATGAGGGACCTACTTGACATCCTCAAAACATAGTTTTTCTTCCCAGTTCAGAGATAAAATAACAAACTAAATCTATATATCCTAACCTAGCTCAGTGTTTGCCTTGAAAGCGAGCAACCCTTCCATGCGGAGGATTGCAGGAGTGATACGTAGGAAATAGTATTCTCACCACCCTTTGCCAAAAAATGAGGGAAATAAAAGCATGTAAAAATATTCATCAAATAGATGCTTGATCGGGTCTGGTTCTTGTTTTCTGAACCGAGAACCTGCTTCGACCGACCCTGCCTAAGTCAGGTTCGATTAGAGCCCGACCCGTTAAAAGCAAATCAAAGTCGGATCCAGATCGGGTCATCACCTCACCTGTGACGGCTTTCATGATATAGTTTCCGAGGAGAAGCAAAGGAAGCGTTCCTCTTCTTCTTCATCTCAGCTCAAAGAGAAGAGCAGCATAGGTTGGTTGATGTAGGAGCCGGAAGCAGAGAGCCATCCCATCTACTCCACCGTGGGCCATGGCGTTGGAAGAAATGGGTTCAGGTGACGAGTACGACGAAGCCGAGCGTCTCAGCGGTGACGAGGTCGGCCAGGAGAAGCGGGTGGAATCAGACGCCAAGGAGAGGGACGACAGAATCAGCAGGCACGGCGAGAAGCGCAGGAGCAGCAAAGACAAGAAGAAGGAATCCAAGGAGAAAAGGGAGCACGGCCACAAGGAGAGGGAGAAATTTAGGGCACACGACTCCGCCAAAGAGAGGGAGAAAGAGGGCAGGGAGTCAGAGAGGAGCGGCGGGGCGAAAGAGAAGTACGGGGATAGGGCGAAGGAGAGGGACGACGAGAGGGATCTCAGGGAGAGGGATCGGCAGCGGGAGGAGCGTCCAGGCGCCGAGGAGAAGGACAGGGATAGGAGCAAGCACAGGGAGAAGGAGAAGGAGAAGGAGAAGGAGAAGGAGAAGGAACACCGTGCGAGGGACAAGGAAAACGATCGCAGGAGGGATCGTGACGAGCGGGAGAGGGAGAAGGAAGACGATCTCAGGAGGGTCCGTGATGATCGCGAGAGGAAGAAGGAGGACGATCGCACAAGGGACCGAGATGAACGCGAGAGGGAGAAGGATGACAGTCGCAGGAGGGACCGTGATGAGCGTGAGAGGGAGAAGGAAGGCGATCACAGGAGGGATCGTGACGAGCGCGAGAGGGAGAAGAAAGACGATCGCAGGAGGGATCGTGGGAAGGAGAAGGGTAAAGAGAGGGAGAAGGAGAAGGAGAGAGGTCGAGAGAAGGAGAGAGAAGGAGAGAGGTTCAAGGAGAAGGAAAAAGATAGGGCGAAGGCTAAAGCTAGAGATTCCGAGATGGAGATTGATGGAGTGAAGGAACGGGAAAGAAAGGGTGAAAAGACAAGAGCGGAACCTAGGGATTACGAGGACACTGATGATAAGGAGAGAATTCGAGGTGGAGGTGATGGTCTTCGAGGGGAAGAAGGAGCCAAAGATCGTAGGGAGAGAACCAATCAGGCGTTGGATCGATCTCAGCCTTCAACCTCAGAGCTTGTAGAGCGGATTGCAAAGTAATTTCTTCAAAATCTTTTGCACTTTTAGTGCGATCTTTTGATGCTTCATGTCTTAATAGTTGCGGATCCATGCCGTATCTAGTAGTTATGCACTAGTTTTATGATGAATTGATTCCTTCGTCCTGTTGCCAAAACGTGCTTGTCTTAAGTATCTGCTAGATTACAGTTGATGATTTTATATCTGTAATATGTTCACGGGCATGAACGTGTAGCTACGCTTCTGGATTTTGGATTATGGTTTGCGGTTTGGCAGTTGGATGTAGACTTGTAGTTATCTGCATGGATGATAATATATTCCCTACAAGTTTGGTAGCTTGGTTTTGTTGATTTTAGCTATTTTATTTGATGCCTTTCATGTGTTGGGGCAAGGAACATCTATAGGATGCCTATGGTTGATTCCAGGCATGCTGCAGTTCTGCCTCCCAACCACATTGTTTGTTAACATCAGGTTAGGTGCATAGGTGCGCACAACCTTCAAAAATTTAGTTAGACTTCCATCTGAGCTGTTATTAAACACTCGAACCTGCGGGATCACTGTCTGCATGACCATATTGTTGTTTGAGACCATGCGAAGACTGAAGATAATGCTTTCTCATTGCATGTGTATTCCTCTGTGCTTATGCGAAATGATAGTATTATGCAATCTTACATATTTAATCTGCCTATGCCTCCAATCAAGGACATCTGTCTGTTCTTCTATTGTATATACTATATACATTCTTTATGCCTTTAGATATGAAAATGAAATAAAATAAACAAAACAAATTTGATTCTTGCACTGTTAGTTGGTGGTGCGTTGGGACCCAACTTTTTGGTTTGAGTCTGAACATCCAGGACCTTTCAAGGCTAATGGATAATCAATCTTGGCTTGGGACTGGAATCCAAATTTCTTCTAATTGGTCCATCTAGATGGAAGATATTGATAGTCAGCCTAAGATTAAGATTGATCAATGTCTCTGACATGTTGCTGGCCCAATGGCTTATCAGGTCACAGTAGACGAGGCTTGTTCTGATTTTCATCAAATCAATGGGCCTTTAGCCTAAACTCATCCCATCATGGTCCAATGCCAATGTAACTGTTAGTCCTTTATTTATTGTTTCTTTCTTGATGTTTTGCACCTCCGGATTTCTCAACTCCATCCTTGCTTGTGATGGTTTTTGTTTTTACATCCTATTTTCTTCCTTATAGGGTAAGAGAAGAAAGATTAAAGAAGGCAGACGAGAGTTCGGAAATCTTCTCATGGGTAAGTAGGAGCAGAAAGCTTGAGGAAAAGGTGAATGCTGAAAAGGAGAAAGCCTTGCAGCTAGCCAAGATTTTTGAAGAGCAGGTCTGTTTTTAGTTTTTTTTTTCCTTTTCATTTTAAATAATGTTAACTCTTTGATGAAGCTGGACTTATTCTGTATCCTAGGACAACATTGATCAAGAGAGCAGTGAAGATGGGGACGAGTCTCAACATACTGGAAGTAATTACCTTTTATCTCCTACAAAATTTTGATGTTCATGTTAGTTTAAAATTTTTAATTTTAAATTCATGGTCATTTACCAGATTATTGGGCAATGAATAGATGGTAGTCAGTTACTCTATCATCTTTAGTCATTAATGATACTTATCGATCTCATATTCATGTTTTCTTGACAAATTCACACTATATGCAACCCAGAGGGTCTTGCTGGAGTTAAAATCCTTCATGGACTCGATAAAGTAATGGAAGGTGGAGCTGTGGTTTTGACTCTCAAGGATCAAAGCGTACTTGCTGATGGTGACATCAATAATGGTAATAGTGATGTCTCATTGTCTCCTTTTTATTTGCTCTGCCTGTGTAACTCATACATGTATATGTTGGACTCATTTCAAACAATAGTTGCTCTTGTTCTCCATTAATGAAGAAAAGTTGTGACTTTGCAGAGGTTGACATGCTTGAAAACGTGGAAATTGGAGAGCAAAAGCAGAGAGATGAAGCTTACAAGGCTGCGAAGAAGAAAGGGGGGATTTATGAGGACAAGTATAGACACAATCATCTTTAAGATGATAATTTTTATCAGTTACTTTTGTTGCATTCTCACCCCCCTTTGTTTTGTTTTACTCTAGGTTCAGTGAGGATGCTTCTTCCCAGAAAACAATCCTTCCTCAATATGATGATCCCATTAAGGATGAGGTGCGTTTTTCCATTTGCATGTGATAAATAAAGAAATTAAATCCCTCTTTGAAAAATGACTTAAATCATAAGTGTAATGGCTTAAGTCGCAAGTGTTAGCCTTTAACTTGCTTGTTTTCAGGGAGTAACTTTGGATGAAAGTGGGCACCTTCCTCGTGAAGCAGAGAAGAAACTTGAAGAGGTACTGTGCCTTCTTATGCTTTTTTCTTCCTTGTCTTGTAGGTATGATTGCATTGAAGTTTCTGACCTTATGTCAATAACTTTCTATAAGATTCTAATCTACTATTAGTACATTCGGCCTTGGATGACATGAGTGCTTGAGTAGCAGGTTTGACTTTCTGATATTTAATTATCTGCAATTGGGGTTTTTGTTTGCAAATGGAGCTCAACATGTCTGAGATTAAAACCATGAATTATAATTTCAGGTAACAACTATATAAATTTCTGTACACTTCAGATGAACTAAAGTTTCCACTTTCAAAGTAGTTCAATAATCTTTTAGTTTCTCAGAAATCAGTTGAAATTTGACCATATTGAAATTTTGCATTATTTCGTTTTCTCATGCTGAGGGAATTGTTAAATTATGTAATCAATCATGTAATGTAATATATATATATATATAAGGTAATGCATATACATATATTAATATATATGTATATGTATCTACTTATTATATATATAAAATATATATTTCTAATTGTTTAGCCGTAGGGGTAGTTTAGTCTTTTTACACATATTCTTTTCAGAATATGTTTTGTAATTCTTTTTCTTTTTATTTTTTATTATTTATTTTTTGTTCTTTTTTGTAAAAGATGGAAAGTACCTTGGAGGGGCCCACCATCTAGTCGTTGTGCTCCTTCCAACGGTCACATTTGTGACCCTCCAATAGCTAGAGGTGGAGCCTCTCCAAGGACTCCACCTCCTCTATTTAAAGGGGCTCTCCCCTTGTGTATTCTTATGCTTTTGGGATTATAGCCCAAGCTCTTTCTAGTGAAACTTATGACTTTTGGGTTCGCATTTGCGCATTTGTGAGTTTGTATTGTGTTCTTTGTGCACAAGTGTTCTTGTTGTGCGTGTGAGCTCACATTTTTCAAGAATATTGTTCTTGGTTTCTTGTTGGAAGTACTTTCACATGGTATCAGAGCCACATTGGTGATAAAGGATCGTGGATTTATTTGTTGCTTGTGTGCCTTGAAAAGCGTGCCTTTGAATATTTGAAGATTTAAGTAGTGGAGCTTACTTCTCAAATATTTTGGAAGAATCTTGTGCAAGGAAGAGCTTAAAATCTTGTGTTGGTGCGTATTTCTTCCTCTTTCTTTACTCCTTAATGGGTGAAAAAGAGTCATTTGCTCTCGGCTTTAAGCTAAATGGATCCAACTATCATGCTTGGGCCGGGAACATAGAGACTCACATAAAGGGGAAGGGTCTATGGGGTTATGTGCATGGCACAATCCCCGAACCGGAACAAAAAATTACCATTGTTAATGAGGGTGAAATCAAAATTCTTGATGGAGAAAAAAGAACCAAAGCTCTTGATGAGTATTCAAAAAAGCATGAGGAATGAGAAATGAGGAACTTTAAAATCCTCTCTTGGATTTTTTCCTCCGTAGAAACAAGAATCAATGCAAATATCATCAAGTTCAAAAAGGCCTCTCAAGCTTGGGAATGTCTTGAGAAGATGTATACGTCTAGGGATTTATCCCATAAATATTATCTTCAAAAGCAGGCACTAACACTTCAACAAGGGGAAATATCTATAAGAGAGTACTTTGCCGAGCTCTCTTCTATTTAGGACGAGATTGCTATGCTCGAACCAAAATGGAGTGGAGAAGCAATAGAGCTTCACCACAAACAATTGGAAGAAGATAGGTTCTTCAATTTTTTGAATGGGCTTAGGCCCGAATTTGAACAAATCCGGTCTTTCCTTTTATCCGCTTTCACTTCCCTTCTCTTGAAGATGTAATAAATAAACTTAGTGGGGAAGAGACTCGCATGGAAATTAGCAAGAACCATCCAAGTGTTCTTGCTACTCCTCACATTGAAGAACATGAAGGTGCAAATGCCATATCAAGACTGGAGAGTAATTTAAAGACCTATAAGCCTCCTCACTTCAAGAATCAAAACTCAAAGTGGTCAAGGAATGAAGAAGGACTATAGCAAGCTTACATGCTATTTTTGTAAAGAACCAGGGCACCTTAAACCTATATATCCTAAATGAAAGAAAATTCTTGCTATGGCCATGACATCTCAACCGAAAGAACGACCATCAACATCAAATGGGTCTCTTTCTCTTCATCAAATTGCAGAAGCTTTGCAACCTTTCCTCAAGGGAGGAACTTCCGAAGCCGCTATGTCTACCTCTTTTCCTTCCGGTAAGATATCTTAGCTTTTAGATTCCGGCGCATCTTTTCATATGACCCCAAGTGTTTGTTCCCTTTCCGAATTTTCTAAAAATCATCTTCCATCTTTTGTCTCAACGGCAGATGAAACACCTCTTGAAATTAAAGGAATAGGAATTTTTGAAAAACAAGAATTTTTTATCCCCAAAATCCGTCTTATACCTAAACTAAATTTAAATTTACTTTCGGTCTCTCAACTCTCGGATCATTGTTTGCGATGTAAAATTCACTTATGATAAATGTTGGATTCAGGATCGCCAGTCCGGGAAATTGATTGGGGAAGGCTCTAGGAGAGGCGACCTCTACTACATTGACTTTCTTTAAGTTCCCAAGAATCAATTTTGTAATGCTGTTCAAAACAAAGATATTCATGTATGGCATAAGAAACTGAGACATCCCAACGTTGTTAAAATCTCTTATTTACCTTTTGTTAAACATCTTTGTAAAAGAGATTTTGTTTGTAATGATTGTATTCTTGGGAAAATAAAAAGTCTACCTTTTTCTCAAAGATCCATGTTTTCAACAAAACCCTTTGAAATTGTTCATTCCGATGTATGGGGTCCCGCTCCTGTGATATCTAAAAGAGGATTCTCGTATTATGTTATTTTCGTGGATGATTACACTAGGTTTTGTTGGATATACTTTCTTAAACATAAACATGAAGTTTTTTTAACATTTAAAACTTTTCATATGATGATTTTAAATCAATTTAATGGAAGTTTAAAAATTCTTAGGTCTGACTTTGGTGGTGAATATCTTTCAAATGAATTCAAGAGTTATCTTGAAAGTTATGATATTTTTCATCAGAAATCTTGTCCAAAAACCCTACAACAAAATGGGTTAGCCGAACGGAAGCATAGGCATATTATAGAAACAACTAGAACCTTGCTTATTTCTCAAAACATTCTAAAGAAACTCTAGTCTGAGGCCGCCCTGACTTCGGTAGATCTCATAAATAGACTTCCATCGAAAAATTTGAGTAAAATTTCTCTTTTTGAAAAATTATATGAAAAAGAACCTGATTATAGCAAGTTAAGAGTGTTTGGATGTAAGTGCTTTGTCCTTACAGATAAAAATGATAAGCTTTCTCCAAAGGCCATCCCTTATGTCTTTCTTGGGTATTCAGAAACCCATAAGGGTTTTCAGTGTTATGACATTAAAATTGACAAACTGTATGTTTCTAGAAATGCGAGTCTTTTGGAAAATCTTAGTGGTTTTGAAAGTTCAGAATCACATAATGAAAATGCTAACTATTCTTTTTTATTTGAACTATTAGCCAAAGATGATGATTCTAGTGATGATGAGTTAAATCAGAATGACTCAAGTGATATTGGTATTGAGGAAATCTCCTCACACCAACCTATCAACGAAGGGCCATCTAAAGATCCCATCACCTATACTCATAGAGATAGAAGCACCTTTAGAAGTGATCTTGAAAGATATGATGATAGTCAGACTGTTCTTCATGGAGAGGAAAACCTTCGTAGAACCGAAAGACACAGAAAAGCTCCATCTAGGTTCATATCGTATGACTCTTTTTCACCCAGATATAGAGCCTGTCTTAGTGTCATTCATTCTTATGTAGAACCTAGAAACTTTGCAGAAGCTAGTAAAAGTCCAGAATGGATAGTTGCGATGAAGAATAAACTCGAAGTTCTAAAAAAGGCTAAAACATGGGAATTTCAAAATCTTCCTAAGTGAAAGAAAACAATGGGGTTTAGATGGATCTCTTGAGAGATATAAGGCTCGATTAGTTACCAAGGGTTATAGTCAAGAGTATGGGATTGACTATGAAAAAACTTTCGCGCTTGTGGCTCGAATGGTCACTGTTCGATGACTCATCACTATTGCATCCATTAACAATTGGAACATCTATCAAATGGATGTTAAGAATGCCTTCTTGAATGGTGATTTGAATGAGGAAGTTTATATGGATGCCCCACCTGGAATGGAGACTCCCAAAAGGAAATTGTTTCATCTTAGGAAAGCACTCTATGGCCTAAAGCAAGCTCTTAAGGCTTGGTATGATAGGTTTAACTCGGTAATGTTGGAAAATGGATTTTCTTCTTGTTTTACTGACACTGCTTTGTTTGTTAAAAAATGCAATGCAGGGATTGTAATTTTATTGTTGTATGTGGATGATATGCTCTTCACCGGAAGTGATTCTAATGGGGTTAAGAGTATAAAATCAATTCTAAAAGATAAATTTGAAATGTCTGATTTGGGTTTTCTAACTTAATTTTTGGGAATTGAAGTAGCATACTCTCATAGAGGGTATTTTTTATCACAAACTAAGCTTTGCTTTTGAGATCATTGACTAGGTCAGGAATTATAAATGAAAAGGTTTGTGAAACTCCTGTCATAGTAGAAGCTAAAATGAAGATTGATGACGGTGTTCTCCTTTCAGATCCTACTCCCTACAGACAGCTTGTAGGATCATTGATGTATCTGAGTATTACCAGACTAGATATCTCTCATGCAGTGCATACTGCAAGTCAGTTTCAGCATGCACCAACATCCGTCCACATGAGTGCTATCTTACGAGTCGTAAGATACATTAAGGGTACTCTAAACAAGGGAATTTTTCTATCCTCTTCGTCTGATTTGAAATTAATTGCTTATACTGACTCTGATTGGGGAGGTGACCCAAATAACCGTCACTCCACCACTGGCTTTTGTGTGTTCTTAGGAGACTCACTGATTTCATGGAGATGCAAGAAACAGCAAAAAGTGTCTCTATCATCAACTGAAGTCGAATATCGTGCCATGACAACTACTACAATGAAAATTGTATGGATTCATCAGTTGCTTGAAGATATGGGGATCACATTTAAAGGACCTACCAAACTATGCTCTGACAACAAAAGTGCAATTTATATTGCTAAGAATCACACTTTTCATGAGCGGACCAAACACATAGAGATGGATTGTCACTATGTTTGTGAGGCGTACCTCAAAGGAGTCATTGAACTTTCATATGTCACGTCAGAATATCAGTTGGCGGATTTCTTCACTAAAGCTTTGTGTGCTCCACGCTTCAACTTTCTTAACAAACTCTTGGTCATCCTGCCCTAAGTTTGAGGAGGGGTGTTAAATTATGTAATCAATCATGTAATGTAATATATATATATATATATATATATTATATATAAGGTAATACATATACATATATTAATATATATATATATATATATATATATGTATCTACTTATTATATATATAAAATATATATTTCTAATTGTTTAGCCATAGGGGTAGTTTAGTCTTTTTACACATTCTTTTCAGAATACGTTTTGTAATTCTTTTTCTTTTCATTTTTTGTTATTTATTTTTTGTTCCTTTTTGTAAAAGATGGAAAGTACCTTGGAGGGGCCCACCATCTAGTCGTTGGGCCCCTTCCAACGATCACATTTGTGACCGTTGGAGGGGCTCCAACGGCTAGAGGTGGAGCCTCTCCAAGGACTCCACCTCCTCTATTTAAAGGAGCTTTCCCCTTGTGTATTCTTATGCTTTTGGGATTATAGCCCAAGCTCTTTCTAGTGAAACTTATGACTTTTGGGTTCGCATTTGCGCATTTGTGAGTTTGTATTGTGTTCTTTGTGCACAAGTGTTCTTGTGCGTGTGAGCTTACATTTTCCAAGAATATTGTTCTTGGTTTCTTGTTGGAAATACTTTCACAGGAATGTCATCAGCTATGATGGAGCTCAGGTTCATTTTTGACAAGTTCCTGGCTCTTGTTGTGTGAGACACACACACACACACACAGCAATGGATGATTCCACCATGAACATCATAGCACTTTCATCAGTAATCAGATCCATGCTTACATGAGTACTATTTAGGAAATTTGGAGAGCCATTGGTTTGTCAGTATTTAGCCAAAAACTGTACAACTTTTTTGTTGTCAAATTCCTCCTTAAAAGTATGTCTTTTCTCAGTTTCTTATCTTCTTTTTTTCTTTTATGATATTAACACTAATCCCCATAGACTTTTAATTTATTATTCCTTTTATTCATTGGCCTTGAACTTTTCTTAAAAATAAATTACCTTCAACAAGTTAATATGATGTCATTCATCAATATTTTGGTCATCTGAAATTTAAATATGATGTCCTATGTCCAGTCATTAAAAAAAATGATATCATTAGCTGTATGTTAGGACTTGATGTTTGTTGCTGGGTTAAAATATATCATGCCATTAAAATTAGGTCTGATTTTGGTTTGATGTCTGCCTCAGTCATTAAACAGGTGCCATAATTAGCTGATATTAGAACTCAGTCTTTGTTGATGTGTTGCAATTTGCCATCATACCATTAAAATTAGGTCTGATTATGGTTTGATGTCTCTCTCTAACTGATCTCTACAAAAGAACTAAGGTGCAAAAAGAAAAGGGAAAACAGAAAAAAATGATAATTGTGCAGCACTGTTTTCTTGTGTTTCTTCTACTTTAAATCATATGATATCAGTTATTTTGTTTCAGTAGGTGCCATCCTAAAGTTTAGCCATTAGCTCTCTTCCTCACTTATCTACTAATTGAGAAACTAACCTGTACTTTCATGACTTAGAAGAAGCAGAACATTACTTTTATAAGCAGCCATAACTGGGGCACTAACTGGGGCACTTTGATAAGTTTGTACCAGTGCCTATGAAACTTGTTCCTAATGATCAGTTAGGGCATGAATATTTTAGACAGTTTGGCATAAAAGAAGTTTTCAGTGAAACTCTAATGTTCTGTGGATTTTCTTTTTTGGAGAGTAAATACAAATGTTACCCATCAGTAAGCAAGTGATGCCAAGCAGCCACCGAAGCAAAACATGGAATGTGATAAATACAACAGATGGATCCTATTCTAGAAACCCCTATCCACGACAAATTTGAATTAACCCAATCTGATTTTACATGGTAATGTATATCTTGTATCCTTTGAATAGCTGATCCAATATATCCTCTATGTAACATGATTACTTTTGGGAATATCAACACAGACTGACATGGGTACGGGTCAGGTTGGACCTCACCCAAGCCCTATTTGTTTTAGCAGAGAGAGAGAGAGAGAGAGAGAGAGAGAGAGAGAGAGAGAGAGCATTTTCTCGACATTTAAAGGACAAAAATATCAAAACTTACAAAACATCTGTTTTTTTTTTCAACTTGCATTTAACCCAATGAGTTAGTAAATGCCAGTATATACATCATAGTCACAAATATCATTTTTAGGAATTTTTCCGCAATAGAAAATCTTGGGAGATTTTGAAAAAAATTATTTTTATCAGGAAAATATCAGGAAAATCTCGATAAATAAAAACATGATATAAATGAAAGTTATTTTGCACTTTCGCGCCGGGGGGAGCCCTCGGACCCCCCTTTCTGCAAGGGCAAAAACAATGAATCAGGCTCCACAACTCATCACTTTCATCTTTGGGGACAACCATATAAGATAAAAAATGGTAAAAAGTAAGTTGGGCATAAATGTCATGGACCTTAACAGCTACCATACATTCATACATATAGACTATACATGATATATATATATATATATATATATATTACATTTTTGCCCCTGCCGCACCCCCGCACCCGGGTTTTTTGGAAGTGCTGAATCCCCGCACCCGCACCCATGTGACATAGATATTAAATTACCCCATAGTTGACAAGGGGACATGAATAGTTCCATATCTCTCCTGTAGAGAAAGGGAGGCCTTCCCTGCCTCTATTTAATAGGTTACACACCCTTTTTCTCATTTCACTTCAACAACATTCATGTGTTTCTTACATGGCTGTACTGCATGAGCATTTTAAATAAGTGCTTTGTTTAAATGGGCATAGTCAAATGTGCCTCCTATATTAAATTAGGTGAACAACGCCTTTATTGGGGTGCGATTTTTGAAATAGTGCCTTTTCTGGGAATGCATTTTGAAATAACGCCTTTGAGCGATCACAATAGTTCGCGATTAAATTGCGAGATTTTCAATTTAAGCGATATTTTGAAATTCTTGTGATATTATCAGGAATAATTCAGTTCCTTAATATCATGCGATAATATCTTAAGATGTTAGATCCTCTGGAATTTCTGAAGTCAATGGTTCAGAAGAAAGCCCGAAAGGTAGGTCCAAATTTTCAATGGACGGATATTGCAATTTGAGCCCGACAAACTCAAGAGGATCGAACCTGTGATTCTTGGGTTGTGGGACCTGTGGTACACATGTCGATAGTGCGGAACCCTGCTAGACACGGTGGGGAAGAGGTATAAGGTTTCTCGTGGTTGCGGATTGGGCGAAACATTAAAAACATGGTTAAACGACTAAATTGGGTAAGTGCGATTTGGATCCGGTAAGCGTTTAAGGTGTAGTTTCGGTCCAGAACTGAGAGGACCTGATCCAAGGGTTGTAGGGTCACCTAGGGACGTGTGTGAGGGTTTGGGATATGACCTAAACACAAGGAAAGGTTGTTGATGGTCAGGGGCTATGTCACATAGGTGCGGCGATGCGGCACTTTAAAAAAACTTGGGTACGGGAGGGTATATATATATAACTTGGGGGGCTCGAGGTACCTCTACCCCGCTATTTTTTTTAATGGGGGGTGGGCTTGAGGTACCCCCTTTCTTAGGTCCATTTTGGACAGATATGACATTGGGTGCGACCAACAGGGTCCTTTTGACCGCACCAGGTCTTGCACCCACATCAATGAGGGTGCGACACCCTATTGGGCGAATCCATGTGACATAGGTTAGGGGTTATTGATTTAGGGAATTTGGGTATTTCAGGTACTCGACGAGATGCAGTTTTGGGTTTCAAGGTCTAGGAAAGCAACAAAAATTATTTTAAGGTTAAGGAAGGGTTGTAGAGGTACCTTGAAGGTCTGTAGCTGGATGAGATGGAGTTTACCATGTTTTGGAGTTCAATCACACGATTTGCACCGAGGAGACGCTACTCGACTCACCGAAAAAGCAAAACGCATAGTTTGAGATGCTATGGGAGCTCCAACTCTAGAGAAGGGCTAGACGTCCAACCCTTGTAGGCTTGGTATGTTGATAACCAGGGAGGGACCAGAGAGGTCATGAGAGAGTAGAGAGAGAAACGAGAAAGAGAGAGAAAGACATTAGAGAGAGAGGGGGGACGACTAGGGAGAGACAACTTCTGATAACTTCAATTAATTCATCCAATGATCAAATAAGCTCTTCCAGACCTCTTTAAATAGAGAGAGTTGGGGTTGAGTCCTAATTACTCAAAACTTCATCTAATTAGAAAAGCCAAAAACCCAACTAGGCTAGTATTCCTACTAAGGACTCAACACTAAGTAAGGACTTTTAATTAAAAACAATTAACTTAATTATCTTCTAGAAGGGGGGGTGGGGGGTTACGTCTCTTAGGACTCTTCTGGATTCACGCTACCCTCATGTTGGCCCTTCTGCCAATGGGCCAGTCTCCTAGTGATGCCATGTGTCCAACTCCTCTTTCTAACGGGGACTCTGAACAATTAACTCTTCCTTAATTAGAGAAGCTACTTCCATTGTCATGTCATTACCCTGGGACCCACACTGTACTGGTCGACCCTCATGGGGCTTTGGAGGTGGCGTCCAGATCCTAGGCACTAAATCTCGATCTATTGTCATTTTCTGGACTGTGACAGATCCAACACACTCCGATGTACCTTGTCCCCAAGGTTCAAACTCTGGGGACCTCTTCTTCATATCAAACTTCCACTCCCACGTGGCAATGTCCTTGCCCCCATCGTCCCACTCTACAAGATGCTTTTGCATCATACGATCGTACTTGTAGAGTCTCTTGGTCTTCAGAATTCCAGTGAGTTGGGGCTCTCTGTCCTCATCATAAAGAGAGTCTACTACTGTTGGAGGCTCATCATGGAACGACTTGAGGCGGGAGTTGTAGAAGATGAGATGGATCTTCACCTCTTTAGTAGTGCCAAACGATATGCCAATTTCCCGACCTGTTCTTTCACTTGATATGGTTCGTAGTTCTTAGGCAGGAGTTCGTGCTAGTCTTGGCCTAAGAGAGTTTTCTGTCCTCTAGGCCTGCACTTCAGCCACACCCAGTCTCCAACCTTGAATGCCCGATCGGTTTAGCCCTTGTTGTAGATCCGTTTCATGTGTTATTGGGCCTTTACGATATTTTGCTTCAACGTAGAGAGGATCTCATCTCACCCCTTTAGAGCATGATCTACTCCCGTGCTCGTACGCGACCACTGAAGGGAGAGGAAACCCGTATAACGCCTCGAACAAAGTCATCTCGATGGAGGGGTAATGACTTATGTTGTAGGTGTACTCCGCATATGGTAAGAAGTGGCACCTCTTGTTGGGATGGTCTCCTACGAAGCAACAAAGTTAGGTCTCTATCGCTTTGTTACTATCGGTGTCGATGAGAACATTTACCAGGCACCGCCCTTAAGGTGGGTGACCGGTTCGACAACACGTGCCTCGGGGGCACGTTGTGACATGTGAAAAAGTGCTTAAGTTTGAAAACCCACTAACGCATGTTTTCGCTTGCAAAAGAAGGTACTTCGAAAGGAAGTTTCTTACCCATGACTTGCACAAAGTTATGAGGTGGCTCTTTGATAATCAAGCCGTTTGATCCTTCCATGCATTCACTGACAAATCGAGCTTGGTTGCTTCAATATGTTTAATGGGAGGCCCTCGATGCGACCTACGAGGTCTGCAATCGAATGCTCTATACGCTCCAAGTGGTTTTCTTGTTGCATGCTCGTTTGTCGTTGTCGAAAAAGTTCGGCTTGCATTCGTTCGGCGATCGCCCGAGCTTGTTTTGCATGTTTGCAGATTTCTTTTGTCTTATCAAGGTTGGAGGGTGGAGGCTCCTTTTGGATGTGTTCGCTTTGATACTACTCCGTTAGATCTTCTTGAATTTCTGAAGTTTATGGTTTGGAAGAAGGCCCGAAAGGTAGGTCCGGATTTTCAATGGACAAATATTGCAATTTGAGCTCGACAGACTCAAGAGGATCAAACCTGAGATTCTTGGAGCGTGGTACACGTGTCGGGGCTGCAAAACCTTGCTGGACACAATGGGGAAGAGGTCTGGTTTCTCGTAATTGCGGATTGGGCGAAACAGTGAAAACATGGTTAACCAGCTAAATCATATAAGTGCAATTTAGATTGGATCCGGTAAGCGTTTCAGGTGTAGTTTCGGTCTAGAACTGAGAGGACCTAATCCAGGGGTTCTAGGGTTGCCTAGAGATGTGTGTGAGGGTATGAGATATGACCTAAACACAGATAAATGTTTGCTGACGGTCAGGGGTTATCGATTTAGGAAATTTGGGTATTTTAGGTATCTGGTGGGATGCGGTTTTGGATTTCGGGGTCTAAGAAAGCAACAAAAGTTATTCTAAGATTAAGGAAGGGTTGTAGAGGTACCTTGAATGTCTGTAGCAAGATGAGATGTAGTTCGCCATGTTCTTGAATTCAGACACATGATCAAAAAATAAATGCAAAGTCTGGGATGCTGGGGGAGCTCAGACTCCAAATAAGGGATGGATGTCCAACCCTTGTAAGAGGCCACATTCGCTGCCATGCCATCACCCTGGGACCTACACTGTGCTGGTTGACCTTCATGGGGCTCTGGAGGTGGCGTCAGGATCCTGGGCACTGGATCTAGATCTATTGTCATTTTTGGACTGTAACAAGAGATTTTGAAATTCTCGGTCATATTTGTAACAATTATATATATATATATATATAGGTATTGCAAATGGTTCTTCCTAACGGTAAGAGTGCGTGGACAGTCCTAATTTTTAATTCCTTATAAGAAATATCGTATGGAACATCCAACCATAATTCCTTTGGATGGTCCCTGGCTTGCAAAATTTTCTCTTAGCTTCTCTTCTCTGAATGTAGAGTGTATTCTTCTCTTCTCTGAATGTAGGGAACATTCTTGAGGCATAAATTAACAAGAACAAGTTAAATGAACTTTGTGGTCACGACCCAAAAACTGTTGTGCTTTGTTTCTTAATACTCTGATTTTACTGGGACACTTGTTTATGCTCTGTTAGTTATTCTGTCAAAGAACATGATGTAGCCGCTTGGGTGGCTAGAGGTCATTAACTGTATCATATGTTGTGCACTCCATTTTTCTTGAAGATCCTGATAGGTAATGTAGGATTCATCATGTCTGCCTGGATGCGCATGTTTGATTTTGTATCCTCACTTGCATGGGAACCTGTGTTCATTTGTATAGAAAGTTCATTTTTCATTCAGCTGCTTCCTGCACTCCTAAATCCTAATTGCTATTGGTCAGCACAGAGGTGTTCAAATATGTTCATAACTAGTTGATCTGCACCTACCTTTGGGGAACTCACATTAACACTAATATGATTTTACAAGTTCTTAGGAAACTTTTAAGTTGATGCAAGGTACTAGGTTGACCACAGGGGATGTGTAATTATTGAATTAAAATGGGAGATGGCAGCGTTCAAGGACAAAGTAAAAGGAGTGTTTGTCAAAGTGAACGGCACAACTAATTCATGTGTATTAATAACTGAATTTTGGGATATAACATTTGATGACTGATTTCTCTTCCTAGCAAAGTTCAAAATGTGTGGTGATTATTTTGGGGTAGCGCTAATAAGGTCAATAATAATTTGCATTCATCTTGTCATGCTTTTACAAAATCAGGTGTCCTTTCTCAAAAACTGATTGCAACAAAAGTGTACCTATCACTGACCTGGAGTTTTGAAGATTTTAGGGTTACAATGTTTTGGCTATATATATATATATATATATATATATTTCTAAAGACAGTCTTTGGTGTGGATGTGCTCACCTCAAAATCTGTGTCAATGAGTAATATCTCATATTCAGGCATATTGAGTAAATGTGACCGTATGGATTAGTTTATCAAGGTTCATTTACTTTAGAACATACATTGAATAAAAAAAACATTGAAGTATATTTTATATAGAGGTAACAATGAACAGTCCAGATTGTGCCAGAATGTAAATCTGAAAAAGGAGGCCTTCCACATCCAAATTGTTAGATTATGATGATTTTTAGTAAATAAACAGCACTAAGCCCATCCACATGGTCCAACCTGCTTGAAAGTGCATGAGGTGAGCTTGAACTCATGGATGCTGTATACACATTCATACCACTTGTACATAATAATTTATATATTTTTATTAATAAATACATACATATATATATATATTCAGTGCCATTCAGTTTCTTCATTTTATTGTTTCTGATAATGATCACATGGCACATACTGTAGATTGCATGCCTTCTACTTATCAACTGTTTTTGGTTTCTTTCTGCAGCTTCGTAAGAGGCTAGAGAGTGCTTCTGCAGGCAGTCATTTTGAAGATCTCATGACTGCAACAAAGGTGTCGTCGGATTATTATACTCATGAAGAAATGTTGCAATTCAGAAAGCCCAAGAAAAAGAAATCTTTGAGGAAGAAAGTAAAGCTGGATTTGGATGCCATGGAAGCAGAAGCCATTTCTGCTGGATTGGGAGTTGGAGATCTTGGCTCTAGGAAGGATGCACAGAGGCAATTAGCCAAGGAAGAACTTGAGAAGGCTATGGTCCAGGAGAGGATTAATGCATACCAATCTGCTTATAATAAAGCAGAAGAAGCCTCAAGGGCCCTTCGTGAGGTGCAGACTCTTAAAATTGTGGGTGATGAAGATGACAACCCTGTTTTTGGTGATGATGATGATGATCTCTACAAATCTCTAGAGAAAGCCAGAAAATTAGCTCTTAAAAAGCAAGAGAAGGACGTTACATCTGGTCCACAGGCAGTTGCACGCCTTGCTGTTTCTGCAAATCATCAGTCGGGGGAAGCTCAAAGCCAAACCTCAGGAGAAACTCAGGATAACAGAATTGTCTTCACAGAAATGGAAGAGTTTGTCTGGGGTTTACAGCATGATGAAGGTTTTTTTTCTGATGTTACATGTTATTTAAGTGCATAAGATGCCCAAATACATCCCATAACCACCTAGACTTGTCAGGATAGATGGACAGATGAGCCAGTTTTTTTTTTTGTTATTTTGCATGTTTTTTTTATTTTCTCTCCTTTTCTGTGATTGAAATTTGGTGCAACAGATTCTCACAAGCCTGATGCTGAAGATGTTTTCGAAGATGAAGAAGAGGCTACTAAATCCGTTGAGCAGGAGAAAAAGGATGTGGGGGGTGGCTGGATGGAAGTGAAAGAAATGGAATTAGATAACCCATCTAAAGAGGAAGAGAAAGAAGAACTGGTTCCCGATGAAACGATCCATGAAATTTCAGTTGGGAAAGGTTTAGCGGGAGCGCTTCAGCTCTTGAAGGAGCGTGGTACTCTGAAAGAGTCTGTTGATTGGGGTGGGCGAACAATGGATAAGAAAAAGAGCAAACTTATGGGAATTCGTGATAATGATGGTCCCAAAGAAATATCCCTTGACCGGCTGGATGAATTTGGAAGAATTGTGAGTTCATTTTATGTTTTTCAAAATCAGCTGCATATACTATGGGTTTCTTGTAAAATATTCCTCCTTTCTGTAATGTTCATCTATTTCTCATGTTGATACAAATATGCATGGCTAGTATAACTCGTGAACATGGTTTCAATTTTTAGCTCGATAATAGGCTAGGTCTCACATCTTTGTACAATGAAATTTTTATTCATTTCTTTGTACTCTATTTCAATGTGGAGATTTTCTGCCATTCATCTCATTTTATGCTAGAAAGTTACCTTTACATTTTTATTAGTTTCACCCTTCAAGGTAATGTTTTGAGGTACCTCTTTCTCCATGGAGCTAAGGCATATTCATACCTTTCAAAACATTTTGCACTGTATCAGCTTTCATGACACCATGGTTTGAGTTTCAGAAATTTCCCTGAAACAACATGGAAAGTCTTAATCATGTTTACATATTAATATAGATTGCAACTTCTGCTTTGCTTGTTTAGTATCAAAATCTGGAAAACATGTGCCACTGTATGACACAAATATGGGTTTCTGTAGTTACATGTTGCATGATATTTGATATTTGGACATGTTTTGAAAGTCACTAAATCTTTCTGGCATTGTTTGCGTACAACAGATGACTCCTAAAGAAGCCTTCAGGAAGATTTCTCATAAATTTCATGGGAAGGGGCCTGGGAAGATGAAGCAAGAGAAACGTATGAAACAATATGAAGAAGAATTGAAGCTGAAGCAGATGAAAGCTTCTGACACTCCCCTTCTGTCAATGGAGAAAATGAGGGAAACTCAAGCCAAGCTAAATACTCCATATATTGTGCTTAGTGGTCAAATCAAACCTGGGTATGTTATTTTTTTCTACTACAAGATCTGTGTAGGCCATGGTAATGTAATGTCTGCAAGAATACATAGGTTGTTTAGAGGATATGCAAAATCTCTCTCTCTCTCTCTCTCGTGTGTGTGTGTGCTAGTAGCTTTTTGGAATCAAGAAAAAATTATAGCTTTCTCTGTTTCTCTCATATGCCCCCCTCTTAACCCACAAATGTGCATTTTTCATTTTTTCCAGTTTCTGCTATGATATTATGCTACTACTAATTTCGAGTGTCATCTCTGCTTTTCCTTTTGCTGTTTATAAAACTCTATAAAATATTGTATGGTACCAATTTTTTTATTGTTTTGTCTTGATTTGGTTATTGGCGAGTAAAGTCATGATCTCTCAACTCTCTATGATGCTTCATTTTAGACTGAAGAAAACAATTGTCTTATTTCAGCCCTTCGCTGTTTTTGTGCCCCACAACTTTCTTTCTACCTTGCCTTTTGATATTCTAATTGTGTTGCTTGTTCTCTTAAATTTCAGTCAAACCAGCGATCCAAGAAGTGGATTTGCTACTGTTGAGAAGGACCATCCAGGAAACTTAACCCCCATGCTTGGTGATAGGAAGGTTGCTCTCTCTCTCTCTCTCATGCATGATACCTCTCCACATGTTTCATACAAAATTTCCAATGCCTACTTTTCTGATATTTGTTCCATCAATTCATGTACAAATCAAACTTTGTTTCCCATACGATGTAATTCCAATCTCTAAAATATGTTAGCCTTATAGAATATGTAGATGTTGATTTTCAGATTCTGCAAATTTCTCTAAGTATGTTCTCTTTTTCCTTTGGTGTCTTCAGGTGGAGCACTTTTTGGGGATCAAGCGCAAGGCTGAGCCCAGCAATTTGGGCCCTCCAAAAAAACCAAAGACTTAAATTTTGCTCTCTTTTGTCTTTATGGAATTAATTTCCTGTCACACATTGCATGGGGATGTTGATGGTCGTGTAATGAGATGACTCAACATCAAATCATGTGCTTCGTTTATGATATTTCATGCACATATCTTTTGGAATGCAGCTATTCCAAAAGATAATGGAAGAAATGGAAGGCACAGTGTAGAAGCAGATCGAGAAATTTATTCATACTGAGGTTAAAATGCTGTGTAAAACTTGATTCTTATGTGCGCAGGCAAGCGTTCTGGATTTGATGGTGGCTTGCCACGTATGCGGTATTTGTACATTTTGTAGCTTACTATGAAATTTTGGTGTATTTTGATAATTGAAAGTAACTCTTGATCTCTTCCCCTCATTGTGGATTGTCTTTTTTTTATTGTTTCATTAGATGGTGATGTAATGTGTTTGTGGAGCTTTAAACATTTGTCTAGATGGTTTTGTTTCCAGTGCAAATCCTAAACGCATCACGTGATCTATTTATCGATGCACTTACTGATAAAAAAGGTTCTATCCTTCTAAGGGCATGCCTGTGATAGAGAACTGTAACAGTGCCTAGGCACCTGGAGTTTGCCAAGGTTTTTGCACCAGGACACTTTTGGCAATGAGAATTGATTTTTTCTCAATAGGGAACAGAAAGGTTAGTCCCTAATCTATATGCGTTGAGCCGCAAGGTGGTTGAATGGCTGATTGGTTATCGTATGACTGAAAGTTCATCTTCTTTTTGACAGGCAAGCTGGGGGATAACATGGGACTTGAGCCCAAGTCACGGTTAAGATAGTGCGGCATAACTGTCCAGCTTTGTCATTGGAAAGTCATGTCTCTTCATCTTCATCATGTGTTCCATCTTAGTTGTTAAGGCATGCTGTTGGATATAGTGTGTGATTTCAATTGATGTTATGGTTGCAAAACTATTGATTCAGTGGGGTCTCATTTTACTATTTCTGATTAAAAGTATCATACTCTGTCGTGTTTCTACGTTTGCGTTATGATAAATTTTCTATCGTGTTTAAATAGGTTTATATGAGGTTAACTGTGTTTAGGGATTTAATGGTATGGGTTTGGATTGGAATATTGTCAATCTGATTCCATTTAGTTGTATTCGCAATAGTTATATATGGAAGATAAATGGATCAGATTCAATATTTTTTTTTTTTGCGTTCAAATTCAAGTCCGTACCTGATCTAAATCTAACTACGCATGATCTATATGCAGTTTTTTTTTCGAGGAACCCTTGCTGAAGTGAGGAAAACCTGGCGTGGAGCCCCACTACCACTGTGCCTTATGTGACCCACCTCTGAAAGTTATGGCCTTACCTGTGTGTCAGTGGGGTTTGATAATCAGCCCACTGGCAATGTGGGCGACCTGCAACCCCGTGTTGGTGATCTATATGCAGTTATGTACTAGATTCGGACAAATAGCTGATCAAATTCAGTTTTTTTAGTTTCTTCTTTGTTTATCTTATAGAGCTCCATCCATTTCAGCTAACCCGATGTCTCCTTGTTCATGTTGCTCAACCTACGTCTTGTTATTGTATATAAAGCTCAAGCTAACTTTAAATATTACGAAGCTTGAACTTCAGCTTATGATAGTAGGTTGAGACCATGATGCACTGAGGTCCATTTATTCTTTCTGCCACACCTCCATTCTTCGTTTCTTCAACTCTCTCTCTCTCTCTCGTGGGTTCTAAACCCACTAATTGGACTTCATGGAAACTTGTTGCTTTGACTAACCTGGCCTCATGGATGTGTTTAGCATGGTTTTTGGTTCATCTTTTTCCAACATAAAACTGCAATTTCTTGAGTGAAATTTTGGCAGGTTATAGGCCATTGATTTTTTCAACCTTCAATAAAAACTTGCATGCATGTGATAAAATCATGATCCAAAAGGCTGGTTCTTATTCAACAAAGAATGTATATCACATCCGGAGGGTTTGATTTAGAAACCAATAGCATGCGTTTTTGCTAGGGGATTTAGAATCAATCTACCCGATACTCCTTTTTCAGAGAGAGAGAGAGAGAGAGAGAGATCAACCTTTGTTTCCGGATAGGAACAGGAGAAAAAAGAGATGATCAACCTTGTACTTGGCCTCTCCCATTTTCCCGTTCTTGGTGTCTACGGAAAAGGTCCAATTCGGATCGGATAAGCTTGTCGGCCGATTGGAAGTTGTCCGAACTGTAAATAAAAAAGTAAATGGTGGGCGGGTTGTCCGCTACCAATGTAGTCGTGGAAGTGTGCTTTGCAATTCACAACAGGGTATCAAGCTATCAATAGAATAACCCTGTGAGGCGTCATACCCAGTAAGTCACCTGGGTTCGGTCTGTTTAATTTACTGCACATCGTGATGCTCAGAGAGAGAGAGAGAGAGAGAGATGTGATAGATGAATGTTACTGCATTCAGCCTTAGGTGGCCTCAGAGCCGATTGCTTGGTGAGGGTGTTTTGATAAAAATTGCTCGCATTTTCTTCATCATGGTTGATGTCTCAAGTGAATCGACTTCCTCGATGAAATACTCTTACCTGTAGGGATGGCAGTGGACCGGGGCGGGGGACAAGGTCTCCACCCCCCTCTGTTTCAAAATCCGAACCTTTATCCCCGCACGGGGATGAATTTTAACCTCCACCCCCGCCTCCATCCCTGTTTCATGTCCTCCATCCCCGGTCCAAACGGGGTGAGGCAGGGTCCTGTTTCCCCTTACTCTATAGTCATCCCTCAAAGGATTGGGGACGGGACAGGGCAGGGCGGTGAAAAGCGTTAAGTCCATCCCCGCACGGGGATAGATTTTACCTTCATCCCCGTTTCATACCCTCCATCCCTGCACAAGGATAGATTTTAACCTTCATCCTGCCTCCATCCCCGTTTCATGCCCTTCATCTTCGGTTCAAACAGGGCGAGGCGGGGCGGAGCCTCATTGTCTCCCAGTCCACTGCCATCCCTACCTACCCATTTAACCTTAATGTCACAATTTTTGTGATAATTAAGCTTAACCACAACAACTTTCTGTTGTATCCAACTTAATTCTTTGATCTGGTAGAAAGTCAAGATATGATAGGCTTTCTTGATGGAAAATGCCCTATGCAGTCTCAGTCTACGAAGACTCCAACTGGTGCTTTCGTGAATTCAGTGTAGATGGTGTGAAAGAAATTAGACCATTTACTGATAGGGTGGATAATTGAGACTCTTAGTGAAGAAGTCTTTGGAATTGTTGTTGGACTTTAAACTTCCTAAGAGGAATGAAATGCCCTGATAACCACTTTTACGTGAACTAAAAATATCGATATTTCATCAGAAAATAACATTTTTTTTAAAAAGGGCGTAAGACTACTCAAGTAGCATAAATCAAGGAAATAGTTCAACCCAGAAGAACCAGTTCAATAGTCAAGCAAGAAATCAAAACCAAGCAAAAAATAAAGAGAAAGTCGTGATCTGTCAAATCTTCTTCATGCCAAATCATAGTGCTATCAACTGTTGACATTGCTTAAATTAGGCATTTCAGTTAGAAGATGCCCCTCAAGCCCTTGCTGCCCTAAAGCTTTCAGATGGTCAAGAAAATGCATGGTTTTCAGATACAGGTGCGACTGCTCATGTAACTTCATCTGTAGGTAAACTTGACAATCTTAATAAGTATTATGATTAAAAAAAATCATGATTGGTGATGAATCTAAACTTGCTATTACTCACACTAGGATGACAAATTTAAATGTTAAAGTAAAAAATTGATATTAGAAAATATTCTTGTTGTCCTCGAGATTAAGAAAAATTTGATTTCAGTTAGTTAGTTAATGTCTAACATGACCTATTCTTTTTTTGTCTAAAGACTTTTTGGTGAAGGATCAAGCCAGCAACAAGGTGGTGGAGATGGGCAATAGAATCGATGGTCTGTATGGAGTCATGTCGTATAATAAAAAAGTCGACTATTCTACACAATTCAGATCTGTTAGCAAGGATGTCTGGCATGCAAGACTGGGTCATCTCAACATGCAACTGGTTGATTTTCTAGTTAGGAATAATTCTATTGAGGTAACCACATAGAATAAATTTTCTTCAGTTTGCTCAAACTGTCAAATGGAAAAAATGTGTAGGTTACCATTTCTTTCTGTTGATGAACATTGTTCAAGATCGTTTGATAAGATTTATTGTGATTTGTGGGTTTGACACCTATATCTTTCTTTAAAAAATTCAGGTTTTATGCTATATTTGTTAATGAATATTCAAGATTCACATGGTTTTATCCATTAAAAACCAAATTTGAGCTCACAAAATTTTTTATTGAATTTTACAATTTGGTGATCACTCAATTTGAGAAAAGAAAAGGTTTTTCAAACTGATGAAGGAGGGGAATTCAATAGCCACACATTGAAAAAACTTTTTAAAAAAGGTGTTAAACATGTTAAAGCTTGCCCAAAAATACCTGAGCAAAATGGCATGGCAGAGCCACTGCAAGAAAATCGTGGATTAGCGACGGACTATATCCATCGCTTATCCATTGCTAAGCCGTCGCTAAACTGTTTAGCGACGAATTAGCGATGGATAGAGGCCATCGCGAATTTTTGCTCGCTAATTAGCGAAAAAACTAATCTGTCGTTAATTCCGTCGCTAATTTGCGACAGCTTAGCGACGGACATTATCCGTCGCTAATCTGTCACTAAATTTTTAAAAAAAATAAAAAAAATTGATCCCTGTCGGGCGGTATTCCGGCAGCAATAAGCCGGACTTATACCTCGCCCGATAGGCATTGCACAAAACGATCGCTCTGCCTCATCGCCGGACTTGTATCGTCCTCCGTGAACTGGTGCTCTCCGGCGTTGCCGTCCTCCATGAACTGGCGTCGTCGTCCTCTGTGAACTAGCGTCGCCGTCCTCCGTGAACCGGCATCATCATCCTCCGTGAACCGGCATCGCCATCCTCCGTGAACCAGCGTTGTCGTCCTCCGTGAACCGGTGTCGCCGTCCTCCGTGAACCGGCGTCGTCGTCCTCCGTGAACCGGCGTAGCCGTCCTCCGTGAACCAGCATGCTCTTTGGCGTCCTTCGTGAACCGACGTCGTCATCCTCCGTGAACTGGCGTCGTCATCTTCCGTGCTCTCCGGCGTCGCCGTCCTTTAGCGATCACTCTGCATCATCGCTATCCACCATGAACTGACTTGCACAGCGATCACTCTGCATCATCGAAGTCGGTTTAAATCGAGCGTGGTCGATTTAATTTTCGAACGGGGAGAGAGGGAAAATTTCGCGCTCGGTTTAAATCGAAAATTAGCGAGGGATTTAGCGGGAGAATTTTTTCGTCGCTAATCCGTCGCTAGCTAATCCGTCGCTAATTAACGACGGATTAGCAACAGAAGAATTCCCTCGCTAAAATGTTTTCTTGTATTGAGAATTAGTGACGAAAAAATTATTGTCGTTAATCCGTCGCTAATTAGCGGCGGATTAGCGATGAAACAACTTTCATCGCTAATTCGTCGCTACTTAGCGACGGATTCATGAAGAAAGTTTTCTCTAGCTAATCTGTCGCAAATTTGCGACGGAAAAAATCCGTCACAAATTTCTGTCGCTAATTAACAGTTTTCTTGTAGTGAGCGTAAATATCACTCTATTACTGAACTGAGATTAAGTATGATTTTTCATAGTAATATTCCAACATGTTTTTTTGGGTGGAAGCCTTCTCCACAATTGTGTAGTTGATTAGTAGACTCCCTTCTCCGAACCTTCATATGAAGTCACTTTTTGAGTTGCTGTTAAAGAAACAATTAGACTATTCTTGCCTTAGATCCTTTGTCTGCAGATGCTTTTCATATATTAGAGATTACAACAAAAACAAGTTTGAGTCACATTCCTTATATGTGTATTTTTAGGGTATAGGGTACAAATGCATTTATCCTTTCATCGGTCATGTATTTATATCTAGACATGTGTTTTATGAGCATGTCTTTCCATATAGAGCTCCTGGTAAATTGTTTTCCTCTTTAACTGATAATGAAGAGTTAGTGAGTTTTATTGATTCAAATTATTGTCATCAAGTTGAAAATGTTATACAAAGAAGTTGCGTTAATGAGGGTTGCAAAAATAGTGCTTTTCAAGACAATTCTTCCAATTTTCCTAATGAGTTTCAAAATTATCATCAAAGCCTTTATGACCAAGAGAGTCACTAAAATCTTGTTTCTCTTGAACCATATGCTCAAAATGAAAAAAATGTTCTTCAATATGAAAATTCAGATGTTGTTGAGTCAAATGCCCAAAACATTCATCATACAGTCACACAGTCAAAAGAAGGCATAGTGAAACCAAACCCAATTTTTTTTTTTGGCTTTAATTGTGCTACTGGAACAAAAAATGGTTAATGAGGCATTGAAAAATTCAAGCTGGTGTCAAGCAATGGAAGAAGAATTGTTAATATTAGGACAAAATGATACGTGAGTTTTGGTTCCTCGAATTACTAATATGAATGTCATTGAGAGCAAATGGGTTTTTAAGACAAAAATTAAAAGTGATGAAAGTTTAGAACGCCTTAAAGCTCGTTTGGTGGCTAAAGGGTTCAATCAAATACCTAGGTTGATTTTGTGAAAACCTTCTCTCCTGTTATAAAACCTACATCGAGTAGAATTGTTTTAACAATTGCTTTTGTCTACAATTAGGAAATCACTTAGTTATATGTTACATGGGTTCCTAAATCAAGATGTCTATATTGATCAACCACTTGGGTACAAAGATAAGTATAAACCAGATTTTGTGTGCAAATTTAATAGAGTCCTATATGGCTTGAAACAAGCTCCACGAGTCTGGTATGACAAATTTGATACATTTTTATTCTCTATGGGATTTTATTCTAGTGTTGCTAATTCATCTCTGTTTATTTACCAAAGTAATCAAGGGATAATGTTTTTTCTGCTTTATGTAGGTGATATAATTTTCATAGGGAATAATCTCTCTATGATGAATAATTTTGTTACCGAAGTTAGTAATGAGTTTGCTATGAAAGATTTGAGCTATCTGCATTATTTTATGGGAATAGAGGTTCATCGCTTCTTTTACGACTTATTTTTTAACCAGAATTGGTATACTTATGCCTTATTGGATCCGGCTCAAATGCTAGGTGCCAAACCGGTCTCCACTCCTATGACATTCAATTTGCGCCCCACAAAAGAAAGTGATTTTTTTTTGTGAGTGTACTTTGTATCGAAGTTTGGTATGAGGATTACAATATTTGATGTTTACTAGAATGTCTATCTTATAGAGTGTAAATCATGTTAGTCAGTTCATGCAAAGTTTCATTGAGTTTTATTTTCAAATGGACAAAAGAATTTTACGATATGTTCATGAAACTATGGAGTATGAAACTCAGTTATTGGCTAACACTCCACTTCAATTATATGCTTTTTATGATGTGGACTGGGCAAAATTCCCTCTAATCAGAAGATTTATCATAGGTTTTTGCAAATTCTTAGGCGCCAACAACATATCATGGAGTGCTAAAAAACAACATAGATTGACTCATTCAATTGCTGAAGCTAAATATAAAACAATAGCATTGACAACAATAGAACTTACATGGTTCTCATTTATCCTTCAGAATATTGAGATATATTTATCTGAACCACCTATTCTATTTTGTGATAATTTTTCAGCTCTTCAAGTGACTAGCAAATAGACATTTCACTCTCGCATGAAGCATGTTGAGATCAACTTTTATTTTGTTCAGGAAAAGGTGGCTCGTGAAAGTCTCATCACCAAATTTGTTCCTTCTTCCCAACAAGTAGTTGATATCTTTACCAAGGTGCTTGCTCAGATTAATTTTGATTGGTTACAAAGCAAACTCGGGCTGTGGATTCACCCCAACTCGAGTTTAAGGGAGCATGATAAGATGCATGTTATAGCTATATATGCATCCAACATTGGTGGCCTCATCAAATGATCACAATAGTTTGGATGATAAGGAAAGGCAGGAGGATAACATATATGGTCGAGCCATGTCAACCTTTCATCAAATGTTGATACACACAAATGAGCAGGGATTCATTAAAACCAGGATTCCATTGACTCTTAAGCAAAGAGTATTGGTACTCATTAATTTCGATGCACGTCAAGTGGCCTTTGCTAAAATTATGTTTGGATGCCGATCATCTTAGTTGCCCATGGATTATTTGGGTCTAAGAATCATCAACCCAAAGGACAATCAGGATATATGGACTTCTCTCATAAACAAGGTTCAAGCAAGGATACCAACGGGTCTCCACTTATCTGGTAGGATCTGTTACACTACAAGAAAACTGTGGATTAGCGACAGACGATATCCATCGCTAATCTGTCACTAAACTGTTTAGCGACGAATTAGCGATGGATAGCGTTCATCGTAAATTTCTGGTCGCTAATTAGCTACAAAACTTAGCTAGTTGCTACTTCCATCGCTAATTTGTGACAGATTAGCGACAGACATGATCCGTCGCTAGTCCGTTGCTAAATAAGCACATATTTGGTTTTGCGATGGACATTATCCGTCGCTAAATTTAAAAAAAAATAAAAAAAAAAATTACTCCCTGTCGGGCGGTATTCTGGCAGCAATAGGCCATACTTGTACCGCACCCCACAGGCGTTGCACAGGGTCTTAGACCCGAGCAGCCCGACCCGCCACTGCGGGGTCTTCTGCACAGAATCGGTGCACTCTCTGACGCCCTCCCGACCTGGTTCCCTGCTTGTCCGGCCTGACCCGCCACTGCAGGGTCTTCTGCACAACGCAGAAGAGTGAACCTCCGAACAGGCGCACTCTCTTGTGTTCTTCCGCCACAGTGTTAAAGGAAACCTCAGCAGCCCCAAATTGGAGGCATACCTTTGCCTTTGAGATGATCTTCACGACGATGAGTTGGCCTTTGATTTCACCCTTATGAGCCCTAGCAAAGCAGGTGTGACCGAAATGTCCCCTTCTGACCTCCTTCCTGAGCTCGTACTTCATCGTGAAACTTTTGTCCAGCGATCGCTCTACCTCGTCGCCGTCCTCCGGTATCAGCTCTTCCGCTTCTGCTTTGCTTGCCCCTGCCACTTGGCTAGAGATGCTTTGATATGCTTCACCGACGGTCGAGGAAACGGTCGCCGGAAGAACCTCTGCAGCGTCAATGACCTCATCAGCGATGGCATCAACCCGGCCGTAGCGAACTGCTTTGCACCCTCCACGAAGAAGTTGTTCGAACTTTGTCGCCCTCCACAAAGAAGTCGGTTTAAATCGAACAATGGAGAGGTCGATTTAAATTTTGTACGGAGAGAGGGGGAAAATTTTGCGCCTTAGATGGGTCAGTTTAAATAAAAAATTAGCAAGGGAATTTTTTCGTCGCTAATTAGCGATAAAAAAATTTCTTCGCTAATTCTGTCGCTAATTTGCAACAGAATTTATCCATCGTAAATTTGTCGCTAATTAATGTTTTTCTTGTATTGAGAATTAGTGACGAAAAACTGCCGTCGCTTATTAGCGACGGATTCACGATGAAAATCTCTTCGCCGCTAATTTGTGACAGAGTTTGAGACATAATTTTTTTGTCATGAATCCGTCGCTAAGTAGCGACAGATTAGTGATGAAAGTTTTTTCATCGCTAATTAGCGACAAATTTTTTTCCATCGCTAATTCTACAAATCATTCGAATGTTAGCGACTGATAGTTTTCTCTAGCTAATCCGTCACAAATTTGCGATGAAAAAAATCCATCGCAAATTTCTGTCGCTAATTAACATTTTTCTTGTAGTGTTAGGGCACTTCACCTTGTGGTGGGATGTTGCAGGTTCAAAACCCAATGGTATAGTTGTATAACTGGTAGGAGTCTGCCTAACCCCAGCTTGCCTTAAAAAAAAAAAGGTTCAAGCAACGATTGATTCTTGGGCAGGTCCATATTTGGCTAAGGTGGGTAAAGCTACCTTGATTCGTCATGTTGTTAACTGCCTACCTTGGAATCATTTGATGTTGTTTTATATGCCAAAGAATGTAGAGGCACGGTTAATACACATTTTCAAGAGTTTTTTATGGGATGGTTATGGTCCTAAAGTTTTAGTTAATTGAAATCGAGTCACTTGCTCAATGCAAAGGGGAGGTCTTAGTTAGAAGGCTTGCAAAGTTCAACATCTTGGGACGCCACCTCATCCCAAGTTAAATGGACCATTACCAATTCAGGATCATTCTCAGTGACATATTGTTATCATGCTTGCATGGAGGCCGGTATGGATCTTTGGCTGGGTTATACTGCGTGGGGATTGGGTCCCTCTCCTAAGATTCAATTTTTTGCTTGGACCTTACTAATGGGGGAGAATAAACACTCATGACCGTCTTCAAAAAAATGGGCATCTGTTTGGCTGATAGATTCTCATTATGTAAAAAAAGAAGCTGAATCTGCCAAGTTTTTCAAGAGCATGGCCGGGCATTCACCTAATAGTTGTACTGTCTTCTTACTTCTATTAACTTAATCTTTGGACCGGATTTAGGGATGGCAGTGGACAGGGGAAAACAGGGCCCCACTCTGCTCTGTTTGGATCGGGGATGGAGGACATGAAATGGAGATGGAGGTTAAAATCAAAACCCATGCGGGGATGAAGGCGGGGAAGGACTTACGCTTTTCTCCACCCTGCCCTGTTCCCGTCTCCATTCCCCGTCTTGTCCCGCCCTGCCCCATTCCTGATCCTTCTTTAGGGATGGCAGTAGAATGAAGGGAAACGGGGCCCTGCCCCACCTTGCCCCGTTTGAACCGGGGATGAAGGACATGAAACGGGTATGGAGGTTAAAATCAAAACCCGTGTGAGGATGGAGGGAAGGATTTTGAGACGGGGCCGGGGTGTAGACCTTGACACCCACACCGGCTCCGGTCCACTGCCATCCCTCTCCTAAGTAGAGGAGAGTCAGGAAATGGTGGATCATTTTGGTGTGGTGGCATGTTTTGGAGGAAAGAAATAACTGATTGTTTGGACGAAAGGAAGAAAATCTAGCGTCCATTAATGTCTTTTTCTCGGAAAAGACATATTTTCCGAATTTAGCTAGATATATCTTGGATTGGTAAGAATAGGCTGGGAACCTTTCAATATCAACAAATCATTCTTGACCGGATTCCTATAAGCACTCACTTAAGTGCTGGAGAGTCTGAAAATGGTGGATCATTCCGGCGTGGTGGCTAGTTTTGGAGGAAAGAAATAACCGATTATTTCGGGGAAAGCAAGAAAATCTGGCATCCATTACTTTGGCGATGTCTTTCTTCTCGGCAAAGACATATTGATCCAATTTAGATATATATTGGATTGGTAAGAATAGGCCGGGGCCTTTTCATTATCAGCAAATCATTCTTGACTAATGCTATGATGTATTTTTCGGATCCCTTCTCTGGTCTGACTTATATCTCAGGATCGACAATCTCATCGTCTATTCTGTTATCTATTTCTCAATACTAAAAAAAACTAAAGGACTTGAATAAACCAAACAAAAGCACCACGTGACTCGTTACACTTTTCAATGCATACATATGGCAACCTCATACATAACAAGTGTAATTTTATAATTAACAGGTGCTTTGGCTCGTATAGGTGCCTCGAGTTAGAGGACTGTATTTGTAACGTCTTCATTTACTATCAAAGAATAATGGTTAAAATTAGTCACCTATGGGGCTTTTTGTTTTTCCTTCTTTCCTATAAATGACCTTTGAAAATCTTAATTTTAATAAAATCATAAAAAGAGATTTTATTCGAGCATTTTGCCAGTCAACCATATTATAGTTATTGAGAAGGCCAGCGTATAATTAATATCCTTCTGCATGCAGATTTTATTTAGTACAAGAGCTAACTCTGTTTCTACTCCGCTAACAGTTTTTTTGTGCTTTGCTCTAACTTCCTCCTCCTCCTTCTCAATGATCTTATTTGTAGAGGGACCGCTCGTAACTTGATGAGATACAATGGCTGCATCAACGTCATCAATAGCACGTACCATGGATGACAAGTCGTTGTCTTCACCACCCTTTACCAATCTTAAGGTTAAAAAAAAATATTATAGGATAATCCTTCGTGCTACCCTTTATTTGCAACAAGATGGATTTGATATCGAAAAAATAACTGGTTTAGCCATTAAAGATGTACTTACCAAAAAAAATTATCGTCGATGATTTTGAAATACTTAAGGATAAAGTGCTACCGATAAATCGATGAAAAAATGCTGGAGGAAAACAGGTTGGAGATCACAAAGAACCCTAGTTTATGCAAAAATAGACTTGAGGTGCGAACAATCAAATTTTATACTCAATCATTTAGGAGTGTGATCTTCATAAAGTATATGTGTTGATTGCTACATATATGTAACTTTAGTCTATTTTTTATGAAGTTACGAGGTTCAATTTAATAAAAAGTTTAAAAATATTATTATACAAACTTTATAAGGTATATGCAGATTAAGTAGAAAATTTGTGAGGTTAACTGGAGGTTCGTACATTTTTTATGCGAATTTTGTATTATATATGCGAACTTAGTAAGGTATTTGCGAAGTTTTGAAGTTTGAGTATAATAGGATGTTCACAAATATGATTATGTGAACTTGGTGATGTTCGAAAAAAAAAATGTGAAAACCTTCTTTTAAATGAGAGTTTGCAATACCCGACGAGCCGAGCCATATATTGCATGAACTTCATGAGTTTCACACATGAGAAAGATAAAAATTTCTTAACAAAGTTGGCTATTTGATAACGAGGATGTAGCGGTTGGGATGCCGCCTCATCCCAAGTTAAATGGACCATTACCAATTAAGGATCATTCTCAGTGGCATCTTGTTATCATGCTTGCATGGAGGCCGGTATGGATCTTTGGCCCGGTGACACTACATGGAGTTTGGGTCCCTGTGATAGGATTCATTTTTTTTTGCTTGGACCTTACTAATGGGGATAATAAACACTCATGATCGTCTTCAAAAAAGGGGCATCTGTTTGACTTATAGATTCTCATTATATGAAAGAGAAGCTGAATCTGCCACCCCTTTATTTTGGTTCTGCCAAGTTTTTCAAGAAATGCATACAAGAGCATAGCCGAGCCTTCACCTAATAGTTGTACTGCCTTTTCGCGTCAGGAACTTGATCTTTGGACCGGATTCGTAGTGAAAGGAGAGTGAAAATGGTGGATCATTTGGGCATGGTGACACGTTTTTGGAGGAAAGAAATAACCGATCATTTCGGAAAAAATCTGGCATCTATTACTTTGGCGATGTCGTCTTCTCCGCAAAGACATATTTGCCCAATTTAGATATATCTTGGATTGGTAAGAACAGTCATTATTGACTAATGCTATATGTATTCTTTGGATCCCTTCTCTGGGTCTGACCTATATCTCAACATCGACAATCTCATCGTCTATTTCTCAATATATTTTTTTCATTACTCTAAAAAAAAAAAAATTAAACAAACAAAATAAAATCACCACGTGACCCGTTCAATGCATACATATGGCAACTATATACATAACAAGTGTAATTTTATAATTAATAGATCCTTTGGTTTATATAGGTGCCTCGCGTCAGAGGACTGTATTTGTAAGGTCTTATTTTACTATAAAAGAATATAATGGTTAAAATTAGTCACCTATTGGCCTAATTTTTCCCTTCTTTCCTTTAAATGACCTTTGAAAAATTTAAATCCAATAAAAATCCCCAAAAGAGCTTTTATTAAAACATTTGCCAGTCAACCATATTATAGTTATTGCTCTTCAATATTTCAGAATAATCATTAGAAAACCAATTGGCTGAATTTTCATGAGCAAAGAGTTGATTTCAAACGAGTAGGTCCATAAATCATAAAAGATGTAAAACCCCAAAGCCTCAAATTATAAGCCTTTTAAAAAAACATATGGGTCGGCTTGAAACGATGTTAATTTGCCTTGTGTAGGTTGTCTAGTTCATTTTGTGGAAATCATTGTAGCCATCAAGGTGTAGAATTAGGGGTGTCAACGGGTCGGACCTAGGTGGAACCAGGCTTGGATCAGATTTTTGGGTATGGTATCCGGTTTGGACTCGGGCCTAGCTATTTGGGTCCACTATAAGAAAACTATACCCGGACTTGATAAGAAATTAAGAACTACATGAACCAAACCCGGACCATACCTGGTAAAACCATTTTTTTAATCATTTTTACATTGAAAATTTGCAGGTCTTAATCGGAACTCGGGTCGGGTCCGGGTCTGGTATAAAACTTCTTAAATTATACCCAGATCCATGTATTAATCGGACCTTCAGATGGGTCTTCTAATTTATTACCATACCCGGACCCTGTGTATTAATTAAGAAGAATACCGTTTAATTGGGAAGCGAATGAGAAACGAGCTTCCCACTGCATAGGAGGCACATTTCCCACAAATGAGTAGTACGCTCACCCTTGCTCCTTCTCTGTGTAACCATGTAGTTTCTCATTTCAAAAGGGTGATCCAATCCCCTTGGTGCTTTCAGTATCTATGGTTGAAAGTATAATTTTGCAATGTTTAATGGTGATTTTTTGCACATAATCAAATTTAAAAGTTGCAATATCATAGATAATTTTTTTGGGCCTGCTTTCTAACACCATCTAGCTAACTAACCTTCACACTTTTTGCTCCATAATTACCATATTGAATCCAGTTCGCACACTAGCTAGTTGAACTCTTCATTGGCTCAATAAAATTACTTGTTTGGGCTACAAACCCTACGTCTATTACATAGTTTCCTTAAATAATAAATATTTTAATCCTCATACTAATATTCTCAAGGCCAATAGAAAAATGAGTTATTTCTCTACCTCTCTACAAATATCAAAATTTAGTAAGGGCCTTGTATAATAAATATGTGATTGAGGAGAGCAAAATATTCCTTAGTCAAAAAGGTTATGGACGCTCGTGTCCTTAGACAAACCAATCGAGTACATTTTTTTCTGTAACTGCTCAATTCGTAAATTTTAATTTTTTTTCCTTATTTTGATGCCAAACCCCATCTACGTCCATAACCAACCACCGTTTGGCTAAATTAGAATTTGGTCTCAGACTGGTAAATGGATAGAAATTAAATACTGTGCAGGTTAGATGCGTTACCACAGAGGGGAGGTCAAGCTCTATAAATTGGCCTCAACACCATGCTGGTTCCCCACTATCAAGAGCTCTCCAAGAGAGAGAGAGAGAGAGAGAGAGAGAGAGAGAGAGAGAGAGAGAGAGATGGGGGGTGGGTTTGTGGAGTTCTTGTTTCTGCTTATCTTTTCAGCACTTCACTCTGTGAAAGGTGATGTTTTGGGGTATGGGTATACCATCCAATCGGTCGCCATCAGCCCTGATAACAAGAACATGAGTGCCAAGCTCTCCCTGGTCCAGAAATCCGATAAGTACGGGCCTGATATCCAGAATCTCGACCTCAACGTCTGGTAATTCCCTGATATCTACCGTACCCCTCATTGATGTTTTGTTTTTTTGCCTTTTTTTTTATCTTTGGTTGGGATTTAAGGTTATTAGCCATGCATTGATAGAGGAAGATTATGGGTTTTCTTTCTTTCTTTATTTATTTTTATTTTTTGTTGGCTTTTCTACACTTCAATTGGATTTTACCCTACAAGCTACTCGGTCTGAGGACTGGATCTCCTCTCACTCACAAGGCATCTAAGTCGTTATTCCTCACTGGCAGCCCAAAACTGTACCAGTGCAACAAGCAATGACCTCCCTTCAAAGCGGGCATGCTCTGCATGGAATCAAATAACAGAGTATGGCCTGTCGATTTTTTGCATGTTGATGTTTTAGGTTTTTATTGAGTTGCATCGCTACTACCCAATGCAATATTGACTTGATATATTGAGAATAGCAACTTAGTTGTTTGTTCAGTCGTATCATCAACCGCCACCACCATTATTTCCATCTCACCATCATCGGAAAGTTACAAGCCTCTATTTCTTTTTTGTTTAAATAAAGTGTTAAAGTGACTTTGAATTGTTGGTTTCCTTCAAAAAAAAAAGAGAAGAGAGAGAGAGAGAGAGAGAGAGAGAGAGAGAGAGAGAGAGAGAGAGAGAGAGAGAGAGAGAGAGAGAGAGAGACTTTGCATTGTTGGTTGCTTCGTTGGGTGCATGGTTTGATCTTCAAATTCGTCATCTTGTAAAGATTGTTGATATCGTGCTCCTTTCCTTCTTTGTATGCCATTAATAACTTCTTAATATAACATCAAGTAGTTTCTCAGACCTTATGACTATGACACATTAACTCAGTTCTTTCCACATATTTTCTTCTTCATAGTTCAATTTCTTTGCTTTGCCATCATGTTAATTTATTTTTTCTTTGAAGTATGTGGGTTCATTATTGTTGTGATGTTATCCATTGAAGGGTCACGATTGTCTTCTTGTGAAAAATTTTCTCCGCTTTTTTCATCTGTTTTTCAGCCTTTTTTGGTGTCAAAAAGTGCAGCTGACGTGTTGCTGTGCACTCTTTTCAGACAATTTTATCCAATCATTGCACGGATTTTAACAGTGGTTCTAGGGCTTCATTTTGGTAGAGGTCCAAAGAGGTTAGATGTGTTGCATCAAGGGTGATTCGAATCCAAATCCAAAATTTAGTTAACGGGCCCAAATCGAATAAGGATCCAAAGATTTGATGAAGTGATCAGAATCTTTCATAGGAATACTAGATCTGGTGAAAAAGAAACGGAGGCTGAAAACAAGAGTTTTACATGCATGTAGGCATTGCTCACAAGTAGAATTTGATATGGATCCAAATGCAAATCCGACAAGAAATATTGATCTATATTCAAGAAAGTCCGATTAAATGAATATGAGTGAACCCGACCCGTTTGAAATCCAAACTTTTTGGGGAGTTGCTGGTCATTCTTGGTGTTGTCTGAAACCCTCTTGGTAAAATTTGATTGCAGGTACGAGACGCCCACCAGGTTGAGGGTCAAGATAACCGACTCGGATCGTCCCAGATGGGAGGTCCCACAGGATATCATCCCACGTGGGGCCCAAGCCCGATTCGCCGGTGTCCGGAACTTGACTGGCGGGAGCGCTCCGCCACCTAATGGTACACTTTCGAATCCGGACTCGGATCTCATCTTCTTCTACTACTCGGACCCGTTCAACTTTGCCATCATGAGACAGTCCTCGGGCGAGACGCTCTTCGACACGAACAGTAATACCAGAGGTGACCCGGATGGTTCGATTACTGGGCTCGTCTTCAAGGACCAATTCCTGGCCGTCTCGTCCTCTCTCCCGTCCGATACGTCATCGATCTACGGACTCGGAGAGCACACACTGAGATCGTTTCGACTCGGACAAAGCGATTCCTTGACCTTGACTCTGTGGAACGCGGACATTGCTAGCTCGGCCGTTGGGCTGAACCTGTATGGGACCCACCCATTCTACATTGACCTTAGGGCCCCAAGCGGTAGGACCCACGGGGTGCTTCTGCTTAACAGCAATGGCATGGACGTCATCTACCGTCCATCGCAGATCACTTACAAAATCAATGGTGGGATCTTCGACTTCTACTTCTTCGCTGGCGATACGCCTGTCGGAGTGGTCCAGCAGTACACCGAGCTCATCGGCCGGCCCGGTCCTATGCCGTACTGGTCATTTGGTAAGAACCTTTACGTTCATCAGTAGGTGTGATGTGTTAATTGGTCTGCTTCTGGATAGACATGATCCAACCAGATGGCCGGTTGGTTCTTGAAGGTCCAGATCCAGATCCATATGCATGTGGGTAATAGCTATTGAAGGTCATGGCTGAATCCAGATCCACTTATATCAGACCCAGTCACATCCGTTACTGAAGACCAAGTCAAAGAATCTGGATTGCCATGTCATGAGAGGCCATCTTTGACTAGTCCATGCTGGGCTTTGACATTCGGACCTTAGGGTGCAAAGGGATTGGATTTGGTCAAACCAATGATCTGGATCCAGCATTTTTTGTTTTGAGGGATAAATCTTTAAATAACATTCTCAAATGTTGAAAAACACCCAACTAATCAGCCTGAACTTTGTGTGTGAAAGGCTTTCAGCAAAGCCGGTATGGTTACAAGAATGTGGAGGATCTCGAGGGCGTCGTCGATGGCTATGCGAAAGCCGGAATCCCGTTGGAAGTGGTGTGGAGTGACATCGACTACATGGACCAATTTAGAGATTTCACATTGGATCCGGTCAACTTTCCGGCAGACAAGATGAAGCCCTTCATAGACCGACTGCACCAAAATGGACAGAAGTATGTGATCATACTGGACCCAGGTAAACAAACCATCTAAGTTCTTATTGATCTCTTGTTGTCTCGTATGGACTTTCAGATCTAACGCAATAGGTGTATAGGGCTCATATGGTCCACTGGAATCACAACTTAGCTTTATGGTTCATCCTCCTTCCAGGAGCAAGCCTACTTGTATCCTGCTGAGTCAAGCTGGAGTCATCTAGAAAGACATCAATTCAAATGCACAAGCACAGGCATGCGTGCACACACACACACACACACACACACACACACACAACTTATATACAGTGCACAAGCATAGGACACAGCGTTCGGGTAAGATGAGCAGCATATGTGGCTCCTCCTATCCCTGTCACTTTCATGTTAGACCCTTTACATAAAACGTTTTAACTGATTGGCTCTAAGCCTTCGGCTGTAAAACTTTGGCTAGCAACATCTTAAGTCGATGATGAGTCGTAAGAAAAATACTGATGACGATAAGAGGATTCATATTGAGCTTGTGTAGAACGTAATATGAACAAGAAGATGCATGAATGCATGCATTTTTTTTTATAAGAGTACATATGCAGGGATCAACGTTAACCAGAGCTATCAGACATACGTTCGTGGCCTGGAGGCTGATATCTACATTAAAGGCAACGGCCAGCCGTATCTAGCTCAGGTCTGGCCCGGTCCAGTCAACTTCCCAGACTTCATGAACCCAGCAACCCTCCCATACTGGCAACGCGAGATCCAGGAGTTCCATGAACTAATCCCTTTCGACGGCCTCTGGATCGACATGAACGAGGTTTCCAACTTCTGCTCTGGCAAGTCCTGCAAGCTCCCACCCGACGGCCCCTGCCCGCGCCCAGGTGCTCAGACACAGTGCTGCCTCGTCTGTGACAACTCTAACACCACAATTTATGACGACCCACCTTACAAGATCAATGCTGCCGGGTCGAGACGCCCACTTGGTGAGCGAACCCTTGCACCTAGCACAGTGCATTATGGCAATGTGTTAGAGTACAATGCTCATGGACTCTATGGCCTAACTGAGGCCAGAGCCACACGGCTGGCCCTGGCCAATGTCACTCAGAAGAGGCCATTCGTGTTGTCTCGGTCTACTTTTGTGGGGTCAGGTGTGCATGCTGCCCATTGGACAGGTGATAACTCTGCCACTTGGGATGACCTTGCCTTCTCAATCCCGGGCATGCTCAGCTTCGGTCTGTTTGGGGTGCCCATGGTTGGAGCAGACATATGTGGCTTCAATGGCAACACTGATGAGGAACTCTGCAACCGATGGATTCAGCTCGGCGCGTTCTATCCGTTTTCTCGCAACCATTATAGCATCAGTGCAGAAAGGCATGAGCTGTATTTGTGGGAGTCTGTTACTGAGTCTGCAAAACAGGCACTGGGGCTCAGGTACAGGATGCTGCCATACTACTACACTCTCATGTTTGAGGCTCATGTAAACGGGACTCCGATCGCTCGCCCACTCTTCTTCTCCTTTGCAAATGATACCAACACTCATGGAATCGACTCACAGTTCTTGATCGGTAAAGGGGTGATGGTGTCACCAGTGCTGAAGCAGGGACAGACGAATGTTGATGCATATTTCCCTAGAGGGACTTGGTTTGACATGTTTGATCTCAACACAAGTTTGAGTGTGGAGAGTGGGCAGACGATCACACTTGATGCCCCAATGGATAAGGTGAATGTGCATGTGTGTGCAGGGAGCATACTGCCAATGCAGGAAGTTGCAGCAACAACAGCAGGGGCAAGGAAAACACCATTTACCTTGGTGGTAGCATTGGGGAGTGCTGAGGAGGCACAAGGGGAGCTGTTTTTGGATGATGGGGAAGAGTTGGAGATGGGGAAAGGAGATAATTGGACCTTTGTGCAGTTCAATGGTGGGATAAAAGAGAACATTGTGAAACTCTCTTCTGAAGTGCAAAATGGAACATATGCTTTGGGCCAGAAATGGATCATACAAACAGTGGTAGTTGTTGGATTGAAACCTGGATCACATTTTAAGCAATTGGAAGTGACGGTTGATGGAGAGCGGGTAGACGTGTATAAAGTTGAGGTGACAATGAGGAGAAAGGGTAATAATGGTGTTGCTGAGATAACTGGACTCTCACTGCTGGTAGGACAGAACTTTGAGTTGAGCATGCAATTAGTCTGAATCTAAGTTACACTTAGAGGTGGGCTTGACATGAAAGGAGAAGACAGTATATGTCACATTCTGATGCAATGCAACAATTTTTCCGAGTATTGTAGTTTTGATTGTCTTCTGCAGTCCGTTGTGACATTTTTCTATTACTAAATATGGTATTCCCAGTCTCTTTTTTTACCTCGTCATATGACTTTATCTTGCATTCTTTGGCATGATCTATCTGCTAACGATTATGGCTGCACCAGTCAATACCATGGGCTGCCTGCCATTTCCAGGCTTAGACCCTAGGTTCCCTAACCTTGGTGCCGTTGGAGGATCAAGATACTCACAGGCATGAAAGTTTTTGTAGTATTAACAATATAAAGAAGGCAATTATTCATTCCTGGACAGGTTACTTGGTAGTCCCAAATGACAAGACCTTGAGAAGATATGATAGGAATCATCAGGCTTAAGAATAGATTGAATATGTCCAAGTGCTACAAGATCAGATTCTAAAATTGGTGAATGATGGAAAGAATGCAATTGAGATTCACTTGAGACCGAGTACAAATATGCAAGAAACGGAGCATCAACTTATCCACTGTGGGATATGTTCATATTAAACATCTACAACCTATAATTCAGAGAGAGCCAACGTATCATACCTAATTGACAATGAATGCCTCGACACAGTGTGCCACTTTCTATTCCATTAAAATAAAATTAGAAGCACATTGATCCTTCCAATATAATGAAATTGCAGCAGCGGAAACTAGTGACAGGACTCTTTGCAATGAGTTCACGAAGACATCGGATCGTGTTTTGTACGCGAGAATGTGTTGAAATTCCTACATCCTCGTAATCCTCAAAGTATAGTGAGATAGAGAACGAGCGAGTTTTTGTTCAAAATCTCGAATTAATATGAAAGGCTCATTAGGTTTTGTTTGTTGTGTGGGTCAGCTTTGCATCGTGAAGGATCTTGTCTGAGGGAAGCAATTGCCTCGAAAAAGCCTGTTGGTTGCAAATCTAATGATCATGAAGGATGAAAACAGGTTAAGAGCAAGAAGGTCTGGAGGAAGTAGTTGTGAAAACAGAGCAGATGTTAGAGGGGTATAAATTCTCAATTCTTGGACAGGATATGGAGGTTGAAAATCAAGAATTACCTCAACAGATGGAAGACCCAACTGGTGTAAACGATGATACTGCTATAGACATGGTGGTTCAGCCACCGGTTTCCGGTGAGATGCCGGAGACCAGTCGAGATCTGTTTATTTTTGGAAGCTCTAATAAGTCAAATCCTGGTGGACAGCTGGATAGGCAAGAAGATAGTGCTTTCTCAGTTGTGTCTTCTATTTCCACTCTAGAGACGTCTCATATAGGGAAGGCTGCTGATGACCGAGTGTTAGTTGGCTCGTTCCATGAAAGAACATACAATTTCAGAAGTGTTATTGGACTCGAAGATGGAGCATGAGTGAGAACATGCAGCAGCCTTCCACGATTGCTTAATGAAAGTGGTAGTGTGGAACATTAGGGGGCTGGGCCGTTGATGGCCACGATGTCAGCATGAGCAAAAACGCTCATGTTCAGCATGACCTGATCTGCTTCCTGTATTTATGGGACTTTGAAGACAATTTTTATTGAGTTTGTCATAGGCCAATATTGTCTCATGATCAAAGTGACTTTCGAAGTTTTGATTATTTTTGTTGAGGTTGTGGGTAGCCTAGACCAATGTCTCGAGGTCAAAGTCACTTAGGTGGGATCGATGAAATTTGGAGTGGTTCCTTGGGTTATCATCGGTGAACGAAATGATATTATTTCTCCAGAGGAAAGGAAAAAGGAGTTTTTAATGATTCTATTGTAATACACGAATTTAACTGTTTCTGTTGCATCCTACTCAAGAACCAAATTTGACATCTTGGAGTTTGGGCCTAAAGGGAGCTCCGTTCCGGCAACAAAAGAGTACTCTAGTTGAAGATTGGCGAAATTAAGCAAGAGAATCGTGCATGTGGTTTTAGGCCCTTTGGACCTATGGTTGACATGTATGGGGAGTTATACCCTGATTTTTATGGTGTGGTAAGGGTCAAAAGTCTTTGATGGTAACGGTTTAGGAAGTATGAGAAGCTACATGGTCAATCCTGTTAAATCGGGTGGGGTCGTTTTGGGTTTGATGAGCGATTCAGAAACAAGTATTGGTTTGATCAGGTGTCTCCTTCAGCCCCCATTGAAGCCGACAACCTAGTTAGTGCCATGCATTCACTTGAGAGCGTTTAGACGATCTCCTAGGGCTACTACAACTCTCTCAATGCACTCTATGTAATTGGTTTTGTTGACACTCTCTTGCCTTTGCTGAAATAACTCGATGTGAGTTCACTCGGCAATCGCCCATGCACTTTCGGCATACCGGTGAATCTCTTCAAGTTTATTATCATAGAAAAGTTGAGATCCCTTCATGGTATGTTGTTTGCTTTGATACAAACTTTTACACCATCTCCAAGAGCCAGATTTGATGACTTAGAACTTGGGCCTGAAGAGAGGCCCAAGCTAACCAAAGACAGATACTCTAGTTGGAGCCCGACGAAAGCGAGAGGATCGTGTTTGTGGTTTCAGGTCCCTTAGGCCTATGACAGATGTATTTCAGGTGTTATACACTGATTGATGCAGTGTGGTAAGTGTCAGAGGTCTTTAATGGTTATAGTTTAGGAGGTACAGGAAGCTACATGCATGGTCAATCTTGCTAAATTGGGTAAAACCATTTTGGGTTCGATGAGCGGTTCTGGCATGACTTTCGGTCTAGATCTAAAAAGATCTGATCCCGAGTTTTTGGTAAAGTATAAGAATGTTGTTTAGGTCTGGTATAGGTGCTAAGAGCCAGAGAGGTCATATATGGGTGTTGGAGAGGTATGTGATGTCAAACGGTCAAAACTATGCATTCTGCCAAGTCAATATGGTGTAGTTTTCGTGTTTTGGGTCTCAGACATGGGTAGAGACTTAGCTAAGGTTCAGATTAGTTATAGGGGTTGTGTAGTAGGACTTGGGGTGTATTAAAGGGGTCTGCACATTCAGGTGTGGTCATGATATGTACCAGAGATTGTTAAAGGCAAAATATTCTGTAAAATGGGACAACATTTCTCTTTCGGGAGCAGTCTTGGCCTAGGGAGCTTGGATGACTTTAGGGAAGGTAAGGAATAGTGATAGAAGATTAAGAGAGGTCCATGAATTGTATAAATACTTGAGACAAAGTTAATAGGATAACTGATCAACAGAACCATGATTGACAAGGCTCCAACATTAGCTTCAGTAAGTACACTACAAGAAAAACGTAGATTAGTGATGGATGCTATCCATCGCTAAACAGTTTAGCGATGGATTGGCGACGAATTAACGATGGATAGCGTCCATCGCATAATCCTGGTCGCTAAATAACGATAGAACTTATCTGTCGCTACTTCTGTCGCTAATTTGCGACAGATTAGCGATGAACATGATCCATCGCGAGTACGTCGCTATTTTAAATTAACGACGGATAATATCCATCGCTATTTTAAATTAACGACGGATATTATCTGTCGCTAAATTTAAAAAAAAAAATTTAAAAAATTGCTCCCTACCGAGCGGTATTCCTGCAGCAATAGGCCAGACTTGTACCACACCACACATGTGTTGCACCTAAGCGGCCCGGCCCTTCACTGCGGGTTCTTTTGCACAGAATCACATGCTCTCTGGTGCGCTCTTTGGCACGCTCTCCGGCTCACTCTCTGGTGCACTCTCCAGCGCCCTCCTGACTTGGTTCCCTGCTTTTCCGTCCCGGCCCGCCACTGCAGGTTCTTTTGCACAGAATCACATGCTCTCTGGTGCGCTCTTTGACACGCTCTCCGGCTCACTCTCTGGTGCACTCTCCAGCGCCCTCCTGACTTGGTTCCCTGCTTTTCCGTCCCGGCCCGCCATTGCAGGGTCTTCTGCACAACACATGAGAGTGAACCTCCGAACCGGTGCACTCTCATGCGTGCTCTCCGGTGCCCTCTTGACCTCCGGCCCGGCCCGCCACTGCGGGGTGTTCTACACAATGCAGTGGTTGCACCTTTGAACCGACGGGCTCTCCGGTGTCCTCCCGACCTGGTTCCCTTGTTTGTCCATCGACCTGAAACCATAACCCCCAATAGAATCATTAGGCCAGGAACGAAAAGCCATGCTCGAAAAAAAAATGACTTATCGGACCGGAGAGGTTGGGCCGGCCTGGTCCTCCAGCGTCGACGGGCGACTCCGACTCCTCTTCTTCCTTGCGTTTCTCCGCCACGAAGTCATCATCATTCGAAAAGTCATCAATTTAAATTTTGAACGGAGAGAGAGAGAAAATTTCGCGCCTTAGATGGGATGATTTAAATCGAAAATTAGCGACAGAATTAGTGAGAGAATTTTCTCGTCGCTAATATGTCCCTAATTAGCTACAAAATTAGCAAGGAAATTTTCCCTTGCTAATTCCGTCGCTAATTAGCATTTTTTTATAGTGTTTGGCGACGAAAAAATTTCGTTGCTAATCCATTGCTCATTAGCGACAGAATTATGAGGGAGATATTTTTGTCGCTAATTTTGCAAATATTTTGACTGTTAGCGACAAATAGTTTTATCTCGCTAATTTGTCGCACATTTATGACAGAAAAAAATTGTCGCAAATGTCCGTCGCTAATCCACATTTTTCTTGTAGTGGTAAGGAGGCGCTTTGCTGCACTTCAACAATATGAGAAGAGCTTGAGCCCTTAGCAGAAGTGGATGACTAGATCCACACGTGAACTCAGAGACAAGAGAAAAAAAGACATGAGAAAGGAGAGAAACAGTAGAGAGAGAGATATCAATGGGGGTGGGAACGTTTGAAGAGAGGAGAGGAGAGAGAGAAAGAGAGGGGGACAACTAGAGAGAGAGCCTGAAGAAAATAATCAACTTTATTCCCTTGTTCAATTGGGTTCTTTAACACTCTATTTATAAGGTGGAGGCTTAGAGTTTAATAATAAACCAAGTATGATTTTATAAAGAATCCAATCAAGAACATGAAACTTAATAAGAGAGAGGCTTTTAGAGGCCAATCTCTATGAAAACTCCTACATTAATTAAAACTCTTAAACAATTAAGAAAAAAAATTAAGACTCTAACTAATTATTTTTTTGAAAGATTCAAGAAGCCTCTAAAAGTGGGGGACATACTATGTTGGTCTCCTAGTTCACGACAATGCTGACTGGATGTGACATGTGTCAGGTTTCTTCTCTTCCATGTTAGCAAACGTGACATTTTCCTTTTCAACATATGGAGAAGCCACCTCAGCTGCCACATCACCCTTATGGGTCCTACTTATGCATGAACAACCCCCATTGCCTGCAGAAAAAGACGTGGATCCTGAAGCTCATATTCGTACCATCTTATAAAATTCTGGTCATAACGTTTTCATTGTTGTGTTTCATCTCTCTGAGTTGCATAATGATTTCCTGAAGATTACCTAGAGCAACTCTGGGGCTTGTCTATGTGCTAGAAGGATTGATCGAGTGTTCATAAAGGCAAGTTGGATCTCTTCCTTCCCACACACTTCCTTAGGATTTATTCCATAGGGAGTCTTGGATCATGTGGGGCTTATTATTGACTCAAGTATGATTTCTTTTAAAGCAAAAATCCCTTTTCAGTTTTTTGATATGTGGACCTTAGTTTCAGAGTGTGTGGATATCATTCAAGTGGCATGATGTATTTTGGTTTGGGGCATGCCTATGTACATTGTTTGTGGCTAGAAAACTTGATGAAGTGAAATGCAGGCTTAAAAACTTGGAATAAGGATAGATGGGAGACATTGGAAAATATAAAATTTGTCTTCAAGATGGTACTATGCATGCCGAAATGGATAGTGAAAGTGAAAATGCAGTTGTTGTTGATCAAGCTTTACATCTTTGTGATGATTTGCATAGGTGTCTTAAGAGTTGTATTTTGGCTACAAAAATCACAAGTGCAGTGGCTTGGTGAAGGGGACTAGAACACAATGGTTTTTGATAATAAAGTCAAGTGTAATGTGCTTCATAATCATGTGTAGGTTGTTAGGACAAATGGACCCAGTCCAAATAGTGTGAACCAACTCATCACCCGAATCCTATGGTACACATTTGTTGCCATGCATTACAAGAGAAAGTTTAGAAGAAGACAACGTCTGAAGAAAGAAAGTCTACAAAAGACTCTCAGAATTCAACGTGTGAAGGAAGAAAGTCTAAAAAGAACTCTTTTGATAAGGATATCATAAACAAGTCCAAGTTGGACTCTATTGAAATCAGTTTTCCTATTTTTAGATATATTCTCTTGTAATAGTCCTCTTGTATTTAGAACTCCTCTAAAGAAAGAAACAGGTTACCAACCTGATTGTAAAGGTTGAATACATAAGAGAGCACTTCTATCTTAAAAAACGTTGAGAGAGATAGAGGATCGTAGACGTAGGTTATTCTAACCGAACCATGTTTAAAAATTTGTAATTTGTTTTTTGTGTGACTTTCTTTCTTGTGTTTACCAGCGTCCACATTATAGTCGTGCTTCCCTTCTTCACGTAAAAGTCGATCATTTTATGGTATCAAAGCTCTCCCTTGGGCATTCGTTGTGATAAGGCACTACGGCTTCCTCCTCAACATTGCCATCCTCGAGTTCTCTTCAATATTTGCTCTCAACAAAATTGACGGCGAAAAACTATACGTTATGGGAATCACAATTTACTCTTATCTCACGACTTAGAAGGATTCATTAATGGTTCTAATCCTTGTCCAGATCAATATATTATTCAAAATGATACATGTAAGTTGAATCTCCAATATGTTTATTGGAAGAGACGAGAACAAGATTTATTGAGTTAGATTATCTCATCTCTCACTGAATCTGTGCATACTAAGGTGCTTAGATTGAGATCCTCCTTTGAGGTATGGAAATCTCTACGAGAAGGGTATGGTGCCCATTCTTGATATAAGGTCATGCAACTAAAGGGTCAACTGCAGACAATAAGGAAAGGTGATAAGTCTATCAAAGACTATATCCAGAAGGCCAGTATGATCGGCCATCAGTTAGCCATGGCCGGCAAATTGGTCGATGATGAGGACATGGTGATGTACGTCCTCAGGGGTGTCCTACACGAATATGGCTCCTTTTGCACTTCTATCTTCATTGGTGTTGAGCCTATTTCTATGATTGAGTTGCATCATTTACTGAAGAAGCATAACTCCTCAACAGTGAAGAAAAATCAAGCCTTGTTAAGGCAAACTTTGTGCAAACAAAAAATCACAATAAAGGAAACCGAGGTGATTTTTAGAACTGCTTTCGAACTAATATTTTTAAAAAGAGTTAAAAAATAATTAAAAATATTTTAAATATTGTTTAATGTTTTTTATTGACATGTATCAACTGCTGGTTAAAAATTAGCGTATTCAGCTTGATTCGGTTCAGTATCAGAATCAGCCAATTCCCTAAACAGTTTTGAAAATATCTGACAATGTTGGCTTTAACCATTCTAAACATCTTGGAAAAGGTCCCCATTCTGTGCGGTTGTGGGCAGCATTGTAAAAAAAAATCTAACTGAAGACCTTCAAAGAAGATTAGGTAGCGACCATCAGTGCTTTCCAGTCAACTTTGCAAACCTGGACATGGTACACCCAGACTCATACATGGACCCGTAGCCCACCTGTTCCTGATATTTTATTCATATTTTTTTCATTTAAAGGAAATCATGATTTATTTGATATTTACATTTCCAGAGACAAAATCTCAAGAAAAAAATAACATTTTTTGCATTTTTATATTATATAGTTTCTCTTCGCTTATATTTTTCAGATTTTTGTACTAAAAATATAATAATATTTCAGATTTTAAAATTTACTTTATTTCTGCTAATATTTTCATGGTAAAAATATATATTAATATAAGAAATTTTATACTTTTCACAAGAAATTCTACCCATGCTATTATATGATCCGAACACACCCTTTATCTTGCTCATGCCCATAAACTGCGTTGGTGATGCGAGGACCTACACCATGAGTAGCACTCGGAATGTCCATGGTTTGGTTCCGTGTTTGGCGTCTGATCCGACCAGAATTCAGATTTTCAGATATGGGCATGCACTTATAAAAACAAACTAAAAAATTAATTAGATGATCGACCCGAACTAGACCCGAATAATATTATTGACATTGTCGGGCTTGACCCATGATTTTTGTCAGATATCCAACCCGACCTAACCTCACCCAAGTAATTTTTATATTGTATTTCTAATTATGCAATAATTCATACTATAAGCATTCTTTAAATTTTGCATGTCAGGTTCAAGAGTCCAGATTTTTAGACCCAACATAACCCGGGCCTGAACTTGATGATATTTTGGCAGATTTGAGTACACCATAATAGGTTGGGTCTGATCCAGTGAGATCTAAATTATGGAGAGAGAGAGAGAGAGAGAGAGAGAGAGAGAGAGATCACATAGTGATAGGGAATAATGAAAAACAGGGTGCAACGGGGCTCATACTCATAAACTGAAGCAGATAAAACGAACAATATGGTTAACCTTACATTGCATGGATGAACATGGAGTAGTTGTCGTGATAATGAATACGTTTGTTTCTTTGATTTCCATATTATAATGTCAAGCATTAGAAATTTTTACCAAAATATGTTTTTTAAAAGGAAAAGACAAAACTACTTATGAATTAAAGGCATGCATAAAGAAGCTTGATTGATTTCTTTTCTTCTTTCTTTGACATGAGCATCTCTTTATGGATCAAGCCCTTGGGATGACCCTCATGTGATTCGAGCCTGAGACCTTGCTGTCCAACTGATGCATTTGGATGGTTAGGATCAATTCACATTTAAGTGAGAATGTGGGCTAATCCTAGTCATTGGTTGGATGGCTAGGATTGAAAATAGGATGGATCCCATCATGTGTCAACTGATGGCATCCATACCTAAAGCAAGAGGCTTTTGAGGTTGAGAAAGTTAAATCAGAGCATCCAAGTCTCAGGTTCTTAGTTTGGTTTCTTCGTGTAATAACCCAAAAAATAAAAGCTATGTTATAGACGTCGAATACAATTTTAAAGGGCATTAAAACTTGTATTTTAGGCTATGTTTGGGAGCGGTGCAATGGGATGAAAACACTGTTTCAATGTGTTACCAAAATATTGTTTTGCCTGCGTGATGTTGAATGATGGAGTTGCCAAAAACATCCTCTGTTAAATGGTGTTGACATGTGGCGTTGAGGCTGCCAACTCCATTTCTAATGTAAAGGGTGCCCACAATGATAAGAAACCAACACACACAAAAGCACATTTTTTACGTGGTTTGGAGTAATTGCCTACCCCCACCACTTCTACTCTCTTCTAACGGTTTTTCTTGAGAGGAGTTTCTTGAACTGAAAATGATTGTACTATCCTCAAAATTTGATGGGTTATTGTAAATACCATGGAATTTGTCAAAATTCTTTGCAGATCCAAAATCATTAATTCTAGACTTATTTTTAATTATTTTACCTTTTGCATTAAACTTCGTATCAATATCTTGTGTATCTCCAAAAGATAAACTCAACTAAGGAGATTCATATGATATTTGCACAAGCCTCTTAACCTTCACATCAATGTCTTGCGAACTTCCTGAGTTATGCACAAATATCTTGCAAACCTTCTCAAGACTAAAATCTAACTAAGAAAATTGATGGTCCTCCTCACCTTCGCATAAATATCTTGAGAACTTATACAAGACTAAAATCCAACTAAGGAGATTTGCATGATATTTGTGTGGACCTCCTCAACTTTGCATAAACATCTTGCGAACCTCAGCAAAACTAAAATTCAACTAAAAAGATTTACATGATATTTGTGTGAACATCTTGACCTTCACATAAATATTTAGTGAACCTCTGAAAAACTAAAATCCAACTAAGAATATTCACATGATATTTGTGTGGACCTCTTGACCGTCACACAAATATCTTGCGAACTTTCAAAAAATTAAAATTGCAAATTAAGGATATTCACATGATATTTATGTGAACCAACCGACCTTCGCACAAATATCTTATGAACCTCCAAAGACTAAAATTCAATTAAAAAGATTTGCATGATATTTGTGTGGACCTCATGACCTTTATACAAAAATCTTGTGAACCTTCGAAAGACTAAAATCCAACGAAGGAGATTCACATGTAATGTGTACAAACTTCTTAATCTTCACACAAATATCTTGTGAACCTCCAAAAAATTAAAATCCAACTATAGATATTTGCATGATATGTGTGTGAACCTTCAGACCTTCACACAAATATCTTGCGAACTTTTAAAAAATTAAAATCACAAACTAAGGAAATTCACATGGTATTTATGTGAACCTTCTTACCTTTGCACAAATATCTTGTGAACCTTCAAAATACTAAAATGCAACTAAGGATATTTTCATCATATTTGCACAAACCTCTTGACCCTAGCATAAATATCTTGTAAACATCTGAAGTTAAAATCAAAACTATTAGAGAATCATATCTGGGTCTACTATATCCAGATCAGTGCATCAACTCCAATCCAAATTACGATATTCCAAACGAGAGGATGAACAAAGGTCATACAATAAAGGAGTTTACATATGATAAAGATAAGGCCAAAGAAGTTCAAATGGTTAAAGATAAGGCATCAAATGAGAAACCCACAAAACTCCTCACATTAGGAGAGTCCTCTTATAATAGTGTTGTTAGGATAAACACTCATCCTTGTAACACTTTACCTAATGTAACAAGAGACCTACCTGAAGAATTGTGGAGTAGGTCTCTATCCTCTCATGTATCTCTCTAAATTAAAATAAAGGGAAACACCCACACAATGAGTGAGTGTGTGGCGTGATCACGATCGTGGACATAGGTCTATCAACTGAACCACATTAAAATCATAAATCTCATTCTCTTTCATGGTATAAGAGCATTGATAAGATTTGCCATGAAATCTTGACTTTCATGTCTTTCTCATCAACGTCCCCAGCAGTAGGAGCATTCAATCGGGTAATGTTTTTCCTCCATTGTTTCACCCACCAGCCTCATCCAATCTTCAATATTTTTTGTCTGTGAAGCTTACCTTAGAGAACTATTTGCTCTGTGAATCCTAGTTTCATCCCATCTTAAACTCATATGAGTTAATGGGATTCGTAGATGGCTCCAAGCCATGTCCACCAAAATTTATGAATTTGGGCAACAATAGACTCCAGGATCTCAACCCTAAATATGTCTTATGGTAAAGACAAGTCCAACTCTTATTGAGCTGACTGATTTCATTATTGTCAGAACCCATTTAAAAGCAAATAGTAGGTCTTTGGACCTCCTTTGAAGTGTGGAATACCTTGAAGTAGTCTTATGTTGCTTATTCTCGGTTTCAAATTCTTTGGTTAAAGAGCCAATTTCAAGACCTGAAAAGGGGTCAAAAAGTATAGATGAATATTTTTATGAGGCTAGAAAAATCACCCACCAACTTGCTATAGCCAGTAAACCAGTGGATGATGAAGATTTCATTATGCAAATCCTTAAAGGGTTGCCATCAAAATACAACTCTTTTAAAACCTCAATCATGACTCGAGATAAACTGACCACATCAAGTGATCTTCATAGTGATTTGTTAGTACACGAGACTCAAGTTTTAGAGCAAGCGAGCCCATCTATTATTGAAAATCCCTCCATTAACCTAGCCCAACATCAATAAAATCGGGGCAGGAACTTTTATCAAAATATAGGAAATTATGGTAGAGGAAGATATCAGGGATATCAAAATTGTGGGCGAGACCAGGGCTATGGCATAAATCAAAATTATCAGAATCAAGGTGGGTGTGGCCAATTCCAAAATCGATCTGACTATTCTCAAAATCGCCAAGAGGCAAGTCTATCGACAGATAAAATAGTGTGTCAACTCTGCGACATAGTTGGGCACTCAACCAAGTAGTGCCAACAGTTTTCTCACATGTTCCAATTTAGTCTACCTTAAGCATATAATGCAGACACTATATCATATAGAGATGATAGCTGGTTCCAAGAATCAGAAGCCACCCACCATATGACTAACGATCTGGCCAACTTGTCTATATAATCTTAATATCATCGCCCTAATTCGATAAAGGTTGACAATGACTCAGGTTTGAATATAAAACACATTAGTTTCTCTTATATATCTGGTTATGATTCTTCTCTTATGCTTAACGGAATTTTGCATGTGCCTGACATAAAGAGAAATCTTCTTTCAGTGAATAAGCTTACACATGATAATAATATGTATTTTGAATTCCATCATGACTTGTTATATCGAACGTCGGGAAAAGTTTTCATGAATGGCATGAGTAAAAATGGTCTTTATCAAATTCTCAGGGAAAGAAGCAAGCGTGCAATGATTGGAGAAAGAACTTCATTAGAAAGATGACACAAATGATTGAGACATCCATCACTTAGAATAGTTTAGCAAATTGGCAACAAGTTTAGATTACCTTTTCATAAAACTTTTTTGATTGAAATTTGTGAGGCCTATCAACTTGGGAAGAGACATAATCTTCCATTTAATTCTACATCTATTATTGTTTCTAAACCATTAGATATAGTTTATTCTGACATTTGGGGGCCTGCACCTATTGTTTCTGATGATAGTTTTTGATATTATATTCATTTTTTTTATGCATATTTGAGATACACTTGGATATATATGTTGAAAAGTAAATATGATGCACTAGTTACTTTTCAAAAACTAAAGTGTATGTTGAGAATGTGACATGCAGACAAATTAAGTTTTTTCACACTGGTTTGGGTGGAGAATATGGAGCCATAGCTCAATATCTTGACTTATGTGTCATAGGTTACTGGATTTTGTGTCCACACACACATGAGCAAAATGGAAGTTTAGAGCAAAAACATTGTCACATTGTTGATATTTTTGTTACTTTGTTGGCCCAATCTGTGTCCTCTCCTACCACTGAGTTTCCCACTGACCCACCTGTGTCGTCCTCTACCCTTGTCATGTCTCTTTACCATGAGATCCAAAGTCCTAGTCTGGATCCTTCTCCTACCCCTATTGTTCCTTATGTTCTCACCCACACTCATCACATGATTACCCGCTTTCAGCATGACACACTTAAGTCTAAATGTTTCTCTTCTACTATCTCTTGCACATGCCCTTTTGGTTGAACTCTATACTGACCCTGAACCTACCACCTTTTCTATAGCCAATAAAGACCTCGGTTGGCAAAATGCAATGGCGAATGAATATGCTGACCTATTAAGGAATCACATGTGGTCTCTTGTTCCACCTCATTCATCTCAAAATGTGATTGGTTATAAATAAATTTATAAAATTAAAAGAAAGGTTGATAGTTCTTTTGAATGTTACAAAGTTTGCCTTGTTGCGAAGGGCTTTCATGAACAAGAGGGTGTTGACTATTTTGAAACCTTTAGCCCAATCGTCAAACCCATTACCATTTGATTAGTTCTCTCTATTGTTGTAACTCTTGGGTAAAAAGTGTGTAAACTTGATGTTCATAATGTTTTTTTAAATGAGCCCCTTCAAGAAGAAGTTTATATAGTCCAACCTCCATGTTTTCAAGATTTTCAAGATTTTCAAAGACCACATTATGTTTGTCATCTACACAAGGCATTATATGGCCTCAAACAAGCTCCGCGTGTGTGGTTTCAGAAGGTCAACTATTGCCTTGTCCATATGGGCTTTCGTGGATCCAAGGTAGACTCTTCGCTTTTTATCTTTAATAATGGCTCTCTCGTCATATTTGTTCTTATCTATGTTGATGATATTCTGGTTACTGAGAATTCTTCTCAACGGATCCACTCTTTGGTTGCTTGTCTCAATAAAGCATTTACTTTACAAGACTAGGGTGTCTTACGTTTTTTCTTGGGTGTTGAAGCTTCCGTCACTCCTAATGGTTTAATGCTTACTCAGAAGTATACCTTGGATCTTCTCTCTTGTACAAATATATTAGGTGCCAAACCGGTCTCTACTCCTCTTGTTGTCAATTCTCGCCTATCGGCACTCATAGGTGACACCTTTGAAGATCCTAACCTATATCGCAGTATGGTGGGCACTCTCCAATATTTGACTCTAACTCATCTTGATTTGGCATTTGATGTGAATAAAGTGTGTCAGTATATGCATCATCCAACTTATGAACATTGGCATGCCGCCAAGCAAATTCTACGATATCTAAAAGGAACTATTCATTACGGTCTCCTACTTGCTCCATCTACATCCCCAGTTCCTATGGTTTATATCGATGTTGATTGGGCCAGATGTCCTGATGATAAAAAATCTACCAGTGTTTATGTTGTTTCCATTGGGTGTAATTTAATTTCCTGGAGCTCTCGAAAGCAATCTGTTGTTGCTTGGCCCAACACAGAAGCTGAGTATCGTGCTCTCGCCAATGCCATTGCGGAAGTTACATGGATTGGGTATCTCATGCGTGAACTTGGCTATCTGCCACCTGAGCCTCCAACCATTTGGTGTGACAATGTCAGTGCTACCTACCTTTCGGTGAATCCTATTTTGCACTCCCACAATAAACATATTGAATTTGATGTACATTTTGTGTGCGACAAGGTTGTTAAAGGCCAACTTTGTATTTGTTATCTTCCAACTCAAGAGAAAATTGCTTATCTCCTCACAAAGCTTCTCACTTCTGCTTGGTCTGCCTTCCTTTGATCTAAGCTCACCGTCCAGTAGAGCCCACTAAACTTGCAGGGTATGTTAGAGGATCAGATCTGGGTCCACCAGATCTAGACCCATGCATCAACTTCAATCCAGCTGACGATATTCCAAATGAGAGGATGAACAAAGGTCACACGATAAAGGAGTTTACAGAAGATAAAGATAAGGCCAAAGAAGTTCAAATGGTTAAAGATAAGGCATCAAATGAGAAACTCACAAAACTCTGCACATTATGAGAGTCCTCTTATAATAATGTTGTTAGGATAAACACTCATCCCTGTAACATATTACCTAATATAACAAGAGACCTACTTGAAGAATTGTGGAGTAGGTCTCTATCCTCTCATGTATCTCTCTAAAGTAAAATAAAGGGAAACACCCACACAATAAGTGAGTGTGTGGCATGATCAAGATCATGGACATAGGTCTATCGACCAAACCACATTAAAATCATGAATCTCATTCTCTTTCAAAAACTAAGATAATTCACATGATTTTTGTGTATCTCCTAACATTCACATAAATACTTTTGTAGACCACCTATCGAGACAATCAAAAAGGAGATTTACATGATATTTATGTGAACCTATTGACAATTTCACCTAAGCATCATTGAGTAAGTACCAAAATATATTGTTAAGTGTACTTTCGCTTATTATAGCTAATCTCACTGCATATACAATACTTGTCAGATGTTTGTAGGGATGTCAACGAGAGGGATGCAACTTGATATTCAACTCGAATCTGAATCCGATTAGTCAGATTCAGTAGCTAGCCAAATAAGGATTTGATTAAAAATCAGATTCAGTATTAGTTTTTTATTAAAATTTAGATCCGATTAAAACCCAATATGACTAAGAACCAAATTTGATTAAGTGTAAATATCATATTTTGGACTAGTCGAATATGAATTCAGTTCTATCTTTTTTTATCAAACTCTGAATCTGAATATGAATTTGATTAGGTTAGTTCTGATTTAGTCAAATTTGGTGATACCTAGATCTGACCTGAATATGACCTGTTGACATCCCTAGATGTTCGTAAGATATTTACGAGAAAGTCAGGAGATCAATGCAAATATATGAAAATCTCCTTAATTAGATTTTAGTCTTTGATGGTTCACAACATATTTGTGTGAATGTTAAGAGGTCTGCAAAAATATCATGCATGGTTGGATTTTAATCATTCAAAGATTTGCAAGATATTTATGCGAAAATTAGAAGGTTCACACAAATAACATGTGAAGCTTCTTAGTTTGCAATTTTAATTTTTCGGAGGTCCTTAAGATATTTGTACAAAGGTTAGGAGGTCTACACAAATATCATGTGAATCTCCATATTTGGATTTTAGTCTTACAAAGGTTCTCTGATATTTATGTGAAGGTGAGGAGGTCAGTACAAACATCACGCAAATCTCGTTAGTTGGATTTTAGTCTTAATGAGGTTCGCAAGATATTTGTGCGACGGTGAGGAGGTCTGCATTAATACTATGAAAATCTCCTTAGTTAGATTTTAGTGTTGAAGAGGTGTGCAAGATATTTATGCAAAGGTTACAATATTCACTCAAATATCATGTGAAGCTCTTTAGTTGGATTTGTCTTTCATAGATTCACAAGATATTGATGTGAAGGTTAGGAGTTCCTCACAAATTAGATGTGAAGGATAAAATGGTTATAAATAAGTTTTGCATCAATGATTTTGGATATGTGAGAAAGTTTGACATATTTCTTGTTATTTGCAAAAAAACACCAAATTTCAAGGATATTACATTCATTTTTGTTTCGTTAATATATTATTAGTTATATAAAGAAGGAGATCTCTTAATAACAATTGATCTTCTAAACTTTAGGCACAATTCTTTCTCATTAGGATTCTTAGAATCACGAAGGTAAGTTGCCTCCTTGGTTACCTCTCTATTTTGAGAAACTAAAACCTTGCTTATCTTCATCTTTCTCTAATGAACAACCTTGCCTGCTGGGCGTTTCCAAGTTTATTAAACTTGACCTTGAGTTTGTTGGATCGGACCTCACACCATTGTATCTCAAACCACTTCAACACCCAATGCATTGTTTCAACAAAGCCACTGCTCCCAAACAGCAAGAGTATGAAGGCACGGTGAAAACCAATGCTGTGAAAAAACGAAAAAGTCAGGGGGATCGTTTGACCACTTTAAAGCGTGGCATATGCTTTGAAGTGTAAAAGGTGTACGCTTAATAGGCAATTATTAAAAACTTTAAAAAAATATAAAATTTGAAATTTCAATAAATTAGCAATATAAGATCATAACATGCAACTTTTCTTAATGATGAAAAAAAAATTAATATTAAAAAAACTTCAAAGTGTTGGACAAAACATTATAATATTTTATCTATATTGAAACATAAATGCAATCATTAAGTACATCACAATTGTTCTTAAGCAACAAACTAAAAGAGCTCCCATGTTGGAATAAGCCAACAATATCCATCAAAATAATGATTTTCTTTAAGCAAAAAATAATGCACCACACTATATGAATCTTTATCTAATTTCCTTCTTGTTTTCTTTCACAAAAACACCACCTATCAAAATGGAATAGGTGGCTTTTATTTGGTAAGGAAAATATATATTTTATTTTCTAATCTGTAAAAATCAGAAAGGTATCGAAAAAAAAAATCTTGAAAATCATAATAATAAGGAGATTCAAAAAAGGAGAAAAAAAAACGAGACATGCAACCAAAACTAGTAGAGAAATGCAGAGAAGAGGAAGACAACACTTGTTCATTGTATTCTTTGGTTCACCAGCAAATGAGAAATACACCTCCCCTTGTTTGCCGGTTTGCCGGAAAACCAAAACCCATGTCTCCTTTTTCGAAAAATGAGTTCTTTGCTGGTTTTATGGAAATTGGGCATGTCATTCCTTATTGCTGGTTCAAAAGAGTAAACCAGCACCTTTGCTGGTTAGGCACAATCCAGCTACCTTATTTTTTTTGTGGACTTGCTGGGAAGATGCACAAGTGGTCCTCATCGTGTACTGCCCTAAAATTTCAAAATCCCTATTTCTCAAAACCCCAATAGGAGGGTTTAAGGCTGGGCGAAACAAAAAAACTTTTTTGTTTCTAGATTTACTTTAAAAATGGGATTGTCAAAGCATTTGACCGTCCTTTATATAAAGGGTACGCTTCATGGTAGAAGCGTTTTGCATCACGAAGCGTATGCTTTGTGAGCATGCACTTTATAGGGTGCATTTAAGTAGGGGTGTCAACGGGCCTGGTTTACCTGAACCAAACCCTATAGGGTCTGAGTATGGTGATAAGTAAGAAGACCCGGTTTCGAACTCGACCCGGGTATAGTTTGTGAAATTTTATACCATACCCGAATCTGACCCAAGTTCCGATTAAGACCCACAATTTTTCAATGTAAAAATAATAAAAATATGGTTTTATAGGGTATGGTTAGGGTTTGGTTCATGTAGTTCTTATAGGGCCCAGGTATTGTTTTTCTTATAGTGAACCTGATTAGACCTGGGTCTGAACCTGATACCATACCCAAAAATCTGATCCAAGTCTGATTTTACCTGGGTCCGAATTAAACCCGACCCGATGACACCCCGTTTTTACCCTCAAGCCTAAAACCAAAGGCACTTTTTAAGCTTTGAAGTGCGGATTTTAACATTGGTGGAAACCACAAAAACAACCTCCGATTCAAGACTCCCAAACATAACCTTTGTGTCTCGATTATTGAAACCATTGTTCAGATTCCCTATGCATGCAGAATAGCCGCAGAGAAAGAAGCTTGATTCGGCATCTGGTGATGGAGGCAGGCGTGGAACAACGATTTATTTATGAGCAAAGGCCACATAAGGCAGTTGTTCTTTGACCCAGAACCCTGTGTTGCTGTAGAGCGGGCCCTCTTTCTATGTAAGTTCCTCGTCATTTAAAATTACAGTATATTTAATGAGGATTCTATAAACATTATCAAATTTAAAATCATGGTAAAAGATGGGATAGCTGTGACATAGTTCAATTGCTCAGCCTGCTTTTAACATGATTTAGCTAATCAATTACCATATAACAATTTTTATTTTCCCCCACCTAATTTTGTGTTCATGATTCGTCATGCAACCATTAATCGTTCAAACTAGTCACGTAAAGGATCTCTTCAGTGGCAAATCAAAATTACTTATTTGCACTACAAACCACATATATACATATTCTCCAAAAAATTTATCACATAATTAGGTATTTTACTCATCAAAAACTAATCACCAATACTTTCTTGAGGCGGCAGATGGGCAGGTAGAGCTCTATAAATTGGCCTCACTCCCTTTGCTGCTTCCTCACTAGAGAGAGAGAGAGAGAGATGGGGAGTGGGCATGTGGGTTTCCTGCTTCTGCTCTTCTTCTCAGCCCTTTGTTGTGTGAAGGGTCATGTTTTAGGGTATGGATACACCATCCGATCGGTTGCCATCAACCGTGACGGCAAGAGCATGAAGGCTAAGCTGTCCCTGATCCAAAAATCCAAAAAGTATGGGCTTGATATCCAGAATCTCGACCTCAACGTCTGGTAATTCCCTGATATCAACACTACCTCTCATGGATGTTTTGTTTCTCTTCTTTTTTCTCTTTAAGGTTGAGATCTTACGTAATTAGCCATGCAGTGATAAGAAACTAAGGTTATGGGTTTCTTCATTAATTTGGTGCTTTTTTTTGTTGGAAGGAAGGACTTCTTCATTTGGTTGTTGTCTGTACATGCACGGTGCTTTGGTGATGATATTATGGGTTATTTTCTCTTTTTCTTTATATCTGCTAATTAGTGACGAAGCAATCGTGAAAGTCTCTGTTGAAAAAATATAGTACATTTGTAAAGTTTTTAGTGATTTATTGTTTCTTACCAAGAGTGCTTTGAAAATGTTGAATCTGAAAGAAATTTTTTTGGTGGTTTACATAGAGTGTTTGTTTTTTTATCTTTACTTTGGTAAAACCGTGTGTGTTAGGGTGACTTATGGACGTTGGTGCATGCATGTGTGCGTGCAGCATGAGGCGTATGTGAGTTATTGAGGTTTGCTTTGACTAAGCCATCTTTTGACTTTTTATTTTTCAAATGGTTTGACCGTTTGAAAAACTTTAAAAATACATTTATATAGCGTTGATGGGATATTGTGACTGTTGGACGATTTTGAATGTCCTTGATTATTAGGCATAGGCAGGTGACCGTTCAGAATCATTTTTATTCAATTTTTCAAACCGTTGGATTTATGACCTTTAATTTCATTTATCATAAAAAAGGCCCTTTACTAAAGTTTACAAATTATTTCATTTTTTGTATTATCATATTTTTTAATTCTCAAGCTTTCTCTTTCTGTCCTTTTGTTTTTTATTTGGCTTGCCAAGTTCAAGTACGAGAGAGGTCGTCTAATCGTGCATCAGTCGTGAACAAACCTTTTTTGTATCTTTAGAATTTTCAAGGTGGGGTGATTGAAGTTCTAAAGATATTGATCTTATGAACATGCTTCTAGGTTTGAGATCTAGATTTTCTTAAATCTTGTTTTTGGTCACCACTTGTTCCAACAATCTTATAAAAGTCCAAATAAGGGTACCCGTTTTTTGCATCGTTTGTGGCTTGGCCATTTGTGTGTTGCATGGTTAACACATGTTTAGCTATACCGTAAGAGAATCATATGCTACGTGGACTCCTAATTTCGATCTAGAAGCCAAAATGATTCTTACATTTAGGCTCTGTTTGGGAGATGACCGTCGGGCGTGGCAGATGTGGAATCCACAGCAATCCAAACTGTTTGGGAGAGTGTAGATCGAATAGGCAAAATGAGGGCGCTGGGATGGCAATTGGAGGCCTCATTTCCACGGTTGGACTGCCTTCGGGTTGAGGTAGTAATTACCAAATGCTACTCCTGCATCCACCTCCGTCTGCTCTCCGATGCCCTCAATTCCACGATAAATGCTCACATACCCACAAACTTTCTCCTGGATGATCTCTCCCTTACCAAAACATTCACCAATAATTTGACAGAGCATGTGTGCAGTTTCTTTTCTCTGTTGGCTGACTATTTGCAGAAAGGCTCATTTGGTTGTCTGTGTATATGATCCTACTTCGCCCTTGGCAACTCACACATTGTAGCTGAATTGGTCTCTTGCAGAATGGATTTTGAATCAGCTTACTGGTGTCTGCACTCTCAATGGATACATCGATGTTCAATTTATTTTCTTTTTATGTTTCTGTTTTCTGGCTGTTCTCTTGTGTTGTGGGGTGATTTCTCATCACCCTGCTCGATCACCTATACTGTGTGCTAATTCTACCCATACTTTTTAGTGTTTCCCAATGCTGGTTGCATGGGAACCAAATCCAAACCCTTATCCAAAACTAATTGGTAAAAATTGAATCCAAATTTAAAAAATTTGTGGTAATATGGATAGTGACAAAAACTATAAAATCTAAGCTTTATACATATTAAAAATATTTCTGGATCAGTTTTTCATCCATATTTGAATTAGAACCAACATAAAATACCAATCTGAGTTAAAAAAAAAAATCGATTTCCAAATCTGATTTCACATTCTAATACTATTCATTTGCAGCCCTAGACTCGATAAAATATCCAATTCATTTTCAGCCCTAAACTCAATGAATTGGTTATCCAAATATGAATCCAATGATAATGTATCTGATTCACAAGATATCCAATTCAATTGCAACACTAAACTCAATAAAATACCACAGTAACAACATTTTCTCTCTGTTTGGAAACTGGTAACTAAAGAGGCAACTATGAAATCCACATAGCTTCCAAACTTCAAAATCTATTTGCCAAATCCTGGCCGGAGTCTTGATGGTACAATCAATCAGGCCCTGGTGGCAAGTATGTGGATTTCACACTTCCATCCCCACTGCTAGTTTCCAAACAGATCCGAGCCACCGATCTATCTAATTGGATGCAGCCATGTCAACCAAAACATTGAATGCAGACTTCAATGAATTTAGTACACAAACACGAGCAAACGTCATACTAGGGAGTTATTGGTCATTCTTGGCCTTTTTGTCTTTGACCCACCTGATTGCAGGTACGAGACACCCACCAGACTGAGGGTCAAGATAACGGATTCGGACCGTCCCAGATGGGAGGTCCCACAGAGTATCATCCCTCGTGGGGCCCAGCTCCCTTTCGTAAGGTTCCGACATTTGCATGGCCTGCAGAATGGTACGTTCTCCAACCCGGACTCGGATCTGGTCTTCCGCTACTGCTCCACCCCGTTCAACTTCGCCGTAATAAGACGGTCCTCCGGCGAGCTGCTCTTCGACACCAGTACAGGTGAGACCAATGACCCGGAAGGTTTGGTCACGGGGCTTGTCTACAAGGACCAGTTCCTGTCCGTCTCGTCCTCCCTCCCGGCCGATACGTCATCGATCTACGGACTCGGTGAGCACACCCTGAAATCATTCCGAATCGGAGGCAGCGACTCGGTGACTTTGACGATGTGGAACGAGGACATTAATAGCTCAGCGGTTGGGATTAACCTGTATGGGACCCATCCTTTCTACATTGACCTGAGGGCCCCAAGCGGTAGGGCCCACGGCGTGCTGCTGCTTAACAGCAATGGGATGGACATCATCTACCGTACATCTCAGATCACGTATAAGATCGATGGCGGGATCTTAGACTTCTACTTCTTTGCCGGTGATACGCCAGCCGGCGTTGTCCAGCAGTACACTGAGCTCGTTGGCCGGCCCGCTCCAATGCCTTATTGGTCATTTGGTAAGACTTTGACTTTTATATGCCAAGCATTGCATTGCATCGGTAGGATCTCTAATGAATCCGCTCCTGGTTGGACATGATCCACGTAGAGGGTCCGATTTTTTTATTGGGTCGGGATTGAAGGTCCATATCTGGATCCATATGATGGTTATGGTGGTAGGATCCAGATCCACCTGATTCATACACAGTCAAATCTTTATTGAAGTCAAAGGACCAGGAATCCAATTTCCTGAGTCCATCTTTGGCTATGCCATGGTCAACCTTGACATTGTGGACCTTATATAGGGTGCACACTGGTCAGATTTGATCAGAACAATGATCCAGATCCAACATATTTTTTTGGGTATGGACCTTCAAACAACATTCTTAAACGATGAAAACACCCATCTAATCAGCTTGACCTTTGCGTATACAAGGCTTTCACCAATGCCGGTGGGGTTACAAGAACGTGGAGGATCTCGAGGGCATCGTCGAGGGGTATGCAAGAGCTGGCATCCCTTTGGAAGTGATGTGGAGCGACATCGACTACATGGATCAATTCAGAGATTTCACGTTGGATCCGGTCAACTTTCCTGTTCACAAGATGAAGCCTTTCATAGACAGACTGCACCGAAATGGGCAGAAATATGTGATCATAGTGGACCCAGGTAAACATACAAGCTAAGCTTAGTAGATCACCCTTAGTAACATATATATGGACCTTGTCTATGCAGTAGTGCATCTTGGATGTGTCATGGGTTTTGGTTTTCAAATGCAAACTTTGGGTGGACCAACTGGAGTACTTGGGAACCCTAGCTCTCTGAGGTTCACATGTAGCACTTGAATCATATAATGAATCGGATTCGTAATTCATATCCTTCCAAATCAAACCAACTCTACTTGCTTCCTAGAGAGTCAAGTTGTAGTCATCTAATCCAATTTAAATGTGCGTGCGCGCGCGCACACACACACAGTGCATAAGCTTGTTAATTGTAAATAGGAACATGACTACAATTGATCATGTTACCTTTGTACTCTAGGTGATCTATCAATTAGTTGAGATTCAATTAGGAGCATGCATGCATGCATTGATTGACAGTGTTGATATGCAGGGATCAACGTGAACCAGAGGTATAAGACGTATGTCCGGGGCCTGGAAGATGATATCTACATTAAACGCAATGGCAAACAGTACCTAGCACAGGTCTGGCCAGGTCCAGTCAACTTCCCAGACTTCATGAACCCAGCAACCCTCCCATACTGGCAACGCGAGATCCAGGAATTCCATGACATAATCCCCTTTGACGGCCTCTGGATCGACATGAATGAGGTCTCCAACTTCTGCTCCGGCACGTCCTGCGCACTCCCGCCCGACAGTCCGTGCCCGCGCCCGGGTGCCCTGTGGAAGTGCTGCCTAATATGTCACAACTCTAACATCACGATGTATGATAACCCACCTTACAAGATCAATGCTGGTGGGTCAAGACAACCTCTTGGTGAGCGAACCCTCCCACCTAGCACGGTGCACTATGGCAATGTGCTAGAGTATAACGCTCATGGACTCTATGGCCTAACTGAGGCCAGAGCTACACGTTTGGCCCTGGCCAATGTCACTCAGAAGAGGCCGTTCGTGTTGTCTCGGTCTACATTTGTGGGTTCAGGTGCGCATGCTGCCCATTGGACAGGTGATAACTCTGCCACTTGGGATGACCTTGCCTTCTCGATCCCGGGCATGCTCAACTTTGGCCTGTTTGGGGTGCCCATGGTTGGAGCAGACATATGTGGCTTCAATGGCAACACTGATGAGGAGCTCTGCAACCGCTGGATTCAGCTCGGCGCATTCTATCCATTTTCGCGCAACCATGCTAGAATCGACTATCGAAGGCACGAGCTCTACTTATGGCAGTCTGTTACTGAGTCCGCAAAGAAGGCGCTAGGCCTCCGGTATAGGCTGCTGCCATACTACTACACACTTATGTTCGAGGCTCATGTAAATGGGACCCCAATCGCTCGCCCTCTCTTCTTCTCCTTTGCAAATGACACTAACACTTATGGAATCGACACGCAGTTTTTGATCGGTAAAGGAGTGATGGTGTCACCAGTACTGAAGCAGGGACAGGTGACAGTTGATGCATATTTCCCAGCAGGGAGATGGTTTGATGTGTTTGATCTTAACACAAGCTTGAGCGTGCCGAGCGGGAAGACAATTACACTAGATGCACCAATGGATAAGGTCAATGTGCATGTACATGCAGGGAGCATACTACCAATGCAGGAAGTAGCTGCAACAACAGCAGAGTCTAGGAAAACACCATTCACCTTGGTAGTAGCACTGGGGAGCAGTGAGGGGGCGGATGGGGAGCTGTTTTTGGATGTTGGGGAGGAGTTGGAGATGGGGAAAGGCCATAGTTGGACCTTCGTGAAGTTCAATGGTGGGATCCAGGGGAATGCAGTAAAACTGTCTTCTAAAGTGCAAAATGGAAAATATGCTTTGGGCCAGAAATGGTTCATAAAAACAATTGTAGTCGTTGGATTGAAACCTGGATCACAGTTTAAGCGATTGAAATTGGTAGTTGATGGAAAGCTGGTAGACGTGTATAAAGTGAAGGTGCGGATGGGGGAGAAAGGTGATAATTGTGTAGCAGAGATTACTGGTCTCTCACTGCTGGTAGGACAGAAGTTTAAGTTGCGCATGCAATTGGTCTGAGTCAACGTTATGCATAGAGATGGGCTTGGCATGAATAAGAAGACAGTGGATAGCACACTCTGATGCCACAATTGCAAAATTCTGTCTGATATTGTATTTCTATTTTCTGCAATCATCCTTAGCCTTTTACTATTGCAAAATACGCTACTTCCCTGTCTATGTTTTTCATTGTCATATTGTCATTGTGGCTTATCTTGCACGCTTTCCTATATTGTAACTGTTGGATCCTAGTATTGGATCTAGCGTGGCCATAGGGTCTAACATATAAAATCTATATCAGATACGTATTTCAGGTATTGGATTCAAAGTATAAATTCATACCACCGCCTGGACCTTGTATAGGGACGAGGACGGTGGTATTATTAGGGGTGATGCTACAGAGATCTTGTAGGAGAAGCTGCATCCAATGATAATAGAGTGTAGCTGACCGATAGTTAGCAGAGAAGCGCAGATATGGGCAGCCAGCATTCGACGATGTCAGTTTTCTCTTATGAGACGCCGAAGAATCCCACATTTATGGGGTTGCTGTCAATGGCGACATGGTGGAGGTCAGGACACAGAGGCAGAAGGAGAGCAAAGGAGACCCCTCCACCAGAGAGGCTACCGCTCGGAGGGACGAGGTTGCAAAGGAGACACCTCCACCGGACAGCCATGCAGGGCGAGGACAGCGATAATGGTGGTGCTCGGTTGAGGGGCAACAGAGCTGGGACGTGCAGAGAGGCACCGACAAGCGACGGAGCTGCAGAGTGCAAAGGAGGCAGTGGAGGGCCCTCCACTGATCGGGCAAGTCCTGCAGCCACCAGGCAGTGGAAGCAGATCAGGTCATGCTGAAAATGAGCGTTTTTGCTCATGCGGACATCGTGGCCGTCTGTTTGCATTTTGGATGAATGCCACGTGGTTTTGTTGACTTTTGAGCTTTTTAAAATGCAAATCGGATGGCCACGATGTCAGCATGAACAAAAACGCTCATTTTCAGCATGACCTGATCTGCTTCCCAGGCAGTTGCCAGAACCCCCGGTGATAGAAACAACAGAGGAAAAGGGGGAAGAAGAGAAAGGTTAGGATTTGAAAGTATCGAGAACCCCTCTCGTTTGTTCAGTTTAAACACTTCTTAAAGTGTTTTTACTTTTATGCACCTTTAATTTCTGTTTATTCCCATTATATCCTTGTTTAGCAGGATTACCATACTGCCCCCGCTCTTTTTAGATTATTTTTGTTGTGCCCTCTATTTTACAAAACAATAGCCTCTATTTCTAAAAAATTCTAAAAACAAGCTTGCTCTATGAAAAATACCCTTAATCTTTCTGAAAAACAAGGTTGTAGTTTTTGTTTTGTTTATAACAAACTCTTAATCTTTCTGAAATTACAAAATTTTCTGTTTAACTCAAAAAGTTTTGAAAATTCTGTTTTAGTGTTCTAATTTATTGTTTTTTCCCAGGACTGTCTTCTAAATTTTTTGATTTTGCATAAAAGCATCTCTAGTTTACTAAATATCTTAGTGCTTTATCCCGTCAAGTTTAGATCTATTATTTGGATCATGAATTATTTTCATAAGTTTGATATTCGATTAACGTAATATCCATAGAATTTATATATATTGAATTTTGTAATCCAAAAACTCATGGTTGATTTGGTTTTTTTAGATCCAGTTATAATCTGGATTAGATCTCTACCCTAATATGGGCGAGGTTAAATTTTTAGTATGCATCTATATTGAATCCTGAAATACTATGTGTAATTGCAGTTTGTTTTTTGATATGTTTTATAAGTTTTTCATGTTTTGGATCATATTAATATATGGATCCGGTATGACTTAGTATTGATATGTTTTTTAGAATGGATCAAGTTTAACTAGACTATGATCCATTAGATCTGATGTTTGAATTAATATTGGATTTGATCCGTATTGGATCCGATGCTTGGATCTGTTGAACATAAATGGATCCGAATAGATCCCATTAAATTTTTGTATATAAAGGAAACACCATTGAACATGCTTGTGCTTCAATAGGTCATCTTATAAGTTTTGAGGTTATTAGGGTGTTGAGTAAAATAACTCAACATATATCAAAGAATTGATATTCAGTTTTGAAACTGTTTTGACTCAAAACTTGTGTTGTAATATGAACATAGTTAAGGTTCTAATAGAATCTGTACATGATACAGGTGAGGTGGATCCATGTGAGATCTGAAAACATTTTATATGATTGCATTGCATATGCCTATCAATATGCTTGTTTGGTTTTATGGATCTATTGTGGTTCCAAAATAGTCTAATGGCATTCAAGTTTATTTAACTTGGTTATGTGAAACTATGTATGGTTTGATGCATGTATAATTTTGGATAATTTTTTATTGGGTCAATTCATTGAATGAATCTAGTGATGGATCTGAAAAAGCATAATGTTGAATATGTTGTATGGGTCTAGATTTGATCTAAGTTTTATGATGGATATAGATAGTATCAAGATGGATATTTAGACTTAATAATATATTTTGTATGGGTCCTGGTTTGACCCAGATAGATCCAAATAAATATAATGATAGATATGTGGTGTGGATCCATTTGAATTTAGAACATATGAATATGAATTTAGATTATGGTCAAATCTCTTGTGATGCGTAATTTTGCATAAGTTATTTAAGCTTGGATGAGCTCTGTTTCTTACTATAGATCGTGTTGGACTTGATGATAACATCTCAAGTCGGTTTTGCATATGGACTTATACAAATCCAATGGATTTGGATATAGATTTTTTGAGTGGATCATAAAGCTAACTGATTGTTGGCTAAGCATTAATCTAGAAACTAAACCTCTCAATGAATAGGTTCATGAGGATTTGAAATTATCTGATCTAATAAACATCCAGGGTTGAGAATTACAACAATACTTCTCCTTCAAGGTTTCTCGGGAACCATTTGATGAATGCTTGATCATTGTGTAGACAGTCAGAGCAGACATCCGAGAACAAAATGATGTGGGTCTAGGGGTTCCCTGTCTCGTTGAATTTTATAAACTTTCATGTGATCAGACCAAGAGGTTCAGTGTCTTGACCCAAAATAAAATCTTGTATCTCATATGGTCTTCTTTCTCTTTTGGTTCCTTTCAACTGACAAGTAACATTTCTCAATTCTTTAATGTTTTGGACTCATTCTTTATATTCACTGGGTTGAGAACTTGTAGCTCTGACTACTGGACTTACTGACTTTGGGATCTGAATTGACTGGATCTTTCAAACTGACACCTGTTGAGCCTTACACTATTGATTCTGCTTGTAGCTTCACAATTTTGCTCATTCTCTAAGAATTTCTTGCATCGGGATCTTCAGAGATGTATTAAAGTTTTTACGTCTTCCAAAATAGATTGTTCCAAAAACTCTTCTACTACACCCTGACCCTTGTTAATTTTCTCATATTGGATATCTTCTTCGTCATCTTCTTCTGGATCAGACTTATTTAGATCCTTCTCAATAGGTTTATTGGTGGATTCATTTCCAAATAGAAGTGTGCCCATATCTTGAAATTGAGTACCAGCTACCAAAACTCTTAATTCCCCAGTGCCTCGAGGTAATTTTCTTGGATTCCTACATCTATTTTGATTCGAGGTCTTAGGTTGATCAAGGTTTTGAGAACTTTGACTCAAATCCAAAATTGAGTTCCTTAGAAGATTTGTGGGATCTATTGGTGAAACCATAGTCTAGGATCTAATTCAAATAAGAGTCCAAACAAATCAACCAACATAGAGATCAAAATTTTGAACAATAAGTTCCCTAGGTCTCCTCAAAAGCTCCATGAATTTATAAAGTCGCTCCAAATGAGTTCTAATAGGATGGGGTTTTCTCCATACTAGAGCTTTTGGATATACTCAAACTAAGATTTTTGGTACTGCGAGGGGGTTACTGGTCTCCTTAGTCTACCATCGATATACCCAAGCTGATGGTTTCTGGTACTAGTAAGGGGATTCGTAGATCCAAAATAAAGGGCGGGTTAAGGGTTGTGAAAATCCACTTAAGAAAGCATAGGCTCTACAATCAAAGTCCTAAGAAATGAGGATAAAAAATTAAAAGCATATCTAAAGCAAACAATCTCCCAAGCAAAATATTTTTTAAACTTGTTGGAAGTTTATATTTTTTAAAAAAATTCTAAGTGTCATGCAATTTTTCATCAAAGTTTTCTAGGTTATTTTTATAGTTCTAAAGAAAAAATGTAAATAAATAGTTCATCTATGGTCTTTACATAGGAAAACTAAAGAAAACAAGCAAGAAAGCGCTATTGTTTTGTATCCAAAATGAGTTTTTCACAAGAAAAGAAGGTTGGGATCATATTTTGGATCTGAATATGGATCTTATTCATAAGATCTACCCAAGTCCAAATGTCACAGAGGTTACACAAATAAAGGATGCAAACAGGGGTCTTAGGAATTGGGGCTCAGGACCCAAGGAAAATAGGATTTGATCTACTAGAGAATTGTTTTTCTAAATCGTGTTTTTAAGTCAAAGATCAATACAAGAGGTTGCTAGTGATTTTTGACCCAAAAATGTCTAAATTCAAGAAAACACAAAACAAAGAAAAGATGAAAAATTAAAAGAGATTTTCGACGGTATATAGTATGTCATAAATGGACAAACAAGCGCTAAGATATAGCCCCAAAAACATTCCTAAAAACAAAAGTTAAATAGGTGTTGGTGTGTCTTTTCTGCCTGATACTATCTATTTTCTGACCTCTTTTATCAAAAATAAAAAAGAATAGAAAAAATAACAAAATGAGAGAAAGTTGTTATTTTTCCAATGCCTTTGAGATCATTGTGATCTTACAGACGGTTGGTGAGATACGCCTCTTTAAAGGCATACATGTCACTAGTTTTAGACTACAAAACATTATTCTGATTTTGAATCCCAAAATCAAGGCCCTTAGAGAGTTTTTCGTCTCTGGCTCAAATTACAGAGTTGTAGATTTGTTCCTTAGCTTTCCAACATATATGAAAACATGAGTTTTCATTGCTAGATTGCGAAGTTACAATTTTAAGAACGAATAGTTTTTTTAGAAAATAATCAAAATTGTGACTGTTTTTCCAATTCAAACGTATTTTCAAAGATTATAAGGACAGAATTTGTAAATATGCCAAAATATTGAAACATAGTATTAGTTGTCTACTTTCCAACAAGTCTTAGATTATTAAAAAGTGAGCTACTATCATCGTGTCAGTGCCAAATAGGACAAAAAACACAAATACCAAGATTTGGATTTGAGGTGGATCCGTATCCAAAAAAGACAATGGTACTAACCTTGTAAATGCTAGAATTTCAGCAACTTTGATCTTCAAATCATGCAAATGGTCCCACCATGATTGCCATCTTATGGATTTTCCTCGATTTTTGAAAATGAAAATGACATGGCTTCTACTAAAAATATAGCTTTTTAGTTATGGATGTAGAATCTGAATCTGAATTTCAAAAAATTATGGGAATCATTCTTTAAGATCTCATGCCTTTCTTTCTCTATTAATTAGGGCTCAACTAATTCATGGACCGAAGATCATTGTTGCTTAAGCTTGCATTGCAAATATGGGCGTACCTCAGACATAAATTCCTAGAAAAAGCAAGTTTGGTGGTGAAAACCATAAAAACTCATGAAAAAATAAAACATAGGAAATAAGACATTTGTTTGAAAATTCAAACTTAATAAAATATGTAAAACAAATAAAATAATGATACAAAAATATAACAAAACTCATTTCAAGCATAGGTAGCTCTTTCTACATTCGATGAGCATGAGAGTATGAATGGCACTTCGGCTTGACACGAGCTTGATATGGGTGTGAGTTAGGGGAATATGAGTCCTATACTAGGTCCAATGTGGGTTAGCACTAGGCTAGGTCTGGTCTATCAAGGTTTCAGTAGAGTAACAATGCTAGGAGTGATTAAATCCAGGTCTGTGAAATTGGGAGGCCTTCCTATTTATAGTTTTTCTAACAGACCTGGGTTCATTTCTCGCATATCTGAAATCCATTTCTTGGATTTGATCCAGGTTGAGATGGATGGCCCCTATTAGATTGTTTTTTAATTAATGACGAAGATTTAGCCAAGGTAAGTTGAATAAGATAGGATTTTCATTTAATAAGGAGTTTTGAAATTGAATGTCAAATTCTGAGTTTGGAAGGGAGATTGGTTGAGTTAAGGCGGTCAGTTTCATCCAAATGGACACCTTTTGAGGCTGCCAACAAGTGCTGACGATAAAAAAGCTACTGATGATAATTCCTGTTAATGACAAATGTGTCAATGACATATTTTCTATGCAAACACATTGTTTGTGCTAACGACATATTTTTATGCTAACGATACATTTTTTGTGCTGACAATAATTTTTTGGTTTTTGACCCTCCTAATGATGCATTAAAATCTACTTATGACACTTAAAAAGTTATAATGACAATTCTTATGTAATAACGATAATTTAAGGTCAAATAATGACAATTCTTGAGCAATAACAATAATTGTCAAAAAATGCTGACGACACTCGGTACATGTTCAATAGGTTAACTTGTTTCGACAATAACTTCTCATCCAGAAGTCGGTTTGAGGTGATTTTCAATGTGTTAGAAAGCTAACATCCTTGACTCTAATTTATCTTTTAAGTTCAGACTAAATTCGATCGATTTTATGGTAAAAATATGCTTAAAGTGGGCTCTACCTAAAAACATATATTTTACTGAACAAGTTACCTTGTTTTGGTCATAACTTTTGAATATGATATTGTATTGACTTGATTTGTAATTTGTTGGCAAGCTCTATTTTAATTGTTCTTTTGGATAAAAATCTTGAGAATGTCGTTTTGGAGGCCAAAAATGAAGTTAAAGTTAACAAAACTTTGAAGTGGGCCAAAAATAGTAGATTTTGGTATGTGACTTATGACACAAAATGACTCTGTCAAAATTTGTGTGCCTATAGCTACCTTATACCTTGCCAGCATGATCTCATTAGAAAGGTTTAAGAGAGTAAAATATACTCTAATTTGATATGAAATAAGGATTTTGGCAAATTCAAATTAAGAAGATAAATACAACACGACATTCATTGTGCCCTTTGAGCATTACAAATGAAATGTGATGTCTTTCGGACTAAAAAATGCTCAGTTTGAATTTCAAAAAATGCTGAACAAAATTTTCAACAACTTTATTCATTTTCTAATTGTATATATTGATAATGTGTTAATATTTTCACAAACCATAGATCAACATTGAAAACATTCAAGGATCTTCTTCAATACTATAAAAAAAATAGACTAGTACTATCTGTAAAAAAGATAAATCTATTTCAAACAAATATAAGGTTCTTAGGACACTTAATTAAATATGATAAAGTTTTTTCAATCCAAAGAACCATAGATTTTGCATATAAATTTTCTGATGAAATTAAAGACAAGACTCAATTGCAAAGGTTTTTAGGTCTCTAAAATATGTTTCTGACTTTTATAAAAACCTTGCAAAAGATAGAAATTTGTTAACTGATAGGTTAAGGAAGAATATGTCCCCTTGGACAAAGAATCGTTCTAAAGCAGTAAGAAACATCAAAAGCAAGGTAAAAATATTGCCCTGCCTGCATAATCTACAGCAAGGAGCCTTCAAAATAGTTGAAACTGATGCTTTTGAAATTGGATATGGAGGTATCCTAAAATAAAAGGCCGACCAACAGAATCCAGAACAATTATTAAGATTTACATATGGTGTATGGAATGCAACCCAAAAAACTTATTCTATTATTAAAAAAAGGAATTTTAGCAAGTATAAAAACAATTTCTTGGAGAATTGCTAAATCGAAAATTTCTGTTAACGGTTGACTGTAAGTCAACTAAAGAAATTTTACAAAAAAATGTTTAAAGCATGCTTTTGAAACAAATATTTGCTAGATGGGAGGCCATATTATCTATTTTTTATTTTGACATTGAATATATTAGAAGAGAAAATAATTCACTTCCTGACTTCTTATCTTGTGAATTTTTGCAGAAAAAAAGAGTTATATAGATGCAGTGAAGACCCTTGAAAAATCTATTCAGGGAAGAATAATAAAAATAAAGAGTTCATCTCCATCCATGCAAGTAATAAAATCAGGCAAAGAAAGACAAATTAGCCCTTATATCCATAGAGCTGACGAGGAAATCATGCCTCTCAAAATTCTAGAAATCAATTTTGGCACGCAAATGAGAATGCTTACTCCAAGATAAGCATTGAAAAAATATTGCCTCTACACGAATGAGATATTTCATCAGATCCCAACATAACTAGAATTTTTTGTTCTTATATCCAAGGCATGAGATTATGAAGATGTCTAAATTAATGTTTTATATCTCCAAAATCCCAAAAACAAACATTTCTGGTTTATTAGATTTATTAACCAGGTCAAGAACATCCCCACATGGTTCTTTCATTATTGGTGACCAAAATTTAGGTGAATGGATGACATCTAAACAAAAGATCTTAAAGAAAAGACTAGGAAAAATAATTCAAATAATGAATCTTGGTCTCCCAAAGATAGGGAGAAAAGGCTGATGAGATTTTGTGCAGCCACAAGACTCTCATGGATCTTGAAATGGGAATTCAAAGTTAATGCGGAAAATGTTTATCTCCCACTATTCATTAGGCAAATTAATATAAAATGGTGGGATAAATTTGATATCTAACCAATCCTTAAATGACAAAAGCTAAAAATAGTTCAAGTCCAAATCTGGGACAGTTTAAAAAGAAAATACAAAAAACAAATCTTTAATGAAAACCCTAAAATAACAGGAAAAGATTTAGAGATTGAAGCCTATAAAAAAATAATAAAAATTAGCGGCAAGACCCTTAAATGTAATGATGGAAAACTCTTTAGAAGGTCCAGAATGCGAGAACCTAGTCTATCCAATGTATTTGAGCTACTTTTCCCCTCAAAAAGAATAAGAAAAAGAAAAATCTGTCTCTTCCAAATAGTAGCGATTGTCATCTACCTCATCAATTTTTAAAAAAGAAAAAAAAGCAAGAATAGCGAAGAAAAGAAGACAATCGCCCTATAAAATATATAAAGAAAGTAAAAAAACATTATAATATGCAAAACAAGATAAGAAAATAAAGTAAAGTGAATTTCCTATTATAAAAGAGAAGACTCTACTTGCAAAAAAGCAAAATTCTACTGTAAAAAGGAACAAAGCATCTTCACTTTTGAAAGGTGTCTTCGTTGGGAAAAGGTAAATGATCACTCTAACTCTATAAATATATAAAGATGTGTAGCTTGGGGCATTGCCTAGTTCCCTCTTCTCCTCTCGTCACTCTTCTTCTTTCACTTCTCTCAGTTCTCTCTTCTACCTTGAGTGTGTAATACTGTAATAAGCCTCTCTCTTTGTAAGTTTTATGTACTTTTTATTTTACTACTTTGTCTGTATATAAGAAAAGTTGCACATGTTGCGAAGTTGTGAAAATGACTTAGCGATAGGCGTGACTACCAGATAGCACCTACTGCCAAAGAGTTTTTTGTGCAAACACATTGTGTGATGCACATGAATAATGACCCAAGGCTGCCCTTCGCTTGCAATTAGCGTCCCTCATGCGTTGGCCATGGTTGGCAGCTATCACTTTTCATATATATATATATATATATATATATATATATATATATATATATATATATATATATATATATATATATATATATATTGAGAGAGAGATGGGAACATGGCTAAATGGGCATGGTGTTAAATGAAATATGCTATTGGATTTTCAGTATTTTTTTTGAAATTTCAACCCCATATATGTGTTCAACATGATTGATTTAATAAAAAACGACACTTGGATCTTGCATTCTAGATAAACACAATAGAATTTAGAGCTTCAAAAAATTATGAAATTATAGGTCATTGATTTTTAAAACCCTATAAAAACCTATACATGCATCAAACTCAAATGGTCGAGGAAGTGATTCCTATAAAAATAAGCATATAGGTCACATATATATATATATGGTCAAACTCTAAAAAAAACACCAAAAATCTAATAGCATGTTTCATTTAGCACTGTGCCTATATATATATATATATATATATAGATAGATAGATAAATAGATAGAGAGAGAGAGAGAGGAATGAAAACCTACCCACTAAAAAACATGCCAAACCTACCCAATGATTTTTTTTTAGTATTTTTTTTTGTAAATTCTGACTGTGCAAATGTGTTCAACATGATTGATTTACTAGAAATCAACTCTTGGATCGTGAATTTTGAATAGAAAAAATGATATTTAGAGCCTCAAAAAATTATGAAAATTGTATGTCTTTGATTTTGAAACTTATAAAAACCAATCCATGCATCAGAATCAAATGCTTCAAGAACCGATTCCTATAAAAACAAGCATATAGATCATTTGTATGGTCAAAATTTTGAAAAAAAACACCAAAAATCCAATAAAACGTGTGGCGGGTAGGTTTGGCGTGTGTTTTGTAAATAGGTTTTCATTCCTCACTTTCTCTCTCTCTCTCTCTCTATATATATATATATATATATATATATATATATATATATATAGAGAGAGAGAGAGAGAGAGAGAGAGAGAGAGATTAGGTGCTTGCAATACGTGCTTGATGGGCTTTTCATTTTATTTTTAAATTTTGACCATGATCTATGTACTTTGATTTTATAGGGATCATCTCTTGAAGTGTTTGATTCCGACACATTGGTAGGTTTTATAAGGTTCAAAAAATCAATAGCCCAAAATCTTTATAAATTTTTGAGGCTCCAAATATCAAATTTTTTTTAAACACATTATCCAATTGTGGATTCCTTGTAAATCGACCATGACCAACACATTTGGGGGTCGGGACTGTGAAAAAAATATCAAAAGAGCAGAAAAAATCCATCAAGCAAGTATCGCAAGCACCTACACTCTAGCACATATATATATATATATATATATATATATATATATATATATATATACCAGTCCAACCTTTTTCCTATTTACAAATGGCCACCTAACATTTGAAATATTACAAACAGTTGTCCGAGATTATAAACTAATTAGCAAATACACGCCTAGGCTAACTCTAATACTTTAACCCTGGCCATACCTTGGTAGTGATTATAAATTGACATTTTTACCCTTGTCAGGCCCCTTACCATCCTTTTCTCTTATGGTTTAAACCGAGAGATCTATTACAATTTACAACAGGAGAACCACCATCAAAGCTAGCGCTATCGATCCACCATGCAACTTATTGTTGTAACTAATCCCCTACAACTGTGCCAAAGTCCCTTCTCTGTCTCTCTCTTTGAACCAATCTCATCACTCATCTCTCTCTCTCTCTCTCTCTCTCTCTATATATATATATATATATATATATATATATATTCCTCGGTAATAAATGGGTGCGTTCTGTCATTGACCTTGGTGTTTGAATATGTTGATTTGGTTTGATTTTTAAATTGTTGTATTTGTGGAATTTAGATTCAGAGTGTTCTCTTCTTTTTTCAGTGTTTGGTTGGTTTTTATCTCATATTTCATTGTGTTTTCTAACTTTTGTGGGATTGAAGGCAAGGCCGGCTGGCCTCTTTGAGATTTGAGGCCACCGCCTGGGCCGCAAATAATAAAAATATATAACGCTTATATTTCAAATGATGAAGGCCTCCAATAAAAAAAATATGAAGAAATATGAGCCTCCAATTAAATATGCTTAGGGCCTCAACTTCTCTTGAACCGCCCCTTATCGAAGGGGGAATAGTGATAAGTTTTTTTTGGGTTGGTTCAATGGATAGATGTGTTTCCATTGAAGGGAGGGGATTCTACAATGGTTGTATTGCAACGGTACCCTCGTTTTCAACCACAGGGAAGATAGAAATGATGAAGAGCTGCAGGATGAGTAAAAAAGTTCAATTTACGACAGGTAACCATAGACTGACAAAGGTTGAAGCATTACAGTTAGGGTAATTAAGTGGGTCTTTGAGAATTACTTTCTAAACCAAGGGGCCATGTGTAATATTTTAAATGTTAGGTGGGTATTTGTAAATAGGGTAAAGGTTAGTCGAGTATATATATATATATATATATATATATATATATATATATATATATATATATATATATATATATATATATATATATATATATATATATATATAATCTGGTTGTATTTAATATTAAATAGATTTCATCTTATGAAAATGATTAAAATACCTTTAAAATAATACAACAACAAACAACAACAACAACTACAACTACGCCTTCATCCCAAAACAAATTGGGGTCAGCGATATGAACCAAAAAAGAAATTCATTTTGGGTCTTCCACATGAATCCTTTTCCTCCAATCATTTCTATCCAATGCCATGTCCTCGGTGAGGTTCAGAGCATTCATATCCTTTCCTATCATCTCCATCCAAGTCTTCCTAGGCCTACCCCGACCTCTTTTAACTAATATATTTTCTCATTTCTCCAACCTTTTAACTGGAGCATCATTAGGCCTTCGCCGGATATGTCCAAACCACCGTAAACGATTCTCTCGCATCTTATTTTCAATGGGTGCAACACCTACCTTCTTACGTATTTCCTCGTTTCGAATCTTATCTTTTATTGTATTTCCACACCTTTAAAATAATATTACTTTTAAAAATTGCATGGCTTCTTTTTGGGCATTACATGTTTCTTGAACTTGAAGAGAATTGAAAAGTCAAACACCTTTTTAAAAAAGTCATTTTATGAATTCATTAAATTTAACTTTTTAATCTAAAAAAATATTATTTGTTAATAGTATTTTAGTTATTTTAATATAATTGAATTAATCTAATGTTAAATGCAATTAGTTTAATGTTAAATTAGACTATATATATAAGAAAACTCTTATCTTCGAACACGTTTTTTTTATTTTTAAAAAAATGACATTTAGCAGTAGTTTTGTACCGCTGCTAACTGTTGTTTTTTTTATCAGAGATTTAGCGATGGTCAAGACTGCCGCTAAGCCTCCTTAGCGTGCAAGTAAAAAAAATTGACGCAGCAGCTTCGTTCGCGATGCTTCGTCCAATGTATGTTTAACTGTTTGAAGATACGGGTTATATATATATATATATATATATATATATATATATATATATATATATATATATATATATATATATATAGAGAGAGAGAGAGAGAGAGAGAGAGAGAGAGAGAGAGAGAGATTTCCTTTCCTGCAGAGCAATTATCTGAAAGTTTTCTTTATTTTCTTAACATCCCAAATTACCTGCAAAAATGTCAAATGGGTTTGTGCCTACCTCCTTGTGTTGGTGGTCAACATGTATTTGATCTGTTGGCAGTCAACAATACTGGCAAACTAAGCACTCCTGTGCCAAGCTGAAGGCCGTCTGTCACGTGGGGCTAAAGGAAAGGGATATCTGGTAGGGTTCTGCCTAACCCTTTGCCTTTCAAAAACAATAAAATGTCAAAGCTGTACCCGCATAATTTGACCAATCAACAGTTTGACAAACAGCGGCCAGAGGCAGTATTGAGGGGGGTGTGTCTTCTCCACCATCAGAGCATCTTGAATTTGGATCCCTCTCATCTCTTGCCGGTACTTGACTGATTATTCATGGCTTCTTCTTCTTCTTCTTCATGTGAGTATCAAGTATTTTTGAGTTTCAGGGGTGAGGACACCCGCAAGGGCTTCACGGGACACCTCCACCAGGCTCTTAAGGATAAAGGAGTCCATGCTTTCATGGACGATGAGGGACTGAAGAGTGGGCAGAGGATTGATGAGAACATCTGGAGAGCAATTGAACGCTCTGAAATCTGCATAGCCATCTTGTCTAGTGGCTTCGCCGATTCCAAGTGGTGCTTGATGGAGCTGGCCCTGATGGTCAGATGCAAGAAGACAATCCTACCCGTCTTCTACCATGTCGATCCTTCAGATGTTCGCCATCAAACCGGACCTTTTCAGAAAGCCTTCCACAAATACGCAAAACATTCCCACTTGCTGCGTGACAACAAACAACATGTCGAGGAGGAGAAGGTGAGGGAATGGAGGAAGGCGTTGACATACGTCGGCAACCTTAAAGGCTTTGATCTCGACAGTCAATATAACGGGTGCTCTCTCTCTCTCTCTCTCTCTCTCTCTCTCTCTCTCTCTCTCTCTCTCTCTCTCTCTCTCTCTCTCTCTCTCAGGCTATGCTTGGGAGTCTTGAATCGGAGGTTGTGAAGCGATTACCACCATGCTTTCATACTGTCTTGTTGTTTGGGAGCAATGGGGTTGCTGAAACAATGCAGTGGGGTTGCTGAAGGAATGCATTGAGAATGATGTTGGCAGCCTCAACACCACATTTCAACACCAACCATAATAGGATGGGTTTGGCAACTCCATCTTTCAACGTCACGCGTTGGCAAAACAGTATTTTGGCAATTAACACTGAACCCCTGTTTTCATCCCATTACAAACATAGCCTAAATTAACTTCTGAAACCACATGCAGAAGCTGATCCTTTTCCTAACAAGACACAAAGAGATCTAATAAATTCTGGATAAACAAAGCGTAGGAAATTTATAATAGGATTCCTAACTGCCTAAGCCAAGGAGAATGCCAATTTTGACTTACTCCAACCTTTAATCTTGTTTTACTTTTTGATGTCAAATGGCAGCTGGCTTTTCAGATCAGGACTAAGTTAATCCACATGTAGCTGGAAATCATAGGGAAGCACATTCAGGTGTGAATCTGAATTTCAGTCAGGCCTCAGCTAAGATCTTGCAAAATGGTAAACTAAACTCATAAAAAAGGTTTGTGGTAGGTTGTAACTACAGTCACAAATATCGGTGATATTTCTAAAATATCGTGATATTATCGCTGTATTTTTAGCAAAAGATATTATAGGTAAAATATCATGATATTTTGAAAATATCATGATATTATGGATTATTGTTACTGTTTTTATTCATTTTTACATCTTAAATGTATTTTTCTTCTTTATTTTATATTTTTTCTTATTTATTTTATTATATATGTAATAATAATTATTATTTAAACATGACATTTTCTTATTTATTTTGTTATTTTTATATATTTTTATATTTTTTTAAGCTCCAGTATTTTTTCAAGATTTATCACCAAACCTGCAATATCGGGAGAAATAGACTAGCTGAGATATAGCCGACACCGATATTTATGGCTATGGTTGTAACTAAAGAATATTCAAGGCTCCTAGTAATCAAGATCTGACACCTAGATGTTGTCTTGAGTCATTTACTTACTTGATCTTTAATTAAACCTGATTAGAGAATGTAAAAGATCACAATCAACATCTGTCTAGGTCAGGATTCGTCTGCTCAGGCTCGTTTATGCTGTTGATTTTCTGCCGTACCAAGAGCTCCTGGGTAGTCATATGCCGTCTGTTCTGGATTCTTTTTTGATGTTGCAAGAGCTCCTGGGTCTGAAAACAGGGCCTCTTCTGCTACCGCCAGTCGTTACATACTTAGGGAGATAAGACTACTTAAGCGCTACTCTCTTTCTCTTTCTCATATATATATATATATATATATGAGAGAGAGAGAGAGGGGAGTAGGTGCCTACAAAATTTAGGAGCCCACCATGAGAGATTGAGGGGTTTCATGATGTTTTTCGCAAATCTGACCATGCAGATGTGTTTGGCATGGTTGATTTACTAGAAAACAACAATTGGATTGTGTTTTTTCAATGAAAAGAAGTGAATTTTTCAGCTTGAATATTTATGAAAATTGTAAATCATCGATTTTAAAATCTTATAAAAACCTACCCACGGAATCAGATGATCCAAGAGTCCATTCCTATAAAATCGCGCATGTAGAACACATTTGTATGGTCAGATTTGAAAAAAACTTTCAGAAGCCTAATAAGCTAGCAGTTGGCACAAATCGAAGTAGGCAGCTCTCTCTCTCTCTCTCTCTCTCTCTCTCTCTCTATATATATATATATATATATATATATATATATATATATATATATATATATATATATATATATATAGGGTGCTTTCATGGTGGTAGCTTACAATGCTATCACTTGATTTATGTAGGTCTAAGCTCCAAAAGCAAAATCTAATTGTTGGATCATGCTTAGAATATTCTATTTTTTATTTTCATGTGTTAAAGTTGACTAAAGTATGAGGTTTTATATCATTTTTAAACTACTCTTATTTTCATAAATTGTGAGCAGTTGACCTTTACCATCTCAAAAATAAAATCTTATGATATATTAAACATGATAAAACCTTCTGATATACTAAATAAACCATGCTAAACACATCTTTGCAGTTAGATTGACCATTTGGTGGCTATATCTATGCAAACAAGAGTGTGTACCATCATATATATATATATATATATATATATATATGAGGGTAATATTTGGCCAACTGCGCTAGAAATCATATGCCTGAGTTATGTAAACTCAATTGGACTTCACAGATGTATTCGATATGGTCCAAATTCCATGGATTAGCTTTTGGATTGTGTTCTTTCAATGTAAAATTACAATTCATGAGCCAGAAATTTTTGGATCATTGTAAACTGCAGATTTTTTAAGCCTTCCAAAAACATGCCAACATGTCGATCCAAGAGCCAATTTTCATTAATTAAACCATATAAAACACATCTGCAAGGTTAAATTCATAAAAGAAAAGTGAAAAGAATAAAAAAATTACCTCATTTGTACCTCATGGTGACTTGACCAAATATTAACCCATATGTGAATAAATATATGCTACTAATGAAGTTACATAACTATTTAGTAGAAACCACTTCATTTTCATAGCTTATAGATTTTTTATTTCTCGGTCAAACCCTACACAGGTGATCTACATGGTTTTTTAGTAGAAATGAGTTGTGAATCATGTGATAATTCTAACATATATGCAGATTTTAAGTACTCAAAAAATCAACAGCCCACAATATCCCATCTTTTTAAGAAAAAAAATCATGCACTTACATTTAGAAAACATGATCCAAGATTTGATTCTTAACCTATAAACTTTGTTGAACACATGTATGTGGTCAAATTAGCTTGTTACAACTTGTATTTATGATTTTCAGCTTAGTAGTCTCAGACATCCACTAGTACCAAATATTTACATACCTCCTATGTATGCGTGTGTGTCTTGAATTCTTGACCTGCTTTGCTTTAAGACCCAATTAAGATAATTTTCAATAAGATTTGTGGTGGTTAGAGGGCTTGGGCTGATAGGTATGCACCTATCCTTTTCTGTAATTTTCCCTGTTGTCCCAGATGGGCTTTTCTTTTTGTTTATGACAGACACCTCCTTTAATGTAGTGCTGAGGTTTATCTGGGCCTTAGGGTTTCTTTGATAGCTTTTTCTACAGAGTTGTATTCTTGTCTTATTCTTTTCTATTTTTTGCTCTTCCTTTGCATGTGAATTTTGGCCAATAGCCGAACCACATAAATTTGGTATCTTCTTTCTATTCTCTATTTCTCGTCTCAATATTTCAACAGTTGCTTCATTGTTTTGATTATTGCATAACACACGCACACTAATATATATCGGTGTGTATGTGATATATGGAATAACATTTGGTACCCTCATGGGTAAGGAACTCCCTAGTTGAAACTCACAGGGGGAGGTTGTTTTGACCAAATATGAGCTCATGGATGTGTTCAGCATGGTCAAAACAGTAGGAATTGACCCTTAGATCATAGTTTTTTTATGTAAATATATATTTTATTGAGGTTTGAACATTTGGTACATTGTAGGCCATTGATTTTTTAACCCTCATAAAATATGACATATTTGTCAGAAAAAAACATGAACGAAAGGTTAGTTTTTACTGAATATAATATGTAGATGAGGGTAAAATGCATAAGAAAACTGAAAAAATAAAAGTATTACATTTTTCACTAGAGGGTTCCTTCCACATGAGAGTAGCAAATATTATATATATATATATATATATATATATATATATGCAATAGTGAAAATATGCGAAATAAACCCGTGAAATGGATCATCCAGTGCTGTTTTGGCAAATCTAGCCTTGTAATTGATATTTGGCATGGTCAATTTGCTAGAGAACGACACTTGGACCTTGTTAGATATACAAGGAATAGGAAAATGGGTGGTACTATTGCGGGTTACAAGCACTCCAATGAAAAACTATGTAACTTTTATTTATTTATTTATTTATATTGCACATCTGATCCTATAGATGTGATATGCATTTTTGGTTTTGGTAGAGACTGGCCCTTGGATCATGTTTCTCTGACACATGTCCTATTTTCTGGATTTTCAAAAACCAATGGCCTACAATTTACCGAATTTGCCCCCCTGCAGTTAAGGAACCCTCTAGATGGACTTCATGGAGGAGGCTGTTTTGACCAAACATGATCCCATGTATGTGTTCAACATGGTCAAGATAGAAGGAATCGACCCTTGGATCATATTTCTTGGACGTAGATGTCTGATTTTTTGAGAGGTTGCAAATTTGGTACGCTGTAGGCTGTTGATTTTTTTTAATCTCTGAAAAATATGACATACATGGAAAAACATGATCCAAGGTCCAACTTCTACTAAACCAAACATTTAGATCATATCTGGATGGTCAGATGTGTAAATTTTTTTTTAAGTTTTTCACGGGTTACTTGCCCACTAGGATATTGATTGTACCTACAATCTAGTTGGAATCTCACCAGGCAGGTCCTTTTTTTTCAATCTAACTTCGCTCATGTGCTCAACATGCTTGAATTAGGCCTTCAGTTATGTTTTTCCATGAAAAAATATATTATTTTGATTCAGGAAAAAAATGAGTGCATTTGTAGCTGTCAATTTTTGCATCATTGTTACGTTATTGAATTATCTGGAGGATGCCTTCTAGGAAAACCTGTACATAAGTGAAATTATATGATCCAAAAGCTTGCTCCTACTAAACAAACATGTGGATCACATCTGTAAAGTTAGATGTTACTGCATTGTTGGAGTTATACAAGGAAAAGACTGACATTCAAACAAAGTTCTTTTTCTTTAAGGAGCGACACTAATGAGATTCAAATGAAAGATCCCTCTGAATTGTGTAATTCTAATCAGTGCTGCTTTGAACCTGCAAGTGTGATTAATTTTAATAAAAGTACTAGCGTAAAAGTAATGATTAAGTTATAGGTTCCATCTAAATTTCTATGGGAATATAAAGGCAGAAGATTGTCTTTTACTGTGCATGTGGGTCTAACTTAAATTTTTATGCAATGAACATATAAAGGATTTAAGGATGCAAATTTAAGCATTTTAATATAAAATTTAACAATTTTAAAATCTAAAATTTAAGTAAATTTTTATCATAGAAATGCCAGCTAAATTTGTAGGCTTGTAGACCTGATTGTATTTAGATCCATGATTGATAGAAGGTTCTGGATCACCTAGAACCATTTCTAAATTCAATTTAAGTTGCTATTGTGATTATAATAGAGATGAAATGGATTGCATAAGTTACTTTTATACTATTTTTTCCTTACCTACATGTTGGTTAGTTGATTTAAGTTAGTTTAATATATTATTTCATGCCTTGATTTGTAAACAAAATAGAACGACTTTCTTTTCTTATTGTAAAGCTGTGTTATCCATACATAATGTAGAGTAAGTTCATTATAACCTGCAAATGAAATTGTCTAGCACTAACTTCTTGATAGAGGACAAGCCCATCAATAAATTGAGACTGATTTGATGCAATACATTTTTTTATAATGATAAGAGTTGGTGGATTTGAGGTGTCCATCAATAGAGCATACTCCTAATTAGCCTACAAATTTACCACAGAATTACAACTTAAATAAACAAGTGCATGCTTTAGTTTATATAGTCATTTGCAGTTCTGCTATGATATTACTTAACAATATCTCCATACTGTCACTAGTTCATGGGTAAATTACTCGTCCATTTTTAGCAACATACATCAGAAAGCTTCTTAATGTATTTACATACTGTCCAAGAAAATGTAGACTTTTGGCATCATTTATCTTTTTCTGATTTGATGTTTTACAACAAGCAGGCACGAGTCACAGTTGATCCAGATTATTGTCAAGAGGGTTTTATGTTTCAGCAATACTCCCCTGGGTGTTACTGAATATCCTGTTGGAATTGAGTTTCGCGTAAAACAAATGATGAAAATGTTAAAGGTCAATGTCAAGGATGTTAAGATGATTGGTATATATGGAATGGGAGGCATTGGAAAGACAACATTGGCCAAGGTTATTTACAATAAAATCTCTGGAAGGTTTGATGCTTGCAGCTTTATGTCAAGTATCAGGGATGCAACAAGGCAATCCAATGGACTACTTAGTTTGCAACAACAACTCATCTCTCAAATTTCAAATGGCAATAATAAAGCAATTTATAGCGTTGATCAAGGTATGACCATAATCAAAGAAATATGTCAATACAAAAAAGTTCTCATTATTCTCGATGACGTTGATCACAAAGATCAACTTAGTGCATTGGCTGGTGGGCATGGCTGGTTTGGCCAGGGAAGTAGGATTGTAATCACAACAAGAGACAAGCATATACTGAACGTGCATAAATTGAATGATCATGAGATTTACAAGCTTGAAGAATTGAATGAAGCCGAATCACTTAGGCTCTTCAGTTTTCATGCTTTTGGAAGAAATCAACCACTTAAAGAGTACCAAGATATATCTCAAAAAATAGTAGCAGCTGCAGGCGGGCTTCCATTAGCACTTGAAGTGTTTGGTTCACATTTGTTTGACAAAAAAAACTTAGAAGTATGGAAGGATATGCTAGAAAAGCTTAAAGGCGAACCTCCAGAGGATGTTCAAAAGAGGTTAAAATTAAGCTATGATGGACTTGACAGAGATACTAAGGCAGTATTCTTGGATGTTGCATGTCTCATGGTTGATCGTAAGAGAGAAGATGTAGTTGAGATGTTGAAAGGATTTAGGTTCTACATGCACCTAGCAATTGAAGTCCTCTCACATAAATGCCTAGTGAAGATTAATAAAGATGGGACGTTGTGGATGCACGATCAAGTACGAGACATGGGAAGAAACATCGTTAGAGAAGAAAGCAACTGGGAGCTTGGCAAGTATAGCAGGCTTTGGGACCATGATGAAGTGCTCGATGTATCGGAGAATTCTAGGGTAAGAACTGAGAATTCTATGTTGTATCATATTATAATTCTTTTCTTTTTCTGTTATATTATCTTTAATTCACACAAGTTACCAACTTCATAATGCATATGTTTACGGTTTACCCAAGGGGACTGAAAAAATTGAAGGCATTTGCTTTTCTGGAGATCGTGACAAATTCAGGAAAGGAGAGGGAGAGTGTTTGAGCACCGAAGCTTTTGTGAACATGTCAAACCTCAGATTTGTCTACCTATATCGAGCAAACCTTCAAGGCGATTTCAACAACATGCCCAAAAGTTTGAAATCGTTTAGCTGGCATGGTTGTAGACTGCAATCACTGCCAAGCGAATTTGATCTCCACAGAATTGTGTTTCTAGACTTATCTGCTAGCAGGATTGTTCAGGTGTGGGACGAAGATCATGATTTTGAACGCAAGGTCAGTCTTTTGAAATTGAAGCATTTTGCTATTTGTTTTCATGTCTGACATTAGTTGTTTTGATGTTTTGGTTCACAGGTCTTCCCTGAGTTAAGGGCGCTTATTCTTGCAAACTGCAGACTTGAGAGAACTCCAGACTTTTCTCTTTTACCAAATCTAGAGAAATTGAATCTCTGCATGTGTGAAAAGTTGGTTTCAGTCCAGGAATCCATCGGCCATCTTACGAGATTGGTTGCCCTAGACATGTCCTGGTGCGAGGCTCTAAAGAAACTACCAGAAACAATCAGCAATCTGAAGAGTCTGTCTAGTCTCGAGCTCCGGAACTCTGCAATTGAAGAGCTTCCCCACTCTATAGGATCTCTTGAGAATCTAAAGATATTGGACATGTCTAATTGTAGTAAACTTAGAAGCGTACCTGATTCGATAGGAAATTTGAACAGGCTCGAGGAATTGATATTGGGGGGCTGTAACTTGCTAACAGCATTACCTGCTTCCATCGGAAATCTGAAAGGCCTATGGAAGCTTGACATCTCTTACACTGGTATCGAAGGGCTTCCTGATTCAGTTGGTGGTTTGACCAAAATCGAGGAACTAAGTCTAAAGCACTGTCATTCATTAAGAACATTTTCTGATTTGACCAACAAGATGAAACATCTGATCGTGCTCGACCTTTCTTGGACACAGATGGAAGAGGTTCCTCATTCTGTAGGGTCCCTTGTAAATCTCAAGAAATTGTACATGGCAGGCTGGCGTAATGTTCAACGCCTGCCCGATTCGATTGGTTTCTTGACCAAACTTGAGAAATTAAGATTACGATATTGTTCGGCATTGAAAGCATTGCCTGATTCTATGGGGAATATGAAAAGTCTGCGTCACCTTGACATTGAGGAGACTGCCATTGTGGAGCTTCCCGATAGCATAACTTCCCTTGAGAACTTGAAGAAGCTGAACATAAAGGAATGCAGGAAGCTGAGAGGCCCACTGCCCTTGTCAGAGATCAAAAGTTTGGAACTCTTACTCGTGGGAGATGCCAAATACGCTGAGATAAAATACGAATGTGAGGGATATTTCCAACAAGTGCCAGGGGACATTGTGGAGACGAGTGCATACTCTCGACAAACCCAAGAGTACAGGAGGATCCTTTTCAGAGAACGTGATCGTAGATTTAGCAAATGGGAATTGTTGGTTTGTGCTGGGAACGAGGCAAAGGTGATCCAAGTGTACCAAAATAGCTGGGAGGATGGGAAGGGGTGGCTGACGATAATTTTCACCAGCGACTTTGTTTGCAAATCAATCAGGACAGTGCATGATGATGAAGATGGTGGTTCATCCAGAAATGCTGAAGAGGATCTTGACCCATTCGCTGATGATGATGGAAGTCCAGAGACGCATGAGATGGAAAATATGGATGGACAACCAAACGAGGCATCTTCACCAACAAGTAGAATCCCCTGTTTTTGTCTGCCCTTCCTCTGCAGTCAAAACTTCTTATGGATACAACCTTGACAACCCGTGAGAAGGTTATGCAGCCACCACATTACCATGCAATCCATACATTTCAGGATATTGTAATTGCTTTGGTGTCAATCTGCTTTCAGAAACCAAGCCAGCATCCAGGAAACATTGCTCATATCCCTAATCCACTGCCTTTACACATCTATTTTCTTTGGTCAGTGGTTCTGGAGATGCCCTTGATTTTCAAATGGTGGCCCATTTGCCGTAACGTTGTGCCATGACTCTAGACTTCTGCAACGGCGGTTTCACAAATGCTCTGATGAAATAGACCGACTGTATTACCAAGAGGTACACATGTTTTTATTCATTGTTCATCTACAAACTTCCAACTTACTGTTTTGATTATTGCTCCAACAAAGGGTAGTTTTAATTTGTTTCAGCAGGAAGTATGCAAGTTATTCTGTAGTACTTGGTCCAACCCAATGTATCAATCAGATATAAAAAACTGCTAATGAAGGACCCCTTGGCCCGTGAGAGATTTTTCTTTTATGTAAAAGCAACTTGGAATCGTTATAATTTTCTAGTTAAGAGCCCTATGTTTTTTTTTTCAGCTTTTACCTTACAAGTTGCTAGATCCATTTTGCTTCCTATCATGATAGCTCAGTTTTAGACGCATTGTGTTGAGAGCGACTGGTTCCATATATTTTCTTTAGAAAATAAGTAAAAAAATTTGCCAAAAGAAACCCAACTTTTAAGATTACAAACATGCGTTACCATTTGGAATAATACATTTGACCACTTAACGTTTGCCAGTACATGACAAACAGCCGTTGCAAGCCACCATCGTTTGGTTCATCAGAGCTAAAAAGAGTCAGCAATTGAGAAAAAAACTGATTTGCCCCTGGTCTTCCTAATCGCGCTAAGTTTTCTTCCTTTCTACCTTGTTAACGTTTCGTCCGTCAGCCCTCGTTGTCGAAGCCTTCGTCATCCAATTCATCACAGCTGTTCTTGGATTCCACTGGCATAGGTAGGAGACTCTCTCTCTCTCCACCCACCGTTGTAGTTATGGTTTGTTAAAATGAACATATTGAACATCGCTGGCTGTCTTCCATCAGTTTTGTGGAGCTTTTGGTTTGAGTTCAGTTCAACTGTCAGTGGTAGCATCGACAGTTGTAGGTCTGCTTTGATGTTTTTTACTCAAGAATACATGCGATTACTTTTTTTAATTTTTTAGCTCTTCTTGACTAAGAACTATATGTTATAAAAAAAGCAGTTATTGTTCTTAAATGTCTGCCAAGATGTCTCAGTTCTGGTTCCCACTTTAACAGAAAGATGGAGCGAAAGAAGAATTTCCTTCAAAAAAATTAGTTTGTGCAACAGTAGAGTATAGAAGTTGCATCCCAAGAATCCATCCTAGTTCTATGCTATGTGTTTTTTTTTCTTCCTCCATGTTTTTGTTGAATAGTGTTAACAATCAAGGGGGTGCCGCTGCACAATCAAGTTTGCTATCTTGATAGTGCAGTCTCAATGAAGAGTGCAATCAGCCCACACTCTCGTCTCCTTTTTTGTAGATTAGGTGATGAACATGAATGAATTAGCACCGGGGATCCAAAGAAGTTAGGCGCATGTAAATTAGGGTTCTTTGTTGAATTTGGACGTTGGTTGATGTGGGTGTTTTCATCAAATATTAGATGGTAAGTGCTTGGATGAAAGAACACATGATTTGGGCATCTCTTATTTCTGAAAAAACGGTATAAGGAGATGAAAAATAGCATATTGAAGCTCATTGTGGAGAAGGGTGTTTGAAAGGGGGCAACCACAGAGTGCAACCAACATTTTGAATTACTTTTTGTTTTTTCATAAATCTGAGAGTAACAAGTGTTAAACAACGATATGAATAAGATTTTGGTGGTTAGAATCAGTTTTAGTAGAATTGCTTCGGGTTCTGCTTGGTGTTACTATTAGTTATAACATGGAAGTGTTACATTTTTGCTTACCACATGATTTTGCTTCTGGTAGCAAGCTGCTCATAGCAGGAAGGAGCAGAGGCACCAGAATGACTTTCTTCTTTTGGGTTTCTTTTCTTTAGTTTCTTGATCTTTGTAGCATAGCTCGAATACTTTTCAGGGCCTTTTCATAAAATTAGTGGATGCATGTCTTAATTTTGTTACATCTTGCTTGTTTTGTGTTAGGAAACCACCTTTTAGGATCCAAGCATACATGTTTCTTAGTAATGGCGCTCGTTATTAAAAAACTGGCACTTTTGTTTTCCTTTTTGGTCTGTTAGTTTTCTACTGGATATAGCATATTTAAATGCGATTATGGGACTAATTTGATGATTGTTTCTTGGTTTTCATCATGGTCTCTAGGATATTAATGCATTTTGGTTCTATTTTTACCCATATGTCTATGTCAGGCATGAGATCCATTGTATGCTAATGTTGTTTGCCACTTGTAACCTTACAATTTTGGATCCTCTTATTTATTCTCTTTTTTAGCAGATGTCAACGAGGCAAGCTTATGTGGAAATTTTAGGCTGCTCAGCATTGATCAGGATGCAACATGCAACTAATGCACATATTTTGGACTGCGGGGAAGGCATACTTGGTGGAATTGAAGGAAAGTTTGGGGAAAATGTTAGACTGTCATACATATAGAAGCTATAGCCTTAAACTCTCATGCATATAGAAGCTGTAGCCTCTTTATGTTGTGGTGTGCACATATATATCATGTGTGCGCATGTAAAATTTGTAGTGGTTGCAATGCAGTGTATTGGCAGCCATGCTGTTGACAAGCAACATTACTTCACTGATTTAGATTTTTATTTTGTCTTTTTCTTGGATGTGCATTTTCACTTTAGGCATTATATTTGGTTCAATATTGAATGTTTCACCATGTAACTTTCATTACTGCCTTTTACTAGTATGACTTAATTAATGTGCAGTACCTGTAAATGATCTCAAAATGTTCTACAGAAAGAATAAGTAATAACAGAAATTTACCTGGTATGGAGCCATAATGCCATTTTGACTTTCTCTTTTCTTTCCTTTTATTTTTCTTTGTGCAGCCTTGTGGTTGTGCACCCGAATTCTGGTGTTTTGAATATTGGTTGTTTAGATTTGAGCGGATGGGCGTCCAACTGTGCTTCTCTTAGTTCTTAGTTGGCTTGTGATTTCATTTTCAAGGCCTATGCATGGAATCATAGGCACTGTGCTGATTCAACGGAGTTGCAAGAACTAAAAGTGTTCTTGAAGAATTTACATTGATTAGATGGAGGAATTGCCCGTTGGGAGGTTAATTCAAATTCTTCTAGCTGGCTGATGTGTCTTCTGAAGAGCTTAGAGATTCACTAAACTTGGTGAAAAGGGTAGTTAGTTTGGCTGTTCAGAGTTAGGAACTGGCTGGTATTTCATCTCCTCTTTCTCTTGACTCGGTTGCCCATCTTAGGTGCCTCAATCTCTCTAGGAACAGACTTGCAGATGCTGCCACCACAACTGTTCAATCTTCTGGAGGCCAAACACTTGAGCTCTAACTAGTTCTTGGGACCGATCCCCACTTGAACTTCAACTTTGTCTCAGACTGATCATATATTCTTAGATGAGAGCCCTCATGTTCGACTCTGCTCTTGACAGACTCCTACCAAATGTAGTTCACAATTATAAATGAATACCACCCGAGTCTTTAGCCTTTTCAATGTGTATTCTTTTCCATTTACACAAAAATAATAGTGTCGGAACATGATAGCTGGACTAGTCAATTCTCACAATCACAATATCTTAGCATAGCACCCTGGGGTTTAACTTTAAAATCCCCATAGAAGGATTTTTCAACTCACCTAGCAAACAGGGCTGAATGGTTGGACATGCCAAGTGAGTGGGATATCTCTTCTGAGATTCCTGGTTCTTAATTTTCTTGGTATGTTAGAGTGTTGTACAGTTTTTTCTGTTTTGCTGTATATACTGTACATAGTGTGCATTGGTTGTACATACCTTTTTGTTCATTAATGGAAGGGGGCCTTCCTTCAGCTCATAATTTCATCGAAAAAACTCTCCTAGCAAATAAATAGTTGGAAATGTTTTGTACGCAGATACAAGTTGACAGACAAACTAGATCTCTAGCATGGGCTTTGATCATATTGAGCATAATAAGGGTTTTCTTTCTTAAGAAGGCATATATCATTAATGAGCCAGAGAAAAATACAGAATATTTTGCAGCAATGCTTAATCATCCTGAGATCGGATGCTAATTATGTTCACATAATAAATAGAGCGACAGAAACTGGATAAGGTTGCTTTGAACATTGATCCTTTAAATTCAATTTTTCTTATTAACATTAAATATCATGATGCCACGTTTAAACTGAATCTCAGACCTTTCATAACTGCTGTCTGCTGCACTGCTGCCATACCCACTGAAACTAAACCTGTCCATAGTGAAAAACATCCTTCCCAGAGACGCAGAAAATAATAAGTTAGCAGGACTGGAATCATTTTGTCATGATCACATACTCCCTATAAGTATCCAATCAGCCTTGGGATCGTTGGTCAGAATTTCCAAGAGAGCATAGCAGTCTGAAAGCCTCTGCAATCATAGAACAACTTTAAAACCTACATGTAAACTCTCACACTTGTTCCTAAGAACAAGAGGTTGGGATGACTACCACACGCACACGCGCGCACGCCCGCCGTGCCGAGCCGGGCTGAGCTCGGGTTTGGGTTTGGGTAATTGGCCCTTTAGGGTCATATCCAATCAAGGCCAAAGTACCTTTTTGCCCAAAGTTTCTGTGTTTATTTGGATGCTTTAATGGGGTTATGAGAAATGATAACGGTTCTTTCCCGGTTGCTCTCTCTCTCTGCTGAGTTTTCCCTGAAGGAGTTTTTCTGCAACATCGGTTCAAAGAGGTTGTCTTCGAAGGACGATCCGTCGGAGTGCACCGGTTCTGATCATCGAGGCTATTGTATTCTGGGGGAAGGACGTCGAACCCTGATTGCACTGTATGTGGGGGCGAATATTCTCTAAGGGGAGTATTTTTGTATGCCTTAGCCTTTTACATAATATTAACATGTTTTCATTGTGTTCTATGCAATTGTTTGTCTATTTGCTGTGGTCTAGATTTTGGTGTTATGCGGAAACCGACATGCTTGCTCCCTGTTTATTTTTCGATCTACTGTTAATCATGATTTGTATTCTGTTGCATATCTTGATTTATATCATGTTTTATATCATGATGCTGATTGCGAAACTGCGTGATCTGAAAAATGATCCAACAGTCTTAGAGAAGATTCTAAACATGTCGACTTCTTCTGCTTTTGTACCAAAAGTGGACATGTCTGGTATGCCGGAAAAGTTTGCTGGTCAGAATTTCAAGCGTTGGCAGCAACGCATGAAAATCTGGTTTACAACGATAGGGTTGTTATCCATTCTGGAACTCGACTGCCCTTTAGTTTCTGAAACTGACCCTGACCCTACTGCGGTCACTGCGGTTGTAGAATGGAAAGAAAAGGACAGTATATGCAGTGGTTGCATTCTGTTGGCTCTGTCCAACACGTTGTTCGATATATATTGTTCATCATCTACCACTGCTAAGGGTCTATGGGATCAACTTGACAAAAAGTACAATACCGAAGACCAAGGTTTTAAAAAGTACTATGTTGCCAAGTTTCTGAAATATCAGATGGTTGAGAGAAATTTGATCATTGAGCAGGCACACGAGTTTCTGTTGTTGCTCTATAGTTTGGTTGAGGCTGATATGAAACTTTTGAGAAGTTTCAAGTTATGACCATCGTGGAGAAATTTCCTAAGTCTTGGGTAAACTTTAGTATGTCTCTCAAGCACCGTAGAGGAAAGATTTCCCTGGATGATCTCATGGTAGCCATTGCCATTGAAGAAGATCACAGAAGCCAGAAACAGATTGTGATGCCAACTGAACAGCCTAAAGTGAACATAATGACCAGATCTTTTAAGGGCAAGAGACAAAAATCGAAATCTGCAATGAAAAAACAGTTTAAACCTAACGCCAAAATCCAGAAAAAGGCAAAGAACAAATTGTGCTGGAACTGTGGGCAGGTTGGGCACTGAGCTAAGGAATGTCCTTCCAAGAAGGCCAAAGCTCATGGGACCACAGATGGAACACCTCAAGTCAACATGGTGACTGAGGTCATTGGGACCAGTACTGGGTATGTTTTTGTTAACCCACAAATCTATCATGTTTATGAGCCAACTGAGTGGTTGGTTGACACTGGGGCTAATGTGCACGTGTGTGCTGATAAGTCTGTCTTTGTCTCATACTAGGCCACTGCATGCAGATCCGTGACTATGGGTAACTCAACGGCTGCAAAGGTGTTAGGGATTGGACGCGTGGATCTGAAGTTTCCTTCAAGACGAGTTTTATCTTTACACAGAGTGCACTATGTGCCTGTAGTTAGAAGAAACATTTTAAGTGGTTCATGTCTTGTTAGAGAGGGTTATGAATTTAACTTTAAATATAATAAAGTTGTTATTTTATATTCTAGAACCTTTATTGGCAAGGGGTATTTAGATGATGGTTTGTTTAAACTTCGTGTTGAACATGTTTGTAGAGATAAATTAGAAAATGATATTTCTTTTGATTCATTGTCTAATGTTACATATAACATAGAATCATCTGATTTGTGGCATAATAGATTAGGTCATATGAATTTCAATTCTGTGAAACGCATGATGAACCTGAAAATGATTTCTGAGCATTCCATTGACAAAACTAAAAAATGTGAAATTTATGTACAAGCAAAACAATGTAGGAAACCATTCCATACGATTGTTAGAGATTCTGAAATATTAGATCTGGTGCACACAGATATTTGTGAGTTTAATGGAGTGTTAACCAGAAATCATAAAAAGTATTTTATCACTTTTATAGATGATGACACTAAATACTATTATGTGTATCTGTTAAAATCAAAAGATGAAGCTTTTGATAAGTTTCTTATTTTTAAGAATGAAGCAGAAACACAAACTGGTAGAAAACTGAAAAGACTAAGGTCTGATAGAGGGGAGAATATACCTCTAATAAACTCGATGAATATTGCAAATTTGTTGGCATAGTTTATGAGTTTACTGCTCCATATTTTCCTCAATCAAATGAGATTGCAGAAAGGAAGAATTGAACCGTAACTTACATGATTAATGCTCTACTTGAGAGTTCTGGATTACCTACCTATACGTGGGGGGATGCTCTGAATACGGCTTGCCATATTCTGAATAGAGTTCCTCAGAAGCATAAGGATAGTAACCCTTTTGAACTCTAGAGAAATAGGAAATCTAGCTTGAAATACCTTAAAGTGTGGGGGTGCCTTGCAAAGGTACTTGTCCTAGAGCACAACAGAAAGAAGCTTGGTCCTAAAACCGTAGATGTTGTCTTTTGGGTTATGTAGAGAACACTTATGCCTATAAGTTCTTAGTAATTAAGTCTGAGATATCTGACATAGATGTAAACTCTATTGTTGAGCTTTGAGAAGCTATATTCTTTGAGGATGTATTTCCCATGAAAGTTGGTGTACCTTAGAATTTTTCTTCTTTAGATATACCTTCAACTTCTGGTTCCATTCCCGAACATGTGGAAAGGATGACAAATGTGGGGGTAGAACCATCTTGTTCCTATCCTAGACCCATTTAGTATGAGGAAGTGGCTGAACTTAGAAGGAGTAAGAGACCATGAATTACCAAGAATTTGGGAAGTGATTTTATCACTTACCTTATCGAGGATAATCCTCCCACTTTTCGAGATGCAATGGCTTCACCTGAAGCAAGGCATTGGAAAGAAGTCATAAAGAGTGAAATGAACTCCATTGTCTCTAATGACACTTGAGAATTGGTTGACCTCACTATTGGGTGCAAATGGATCTTTAAGAAGAAGTTGAAACCAGATGGATCCATTGACAAATACAATGTGAGACTGGTTGCCAAGGGGTTCAAACAAAATGAGGGAATAGATTACTTTGACACCTATTCTCTGATTACTCGGATGACCATAATTAGGGTGCTTATTGCTCTAACTTCCATTTATGATCTCTCGGTCCATCAAATGGACGTGAAGACCACTTTCTTGCATGGCGATCTTGAAGAAGAGATCTATATGGATCAACCTGAGGGTTATGTAGCTTCTGATAATGAAAGTAAAGTTTATAGACTTGTTAAGTCATTATATGGACTTAAACAAGCCCCTAAACAATGGCATGAGAAGTTTGATAATATTATTTTATCATTTGGCTTTGTTGTCAATGAATTTGATAAATGTGTTTATTGCAAAGTTAAAAGTGATGGTTGTATTATTTTATGCCTGTATGTAGATGATATTCTATTGTTTGGGTTCAATATGAGAATTGTTAATAAGACAAAGTCGTTTATTAGTAGTAAGTTTGATATGAAGGATATGGGTGTTGCAAATGTGATCTTAGGCTTAAAGTTGACTCGTTCAACTGAAGGGATGGTCATTTCTCAATCTCACTTTGTTGAGAAAGTACTTGAGAAATTTGACTATAACCAAGGGAGATTTGTAGCAACTCCATATGACCCTTCTATTCCTCTTCATAAGAATACGACTGGTGTTCATGTGTCTCAATTAAGGTATTCCCAGATTATTGAAAGTTTGATGTATCTTGTAAATTGCACGAGACCGGATATTTCGTTCTCCGTGACAAAATTAAGTAGATACACAAGTTGTCTAAATCGCACTCATTGGAAGGCATTGGACAGGGTACTTAGGTATATGAAAGGAACTATTTTCTTGAGTTTGTATTACAAGAGATTCCCTGCAATCCTTGAGGGATATAGTGATGCGAGTTGGATAGACATGAACTCTGAGAGTTATGGCGTGACAGGGTATGTATTTATCTTGGGTGGCGGCGCAGTTTCTTGGAGATCAGTAAAGCAGACCATCTTGCATCGGTCTACTTTTGAGGCTGAATTCTATGATTTAAATATCACAAGATTGGAAGCTAAATGGTTAAAGGGACTTCTTGAGGATCTTTCTTTAATGAGCAAACCAATTCCTGCAATATCTGTGCATTGTGACAATATGGCCACTATTGCAAAGATTAAAAGCACAAAATATAACCAAAAGCAGAGAAGACACATCCAAGTCAGAATAAAATTTGTAAGGGAACTGGTGTCTCAGTTAGTGGACTATGTTGGATTCAAAGAGAACACAACTGATCCATTAACGAAATGGCTAGATAAGTCATTAGTCCTGATATCCAGAGAGGGGATGGGACTGAAACCTATCAGTAGTTCATCTACAATAGCAACACAACATATCTGAGTGGAGATCTCACAAAGTAGGTTCAATGTGGTAATAACAAACTGTAGGGTGAACTGATAGCACCTTATTTATGAGATACTATGTATCCGTGTCTGTTCCCCTGATTACTCTGGAAAGGTGTTGTAGCTGCAAGTTAAGGAAGAGTTAAAACTCTGAATGGGTTCAAAGCCTTCTAGGCGAGATGTTAGCAGAGTATCTCTAGAGAAACCCACCTATGTGAGTGTGACTGTGTGGCCGCAGTTTAAGGAATTGGGTTATTCCTGAAGTCACTCATGAAACAGGATTCAAGCGCATGACCTTTAACACACTACCCCTAAAGATTACAACCAGAACCTTTATCATGGTGTTGCTAATAGACACTCTTACACCAAAGGTTCAAGTTCAAGACTTCAATTCACTTCGTTCATGTGGGGGTAAAGTTAGTCAACTAAGATAGTGGTTCAAACCGGAAGGTACCATTGCTGAAAGCATGATATGTTCTGTTGCATATTATCCTATCTTGCATCTTGGTTTCCACCCGTTTTCATTCTTTGAATTTGTGGGAGAATGTTGGGTGTTAGAAGTGGAGGTGAGAGAGAATTCAAATGAAGGAAAACGTGGGCTGTTAGAAAAGGTTGGACTTGATGACATGAAATAGTCCCATATTGACGGTGTTTGGGTTTGTTGTAGGCTTTAAAACCTACATGTAAACTCTCATACTTGTTCCTAAGAACAAGAGGTTGGGATGACTACCACGCGCGCGCGCGCCTACGCCCGCCCGCCATGCCGTGCCGAGCCGAGCTCGGGTTTGGGTTTGGGTAATTGGCCCTTTAGGGCCATATCCAATCAAGGCCAAAGTACCTTTTTGCCCAAAGTTTCTGTGTTTATTTGGATGCTTTAATGGGTTATGAGAAATGATAACGGATCAAGACTCTCCTCGTAGTCCGTGTCTGTTAAAGAGTCTTGTCTCTTCGAATTCGGTAACAGATCTTGAATCTTCGAAGTCCGTTAACGGGTCTTGGTGTCTTGGATTCCGTAACGGGGTCCTTCCACATTTTGTAACCGTTCGTGGGTTATAAAAGCGTGGTTAGGGCTGGGGTTACATAGATCCTAGACACACAGATTTCTGGAGAAAGGCTCTACGGTTTTCTTTTTCTCGGTTGCTCTCTCTCTCTCTCTGCTGAGTTTTCCCTGAAGGAGTTTTTCTGCAACATCGGTTCAAAGAAGTTATCTTCGAAGGACGATCTGTCGGAGTGCACCGGTTCTGATCATTGAGGCTATTGTATCCTGGGGGAAGGACGTCGAACCCTGTTTGCACTGCATGTGAGGGCGAATATTCTCTAAGGGGAGTACTTTCATATGCCTTAGCCTTTTACACAGTATTAACATGCTTTCGTTGTTTTCATTGTGTTCTATGCAACTGTTTGTCTATTTGTTGTGGTCTGGATTTTGGTGTTATGCGGAAATCGACCTGCTTGCTCCCTGTTTATGTTTTGATTTATTGTTAATCATGATTTGTATTATGCTGCATATCTTGATTTATATCATGTTTTATATCATGATGCTGATTGTGAAACTGCGTGATCTGAAAAACGATCCAACATTTCCATCCCCAACAACTACCAATATGAACTGACAAAATTCTCCAATAACAATAGTCCATCCCTTCCAAATCCCCAAGCCTCTATTGCGTTTATGATTTTTTGACCAATTCTTGGGTCAATCTGATAAATCATATTTTCAAAAAAAATAAGACAACCCGCTCTCCCGAATGACAACCATTTCGCTAAAAGCATTATATTAAAACGATGGAGATTGTGCACACCCTACCCACCTAAGTCCAATGGTTGAGAGATCACCATCTATCCTGTCAAAGACCTCATGGTACCTTCTAAATTCTCATCCAAATAAATTTTTGAAAGATAGTTACCAGCCTCTTTCCAATTTTTCTTGGCATCTTAAAAAATTTGAAGAAAATGTAAAACCATAGTGTATATATTAAACCGTACCAAATTTATTTGTCCGGGTCTAGATAGAAGTCGAGCGAGCTGCACATGTTTGAGTCCTCACCCGTGTTCCATCTTACTCCAATGTATCTCCTGAGAAACCCCCAAGTGAAGTGGTAGGCTCAAATAATTCATAGGGATAGAACTAATCTCACAATAGAAAATGTTTGATGCCCTACTTTGCATCTCACCAGTAAGGTCATTCAGAACCACCCACCAAAGATATGAGAATGAGCATCAATTGACCCATGATTCCCGGCACCTTCTCATTGGAGTGAAATTCTTCTATCAAATGTAATAGGTCTCCTTTCACACACTCTCAATTTTCTCTAAAAAAAGCAATGGGGAACCCGTCCAAGCCTAGGGTTTTTCCATTAGAAAGGGACCAAACCACTCATTTGATTTTCTCCATGCAGAAATTTGCGTTGATACTTGTCCGGCCAGCTTCACTAAGGACCTTAAAACTCATGTCCGACATGTCATAACCCATCATTACAAAGGAGGGGAAATGACTTTTGAAATAGTTTGAGGCCTTAAGAAGGATAGAAGGATCCTCACAACGTTGCCCTTCAATTACCATGGTCTCAATATTGTTCTTCCTTCTCCTGGTAGAGGCACACATGAAAATAATTTGTATTAAGTTTCTCGGATTAAAATTAATGGGCCTTACCTCACTACCTCCATCTAATGTTTTCTCGCAAACGCCATTCACAAATTTTTTTGGACCAACCCCTTGCGCACAGTCTTCAATTATGTAGCCTTCAAAACATCATGCCCATGTTCCTCCCTAAGTTGAAGAGACCTCAATTGATCCTCCCACTCATCTATTTCTTTGAATTTTGCTGCATTTTTTTTCTCTTGTTCCACTTGATAAGTTTACTGCACACAAAAGCAAGCTTGAAAATCATTTGTTCCGCAACCAACCTCATTGATGTCGATGCCAACTCTCACCATTCCTAAATAAGGTCAAGGATTTCGGGTATCCTTAATCACCAAAGCTCTATTCGAAGTCCCTTCCTCAGTTCGTAAGAGAGCAATGAAATCATCTCTCACACACCAACAATCCAACATTGATGGCCCCACTTCATTTTGGATCCTCCTAAGCTTTGCTCAAAATAATTCTTATGAGAACTAGCTAGTGCAAGGCCCGTAAACCATTGTAAGCAAGAATAGGACAACCATTGTAGGGTTCAGGATGTGTACATAGATTGAAAATTTGCCAATATAAGCCACAGACCCTACTAGGTCATCCTCCATGCAATAAGCATGTCCCATGTCGGCCCCCTTTGCTGGCCTCTTAATGAAGTTACAGTTCCTCCAAACTCAATCCAGTAATACCCTATCAATGGCATTCATTTTTGTTTCTATTGGAACCTCTGAAATCTTCGAGGTAGAAGGCTTGGAAGAAGGGTTGGGATCACGATAAACGAATATTGCAATTTGAGCCCAACAGACTTAAGATGATCAAACCTATAATTTTTGTGAGACCTGTGGCACATATGTTAGAGGTGTTGAACCATACTGAACATGGTGGAGAAGAGGTTTGAGGTGTTTCGTGATTGTGATTTGGGCAAAATAGTAAAAACAAGGTCAAGCATATATGTCTTGACCTATTGCCCTTAATAAAGATAACCATATTTAGTGGATTTTAAGTACACTTGGAGGGTCTATGTTACTCGATATCGACATATTCTAGGTATACTTAGAGGGTATATGTTATTGGATATCCTGGAATTCTGAGTACGTCATGAAAGGATATATGTTACTGAAAATCTTTGGTCTACCATGAAAGAGGGTAAGTGGTACAACCCTCGAGTGACCACATAAGATGTTTTTGTTAAAGCGAGGTGTTTTACCTGATCTCCGATCCTTGAGTGGTAGGAGGTCTAAATTGTCATTGTATCCTAGGTGGTAGGTCCTATTATTGCAGTAGTATAGGGCACATCCTAGTTTATGCTACCTTTGCAGGATCTCTCTCGATCGAAAACCGCTCGCTTTGGATCCAATTCAGTAAGACACTCGGGTTATTAAAATATATAGCATAATAAACTCCCCGAGTAGGCTCTTCTGTCTCAACGGCGATGCTCACGTGTACCCAATGAGATTGGTAAGCAAGCGAAACAAAGACCTTATACTTAAGCATACTTGTTTTGTGTTAAACATTTAGTGAAAATATGCCCTAATAATGTAAATACTCAATCATAGAAATTTGCATGATGTTACATGACACTAAATCAAAATGTGAGATTGTTGAGAAAGCCACATATGAGATTATGGATTGGAGTTGGTTAAAATTGTTATAGCATGCATCAATTTTAAATTTATGTGTTGAAAGCATGCGATGAATGATTCATATACTTAATCATGATTATGTGTTTAATTTTGTAAATTGATGCATGAATATTTATTATAAATGCTAAAATGATATATTGTGATTATTATGTACATATGTTCTGCACAGAGATAGGATTATGTGTATTCTTAGTTCTGTACAAGCATTCATTGTTTATATATTCATACTAAGACTCGATGAGTCTGACTCCATATAATAATCATTCGAGTAATGCGTAATTATGTTGGAGCAATAGCGAGATGTGATAGGCGGTGCCAAGAATCAAACATTTTTATATCAAAGGACTTGATTTAGATTCTAGCTATGGAATTAAGTCTCTTAATTCTATTTTGATATTATTAGGACTATCAATTTTAATTAGGAGTTAGACAGTCATGCTTGCTTAATTAATAGTTTGAAATATGGTTTATGGATCGTATGATATCTTTTATATTTCAGATTCATATTCTTTAGTTGGAACCAAATTATGATTAGACATGGACCCAAGTTCAAGGGATTTGGATTTAGTCCAATGTTGTGTTCAAATACCTACAACCCGCCTAAGATTTCTAATTTAAACCCTAAAGAAATGTTTCTACTGTATTTTGTTTTTTTTTTTATAAAAAAAAGTTTGTCTTTTATTGTTTCTTCTTCAAACTTAGATCTATTGAGCTATTAAACACTAGTGCTTGTACACAAACTGACCTTCTAGAGCTTAGTCTAGTTAGAGCAATGCCATAAATATACACTACAAGAAATCTACAGATTAGTGACGAACGTAATTCGTCCCCATCCATCGCTAAATAGTTTAGTGACGGATTAGCGATGGATAACTTTCATCGCAATTTCCTAGTTGCTAATTAGCGATGAAACATATATGTCGCTACTTTCATCACTAATTTATGACAGATTAGCGAATGCTATGATCCGTTGCTAGGCCGTTGCTAAACCACAAAGATTTGGATTTGCGACAGATACACATCTGTTGCTAATTTTGTCGCTAATTCCATCGCTATTGTAGCGACGAATTATAATCCATCGCAAAACATCGGTCGATTCAATTTTGTGATGGATAAATATTTATCCCTAATCTGTCGTTAAATTTGAGGTCGATACTAATTAGCGATGGATATTATCCGTTGCTAATCCATCACAAAAATTTAAAAAAAAAATGTTTGAAATATAAATATCGAGAAAAATTTTCTTGTTATACAATTTATATATCATGTGTATAAAAAACAAAGTACACATAAAAATACAAATACAAAGTAGATGAAGCAAATTTAACACAAGTTATAAGTGAAACAAAATTAATAACCCAGTATAATCCTATCAAGTTCTAATTTGTTACAAGTGAACATATACAATGAGTTTCGTTTGAAACAAACTCAACAGATTTAGCTAATCCTCGCCAAGATTCGGATCATCATCCTCTTCATTGTCTCGATCTGCCCCTCCATCCATGCCTCATTCAGCTCCTCTACGCTGATCATCTCCAGCATCCTACAAGTGAACCGAAATGTTAGTATTGATAAACAAAATATAATGAAATAAATTATATGCAATGAACCAAATCTAAGACAATCAAAGTAACATGGCAGAATGACACATAGACTAGCAATAAAGTGAAGGACATTAACAAAATTTATATATATGTTCTAAGGTTGACAAATAAAATTCATAGTGATTCAATCATGCAGATATGTGTTCTAAGGTTGTCAAAAAAATGTCATAGTCATTCAAGCATGCATATATGGTTTACAAGGTTGTCAAATAAATGTGTTATATATTACAATCATGCATATATGTGTTATAAGACAATCAAAAAAATTCATAGTGATGAAATCATGCTTATGTGTTCTAAGGTTGTCAAAAAACTTTCATAGTAATTCAATCATGCATATATGTGTTATAAGGCAGTTAAAAAACTTTCATAGTGATGAAATCATACTTATATGTGTTCTAAGGTTGTCAAAAAACTTTCATAGTAATTCAATCATGCATATATATGTTATAAGGCAGTCCAAAAACTTTCATAGTGATAAAATCATGCTTATATGTGTTCTAAGGTTGCCAAAAAACTTTCATAGTAATTTAATCATGAATATATGTATTATATGGCAGTCAAAAAACTTTCATAGTGATAAAATCATGCTTATATGTGTTCTAAGGTTGTCAAAAAACTTTCATAGTAATTCAATCATGCATATATGTGTTATAAGGCAGTCAAAAAACTTTCATAGTGATGAAATCATTCTTATATGTGCTCTAAGGTTGTCAAAAAAATTGTCATAGTGATTCAATCATTCATATATGTGTTATAAGGCAGTCAAAAAACTTTCATAGTGATGAAATCATACATACATGTGTTCTAATGCTAGAAAAAAAAATTCATAGTGATTCAATCATGCATATATGTGTTTTAAGGCAGTCAAAAAATATAATAAAAAAATTTATATACAATGCACCTAATCTAAAACAATCAAAGTAACATGGCAGAATGACACATAGACTAGCAATAAAGTGAAAGACATTAACAAAATTCAGATATGTATTCTAAGGTTGACAAATAAAATTCATAGTGTTTCAATCATGCAGATATGCGTTCTAAGGTTGTCAAAAAAATGTCATAGTCATTTAAGAATGCATATATGGTTCATAAGGCTGTCAAATAAATGTGTTATGTATCACAATCATGCATATATGTGTTATAAGACAGTCAAAAAAATTCATAGTAATGAAATCATGCTTATGTGTGTTCTAAGGTTGTCAAAAAACTTTCATAGTAATTCAATCATGCATATATGTGTTATAAGGCAGTCAAAAGAATGCCATAGTGATTCAAGCATGCATATATGTGCTCTAAGGTTGTCAAAAAAACTTTTACAGTAATTCAATCATGCATATATGTGTTATAAGGCAGTCAAAAAACTTTCATAGTGATGAAATCATGCATACATGTGTTCTAATGCTAGTAAAAAAAAATTATAGTGATTCAATCATGCATATATGTGTTTTAAGGCAGTCAATTTTTTTTTATAGTGATTCAATCATGCATACATGTGTTCTAATACTAGCAATAAAAATTCATAGTGTTTCAATCATTCATACCTGACGGGCACCAGAGCTCATGTTGAATGCAAACGAAGTTTCCCTATCCCGAAAAAAGTTGCACAACTTATTACGGACAACGTTGAAAATGACTTCATGTAAAAAGTCACGCACTATGTCCTTAACAAGCTGGCAAACAACATCCCCCAAGAATTAGAAGGGTCAATCGAACGTTGAGAGTTGATGCTGATGGGAGAACTCTGAGAGCCTTGGCTGGAGGAGGCAACGACTGATGTGGTATTCATATTACTCTCAAACCTGAACACACGACCCTTTTTAGGTTCACCAGTTGCAATCACCCATGCTGCATGATCAAAAGGCGGATGTTGAGTGGAGTCATCGCCGTATCGCTCTACCATATGTTGCTCGTATGACTCCTACAAAGTAATAATTACAGTATGAATTAATAATTAAGAATTACAATGTTTATGATAAAATAATTCATGGTAACTTGTATATTACAATGTTTATTAATATAATAAATACATAACATTGTCGCTCTTGCCTTCTCTGATATAAACTCTCTCGTGCCCTTACGTTTATGTGTTTCAACAAACACATCCTTGTAAGGCACAATGCCTTCTTTTTCGGTTTCTTGCAAGGTTAAATGATAAAAAAATCAATTAGAAAGTATGTATAGATACTTATAGATTTGATAATATATATATATATATATATATATATATATATATATATATATATATTGATGAGTTACCATTTTCTTCTGGTGGCTCCCAAAAGTCCTAGAACCACCTGTGTGTAGATGGACATCGGGCATCTTCGATCGGTTTTGTACAACCTTTACTGAGTGGTTTCAAAATGCATGGCTCGCCCAGTTGTCGCACATTGCATCCCAATAATCTATTCTGATAATAGAAGGGTCATGACCCTTCTACTACAGTAGATCATCTATCCCACTAGCTGGTTTTATTACTGCAGTCTTCATATTGTATAGCATGTTAGCAAATCAATTGGCAGTCACTTTTTGTCACACTATCATCGCGTCTTACTCTTCTTTTGCGGCCGTGAAGCGATTTAAAGTCTATAAATAATTTTAGAAATTCAATGCACATGACTATAACAAAAAATTATATATGAAACACATTAGCTATAATAAATGATTGTATACCATGAATGAGGACCATAATCTTTCCAACACCTCCTTCAAGTACTCTTTCCATTGAGCGATCGGTCTTGGTAGATGATGAAGTAGTGCCTTGGCTCGAACCTCGTGCTGCACATGAATTGATACATATTAACAATCAACTATCGATATAACTATTTATAAGATAAGTATTGGACAAGTGACAATATAATACTTACGGTCGACTATCGATATATACTATTTAAATGAGTCATCGTGTGTCAGACTTAGAAGACCCTACATCCGGCGTTGTCTCGTGATGTGTATGAGTAGATGGTGTAGGTAGGTCATGTGCAGGCGAAACATCATCTATAAAACAATGAGTTAGAAATTCACATAATGTACATGTAAACTGATCAATTGAATATTTATTTAAATGATATACCTATTGAAGGATTACGTGAAGATGAAGGTTGATACTGGCTATCAATAAGCTAGGCTTCTATAAAGACAATTAACAAGTAACAATTTTTATATCAACATATAAAAAAAATATAATGAATTCGTATATTTAAATATAACATAAAGACATCTACCTAATGTTCTACGGCCTCCACTTGGTCCTCGACCACTGAGTGCTCGACCACTTTGACCTCCATAAACAATATTCTAACAAATAAATCTGTCAAACATTGCATGGAATGTAACATGATAACTGTGCATGTACATGCTAAGTATACATGGAATGTAACATGATATGCAATTTCATGAACATGGATACATAATCACATCGAAAATAACTTAATGCAAGCATGGATACAACCACATCAAACATTGCAATATGAGAAAGTGATGGGGTATGTATTATAAGATGTATTTCACTAGCTCGAGTATGCTTCCTCATCACTTGTTTGACTTTCATATTCGTTTTCTTCCTCCTCCTCCTCCTCTTCGTCCGCTTCGTCGTCTGCTTCATTGGGCGCTCATCCACTTAGTATATCATTTGGATTACATTCTTCCATACGTGTGCCATCGAACAATGGAGATGTATCATGCAAACCATGTATGACACATGACCATAAGAGAAGTCATATATATCATCTGATTGATAGTAATCACCCTCTTCAGCAATTTTGTCTTCTTGTAACTGATCATACTCGGGGTATAATTTAGACTTCACCTTGCAAACTGCCCACCATTCATTTCTATTTGACTTCCTTGTAATCAGATATGAAGTATAGTAAACTTGTTGAGCTTGTGAGGCTAATATGAATGGTTCATATGTTCTAAACCTTGATTTATGATTCACCTTCACAATGCTTGAGGCTTTGTCGACTCTTATTGTTGTTGGATTAAACCAATGACACTTGAATAAAGTTACCATGTTATTTATGCCTAAGTAAGTCAACTTCATTATTTCTTCAATAACACCATAGTAGTTGAGTCCTTTTTCACCATAACTGCTACCCTTGACACACACACCACTATTCATCATTGACTTGCTTACATCGTACTCTTTTGTATGGAATCGATAACCATTTACGATATATCCGTTGTAACATTGCATAACTTTGGTCAGACTATTTTGTAAATCACATATTTCTTGATCATTAACATCACCATGGCGAACCTACAAGCATAACCAATGATTGTAATCATGACCAATTAAGTAACACATTAATGTTTACACGAAAAGAATGCATGTCATCGTCCTTACCAACTCTTTCAACCATGCCCCAAACTTATTTTCACATTCTTTTTGTACTTCTGAATCAGTAAAATATGAAAGTTCTCTTCGCAACTCTAGATCAAATTGTCTACACTTAATAAATAATTATATTATCGAACTATGTACGTAGAGAACTTAATGTAACATATTATGTATACTTACTCGATGTAGGGGTCGATCTCTGAGCAGTTAAAAATGATATAGATTTATACTGCGCCTTGCTCTCGATCTTTCAAGAATCTTGACTGGCAACTACCAAAGGCATTCTCAAGTGTTTTAAATATTGATAGTTCGTCAGCCACAATAACTTGTTCTCCATTATCATTACGAGGTGGGCAAGTGTAACGTGTTGAAATGTGAGGTTCAAAGTACATAGATGAGAAATTTGAAATCTCTTTCAAAGTGTACGCCTCACAAATTGAACCCTCTACTCTTACTTTATTCTGAACCTTTTTTTTTTTAGGTCAAACATGTATCTATCAACAATATACATCTTTTAATACAATAAATTCTCAATAGCATTGGAGAAAAGAATAAAAATAAAAATAAAAATATATATTTCAAATGGGTACATCCATCAATATTGCACGTGACCACTAACCCTAAGTTCATATAGCAAATGTATGATCACATGATCCATAACATCAAAGAATGCTGGCAGAAATATCTTCTCTAGCTGACAAATAGTAGTGACGACAAAATTCTTAAGATTCTTTACCTCAGTTACTACAACTTTTGATGCACACAATGTTCTAAAAAATCTACTCAACTCGGATAATACCCCCCATATAGGTTTGTCAAACATATCATGAAATGCTAGGGGAATTTATCATTGCATAATGACATGACAATCATGATTCTTCAACCCATATAATTGTCCCTCGTCTATCTTCATAGCCCGAGCAATGTTAGAGATGTATCCATATAAAACACTCAAATGTTTCAACCATTGACATACCTTATTTACTTGATCTGGTCTAAGCACATATCTTGCTTTTGGTTTCAGTACTTTGCCATTGTACTCTTGGAGTTCCAATTCTGGTCTTTTACATATTAGTTTTAAATCCATACGGGCCTTTGGATTATCCTTCATTTTTCCTTTGATATTTATTACTGTATTGAACACATTATCAAACATATTTTTCTCCATATGCATCACATCCAAATTATGTCATATTAATAAGATCGGCCAATATGGTAGTTTCCAAAATATAGATTTTTTTATCCAACTGTGCTCCTTCCCAAATCCAAGGAAGGGCGTCGGACTACGGGCATCTGTCAGTTCATATGGAAAGTATCGCAATTGTCTTAAAATCTCTATGCCAGACAACCGTGTAGGTGGACCTTCTATTTCAGTTGTGCCTGCTCGAAACATATTCCTTTATCGTCGAAACAGATGATCATTGGGTAGAAATCAACGATGACAATCAAACCAACATGGCTTCCTTCCATGCGTCAATCTAAAAGATTTTGTATCCTCCATGCAGTATGGACATGCCAACCCTCCATGTGTGCTCCAACCAGATAACATACCATACGCAGAGAAGTCACTAATTGTCCATACAATAACAACCTTCATATTAAAGTTTTGTTTTTTGTGGGCATCGTACGTAAGAACACCGTCATCCCACAGTATTTTCAGTTCATTAATCCATAACCTTAAATATACATCAAGATTTTGGCTCAGAAAGGTCAGACCAGGGATCAATAGAGACAAGAAAAGATTTTGACGCTTCATACACAAGCTTGGAGGAAAGTTGTATGGGGTAACAAATATTGGCCAACACGAGTATGAGGTTGATTTACCCCCAAATAGATTGGATTCATCTGTACAAAAACCGAGCCTAACATTTTTCACTTCCATTGTGAAGGTCTGATGAGTACGATCAAAGTGCTTTCAAGCTTCCGCGTCAACAGGATGCGTGATCTTGTCTTCATCATGTCGAACTTTATTTGCATGCTATCTCATGTATTTAGCTGTCCTCGAAGACATATACAATCGTTGCAATCTAGGGGTGAGAGAGAAGTAGCAGAGCGACTTGTATGACACTTCTTTTGACCTCGTACTACAATTGCCTCTTGTCTTTGGCTTGAACTGAGGATACCCACATGACAAACATGATCTGCTATTTTCTTGATCTATGAAATACATGCAGTGATTTGGACAAGCATCTATCTTTTGATACCCCATACCTAGAGCGTTGACCATAACCTTCGCACGATAGAAATTTTATGACAATTTCTTATCTTTGAGCAACATACTCTTCACAATAGAGCATAGTCGGTCAAAATATGATTGACTTAAATTATACTCGAACTTCAAATTCAGTAGTTGAAGAACTGCAGACAAGATAGTGTGACTCTCGCAACCATTCCAAAGTGGCTCATCAGCATCTCTAAGTAAGTCATAAAATCTACTAGCTGCATCGTTTGTTGCTTCTTCCTCTACCCAAGTTGATACATCACTAGAACCCAGTTCTGGTCCTGCGACATCAAATATCAAATCCACATATGGATTATCATGCATCATATCCACTCGTGCATCAAAATTGTTCCAAAGGTCTTCACCATAAAGCGTCCAATTCTGATAATTACTCACAAAACCCTTCCTGTATAGGTGATGTTTAACGCCATGAGATTCTATAAATCGATTGTTCTTACACATCATGCAGATGCACCTGATCCGACCAGTGAGATCCACTGTACTGACACTTACCATTGCAAATTCAATAAAATTGTCAACACCATCTATATATTCAAGCGATACCTCATTGTCAACTATCATACGGTACATTCATTCATGGTTTGTAGTCATTTTGTCTTATGATGTTACAAATATTATCCTAACCAGTTAAAAAAGAATCATAAAAATGCTATGATGAAGAAAATATCAAATTTATCATGCATTGATGGTGGATATAATGATTTGATATCACACACACACACACAAACACACACACACACACACACACACATATATATATATATATATATATATATATATATATAAATAATGTCATTCAATCACAAGAACTATGATGCATGCATTGATAACTTAATATTTTCATGTGTAAAACAATCACATCATATTTACACTCATTACAAGGATATTTAGAATGATGAAATTATATTCATCAACATGATACATTCATTTGAAGCATGTTTTCATGATACAATTTTACATGGAAGACATAATCAAATTGAAAATAACTTCATGCAAGCATGGATACAATCACATCAAACATGACAATACAATCACTCATTTATACCACAATAATGTCAAATATGTACCTACAACAAACACACTTTAATATCCCGCTAACTACTACCATGACTAACATGAAATTCAAACTCCAAAAATAAGAGTACTTTTATTTTCATACATTCAAATCATGCTCAGTATGATCTTCGAACTCCAGCAAAGCAGTCCTAGATATCCACAACTAAGTGAGTGTATGAACAAAAAAATGTTGCATCCAAGAAATTAAATAACATGTGATGCACCTGCATCACTTACTCACCACATGTATTTACCTTATTTGCATGATTTTGCCTTTGCATTTTTCTTATTTCTTTTTGCATGGCATTTTTAGCTGCATGTGATGCTTAGCACTAAGCATCGCGCAATTAACTCAGCTACTCACCTGCAAAGCACAAATGTACAAACAGAGGATTGGCCTGCAGTGCCTTTTTTTATGGGTGTGTCGTCGGCTGAAATGTTGGCTCACAGCTTAATGCGGTGAGACAAAGAGAGGATTACCATAGCCGTGCACTCTGTGTGCGGTGGATTGCCGCAGCTCGCATGAAGCGTCGAAAGTTTGCTGGAACTCTAAAGGCAATTTCTTGTCTCAGCTTAGCGACCCCAGGTCAGGTGAGGCCACCCGCTAAGTTTAAGCATATCAATAAGCCAAGGAAAAGAAACTTACAAAAATTCCCCTAGTAACGACGAGCGAACCGGGAATAGCCCAGCTTGAGAATCGTAACGAGCGAACCAGCGAGTGAAGGGGGTGCCGAAGAGGGTGAGAGTCGAGTCGTGTTCGGACCTTGTGGCACCATGAGGCACTGTCAACAAGTCAGGTTGTTTGGGGGTCGTCGGGTCATCAGCACACGACACACAATGACATCGATGCTTAGGGGTCGTCGGCAGTAGCACATGACACACAATGACATTGATGCTCGGGAGTCATCGGTGGATGGCACATGACGACGTCGGTGCTCGGGGGTCGTCGACGGCGGCACACGACATCGAGAGATACAGTGAGGGAAGAAAAAGGAGGTGAAGGAGTGGGCGACAGGCGACAGAATGAAACAAAAAGATCAAAGAAAGGGGCTCACATTAGGGTTTTATGAGAAATTTAGCGATGGCTTAGCGACAGAAAAATTCCATCACAAACGTCGTCGCAAATTTGTGATAGAGTAGCGACGAAAAAATGGTGTCGCTCATCCGTTGCGAAGTTGCAATGGACTGTGAGATAAAATTTGTCCGTTGCTAATCCATCGCAAATTGGCGACGGCGTTTGCGATGAAATTTTTTCATCACAAATTCCGCAACTAATTCCAATTTTGGAGACGAATAGTTTTCTCTCGCTAATCCGTCGCAACGTTGCGACAGATTATTTTTGTCACAAATTTCTATCGCTAAATAACATTTTTCTTGTAGTGATAGTTCTTGACTTTGGTTATCTCTTTTTCAAACTTAATTCTATTGGGCTATTAAATGCTAGCTCTTGTATACAAGCTGGCTCTTTAGAGCTTAGTTTGGTTAGAGTAATGCTATAGATAGGGTTATTGTCTTTGATTGTCTCTTTCTCAAATTTGGTTTTAGGGAAAAATTAAATGTTAGCGTTTGTGGACAAGCTAACTCTCTAGAGCTTAGTCCAGTTAGAGCAATGTCATATATAAGGTCTCACATTAATTGCTTTTAAAAAAAAAATTGGCTAAGTTTTTGGGTTAAAGATTTTGGGGGGTTACAACTATAGTATCAAAGAAAGATAAAAAATTTGGTTCATGGCCCGTCCAACAATCTTGCATCACTAAGTATGATCCAACATTATTGTTTAATTTTGATATATATGTGATATTGATATTGTTTGATTTGTGTACAAGAACCTAAGAAATTGCTAAGGACATCACTCAATAAATATGACTACTGGACATGTAGTCGGGCTATACCTAGGAACTTATAATAATTTTATATTCAGATAAATGGTGTGGGTAGCTATGTGCGACCCCATTCATTTATATTTAAGAACTGGATACGGGAGATCGAGTGAATCTTTTAAGTGTTTGAGGTCCTAGATGAACTTAAGGTCAATTTTGGGAACATATGTATATGCTGCTAGCATAAAGATGTTCTTACATATTTTGTAGGTTGTTTTATCTCGATTAAGTTTTTTGATAATGAAATATATATTTTGGATCTAGACTCATTTTGAAGGATCTTAGAGGGTCAAAGGAGTCCAATCTTGTAATGAAATCTTGGATTAAGATTCGACGCTATTGAGATTTTTGGATCTTATTATAATCCTGATTTGTGTGTTAAGATCAATAGATTGTTACTCGGTCCTATTTTGATTTATGGTTAAGAGGCATTAATGTGGATTGTGAGAGTCCAAAGTAGACCGGATTGGTGCAAGAGTGCTATTTGTATTGAAAGTTTGTTGAGTATGGTAATGGGTTGTGATGCATGATCCATGGATAGAATAACGTATATGTGGGTGTTGACCCGTGTGTATTTGGTTTATGGGTGTTGACCTAATGTACCGAGAGAAGCGATTCATTGTTATGGTACAATGAGTGTGTGCGATGACTTTTGAACTCCTGTATCATGCATACCATATCGCATATGTCATACTTGAAATTCTAATACTACAACTAGCGTGATGTCCACTTTTCTATTTAGTTACGGATAAACAAGATCGAAACATGATAGATGTATATGTGTGATCATAGCATAGATTAGAACCATGAAAGATTTGAAAATATGAGTTGGGTTTGAGAAATTCTTGTTTGTAGGTTATATGATCACGAAGGATGGAATATTCGTAGACACTATTAAAGTGAAATTCAAGCTTTTCAATCCCGTTCAAAAGGACTGGGTTATTTCTATATTGAAGGCTCAAAAGTATTTAGATATAGGAGCGACTTTGGGTGCCCAAGACTCTAAGTTGAAGGAAGAGCTATGCAAACCAACGATGTAGAGAACTTACTTTTGATGTTGAAGATTTTATTTTTTATCAAAATGTATTGGCAACATTATAGTATTCATGAATGTGCATAGGAACTTGAGACTAGTATGTTTGAGTAGTCTTTGTATCGAATTTCGAGAACAAATTTTTTTTAAGAGAAAAAATGTAATACCTATACATTTTTTATGATTATTAAATAAATAAAAATAAAATTTGATCTCAAAGGTGGTTTGTAATTTTAATTTATATTTAAATTTAATTTAAATTTGAATACCCATTTGAAACTAATTTGAGTCTAAATATGGTAATTGTACCCAAGTGTTAGATTTGGACTTGTTGACCCACCTAGAATCAAGTGAGGAGGTATTAGCAGGCATAGTGGGAAGTGAAACCCACTCTTAGAGCAACCCAAAATAATATGAGGAAGACCACTTGAAATTAATTCCTTAGCAATCTTGACTAGGTCGCTTGCCTCTAGATAATGCTCAAGATACCCTATATGATGTATGAACCAAACAACATCCTCATCGTTACTCTTTTAAACTGATTTGGTGCCCTAGTGTGCCTTTGGTCAGGGTGACCCGCTATTGATGCACCTACGTGCCGCCTTGGCTAGACTCCCTAATGTGTGGGTCATAGATTTGGATGACCAAATGGTTCTTGGGCCTGAGTAGGTATAAAATCTAGGTTTGGACCACTACGGGGTGGCCTAGGTATTAGATTTAAAAGGGGATGTGGCTGGATTGGATATTGGTTGGTTTGGTTTTGAATTTGGTTTAAGGTTTGGATTATGATTTGATTTGATTCACGTAGTTTAAGTTGTAGGTTTCAATAGGATCGAGTTGGATCATGACCAGATTGGGGTTCAATTGATTCATTGGACCCAAATTTGATTGAGACCAAGCACTGGACTAGGTTTACAAGATAGAAATTTGATTTAAACCCAATACATGCCCAAAATAGCATGAGGTTTGGTTTTGATCTAGTCCAAGCGCAAATTGGGGTTCCATCTGGGTCAAATAAGATCCGGTGGTCTCAGATGAGTTTTAAATAGATTGAGACTAAATAAGGGTTGGGATCCAACCCCAAGGACTTGGAACCCAAATGGGGACAAATTGGGTCAGATTTGGTCCATTTTAAAGCTGAAACTGGTCCAAACCCGAGTAAGTTGGGTTCAGACCCCTTAACCGGTTCCTGGCTGAACCGTTACAGCAGCGAACAGGTTCGGTTAGGAACCGGTTTATGCTAATTGTGAGTAAGGTGATTGCCGGACGGACTCTGCATTAGAAGGGATCTCTGAGATCGTTTCTTCTTCATATTTGCCTCGCAGAGGTGGCAGCTGCCAAATCACAAAAACAAGCTATTTATTAACCATTTTTTGTAAATACATAAACTCTCTCCAACTGCCAGTTTCCAAACAGAGAACCTTATTTCTGATGACACGTTTACATAAAGGTATGTTTGGAATCTCGGCGCTGGGATGGGTGTTTATGCATTTGGTGGTCCTGATGTAAAATCTTGGTCAAACTACCTTGGCGGTCTTATTTGGAATCTCGGCGCTAAGATAGGCATTCATGCATTTGGAGGTCCCGAAGTAAAATCTTGGTCAAACTACCTTGGTGGTCAAACAGGACCCGGGTGGGGGTGGGGGACAGGGTCTCCACCTTTGCCCCGTCTCAAGATTAGAACCTACATCCCTGCCTCCATCCCCTCACGAGGATGGATTTTAACCTCCACCCCCGCCTTCATCCCCGTTTCATGTCCTCCATCCCCGGTTCAAACGGGGATGAGGCAGGGTGGGGCCTGTTTCCCCGTAGTCTATTGCCACCTTTAAAAGGATAGGGGTGGGGTGGGGCAGGGCTAAGCGGGGATCGTGGCAGGGACGGGGAAAAGTGTAAGTCCATCCCGGAACGGGGATGGATTTTAACCTTCATCCCCGTTTCATACCCTTCATCCCTGGTCCAAACGGGGTGAGGCGGGGTGGGGCCCCACTTTCCACCGGTCCACTGCCATCCCTAATCTTCTATTTCTTTTTGCTTAAATTGCTAAAATGGAGTCTTTTCTTTTGAAATTTTAAAAAATAAACATAAATGGTTTAATAATCATGGAAGCTAAAACCCTAGGAAGGGACTTGATTAAATCAATTTTTTTTCTCTCAAAAACTGAGGAAACAAGTGGACTTAATTTCTTGCCAACAAGTCATGGTTAACAAATTGCTTGTGGTTAGGATCAGGTAACTTATCGACCCATCCTGTTTAACATAGCTCAACTAATATGTGACTTAAATTCAGGCTTGGATAATCAGATCCAAAGCTCTCTAGTCAAATTCATTAAGTAAATCGCATATGATTAATAATTAGATACAAATTGGCATTTAAGGTTTAATCCAAATCCAAGACCCGAATTCGAACGCCTAGGTTTTCTATCCAAATCCGACTCTGAGAGCAAACCAATTAAGACAGATCTGATTATGTGGGATCGAGTAAATCCCTATGTTGAAACCTAATTCATCCTGTTTACATCCCTCGGAGTCAAGGGCTGTGAACTTATAGACCTGTGCCAGCCCTGCGGACCTTAGGTCCAGGTCCGACTAAACCTAGTAGGTAGAAGTAACCATATGAAATTTCATGAACTTCACCCAGCCCTTATATTACTCGGACCGAAGGGGACAGACCCAAATATCTTACGGGCCTATTTCATTATGCCTGAATCTGGGTCCTATCGAATCCGATTCGAGCCCGAATTGGGTCAAACCCGAATAGGGGATTGGATAGAGCATTCCTAGTACCCGGATTACCATTACCCGGATTGGATAACCCAGATCCATATTGGATCCAACCCATTCAAATACACATAAGGAGAAACACGGAGATCCGCGATCCGTCCCTCTTGGATCCAACCCATACATAAAGAGTCTCTCTCTCTCTCTCTCTCTGCGTGGTAGCAGAAGAGAAACCCTAGGAAGGATTAACCTGCGATTGTTGATTGCAGGTAAGAGCAAATCCCTAGAACAGGAAGAAGAGGAAAGAAAGAAAGAAGGAGAGAAGATGGACGACGACCAGGAGATGGAGCGGTTCGGGATGGAGAAAGACTATGAGGGCGGGCAGTGGATCGGCGGCGAGTTCTTCTACCGCAAGCGGAAGGAGAAGCGCCTCCAGACCAGGGACGACGTCCTCTACGGCGTCTTCGCCGACTCCGACTCTGACGCCGAGGGCTCCTCCCGCCGCGGCCGCAGAGGGGACTTCTCCAAGAAGCCCGACATCACCAAGCCCGTTAACTTCGTCTCCACTGGCTCTGTCATGCCTTCCGAAGAGATCGACCGCCCCGAAGAGGCCCCTGACGGAGAGGACCCCCCAGGATTAGGGTTAGGGTTCGGGTCGAACCAGGGGGGGGGCTTGGGGTTTCGGCCGGATGCCGCTCCGTTGAAGAAGGAGAAGAAGGATGGGGATGGGGCCGACGAGGATGGGGAGGATGGGTTTCTGCCTACTGCGTTTGGGAGGATCATCAAGGAAGGGGCGAGGAGAAGGGAGAAGGAGAGGGAAAGCGCGGCGATGGAGGCAGCAAGAAGCACAAAGAAAGCTAGAGGTGGGAGGGAAGCCGAATTCGTTGGTGGTGTTGGGGGGTTCGAGAGGCACACTAAAGGGATCGGGTTTAAATTGTTGGAGAAGATGGGGTACAAGAAAGGTGAAGGTTTGGGGAAGAATGCCCAGGGAATCATCGCCCCCATTGAAGCTAAGATGCGTCCAAAGAATATGGGTATGGGGTTCAACGATTTCAAGGAGGCCAGTGCAGGTTTGGGGCCGCTACCTGCATTGGATGAAAGAGAGTCGAAGGCGAGCTCAGCGGTCTCGCAGGCTGGGCCAAAGGAGAAGCTCTGGTCGAAGCATAACAGAGCGAAGAAGAAGGAGTACGTGACGCCAGAGGAGCTGTTAACAAAAAAACAGGATGCGGGGGCAGAGGTGGTTCAGAAGGTCTTGGATATGAGGGGTCCCCAAGTTAGGGTGTTGACGAATTTGGAGAATCTGAATGCGGAGGAGAAAGCAGTGGAGGAGCGGGTGCCGATGCCTGAGCTGCAGCACAATATGAGGCTGATCGTTGATTTGGCAGAGGCGGATATTCATAAGATTGACCGGGAGTTGAGGCAGGAGAAGGAGACGATGGCGGTGCTTCTCAACGAGAAGGAAAAGCTCAGAGATGCAGAGGCCAGGCAGAAGCAGCAATTGGGTGTCTTGGAGGAGATATTGGGCATCGTTAGGAGGGTTCGGGAGGAGAATTCATCTGGCTCTTTGACATTGGAATCCCTTGCTAGAACATTTGGAGATATGAAGAAGAGGTACAGAGATGATTACAAGTTGTGCAATTTGTCTTGCATTGCTTGTTCGTTTGCTGTCCCTTTGTTGATCAAGGTTTTTCAAGGGTGGGATCCTCTGTTGAATCCCAGTAAGGGTTTGGATGTAATGCCAGTATGGAAGAATCTGTTACATGCGGATGAGCCCATTGATTATGGTGTTTATGACGATTCTGGGAGCGGTATGAATTCGGCATATACAGAGCTCGTAATGGAGGTGATTTTTCCTGCAGTAAGGATTTCTGCCACAAACTCTTGGGAGCCAAGAGACCCGGAGCAACTGTTGAGATTTCTGGAGTCATGGGACAAATTGATCCCACAGCCTGTTCTTCAGAACATTTTGGATAATATAGTGATGCCCAAGTTGACGGCTGCAGTTGATTCATGGGATCCGCGTAGAGAAACAGTTCCCATTCATGTTTGGTTGCATCCGTGGCTTCCACTACTGGGTCAGAAGATGGAGCTCCTGTATCATCCGATCCGGTTTAAGCTGGGAAATGTTCTTCATGCGTGGCATGCAAGCGATGCTTCTGCATACGCAATGCTGTCTCCATGGAAGACCGTTTTCGATCCCAATAGTTGGGAACAGTTGATTGTTCGATATATAGTCCCAAAGCTGATCAGTGCATTGCAAGAGTTCCAGATCAACCCAGCCAATCAGAAACTTGATCAATTCTATTGGGTGATGACATGGGCACCTGCAGTTCCGATTCATCATATGGTAGCCATACTGGAAACAGGGTTTTTCTCAAAATGGCTGCAGGTTTTGTATGGTTGGTTGTGTTCAAATCCAAATTTTGAAGAAGTAATGCAATGGTATTTAGGATGGAAAGGGATTTTCCCCCAGGAGTTGCTTGCGAATGAGCGTATAAGGTATCAACTGAATGTCGGTCTCAACATGATGACACAGGCAGCTGAAGGAGCAGTGGTGGTACAACCAGGGGTTAGAGAGAATGTTAGTTATCTTAGAGTTACTGAACAAAGGCAGTTTGAGGCTCAACAACAAGCAGCTTACGCTCAGCAGCACCCCGTCAGTGCTGCGAATGGTGTTCCTGAGACGAACTTGAAAGAATATGTTGAGACTTATGCACGGGATAATGACATTCATTTTTTGCCAAAGGTGGGCAGAATGCATGATGGCCTTCAGGTGTATGGTTTTGGAAGCATTAGTGTCTGTGTGGACTCCGTGAATCGAGTGATATTTGCACAAAATGGAGAGAGATGGGCTGCTGTATCACTGAGTGAGTTGCTAGAGATGCATAGGACTCGAAGCATGAGAAGTCGGTGACAAGCAAATTGTCAACAAAAAAATGTAAGGTTCTTTACTTCACCTATTTGCTTGGTATCTTAAACAGAACATTTTCAAAAGAAAATGATTCCACTTATTGCATTTGGTATCTATGTAATTTTGAGAGTTTGATCTTATGCTTGCTTACCTTTCTTCATTCTGTCAATATTCAACCTAGTGTGCATTACAACACAGTTTCCTTTTTTATTTTTTATTGTTGGAAAAATATTGCTCTAATCACATTCTTGTTCACAAGATTTATGGTCTCAAATATCTAACAAAGCTGATAAAGGAATATAGATAGAAAAAGAGCAGTATAAAGCCTCTTGAACCAACTCATTCAGTGTTTGTTTGCGAGCGGTTGGAGCTTCCAAGTTTTCTCTTTCAAGCAATTTGTGTGATAGTGTGCTCTCCAAATGCCTTTGTGTGTTCAATTCCAAAAGGTTTCTGCACTCGGATTTAGAAAACCTTCAAAACTAAAAGGATATCCTCTGAAAAAAGTGAGTTACTTCAATTAAAAATAATATTCAATAAGAAAAGTTATCTAAGATACTCTTAAAAAAGAAAAAGAAAAATATAGATATTTTGCAGCTTTTGGCAGGAGGATGGAGTAAAGATCCTGTAGCATTCAATTAGAAGTTTTGTTATTCTTACTGCTGCTGCAAGGGGCTGTCTATGAGATCCTTTTCAGCAATATTTGAACTTATAGTACAGCAGAACAATTTGCTGTCCATCTCATCCTTTGTCCCACTGGTTCTGTCGAATGAATCTTGAGATTCTATTTTTAAACATTCTTTCTATTGACTTTTCTAGAGACGTTTCCAGTTGTTTTTGTCCATCACCTTTTAATATAATTTTAATATTGGTTGCAGGATCATCTGTTTATAGCCAAAAAAGATAAGTGAATTGTAATAATTCGTTTTGAAAATATTGCATTATCATTGAAGCTAAATATACGTTCTTCACCTAAATTACTGGTACTTATAGTGTTTGCTTGAATTCGTTATTTTTATGAGGTTCATCTTTAGAAATATGGGCTATTGAATAGGCAAACATATAGTTTTTTCTTTTCTCTTTTTTTATTCTTCTTCTTCATTTGCCCATTTCAGATTTTTTTTCTCCATCCAAGTTCGTCTTTTCTCTTATCTGTCTTCTCATTTACAGTATGGCAAGGAAGTCAAAGTGTTTGAATGGTTTGGTGGAATTTTGAAATGGTCTTTGGTAATGGCTAAGGGATTTCAATTAATTCAAACTGACTGTATTTCCACACCTAGGTTAAAGAGAAAGAGTGCATGACAATTGCTTATGAAGTAGGTTAGTATTTTTATAAACATCTGACCATGTATGTTGATCATATATTTTACCCGGTCACTGATATGGCCAATATTTTGAAAATATCGCGATAATATCGGTGATTCAAGGGCAGCCCATATTATCTGCAATATATCATGATATTTTCAAAATTTTGCCAAAACTCAAAATATCACGATAATATCATGATATTCTTGGGAAAATCATTTTTTATTTTAAGCTTACATTTTTTTGTTTCTTTTATATTTTAAAGCCTTTTGAATCTTGTTTCTTTATATTTTTGCAAGAAAATTCATGCAAGACTTATTGTAAATTTGTAATTTATATTTCTTTTCAATTTTTTAAACTCCAGATATTTTTCTGATAAAAACCAACTTTTAAAAATCTCTCCAAGAAAACCCTCGACGAGAAATTACCTTGAACGATACAGTTGTCTGATTTTACTAATCATTAGTTACATATACATTGATAATATCATGTTGATCTGTAGGTCTTGTTCAATATGAGTGCCAAACAATAAGTTAATGTCTTTGGACTTGAAACTATGACTGCAACAATGGTTATAAAAACCGATATCAGAGGACACCTAGGCAGCCACCCCTTTGAGCAATGATTTCTTTTTAGTTTCTCTTTATTCAGAGATAGAAGCACAAATTTTCAAGTAAATAGGAACAACAACCGTATATCATTGATCCTAAAATCTAAGTTATCAATATAATGACATAGCAAAGTTTAAGTTGAAATGCTAAATCATAAAACTACCTTTAGTAACATAAATTTGTCAAAGTTTCATCATTTGACAGGTTACAACTAGGGCTGTTGCATGAGAGAACTTGGTTGCTTACATGGACTAATGGGATTGTTTGTCAGGAAGCAGCATGTTTGGAGACTATGCAACATCCTCTTGGTGCTTACTGAAACAGGCTATGCAACATCCTCTTGGTGCTTACTGAAATGAGGTGTCGAATGATATGCGGTCTGTCTGCTTTACTGGTGAACTTGCAAGAATATCTTTCTGCTTGGTGACTGTTTGGTTTGACGTGGATCTGTCATAATCTCAGTTCTGCAAATGGTCGTTTTGATCTGGAAGATTTTTTCTTATAAAGAAATGATAGCTGTACCGGAATCTTGGGAAAGAAATTAGTTCAGGTATTCTAGCAGCCTTCGATCTGCTTTTCCTCTTGACAATTTGATTCTGGTCTATGCCTATTGATCCTAGATTACCAAACTCTGCGTGTAGGAGGCTACTGCAGTTTTTGTGGAATGGCCTCCTGACAATTTGATTCTGGTCTATGCCTATTGATCCTAGATTACCAAACTCTGCGTGTAGGAGGCTACTGCAGTTTTTGTGGAATGGAGTGGATATGTTCTAGGCACCTAGGAATGACCAGTCGATGGGTGTGGAAGCTCTGCCCTTTTTCAACTGTACATCGTCTAATCTCTGTAAAGTTGAAATTTTAAATGCTTCATTGTCATCTTGAGAGGTTTTTTTTTTTCTATCCATTCCATGTTTGTACACAATTAGGGAACCCATGGTACTTCAGCTCCTTAAAACATTTGTTGCAATTTAGAGAGCATGTAAGCTTGTCAGTTTGTATGATAATAAATTCATCCGAGTATCCTTGGTTTGATTTGTTGTACTAGTATTCTTATGTTGAATGAAAGCAAGATCTTTGTTTGTTTTATCACCCAGAATTCCCTCCTTTTTATCGAGTGAGGTAAAAATGGTCGTGTGCCAAGCATTCAAAGCTAAATTCCCTCCTTCAAGGAGAAACCACTGTTATGGTATGGTTCGGACATCCCTGGTACAGCTCCAGAGGTTCCACCACAGCACCAATATAGTTCTGTTTCCGTTATTGTGAAACTCCTTGAGGGGGCCCCTCCCTGCCCCCAGGAAAGTCTCTCCATTAGTTCAGCCTTATAAACACTTGTTACTATAATTTGTCCTTAGGTGGAGGATCATCGATTTCTTGGGACTTGGAGTCTGCTCTATGCCCATGAAGCCTGGTCAAATCGATTCCATTCCATCTGTAAAACTCAACGTGGACTCAGCAGTCCTTGGCAGAACATTATATTCGTGTTGCCTACACATCAAACAGGTTTCTATTAGACGATTTCATTGTGTTTGTTGTTGTGGCTGGCAATGTAAGTGTAACAAGATATTTAATGATGGAACACTAGAGCATTGAGAGTTCCCTGATTGAGATTATTTTGATCATGTCTATTTTCCTTTTATCATCAACTTTGCTATTGATGGAGAACCAAACAGAGATGCTTGCCCCATCAGAGGAAGCTGGGGAAGGACAATCCGCGTTGTAAAACTCAACGACTACTCCCACATGGTTTTGGCCTTGAGGCAAAGGACACACACCCCAGGTACCGAACTCTCGATTTTCTTCAGCTTGAAAGCCTTAAGTTGACCAACCTAACCAGGTGTGCGGAGCCTTTGTGGGCCCCAGTCATGAACAGGTTCGCTGAGATACCCGAAACTCCCTTACAATGTCAGCCATGTTCTTGAATTGGGTCTAGAAGGTAGAATCGAATCTGATCCAATTTTATTTGGATCTTGGTCTGGATCTGGATATGATTGAATTTATAGATTTTGCATGGGTTAATGGGTTTAAGTGGGTCAAATGTGAGTGGATCAAGTTCTAAATGTACCCATTTTTAATCAGGTTTAACCCAACACAATTTGATTCAGGTTTGGGTTTGGGTTTGACTGATGTTATAAACCCATATGAGTTAATGGATCGGGCATAAACAGCTCTGGTTCTAATATGAATTAGGTTAGGATTCAGGTCTGTGTATGACTAATTGTAGATCTGTATGGGATAACGGGTTCCTGTTTAGGTCAGAACGATTGAAGCATGTACTCGATCACAAATTCCGTGTGGTCTTAACACTTGCCTTATTGTTATTATTATTTTTTATGATAAAAGTTGGGCTACTGCACAGTTGGCTTATGATGCACATATATCTTTCAATTATGAAATATCAACAACCTGAAAATTCAATAAGAAAACACAACCTATTCTTATTTGTAAATTAGTCTCCTAGGTGGCACATTTGTTGCAAGAAATCATGTTAATAATGAACTAAAACATTAATTTTGTTGCAAACTTTGAAGTTACATTAGGATTTTATTTCTTTATGGGCTAGGAAAGTTGTCAAACAATTTCTTTTGTGATAAACAACTATGCTAACCCAAAAAGAAATAAAATCTTCATAGAACTCAATTTTCAGCAAAATTAATGTTTTTAATTTATTATTAGGACATGATTTTAATTATTCGTTTGTCACAAAGTTGAAGTTGGGTATACTCTTTGTTATGACCCATAATATCACATTAGATCTAAATCTAGTGCCCAAGATCCAAACATCATCTCCATAGGTTAATGAGGGTTGACCAACACAGTGTCTGATGATGATGCGACAACTGATATAACTTCTCTAATAGTTGATAAGTCAAAAGTTCGGAGTTTCGATCATGAGAAAAAAAAATAGGACACATGTCAAACCTAGAGGCCAAGCTAATTAAGGGGTCCACCCAAGGGTGTGTCATGCTTGAGAGTCCTAAGAGACATCTCTTAATTTTAAAAAATTAATTAAAAATTAATTAGAGTTAATTAAGTTATCTAATTAATTATGAGAGAGTCTTTTAGTTGGTTTGATCTTGTTAGGAGTTCTAGTCTAGTTGGTATCTTTATGCAAGTAGGATTCAACCCAAGCTTTACATATATAATGAGATCTTGGGAAGCCATATTAGATAATGATTAATGAATTGCAGCTTTCTCCAAGGCGTAATCGTCTTCCTTTTTTTTTCTATCTAGCATCCTTACCCTCAGACGCCCTCTTTTCTCTCTACTCCCTCTTAGATGTCCCTACCTCCTTGACGTCTTCTTCTTTTCTCCCTCTCTAATCTCAAATGTCACTACAGTGTGGTAGTGGATCAACTTGAGCAAAGGGCCTAAGCCCTTCATATGTCTTTTTTTTTAAGACCCAAGAAGGTTGCAATGGACGCTAAAGCTATTCAAAAGCCTTTGTAGTCATGGTTTGTTGTACCATCATCTCTAAAGTCTAACTCAAGTACTTAGCCCTCTAAACCTCTAATATTAGTTGTTTAGATCTATAACCATACCCTAGGTTGCATTATTTTGTTTTTCATAGCCTTAGGACCAAAATCACATATAACTTGAAAAACCCTTTTTCATAATTTAACCTTCTCAACCTTCCAACAACCTATTTTACTATTCCCTAACCTATAGCAACCTATCCTAACCCTGACATATATCCCTCAGTAACCATCAAGTCTTTGGTTTGATTCATATCACATCTGAACTGAAATCATCTTCTGATTGGCCTCCGGAGCCCTATCCAGATAGTTAGATGAGTATTCAGATTTGCATTTTCTAACCACTATTGATTGTTCGGTTTGGAACCAAATGTGTATGAGCCACAATGATATACAATAGATGGTGAGGGAGTTGACTTCAAATCTAGAGTCAACATAACCACATAATTAGACATGGGGTCTTGTTCTATAAGGGACAAATCTATATTTTGCATGTACTTCAGAGTCTTCTGCATGAAGTACATGATACTCCTTATGCTGGACATGGAGGAGTGCCCAAGACATATCAATATCTGAAAGCATTGTCTTATTGGTCGAGTATGAAGGGCTGTCTGTGAGTATGTGCGAAAGTGTTTTGTATGTCAGGCGAACAAATACGAGGCTATCAAATTGCTCGGGTTGTTATAATCACTGCCTATTCTCGAGCAAGCCTCACATGACATATCTATGGATTTTGTTGAAGTCATACCTACATTTGAACGAAAGGAAGAGATTATGATAGTGGTGGATCACTTTTTGAAATATGAATACTTACCGAATTGGTTGCATGCAAGTTTGTTAGTTATGTGGTCAAGCTCCATGATTTGCCCAGGAGCATCATTAGTGAGCAAGACTCGATTTTCTTGAGTTAGTTCTGGACCTCCTACTTTTTCTTAAGTGGTACTAGGTTGAACTACAATACAACTCACCACCCACAGACATACAGATAGACAAAGATTATGATCTAGGTAGTTGAGACATATCCTTGGTGTTTTATGGGAAACTGCCCGAACAAATTGCTCCAGTTTCTTTCATGGGAAGAATATGTCATGAGTCATCAATCAGTCATCGATATTACTCCCTTTGAGGTACTATACGAGTTTCCACCACCATTGGTGATAGCCTATGAGCATGAGCGTTGCATCTCCCGAAGTTGATCGAGACCTGAGAATGCAGGATGAGATTCTCGCTATTTTAAGGAAAAATATTGGTAAGATCCAACAACATATGAACCAGATCTGTGATAGGGTCTGTACAAACATGTCATTCTAAGTAGGAGGCTGGGTTTGGTTGAAGAGAAATCCTAGAGCTAGAACACTCTCTTTTCCTAGGACTACCATAAGATTCTGCCAAAGTATTTTGATCCATACTGTATAGAAGAACAGGTTGAAAAGTTGCCTAGCCCTACCCAGTGAAGTGTGAAGACACCCTGTGTTCCATGTGTCCCGCCTTAAATCGTTGCATGGTAAGTAGCCTACAGTAGTATAAGCTCCCCATGACAAGCATCGAGAGCCCCAACTCACTAGCATTCTTAAGACCAAGAGACTCCACAAGTATAAACGTATATTGAAAAAACATCTTATAGAGTGGGATAACAGGAGCAAATATACTGCTACATAGGAATGAGAGTTTGATATGAAGAAGTAGATTTTAGGCTTTTGACCTTGGGGATAAGGTACATCAGAGTGTGGTGGATCTATTACAGTCTAGAATATCATAGTAGATCCAAATCTACTGTCCAAGATCTAGAAATAAAATCTTCATAGAACTCAAATTTTCTAGCAAAATTAATGTTTTTAATTTATTATTAGGACATGATTTTAATCATTCATTTGTCACAAGGTTGTTATTCTCCATCATCATAAACATAAAGAAAAAATAATGAATGATGTGGATGGGCGAACAAAAATAGGTTTTTTCATCTTTACAAAATGAAAAGAAAGGGGAGTAATCACTTATGGCCTGTTCATCTAAAAAAAATTCTTTTGTAGCTAATCACTTATTAAGTAAAATTGAGAAGCTCAACGTGGAGGAGGAAAAAAGGATAATAGTAACTTGGTCCAAAGTTGAGTACACTCCTTGTTATGGTCCAGAATAACACAATAGATCTAAATCCCAAGGGTGTCATACTATAGAGTCCTAGAAGGCATCCCTTAACTATAAAAGATTAATTAAAAATTAATTAGAGTTAACTAAGTTAATTAATTAATTATGAGAGAGCCTTTTGATTGGTTTGTTCTTGTTAGAAGTCCTTGGCTATGAAAGAGTCCTAGTCTAGTTGGTCTCTTTATGTAAGTAGTAATCAACCAAAGCTTCACATATATAATGAGGTCTTGAAAAGCAATATTAGATAAGGATTAATGAATTGTAGTTTTCTCCAAATCCTAGTCGCCTTTCTTTCCTTTTTTTTCTCTAGCATCCTTACCCTCTAACGCCCTCTTTTTTTTCTCTTTCCTCTTGGATGTCTCTACCTCCTTGACGTCTTCTTCTTTTTTCCGTCTCTAATCTCACATGTTACTATGGTGTGGTGATAGACCAACTTGAGAAAAGGTCCCAAGCCTTTTACATGTTTCCTTTCAAAGATCCAAGAAGGCTACAATGCTTGGTAAAGCTATTCAGAAGTTTCTGTAGTTGTGGTTTTGTTGTACCACCCTCTCTAAAGTCCAACTCAAGTACTCATCCCTCTAAACCTCTGATATTAGTTTTCTAGATCTATAACCATACCCTAGGTTGCATTATTTTATTTTTCATAGCTTTAAGATCAAAATCACATCTAACCTGAAAAACTCTTTTTCACAATTTGACCTTCCTAGCCTTCCAATGACCTATTTTACTGTTTCTTGACCTATAACAGACTATCATAACCTTGGCACACATTCCTAAGTAATCATAAAGACTTTGGTCCATTCATATCATATTTGAATTGAAACCATCTCCTGATTGACCACCAGGGCCCTATCCAAACAATATGAGGAGTATTCAGGTTTGCACTTTCTCATCACTATTGATTGTTCGGTTTGGAACCAAATGTGTAAGGGTCACAATGTTATATAATAGATGGTGAGAGAGTTGACTTCAAATCTAGAGAGTCAACATAACTACACAATTAGAGGTGGGGTCCTATTTTATAAGGGACAAATCTATATTTCATATGAAAGTGATGTACTCTGTAGTCTTTTGCATGAAGTTTATGATACTCCTTATGTTGAACATGGAGGAGTGTCCAAGACATATCAATAGTTGAAAGCATTATTTTATTGGTTGGGTATGAAGGGCTATATCTACGAAAGTGTTTGGTATGTCAGGTGAACAAATATGAGGCTATAAAACTACTCAGGTTGTTACAATCACTGCCTATTCCTAAGCGAGCCTGACAGGACAATCACCTGCATGTGAGCGATAGAAAGTGATTATGATAGTGGTGGATCATTTTTTGAAATATGAATACTTCATCCCACTACCTAGTGAGTACTCCGCCGAGTTGGTTGCATGCCAGTTTGTTAGTCATGTGATAAAGCTTCACGGTTTGCCCAGAAGCATCGTTAGTGACTGAGACTTAATTTTCTTGAGTTAGTTTTGGACCTCCTACTTTGTCTTAAGTGATACTAGGTTGAACTACAATACAACTCACCACCTACAAACATACAAAGATTATGATCAAGGCAGTTGAGACATATCTCTGGTGTTTGTGGGGGAGCACCCGAACAAATTGCTCCAGTTTCTTATGTGGGCATAATATGCCATGAGTCATTCATCCGTCATTGATATTACTCCCTTTGAGGCACTATACGGGTTTCTACCACCATTGGTTATCAGCCTATGAGTATGAGTGTTGCATCTCTCAAACTTGATCGAGACCTGAGAACGCAGGATGAGATTCACACTACCTTAAGGCAAAATATTGGCAAGATCCAACAACATATGAACCAAATCTATGATAGGGGTACTATAAACAGGTCATTCCAGGTAGGAGACTAGGTTTGGTTGAAGAGGAAGCCTAGAGCTAGAACACCCTCTTTGCCCAGGACTACCATAAGCTTCAGGCAAAGTATTTCAAGCCATACCGTATAAAAGAAAGGGTTGGAAAGTTAGCCTATTGCTTAGCCCTGCCTAGTGAAGCGTGAAGACACCCTATCTTCCATGTGTCCTACCTTAAGTCGTTCTATGGTGAGCCGCTTGCAATAGTATAAGCTCCCCATGACAAGAACCAAGAGCCCCAACTCACTAGCATTTTGAAGACCAAGAGACTCCACAAATGAACGTATATTGTGAAAACAACTTATAGAGTGGGACAACAGGGGCAAAGATATTGTTACATGGGAATGAGAGTTTGATATGAAGAAGTGGTTTCTTAGCTTTGTACCTTGGGAGAAAGGTACATCAGAGCATGGTGTGTCTGTTACAGTATAGAATATCACAGTAGATCCATATTCAATGTCCAAGATCTAGAAACCACCTCCAGAGGTTAATGAGGGTCGGCTGACATAATGTAGATCCTAAGATGATGATGTGGTAGTGGACATGGCTTCTCTAATAGTTGACAAGTCAAAGATTCAGAGTCTCAATCAGGAGCAAAAGAAACAGTATACATGTCAAGCCTAGATGTCAAGCCAATTAAGAAGTGGGTCCACCTAGGGGGCGTGCTATGCTAGAGACTCATAGGGGACGTCCCCTAGTTTTATAATATTAATTAAAGTTAATTGTGTTAGTTAATTAATTATGAGAGAGTCTTTTAGTTGATTTGTTCTTGTGAGAAGTACTTGATTATGAAGGAGTCTTAGTTTTGTTGGTCTCTTTATGCAAGTAGGACTTAACCCAAGCTCCACATATATAAGGAGGTCTTGGAAAGCCATATTAGATAATGATTAATGAATTACAGTTTCTTCTAAAGCTTAGTCGTTCATCTTTCTTTCTTTCTGACATCCTTACCTTTTGACACCCTCTTTTCTCTCTTCTCCCTCTTGAATGTTCCTACTTCCTTGACGTCTTCTTCTCTTCTCCTTCTCCGATATCACCTGACACTACAGTGTGGCTGTTAGGGATGGCAGTGGGGTGGGGCGGGGCAGGGGACAAGGTCTCCACCCCCACCCTGCCTCAAGATTAGAACCTCCATCCCCGCCTCCATTCCCGCATGGGGATGGATTTTAACCTCCACCCCCGCCTTCATCCATGTTTCATGTCCTCCATCCCCGGTTCAAATGGGGATGAGGCAAGGCGGGGCTATTGCGGGGAAAAGTGGCGGGAACGGGGATGAGTCAGATATGAGGCGGGGATCGTGGCGGGGAGGGGCGTGGAGGGGTGGGGAAAAGTGTACGTCCATCCCCGCCTCCATCCCTGAACGAGGATGGATTTTAACCTTCGTCCCCGCCTCCATCCCCGTTTCATACCCTTCATCCTCGGTCCAAACGGGGTGGGCCCCCGCTTTCCCCTAGTCCACTGCCATCCCTAGTGGCGGTGGACCAGTTTGAGCAAAGGGTCCATGCCCTTCATATGTTTCCTTTCAGAGATCTAAGAAAGCTACACTGTCCGAAAAGGCTATTTGGAAGCAGCCACCATCTTCGAAGCGTAACATAGGTACTCAACCATCTAAACTTTTGATATTAGTTTTCTAGATCTGTAATCAGACCCTATGTTGCATTTTCTTGCTTTCCACAGGCTTAGAACCAAAACTACATTGTTTGACATTCTCAACCTTTTAACCACCTATTTTGTTGTTTCCTAACCTATAACAGTATATCCTAACAATAACATAGGTCTCTAGGTGATCAGTAAACCCTTGGTTCAGTCCATAGTAGATCTGAATCGAAACCCTTTCTCGATTGGCCTATAGAGCCATTTTTAACCAACTCAATTTTCCTGTTTTTGTAGGCTTTTTTCCAAAACCTACCAAAACCTTCACTATGGTTACCCTTAGACTACTGCCCTATCGTGTTCAGTAGGAATCTATACCCCAGACACTTTCAACCCAACCTCAGGTTCAATCCTCTCACTTTTGTCGGGCTCAAACTAGAATACTTGTTTGTTGCTAGCCGGAACTCTTTTCTGGTCTAGACTCGAAACCAATCCAAGCAAACCTTGATGAGGGTGCAACATCCTTCGTGGGTGGAGCTGACCTCAAGGGTTTTACCAACCTATGTTTTTTTTTATTTTTTCCTTGGCATGGCAAAAGAAAGAAAAGGGGGAAATTGATTGGGTTAATAATGTTAATGATGTGACAAATCAGGCACGCAAATGGTCTTGTATAAAAATAGGTCTGGCATGAAACATATTCAACTATAAAAGTTCAAGTATAAATCAGGTTGGGTATGAAACGGGTTCGGGTTTGGGTTGGTAGGGAGAAGATTAAATAGAACCGCATGGGTTCAACATAAAAAGGAGCAGATTAACTACGAACTTTGTTATACTTAATAATCGACCTGTTTTTAGTTAGGGTCAGACCATGGGTCTATCAAGATCAAGTCGGATAAGGTTGTAACCCCGATCTCCAGTAGTGAGTTTTTTCAATGTATTGTGCCTCTTGCAGCTGTTTACTTAGGTGTCTTAGGCTCTGTTTGGAAACTAACAGTCCGAGGCAACTGTGGATACAAGCATGGGAATACTCATAGCAAAGGTGATACAAGGACGGCAAGGATGAACAATGACAACGTCCTATAAGGAGTACGGCTTATACTCCCAAAGGACCATTGCAGTGGACCTGTTGGAAACATGAACTCTGTCCTAATGTTGTTAATATAGTGAACCGGTTTCTCAAAAAAACCTTCTGAATCGAAGGGACTCGAATCCTTTGTGAATCAGTACTTTTCACCATTGGCTAACGTGTCATTAAACAATAAAAATATATTTAAAAATGTTTAACAAAAATTTAATCCTCTTGAAAAATATTAAAAAATACTAGTTGAATCGATCCTGAATGCGGCCGCTTTTGAATTGACTTTGGGCAGATTCAATTTGAATCGGAATCGGCAGGCAGTTTCAGGTCGATTCTGACAACTTTTCTCTGTCCAAACATACGTGCCAAAAGAGCTGTCAGATAAACATCAGATATTCACGTTAAGAATTGGTTGATCAGTAAATATTTATTCAATGATCAAGAGACTGAACTGAGGGCAGGAAAGGATACAAGGTCAGGATCTGTTGCATTATTATCCCTGCTTAAACTTTTTGTTCATCAGCATTAATCTTATTGAAAGGAAACATCAGTAAGATGTGTCAGTGTGTTCATATGGCCCTTTTTTCTTGAAGCATATGGACATACTCCTACTGCGCAAGCTGATTGAAATGATCGGTTGCTAATCAAGATCATTAGTGCTTCTCCTTGGAGGCAGCTGCATGCTTACTATATCTTCCCTGGGGAGTGCATAAGTTTGTCTGTTCATTACAGTTTCGGTACCAGGTGTTGTGGCTTCAACTGGCAACAAATATGTCACTTCTTTATCTTTTCGGAAAACCAAGTAAAGAACCCCGGCTAAATAGACCAACATGCCAGCAAAACCCAAGATTCCAAGAAATACAGCTGCCACAGTCTGAAGTTCGCTATGAAGGAGCAACTTGATGAAACCGGTGATTAAATAGTAGATATTGATGACCATGATTGCAGAACTTATTATCCATGTTATGCCCATGATCTGCAGTTGAAAGCACGAGTGAAACTTCTTTAGTCACATGCATGTATAACCCACTGAACAAGCATTGAGAGTGACAACGTGAAAGTGCTATATATGATACACAATTTCCATCCGTAGTATAAGACACCAAAAATAAACTAGAGCCTGCCAGATACATGATTGGCACATATGAAGCTGCGAAGACTGACATGCGGCTGTCATGGTAATTAATTGCACACACGACAGACTCAAAAGAAGTCACAGTAGGAAACAAAGTATGAAACAGAGCCTGCTGGATCATAGAGACAGGTCATATGTGAATCCTTTGACCTGGTGCTTTGATCTTATGCCACATTTGTTTGACCCTGGCAATCTGCTGAACTATTTCGGAAAACAAGTAGCGGATGTTAGATAAATTGTAAAAGCAAGAATGCATGAATGACGGTTTTTATTAAGTCATCTTGAGGATGGACCCTTGCCAATGGTGGTGTCATTTTTTCTTTTCTCATTTCCAGGCCAGAAAAGGAACAGTTGCAAATATGTAAAAAAAAATGCTGAGTCATATATTTTTGTCATCAGAGGGCCCCAATATGAAATCAAGTTAAAGAGTATTTGGAAATGGTGGTTAATGTCTGCCTGGTGGACTGTTTGGCTCAGAAAAAATTCTCGGATCTTCAGCTATGTTACTGCGACACGGCACTTAGGGTGCCGTACCCGTGTCGACATGGGTACTGGTACCTGGAATTGTAGATATATAATATATATTTTTCAGTATATATTTAGCTGTGTTTCCGTACCCACTTTTTTTGGAATTGCCGTGTCGTACCCTTACCCGCAACAGTACACAGGTGACATAGGTCTTCAGGTATGTCCACTCAAATTTATTAGCTATCCATCAGAAAATTCAGGAAAATATTTATGTTTGTGCTAAATCCGCCTGGTTTGATGCTTGCATAGATTGGATGGGTTCTCATAGAATAGGATACACTTTCAACTCTCTTCATATCCCCTGCTTTAACGAAAAAAAAATGGAAAAAAGCAGGGAATGGGTACCAATGACATTCCCATGAAGCACAAATTTCATTTGGTAAGATAGGTGTAACATGGTTGGACTATTGAACAAGATCTTGCCTCAAAAAATGCCTAATGAATAATAGGACCTGAATGCCTATAGATAAGAATAATGGGATTATCTAAAAATAAGTATTCAGGTACTAAACTCTTCATTCATACCATAAAAGTTCAGAACTGTCATATGGATGCGGGTACGAGTACGGCGGGTACGAGTACGGAGGCTACGACATGGCAATTTAAAAAAATGAGGGTACGGGGACACAGCTATATATATAAAGAAAGAGAGGGTTTGGATATGGATCTATATTAAGATCTATATCCAAATCTACCTTAGGGGAAGGGCATAGCCCTTCTCTCTCTCTCTCTCTCTCTCTCTCTCTCTCTCTCTCTCTCTCTCTCTCGATGCAGCGAGAAGAAGAAAAAAAAAGTGGAGGTAGGTTCTCTCTCTCTCTCTCTCTCTGCCGAGGGTGAGAAGGAGAGGGTTTTGAGTCTCCCTCTTTCTTTTTCTTCTTCTTCCTCCTCCTCTTCCTTCTTCTTCTTCCCTGTCTTTCACTAGAGAAACAAAAAAGAAAGAAAAAGTTGGGTTGGGTCAGGGTTGGACCCGACCCAGACCAGCATGTACCCATGCTGCGTCAGGTACCAGCACTGGCGTCGACATGGGTACGGCTGCCAATATGGCGTGTCTATGTGACAGGTTCGGAAGAAAGTTGTGGAACAATGTCTTAAAAGAGCACTATTTTGGCTTCAAGCAAAGACAATAAGAAAATTATTTCCCTACAAAGGAGGCCTATCAAATTTAGGAAATGAAAGAAAAATTCACATATAATCTAAAATAGGTTGCTAAGGTAATTAATCTGGTGAACAATTAGAAGAAAAGAATCCCAAATAGTTTTAATCAAATTAACAAAATCAATAGTACAAAAACAAATAGTGGAGAGACAAGTACTTTTCCAATAAAGGTTGAATTACATCAAGGATCTTCATTAAGCCCATACTTGTTTGTACTCCTTATAGATGAAGTGGCATCATTTATATAAGAAAGAACATTTGCAGGTGACTGTAATTTTTTTTTTAATAACAAAGCTAGGGGATGGATCCTAATGGGATTTAAACAAAATACTTCAGTGTAGCTTGTGACTAGTACAGCCATCTTATTTGCCAGCAAATGATAGAGTACCTACTAATCAAACTAGACTAGATGCAAACGAGCAAGAATTATGGACAAATACTTTGAAAGGCATCAAATTCTAAGGGTCGATACAACTAAAACAGTATATATGGAGTGCATGATTGGTGTGAAGGCTAATAAGAAAGATGTTATAATTAAAATACCGTGTTATACAGCACAAAAACGGCTTGTCTTAAAAAAAACAATGGCTTTTAAATGAAGAAGCATGTCCATTGTCAATAATAAATACTGGATATGACGCCACAGAATAAGATTAAAAACACAGAAATTAATGATAAAATATCTTACCAACTTGGAGTTCACATGTGGCCCCATCTTTGTCTTGCTGCTTGTAAACTTAAGGAGTGGAACAAGAGCAAATGGCAGCTCAAAGGACAAAATCATCTGTGTGGGAAATATTTACAAAGATGAAATTAAAACAGCATGTAAATTCTGCTCTTGCAACCAGCTAAAACAGCAATAAAACATTTGCTTCAAAATAGTTCAATATCATTTGCAATGGCATGCAGTTAAACTCAGAACATATCCTAGTAAATTAGAAACAAATGTTCATCAGAAATTCTGCTTATTAAGTACCCACTGAACTACACTATGAGCTCCTTCAGCACAAAGATTAGGTCCCATTGGACCAATATCAAGGTTTACACTATACATTGGATATTACATTCCATATGAGAAGTCGAATAATAGTTAATTTTCAACTTGCATCTAAAACAACAAAACAAATTGGTCTTGCAAAGTCATCTTCATTGAGAAATATAGTTGTTACAAAGGACCAACATGTTGGGGATGCTCAATGCATTTTTTTCCCAACTTGAAGGATAACAATAGAAAAATAGGTTCTCTCTCTGCTTTTGTTCAGTCATATTTGGAGCCTTTTTTCATAACAAAGAACTGTGCAAAAATAAAGGTTTTAAAATCAATCGAAAAATGCAGATTATCTTTTCATTGTATTTTGATCATTAGTGATTTACATGAAATGTGAATATTTAACTACACAAATTGGACACTTCATGCCCAAGACACCTAAAGGTGTCCTAACTAGATAATTCATATCCAAGTCATTGGACACTTTTGCATCCAACACATAAAAGTGCCATAAACTAGACACTTTGTGTCCAAGATAGTCGACACTCTATGTCACAGGGATTCGGCTAGGAGGGTGCCGCACCCGCATCGACGCGACTCGACGCGGGTGCGGGTGCCGCACCGGGTGCGGTCAACTCGATCCTGGGTGCGTTGACCGCACCCAGGATCATTAATGTCCATTTTTTTAAAAAAAAAAATTTGCCCAAATGGGCTTCGGAATTTTTTTTAAAAAACTTTATGCTAGTCTGTCAGCTGCTGACAGACTAGCATAAAGTAAGTTTTTCACGCACAGCTGCTGACAGCAGCTGACAGCTGCAAAGTTTAAAAAAAAAAACCCGCCTATTCCCCAACCCCCTTTATATATATATATATATATATATATATATATATATATATATATATATATATATATATATATATATATATATATATATATATATATTACTTATTACATTTTTGCCCCTGCCGCACCCCCGCACCCGGGTTTTTTGGAAGTGCCGAATCCCCGCACCCGCACCCGCACCCGCACCCGCACCCGCACCCATGTGACATAGTTGACACTTCATGTCCTAAGCTGGTATTGTGTCCAAGACACCTAAAAGTGTCAAATACAAGGTGTCTACCATTTTTGGACATTTATACCTCAGAAACTTCCATGTCGGTGGTGTATCCAGTTGTGTTTGTGTACATGTAGGTGCCCAGCCATGTCCAAACACTGACACCTCAATCATCAAAAGGTTTCTAGGTAACATAGTTCATATATAATGGAAGCTTTCCTATTAGAAAAAGAAATAAGTTTCAGCTTTACCCTGATATTTTTCTGCAGATGACTACTTGCTTTCAGAAACATGGTCACATCTCAAAGGAAATGGCTACGCTTCTTATGGAAGTACATCTTTTGCACTCATATTCTGATAATTTAATCACTATTACTTTCCTTAAAGTGGACCAGGAACCCCTATCCTCCTATATGTGAAATTGGATGCATCACTCCACCAAAAGAATACTGCATTAATGAACTTCTAATTGAAGAGGAACAGATTTCTTAGTCGTTTTCCCTTAAGAAAACAAGTTCCGTTCTTACTATAAAGAAAATGGAAGCCACCAACAAGATCCACCACAATGCTAAAGTGAACACAAAAGGCCACAAATGGGCTCACTCACAAAACACACCAAAAAGCTAGAAATGGGCTTTATCAGAAAACCCACGCAAGGGGAAAGACAAGAAGCTTAAAAATAAATAATATTTTATCGATAACCTTCATGCAAGAAGCATTACATTTGGGAGGGGTTTCGACCCCTATATATACACAAACATAAGATGCTCCAAGAGAGTCGTTGGACCCTCTCTCAATAGAGTTGTTGGGCCTCCCAAGGACTCTTGTTGACTAGTCAACAAGTATTGACTATTTCAAATAAGACCAAAAAAATAAAAAACTAACCTAACTATTCTAACCTAGTCACTAACCTAGTTACAAGAAAAATATATTTATATAAATATATATATTTATAATTTTTAATGCTCTCCCTCAAACTTACGATACAATAACCGAAAGTTTGTCGAATAAGAAGTGAAAACGGGAAGCAACGAGAGGTTTAGTGAAAAAATCTGCTAATTGGTATTCTAATGTAACATAAGGCAGATCAATGATCTCATGTAGATACTTCTCTCGGACATAGTAGCAATCCATTTTGATATGTTTAGTACATTCATGAAAAGTACGATTGCTGACAATGTAGATCGCAATCTTTTTGTCACAACACATACAGAAGGCTCCTATCACTTGAACTCCCATATCAACCAACAACCTTCTGAGCTAGACTACCTCTATCGTTGTAGTTGCCATGGCGCGATATTCAGCCTCAATTGATGAAAGTGAAACCTTCTGTTGCTTCTTGCACTGTCATGAAATCAGAGATTCACTCAAGAAAACACAAAAACCCGTTGTTGAGTGTCTGTAATTGAGATCACCTCCTTAGTTAGCATCAATATAAGCAATTAAATCTAAAGAAGATGAAACAGATAGAAAGAGGCATCAAGAAAGAGAAGTCTTAATATATCTAATAATACACAAAACGGCTCCCATATGAATAGAAGTGGGAGCGTGCTGAAATTAATTAGTTGTGTATACAACGTATGTTATGTCAGGTCTAGTAATTGAAAGGTGGGAGAGTGCTCCAATAAGTTGTCTTTAAGAAATAGGATCTTTGAGAGGTTCTCCATCATCAATTCACATTTTGGTGTTAGCAATCTCAGAAGTGTCAACTTTCTTATCATCTGTGATACCAGACCTGGAGACGATGTCAAAAGCAAATTTAGACTGAGATAATAAATATCCTCTAAGAGAGTAAGCAATTTTAATTCCTAAGAAATATTTTAAGAAGCCTAAATCAGTCATTTTAAAATATTTTTTAAGAATTTTTTAAATATTTTCAACTCCCTGTTTATCTCCTCCGGTAATGATATTGTCGTCCACATAGAGAATAATAATAATAATATCTAAATAAAAAATCTTAACAAACAGTGCAGTGTCAGTCAAACAAGTTCTAAATCCAATATCAAGCATAACTCAACTAAACCGGTCATACCAAGCCTTTGAGGCTTGTTTAAGTCCATAGAGAGCCTTTAGCAAACGAAAAGCTTTACCCTTAGGAACACTTATCTCCATATAAATTTCTTCAACTAGGTTTTCATTAAGAAAAATATTTTTAACATCCATTTGAAATATAGTCATTTTCGAACAAAGGCTAATGCTACTAGAGTTTGAACAGTGGTCATTCAAGCGACTAGGACAAAGGTTGCCTCGTAATCTATATCATATTCTTGAGAATATCCCTTAGCAACTAATCTGGTTTTATATCTTTTAAGAGTTCTATCACTTTTGTTTTAATTTTGTATACCCAAGGTTTCTTCTCTTTTGAAATATCTTGAATGGTCCAAGTATTAGCCTTTTCTAAAGCTTCTAACTCTATTCTCATGGTTTCTACCCATTTAGAATATTATTTAGCTTGAGTATAGGTTGAAGGTTTTACATATAAATAGATTAATGTAATGAATGCCTTGTATTTTGGAGAAAAAGAATCATAAGATACAAACTTTCTAAGTGGTTTGAAAATCCTAGATGACCTTCTAGTATGAACTTCAGGCAGTTCAGCATATTTCTCCAGTGCACATGGTTGGTTAAGGTCTCTACGCCTAGAATATTGTAAATAATTTTTGTTTCTATGAGGTTGCTCTTCGGTAATTATATCATCATGACCATTATAAAAAACACATTCATCAATTATATCAAGACCACTATCGAAATCACATTCATAATCACATTTTTCATGACTTGAACTTAAATCAAATAAAAAGGAATACTCATCTACTTCCTTCCCTTTTTCAAAGTAAAAAAAAATCTTTTTCTAAGGTCATATTACGTGAGACATAATTTTTTATTTTTAGGATCAAAGCACCTATAGCCTTTTTGGTTATCTACATAACCCAAGAAGGTACAAGGAATGACACGAGATGAGAGTATATCATTTTTGTTAGTAAAAACAGAACATTTGCACCTAAAAATTCTTAGTCTATCATAATCAGGAGATACTTTAAAGAGTTTTTCAACTGATATTATATTTTGTAAAGAAGAAGAAGGCATTCAATTGATGATGAGATACATAGCAATTAGGGCTGCTTCAACCCAAAATTCTTTTAGCACTTAATTTATTATTAGTAGAGTTCTGGTTGTTTCCATAATATGTCTGTGTTTTCGTTCAACCAAACCATTTTGTTGTGGTGTACGAGGGCAAGATCTTTGATGTGTCATACCATGCAAATTTAGATAATCTTTAAATTCCTTTAATAAAAATTCTCTCCATGAATCTGTGCGAAAAATAAAAATATCCTTTTCAAACTTATTTTTGACCAAGTTGTGAAATATTTAAAAATGTGAGAAGACCTCATATTTATGTTTGAGAAAGTAGATCCAAGTATACCTAAAAAAACCATAAACAAAAATCACATAGTATGCATATCCACCCTTTGATATAACTGGTGCTGGCCCCCAAACATATGAATGTATTAGCTCAAGCGATCTGGAAGAAAAGAAAGTTCTTTATAAAATGGTAATCTCTTTATTTTTCTAAGAATACAATCTTTACACAAAATTTTCAGAGTAGCAAAATTTTTTCAAATTTGAAAAATGTTGAATTTTGGATACATTAGGATGACCAAGTCGTTTGTGTCATATATCAAATTCTAATTTTTTAACATTATAACAAAAGGCATCCTTGGGTATTTCCAAAAAATCCATGTAATAGAGACCACCTTCCCTATGGCCTTCCCCAATCAGCTTCCTTGACTGGCGATCCTGTACCCAACATCCATCAAAAGAGACATTATATCTATGGTCAGATATTTGTGCAGCTGATAAGAGATTTAAATTTAATTTGGGAATATATCTAACTTTTGGAATGGTAAATTTTTTAGAGTTTTGTAAAAAAAATTCAAAATTATCTATTTCTTCTATTTCAAGAGATATACCATCAACTGTAAAAGCATTTGACATGCTTGAGTTGATATGACATTCACATAAAATTTTACTATTAGGGGTCATATAAAAGGAAGCACTAGAATCAAGAAGCCAAGGAGTTTTACCGGGATCAGAGAAGGATGAAACTACTGCTCCAGTTGAGGCTTCATTTGAAGAAGATACCCCTTTGTGAAGTGGTTGGAGAATCTCCATAAGTTGTGCCATTGATATGGGTGCATTATTAGTTTCTTGTGAAGAGCCAACTGAAGTCACCTTCTTTTTTTCCCTTCTTCCAAACTTTGGACATTGAGGCTTAGTGTGCCCGAGTTCATGACAGTTATAACAAATAAAATTTTTTGTCATAATCATTGCCTTGTTTCCAATAAAGCTTGTTATCATGCTCATTTCCTTGCTTCCAATGAGGTGGTTTGTAGGGGCGCATATAGTTTTCTGGTCTAGAGACGGCCAAAACTGAGTCATCTTTATTTTTCAAAAAGTGCACTTTTAACCTATTCTCATCCATACTCAATTCTTCAATAGTGTCAATAATAGAGGGTACTTTTTCTCTATGAAGAAGAGTGGATTTGGTGCTTTCAAACTCCGGTCTCAAGCCATTTATAAATTTATAGAAATGTTCTGCATCAAGTTGCTTTTATCGGAGCTCTATATCTTTTGTGCAATGCCACTTAGGCTCAAGAATAGATAATTTTTCTCAAAGTTCAGACAATTCATTGTAGTATTCCCTAATACTTTTGTTTTTTTGAGTCATTGTCCGAACTTTATTTTGAATGCACACATGAGCAATATCCTTAAGAGAATACATATTCTTAAGGTATTCCCAAGCTTTGTTAGCATGCTCAAATTTTGAGAGACTAAAACATTTTTTAATATCAACGCTATTGATTAACCAAGACATGATCTTGGCATACCCCAATCTCCACTCTTTCTACTTTTTTTCATAAGTGGCTAGAGCCTTAGTCTTTTCCCCATCTGCAAGAGGCACCTCTTTTTCGTTCTCTATACCTTTGTGAGGACTAGTTTAGGCTTCGGATCGGAAAAATCAATTAATCCTCACAATCATTTTCCCCATATGTGGTGCTTAATTATTAAAGACCACATTACGAAATTAGGATCATTGAGTTTCATGGGTACGATGGTGACTTTCTCATTGTCATCCATCCTTGCAAAGTAGAGAGAAAGACAAGAAAAGAAAAAAAAAACAATAGTAGATGAGAAAGGAGATAGTAGTAGTATGAGCACACCACCACGAGCACTTAAATCACCAAAAAATTATTTCTTTCTCACACGAGCACGAAAAACGAGGCAATACGCAATCCTCAAGAGTCAAGAGCGAACCTTGCTTTGATACCATGTAAAGAAAATAGAAGCTACTAACAAGATCCACCACAATGCTAAAGTGAACACAAAAAGCCACAAATGGGCTTTCTCACAAAACCCACACAAGGGGCAAGACAAGAAAATTAAAAATAAATAATATTTTATTGATAACCTTCATGCAAGAAGCATTACATTTGAGAGGGGTTTCAACCCCTATATATACACAAACATGAGAGGCTCCAAGAGAGTCGTTGGGAGGGTCCAACGTCTCTCAATAGAGCTATTGGGCCTCCCAACGACTCTCTTGTTGACTAGTCAATAAGTGTTGACTAGTTCAAACAAGACCAAAAAAATAAAAAACTAACCTAACTATTCTAACCTAGTTACTAGCCTAGTTACTAACCTAGTTACAAGCAAAATATATTTATATAAATATACATAATAATATATATAAATATATATATTTACAAATTTTAACACTTACCTCCACCATTTTCCTATTCTCCTGAGAGAATAGAACTATCAGAATGCAAGTTATTTTCAATGAAGTATCACTAGGTATATTTCTGTTGTTAAAGGAAACCGGTAGCAGCATTATCAGTCATGCATTTTAAAAACAAAAAGTACAAACAAAAATAAAAGAACAGTTTGAAGGTGTGTTCAAGAAGTGGAAAGAGAACAATGAATATGTGCCCATAAGAATTCATGACACAAACAAACATGTCAACCTGATCCATACGTAACAATGAAAAGTATAGTTTTAGTTTTGCTAGATATGGATAGCATGTGTATGCAGATATGCAGAGTACCACATTATCAAAGGATTACTTTTTTGTGAATGTGAGCATGTACGTGCATGAGTGGGTATGAGCACATGTCTAACAGGTGTTGCAACCCAAGAATCTCGCTGCAGCTCACTGCCCCTAATTTCAGCATGCATGCTTTGATATGTTTTCAAATTTAACATGGTCCAAAAATCATTAGTTCTTTCATCAATTATTGGAATCAAATGAAAATCTTAGTCCAATGAAGTTAAGTGTGAGGTGGAACATTTGGTACATATATTGGCTAGAGAAAGAACAAAAATAGTTGAATGCAACAAGAATATAATACCGATGCAATTATAATCAATTTCCCAGCCCCTGCTGAACCACCAATTATGGCAACAATAAGACTTGGGATGATAGCCAAGCTTCTGGTTAAAAAGTTCCTTATCCATGGCCTTAGGCGTAAATCCAGAAAGCCCTGCAACAATGGTCCAAAAAGTCAAAGTGTACTTCAAATATCTATATTAACAATAAGCAATTTGCAACAAGTCAAGCCAATAGGTCTAAAACAGTGAATGTTAAGCTTTATTCCTGTAAACATTCATTCCGGGCAGATCACAGTTGAGCAATCATAATAATATGCAATGCTGTTTGTATAGACCAAAACTTTTACCATTTGAATCTGAAAACCACAGGAAACCAATACCATGGAATGGCACCGTGTGCTATGAGGACCTGCATGGGTGAAATACCTACAAATGCTAGGAAAGCAGCAGTAATGGTGTCAATGTAAAGATCCTGTTACTAAAATATCACAATCAACAAGAACTAAGTCGAACTCAATAGAAGCTTACAGACTGCATCATCAGTTAACTAGTCTTAGGTGTGCACTGTGCAGAGTATTATCTACCTGCTTTGAGATCACGAAAAGGTACGAATCATCAAACATACCAAAGGGCATCAAAACTTTCCACATACTGCTAATATATCTAGTTCAACATTTAAAACTTCAGAGGGAAACTATGACAATCCAATGAAACTGAAGGATAACTTTCACCGGAATATCAGAAGAATGTATGTTTAGCTTAAGTGAATATAATCACTTGTTCCAAGGTAAAAAATGTCCAATGTTCTCCTGAATATCAGCTAATACATATCAACAGCAAGTACACATTCATGACAGAGTCACAGACAAGTACCAAAATCCCAGCACTTAGAGAAGTTGTATGTCAAGGAAATTTATTATAAAAATCCCTTTATAAATGCCAAGCCAGAAGATGAGCAATGAAAAGAAAATGTTTAGGTGAATTTTACCTGCATGACATACTGTCCTGCATAGGTTCCTGTTATGGTGGAACTCTGACCAGATGCCAACAAAGCAATTGCAAAGAACTTGGAACTCCAACTCCCCAGAACATTCTGAAAATTAACATATAATCTTAATTTGCTAACAGAAAAAAACATAGATAAAGAAAATATCACATAGAAGAAAAACATGAAGTAAAGTTTATTCTTTTGTAGCAAAATCCAGAAAACTGGATAACTTGGGAGATAAAAAGATGAGTACAACAAAAAGGGTTACATAATCCATAGAAAGCTATTCACACAGACTCTTCAAAAAGGTCAAAACACCCGTGTAGACCCAGTTCGACACTGTGTGGAACCCGACATGGCTGAGTCAACAGGTGTCGTGTGGTCAACCCACACCTGACCATTTTGATCTAACTTTGGACTCAGTCAACTCTCACCAAGTTGGAATTTATCCAAGTTGATTTAACTTCTAGTTATAAATTAATAACTATATAACATTCAAATTGTTTTTAGTTCATTTGTATAATTCTAAATGCATTATATAGAGAGATGTGAGGCAAGGAACCCCCTAGTGAAAAAATGTAATACTTTTATTTCTCATTTTTTTTGCACATCTGACCCTTTAGATGTGATCTACATATTGTTAAAATGTACATGTATAATGTATATATATGTGTGTGTATCTATATATATACATATCTCAATATGTATATATGTATACGTATATACATATGTATTTTTGTATACATATATATATATATAATATTTAACTCTTTTACCTTTCTTTCTTTTTTCTTTCTTTATTTTCCTTTTTTTGTCTTGGTCAACCAATGTTGATTAGCCATTGGAGCTAGCTTGCCGTTGGACCAATGGCTATAATGGGCTCTCCTTTGAGCCCATTTTGTCGGTCTTTTTGTGTACATAAAGGGGATGAATCCCCCCATTTATGTAATGCATTTTAAGCATATTCAAACATCCAATAACATATTATTTTTATATTTGAGTCTTCTTTGTTTGTGCCCATTGTGGGTTTTGTGAGTGTGTTCTTTGTGGCCCACTTTTGTGCATGTCCATTTGGAGTTCGTATTGGTGGACATTTGTGTTTTGAAGACTCTCATTTCATTACATGGTATTAGAGCTCGCGTGATCGTGTATTGTTCTTTTGGTGATTGTCATTCAAGTGATCGTGTGATAGTGTATTGCTCTCTTGGAGCTTCACTTAGTCCTTTGGCTCATCCTACTCAAATAGTTCGAGGTGTCGTGCTTGTGGTGATCAAGTGATCTCTCTCTCTCTCTCTCTCTCTCTCTCTCTCTCTCTCTCTCTCTCTCTCTCTCTCTCTCTCTTTCCTTATCGACGGTGGTGACAGGCGGTCGAGCAAACGCAGGTCGTTGGGAGGGATCAAAGATGGCGGCAGGCGGTCGAGCACAAGTGTCGTCCCATGCTCTTCTTCTGTCATTCTTTGTTGAAACCCCTCTTGTGGTTGTCTTGTCCGTCCACCGCGAGGGATTGTGGGCAAAGACGAGAGGGAGAGGCAACAGGGCAGAAGCAAGATCTCTTACGACTCTCTCAAGCAGGGTCCCCCAAACATGCAACAGTGGCAGAGTGCAAAGAGATAGAGAGGAGCGAATGGGAGAAGGAGAGAGTGGGTGGCTCGATCTCTGGCGAGGATCTCTCTCCTTGGTGGTCGACAGTCAACCCTCTGGTTCTCAGACAACCGGGCGATGTGGGATGGCTACGTCACCGCCCTTATCACCGTGTAGCAAATCTGAGCAACCTGGGACCTGTGGCTTTGATATCAATGATAGGGCGTTGATCTTGGTATCGATGCCCTATCAGATTTTTCGAAAATTGTGAAGGACTTGGTCCCTCGTTGATGCGTTTGTGAAGCTTAAGAAATCGCGGATGCCACGATCAAAGGGAGGAACATGTTCCCGACCACCAAAGGTGGTGGGTTCAATCAAAGGGAAATCCTCAATCTCGATGATTTTACCCTCGAAAAAAGAAAAAGTTGTAGAAAAGGGAACAATGATCTCAGAGAAGGAAATTTCCCCAAAAACGTCCAAGATGTTCCATTTTGGGTCTAAGTCCCTAATATATAGTCCTGGGGCGGATCAGATCTAGTGTGGATTTGATCTCAAGCAAATCAAACCAAAGCAAATACAGATTGGTCCAAGATGGATCTAGTCTCAAACAAACCAAACCAAACCAAACCAAAATAACAAGTCCAAACCCAACCAAATACCAATTGATCTGATCGATCCAAACAAAAAGAACGAGATCCAGGTCGATTTGTAACAATACATCTCTTGAAATTAAAGGAATAGAAAATTTTGAAAATGATTTTCAAAACTCAAAAAAGATTTTCATTCCAAAAATTAGATATATTCCCAAATTGAATTTAAATCTCTTATATGTTTCTCAAATATTGAACCATGGTTGTAATATTTGCTTCTCATCAAATGGTTGTTGAGTGCAGCATCGCCAGTAAGGGAAGCAGATTAGGTCAGACCATAGAGGAGGACTCTACTACATGAACTTTTTAGAGAAACCCAATAATAAATTTTGTTGTAATGTCCAAAATTTAGATTTAGACTTATGGCATAGAAGATTAGGACATCCCCATGTATCAAAAGTTTCCTAATTTCCAAATTTAAAAAAAGTGTGTAACATTGATAAATTTACTTGTGATGATTGTATTCTTGGTAAAATAAAGAAATTGTGATTTTATGAAAGAACTTTTGTCTCTACTAGACCACTTGAATTAGTTCGTTCAGATGTTTGGGGTCCGATAACAATTATGTCAAAAGGTGAATATTCATATTATGTGATTTTTGTGGATGACCTTTCTAGATATACTTGGATCTACTTCCTTAAATATAAATCTAAAGTTTTCTTACATTTTAAAAATTTTCATAACTTAGTTAAGGATAGGTTTGGGAACAATATTTTTATTTTTTGTCCCAACTCAGGGAGGAATTTTTATCAAAAGAATTTAAAGAATATCTCAACTTATATGACATTACACATCAAAGATTTTGCCCACACACACCACAACAAAATGGAAACACAGGCACATTATAGAAACTATGATAACATTACTTATTGCTATTCATGTGCCTAAAATATTTTGGGGTGAAGCAGCTTTAACTGCGGTGCATCTTATTAACCAAATGTCATCTTTATCATTATAAAATATCTCTCTCATTGAAAAACTTTTTAAACTTACTCTTGATTATTCTATATTGAGAATTTTTTGTTATAAATGCTTTGTTTGAACCAACAAAAATGATAAATTTTTGTCTAGGGCCATTTCTTGTGTATTTTTTGGATATGCTGATGGCCAAAAAGGTCATAGATGTTATGATTCTAAAAATGATAAGTTATATGTTTTAAGAAATGTGGCCTTTTTAGAAAAGAAAAACTTCTTTGATATTGAAAAATATAAGTAACTGAGTACTTTTTTTTGCTTGACTTTGTTTCAAAGCATGTTGTTAATGATTGTGATTATAAGTTTGATATTAATAATGATAATGTTGTTATAAATGATAAAGAGCAATCCCATAGTGACAAAAACTACTTCTAATATTCTAGATGTAGTGTCCCTAGACCTTCATGTGCACTTGACAAATATTCTAATATTGAAACACAACATGAAGTGCAATCGAGAAAATCATCTAGAACATCTAAGCCATCAGAAAAATTTGTATCCTATGACTCATTTTTAACCAAATACAAGGCATATATCACACTAATTCATTTCTTTGTAGAACTTTCTGCTAAGCCAAAGGGAAGAAGAAGCATAAACTCTTTCGAATGAAAAGGACATTTAGTAGATTAACATGGAAAGAGCACAAGAAGTAGATGATGAAAACCCCATGTATCTTGGAGACAATGTGGATGTCGAAGGATGAGAAGAAGAAGAAGAAGATAATGATGATAAAGATGATTATGAATATTGAGGTTTTATATAATATGTTTTAAAAAAATTGGTTATTTAACACTTAATTGTTGATAAACTTGGTTATTTTGTTTTTGTTTATGTAATATGAAATTATGAATTTTCTGCCATGTTCTTAATTGCAAGATACTTAATATTTTGCATTGTTCTTGTGAGATATGCATGCAATATTATCTACGATTCTATATTATTTGATGTTTGATGATGTCTTATGCCTCTCATAGAGACATAGATGCTTCATATGTGATTTTTTGGTTGTATTTTGTGCAATTCATCATTGTTTCATGTGATGATTTTTTTTAAATTTTTGCTAAATTTTTTTTATTTTCTTGATTTTTTTGGATTCTGTAGAAATTTTTTATTAAAAGTTTATGATACGATACAATGTAACTATGGGCCCGACCGATATGGGTTATTGTATGATATATACAACCTTGGTCCTAACAGTGGTCATCCTAACAACAGGATCCAAGGTTTTCTCATAATCAATGTCACATTCTTAGGAATGACCCTTAGCAACTAATCTGACCTTATACCTCTCTAGAATCCCATCACTCTTGGTTTTCACCTTGTATACCCACCTACAACCTATAGGTTTCTTGTTCTATGGAATATCTTGGAGTGTAGGCATCTAACTCTACCCTCATGGCTTCTTCCCACTCAGAGAACCCATGCATCCAATTGATCAAAATGTTCCAAACTGATGTGATCGAATTGCTCTTTGTGCCTCTTTGCTGATAGCTTTTTGATTTGCCTAAAAAGATAAAATGACAAAATTAAAATTAGTTGGGGTTTGAATAAAAATGACAAATAAACTTTATAATTTTATATATTTGACTCAGTCGTAAGTTGTAGCGAGACGAGATCATTGAGCCTTTTTTGTTCCAATTTATTTCTTCTTTTGGTATGGATTTGCTCAAAGACACTCCAGTTTCTCTCGCATCCACTTGCACTACATGTTTGGCTAAGAATGTGAATCACAAAAGCTTTCAAATTTAGAACATCACTTTCAAACCTAGCCCATCACATGTCTAAAAAAAATAAGAAAATGAGAAATCAGTAAGAAAATGACAGATATACAATCATACAAAATATCATAACTAAATAACAATTTGAAATTAAAATTGAAATAGACAAAACAAATTACATGGACACATCACGACATGGTTTTGCACTGTTGTAGGTTTTCTTATATCATACAATGCATTATCAAAAGTTTTCATTTCCTTATGAATTTGATCTTGAATGTTATAATCAGGGTTCAACCTTTCAATGCAATCCAAGTCTTTTGTTGATTTCCTTGTCCATTTTAACCGTAGGAGAGTATCTAATTACAAGATTTAAATAATATATAGCAGCATGAAGAGGTTGATGAAGTTGCCCAGTCTACCTATGATCAATGTGTTCCATATATGTATATACAATTTTTTCTTCCCCTTTAAATTATCTCTAATGACCACTTTTGCTTTATACATGGCCTTATAGAAATAACCCATAGCCGGTCTGTCTTCATTGTCAACCAATCGAAGCACCTTCACCAAAGTATAATTATTTTCAACAACTTCACATGAATCCCAGAATTCACTTCTGAATATAATATCTACAATTTTTCTGGGCTTTCTTTTTTGTGCATGGGGATATGAATTTCACTCATCTGATGAAAACATTTTTTTAGTGCCGCTCTATTCTTTACTAGACTTTACACTGTCAAAAAATTTGTAGCAAAACTAGCAACTGCACTACGAATCAACTCAGCATTACTAATATACTTTCTCATTAGGCTCAAAACCCATGCATGATCGTAAATAAATTTAATAATTTTTTGGCAGCATTCAACTGTCTGATGTACCTCATCCATACAGTCAATGTCCTCAAGCATGAGGTCTATGCAATAGGTAGCACACGGGGTCCAAAAGAATAACCCAAACTTTTTTGTCAATTCTTTACCTGTTGCCCTATAATTTGTTACATTATCAGTAACGAACTGTATAATGTTTTGAGGCTGAACCTCTTCCACAACCTGGTCAAAAACCCTCAAGAATATATTTGTTGTCTTAGCCACATTAGATAAATTAAGTGATTTAAAAAACATGGTTCTTTTGAGGCAATAGACAAGAAAATTTATCAAGGTCGTCAACTTTTTGTTTGTCCACCCATCTGCCATGATACTACACCAAGTCTCTTTCCATGACTACCTCATCTCATCATAATAAACCTTCACTTCATTCACATTAGCATCTAAAATATTTTCTCTTAAAGCATGATATGAAGGCATCTTGTATCCAGGCCCAATATTAGTTATAACCTATGTCACATGGGTGCGGGTGCGGGTGCGGGTGCGGGGATTCGGCACTTCCAAAAAACCCGGGTGCGGGGGTGCGGCAGGGGCAAAAATGTAATATATATATATATATATATATATATATATATATATATAAAAGGGGGTCAGCAGCTCTGTCAGCTGTCAGCAGCTGCTGTCAGCAGCTGTCAGCAGACTGCTGCAGCTGTTCTGACAGTTGCTGCAGCTGACAGACAACTGCTGTCAGCATTACTTTTTTTAAAAAAAAAATCGCAGCCCATTTGGGCAATTTTTTTTTAAAAAAATAAATCCAAAACAAGAATGGACCAAAATGATCCTGGGTGCGGTCAACGCACCCAGGATAGGGTTGACCGCACCCGGTGCCGCACCCGCACACGCACCCGCGTCGAGTCGCGTCGACGCGGGTGCGGCACCCTGCTAGCCGAATCCCTGTGACATAGGTTATAACATCAGCCATGGCCTGAAAATAAAATGAATTTTCCGCATTGAAATGAATACAAGCATTATAAAACCATCTCCAAAAAGCGATATTCGCCTGCTCAACTAAATGCTGAGGAGTCATAGCAATACGAATGTCGGGTTGCGTCCCAAGGGTAGTACTAGGAGGGAAAAAACCCTTAATAGAGCCTCTAGCTTTACCTCGTCTCGAAGAACTTCCTCCTACTCCTCTTTCTCTTCCTCTTCTTTTTATGCTCGCGACATTACTACTAGCACCAACCACATATTTTCTCTTCGTTGAAGAACTTTCTACTTCTAATGCTATGCTAGGGGCTATAGGATCAGAAGTAGGGAGTTCATCTTTATCCTCCCAGGGCTCCGCATACCCCATTTTTGCCACACTCATCTCTTTTTCTTGTCTTTTTTCTCTCAAACCAATAAGTAATTTTCGTGCCCTAGCATGCGAGAGAGAGAGAGAGGTACCCGTACCTGTAATCTGTAAAGGCCCAGTGTCTTCTTCTTGTTCTTCGTGCCCTAGCATGCAAAAGAGAGGGGGGCATACAAATAAAAGGTGGAAAAGGGATCACTTATACCCCTTTTATAGTCGTTGACATTAGTCAAGGACTTAAACAAAAAATTGCCGACCTAGGCTATCGCTGTTGGGCCGCACTGCCCAAACTGTATCACTTAGACAATGGGGCTGTGTCTAGGCGCCGCCTTTGACAACTAAGGTCCACCTTGGTGATTTGGTGGACTTTGTTAGAGGCTCTTATTTTCTTACAGATTTCACTTTCTTTTAGGCAAACTTTCGGTTGTTATAGCATAAGTTTGAGGAGCGTTAAAATGTATATGTATAATGTATATATATTATATATGTATCTATATATATACATATATCAATATGTAGATATATATATGTGTGTAGGGGTGTCAATGGGTCGGGTTGGATATAGACCCAAGTGGAACCAGACCTGGTCCTAATTTTTGGGTAAGGTATTGGGTCCGGACCCAAGTCTAATCGAACCCACTATAAGAGAAACCATACCCAAACCTGATAAAAACTACATGAACCAGACCCGAGCCATACCCAGTAAAATAATATTTTTTATTATTTTTACATTGAAAATTTGTGGGTCTTAATCGAAACTCAGGTCGAGCCCGGGTCTGGTATAAAATTTCACAAACTATACCCGACTCCATGTATTAATCAGACCTTCGAGTCCAGACCCGAGTTTTAATCAGGTATTCTTATTTATCACCATACTCGGACCCTATAGGGTTGGGTATGGGTCGGGTCCAGATAAACCCGACCCATTGACACCCCTCTATATATGTATACGTATATACATATTATTTATATATATATATATTATATTTAACTCTTGTATATTTTTTCCTTTGTTATTTTTCTTTTTCTTTCTTTATTTTCTTTTTTTTTGTCTTGGTTAACCAAGGTTGACTAGCCGTTAGAGATAGTTCAATCTAGTTGTTGGACTAGCTCCAACGACTATAATGGGCACTCCTTTGAGCCCATTTTGCCTCTCTTTTTGTGTATATAAAGGGGATGAATCCCCTCATTTTTGTAATGCTTTTTAAGCATATTTGAACCAGGGTTACCGAAAGCATCATAGCATATGAGGAAGCGCTTCCCCGAAGCACATTTCAGAAGCGCGAAACGTGGCACTTTCGAAACGTGTGGGCAAGCGCCAAAAAAATTGGGAAGCTCCCAATTTAGGGGAAGCGCGCTTCCCATACCCTTATTTTTTCATTTTTTTGTGCTTTTTTTCTTACTTTTTTCTCTTTTTTCCTAGGTCGCTTCTGAGACTATTCCTAGTTCGCTTCTAAGTCATTTGCGCTTCCCGCTTCCTAAAATTTTGAAAGTGCCTCGCTTCCCGCTTTTGCTTCCCGAATCGCTTCCTGCTCCTAATTTCCCGACTGGCAACTCTTATTTGAACATCCAATAAAATATTATTTTTATATTTGAGAGTCTTCTTGGTGTGTGATCTTTGTGGCCCACTTTTTGTGCATGTCCATTTGGAGTTCATATTGGTGGACAATTGTGTTTTGAAGACTCTCATTTCATTACACATATTTAGTAGAAACTGACCTTTGAATCATGTTTTCCTGATGAATATGTCAGATTTTACAAGGATTGAAAAATCAACAGCCTACAATGTACCGAATTTTCAAACCCCAAAAAACAAATGTTTAGGTCGAAAAACTATGATCCAAGGGTCGATTCATACTATTTAGATCATGTTGAAAACATCCATGAGGTTAGATTCGGTCAAAACAACCTCTCCTACGAGTTCTGACTAGGGTTTTTCTTACCCACGAGGGTAGTGAATGCTATATATATATATATATATATTGCACACCCACACCCCATGATTTTTGAAATTTCCATGTTGCACCTACCACAACCCAAGCGCATCCATGTAACATAGACATAAAGTTACACTAAGGGTACGTTCGGCCCATCAACTCGCACTCTGATTTGGAATCAGAGTGATTTCAAATCTTCCCAGGGCAACCTGTGCGAATCAGAATGATTCAAAAATCACGGCTGCCTGAAATCTCATGTTCGGTTGAACATAAGATTTCAGGCTTCTTTTAGAATCACTCTTCAGGGCCCTGAGAGAGTGATTCTAAAAGATGCAACCAAACACGCCCTAAACTGATCCCAAATTACCCACATATCTTATTTTCTACAGTGTCATTAACTGGTACTGTAAGTTGAAAGCATAATCGCCTTTAGAGATGCACAGTTATCATTCACTATGGCAACCTATATATGTGCAATTTGGCACATCCATAAAAGACAAGATCATGAAAATAACACCATAACATACCTTTAATAAGAATGAAGCTTTATTTAGATCTAGGTTCTGGCAGCTCTTCTGATCCTCTGGGCTTAAATCTGATGAATCACAAACAGCACCACTTACAGAAATAACAGATATATTTATAAGAAAAGCCACTGCCAAAGCAAATCCGCTTTCTATGCTGTAAAATGTACACGCCTCCTGAAAGAAAACAGATGCAAAGTGTTTGAGAATGAAGCCAGACAAAGTGATTTATTTCTCAAAAAGTTGACCAAAATTTTGGTTTCACATAAGTAATACCATAGCAAATATTAAAAATATTATGCACTACTGTGAGAGAACTTCATTATGCTAAAGCATAGCTGGTAAACTCGCGACTCGGATTCGGATCACCCAACCCTTGACTCGAGAATCAGCAGGTCGATTCGGTAACCCAGACGAGTTAGTTCTATGCATTTTCTAGTGTTAAGATATGGAAAAAAATCAAAATCCATACTATATAATCACTAAATTTAGCACGACATCAATGACTATGATATATAAATATTCAACCATACACAATTGTTAATATTTATGATTTAAAAACATATGATTCTTTATAACAAGTATTCTTTTATGGGAATTATGCATTAAAACCACAAAATGCATGACAAAAACACATAAGAGGCATGTGGATCAGTGGTCCTGAATCGGTGACCCAGTTGGGGTCCGATCCGGGTCGACTCGAGCGATTCCCGAGTTGACTCGCCGGGTTTGCCAACTATGTGCTAAAGTAACCTAGACATGCCAGAATAAATATTTAAGAATAAGAAATAGGTTAGTTTTGTATTTATATTCAAATTGAATTACACTGGCAAAGAATAAGAAAAGAATCATTGCCTTGATTCCATGGATTGAACGGGGAATTTTCCTTGAAAGCACCAAAGCTGAATGAAGAAACAAATTGTGCCTAAATTTGAAAAGAAGTTATCCATGTATTAGCACAAATAATCTAAACTGACAAATAGCTGTTTTGGAGGCAATAAAAATTCTTACGGCATGACCATGGCACCAAGAAGAGATATTGCCAAAGCAGTTGCACCATTTCCTTTGAGTTGAGGAACAAATAGCCCCTTCAAAACTTCATGAGACTTGGGCTTTGAATATCCAAGTTCCACAAAGAAGCATGCTGCGATCGTCAACACTAGGAAAGCAATAAGAAACTCAAGTTTCCTTACCTGTGTGAATTTGAAATTATTAGAACGGCATAAATTAAGTTAATCAAGTTTTATTTTTCTTTAGTTCTGTCTAAGAATAAATCAATAGAAGGTGCATGTCCATATGGCACAAAAGATGGTATCTCCTCTCCACTGAGATAGAAGCTACATACCCCATATTGTTGTAATGCAAGAAGGACCAAGGTACTTAATCCAGTAAAAAGCACTCCACACCAGACAGGGATGTTGAAAAGCATGTTCAGGGCAAATGCAGTTCCTATCACTGGACAACATAAGAAAATCTTTTTCATTTTGTATTTTTAAAACTCTTAGATATGAAAATTATTACACTATAACAATAAAAGTAATTTATATACAAAAGTATCCAATGAAAGTCAAACAAACAGAACAAAGCATATTAGCTGAATCCAATTGCATTGTTATTATTGTTATTATTACTACTACTATTACTATAGCATCATCACCATCATTATTATTAGTATTATTTATTTACACCACATGAATTCAAGTTGAGCATTATATTATAGTAAAAAAATCATCATCTACTCTTTGGTTTTCCTTAAACTTACCATTTCCTAGATAAATGCCATTTGCTGCATCATAGTTTTTGTCATCTTATGAATACCCTTTGCAATTCTCATTTTTTACTTTTTTTAAGGTTGGCCGTGGTTTACTTTACACAAGTTACTCATCCACACTTCCTATAATAATATATAATCACAAGAATGTCTTAAAGATTAAAAGGTTGTGAGGGTTCAATAGTAAAAATGATACCTTGACTTACTTCCCATTTGCTTCTTTTGATAAATAGTCATACAAGGGTGTCTTTGAGTGCCAATAGGTAGGATGGAAAAAGTAAGTTTCTCTTTGAATTCAAATGTCTAGCTAACACTTGGTAAGATCATGGGGAACCAATCATACATGAGAAGAAATTGCACAGTGCTCCTCTGAGCAGTTAAATGTCAACAAAATGAGGACAAAAATTACTCAACATCAGCGTCAACTATCTTCTCACTCAAAGGTAATGCAAAGACCATATTGTGGGGTAGGAATCTCAGTTCTATATAGAAGTTCTTATTTTAAATGCATTTCAAACTACATCTTGTTATTTTATATAACATTCTCCAATTCGTACAAGCATGAAGCTTATACAAAATTCAACTGGCCATTAATGTAATTATACACCACATATGCCCACAAATATAAAATTATAAAGGTACAATAATTTATCAAAATTGCCTGATGTTCATAAATCATTAAATATTCATCTTACAATTTAAAGAATTCTACATTGATCACAAAAATTCAGTGCTGCAAAAGGCTTAATGTATTAAGAATGCAGCTCTTCTATATTCAAAACATTCTATCGTTAATTAGGTAGAAGAACCTTCAGGAATGTCACACGCTACTATTGCAATTTCAGCAATCACCCATAGTATAAAGTTTGGTGTCTTTTGATACTCTGTTCTGCAATGCTCTGCCAGATGCTTTCCTACAAGATAAAACAGGGGTTTTGTTCAAAATATATTACATACTTATAGAAAAAATGAAGATGATAATATTTGACTAATTTACAAAAATGAAGAATAGTCATGCAGACCTGTTACAACCCCGAGTTTCGCTGCCAGAGATTGGATGACAAAAGCCGCACACGATGCCAAAAGAATGATCCATAGCAGCTGAAGCATTCATCAAAAAGTATGCTTATCAAATTACACATGGAATCTCGACAGGCACCAACTAAAATATGGTCTTCAATAATGTTCAATTATGTCTCCAGACATTTGAACTTTAAATATCGTGCTTGGATAAAGAAAAAAGACATGCACCTCATACTTATACTGTGCTCCTGATTGGAGATCCGTTTCAACTGCATGTTATCAATAGAGAAACAAAAGGGAGTGTCACTGTTGAACCATAAAAGAACTGCTTTTTTATTTACACCATAAAAGAACTTTTGCATTCAAAGTTAAACACAACTTCTTACAATTTCCAGGATCAATGTAAGCAATAGAAACAAGAAACCCAGGGCCTATGTATGCGAAAAAGTTCTTCCAGCTAGCATTCTGCAGGATATGGTAATATATATATAGTTAAATTCAAATCTTAAAATGAATTAAAACTCTTGGCAAGAAACTACTGCTGCTGCTGTCACTTCTTACTCATAGAGGTATTGCTGATAACTATTTCAAACTTTATATTTCAAGAGGAAATAGAAATCACGGAAAAAAATGTCTAAATTGCACATGTTTCACAGTCAAATAAAATTAAAATTGATATTTCCAAATAAATATACAGGAAATCCATATTTAATATGTAAGAAAAAGAGAATAGAGCACAAAATAGATAGAAATTAATATCTAAAGCAAGAGGTTGACCTAGGTGAGAAAGGGTGCCCTTGTGGAAACCACTTTGAAAGTATATATTGATTGAATTCTAAATGAGATTCCCCAGAAACACACACATACAACATCATATTCATGTTATATCTTTGCATTTGCATATTGCACAAACACTCTATTTGCATAGGAAAGACCACCATGGATCACTTTGTACTTCACCCAAATAAACCTAGATTAAAGAGGACCCTTGATGTTTGCTCTTAATCTATATAATGAAAAGCATAACTAGGATTCACCTAGTTGACCTATGCAACTTATGAGTTGGTTGCTCGTCTAGTCGCCAAAACCTTGAAATTGGTGTAGGCAACCATAGAGGGCCTAGATGAGCTAGGCAAGCTAAATTTCAATCAAGGTGAACTAGAAAATGGAAATAAGCTTATGCCACAAAGGTGTTATTTATTATTTTTTGTGTTCATTGTATTGTAGTTTTAGGTAAGGGCTAAGTGTATTGCGGTGAGACAGGCAAGTAATAAGGCTCAATGTCTAGGTGTTCCCTTGCACTTTTGACTACACAAACTCTGAATGTTATGAGCCGAGCAATCACCCTTATGCTAGAAAATGTAGAATTTATAGGTTGCCTTAAAAGCAATAACAACAATACCTCGGGGATAATTATTTGGTCAGGACCAGAATCTTCAATGAGAGGTGCATCTGTTGCATTTGACATGCATGGATGCCCATCACTTGATATGAACTGGGACTGAGAAGCCAAGGATTTGCCATGTTCCATCTGCTGTTGAACAAAATTCCAACACAGGAAATAAAAAACAAAGAGATAAACACAAATGATTACAGAAAATAGGGGGAAAAGAAAGAAAAAAAAACTACACTAAAACAATAAACAACCAAATAGCAGTATGTGTTATGCTCAAATAAATATACAGTCTTCCATACAAGTAAAAGGGCAATATCTAGCACACTATCAAGACACATATATTGTTTGAGAAACAAAGCATCCTCACACCACCACCAATGCTCACAACAAACAATGGCTATTCAAGCTGCTCCAATCATTTACACTAAGTACAAAGTAGTAACTTGCATAGTTGGCAAACCCGGCAATCCGACTCTGGAATCATTCGAGTTGGATCGGATCGCCCAGTAATTGGGCCACCGATCCAGCCCAAACCTGTTTTAGCTAGGTTTGGGCGTGGATAGGCTAGGAATCACCCTACTCGGCTGACTCGGGCCAAGTCAGCCGATTCAGTTCTGAATCGGACGATTCAGGACTGAGACACGGCTCAATGAATTGATACCAATTCACCGAGTCATCGTGGATTTTGAACCGGTTTGTTTTGATATGAACCGGTTCACCACTTTAAAAGTAACTTTTTTTTTCGGGAAGGGATGACAAACCCTTCCTGTTCTCTCTCACCTCTTCTCGTCCTCTCTCGCCCCTTCTGCAGCTCCAACCCTAGGGCAACCACCAGCAGCAACCGTCCACCGTGCCTCCAGCAGCCAGGTGCTCTCTCTCTCTCTCTCTCTCTCTCTCTCTCTCTCTCTCTCTCTCTCTCTCTCTCTCTCTCTCTCTCTCTCTCTCTCTCTCCGCGAGGTGAGCCGATGCTCGCTGGCCCTCTCGCTCTCTAAGAGGTGAGCCTCTCAGAGGCTCGAGAGGTGATCCAATGCTCTCTCTCTCTCTCTGAGAGGCAAGCCTCTTAGAGAGGCGAGCATCGACCACTCTGAGAGGTGAGCCTCTCAGACAGGCAAGCATTGAGCCTCTCGAAAGGATGCTAACCCATCTGTATTATTTAAAAAAAAAAGCACTAAAAAAATTTAGGTCCTAACCTGTCCGAGTTACCGAGTCGACCCGTTGACCCATGAATCAAGGGTCGGGCGATCCGAGCCCGAGTCAAGGGTTTGCCAACTATGGTAACTTGTACCGGAATCAATAAGGACACCCATTTGTTTCACCAGAAACTATAGGGAAAAGGCTTATTTTCGTATGAACGTGGCATTTTTCTTCTCTTGGTAAAACAAACACCCATTCTTGTGGGCCCCAACTTTTTTGTTGGGAAACACACCCATTCTTGCAAAAACTCTTTCAATCTCCCAATCGTAGGAGGCCGCAGGATCAGGTGCAACATGATTGCACAAAAAAGGAAAGTGACCCCATTTCTTTGTATGACAGGTGTAGTTGGGCCCTAAAAAATTTGCCTAGAACCTGTTAATCTTGTGGGGCCCATAATGTGAATCAGACACATGTTGGGCACCCAGGTGGAGCATCACATTTTTTGTGCAATTACATTATACCTTATTTGCCCTTCTTGAGAAGTACTTGACCATGCTGGCGGTGTGGTTTCTCAAGGAGTGCACTTTCATATGAAAGGCACTTCCCTTCCCTGTCCTTAAAGAACAGGCCCCAAGGGCCCATTTGTTTGATTCCCATGGATTGGAAGGGGCTTTAATGAGAAAGGGCACATATTTCTAAAAAGTCCAGTGAGATCAACCTTCCCACAAAAGTTCTTTCATATGGGGGTGGGGGGGGAGAGGAGCAATTTACACATGAAAAAAGAAAGTGGTGGAAAAAAACGGGGGCCACTTTTGCCATCATGGCACCTTCCTACCATGACACTTGGATGTTTGTTTCACTCATAGTGAGAAAGGGATGCATGATTAGTTATGTCACACGGATACTCCATTTGGGTTCCCGTTCTGTGTCCCCTTATATACTAGTCATATTGAAAACTTCATAAAAATGGCTGTATCCCTGTATCTGCAGTCCCATGAAAACTGCATAAAACAAAGGGGCCCTAAATGTAATGAGTGATATTAAAAGGAGAGCAGCTTCAGTAAAAAAATAAGATGCACATAATTCCAACAACAAAAGAAAAGGTGGTACACTATGTGATCAAATGGAAGGCACACGAAGCCAGTTCAACTTGGGAGGAAAAAAGTGAAGTTTTGGCATGTCTGGATAGATAGAATTAGGCAGGATGGGTCATCATTCCACTGCACTACATTGGAATCAGAAGGTGTTGCCAAAGCATAATCAAAATTAAAAAATTCAACTTAATCAGAACGGAAATCAGGTATCAGTTGAAATTCCTCTGTCAGTGGAAATATGACTTGGTTGTAAGATGGTTCAACCAAGTGTAAAATCGCAACAGAATTACGGAATTGGCTTGATATGAACTAAAACCTTTCAAGTCCTAAAACCAAATCCAGTATGGAGCATCACATCATAACTCTATTCCTCTTCTGTGATTGCAATGACACGCTTTCTCCCTTTATGGACTTGCAATTATGCTTACACACCAAGGGTGAGACGCTCATTCTCATTTCAATGTGGGGATTTGATATACCGAGCTGCCCTCTATGCAGATTCCTCAATTTCATCAACCAAACACAGAACATGGAGAAATATATGACTAAGCTGGGAAAATGCAACTTCCCTACATATCCTACTTTTCTAGACAAGTGGGTGAATCTAAACACTCACCAAATCCCAACTAATCTATAAATCCCACAACTCCATAGAGACACATATTAATTGTCCAAGCAAACCAATGCGCCAAAACGCACCCACAAAGAAAAAAAATACAATCATGGCACAAGAAAAAACTCACGAGTGTTCAACAAAAATGACAAAAAACATCAATATTACACCGAACTTCGACAAATAAAAATAACAGAAAAAATTTTAAAGCATGAATTACCTCAAACGAAGAACTGGAGCCAAAAAAGGGAGAACAAATTAAAACTCGGGGGAGAAACCAAGAAAATCCCAGAAAATCGAAGAACACATAAAAACGAAGCTCTTGAAGCCAGAGTAGCAAATCATGAGGATAAAAAATAGGGAAAGAGCGAGAAAAAAAAACTTCCATAACATATCAACATATCAATGCAACATCGAAGTGGACAATCAGTGGCTTAAATAAAAAAAATGAAGTAATAGAGAGATTACGAGAGAGAAATCCAGCCTCCTTCGGTCTCCGACCAACCTTCCTCGAGCTCGTCCTTGGAAAAGGAAAAAAAGAAAGGAATTTTGAGGGAAAGATAAGAGGAAGTTGCAGGACGTCTGAAACAGGCGCTGCTTATGTAACATATATGTATTGCATGCAAAGTGAGGGCGCAAAGGCAAGAAGGCAGGAGGCCGCCGGACTCAAACAGAACGAGAACGACATTGGTTTTCCAGTTTATTACTACAGCACCACTATCCTTGTGTGTGAAGATTTACGATGTGTTTGGATTCACGGAATTTAATGGAATTGAATTCCCACCTTACTAGGTCCTTGCATAGTGAATGACAAAACGGGTTTTTTTTTCTTTGGGGGTAAATATCGGCAGAAAATTTTGCATGATAAATTGAACTTTTTATCTACATAGTTTTTTCAGCAAAATTTGACAGAAAAAATTAAAAAACAATTTTTACAAAGAAATAATTAAAAATTTAAATCTTTGGTGTTTTTATCAGCAAATATCGGCTAAACAACTTCTCACGTTTTTTTTGCTTTTTCTGAAAAAAAAACGTTGATATTTCTCAGCGTGGCCCCTTGCGGTGCCTTGTATTAATTTTTAATTTTTTTTTTGACTTGTATCCAAAATTTCAATAAAAGCTCAACACTGCTTTACCATGTCTAATAGTTCTACGAAGATGGAAAACATGATAATAATTTAACAAAAGTTATGGAACTATTTCACCAGTCGATAGTTCGATGAAGAGAGAAAATAATAATAATTTAATAAAAGCTGCAAAACTGTTTTTCCATATCTATAGTTAAATGGAGAGGAAAATAATAATAATAATTTAATAAAAGTTGCCAAAATCATGGTTGGCATTCTGCGGACGTTGTCTCGGATTGGCCATGCTTGACTCGATGACTCAGGTGAGTCAACTCGGTGACTCGGATGAGTCAAGATTTTTTATTTAATTAAAAATAAATACTAAATATACATTTTATAATTATAAAAACTTTTTTCAAAGACATCTTTATTTGAAATATGGATTTATCATATGTATATGTAATTAAAATGTAATATAAATAAATATAAACTACATGGAACAAGTACTTATAATTTCAAACTTTTAATGTTTTTTCAATAATAAATAAGAGAGAAGAAAATAACTTATATTTATCAAAAATAAATATGGAAAAAAGGAAAACACCTTTTATAAGTAGAGGTTACCAAATAAAATGATGGAAGAAATAATGCTTAATTGGATGTAGGTTGTTGTAATTTAAAAACAATGGACCCAATTAAGTTTAAATAGAAAGTAAAACTGCCTTAAAAATGTTGAATTGCAAGCGATAAAAGGATAAAAGAAGGTTGAGTCATTAAATAAGGCATGATTGTTTGGGTGTAAGTAGGATGTTAGTGGATTGGGGCGAAGGACAAGGTCTCCACCCCCACCCGTCTCAAAATCTTACCCTCCATCCCCGCACAGGTTTTGATTTTAACCTCCATCCCTGCCTTCATCCCCGTTTCATATCCTTCATCTCTGGTTCAAACGGGATGAGGTGGGGCAGGACCCGTTTCTCCTCAGTCCATTGCCATCTATAAAGAAGGATCGGAGTTGAGTCCCGATTGACTCGTCCAAGTCAAATCACGAACCCAACCAAGTTTTGTTTCAAACAAGTCGTACCAATATTTTAACTCGGTTATTGACCGATATGAGACAACTCTTTCGAGTCACGAGTTGACTCACCGAGTTTGCCAACCATGGATCATGAATATGATGATAAGTCTGTCAAGGTCTGATTGGACTTCAAAATGAGTTTTTTTTTGGATAAAACACAATTAAGAAAATACAGTTTTTGCAAGTTTTTAACAAATTGGTGATTTTTTACAGCTCACAAACGTTGCATGCCATGATTTTTGGAGGTAAACCTTGGATTGGATAAGATATATTTACATATATTAACCCTGTAGAAAAAAGATGGAAGATTTTATTTTAAAAAATATTTCTGTTTTCATAAGTTGGACCCATAGAAACCTATGTGAATAGAAAGATGGATCCATTTCATGCGTTTTCTTCAAAGCTGACATTAGCATATGGAAAATTTGTATGCTCCAATAAGTCACTTGGATCTTACCCATTCTCTAAGTATTCACACAACCAAATTCTCTACTTACCATTAAAGCCGATGAAATTCTCTCATCGATCTAGGTCATAGTTTCAACCCAAATTTGACAATTTGCACCCACAACAGTGGCAAAGATAGTATTACGGGTATGTTTAGTTATATCTCATATTATTTGGAATCACATAAGATTTAAAAAATAAATCTCATAAAAAAGCAACCAAATATTAAAAAATTGATACTGAATCATTAAAAATATTTTTCATAAAAAGTAAGTTGGCACAAAACCTCAAAAACTAAATTTAAAAAGTAAATTTCATTAGATTTTAAAAATAAATTTCTTTTAAACAATATTTTCACTTTTCAAAAAATACAACCAAACGTACCCACTTTATTTTCATTCAAAAGGTTCGCTTATCTATTTTATATCCATATTTCTCCCAATTCATGAGTCAGGACCTATTCGTTATTTTTTTTATTAGGGGACCCATTATTTGGTAGCCTAAGGTCAACGGAGAATATATTTTTTTTGTTTGAAGGGTAAGCTGGGGTTAGTTAGGCAGACCCTGCCAGTTCAATGGGGAAATTTTGCATGGCCGTGAAGTCATTAAGATAGTAGCCCTGCTTTATAATGGAATTACTAAGATGCCAGTCCTGTTGGGGGTTGCCAAGACAGTTTCCTCTTTCTACAAATGATTTTTATTTTCAAGATCGGGACATGGTTTGCGTTTTGATATACTGGATCCAGTTCCGTATGGCCCATGAAGTTTGATAGGATACAATGCTAGATCCTAACCCAAATAAAAAATAGAAACAGCAAACCTGAATCTGAATCTAGATCTTAATCAGATCTGAGGTGGTAAGGCTGAATCCAGATCCGATATACATGTGGAAATACTGGATCCAGTAAAAAAAATAACAAAAACAATATATTTACATGTAAAAAATGAAATCAGTTTGGGTTTTGTAGCAAATCTGAATTATATCTGGCCTAAAATACAAATTCAAACTGATCCCGCAAATAATCCGATTTAACAGATCCTAATCTGATTTGAGTGCATATCTGGATCCTAATTAATTTAAGGATCAGAATCTAGAAATACCATGTTAAACTTGGATTGGATACCCAATTACATCCAATCCATTTGCATCCCTACTATTACGTAATAACCAAAAAAAGCACCATAGCAAGTAGGAACATAAACGGTCAGATTTGGTTCAGACCTTGCCATTTCTGAATCCAACATAAATCAAATAAGGCATCATATTATGGTGCTTTTTTACAGCCAAGTAACTATATAAAATGTTGGCAAAAGCTAAGAACATTGTGAAGACCTTTGGTAATTGGTTACCATTTTATAGTAGTTTTTATAACCATAGGAATGGCATAAAGGAACGACAGGGCGTATATATACTTCTATCACACGATAGAAGGTCATATATTCCTAAGGTCTCCCATTAAAATGCAGATAAAATCTGTGGACCATATTGGAATAGATGATAAGATTTCTTATTATGGTTCTCATCCTTGTGGATCCTAATTGTTTGTGTGTGTGCATGCGTGTGCGTGGTTGGTGTTTGTGTGTGTGCATGCGTGTGTCCGTGTGTGTGGTTGGTGTCTCTGTGTAGTGTGTTGTGTGGTAGGTGCATGTGTATAGTGTGTGTGTGGTTGGAGTGTGTGTGCGTGCATGCCTTTGTGTGTGTGCGTGTGTGTTTTCCTTTATGTATATGAAAAATGAAGTGGACGTGTTCCAGATGACCCAACTGGGACATCCTTCACTAAAGTGCAGCGCTTAAGTATCTGACAAGATCAAGAACTGATCCATTTAGAGACCAGCTGTGAAAATACATCATATTTCCCTTTTGAGTTTTTTTTTTTTGAAAGAAAACAGTAATCATTGGCATTAAAACAGAATGAAACTTTATACATTGGATGGGGAGGAGGTGTCACCAGCAATTCAAAGAAAGAGAGAAACATATTTCCCCTTGAGTTAAACTGGCCATTTGACAGAAACTCCAAAACCAGATAAACAGATGGCCAGCAGCAACAGATGGGATTTCACAAAATTCGTTTAAGTGTAAGTATGGAGTTAAAAACTTGCTACATTCAAACAGATGAATAAAAAATGGCACAAAAGGAGTTGCAAGACAAGAGATAAATAGTATATACAGGCTCAATTCGGTTTTAGCCCCATAGAACTCTCTCTCTCTCTCTCTCTCTCTCTCTCTCTCTCTCTCTCTCTCTCTCTCTCTCTCTCTCTCTCTCTCTCTCGGAAGTACATTAAATGGTTCTTGCTTTTTTGGAAACAGGTTTACTGGCATCTAAGCCAATGGTCCAAATGAAGAGAAACGAAATAAAGTGAGAGAATCAAGTTCTATATGATCTTATATTCTTAGTTTCATGGCTAGAATAAATAAATAAAAGGCAAACATGCATGTAAATTAAGCAAGAAACACTTAATAACCTCTCTTCATTAAGGCAAATTATATTCCCCATACTGTTGTAACACAAGACCTAATTAAAGTACTCAATCTAGTGGACAAAGCTCCACATCATCCAGGAATCTTGATGAAAAGCACGTTCAAGACACATGCAATTGTTACTTCAATCTTGTGACAAAAATAGGATTTAAGGAGATGGAGATCTTAAGCCTAGAGGCACGTTCTTAAGATCTTTTTCTTTAGTACTTCAATCGCCTCTCTTTGAGAATTCCGAAGATATGAAAAAGAGTTTGTTACGACTGAGTTCTCAGGATACAACTAAGTTAAACCTCAAGAGAGTCACTGCCCTCAAATGACGAAAAACGAAGAGATTTATAGACTTTTAGAAAGCCCAAAACGTTTTGCGATAAATGAGATTAATGGCCATAAATCTGACGGTTTGAAATTATGACGAAAAAGGTTTCTGAACGGTCACCTATTTTTGATGGTTGATTAAAGGTCTTCAAAACCGTCCATCAGGCACAATGCACCATAATCTCTATATAAATGCATTTTTAAGTCTTTCAAACGATGCCCTTGCGTACACACATGCATTTGTATGAACGACACGTTTGTTGCTTAAGACACAAAGATTACCAAAGTAAATAATAGAAAACAAACCCTCTATTTAAACCACCTAAAAAAACTTCTCTCTCTTAGATATGGGACTAAACATTTTTAAAGCACTTTTGGTGGGAAACAATAAATCACCCAGACTTTACAATTAAGTTATATTTAAAAAAAAAAATTAACAGCAATTTCTAACACTAAGGCATCAAAAAGAGAAACTCATTTTACTTTTGTGTTTTTTTATACCTAACCCATAAAAATATTATCTTCAACAACATAAGAAAATTATAAATTAAAAATAACCAATAAGAGCCAAATAATGCATATCAACAAAATCAAAATAGCAAAAATCCAATCACCTTGTTCCTTTTTTTTTTTTGGTATAACGTGAATTCAAAGGAAAGTTGAGTTACATATATTTTATTAAACACGGTAAGAAAAAAACTCATGTAGCAATATCAAATTCATGAATACATAAGGATTTGCACCCCCTTTGGTTTAATTCTTTAAACTATCCTTTGTTTTGGTAAATACTAATGATAGCCAACTCTTTTTGTTTGATTTTTTTTTTCTTTTTGAAGGAGAAGAAAACTTAATTCTATTAAAGGGGAAAACTGCAAGAAGTTCAGAGCGATGAGATATCGACCCCCAACTTTACAAGACGGGTAGGACAACCGACGAATAGGAGGCAAATCAAATGAAGATCCGGCGGCGGTGGTCACTTAAGAACAACCATATGGAAGACATCAGATAGAATTAGAATGTGGATGAACAAGGAGAAAGCAGGCTGCCACACAAAGTACCATCTGCTGCTTCGAGGTGGTAAATGTACCACACAAAATCCTTACATTCTTTTTGTTTGTTATTATGTCAAATTAGGTTAGTGTCACGGGCCTATTTCCTTCAATGGGCCAGCGCGGCGCGACCATCTACTTGTCAGCTCGCTTGCCGATCGCGGAAGCGTGTAATCAGAGTGCAAGAGAGCAAGAGAGAATAGAGGGAGAGAAATTGCAATCACAAGAAGCAATCACAACGAGGGTGAACAAAAAAAAGCTCAACGTATTTACTTCATTCACAATTTTGCCCGCAGGCCATTACAGTTCAAGTATACGGGCTGCCCCTTCGGGGTATCAATTCACCTAAAGCAGGCAGCTTACATCAGACTCAACAAAAGCAAAACAGACTCTAAGCGCAACTGTACACTGTAAGTCGCAAGGGAACATGCTCCTTCCTTCAAATCATGCGCCGTCCTCGGCGCCATATGTTTCGTGGTAAGCCCTGACTTTAGCCGGGTAGCGGTTGTTCATTCGAAATGCAGGCTCCCACGTTGGTTCCGTTGTTTCTTCCCACTGCACCAAGTATTTCTTCGCTTGTCCCAAGTAGTTGACCTTGTGACAAAGGATCTGACTGAGGTGCTTCTCGGCCCGTTGTGCTGCCGGGGCCCTCTGCATGATGGGAGCACGTTGTGGCACACTGCGTTCCGGGTCTCCATCATCTGGATGAAACTGCTTGAGGTTGCACACGTGGAACACCGGGTGCACCTTGAAGTCTGGGGGCAACTCTAGCTTGTATGCCAGCTTGCCCACCTTCTTTGTGATGGTGAAGGGTCCCTCATACTTTCTGAGTAGTCCGCGATGCCGCCCGCGAAAGATGCCTGTGCGACCAGGATATAACTTCACCAACACTTGGTCCCCAACTTGGAACCCTGCGGGCCGACGGTGTTTGTCCGCCCACTTCTTCATTCTCTTTGCCGCTTTGTGTAAGAATGCCTTCGCCAACTCATTTTGCTTGTGCCAGTCGCGAACAAACTGATAGGCGAATGATGGCCTTCTGTTTTCTTGTGTGGCAAGAGTGTGTGGGGTCAGTGGCTGCTGCCCCGTGGCTATCTCAAACGGACTGTGGCCTGAAGACTCGCTCTTCTGCAGATTATAACAAAATTGTGCCACATCAAGGAGCTTCACCCAATTTTTCTGATTGGCACTAACAAAGTGCCTAAGGTACTGCTCCAGTATCCCATTGATACGCTCTGTCTGCCCATCTGTCTGCGGATGGAAGCTTGTTGAAAACAGCAACTCAGAGCCAAGTAGCCGAAATACTTCACGCCAGAACTTGTCTGTGAAGCGAGCATCGCGATCACTCACAATGCTCTTTGGTATGCCCCAGTGCTTCACCACATGTTTTACGAACAACTCTGCAGTCTTCTCTGTAGGGCACTCCTTGGAAGCTGGGATGAAGGTGGCATACTTTGAGAAACGATCCACCACAACCAAAATAGAACTTAGGCCCTCTACCCTCGGCAGACTAACAATAAAGTTCATGGAGATGCTATCCCAAGGACGTTCTGGAATTGGTAGAGGCTCAAGGAGACCGGCAGCTTTCTGGTTTGTCCCCTTATCTTGCTGGCAGATGAGGCATGTCCGCACATACCCCTCAACGCCGTCTCTCATCTGCGGCCAATAGTAGCCGCGCTCAAGGAGTGCTAAGGTTCGCTCCTGACTAGGATGGCCGGCCCATAGTGTATCATGGCATTCTTTGAGTAGCTCTCGGCGAAGGCTTCCCCACCGTGGTACAAAGATGCGTCCCCCTTTTGTTACGAGGAGGCTATCCTGTAGCCAAAATCGCCGAGTCTTCCCTGCCTGCGCTAGAGAAACAAGGTATTGTGTGGTCGGATCCTGCTGCGTACCCTCGCAAATGCGGCTCAGCAATGCACCCTCCAAATATACTTCGGAAGACTCTGTGCGCGCAGCTGCCAGTTCAGCCCTACGGCTCAGAGCATCCGCCACAACATTGGTCTTTCCAACCTTGTACTCCAAGGCAAAGTCGAACTCAGCCAAAAACATCTGCCATCGAGCTTGTTTAGGCGTCAACTTCTTCTGTGTCTGAAAATAGCTCGTGGCCACATTGTTCGTCTTGACGACGAACTCGGCACCCAAAAGGTAGTGTCGCCAGGTCTTGAGGCAATACACAATGGTGGTCATCTCACGTTCATGCACTGTGTAACGCCTCTCTGCATCCTTTAGCTTGTGACTCTCATATGCGATCAGATGACCATCTTGCATAATAACTTCGCCAATGGCAAAGTCTGAGGCATCAGTGTGGACTTCAAAGGGTCTCGAATGATCTGGCAGTCGCAGCACTGACTCCCTCACTAAGGCTTTCTTCAAGCCATCGAAGGCATCTTGGCACGCTCCTATTCAGAGCCATACCCGATTCTTCTTTAACAAATCTGTGAGGGGCGCAACAATGAGAGAATAACCTTCGATGAAACGCCGATAATAGTTTGCCAAACCGAGGAATGACCGCAATTCTGGCACTTTGCTTGGCGGAACCCATTCCTGGATGGCCCTTATCTTCTGTCCATCCATACGCAGCACACCACGCCCCACAACGTGGCCAAGGAAACTGATCTCCTCCTGCCCGAAGAGACACTTCTCTCGTTTGACACAGAGGTCATTCTCCTTCAGCACCTGAAACACTGTTCGCAAGTGACCGACATGTTCCTCCATGTTGCTGTTGTAGATCACGATATCATCCAGGTAGACTACCATAAACTTGTCTAAGTAAGGGTAGAAGATCTGGTTCATTAAATTCGTGAACGTGGCTGGAGCATTTGTCAACCCGAATGACATTACTAGAAATTCGTAAGCACCATAGCGGGTGACGCAAGTTGTTTTTGGCTCATCACCTTCGGCAATCCTCACCTGCCAGTAACCCGATCGTAGATCTAGCTTGGAAAAGATACAGGCACTACCTAGATGATCGAACAAGTCCGCTATCAATGGCAACAAGTACTTGTTCTTCACCGTAACCTTGTTCAAAGCACGGTAATCCACACATAACCGTTTAGAGCCATCATGTTTCATCTGGAAAAGGATCGGGGCACCAAATGGGGCTTTTGATGGACGAACAATGCCTGCGTCCAACATCTCGTCTAGCTGCCTGCGCAGCTCCTTCAGCTCAGCTGACCCCATATGGTATGAAACCCTTGCAGGAGGCTTTGCTCCCGGGGTCAACTCAATCTTGTGGTTGACCTCACGTCTTGGCGGAAGACGCTTTGGCGATTCCGGGGGCATCACCTCCCGAAACTCCTCCAATAGTGGGGCTAGGGTCGGTGGCACTGCTGCTTCTACCTTCCCTTCATATGCACGCACTGCAACTAAGAATGTCTGCTCCCCATGCTTGACACGCTTCTTCAGTTGCATTGCCGATAACACTGAAGACTTTCTTTTCTGCGTAAGGCACTGCACTGTGTGTGACAGGTCTAACCCTATGATCGTCAACATGTTAAAATTTGGCAGCATCATAACATTCTGGCTTCGCAGAAACTCCATACCCAGAATCACCTTGAAATCGTCCATGGGCACCACAGAGAAGTTGGCTTTGCCGACCCAACTCCCCACTTGAGTAGCCATATCTCTTGCTTCACTAAGGATGGGCTTGGCCTCAGAGTTTACTGTTTTGATAGTCCTCTGCTTTGGTCCAGTTTTCAAGCCTAACCGCTCTGCCTCTTCCCGCGAGACAAAGTTGTGTGTGGCCCCCGAGTCTACCATTGCTGAAGTAGACTTTTCATTCATAATGATTTCTACGTACATAAGTTCCTTACTAACATGCATGTTCTTAGCTGCGCAACTTTTAGCTGCGTTAATCGATCGATGGCTCCCATTCTTGGTTGCATGGTCTCAGTGTCACTGCATTCAGTATCGCTGCATTCTTCCTGTGCAGCATTGGCTTGCCCGTCGTCCTTTACAAGGCGCTTTGTGCACTACCTGACGATATGTCTATCGCCGCAGAACCAACATGTCACAACCGCACCCTTGTTGTTGTTGTTATGCTTTGTGAAGTTCTGTTTCTTTTCAGATTGATGGCTTGTCGACGCCTCATCTTTATCATTGTGCTGCTCATCCTTCTTGCCTCCGTGGTCAGGCTTCTTCCCAACTTTGGTTGATGGGGTGAAAGGCTTGCGTTGAGTGTCAACTAAGCGCTCTGTAGCCACATATGCATCTTCTAAAATACAAGGGTTGCTCCTTTCCACTTCAGACTGTGCCCATGGTTGAAGTCCCACAATGAACCAGTTGAGCATGTCTTCTTCTGGCATGTTAGGTATCTCCAGCATAAGCTTCTAGAACGTTCTGACATAGTCTTGCAACGAACCAGTGTGTTTGAGCTCACGAACCATCCGGTAAGCCTGTCTTTGCGCATTTCTTGGCATGAAGTAGTTGCGCAACTCTACTTTGAAGTCATCAAAGGTGTCTATCACACATTGACCCCTCTCCATGTCATTGCGCTTCCGCCTCCACCAAGCGATAACATCACCATCAAGTAAGGTCGCTGCGGCCTTAATCCTTAGATCTTCAAGAGTCACATTCTGGATATCAAAGTAGTCTTCTACTTGGAACAAGAAGTTCTCAATGGCCTTGTTGTCACAAGAACCATTGAATTTTGCGGGTCTTGGCACATCAATCCTTGATGGCCTCTCACCATTTCTGTCATTTAGGGTCACCGTCCGCTGCAACGTACGGTTCTTCAACTGAAGCTCCCCTACTTCAGTTTGCAAGTCGGCCACTGTAGTCGTCAACGAAGTGACCTGCCCCATTAATAAGGTAACCTGCTCTTGCAGGCTCGCCACCACATCATTCAATCCATTGAATGATTCACATATGCGTGAAATCGCTTCCTCATGCGAAGTCACCTCTTCCACCAGCTTGCTAACAGTTGCAGCCAACTCTTCTTGGCCCCGAGGTGAACCCATCTCCTCAGCTTCAGCAACTGCCTTGTCTTTGGTGTTGCGCAAGTTTTAATAAGGCGCCACGATGTCTTGCTCACAAATCGCAGCCTGTCGGCGTGTCTGATGACACCGAATCCGGAGTCCCTTCTCCAGCACGAGAACGGGCTCTGGTACCACTTGTCACGGGCCTATTTCCTTCAATGGGCCAGCGCGGCGCGACGGTCCTTCCCACCGCCGCAAGCCTACTTGTCAGTTCGCTTGCCGATCGCAGAAGCGTGTAATCAGAGTGCAAGAGAGCAAAAGAGAATAGAGGGAGAGAAATTGCAATCACAACGAGGGTGAATAAAAGAAAGCTCAACGCATTTACTTCATTCACAATTTTGTCCGCAGGCCATTACAGTTCAAGTATACGGGCTGCCTCTTCAGGGTATTGATTCACCTGAACCGGGCAGCTTACATCAGACTCAACAAAAGCAAAATAGACTCTAAGCGCAACTGTACACTGTAAGTCGCAAGGGAACAGTTAGAATCACTAAATTAAATAGGTACTAGAGAAATAGATACATGGGACACAATGATTTTTTAAGATAAAAAATGCTTTCAATTAACTAAAAAACATGATAGCAGTAAATTGATGGGTAATAGAGAGAGCAACATGGAATAGAATGATTCTTTAAGCTAAGAATATGCCAACTTTACATTAATTAAAACACTGCATTAGTATGGAGCTGCTAATTTATTGCTAGATTAAAACATTAAGCAGGCTTGATACGGTCTCTAAAGAAGATGTGGTGTGATCCGAATCGAAACTGCTAAATATCCTAGAGAAGTCATCATTACAAGGAACTTCTTCCAATGTAAAGGAAATTCAAAACACGAAGATAATCTAGCAGAAATTGATTTAGAAAGTCCCAATCATGTTCACAAGTCAATACATCAGCAACTTATCTTTTGCAACCCGTATCGTGTAAAATTATGCATAGCTTGTGTATCATTTTTTATCGCCAACCTATTATTATGAAAATATATACAAAGATACATAAATTTGAGTAACTAGAAAAAATCCAGTGCCAACATAAGTGAACTTGCTTATGGGATATCAAACTTGAAGTTACCTGCAATGTAAAATTTCATTTCCAAAACTAATCATCCTTTTTTCAATCAATTTCATATAATTTATTTTTTTGCTCAAAGGCCCACATGTCTCGGGCTGGTAAACGAACTGAACATGGGTTGTTCGGGCTTGGCTAGTTTACAACTCAGCTCGGCTTGTTTGGCTCGTGTGAGTGGAGCTGAGCTCAAGCTCCTACGAGCTCGAGCCGAGTCACGATCTGCCTTGTAAAATAAAAAATTCATTTTCTTATAGGGTCCATAGTAAAAATAGGAAACCTGATCTCCTTGTTCTTACATACCCAACTAAACTAATCAAATTAACTTTCATACGTTTTTTGACATGTATCACACATAAATCCTATATAAGCTCATAATGAGCCGAGCTGAGACAAACACCCATTGTTCATGCTCTGCTCAGCAGCTGGTGGCTTGTCTAGCCGAGCCAACTTGACGATCAGGAATGAACTTTAGTTGATGAGCCGAATGGATCCGAGCCATGAGCTGCTTGGTTCATTTACCAGCCCTACACGTGTCTGTCACATACTTGTTTAATTGCATCCAGAAATGGGCACACAGCCACTTAGCTAAAACCACTTGAAACAAGGTACAAACATTTTGGGCTTAGTAGGTAAGTGTTCCAAACAAATCAAATGGAAAAAAATGAAAAACCTTGAAGTCCTTCTAATGCTATGTTTGGGATCATATGAAAGAATGATATTGAAGAAGAAATGAACTACCAACTATGAGGTTAGAGCATCATATGAAGATCAACCAAAGTTTCTATTTCCATACTACACTAGAACAACAATAATTTAGCTTCTATAAAGAACAAAGCTGACAATATGAAAATTCATGTCATCTAAAAGCCCTACAAACAAATACAAACAAGATATATAGATAAAGGCGACCACCCTTATATACTTTTTTTTAAAAGGAAAAAACATACCGAAGAAAAATGAAAAGAAAAAAGAGTGTAGAAACTTACAGCAAGATGAAGAATAAGGCTGAAAACGTGAGCTTCTCAAAGCAGTGAAGCACAACCAACCCACAAAATTGAAAGTTAAAAGTAAAACTAAGAAAGAATATGAAAAAAACAAAGATAACAAAGGGAAAATGGAAAAATAAAAATTAGATAAAATGAGTTGGTCGTGGACTTCCCAACTGAATCCCTCAAAAATCAGTATCTTGCTTAATCCGCATCATTTGAATATGGAGATATGTAAGATAGCCACACAGTAGTACTCTCTCTCTCTCTCTCTCTCTAAACGAGACGTAGGCTTCAGCAATCCACCACCCACCTCTTGACTTGGGGAGCCTATCAAGGGAGGGGCACAACCCATATTGGCCATATTTAGCCAAAAGAAGGATGATTTCATTTTGGGATATAAATGTCGCCATGCCAAACTCATACATAAGACCAAGTCTCACAGACGGCACTTCTCTAACTTATTGGTAGGATGACACCACCTATGAAGACATGTATTAGGCTGAGGCCTGAGGTTTCGGTGATGGTACGTGGTTCACCGTGCGAGACAAGCTATGTGTGTGTGGTAGGAGTAAGCCAATATGTCAGTATCCGTATCAGCCCTGAATCGTTGGGCCAATCGATTTCAGCTGTATCAGCCCGATACCAATACTCAAGTGAATCGTTCTGTATCAGCCAGAAAATAATAATAAAAATATTAGGTGTCAATCATAATGTCACAAGTGTTAAAACCAGTGGCGGAGTCAGAGGTTTTTCGTTGGGTGGGCAGACTTCGGGTCTCTCTAGAGGACAATGCTATGGTCTTGAAGGACGATCCGTTTATTCGGACCAGTGGCGGAGCCAGAAATTTTTCGCCCACCCATCATCAAAAGAAATTTTGGCTGTGTGGTAAATCAATAACCATTAATTGCCCACCCATCCGTGGACTTTTTGCTGATTCAAAAATCAATAACCATTAATAAAAACATGGTTTTTTTGTTAAAGAACACTGTCAAAATAAATTGAAAATCATGTTTTTTTTTGTTAAAGAACACTATCAAAAGATTGATTTCTATTAAATCAACCGTGCTGAACCCATCGATAGGGCCAGATTGATCAAAACAACTTAGTACCAATGAGATCCCAGGGGGAGTTATGACCACAGAGGATGATATAGGGATGAGTGGAGTCGGGCTCCCCATAAACGTAGGTTACACGGTTTCACAAAGAACAAATGACAAAAGAAGAAGCTGGGGGAAAACACACAGATCTTCGTTGAATATTCGCAAGAGAGAACTCCAACTCCCACAAACTAATAATCTGTCTCTTCTGCGGTTTTTACACAATTCAATAAGGTGAAAAAAATTAAGGGAAAAGATTAACACTACCATCGTCATATCGCTGACCCCAATTGTTTTGGGATGAAGGCGTAGTTGTTGTTGTTTGTTGTTGTATTAACACTACCATCGTCAGAAGAAAACACACATGGACGCATATTCTTTCTTTAACATCATCAGAAGAAAAAAAAAATTCTGGTTTCTAATTCTGGGGTGGGCGACCGCCCACCCATGCCCACCCCTAGCTCCGCCAGTGGTTAAAACCATTAAAATAATATTAAAACAATAATAAAAATATTTTAGTAGTTTTTTGCATTTATTAAAAAACAGCCGATTCAGAGGTGAAGATTTTCTGCTGATACAGGCAGGCCGATAAGCACCGATACTGATCACATTAAGACCAAAGACCAAGTCAGCTATCTGAATGGCGACTTTACTATCACTCGCTAGGTGAAGAAAATCAAGCCGGAGCTCATAGATCCATTGGAGATTGATGGACCTGACCCGCTGACAACCTAGCTGCAGGATCCAATCATGTGGCATATGAGAAGATCCTATCTGCCAATTAAAAAATGATACCAAGATTCCTCCGGATCCAAGAATTTTCACATATAAATGGAGATTAATTTACTGGCATACATTCCGATAACAGAACCCAGATCTAGATCTAGGACTAGACAAAGCCAGGTCCGGTTGGGGCCCAGATCTAGACCTGGTTCCAGTACCTAAAAGTTGGACCCATGTCCAGGCCGACCTCGTCTTGTCCCAGGTCCAAGCCATGAAGGGCAAGTTGACACCCTGTGGTCTCTCCTGCACCCTTATCATCCACCAAATGTGTAGCTTTACAATCAACCCAAGATCATGCTGCATATATAATTTTAAGTAGTAGGTAAGGCCACCCATCAGATGGGTGACTTCAGCACAAAACTTGATACATGCCATATAGAATGGTTGGGTGGTAAAGGTATATAGTGCACGGTGATAAAAGTGCTCAAATGATCTGGTCCAATGACCTATCTGGGATCGTCTCAACACAAGGATTGAATGGGGAGATGACTACTTGGATTATTTCGGATTTGGGTTGGGTTTGGATCAGTCTTTTAGGTAGGATCTAATTGGGATCCATATCAAAACCTGATTTGGTTGCTCTTCATTACATGTAAAAAGCCTATTTTTTTTATCTTTTTTACCATATCCTGCAGTTTTATCAATGTATTTCAGATCTAAATTGAATCCTAACTGATTCCATGTGTTTTGAATCCGGATTAGGACTTGGATCCACTCTTTGTGTTTCGCGTTTGGGGGGAGGGTTTTTCTAAGTAAAGAATTAGGAGTTAATATTACTTTTTTAGTTATGGTTTTGATTTAATTTTATAGAGGGCTCCTTGGCCTATAAAAATGATTCATTTTTTAGCTTCATAAGAAATAAAAGAATTGAATCAAGTTGCCTCACACTCTCTCAAGAAAATTATCCTCCCTTGGAGGTCGACTTTCTCTCTCTATCTCTTTCTTCTAACCCCTTGGCCCCTAGGCCCTCTTTCCTCCTTCCTTACCCTTACGAGTCCCTACTCCTTTGACTCGCTCACCCTGTCTCACGGTTCATCCGGTTTGTAAGGTAGTATCAACACTTTCAAGGTCTGGAATTTCCTAAGTAATAGGTACAACTAATTCTACGTAGTGTACGTGTTAACTTCATCAACTCCTTTCAACGGACATCGACCAACTCAACATCATCACGACTCCTGGACCTTTTTCAGATGAATCAGACCATCCCCAACCTTGGGACATCTTCCCCAAACTGAGTAAGTAGTTAGAACTCATTTTCAAACCCTCTCTAAGTCTAAGCCTCTCCCAAACCTAATTTTGGAAACAACATTTTGTTGTTGTGATTTCTAGAAAACGACCTAACTTAAAAATAATACATCTCTGAATATGCACCTATGGCTCTCAAAACTTGTCGGGACTCAACAAAACTAGTTTTCATGTCTAGCCAATTTGACCCTCTTGGCGATGTTCAACCAATTGTAAAGAGCAAGTATAAGGGTGTGACCTCAATAGTGTCACAATATCCATCTCCATCTTTGGAGGATCCTACGGATCCGGCTAACATTAACAACTTCATGGAGCAACAACTTGAGAGAACTATAAATGAATGGGGTTGTTGCAAACCAAAGTTTGGTGCAAATACCATTTTGGTGGCATCCCTTATAGTTTGCAAAGCGGCCGCTAGCATGTTGAAGATCCTCCTCTATAAGCACATTGCTTTTATTGGGTCGGATGGATCCAAACTCATTTTTGTGAAACTTTAGCAAGTTGTGTGTAAGGTTTACTTTCTGGCCTTGCTCAAAATTTTCAAAATGTGCATTGCGAAGTCCAAGGTATGTAGCCTCAGAAGAGAAGCCGAGTTGATAATAGAAGACCACCTAATGGTCTTCGCAAACCTCAACAATTGTTCCATAATCTTGCCGATGAACATAAAAGAATGGATCACCTTCGATCTTTTCCCCAATATCGCTTATCTCTTTTGGGTAGTCGTGAAGAGGTCCTTAAGACACTGCAAGGATCCAAGGCCAAGTCCAGTAGGGGCCGGAAACAGAAGGTCTAGAGTTCAAATATCAATGAAAACACCAACTTAGGTGCAACAAGCCTAATTAGGTCAATCTTCGCTTCTTTAGGAAGTCTAACAAACTTTACACTAATGCACTTCCTTGGGAGGGGTGTTGTCATTAGTTTTAAGATGAGAGTAGCATAGTGGAAGCAGAAGATCCAGCTTCTGGTGTTTAGACTTGATTCATTCACTATTTTTTATCCAGGTGGAAGCCAACAACACATCTATCATCGATGAAGTAAACTCCCTCCTCTAGAACTTCACAGTTGCAGATGACTCGTATGTTGGAAGGACGTGCGAGTGTGATGTGGTGCTAAAGGCTGGAAGATAGTCTGCCAAATAAGATAAAGGGGTGTTTCAACTTTCGTGTTTGACTACCTCCCTCGAAAGTCAACTCTCAAAATCTTACCTAAGGGAGTAGGTTATTCTTAAGAGGGAGGAGATGATGTGGTCCCAAATTTTGCGGACTTAGTTCTCGATCCAAATAATGCAAATCCGGTTTCGAATAAGCCTCATCCAACTCTTAGGGTCCATAAGAAGCAAACAGATCCCCTGATGGTCAATCTAGATCCATTATCCGAGCTCCAAAGGATAAAAGCCACCTCAGCCAAAGTGGGATCCATGCCAAATTAGTCATGCCTCCTCACCCAGCAGTCACATCATCATGTGGGACCCCCAGTTAGGCACCCCATATAGGGAGCATTTATTGCAAATGGGATCCACATGGGACACCCCTCTAGAAAACTCTAAAGAAGGCATGTGGACACTACCCTCTTTGCACCCCCCAATGTAACGACCTCAAATTCACCCCCCAAAAATACATAATTATTTTTTTTAAGAAAGTGAATGATGCCAAAACTGATATATGTTTTTGCTCCAACCAAACTAAGTTCTAAAGAGTCAGTTTGTGAGCAACTGCTAGTGGTTAATAGCCCACTAGAACTGAGTTTGTGAAAGAGACTCCAAAGGCAAGATCCCTTTTGTCAAATGAAAATGAAATATATAACACCCTAAAGTTATAACCTAAAAATCATACAATTTTTTTCATAAACAACAAAAATAAACAATCATGTAGGGTTATACACCCTGGGCGAGTTACTGGTAAGTTAAAACAACATTGGCAAATCATAACACAATTTAAATACTTTAACTAAATAAATTATGCATATATCAAAGTTTAACAAAAATCCATTAAACAAATATTAATCAAGTTTAATAAATTTGCATCACATGGAGCCCCTCCGCAGCATCCTGCAATCACTCCACAACTTATTCCTTAGCATCTGAAAATTTTTGGGAAAAATTCTGTCAGAACTCATCCTGAGCCTTAGTAGGATAATACATTAACAATAAATGCATATACAACATCTACAATACACATACATGTATCAACAATTATATAGGTTAACAATCAACAAGCATACATCTGAATAACTATAACAATTCAGTTCATGATAACACATTAATTATAATAGCATAAACTTATCTGAAAAATTATAACAGTTGAATTCAGGATAAGACAACAATCACCAGAATAACTATGACAATTACATTTAGGATGACACAACAACAACAATAATATCATGCTTTCAACACAAATATATTTGCACAACTATATTTGCAATATTAGAAACTTGCATATGTTCAGGTAACACATTATTCTATTTTGTATTAATACCTCCTGGGTACACGAGTGGTGTATGTCCTAAACCCAGCACAAATCGATCTCGGTGTTTATTATGCCATGTCTTTTGATTTAAGCGAGTGGATTGACTAAGAAGGCATCTATTGTGGTGGTTTGTGGTCAGGAAAAATTCTACCAGTAGCAATAGTGGACGCATCATAGTTCGGTTACCTAACTCCTGGGATCTGAGAACCAAGTGAGACGTCTCGCCCTCACATAAAAACAAAGGGTCCCAGGAGTGTGTACCACTACCCTCTTAAATGTAGCTTGAGTTAACTGGTATCATACACCTTTGCAAGGTATACCGAGAACCTAGGATTTCTAGTAACATATACCTCCTTAGGGTATACATAAAAATCACAAACATGGGGTTATCTTTATTAAGGTCATAGGTCAGTGCAATATTAATCATACAGGGGGCCTTAACCCCTTCCAGTATGTCAAATGTTCTCTTTCAGAACCAATGCTCAACATTCTTGTCAGAGCATACGTGCATGTTATTAAATAACATATTGTATTCACATTAAGGTTCATGTCATATGCACAGTTTATATCATGCTGCCACTATCCATATGCATGCTATAGTTAACATATGCATGCATTACATCAGTAATATATCATGACCTCATGCTATGCAAATAACATTACATGCATTTAAAACCCCTATATACATCTTATGCATTAATACTACATGTCCTAGTATTATATTCATTCAATTCATCATATGCATATCATTATCATGCCACACATCATAGACACATGTAGTATATCATTCATACATGTTACATCATAGACATATGCAGTATATTATTCATACATGTTACACATCATATCACAATCAGCATACATAATTAAATCATCATCATCTCATAGGTAACATCATATGCATATAACCCGAAACAATTTAGACATAAAAACTATAATTGCAAAATTTTGTTCATCAATATAAAATCAATCACGAACTTCACATAATAGATTTAATTCTCAAAATTTTATAATTCTCAAAATTTTACTAGAGATGCGTGAAGATGTTTTGAACACATAACAAGAAACCCTACCCTGATTGGAGTTCAGATGAGAAAATAAAAAGTCCAACACACAGGGTAGTTTTTTGTCAACAAAACAGTCTTGTCTGTAACAGGTTCTCTAATAACAGATCACCTCAAAATTTTCTCTACTCAGAACAATTCTCATATTTTTACAATGACCTCATATACATGTTTAAAAAAAATCCTCAAAAGATTTGGTCCAAAACTGATTCCTATAAATATTTAAAAATATTTTAGAATCTGTTATTAAAAAAACTATAGAACAATTGTAGGAAATTCTAGGTTTTGGTACTAACTTCCCAAAATTTTCATATTTAATCCGTCTATACACAAGATATTTTTTTGTATATTCATATATATAACAACTAACACCAGTAAAAATCTAAGCCACAACCTATGTAGATATTAAAAAAAATAAATACAACAGTCGACAACCTATTTCAACTTTTAGTTCAGGCAGAAATCCTAGGTTGAGTTGCGGGAGGCATATCTCCGGAACCACAACTCTGAATGACCCCATTTTTCTTCCAGAGTCTCAAAATTATGTCTAGTATTTAAGTATAAAATTTAGAAATTTTTGGGATTCTTGTCTAAGAGCAACATATTTTTCTTTGGGTCTGGTCGGACCCCAAACAACCAAGAAATCTCATATATGATTTCAGAAATTTATAATTAATTCAAAAAAGTCATCTAATCCAATTTGAGTCCATAAAACCCATTATAATCACATACATGTATAATAAATGTAGTATTGAAGCATGCATCCATTTCACATAGGCTGATCAACAATATTGTAAATACAAATCCATAAATAATAATCATGTAGACCAATTTTCCCAAAAAAGGCTCCCAATCTGGAAGACCATACTTTTCTTTATGGATTTGTTTTTTAATCATGTGTACCACCATCAAAGTAGTATAAATAAGGTATATATCATGCAATACATAATTTATAATACAAGTTTTGATGATTGAAACAATAACCCAAACACTTTTTTTTTCAAAAGAGGGTCAAACCCCAAAAATGTTTGTCACAAAATCTTATTATATCATCCAAAACCTTTTAAAACATTCTTATTTCAGTTAAATAATGATTTACAAGATTCATATGTTGTCTAAAATCAAAAGGAACATTCACAATTAAACCCAACATCAAATCTAATTTCTATGCAGCCAAATCTTGATTTTTGAGGTTTTCTCAAAACCCTAATAGTTTATGAAAAACCTTCAAGAAATCATATAAACTCAGTTGTAGGCTTAATTACATGGAATATATGCTGATAAACATTAATCCTAACAACAAACAATCAAACAAAATCATCACATATATACTATTTAATTAAATCTTGAGTTTTTGAGGCTTTCCTCAAAAATGTTTTTCATCATATAAGGCTTCAAGAAACAATAGATATCCATACTAACATGAATCACAAACCTCCATGATGATTTAAACTTTCATATAATAGTATTAAAACAATTGAATCATCACATATAGATGGTATTTAATGGGTCTTGGGTTTTTTAGGAGTTTGCTAAAATAAGTTTTTTTCAAAACTCTTATTTTACTTAAGGTCTTCAAGAAAACTTATTATATCAGATTTGGCATGCATGGCAAGCATAATATACTGATTAAATTGATTTATTCAACATAAATAACAAATTAAAAATCAACACAACTATTATTATATGCTAATTTGGGTTTTTGAGGTTTTTCCTCAAAAACGATTTTCATGAAACATCATGTTTTAGTTAAATCTTTCAATTAATTTCAATAAGCTAATCCATAAATTAACAAAGAGAGGTGAGGATGTACCACCCTCTTAGGTTCCTAATCCAATTGCCGAGTGGCAATTCGGACCCTAGTTTGCTCACATAGGGGCATCCCACTGTAGGCGTTTTATGAACTTGTCATAGGTCCAAATGGATCTATTCAATGATCCAAATCCAAATTGTCACTAATTGGATCCCTAATCATTGCAAAAATTTCAGATTAGGTTCATTATCAAAATATCCAAGATCCACAATTAATCCATATTTAATTGCATTTTATCCAAATAAAAGATCATTTACTTTACATTTATTTTTCACATTCATACACACAAATTATTTCAAAAAGTATCCAAACCACGAAGAAAATATGACATGCAATTCAACACCAATTAAGATTAATTTCATCATTATTTAAAAAAAAAATCAAGAAAATAATGAAAATGAAGAATCACATTCAGGCCATAAACGCACAAAAATTCATTTGTATTCATTTTTATTTTAGGGGAAAATGTCAAATGTTACAAAATATAACTTTTTTTAATGTGGAAAACATCCTATGGATTTGGGGTCCATAACAAATTTACTTTCTAATACACTAATCGTTCATATCAAACCATATTCGAAATGAAATAATTTAAGCCATAATTAAACTTAATAAACTCTAACTTTAAGTTCACAAAGTTTAAATCAATCTCAACATTTAGAATCCAGCAACCAATCATAAATTTTGTCATCTCCAGCAAGCCAATTTTGTCATCACTAGGCAGACAAGCACTTTTGTCAATCCTATGACACCTTTCCCAAACCGACTAAGTTGTTGTAACCTATTTTCCAAACCCCCTCCAAGCCTAAACCTCCCCTGAACCCAATTCTGAAAAAAACATTTTGTTGCTGTGATTTTTAAAAAATCACTTAACTTAAAAATAATGTATTTTTGAATCTGTACCTAGTCCATACCTACAAAATTAACCCTTATGTTTCCTTAACCTACTCTCTAAAAAATAGACCCTAATTCTTTCCCACTAAAGAGAATTAAATTTGACAATGAAACTTGTCTTGCCTAAAATCCAATTCAGAAACAAACTTGTTCCCTACCCGAGTTCTCATTAGCCAAATTTTAATTCCCAAACTAGATCGACCCAGACCCTCTTTAACTTTTTCCTAGCCAAACTCCATTTTCTATGATTTTTCAAATTTTTATTCTGAGAGAAATAATTCACTCTAAGGGTCTATCAGAATCTGAATAGAATCCATAACCAAAACAAACTCAGAACTTTGCATAATTTTATCTCTGCAACCCTGAATCACTTGAACCTAAGATTTTAACCCAAGCTTTCCTGACGTGTCCTAAGCCATCTCCTATTTTTATAGCATTTATTGAGCTACATTTTGGGAGAACTTAATTTTTCTTTGAACCCTTCCCGAATCCCATCCGAACTTGTAAATAAGACTTGACCTTTGATTTGACCAAACCTAACTCAAGCCCACCTAATTTCTCAAAACTGAACCTACGCCCAACGGAACACATTGGTAGTGGTGAAGTGGTGGTGGTGATGGGGATGATGGGGGTAGAGTAAAAGAAAAGTAGTTGAAAAAAAAAGTCTTACAACTAAGATTTGTTAGTTATGTGGCAACTAGGTTTCACAATTGAGTTTCACTATGTCAATGTATAGGCAAATCTTAGTTTTGCTAAAACCTTGAGTTTTGCTGGCAAAGGTCAAGTTTTGCTCAAACAGTGAGTTTCGCTGACAAAAGTCGAGTTTCATTGAAATTGAGTTTTGCTTAAGGGAATCACCAGAAATAGCCCCAAATTCAGTTGAAATTAGGTGGGTAGGTGTGCGAGGAATATTGTGATATCTTCTGGCTTTTATATGAAATATCATTATTCGTAAGGGTAGTACAACCATTTTTTGAAAGAAAAATGAAAGATATATTTGATTATCTCATATATAATTCATGTGATTCATTTTCTTTTACTTTACCTTGTAGCATACCCAACATTTTATATTTCAGGAATTTAAAATCTTCAAAGAAGCTGGGTAAATGGTTAGTTAACTATGCATGCTTTCATTGCTAAGATTATAATCGAACAGTCACTATAAGTCATCCACCATGCACCACCATCTTTTGCTTATGTATTCTATCCCCACATAAAGATCATTTTGATGCAAAACTCCACCAAATAAACCTTATCCTATAACCCGTGAACATATGCATGATAAAGCTTAAAGCACGTTCTTCATTTTCATGGATCCAGAATTAATTGAGCGGCAATAGATCGTCTTTTAAACATGGCCTTGGATGTCTGAGAAGTATTGTATTTTGCCTTGGTTCCATAACATTTAATCAACAACCATGTGGATTAGTTGCCTGTTATTCTTTTATGCAAGTACTAGTACAAAGGACAGTTAAGATTACTGGAATTACGTGTCATCTCTTAAAAATTTCTTTGACAGATCTTTTTTTAGGGCATTCAGATAGAAAAATTATAAGCCATCTTTCTTAGATTCCACACCCATAGTACAAGTAAAAAACTGCAAAGTCTCGGCAGCCAAAACTTGCGAAAAGTAAAATGTTTTTGTAAATCTCGTGTTTTTTGGCAAAATCTCAGCAATAAAAAATAAATTAAAAATATAAAACATATGAAGAAATATAAATAAAAAACATGCAGTTTTTTACGATAAATATCTGACAAAAACATAAATATCACGTTTAAAATGCGATATTTATGTTTCTAATGAAAAAATCATGAGAAATTGCTGTTTTTAACGGGATTTGTTGCAATGTCGACACGAAATATAGGAAAACTAAGCTTAGAATCACACTTCTGCATTGCATAGAAATTGGAAATATAGAAATTTGACCGACATGCAGTGTGGCGATGCTGCTACCTATTGTTTGGGATAATATGGGGAAAGGAGGCATGTACCGGCACCACCTTGGCCAAAGACTTCCCTGGAATGTCACAATAAAGCTAGCTCGTACTTTGTTGATGTCAAATGATTATTCAGTTTATTTATGCATTTGCATAATCTTATGACCTCTCACAAAGGGATATGCTAGCTGTACTTCTCAAAGTGCTAGGCCCAAGAATCCTGTTGGTTTCTTGTTGAATTCCAGTTAGCAGCGTTGCAGATAGCACAACAGAGCTGATAGTCATTATTGTGCAATAGTTATAGCTCGCCAACCAGTTCTTATTGAGTTGATTCATGAAGAAATTAGATTCAAGTATATATTGGGAACGAAGTGAATTTAAGTAGTTCATCTCTTGTAGCATCTCCTTGTGGTTTGGTGTTAGTTGATTATGAGTTCCTTCAAAAAAAAAAAAAAGTTAGATGATTGTAAGACCTCCGCCTAGAGTTTGGACAGCCATGGTCATGAAAATGCCATTTATGACCATAAGATGGTTGAAGATATGAACTTCAAACGTCCAAAGTGGAAAGCTGAACTCCTGCTACCACTGTTCAATAGTTTCTCCTTAGTTAGCAGCAACATTCCTACTAATCCGGCTATTATTATTGGCACCACTGTGTATCAATGATCTTAAGATTGCATGTCAAACTTCACCACCTTTAGTAGCTAGCTAGCTTCCATCTTCCTATTCTACAACTGCTGCTCCCCTTGTGATATCCTGAAAATACCCGTCCAAGTAGGTCGACATGTCTTACAGGATTGGATTCCATGTGACAACAGAAGTGTCCTTATTATGAAATTGCTTTCATGATGATTCTTTACGGACTATTTTGCAGTGTTGATGCTGCACACTTTAATAGGATAGACAGTGGGTATCAACATTTCAGTTTTGCAGATTTTACTATTCATTATTTTACATATGTACCAAAACTCGTCTCTTGAATGTCCTTTAGGTCTCCCAAACCAGTGGTCGTGGTCGTGGTCTATGTTCTTTCATCTAATGACTGTTGAGTGCATGATTGCTGAATGAAGGTTGAAGCAGACCCTGGAGTCCCGTGACTTGCATCATGACTTGTTGAATCATTAACCTACAGTCACCCGCTTTTTTATACTTATTTGGAACTCATTCCAAGATACATCATGCCTATCCTCAATAACATTGAACGTCCAAAACAAAGCAACAACAAGAAATCTACTCTTGTAGAGAATGGAATCTCTAGAAAACCCACTTGCAAAGTACCACACAATAGGCTGACAGACATCAAATAATTACCTATTGTTATACGGAAGAACAAATGTGCAAGAAATTGCTCACCTGTGATGCGCTGCTCCAGAAGAGGATTGTACCGCTAAGGCTATTCCGCTGCTCTGTTACAGATCTTAGCCCTCTGGTGCTCTTTCACACTCACACGTGCACAGAGGGGCGTAGCTAGGGTTCATGTGAGGGGGGGGGGCAAACAGGGGTGTAGCAAAAAAAGAATTTGGTGTGATAGTCTGGGGTTCGAGAGAGGGTGGTGTATGTTCGCCCCCGATGATTCACTGAATCCCACGTCTGTGTTCGGGGGTCTGAATGAGCACCACGTATACAAGCACATGGGGCTCGTATTCCCGTGTATGTTGACATCACTTAGCATTGGAGTTGGTGTGGTTGCAAAGACTTAAGTACCCTTTCTTGCTATTCTTCTCATAAAGCGATGGTTTGAGAAAATAACAAAAATGCCCTTCATTCAAAAAAGAAAAAATAAGTAGTTTAAAAAAAGAACAAACATGTCCTCCATCCAAAAAGTCAAGGATGATGTTGACTCTTCAAAGTCTACCCAGCGAAACGAACCTTAATCGTTTCGCCGATGGTGAGCCGGCAATCCGATTGTCCTCCGACGAAACAAACCTGAGTCATAAAAAATGTTTGTTTGAACTTTTCATCGTCATCGTCATCTTCTTCTTCTTCCTTCTTCGTAAAACACTGTAAAACCCTCTCTCTCTCTAGAGAAGAAATCAAGGGAGGCAAAGAGTTCCCCTTTGAGAAGGCCATGAACATCAACCATCTCACTCTCTCTCCCTTCTCTCTCTACTTCTGTGCACATCAAACAAACGATCCTACATTTCTCCATCAAACACCGACTGACCTGCACACTGACTGTAGCATCGTTCAACTTGATGAGTTGTGGAGCCTGATTTAGAGTTTTTGCCCTTACAGGAGGGGGGTTTGGGGGCTCCTCCCACCGTGGGTAGCATTATTCAACTTGAAGAGTTGTGGAGTCTGATTCAAAGTTTTTACCCATTCATGTTTTAAGGCATTAGATCTCATGTTTGAACATCCACGCATGTGCAGTTTGCTTTCATCATGTTCAGTTGCTTTCTAGATTATACTTTGAATTCTGGTACATTTTAGATCTATCGATTTGTAACAAAAAAAATCGATAATAAGACCTATAATACCAAAAAAAGTAACTATGCATTTAAAAAAAGCATTCTTTTAAAGATATTTTAGTCATTTTAATATGGTTGAATCCATCTAATACTAAATCTAACTTGTTCAATATTAGATTATTGACTTAATTTTCCTCCAAGTTCAGAAGACCTATAATACCCAAAAAAGTAATTATACATTTTCAAAACTACCCTTCTTTTAAAGATATTTTAGTCATTTTAATATGGTTGAATCTATCTAATGCTAAATATAACTTGTTTAATATTAGACTAACCATATATATATATATATATATATATATATATATATATATATATATATATATATATATATATATATATATATATATATATATAGGGCCACTACAATAAAAACTAGAAATATGAGAACTAGAGTGTGAACAAGGCATTTCCAATGTTTTCTTTTTTGCAAATGTTACTTCCTCCACACAACAATTTGCTTCTTATATCGATGAATTAGAAGAGAAATCAACCAATATATTTTCTCAACATAGTCCTTTGTTGGGAATCGATTATTGAATCATGTTTTTCAACAAAAAATATGACTTTTAGATGCTAGAATATTTACTTTTTTTGTTTGCAAATGTGACCCTGGTTTTCATCACATTGAATTTGAATTTGATTATCAAGGTAAAACTTCACCACTTTAAGAAAATTTATTACCTTGAAATTAGTTTCATTCTCTTCTTAAGTGTATAATAAAAATGACAATAGTATTACTAATGATAATAACAATAATATAATTTTTCTCATGAGAGCTGCCTGTATAAGGTGAACTCATGTTGGCCAAAGTGGAAGATAAGAAAAATTGTAGGAAAATTCGGCATGAAGTTCATTGAACCTTTGTCATTTGTTGATCATATAGAACATCGACATAGTACCTCCCAAACTGTACATGATAGTTGGCAATAATAATAATAATAATAATAATAATAATAATAATAATAATAGTAATAATAATTATTATTACCATCAAATTTATAAGCCAATTATGAAGATGCATCAAAACCAGAAAATATATCAACCAAAAAAGTTTAAAGAATAAAAAAGTCAAAATTTCTACTAAATTACGCATATTATAATGATTTAAGCAAAACCCATAACTCATATTTCAATTTAATCATTCAACCAAAGTACTTCACCACCATAGAAATAACAATCCAGGAGAAAAAAACTTGAAAAGTGTTAAACATGAACCCAATGGGTTGGTAGTGTGCTTTTCACATATTAAATTTTGATGCAGGAGTGGTAGTGGAATTATACTAGGCTATAGGATTCATCTAAATCCATGATCTTTTTAATTTGGCTTTTATGTAGTTATTTGGTTTGAATCTTAGCTTTGGATTTTATTTTGGATATTAACTCAATATCGGATCTATCACATATCCAAAGTAGGATTAGGGTTTTCATCTACAATCCAGACTTTGTACCATTGTATTTCCATCATGCATTCATTTACCTATAGGCTCACATGCATACAATTACCATGATATACATTAAATTAACATGTCAAACCATCTTGTAATAGGCCTTAATAATCGATCATCATAATAGAAACATAGCAAAATGTTAAGCCTTGAAGCAAGGACTTAGAAAAATTCAACTCACTGTTGTTTCACAAAAAAAACCTGATTTTGGAAAATCCACTAGAAATTACAGAGAATGGATTTGGTATTCATTTTTTTACTTGAGTTTTTCAAACATGTTTGGAATTAAACTCCAAAAATGTAACTCTAAAATCATTCACAAGAAAATTATAAAATTTTTGCAACTGAACCCTATTAAAAAACATTTACAGGACAGATTTTGTAAACTGCAAAATATTTTTTCACTTGGAGAATTTTTTGGGATTTACTATGAACTTTTCTGACAAAATCCTTCTTACAGAGTCTTCTACTATGTATTGGCTTCTATCTAGATTTTTTTATAATTTAATTTAAATCATTTAGGGTAGATTTTCTTATTTTTCAAAATGATAGGTCAAAATAGCCCTGCAACCAGAACAAAAAAAAAATACTCTATTGAAATAGATGTTTCTCCCTCAAAACTAACTCAAATAGAATGAAATAAAATTCCAAAATCAAGCCCTGAATGTATAGAACTCCTCATTATTTTTTTTATTTATTGAATTCATATTCTACGAGACTGATCGGATTAAAAAACATAGACAACATAATAGAAAATTTCAAGATTCATATACAATCAAGAAATACAATAAAAAATGCTATTTACTCATAACCCAATATGATTACAAAAGCTTAAGCACATTTAACCATACAACATCAGCACATAATTGGCCTTAAACATGCTAGCCAAAATTAACATAACCATACACATACTCAAAAATATTTTTTTCTCTTGAGTTCTTTTCCAAAAATCAAAATTTGTCAAAACATATTAAGAAAACCCTCAAGGCATTAACACATATATATTATCATGATAATTGACAAAACTAACATGACATTAACTAACTAATATATTAATACCAATATGATCTAACATGATACATAAAGCCCCATAATGATTTTGCCTAAATCTCTCTACAAATCATTTTTGCATGATTTAAATATGGATCTAAGCACAATAAAATTTATGAACTTATAACTCTTGCTTGCAACATATAAACTCATCATTCATGCATTAAATATGCTAAAAACAATTGAGATTTCACACTTAATCATAGATCTAATCCTTCCTAAAATCGATTTTTGTTTTAAGGATTCAAATCTTGTTTTTTTGTCAAACTAGTTTTCAAAAATCAAATATAGTGACATGGATTTATCAAAATTGATTTTAAAAACCAAAATCAAATCCCTTTTTTGTTGTTTCAAGATCTAATCCACATGTGGTTCAGATCTTGGAATAACCCCTACACATAATCCACATGTTTTAACCAACCCATGCATATGTGTTTGATGTACCTACCTCGTACAATGCTCAGATTCAAGATCCTTCATCTCCTGGCTTCAAATTTGAGTAAGGTACCTTCAAGCTACAATTATTCTCCCCAAAGTAAAAGTATAATGGATGTTGGACCAGCCTCTTTGAAGGAGACAAAAAGAAGAAGAAGATGGAGAATGAGATTTGAGAATTTGAAAGAAAATGGAAAGAATGAGTGAGACAACCCTCTTTGAGATCTTTTCTTATGAACATGTGGGTCTAGCTAAGGCAAGGCTAAGGGTTTGCACACATGGAAAGAGGGTGGGTCCCCCCCCCCTCTTGGTCTCTTTCCTCTTTTACCAAAATCCTAGCTATTAATTATTTTTTAAATTATTTTTTTTCTTTCTTTCTTTAATGTATCCAGGTAGGTGGGGACATCCCATATGGAGTCTATTACTTACCTTAACTAACAAAAAAAAACAAAAACAAATTATGACTTTACAGCATCCTCAACTAAGCCTTATTTAATATTTGATAAGTTTTGACTTTTTTTTTTCTTTACTTGAGTATTTAAGTGAATTCAAATTTTTTAGAAAGTAAATTTCCAACCAAGAGGTGTGGGCCCACCTAGGGGGCATCCCACCCTCTTGGACTGCCTTACCTTATTAAAAAATTAATTATGTTTTATTTAATTTACTTAATTCTCTAATTTCTAAATTGGATTTTTGATCCATTTTAAACCTTGGATTTCATACCTAATCCACATTCAATTAGTTTTCAAACCTAATTAGGATCCAACTCTACATATTAAATTCAAATTTACTTGAAATTAAATACAAATCCAAATTCAAGCTTAATTAAATTTAAATTCTAATTTACATGAAATTAACCGTGAGTTAAACTCAACCGCTATTTTAACTTTAGTTAAACATTTCATTTCACTTGAGATTAAATTTCAAGTTAACACATACAATTAATTATAACTCACATTGGTATTTAAATAAATAAAAATTCATAATTAAGACATAACATCGTCTTTACTCATTTAAATAATTACCAAAAAATTATGGGTATTACAACAATGCACTAAAATTTCATGACTCAAAAAAACATATTTTTTATCGAAATAAAAAGATTTAAGGATCCTTAGCAAGTCAACTTTTCTGACTACAACTATGTGGTCAAATTGAGTTGACCATAACTAGTTGCATATAATTTGGTGCCTTCTTTTTTTTTAAAGAAAGAAAGAAGGATGTATTAATAAGGATTAAGGCTAAAACAGGTATAAATACAACAGCAACTGATGAGGTATCACTTGTTGCTTAGAAAAAGAAGCTAACAAACAGCAAGCATAATTAGAGAACATTGAAGAGAAGGACCAGCCAGACATAAAGTTTCTTCCGTCTGAAGTCCATAACAGACCCGACCTTGTCCGTCCGAAACAGCACCAGGCCATAACAGCTCCATCTGAATGCCCTTATGCTATAACGAAACCGATAGCTGCTGTTCCAGTTATTCCCTCGCCTTGGAGTGGGGGGGAGTCCAAATTTTCACTAAAAAGGTTTTTGTGCATCTAGATGTAGCAGAGTTGAAATGACTGCAAACAGCTAGTTACATATACATGATTCATATAGTAAGAAAGATATTTCCGCCATGATGAAGACCAGCAACTGCAAATTCAAATACTGGCACAGAGATTGCAGAAGACAAGATCCCCTAGGAGGAATTGTGCAGCAAATTAATACAGTTAGGCCGAACTGTTCTTTTGTGTATATGGACAGATCGCAACATAACAACATAATAGCAGAGAACAAGGCCGCCAGGAAGAGAAGAGGCTGCACCTCTTTGTCAGGATGAGGCATCGCGCTAATGATGTAGAGGAGGAGAAAAGAATCTGGTTGCAGAGACCAACAGAGGGCCTTCTTTATATATTTGAAAATAACAACCCTACATGTTTCAGTCCAGTGCAAGGAGATGCTTGGCCACTTGAGTCCAATCCGCGAACCAGTTTTCCATTTTAAGCAATAGTCGTAAAAACTTTCCAGGTCCGCAAATTTTCCACGGAAGACACGGTTGTTCCTCTCTATCCAGATCATATATATACATATGCCAAGATGCCGAGCCATGTTCGCCAAAGAAACATCCAGCGAGCTCCTTTAATCAATCAAGGCTCATGTGTGGCGCTATAAGAGCTTCACGTGGGAGTCCCAATTCATATAATTTGGTGCCTTCAAAGTCACCAAATTTAGCTCAATATATATAACATGACATACACATCATTATTGAAGAAATGATACTTGCAGCTATGACCTCATTGGGGCATCTTCAAGAATTGGCCAGGGCTTGTTTTCCAAACAGATCCGCTAGTGGTGCATGCAAATCTTTTGCAAAGTGCAAAGGCGCCAAGATATCCTCTCTGAAAAGCATGGCAGCATCACTGCAAAATGCTTTTCAAGAGCAGGGCGGGGAAGGGGGGGCAAGGCAGTCAGGCCGTATCACTGCTCCTGTGGCTAAGTTGGTAATGCCCTCAGATATATGTCGGACCCATGTGGGGTCATGATCGGTCTGGATTATTCCAGGTGAGATCTGGACCGGGCTATGTAGGGTTCAGGCTGGTTGGGACAGGTTGGACGGATATCGGACACAAGTGGGGCCCACCACAGATCCGATTCGGTTGCTTCAAGCCGGGTCGTTCCATTTGTTTGATTTCCTTTTCTAATTATTTGGGGGGCATCACGTGCCGTGTCAGCGTGGGGTTTTGTGACAGGGGAATGGGGGAGAGAATGGAAAGCTGTGCACAGCCCTCTCTAGGGGTGGCAAAACCTGACACGACCCGTCAACCCGACTCTTAGGCGGGTTTGGGTTTGGCTTAAACTAACCCATTTAATAAACGGGTCGGGTTCAGGTTAGGGGTATGCCAACCCGCCAACCCGGCTGACCCGTTTAATAAACGGGTTAGGCAGGTGGGTCAACCCGTTTACCAGACCCCCCCCCCGCCAACCCGTTTACCCGACCCGTCAACCCACCCCGCCAACCCGTTTACCCGATCCAACTCGTTTATTAAACGGGTTGGCGGGTCGTATTACCCGTTTAATAAATGGGTCGGGTTCGTGTTTGCCACAGCCGACCTGTTTATTAAACGGGTCGGGTTCGGGTTCGGGTTGAGGTATGCTGACCCGCCAACCCGACCCGATTGCCACCCCTCCTCTCCATGTCTTTCTTTCAGGAATAAAAAAAACTAATCATTTGCTTTTTTAACGGTCAAGTCAAACTCTAGGGCTTTTTTTCACCATTCAAACAAATTTAAAAAATTACAAGAAAGGAACACATTTGGAAAATAAATTTAACTTAATATATTCATTAATTTAATTAAAAATAATTTTTTATTCTGTGCCTTTCTCTCCGCATGCTCCTCGTAAACTAAAAATTCCCAGAAAAGTAAATTCCTGCCCACTAACTTTATTCCTTCCTAACATTATTTAAGTCTAAAGAACACTCTTCTTTTAGAAAACAAGTTTTATATGTTTCTAGTTTAATCGGTATTCATTGGTTTTGCAGCACCAACTTGCTCTCGTTAAGCAGAGATATATTTCGGGTTTTGCTAAAGTATTAGGATTTACAATACCCTTTTCCTGTTTGCATTTCCAGACAGTGGATAAGTTTGGAATTTGCATTGTTCCTTGGTATATAGATTATAGAATCCCAACTTATCCTGTATTTTTTAATAAGGTTGTCACTATTCCCCGATTTCCCACTGATTTAAACGGGATAAACTGGCAATTCCCATATCGGGTCCATGTTTAGATTAAGCACTTTGATCTTTGGTGACTGATTGGATAACTTCATCTTCCAAGTGGAAATTGACTGTTTTTGGAGCCATGCATGTTGGGAGGGAGAGGGAAATAAGCTTTTAGTTCTCTTTTCTTCTCTTAAACCATTTTTTTTGAGAGATACGTTGTCTTGAAATTGGTATGGAAATTATAAATTCCCTCATACCCATATTCCACTTTCCACAGGCTAGGCTGGGATCCAAAATGTCGGCAATCTTTTTTTAAAGTTTTTATCCAAAAGGCAATTGTTTTTTTTTTTTTTTAAATCATTGCAGGATTTTCTCTCATTTTCCCCTTCACTAGTTTGCTAAATAGGGTGAATTATCTAAAATCCTCATGCTGATTGGTTCAATTTCCTTATATCCTTTTTTATCCAAATGGCCCCACACCTCAATCAGTTTGCTGCTTATGCGTTGTATATTTGGTTTTGCAATTTTGAGCACAAATTCAGTGGAATCAGAAGATTGATCTGACTATATATTGGCGAAAGTTTGAGCTGACTGGTGGCATCCAATTTCACCAACTTCTCTAATGCCTAGCTGGTGCACCATATGACATTAGGTAATATGTGGGTTGACGACATGCACTTTGTTAAAGTTTAAGTTTTCTCTGCTTGTGTTGGGACGTTGCAGGTTCAAAACCCAATGGCATAGTTGTGTAAGTGGTAGGGGTCTGACTAACCCCAGCTTGCTTTTCAAAAAAGAAAAATGCACTATTGACTAACATGAATCCCCACCAACCCTCTGGGGATATACCCGTGTGGTGGATATCTAGGTTTAATTTACTAGCTCTCTAACAATCCTAAAATGGCAACAATGTCCCCAAATCTATGGATTGCCCTTTGACCATAATTGAATCGGTCTTCAAAATATGTAAGGACCTATTGTCGCATTTTTTGTTTTTTTTTTACCAATAGGCAACTTTGTACTATCATATGCCATCATAAAATATTCCTATTCTAATTTGCTCGAGGATGTGATATCTCATCACTCCTTCCCATGTTCTGATCTCTGTAATTTGCTTTCACCAATGATCAATGAAATATACTTTTTTCAAAAAAAGAAAAATGCTATCATACAACAAAGGAGATGGTGGTTATATGCAAAAGTTGTAACTCAACCAGGTCCAGCGGCGTAGCTAGGATTCATGTGAGGGGGGGGAGGGGGCAAACAGGGGTGTAGAAAAAAAATTTTATTTGTGCGATAGTTGGGGGTTCGGGGGCAGCGCCCCCGAAATTTTTTTTTTGAGATAAAATAAAAAATGCTACAATTATTAATAAAAATCTATTTCATATGGACAAATCAAACTATTTGCTGCAGTCAGGGCTGGGCTGGGCTACAAAAATGGATAAAAATCTATTTCATATGGAGTCAGGGCTGGGCTGGGCTACAAAAATGGATAAAAATCTATTTCATATGGAATCAGGGCTGGGCTAGGACTGGGCTTTTAAATTTTTTTTTTTTTTAACTGTTTCGGGAGGCAGGACTGGGCTACAGCCCAGTCCTGCCCCCCCCTAACTACGCCTTTGCCAGGTCCAATATCTAGTTAGAATCTAACCATGGGGGTTTGCAAAGGGGATTGTGACCGTAATTATTAGTCAAACATAATTTTTTTTTTAATATATGGAATACAAAAGCAAAGTGGTGAAAAGTAAAAGGGCACACGCCTACTTAAAGCAGCAAAAGATACATTTTCTCACTCCACCTTCCTTTATCAGCAAAATTAGAAATATAATATTGCCTTTCGGTCAAAAAGATAAAAGAAACAATAGGGTTTGTCTTGTGTGGACAGTAGAGAATTCTGCAGTCTTAGAAACATTCACAGTGTGGTTGATTATTAAATTTAGTTTCTTTTGTTAGTGAGTTTAAGAATCAACTTCAATAGTCCATAACCCTGAAAAGGAAAAAGATGAAGATCTGACACACGTCTAAAAGAATTTTCCATTCACAAATGCAATTGACACAAAGTGTTTAATTTGTAGATGGTTGGGTTATTAATTAATGGATGAATAACATAATAACCATGTAATTTTTTTCGTATTCTCTTCAAGGTTTAGCAGCTTTTGATTTCCGATTTTTTTTAATATCATTAACATGCATACAGTTCTCTCTCTCTTATATAGTATCGTGGTACAGAGCCTCCATATGTAAGGCTTATAACGTCTCCATGGGTTATATTCAGACAAGGAATTGCCAGTAAGGAGAGAAACTGTAACCTGTTGAGCATTAAAGGTGGATTACTAGGTCAAGATTTTGTTGCACCCACTTATTGGGACAACTGGCTGGGATGTTTAAAGCAATAATCCAACTAATCCCATTTTATTTAGACAGCAGGTGCATCCAATTAAACACACAAAGGTGTGGCAAGCATACTATCAGTGTAGTGGGATTAGTAGAAATAGAAAATGATCTGAGATGTCTTTTTGGAATTAATCCATATTGATACTACGGAGTGGAGCGTAAGGAAAGTGAGCTTAATCAATCAAAAGACAATTGGAAAGAAAAAAAAAGCACAACAATTGTATCAGCAAGATTTTTGAGAGATTCAAAACCCAACGGTATAGTTGTATAATTGGTGGAGGTCTGCTTGCCTTTAAAGAAAAGAAAAGAAAAGAAAAAGATTTTTTAAAGATTACCTTGGGAAAGAAAATGGTGTCAGCAAAATGAAGCTCATTGTCATTTGTGTGGTGAAAGTGAAGCAGATTCTCTACAAAAGTGGACACACTTCAAGCATGGTGGTTCTTCCAAGAATGCAATATCAAGGGCAGTAGTGATAACAAAAAAAGATTTTGTGACTTTGGAGGAGAATGAAGTTTGAAACTTTAAAGCTAGCAGCTGTTCGCAACTTGTTTTCAATCTAATTTTGAAGTACAAATACTCATTTTACATTAGAATTTTATGTGATTCGATAAGGTCATTTTTTCATATGGAGGGTGACATATCTGACAGCTTAGTTTGGATACCGACGTGTGTGATGATGAAAGGCACTTTTCTTTTAAGACAGACACGTATGAGAAAAAGGATATATTGCTAAGCAACAATCAATGTATATATATATATATATATGTGTGTGTGTGAGAGAGAGAGAATTTTAATACTGTAATATTTAAAAAATATTAATATTTTTACACATTTGACCCTCCAAATGTGATAACGTTTTTGGTTAAGGGTGGGGTAGGCCGGCCCCGCTAATGGACCAGGCCGCCAAAAGCCCAGTTTGGGATGGCACATTAGAAAAACCTCGGCCCACAGCCTGCCCATTAGGCCCATGAGTCTAATCGGGCTGAACCGAGCTTATTATATAATATATATTATGTTATATATAATATATATACACGGACCGCTGGCCAGCCACTGTTGGCCCGGTTTAGGATCGGCCAGCCGGCTGGCCTGCGGGCTGCTCAGTCCGATGCCCACCCCTAGTTTTGATTATCTTATTCCAACATGTATGTAAGATTTTAAGGCATATAATATACCAAATTTTCAACCCTCATAAAATTGTGTTTTCACGTTAAAAACTACAATCCAAGACTTAATTCCTACTATTTTGACCATGAACATGATGGAGTCAAATTTGGTTAAAACAACTTTCCTCTATGAATTCTAAATGAGGGAGTTTCTTGTATATATATATATATATATATATATATATATATATATATATATATATATATATAGAGAGAGAGAGAGAGAGAGAGAGAGAGAGAGAACAACGACCATGATGATGGATGGGCAATAGGACTACCCGGAAGTTGCAATATTTATAGCAAGGGGTATTGTATTTTGAGATTTTGAGCCATATGCACAAAGCTTGCCTATTATAAACATGCCTTTCAAATGACCTCTTAGTGCATTTATTGCTGGTATGGAGATGTTCTATGATAATGAAACTGTTATTATAGTAAGCTTCCAGATCCCAAGTACCACGATCTTATTTTTTTCAAATATTTGGGAGCATTCCATGTAGATAGGACAAGGTTGGTTCATGATGTGAAAATAATGCTGATAATATGTTGATAAGAAAATCTTAGATTCTCCAGTGACATCCAAAATAATGCTGATAATATGATGAACAGAAGGAAAAGGGCAATTTTTTTGACAAACTGTCAAGTTCAAAATTCAAATAATGTAACATGTGGTTACCCCATACAGATACCCATATCCTTCTGGTTAAATCTGTAAAATTTTTGGTTGGATGGTGCAAAATCTTTGCCACCAACCACCAAGCAACATTCAATCGTACACATTTGTGTCCATGTGGTACAAGTGGACTATGACGTATGGAACGTATGGAACGCCAATTGCCTTCAACCCATATGTTCATGACAGTGATTGAAAGCATAGTCACAAATCTCGAATTCAGGATTTTCTCGCCAAAGGACAATCTCAGTACATTGTTTTTCTTGTACAAATGTCAGTACATTTCAATTGTAAAAATATATAATGCCGTTTGTTTCATTCCCGCTAATAACAAAACTCCATGGAAAAGGCATCTCATGGTGGGAAGGTCATCCCATGAGTGAAAAAATGCATATTTAATTCCATTCACAGGGAGGGTATGGATTTATTGTCAATGTGAAAAGAAAATTGTGGGCCCCACATGAAAATGAAGTTGGCATGTTTGTTTCACCTGCATAAGAAAATGAAAATTTTGATATGTAAAACCCCATTTTCATTTGTAAATTGTGTTAAACAAAAGAGCTTTGAAAATATCATGTTCTTTTACATAACTATATCGAGCTTTGAAAATAGTCAGATTTTCTAAATATTAGCATTTTTGTTACTATGACTGAAACCATGTTACATTGATTAAAGTTCCAACTTAAGTTTTTGTTCTTTTCAAATAATAAGTGTAACATTGGGCCATAGGATGGCAGGTTGTAGTAACCTTGGCTAACAAACCAGGTGATGGTGGGGTATCCTTGCCTTTCATCATTTCAAGCTCTTCCAAGTGAAATTTTTAATTCATTAAAGTAGTTTTGCAGGCATATGATAAGAGAAAATAACACATTTTTATTTTTATTTTCAAATTGAGCATGACATATTTTTTATATCTCAAAATTTTAATGTTTTTGGCATTAGAAAAACTATTGTCTTTTTATTTATTTCACTTTATATATAGGGGCATGTTCTAATCAGGTCCTATTTTCTTATTTTCTTTAGGTCCTGACAAAAAGGTGATTTTTGTTTGATTTGATTAAATTTGATATTTTTCATGCACATCTGTGTTTCTTTAAAGGGTGAAAAATCAATGACTCATATTGTGTTAAAACTTGATGATAGAATTTTTTAATTTTTTTGGTAAATTGATTAATTCTAAACATATTTTCTTAGTAAATAAACAACTGCAAACACATCTACAGGTTTAGATTTGAAAAAAAATTACCTGCAACTACATTTTTTGCTAGAACCTAACTTGAGTCATGATTAACTTGTGAGGAATGCATGAGTTTGTTTATACTGTTGTGTTGTATTTTTATCATTTTTATTATATTATGTTGCATTTTTATCTTGTGCACATTAAATGTTGTGTTTTTACTTTTAATTTTAAATTATCTACGCCTTATAATTTTCTAAAAAGTGTACATATGTTATAATTTTTATCACCCTTCAGTTAGCTTCCCCTTTGAAACCATGCACACAAGAACTTTGAAATTTTGTGTACATATGTTAGAGCAAGATTATCTTGCTTTTCTTTTTGTCCCCTTTTTTAGTTAAGTGTTCAACTATGGCTTCTCCTTTGAAATCATGTACACAACAACTTTGAAATTTTGATTTTCTCTCTCTCTACTTGTAGTTGTTTTTGTTTTATTTTTAAATTCTTACCATACCAGAAAGTCCTAATTGGTTAGACTCATGACTAGAACCAAACATTGATATAAGTGCAATTGAATATCTACCTATTAAAGAGTTGACAAAGCATCTAGGGCCATAAGAAAAGTGTAATGTAAGTACTTTTGTGTTCTTATTTTTATCATGTTGTATTGCATTTTTATCATGTGAACATCAAATGTTGTGTTTTTACTTTTAAATCATTTAAATTATTGAGTACACCTTATCATTTTCTAAAAAGTGTATTTAACTTTTGTTTTCATTTAAAAAAAAAAAGAACACTTGTTCATACATACTATATTGATGGTAAAATAATATATTACTTGCTTATTTTTTATTTTCTTGTATAGTTGCTTGTTTTTCATATCTTGTGCTACTTAGTGTTGTGATACTTGCATTTCAAGGACTTGATACTTTTGCTTTGCTTTACCGAAACTCTAACCCTTTGCATTGTCTTAGTGCTTCTAACAACCATGACTACAAAAAACATATGATTGATAAAAAAATTTACAGTGTAGTCTAAGCTAATATTGTTTGTATTTAATTAACAAATATCAATATCATTCACGATGAGGAGGTAGTCATTCTTCCTCCCCATAGATCAGTTCACCACCCGCTAGCCAAGGTAAATACCTAGGCGAGATCAACTTCATATCACATGTAGGTGATACTTTATTGGTGGAAGAGAATTCCCCCAATACCGCAGTTTATTGTAACTCAAGAGTCGTCCATAGTGATCTCAGGTAAATATTAATCCAGTATTTTTTTAGTACAATTAGAATTCTATTGATGTCATTGATATTAATATTTGTAAGTAAATACAAATTAGTACTTGTAGGTTCTTCCCGGTGCAAATATGAGAAGAACCGGGTCATGTGGAGTCGTGAGTGAGGGTGCCTCACAGTTCTTTAGAAGTATTACGTGTATCATCAAGAAGAAGGCCAGACTCACTCACCAGTCATGGATAAAGGTTCTAGAGGATGAGAAGACGTTGTTGGGTGAGATAATTTTTGTAAGTATATTGCCTCACTATATTTTGATAAACAAATTAATCCATAAAGTGTTACTAACTAGTTTTTGATATTTTGGTGCAAGCAAAGTTTATTTTAGATGAGAATATACCTAATCATCATGTTGTCATCAATAAGTAGCTTCAGCTATCATACAAAAGGGTGTGAAAATGTGCTATAAGAATTACAAGACATTTCAAAACCGCACCACGGCAGAAGGACATTCTCCAGAGGGAATCGACTATGAAGTGTGAAAAGATCTTTGCAACTTTTTCACCGAAATCTATTAGATGGTAAATATTGAATATATATTTATAAGTAAATAAATATTTAAATTTTTAGATTTTCATCTATTAATTGATCTTCATTTAGTTAATAGGAGACATCTAAGAAAAATTCAGCAAACAAAGCCCAACAAGAGATCCAACATATAACTAGAACATCTTCGTACCTTCAAAAGTTTCATACGAGGGTAGGTTTCTTATTCTCTAAGTTTATTTTTTTCATATAGTAATATAATGTTAAATATGTTTGATGTAATAAATTTTAAATTTGTTATTTGTAGACTCATAAAATGGAAGGAAAAGAACCTACGACGAGTGAGTTCTACTTATAGATGCACACCCATTCAGATTGCAAGACATTCGTCTGCAGCGAAGCATCGAAGAACTATGTAAGTAACTCATATTTGTTATTTAGATTTTGTGTATTAACTATATTCATGCATTCATTCTATTTTGTACATTATCATTAGTTATCGATAACCAATTATATATCATTGACATAACATACAAAACAAACTGCGACTAGTAGATTGAAGATGATGAAACATGTTCTTCACATGGAGGCACTCCGATGTCGCAGTGAGAAGTCTTTGTGAAGGTTTTCGGGGAGTGTCCTGGACATGTGAGAGGGATGAGTGCATTTGTCATTCCATCCGAAGGCAAAAACCCATGTTTTAGAGCTATGTTCTCAACTAAAGGCAACTCAATCAGAACTCTAACAATTAAGAGAACAACTGGAGCGAGAGAAAAATGTCCAAGAGCGAGACAAATAAGAAAATAGGGTGTTCAAAGAGTAGATGTTGACTTTCATAGATTCTCTCAGACAGGACCTCCATCCTAGATCTCTCTTATTTTATCGTAGATAAGATCACCATTTGCATTATTATTACTTAAATATTGTTGAATGTAATATTTGAATTTTTATTGTTAGAGTGATTCCATTTGCATTATTATTGTTTAAATCTTGTTGAATGTAATGATTGAATTGTTATTGTTAGAGTGATTCCATTGGCATTCTTATTATCGAATTTTGTAGCATTGTTATTGTTGAATTCTGTATGAAAAAAAAAATGTACTCCTATTACGGTGACTATAAGGTTATTGTTCTAGTATATAACAACAATTTAGTTCTCTCCATTATCTCCATTAATGGCAACTATCAAGTCGCCATTAAAGTCTAGTTACCATTATAGGCTCATCGCCATTATAGGCTAAGACGACATTATTGGGATGTATCTTTTAACAATGACCTATAATTGTCGCCATTATTAATCCACAGAGGCCAAAACTAGACAACTATTTTTTGTCATTGTTATAGGTCTATAACAGTGACAAAGAGAGCAATAGCGGTGACTTTTATCACTACTATTGACCCTCATTCTTGTAGTGGATAATAGCATCAACATAAATATTGCATTGTTATTTATATACCATGGCCATGAATCTCATTGTTATTGCTTCATCAATAATGATGAGCTGGATAGAGCCTTGCCCCTGCACACATCTCGCTATTATAAACACATCTATAGCAGTGACATTTGTATATCTCGTTATAGACATGTGTATAATGGCAAGATTCTCTACCATTGAATATTGTCGTTAAAACACCTTAATGACAATATTTAATAGTCATATAATCTCATTGTAATAAATCAATAACGGTGACATATGGATCACGTTGTTATAGAGTTTTACTAAATAACAATGACAATTATATCGTTGTTATAGAGTCGTATTTAAAAATGGCTTGATAGACCCTTTTTATATTTTTCTCTTTTTCTCTCTCTCTCTCTGCAATCTCATCGGACAGCCGGACTCCTCCCTGCTTGGGTGACATCACTGCCGACCACCTCCCGATCCTCCTCCCTGCTAGGGTGACATCATCAATAAGTTCTTCCTCTCTCTCTCTCTCTCTCTCTCTCTATTTTGTAGGGTTTTATTGCCTCTCTTGTCAGCGCCCTTGGGCCAAGAATGTGGGAGGTCCTCCAAGGAAGGGAAAGAATTGTAAGTATTGTTGAAAACCTCATTAAAAAGCATGGGGTTGATGTACTTGTGAGCAATCCGAAGGAAGAAAGGCTCTGTTTGGAAACACACCATCGGAAGGTGCCAAAGTGAAAATATGGAATCCTCAACACCCAAAATTGTTTGGGATGGAGGGAAAAGCATGAAAAATAGGAACTGATGTGGCATTTGCTAGCGCCAGTTAGTCTGCAACTTCCATGTTGATTCCTCTTCCGATGATTGCATTCAATGTTTTGGTTCCTCTTCGGATGTTTTCTCTACTTGCCATGTTAATTCCCAGCTACACTCCTAACACCACACAACAACCCCAGCCTAACATCGCTTTTTTTATTTATTTTCATAAGCCCCTCTCAATCTTGCTCACTCCTCTTATAGAAACCTTAGCTTCAAAGGTTTGCTTCTGCATCCAGTTTCCCCTTCTACTTCTATAGTTTATTGAAGGCTTACCATACCAAAACCTAGTTTGATTTTTTTTTTATCTTTTGGATTATCATGTATTTATTTATTTTTTTAATAGAATTAGGGTTGAATTTTCCTTCGACTGACCAAAGGGTTGCTGAGCTGAAAACTTGAGAGACGTTCGTAGTTGGTCCCATAGGCAATATATACCATCATCTTATATGTTTAAACAAGCTTGTTAAACATGGGTTAATCGTGTTGCAATATAGCTGGCTATAATAAAACTAATAACAAAAAAAAGAAAAGGAGATCTCCAACAAAAAGATGTTATGTTTTTGAGTTTTTTTTTGTCATCTTTTTTTGCACCTATTTATCTAATTGTCGATTGCACACTAGCTATCTGTTAAATGTTCAATAGAACAAGTTCGTAACATATCCAGTTGCTTGATAAATTTCTCAAAATTATGCCGTATTTGTGGTCATATTTTTATTTTAATCTAATACTGGTTGCTTGGTAAGTTTTTGAAACTCGTCTGTTATTTAGTGTGCATATTTCATATCATAATCTCATAAAAAAAAATTCTACATTTGTTTGTTTTATTGGTGACTGCACTTATTTATATTATTTAGTGTGCATATTTAATGCATAATTTCATGAAAGATAAAGGTTGCAATGAAATTCAAATATCATCACCAAAACCAGACTGGCTTATGTGTATCAAAAGCAAATTAAGCAATGAAAGACTTCAGTAACTATCAAGCCTGATATGTCTTCGTACCTCTAGAGGTATCATACGAGAGTAAGTTTCTTATTCTCTAAGTTTATTTTTTTTCATATACTATAGTGCTAAATATGTTTGATCTAATAGATTCTTAATTTTCTTTTTGCATATTAAAATAGATCGACAAGAACCAATGATGATTGTGTTCTATAAACTAGTGGATCATCTTCATACCTACAAAAGTATCATACAAGGGTAAGTTTCTTATTCCCTAAGTTTATTTTTTTATATAGTATAGTGCTAAATATGTTTGATCTAATAAATTCTTAATTTGTTATTTGCAGGCTAATTTATGTAAATATTAGAAGTATATATGTCTGTTGTAGGCATGGAGAGGATGTAGAGAGTGTAAGGAATTTGTATTTGAAGTGTGTTCATTGCAAGCTTGGAGAAGATGTATATAGTGTATGTATATTTTTTGAAGTGTATTCAAAGTTTTTGTAGAATGTATATTTGAAAATATAGTGGATTTTGTGTTTGAAGTGTATTTGTTTCAGGCTTGAATATGATGCACTGGGTTTGTATTAAAAGTGTGTTTGTTGCAGACTTAAACAAGATGTAGGGGGTTTGTATTTAAAGTGTATTTGTTACAAGCTTGGAGAAGATCTATGAGGAGTTTGTATTTTTTAAGTGTATATATATTTTTTGAAGTATATTTAAAGTTTTTATTGAATGTATGTTTGAAGTGAATGTTTAAGAAAGTAGTAGGTTTGCATTTTTTTTTATTGTAGGCTTGAAGATAATGTAGTGTGTTTGCATTAGAAGTGTATTTGTTGCAGACTTGAAGAGTATGTTGAGGGGGTTGTTTTTAAAGTGTGTTTGTTGCAGGCTTGGAAAAGATATATGGGGTTTTTATTTTTGAAGTATATGCATATTTTTTGAAATGTATTTGAAGTTTTTGTTGAATGTATGTTTGAAGTGAATGTTTAAGGATGTATGTTTTTTAAAGGTTTTGTTGAATACAAGTTTGAAGTGAATGTTTAAAGATCTATGTTTCAAGTGTATGTATATTTTTTAAAGTTTTTGATGAATGTATGTTTGAAGATATACGTTTGAAGTTGAATGTTTGAGGATGTACATTTGAAGTGTATATGAAGTTTTTGTTTAATGTATGTTTCAGTTGCAAGTTTTTTAATGTATTTTTTTTTAACTAATTTTGAGTTTTAAATTTACAGGCTTATAATCTATATTTATGACATTTCTATCTCACCATTATAGGAAAATTTCTTGGCTCGCCATTATAGTCAGTCTATAACAACGAGTAATTCTCCTTGTTATAGCCTACAACAGTGAGTTAATGCTGGCTGTTATAGAATATAATGGCAAGAAGGAATGTTCCAACCTATAGGTAATCTATAATAGCAAGCCAGAGATCTCGCCACCATTAATGTTCTCAGTTCCAGCAAGATTCTTCATTGGTATTGGTTCATCCTTTAACTATGACTTATAAATATCACTGTTATTGATCAATTAGAGGTCGTTTTTTGTCGGTGACATATTGATAAAAAACATTACCATTATAAACCAATAGTGATGAGACATAGAATAATGGCAGCGAGAACAATTGTCGCTATTGACCCTCATCCTTGTAGTGACACCGAAGCCAAAAGAGAAGTAGGGATTTGTAAATAACTCAGTGCAACATAGCAAATGGAATTTTAGGAATTTCCTAAACTATGACATAACCAATAAACCTTTACTTCATCCACTACCATCATTGAACTATCATGTTTCCTTTGTTGATCATGGTACCTGCCATAAAGTAGGAATGTGTATCAACATCTAAGCTCACAATCAACCTGGCTCCACTTGACATTTCTTCTAGATCTCACCCTCGCTCATTCTCTCAGAGCTCTTGTGGTTTTAGAGGCCATTGTTTTACTATTAGATATTCTTCCAATAAAGAAGAAATTGGAACTATTGGCAAGCCAACTCACATCTTTTTAACAACTAGCATGGAGCACCTCAATATAAGATCGTGCACAGTAACTGGGAGTCCTATTACATCTAAGGCCAATTTTGATTCATCAAATCAATGTTGGCGATAGGTGTTTGAAAACTGGTAGTTAGAATGAGAGTTTATGCATTTGGAAAAGGAAGTGAGATTGTCTCCATTTCATATTTGCATTAAAGAGTGGATTTGGTAGCTATCATCTCATACTCAGTTTGAAAACTGGTAGCCGAGGAGTTTATGCATTTAGGAAAGTGGTAGCTGACAAATCCTATAATTGGTAACTACCACCTATAGCTCTGTTTAGAAACTACCAGTTGGGATAAGAGTTTATGCATTTGATGGATACATGTCAAACTATATATTGGTGCTAGGTGTTTGAAAACTGGCAACTAGGATGGGAGTTTATGCATTTGGGTGAGGAAGTGAGATTCTCCCTAATCATGTTTGCACTAAAGAGTGGATTTGGGAGCTACCAGCTCCTACTTTGTGTGAAAATTAGTAGTCTAAGGGAGTTTATGCATTTGGAAAAGTGGCAACTGCCAAATTCTCTCTTAAGTGCAAATATAATTGGAAGACAACCTCGCTTCTTCTCCCGAATACATGAACTCTCATCCCAGCTACTAGTTTCTAAACACTCACCACTAAGGTTGTTTGACCATGTATCAATTTTGTAGAATAAAAGTAATAGAAGATACAATGTTAGTAGTTCATAGGATTTATGGAGCGATCCAAGTAAACAGTGGTATAAATAGTCTTATGCAAGAGCCATAAACCTTACTGCTTTTTTATTTGAAAGAAGCCATACAGCTTACTGCTAAAAAGTAGAGAAAATATTATAAGCCATTTAATGAAAATCAGTGGCAAAATCACCCAAATGGGTCAAAAAAGGAAACAAAACAATTTCATGTAAAGACCCACCTTAAAATTTCAAGAACAGGCCCATGTTTTGAACAAGATTATCATCGAGGGACCTACAGTTTAATTTCTTCAAGAAAGTAGATAGGAAAGGACAAAATTTTCAATAACTTCCTCATTTTATCTTATAATATAAAAGTCTCATTTTCACATAATATTAAAGTTCTTAATTCAAGTATAATCAAAATTTCATGTTTCCCAACACTGTCCGGTTCGATAGAAATTTTTATGTGCCGATAAAGCCCGATAAGGAGTCGGGATCTAGTCATCCCTGATGTCACTACCTACACTGAAATCTCATTATTGTAAGTTGTTTTGATTAAATCTGACCTCACCATGGATGGAAATTGTATTTTTTTAATGAAAAATATGTTTTTAAATTAAAGTTTTTATAGCCGTTGAATTTCTTTGAAGAGGGAGAGAGTTTTATTGAAGATCGGTATAAAAAAAAGACAGCAGGATGCTGGCGAGACGGCACCAACAGTTAGAAACAAAACAATTGTTGGGACTTGTACACTTAAGACCCATTCAAGATAGTTTAGATCCTGGCCAAAAGCAACTGCCAAGTGAAAGACGTCCCTTTGGAGCAGAAGGTGAATAGTAGGGGTGGCAATTTCTGACACGACCCGCCAACCCGACCCGCCAACCCGCCTCTTAGGCGGGTTCGGGTTGGGCTTAAACCAACCCGTTTAATAAACGGGTCGACCATCGTAACCCATTTATTAAACAGGTCGGGTTCGGGTTGGGGGTATGCCAACCCGCCAACCCGGCTGACCCATTTAATAAATGGGTTAGGCGGGTGGGTCAACCCGCCAACCCGTCTGCCAACCCGCTAACCCGACCCGTCAACCCGACCCGCCAACCTGACAACCCGATCCGTCGACCCGCCAACCTGAAAACCCGTTTACCCGACCCAACCCATTTATTAAATGGGTTGGCGGGTCGTGTCGGGTTACCCGTTTATTAAACGGGTCGGGTTCGTGTTTGACACAGCTGACCCGTTTAATAAACGGGTCGGGTTCGGGTTGAGGTATGCTGACACGCCAACCCGCCAACCCGACCCGATTGCCACCCCTAGTGAATAGACTTTATATTGCACTCCTTATCATGGAAGATGTGGGAGTTCCTTTCGTTCCAGATTCACCATCACGCCGAGAACAACCAACATTTCCACACTCTTCTCCACTTACTGGAATGTCGCAGCTTATTGGGGTCGATCACCGATTGATGAGGGGTTAACAATAACTTGGAGACGTGGCCAGCCCCAAGATAGCCATTTCTGAAATATCTGCGCAGGACCAGAAGAGGTGTTGCATGTCTTCAGCCATTGATCGACACACCAGCCATCTGGTATGTTGGCAATCTAAAGTGCCACATTTCTAGAGGCGATCGAGGGTAGTGACATGGCCCCATTAATAGGACCCACACAAACATGTGAGCTTGAGTGGGGAGCCGAAACTCCAAATTACATCCTTTGGCAGCTAAATGACTCCCTATTAGAGGTGAAAAGATCAGGTGCAATATTTGTGCATTAATCACCTTGATCACCCTCCATCTTGGGGACAGGCCAGTCAGTTGTGGGGCCCAAGGTCGGATGGAGAGTGATGGGGTGCTAGTGCATAAATCTTGTATCATGTGATTGCACCCGATCCACAAAAGCAATCCATTTTCTCAGGAAGTCAAGAGCCAGGACCAGGTGCCATCGAATGACACTGTAATGTTTCAAAATTTTATCTTGAAAATATGTAAGTTTTTTTAAGCATTGATTCTAATAAGTAATGATGCAATAAGCTTACTAATAACTACATTCTAACCGTAGCAAGTACTAGATGATCTGCCTGAGTGCAAGCGTGTCTTAGCCTCATAGTTCCAGGTCCAGTACGGAATCACCAAAGACAGCCAATTTGACTACATTACATAAAAAAACTTTTTAATAAATAATAAAAATAACATTTTACTTTTGATTAAAATCTTAAGCGAGTTGCAAGTCATTCAATTAATATAAGACTAAATAGAAGAATCATAAAATTCACTATTTAAATTAATTCAGTCCTCAATAAATAATAAATTCATGAGTAGATCAAGTCTAAATAAATCATAAATGTTTTTCGAAACACAATCCCAAGAATTAAAAATAGCTGGCTCTTGACACCATCTGTAGCATCCCGTCATCACCTCAACTTTTTAATTTGTACCTATATGTTTAATAATTGAGGTCAGACTCATCTTATATGAGTAAAAACATAATAACAATATATACGTTCTTAGTATCAAATATGCCTAAATGTACATTTTTTCAAAACACATGCAATACAATTTTATATAACACCATACTGCATTGTACAAAATAAATATAACAATTTAAAATTATATAACAAGAATATATCTAAACTACGTATCCAGACAAGCACAAATAACTAGGAAACAACTTAAGCATCCAATAATTTGAAAAACATATAGACTTACATTACCTTTATGCATGAGCAGTTAAACATTGCATGAATTGTTAATCAATACATGATCTTACTAGAGCAATTAAACCATCACTGTATGCATGGATAGCTTCTTATCTTTATTAACATCTTTTATTACTTAAATGATGCATGCAATGCCTTAACTACATGCACAGTCTATAATTATTTCGATGTCACAATCTTTTATGAGTACCAACACAAACAATCTGAATCAAAGGTAACGGCTCAGAGTGTGTATTGATATAATTTGCGACTTATAATTAATTTGGCTTTGCACAACTTCACTGTGTTGTGTTATGGGGTGATTCAAAGTCAAGAGAGAAACCCAACCCTCTAAACTGCTATATCAATTTTTTTTTTCAGCTGAAGACTATACATATCACCCCACGGTTGTAGTGGTAGCCTAGTCTCCTCTCTTTGTGGTTGAAAAAAACAACTTTTCATGTTATAAAGTAATCTACCGAGTCTAAAGTACTACTTACCCTCTCCTTGTAAACTCAAGAGAATTAATGCACATTTCATATTAATTTTTATTAAATTTTTGTCATTATTTTCTTAACACAACTAACTACTCACAGGGTCAATAGCCTCTGATTTAGCACAAGCATTACCACCATTTCAGAGTGTAAACATGAATAAGATCAATTTGGCCTAAATCAATAATTAACCAAGTTCCTGATATATTCTCATTTATGCAACACATATGCATTCAAATATTCAATTAGGCCAAAATAATAATCTCTTAAACATGCAATAAATTAAATATATCATCAACATGTAAGTCACCCCATGTGCATGCCTATCAACATATACAATAACATGTTGCATTATGACATAAATACAATGACATATCAACATATCAAATCATGCTTCACCATTCTGATAATGTGTTAATTTCATGTGCATAGTAGAATATACCATATCATCATATGTATGACTTACATAACATCTCAACATATACACAACATTACATGCATAAATCATAGGCATACAAATTAGATAACTATTGCAATAAAATTTTCAATGTAAGAATCAATACATGATCCCAAGTTAAAGCACTGTCGGTATAGCCTCATTGAGCCCACACATTGTACTTAAATATAATATGTGTTAATCTGGTCCAGCTCTGTGACCCATACATGTTCAACTATTCTATTTTCTGAACCATAACATAAATACAAACAATAGTTCCAATTCAGAACTGTATGGACAAAATTTAACAGTTGGTGTAAATTCTATCATAGCCAAAATATAATGAATTTAAATCTAAAATTTTTATAGTAGATGCAAAAATGTGTTAGCTATCTGCAACAAAAAAACTGGGTTCAATCTCAATCCAGATCAGAGAAAAATAAATCATTTACTGAAACTGGTTTTCTATTAACAAAAGAGACATGTATAGTTTGGTGTTACTAAAGAACCATCAGTTAACGAATTTACAGACTGAAATAAATTATGTAAATTTTATTATAGTTAGTTAGGTATATTTGACAAAACTTTCAAGAGAAATTAGATCTAAACTTCATCTTAACTGAGAATTTAAATCCACATAATACAGTTTGTTCATGTTTTTGGACAGACTGTGTTGCAAAAATTTCAATTTCTGGGATAAATTTTTGTGATTTTTAATTCATAAATTGTAATGAATATATGCAAAATATTTTTATCATATATTCTTTATTATATAAACTAACAAATATAAAAATATTAGATATAAAATTAAACAAATTGAAAGAAATAAAATCAACAAAAATATGCAACCATTATAGAATTTCTATGAAAAATAAAAATCTCTTATAACTTCCAGATGTCGTATGTCTTAATATGGACGTCAAATAAGCCCATTTTTTTTAGACTGCTCATATATGTCTGGAATGTCCCTCTAAAATTTGGAAACTTTTTAATTTCCTATTTTTGAGAACCATGACTTTTTTAAGACTAATCATAATAGAAATCACACGACAAAATGCATTTTTAACAATCATATAATTACATTCTTTTTTTATAAAGAAAACATAATAAACATGTAATTTGTGATTTTGATTCAATATATACATGTCATACACCTGCATGTATACATTTTAGCATGTTATAATCCCAGAGTTCAAATTTATAATATAAATAATATGCAAGATTCGATGTATTTTCATAAGAAAACCAAATAATTCTTAAAAAGACATCCAAAAAACTCAAAAGAAATCAATTTTCACTTGTAAGGATTTGATAATAATTCATATTTACACATCTAATATCATAATTAACATGAATTTGATACAGTTCATGCAAAAATATAAATCCATACCATTAAAAATATTTTTAAGAAAATAAATACTTTAGTTTGTCCAAAACCGAATCATTTTTGAGCTTTGATCCATTATAATCGATATCATATTAGTCTTATATATTATACATGACTGATACATGCATATTGATTCCATAGTATGCTTATGTATATCGACACTATGTACACACATAGTTAGTATACCCTTACTCTAAGAACCAACAACCATTGAATCTATGTATGAACACCTTCTTCTTCATGCTCTTTCCAATGATTGTTTCTTCAATGACAACACAACCCCACCAAGATGTGAAGGAGAGTTGCAATCAGACAGAAGAGGAAAAAAAGAGAGAATGACAGATTTAGGAAACTGAAGGAACGTCTTACCTTGCCTTGGGTGACGTCTATGTTGGACATTATGGGTTAAGGGTCCAACCCACAGTGTGACCCGGTTTGACAGCCATTAGTGGGTCACAGTAGTGGCCAAATAATGGGGTTAGTGGGTGGGAGTTACGTGAATGTGGAGAGACCACATTCACGTAACTGCCTTATTCTCCCATTATATAAAAGGGTTAGGAGGCTACGAAGACGATGAGTTATTCATAGCAATTATCCTGCTAAACAATTCCACATTTAGATATCGTGGAAGGGTCCTGCTCACCGTCGACCTAAGGCCTGGGCTCATTGTGGGCGTCAACCGGCTGAGGAGAATGTCGAATTTCCTATACTCGTCCACGGCAAATTCAGATACGCTTCCTGCATTTTGTTTCACAGGATTTGCCAACATTGGGTTGTGAAACCGGGTCTAACCGGGGTCCTGTTCAGACCGGGTCTGACCCGTATCAAGTATGGGTTGGGTCAGACCCGAATCTCATTTAAATCGGGTCAGAACCATGTTAAGCAAGATCCAAACACTATTTGGACTGAACCGGATCAGGAACCTGATCCGACCCTTTTCAGGACCGGTTCAGAGCAATGTTGGCAAATCCTGTGAAACAAAACGCAGGAAGCGTACCTGAATTCACCATAGACGGGTGTAGGGAATTCAACGTTCTCCTCAGCCAGTCGACACCCACAATGAGCCCAGACCTTAGGTCGATGGTGAGCAAGACCCTTCCACGATATCTGAATGTGGAATTGTTTAGCAGGATAATTGCTATGAATAACTCATCATCTTCGTAGCCTTCTAACCCCTTTATATAATGGGAGAATAAGGCATTTACATGAATGTGGTCTCTCCACATTCACGTAACTCCCACCCACTAACCCCATTATTTGGCCACTAATGTGACCCACTAATGGCTCTCAAAATGGGTCACACTGTGGGTTGGACCCTTAACCCATAATGTCCAACATTCTCCCACTTGACCCATTGACACCAAAAGTGTATTAAATCGAGATAACGGTATACACTTCGATTTAGTACACTTTTGGTGTCAATGGGTCAAGTTAGAGAATGTTGGACATTATGGGTCGGTTTGACAGCCATTAGTGGGTCACATTAGTGACCAAATAATGGGGTTAGTGGGTGGGAGTTATGTGAATGTGGAGAGACCACATTCACGTAACTGCCTAATTCTCCCATTATATAAAGGGGTTAGGAGGCTAAGAAGATGATGAGTTATTCATAGCAATTATCCTGCTAAACAATTTCACATTTAGATATCGTGGAAGGGTCTTGCTCATCATCGACCTAAGGCCTGGGCTCATTGTGGGCATCGATCGGCTGAGGAGAATGTCGAATTTCCTACACTCATCCATGGCAAATTCAGGTACGCTTTCTGCATTTTGTTTCACAGGATCTGCCAACAGTCTAACCTTTTATATTATAAAACATGCTAAATGGCAGTATTGTCCTTAAGTACAATAAGTAAATACTGTTATACATACATTACATAACATACAATACTAAATCTGATCCAGATCCAAGATGAATGATATTCTTAACAATCTCATCACACACTCTTCACTCACATATCCGGTAAGAGATTACTGCTATTCTACAACACGTTGAAGCAGCCTCATCTGGAGAGGGGGCATTCTGGTCTGCAAGAGATTCATGCAATGAGGAGAGTTTGCCCTCCCATAATTTTAATTCCGACAATTGCAGACCCTCTTGTAGTCAGAACCATACTCTAATATTCTTTCTGATCATTCAAAGCTTGTAAACCAATCAATATGCAACCCATCATCCTTCGATAGGTTGCATGCTAGAAATATTCTCTTTAAAAGATGGCTGATTCAACCACCAGTCCTCAAACTTAAAGCCAATGGGCTTGCATCTATCCCTCTCAAACTGAATGATAATGATTCCATGATCAGATATCGAACTGTGGCAAATCCAACCCTTGAGGTCGTGATACTTAGAGAGGCATGGGGGGAGAGACTAAAACACTGTCCAATATTCGAAGGCTGGGGTGAGCCCATTTATTAGACCAAGAGTATCTTTCACCTCCCAGAAGCACATCATAAAGCTCCTCCTCGACAACACCCACATACAAGTAGGGGTGGCAAAACCTGACAAGACCCGCCAACCCGACCCTTAGGCGGGTTCGGGTTTGGAAAAAACGAACCCATTTAATAAACGGGTCAACTCGCCTAACCCGTTTATTAAATGGGTCGGGTTCGTGTTAGGGGTATGCCAACCCACCTGACCCGTTTAATAAACGGGTTAGGCGGGTGGGTCAACCCGCCAACCCGCCTCTTAGGCGGGTTCGGGTTTGAAAAAAACGAACCCGTTTAATAAACGGGTCAACCCGTTTATTAAATGGGTCGGGTTCGTGTTAGGGGTATGCCAACCCGCCTGACCCGTTTAATAAACGAGTTAGGTGGGTGGGTCAACCCGCCAACCTGACCCGCGAACCTGAGAACTTGTTTACCCGACCCAACCCATTTATTAAATGGGTTGGCGGGTCGTGTCGGGTTATCTGTTTATTAAACGGGTTGGGTTTGTGTTTGCAACAGCCGACCGGTTTAATAAACGGGTCGGGTTTGGGTTGAGGTATGCCGACCCACCAACCCAACCCGATTGCCACCCCTACATACAAGCACCCCTAGTTATACACTTCAAAATTTTGTTAGTATTTACTCTTATGGATGCCTTTTTGTGTATAAATGTTATATTACAAAGTAACGGTTCAATGTAATAAAACACTTTAGCACTATATCTTTATCATATATCATAGTACATAAATATTATATTCATATATAGTACGGTTCACTTCCCAAGATGCCTTAATGGTAAAACGATAAACACATGAAACTCAAAATCTTGTGTTATAGGGCATGGAGGTTCGAGTCCTCTTCAAAACTGAAAATGCTCAGTGAATGAGCAATTCAACGTTAGGTTTAATTGATAAAACTGGATGGAGGCAACATTGAGTAGGGCTGGTAAATGAGTCAAGCTTAGGCTGTTTGGGTTTGGCTTGTTAAGGGTACACTCAGCTTGGACTTTGCTGGTGAACTCATTACAAGCCGAGCTGTGCTTTACAAGCCTACCACGTGCTGGCTCATTTTCTAAAAGAATTGTTTTTTAAGCATTTCTTAAAGCTTGATAATACACGAGACAAGGTTGCCAATTTCAATCTTGGCTCACTGAGCTGAGCTGAACAGTAAGCTGCTCGTCTCGTTTTCCAATGCTAATACCAAGTCGCATTCTTGGAATTTATATAAAAAAAATAAGCACCACTTTACTAAACAATTAGGAAGGTGGTACCTGAACTGAAATTCTGAGTAAAAATGTTTCAGACCTCGTGTATGTCACTCTCTCTCACTATATTTATATATAGGATACAACATCCGAGCTAAATATGATACGCTCTCCTAAATAAAATATTTTATTGGATTTTCAGTATTTTTTTTACTTATGACCATAAAGAAGTGTTCAACACAATTGATTTACTAGAATCTACACTTGGATCATGCATTTTGGATTGAAAGAATGGTATTTGGAGCCTAAAAAATTTATGAAAATTAGAGGTCCATGATTTTTGAAACCTTATTAAAACCTACCCATACATCAAAATCAAATGCTCTAATAACTGATTCCTATCGTACCCATACCCATGGATTGAGCACTTTCTCCTGTATTCTTTGGCACCCCTACATCCCCCTCCCTCATTTTTCTTAAATTTTCATTATGTTTTTCTCATGCTACACAAGCAAAAAAAAATTTATTTAGAAAAGTTATCATATCAAAACTTTTCATAGGCAATTTATTTTTCTCATAGTTTTTTTTTTTGCTTCTAAACATGCCACCACACACCATGCCTCAACGACACCGTTACCCATCACATGCCATGCTATCATCGTATGTCACCAATAGCTCAACGCATACTATGAGCTACTTGCATCCTATGCATTTTTCACTCAGTAGAGCTCAACACCGTGTTTGCTAGATTCCAACAAGTTCGGTCCCAGACATTCCTTATATATATATGGGGTAATACATTTGTGCTAATGAAACATGTTAAACAGTTTTTTCAGTTTTTTTGTGGTTATAACCTCAAAAATGTGTTGGGCATGGTCAATTTATTAGAAATCCATACTTGTATCATGTGTTTTTGTTATAAAAAAAAAAAGATATTTGGAGGCTAAAAATTTTACAAAGATTTTAAAGTGTTGATTTTTTGAATCTCATAAAAACCCACCCATGTATTGGAATTGAACCTCTCAAGAGTAATCCCTAAATCAAGTACATAAATGACATCTATACGGTTCGTTTAAAAATAAAAACATAAAAATCCCATAAAACCTATTTAACATGTTTAATTTAGTATTATTCTCTCTCTCTATATATATATATATACTTTCTCTATATATACTCTCTCTCTATATATATCTCTATTAGAGGTGTCAACGAGCCTGATTTACCCAGACCCAACCCAGACCAAACCCTATAGGGTCCAAGTATAACGATAAATTATAAGAAAACCCCATTAAGAGATGGTTCCGGACTCGAAGGTCTGCTTAATACATGGACCTGGGTATAGTTTGTGAAATTTTATACCAGACTTGGAACTGACCCAAGTTCCAAATAATACCCACAATTTTTCAATACAAAAAATATAAAACAATTTATTTTACCGGGTCTGGTTCATGTAGTTCTTATCGGTTTCGGGTATGATTTCTCTTATAATAAATCCAATTAGACCCCGGTCTGAACCCAATACCATTCCCGAAAATCTAATCGAAGTCTAGTTTTACCTGGGTCCAAACCAAAGCCGACCCATTGACACCCCTTCTCTCTCCATATATATATATATATATATATATATAAAGAGAGAGAGAGAGAGACCAGCGAATACTTATCTATTTTGTTTTTTGTTCTGTTGTTTTATTTATTTATTATATTTCTTATTAATGGGGTTCGGGTCGAGCCAAGGGAGACCCTGGCGGGTGAAAGCGAGGTATGTGGTGGTGCTGGTGGGTCCGAGGCCCGAGGCGACAGGTGTCAGCCGGAGCCGCCGACGTGGCTGAATCCGTGGGACCCGCGGAATCTCATCATGAGGCCCACTTCCCCCTACCATGAAAGGGAGCTCCCAGTGTGGGGAGCTGCACTGACACCCCAGTCCCAAAACCTGCCCCCTCTCTCTCTCTCTCTTCCGGGTTTTCCCTTCTTTTTCTCGATAATAAAGGGAAAAAAAAAACTCCTGAAAAAAATAATGACCAGAAAAAAAAAAAAGAAATTCCCCTTTCTCGGAAAAGAGGAAAATGGTAGGGAGGACAAAAAATTTACTGAAAAGGACGCTTCTTCTGAGACAAGGACGTCACAGGAACAACACTTTCATGAAAAAGGACCTCATTGGCTTTTGACCAGGTACCTAGGGTTTTGACTAAACCAGTGGAAGGACAGACCCTTCCCTTCTTCTCCCCCCTTTCCTCATGTGTATCGCATAACCGAGTTTAATTGGTCCCGATACGCCCGTAGTCTCGAACGAGTCTTTCTCATAAACAGGGTCTGGAAGCCCGAACCTCATGTTAGTCATTGGTTAAGCTTCTTCTTTTGTCATCAGCATGTCCCAAAGTCTCGGTTTGGAGAGTTTTTTTTTTGGCTAGGAATTCTTTGAATGAATTAATTAATTCTGTATTTTATGAAAATCTCATGAAATTAATAGCAGCTAAAAAACTAAACAAATTGATGAAAATATAAAGCAAGCACAAAATTTTAAAGAACGTTTTTTCGCATTAATATCGCCATAAAATTGTGATATTTCCAAAATATTGTTGATATTCTGTTTAGGGATGCAAATGGGTCGGATCCAAAATGGAGGTTTTGCAATTTTAAAATTCTATGTGGATCTGACTTTCTATCTATTTAACTGTTCTGGATCCGAACCGTTTGCATCCCTGATTCTGTTAATGATATGGTGTGGATCTTACCCAAGAGGCACTAGGTCCTAATGGAAAAGGCTAAGCCATTTCATGTTTAAGTAAATTCACGGGCCGGGCACGTCTTACATGGAATCCACGTTGATCGTGCCTGACTCAAAGGATCCGACAAGTTATACAACAGGTCGGTTCTGGGACAGGTCCGATCCATTTGATGGACTAGGAAATAATTGGACCCAGAAGCCTGTATGTCTATCCAACTTTGTCGAGTTGATACTGAAGCAAAGCCAAATTGCTTGTGCACTATGATGAACATGTCAGAACAAGTTGTTTCTGGATTTAATTACTTGGAAATGGGATGTAGATGGAGAGGTCCGGATCTGATCCATGTCCAACAATCACCCAGATCTGAGTACAAATTCAACCCGATAAGAACGCAACATGACCGTGGTCTGCCTAACTACTGAATCTCTTCTCTTATTTTTCTGGTTGGATCCACATCAGAACCATGAAAGCCCAAGATGGATCAAGTTCAGGTGGGATTCCCATGCCCATCTATCCAATCTACATAAAACCATTAGAGAATTAAACGTGAGTTATGATTTTATGGGATGCCATACAATTTTCAAGTAGAAGGAACAAGGGCGATGGTAATTGCGAGGGCCAAACAGGTCAGTTTGAGACATGATGTGAGGATCCGGGACCCGAAAGTGGTAAAGTTCTCAAACCATGCCAGAAACTGCAGTGGGTATGTACAATTAGGTAAAGGGTATATTTGTCATTCTCGAGTTAACAGAAAAGACATGTATAGACCTGAGGCTGAGAAACGTGCTTTTTTTGTATCATAATATGGGCCATAAGAAAGCATCACTATCAAGTAGGTGATTAATCTCTTTTTCTCTTTTTATGAAACATGGAAAATCCAAAAACACATACAAAAAATCCCATCTGAATCATCTTTTTTTTATTTCACAAATGATGATAATGGCGAATTATACGTACAACCAAAATTTAAAAATGGAAAGACGTAAAATAGCCCACAAAATTTCAATAATGACCTACCTCACATCCCCTAGCTACCCTACTACATGCCTTGAAAAGACTAGCATATAATATCTTCTGTTGACACTTTTTAGGTATAAGTTTTACATTGGTTGGTCCATGCCATCTATGAGGCTGTTGGCTAGGGTTTTCACTGGTCTTTTGTGCTACAACAAGAGACTTTTTTATCATTTGCTTCAAAAAAGAAAAGCCACCCTATGCTAGTAAAGTTTTGATTAATTTGACCTTCATAGGTTAAGTTCAAGGAAATCTCCTAACTGATAGAATGAAAGAACTAACCTTCATAGGCCCCAATATAGGTCTCTTTATATCAACTTAAAGTTCCTGCTGATCTAGCTGTGCAAAGGTGAGCTACACACTAGTGAAACTGAGTCCCATGTTTCTGCAGTGAACTAGCAAATTAATCCGACTAAGAGTCTATGAAGAGACAGTTCAGACCGGTCAAAGCTTGAGCCCGGCCGGTCCCCATTGAGACAACAGCCAATGAAACCGAAGACTTGATTGATGGTGCAGTTTGGTCATTTGGCCATTTTCCGCAAGATTTCCTGTATGTGGTAGATGTTCTATTGCTAGCTAGGGCAATTATGGCATATAATGTGAGACGTGCCCTACAATTTTAGGGTTTGACACCCGTAAACGGCAAAAGGATAAAAGTGGCACGCCCTAGTTTTACTAATTCTAAGACCAAGATTAATTAGTTATTTTCCATTGATATCGTAGCAGTTGATACGACTGAGCAAAAATGAGAGAGAGAGAGAGAGTTTATTTAGTAGGGCATGAAGAATCCAAAATCCCTCCAAGCACTCCAGACAAATCTACTCCAGAAGAGAAAGCAGACTGCTTTAGAAAAAAGTAAAGCAAAACCAATACAAAGGCAAAATGGAGGAGCCAGACTCTCTCTCTCAATTTTATAATCGGTGCTTCCTCTTCTCTCTGTGACCTTATACAGGTCTCTCAATTTAAGAGAGAGAGAGAGAGAGAGAGAGAGATTTTTAAAGCTGGGTTGAGATCATTTTCAACTTAAAATGGTTGTTGGTCTCTCTTTCTTTCTCCTTTATATATTATTTTATTTGGTTTCTATTCTTTAGTGACTTTTGTGGGATGTTTGTCAGTATATTTTTTATTAAACAATACCTTACCGACTCAATAAATCCACAAGGATCCGCTCATTTTCTCACTCTCTCTCTCTCTCTCTCTCTCTCTCGCTGAGAGTGGCCAGACAAGGCAAAAATAATGACGGGGAAGAGACTGAAGGATATGCATGTATGCTGTTTTTTAGATTAAGAAGAAGGAGAAGGTGAAATGCATGAATGAATGAAAGTGTGTATGTTGTGGGTTGTGCCTGGCTCCCTGTATGCCACTCGTGGTAGTCCTATCCTGAGTGATCGGCTCCTGTGCGTGGCGTGCGAGGAGCCATGCATACTCTCTCTCTGCGCGTTTGTGAAACCATTTTCTCCGGTCCATTTCTTTCAAGTACGCGATGCATTTGATAACGATTAGATGATGGTTTTGCTTGAAAAAATAGTTTTCTATTTTAGAAGATTCAGACTGAGTGTTTTAATTTAGTTATTTCGATGATATATTATATAGATTAGAGTCATCAAATACTCAAAAGCTTGAAGTGTACTTCTCTGTAGCTACAAGTTTACTTGAAACATATATGGGGTATTTTCTTTTTTTTCTCTTCACCATGTTAAATCTTTTCCTTGTAACTCAAGAAAGCAAAACTTTTTAGAGATTTTTTTTGAAACTTGGCTGGTCTAAGTGTCTGAAAGCTTCTTTTGCTAGAACTGTGATGGCAGGCATTGATGTTGCCTTTGTGTAGACATAAATATCTTTTTGGTGCTTCATTACCATTTTGATATAGGCTAAGTCTAGGGTATTCAAATGTTTTAGAAGAAACATCTGTGTGAATGATCTCTTACATCCTGTTTTGTAGATCATCATATGTAAGCTCTATATTTTTTAATAACAGCAATGGTATCTGTGTAGCCTGTCTATTTAGCTTATAATGAGCTGGTTTTGACGTCTTACAAGGCTTAGCTCGTCTCAGGTCATTGTGTAACTCTCTCTCTCTCTCTCTCTCTCTCTCTCTCTCTCTCTCTCTCTCTCTCTCTCTCTCTGCGTGTGTTTGTGTGTCTGCCGGCGACTGCAATCTTTGCCTTTCTTTTTGACAAAAACAAAGATGCTTGCGTGTTGAGGGTTTCAGGCCAAGGAATATGGAAGGAGTCCTTTTGAACTCTATAATGTTGTTTTCCACGTTATTGTCGATGGACAAATCATTCTTGTCCTTGAGCGATAAGATGTTTTACATTCTCTCTATTGAATATTGAATTCAAATAGAGGGTTTTTGTGAGGAGATCTACATTGCATTTCAGGCTCAGAGGGCCTCCCTCCCCTAGATTTAAGGTATGTGTTATTCTTCAAGGTTATCTAGCCCATAAAGATGAGATATTTATATTTGTTTATTGTGATTGATATTGTCGGCTGCTTTAATCTATTTAATGCGCTACTTGCATACGCATGCGTTCATCAGACTGCCCTTTCAACTTAAAGAATTTAGTGAATCTACATTATCTGTTTGAGCTACTCTTGTTAATTTCTAAAACCCTTGTTCCTGAGGAAGCCATGCCGACATAAGTGGAATAGATGGATCTTACTTGCAAGATTTAAAGTTTTAAACTAGTGGTATTGGCATTTGATAACTAACAACACTCTACAGACACATGCATTCACACACACATTTTGTGATCAGCATCATGTTTTATCCAGTTGGATCTAAAACTTAAGCTAATGTTGTTAGTGTTAGATAAACAACCCCCAACTCTAACACACACACACACATACACAAACCCACACACACAAGCACAATTAAAACCACATCTTTCAGTTGAGCCATACCCAGATAAATGAACGGCTACATCTTCCAAAATTAAGCTAGTGATGATGTTTTAAAATAACACCACCTCACCGGCTCCACACGCACACACACTTGATTAAAACCACATACCCACACAAATGAACAAGGTACATCTTTTAACTTAGTGATGTTTTTGGGTAATCAATACCCCAGCCTGCTCCCACTGGTTAAAACCAATTTATTTTAGTTCAACCTTATCTTCAGAAGTGGAATAGATAGAACTTAGATCTTATAAAATTTAAGAAAATGACGTCATGAGGTAAACAATCCCCACCCTACACACACAAACATGTATGCATGAGTGCTTGACTATTTACAAAAAAATCCAAGAGGGGCAACTAGAATGGCATCTTTAGTCCACTGGTTTACACAGATTCATATTGAGATGCTGCTCATTGGATGGGTTTGTTGATACCAGCAATTGGGGAGCTGTTTTCTTCACCTTATTTGAAAAGGTTGGTAGAATGAGTACACGACTTTAGGCCTAAATGCTCACTGTGATGTTTAGGGCATTACGTTGGCTGTTTCTTGGATTGCGATCTTTTGCAATAGCTTCAAAATCTTTTTCAATGCAACAATATTGAGAAGCTCATGAAAGGAAACATGCATCGGGTTGAGAAATAAATAGAATAACCTATTCCATTTGAATAACGCCTTATTCCATCTACCCACCTCTCTTATGCCTATGCCTCCCTCTTCCTTTGTACGATTTATAAGATCCCAAGAGACGAAGTGGGCTCTTTCTTTTTGCACTTTCCCATACCAAATAAAGATTTGAAATGTTTTATTGATTCACTTCCTTGTCATGTTTGGGATGTGAAAAAAATTGCACAAGATGAAGTACATGTTTCACTCTCCCCGCTAAAGCAAGATTAAAGCCTACCCAAGAATTTACTTTTAAGAGAATTTTGTCTTCGACGTCTTTTCAAAAACTATCTCTTGTGACGCGCCTTGGTGCAAGGGTAGCCCAAGGTACTCGATAGTCCGATTTGACAACCAAAAATGGTTGTTACAAAAGTATCTAATTCTCCCTCACCATTGAAGATGACAATGTTCGATTTAAGGTCATTTATGGATAGACAGGATAATTCGAAAAACAGTATGTGAGAGAAGTTGGTGCAGCCCCGCAACTCAACGCCATGAAACAGGCCCCCTTCTAACGCCGGGTTAATCATGAAGGTGAGTGCTTCCATGACAATGAGAAAGAGGAGGGATGACCTTACCGCATCCCACGAGACAATTTGCTTGGCGGTGCTTTGTGCTCATCATATGGCGTCTTATATGGCTGCAACGGAACGGTAGACTGCACATGGAAGAGCATCGAAATCATATATGTATCATCAAGGCAGCTCTTCAGGAACTTACTTTTTAGTTGTAATTTTAAATGACTGATTCATGTTTTACTTTAGTGACATCTACTAACTCCATGTAATTCTTCCAATCTGCATTGAATCTACTGAATATTTTTTTCTAGTTTTTTTAAAAGAAATACTGAATATTTTTTTTCTAGAGAGAGAGAGAGAGAACTCTTTGTAAAGATCAATAGCTGTATACTTTAGATGCACAAAATGTGATGGTCATTTATACGGTGTCATGGTGAGGCCAGAATTTATGATTTAAAGCCACCTTATTTTTCCAATTTCTTGATGTTATCTTCCGTGATTGCATTGCGTCAACATTTTTCCTCCACCTTCCGAGCAGACACACACACATTATGGTTCTATCGGTTTGTATGCCTTTGATCATGGTCTGAATGGGTTTTCTCAAGGCACTTGTGACTCTAGTTTGAGTCATCCATAGTTTATCATGCATTGTTGGGGATAGGAGGTTCAATTCTGGCTGATAAACCAATATTGTCAGAATCGGAATCGGCTCTGAATCGTTTGGTTACCGATTCAGTTGTATCGGCCGTTATCAATACTCAACTGGATCATTCTTTATCAGCCCAAAATTAATAAATTAATATTAACATGACACATGTTAAAACCATTAAAATAATTTTTAAATAATATTAAAAAATTATTTTTGGTATTTTTTACATTTTATTAAAAAATAGCTGATTCAGGCTTGCAGCGTATCAAAATTCTGTCGATACGGGTGGCAGGGTGGTCATGAGGCCCCACCCCGGGTTTTCCATGAAAAGATATGGTGCAATATGATTGCACACCTGATCACCCTTCATCTTGAGGACAGGGCCTGTCAGGTGTGGGGCCCAAGATCTGATGGAAGATGAGCAGATGCTTCATGCATAATTTTTGTGCAATCATATTGCACCCAATCGGGACTCGGGTTTTTCCTCGCTTCTGTTTGGGCAAAGCTTCCTCCTCATAAAAAAAAAGAAGATTTTGGCTAATAAACTTCAACCAGCAGACCATCGGCTAATAAACTTCAATCTGCAGTGAGACAAGGACCTCTCCTCTCTGTCGACTATCAAGTTAGGAGGCATGACGTCCCCCATGTTTACTGCTAACCATCTGTTCATTGGGTGGGGTAAGTGTTCAGGACACCCCCTTGTGACCAATCGAGACTTGCACACAAGTGTCATATGTAACTTCATACAGCCTGCTTTTTCATCTATTACTAATGCAATTTTAGGATTTCCAAGATCCAATTCTTGAAAACTGTGAGACTCTGTGTGTGTGTGAATTGTGAAATAGTTGCTGAGGAAATGGATAATTTGATATTTTCTAGTATGTGAATTTTGCCATGGTTACAACGGTTTTTTTGTACGTTTCTCTTGGCTTAATCTTGTCATTTTCATACCAACGGGGGCTCCGTTTGTCTGGTAGGAGCAGCTAGTGCACGTCACCCTGTATTGGGATGTTACAGGTTCAAAACTCTATGGTATAGTTTGGTAGGAGTCTGCTTAACCCCAAGCTTGCCTTTCAAAAAAAATCTTGTCATTTTCATGGCAACAATTTTTGAACACGCACCAAGATGAATAGATTTGGTGTAAGTGAAGATTGGTAGCAGCCTAGCCTGTCCTTTATGCCACATAACTCTCTCTCTCTCTCTCTCTCTCTCTCTCTCTCTCTGCTGAAGGCCATTCAATATCTTCCCTAAATGGTCAAACTATCCTACCTTTTCCACCAACCAATTAGGTGATCGAAAGATTATCAGGACCGTCAAGCGGTCGGATCCAAATCAGACAAAACCTGCATACTGGGTCGGGTATGTTTTTGGGGCTTGGTTTGGGATTCTCTGTAGCCGTTAAGGGCCAGTGTGGTAGAGTTTTGAAAATTTCTGACCCGAGTCTGAACCATTTTCGTGCTCGATCGATTCTATTAGCAAATTTTTTGGATAGGATTGCAATTTATCTTAATGTGAATTTCTGGTCCAGGTTGGATCTGTCTTCCTGTTGATCCATTCTACCTGTAGATTTTCAATGGAATGGCAATTTATCCAGACCCGTTTCCAAGTAGAGTTGAGGTTTTATCATCTCTCTGCCAAAAACCTCAAAGAAATGTACCGAGGTTCATGACAGAAGTCTCTGTTTAGGAGCCTTGAATTGGAGGCGTGTTGTGGTTTCCTCAACAGCCCCGACTGTTCGGGCGGTTCCTCCAACAGCCACTGCTGCTTGGGAGCAGCACATTGGGATTTTTTCCAATACCCTCTGGAGCAAGTAGTCTTGCCAAAACTGTATTGAGGATGGAATTGGCAACCCCAGCACCACATTTCAAACACCATTCACTACTAGATGTTTTTGGCAACTCCATCCCTAACACCATATTTTGGTACCAGATCATATCTGCATTTGGTGCTCACTACAAGGATGAGTGTCAGTAGCGGTGACTTTTTAGGTGAGAAAAAATCTCGCCACTATTGACAAAACAATAACGGTGAGATTTTTGTCCATGCTAATTGATAGATAATAGCAAGGACATAAATATCTCATCGTTATTACTCTACTACGGTCATACATCTCGCTGCTATTAGATTTATCAATAACACCGAGCTGGATACTCTCACTGTTAAAGACACTTTGGTCGTTAGATACTGTCGTTAAAACACTTTAACGACTAGAAGATCTCGCTATTATATATCAACAATGGTGAGATATGGATCTCGCCATTATAGAGTTTTATTCTATAATAGTGACATCTATAAAAAAGGGCATGTCTTTATATTTCTCTCTCTCTCTCTCTCTCTCTCTCTCTCTCTCTCTCTCTCTCTCTCTCTCTCTCTCTCTCTTTGAGATCTCTCCTCTATGTGATCACGAGATCGACAACCACCGGCTGGCCTCCACATGCCGGACTGTAGGCCACCACCTCCACTCATCCCCTATCCACCTCCACTCCACCGCTTCTCCGTTGTCCACCTCTGCTCCTCCACCCTTCCCTTGTCCACCTCCGCTCCTCTGCTCTTGTCATGGTTCAGAAAGGAACCAGCTGAACATGGATGATGTCCATGACTAAACTAGAGAGACACACTACTTGTATGAGTACAATGTGGGGTTCTAGTGGTGTTAAATGAACATGTATTTGATTATGATCTTGTATTTATGCAAATACTATAATTTTCGGTTATAAGGCTAAATTGAATACATAAGGTGTTTACATGATTGAATAAGAATGATATGTTTATTATGATTTAATGCAGCTTATGTTTAGAATAAACTGCATGCATTCATGATGTATAGCATGTTTATGATGTGTATATGATGCTATGGATGCATATAATGCTATGACATTCAGTATGTGTGTATGGGATGCATACAAGGTTATGAATGCACATAGTATTTTGTTGTGCAGCATGTGGCCATAATGTACTCATATTATAATGTTTTGCATGGGGCATATAATTTAAATGCCAATAGAATATTTCGTATAGGTGTTTGTGCATTAGGCTGTGAAAACCACATGTTTACATGGTTGCTCATAATTACATGTTGAGATAGGGTTTTGAATGAAAACTAACACATACTTGATACAATGGGTTGTCCCTGTGAGATAACTATATTGACTTATGGCCTAATAAAGATAAACCTAATTTGGGATTCCGAGTATGCCTCACAAGGGTATATTGTATCAGAAGGCCCAAGTCTTCCTTAGAGAGGGTAGGTGGTACAAACTCCTTGGACCATGAATTGTTTAAAAATTCTTTGAGTGATAATTACGCGGTTGATCCCTAGGTCCTTGGAGTTAGGGGGCAGGACTACCAAATATTAGTCTTAGGTGGTATATCCAATCATTTTGTAGAAGTATAGGATTGTTCCTGTTAGTCTTAGCCACTAGGGGAGTTTCTCTCTATCTAGGACCACTCCTGATGGGTTTGACTCACTCAGTCACTCGAGAAAAATTAAAACACAACATAATAAACACCTGATTGGTCTTGTCTGTTTCGCGGGATATCCTTCGAGTACCAATAGGGTTGGTAAATAAGAGAAATAATGCATTAGTTGATTAGGAACACTTTTTTAGTTATACAATTGCATTCATATCATATTTGTTATTGAAAGCATGTATTTAATATTATAAATGTTCAGTCGATGCTATGTTTTGTTAAGGTGTTACCTATTGTTATGTTTATCATGATATTGTTCTGAATTATTGTTTCTTGCATGCATGCATGCATGCTTAATATTGTTTATGTACGCTTTGGTAACATGTTGCCTACTAAGACTTGTTGAAGTCTGACCCCTTACTTTTATATAAATACAAGTTATGAGTGACCAATTATGGAGTGGTTATGGGATACTGCGAGGGTATCATGTAAACCAATCATTTGAACCTTGAGGATTGTCTTTTAGTTATCTAAATCTATGACTGGATGTATAAACCTCTTATTTTTATTTTGAACCATTTAATTTACTTTATGGTTAAATGTGATATGGTTAAATACATGTAACCCACCCAAAATTGTTAACCCAAAAGAAAAATAATGTTTCTATTGTTTTATAAATAGTTTTTTTATGTAACATCGTCAATCTATTTGCTTTTGGTGGTTGTGTATTGAATTTGGTACTATGAGGCTAAGACATACTCATGTTTGGGCTTAGGTGAGCCATTTAGTGCTTGGTATGGTTGGAATGTAACCATTGGTAAAGTTGTTACATCATTACATATTAGAACCAACGAAAAAAATTATATTGTTTTGGGTTAAAATTTTAGGGCATTACAGTGGTAGTCTGTTACGACCTACATTTTAGAAGATGGTGCAGACCTGAGCTCTAAGATTTACATGCCTTTCTCAACAAGCGGTGAGGGTCATCTAGGACTAGGTGGGACCCAAGAGAGTGATGTGACAACTGATATGTCCTCTTCACATGTGAAAAAGTCAATAGACATGTGTCTATACCAGAAGAAGAGCTTCAGAATTAAGGAGAGCCACTCGATGGTGCCCACATAGGAGGCATGAACCAAGAGACAAGCATGGGATGTCTACTCTTTCAGAAGCTTCCTGGTCCTTCTTGAAATTAATTAGTTAGAGTTCTCTTTATTAATTATTTAACAATTTTAATTAATGTTAGAGTCCTAATAGAAATGAGCCTCTAGGAGCATCTCTCTTATTAAGTTTCATGTTCTTGGTAGGATTATTTATGAAGCCATAGTTAGTTTAGAATAGAACTCTAGGCCTCCACTCTATAAATAGAGGGCTAGGAAACCTAATTGGATTATAAAATAATAATATTAAAATTCCTCCAAGGCCGAGTCATCTCTCTCTCTCACATGTGCCCCTACCCTTTGACGCCCTCCTTTCTCTCTCTTCCCTATTGGAAGTCCCTACGTCCTTGACATCTTATTCTCTTCTTCTCTTCTTTCTTTCTAATCTCACCTGGCACAACATGTGTAGTGGTGAATCCAGCATACGCAAAGGGCCCAAGCCCTTCAACAGTTCCTTTTAGTGATTCAGGATGGATACACTATCTGGGAAAACCGTTCAGAAGCCTCTACAACTGTGGTTTTGTTGTACTACCCTCTTTGAAACTTAACTCAGGTAACCATCTCTGATATTAGTATCTTAGACATATAACCAAACCTTAGGTTGTATTATCTTACTTTTCATAACCTTATATCCAAAACCGCATCCACCTGATTAATCTAAAAAACTTTGTTTTTACCATTTGAGCATCTTAGCTACTCAATGACTTATTGTAGTGATCCCTGACCTCCAATAGCTTATTCTAACCTTGACACATATCTCTAGATGTTTAATAAGTCCTTCGTTCAGTTCATATCAGATTTGAACTGAAACCCTTTAGCGATTAGCCTCCAGAGTCCTTTTTAGCCTACCTAATTTCCCTGTTTTCTTAGATCTTTTCCCAGAAACACCTAAAACCTACACCACAGTTGCCCTTAAAGCTCAACTCCATCATGTTCAATAGGGGTCTGCACCCCAGATACATCCAACTCATCCTTAGAGAGTTAAGAACCGCAAGTACGATCCTCTCGCTTTCATCAGGCTCAGACTGGAGTACCCATATCTTGCTAGGGCTTTTGTCAGATCCAAGCTCTGAATCAATCCACTTGGAGTTTGAGGGTGCAACAGTAGTAATTTCATACAGATTTATGATTCATAATTTTGACAAATGCATATATAGCAAAGTAGGACATGAAAGTGTTGTAATGATTTGTTTATATCTAGACGATATGCTAATTATGAGTAATAGCATAGAATGCATAAAGAATACTAAATGATTTATTTCATCTAATTTTGATATGAAAGTAATGGATTAGTTGATGTTATTCTTAGTATTAAATTGATTATATATAAGAACAAATATGTTTTAACTCTTCCACTATATTGAAAATATTTTTAAAATATATAATTATTGTGATTGTAAAGATGTTGCTACTTCGTTTGATCCTAGTGTTAAACTATTTTTTAACACTATGCAAGCATTATTAACAGTCATGTACACTATGAATGAAACAATAACAAACATAGTCTTTTGCATGAACAAGTTGAGTTGATAAATTAGTAACCCAAGACCAAAGCATTGGGATGCTATCTATCGAGACCTGAAGTATATGAGAGAAACTCTAAATTATGGGATACTCTATAAGAGAGAACCCATTGCATTTGAATGGTACAATAATGTAAACTGGAATTCTAGTTCTAATTCTAATGAATAATATTCATTAATAGATGAATATTTACCCTTGCATTTGGAGTAGTTGCTTGAGAATCCAAGAAGCAAATTATGATAACTCATTTTACAATTAAAGCAAAGTTGATAGCACTAGATTTAGTTAGTATGAAAGTTGAACAACTAAAAAATCTCTTGATGAAGATAACATTAGGAGATAAGTTGGTACCCTCAATAGCAATGCATTGCGATAGTCAAATAACTATTTATAAAAATAGAAAGTAATATTTATGATGAAAAATTAAGACATATCAATATAAAGCACAATTATGTGAATAGTTTACTTAAGCAAAGAGTAATCTCTATCAAATATGTAAAATCTTGTCAAAACTTCGAGGATCTAAAGAAACTTTCTTGAGAAATTATCTTTGAGATATTAAGGAAAAATGAGGCTAAAGCCTATAAAAACAGTCACCTATGATGAAAACTCACATGATATGGGTCAAATTAAGTCTAATGTTTCAATGAGAAGAACAAGTGATTGGGTTGAGCACTTAAATTTTTTCATTTCTGATGTCAAGTATTTGAAACCTATTTACAAATGTTGAGTTTAAACTGAACTCTTAATGAGATTCATATGCCTTTTGGCTCGAGTGCTTCAAATAGGATTTGATGAACTCACTTATGTAAGTGAGAAGGTGAGGGGTTACCTCTATGAGACTTGAGCTTTGTCTCTAGAGCACTCATGAAACTAAGATACAATAAATGACCCTTAATGTGCAACTTTTATATACTGGTAGACACACTATAATCACCTGAAGTGAAAGTGTATTACCATGTCTCATAAGTCAATTTGGATTCTCAATTCAAAGCTAATACTATTGAGGTTTAAGACTAACTATGACTAATTAGCATTAATGTGGATGTTCAAACCCAAAAGGTACTTTCATTTATATATTAGATCTTTGTGAATAGTCTCTTGAATCTTTCCTTGATTTTGATCCACGTAAGAAATTGTAGAGGTTGTCTAAAAATTATTAGGTTAAAACCTAGGTTTGACTATTGATTGCGCATTAAATGCTCCAATGTCCCATAGCCACCCAATCCTATTGACTATTGACTACGCCCCATTTTTTGGACCTTTTTAGACTTGGCAAGGTCATTTCTGACCTGTTGACTGCCCTTCTCATCCTTTGACACGGCCAAGTAGTAACTCTTTCTACTAGCCATTTGAACCTTTATAGCTAGCCATTTGACTAGCTCAGGCCCTTTATTGCTAGTTGTTAGGGTTGGGGGCTATATATACCCCAACCCTCTTTCATTCTCTCCATGGCTTTCCCAACCTCTCCTCTCTCTCCCATTTGCTCCTTGCACTCTCCTATAAAGCTCTCTCTCTCTCTCTCTCTCTCTCTCTCTCTCTCTCTCTCTCTCTCTCTCTCTCTCTCTCTTGCCCTCACTCTCCTCACCATAGTGTTATTCTTCTTCTTAGCATTGACTTATTTGAGAAGCCTGTACAGTAGAGCTTAGAGCGAGTCCAGTCTTAATTGAGTCAAGAGACTATTCAAAGTGATCCATGTGGAGTTGCTGGTATTATGAGAGTGAAGTTGCATGGATACTGATTGCACCAAAGATTTGATTCTAAGGCAACTATTGCTTGAAAGATATTGCCTCGAGTGCATCTAATTCAAGCTCAGTTGCTATACCCACTGAGTTAATTTCTCAACACCTCAAAAACCAAATCCGACCCATTTACTTAATTGAAATTGCAATTGGAGTGCTCTACCAATTCCTATTATAAGCAGTCCAGAATCAAAGATAAAAAGGAAGCCTACACTGCATAACTGGAGGATGCTAAGTAGGTAATATGTATTTCTTGCCAACATACTCACCATGGCATAAAGGCCCCTAAGATACGAGGCCCAACAAACTGAAAGATGATGGATTCTTTGGTCCTTCCATTGAAACTTACTGCTATGAACATGTGATGAATCGTGGCGTGGATTTCACTAGTTGATAGTAATAAAGCACTGGATCCATTTTGATAAAACAAGTGGATTAGAAGAAAACATTGAAACCCTTGCTATATGTTAGTCACCACTGTATTTACAAATCACTTAAATTATAAAATCAACATTGGACTATTGAAAGGTACGATATAATCACATTGTATAGATCAAATACACGTACAATACTTCATAAATACACATGCTCAAATGATTATGTACAGGCCCTACAGTTGATTTTAAGATAAAGAAGGGGCAGTTATGAAAAACTAACTAAAGTTCTTATGACAAAGGACCATAATCTACAAAATGGCAACAGTGGTTAACTCTTTTTAAGAATAAAATGCCCTCATTTCCATCCTTCTATCTGTATAGGCACTGAAATCCATTATAAAATATTGACACAAGGGCACTTCTGCCATCAACCAAAGTCAATGGCCTTCTATGTCATCCCAAAAAAGTCCTTGAACAAAAAACTGCAGTAAATTTTCATGATCTGCCCTTCATTCCATCCACAATATCAACCAAAAGAAAATGACCAGAAATAAAAAGAATCTCCACTGCCTTAAAAGCTCTTTTCATAAGTAGTGAATGTCAACGTCGCATTTGTTGTATTTGCTGAAGAAGTTGAAGCCGCATCCCGTGACTCATTGGAAGCAGCATCTCTTGATCGAGATCTGCCAGAGCCAGACAAGGGGGATGATGTCTCTTTTTGGTGCCTAACTTTGAGGTCCATCAAGTCAGAGATGAGCCCAGGTTTTGTTATCTCCTTATTGCTAATATCAACTTTGTTTGTTAACATCTTAATAACTGTTGACATGGATGGTCGAAGCTTCGCCATGTCTTGAGTGCAGAGAAGTGCCACCTTCAGAAATAGAACTGCCTCATTGGAGTCAAATTCTTCAATTCTGGAATCTACCAGCTCCAACAGAGTGCCTGCTTCATATAGTTCCCATGCCTAGAGGTTCATGAACACCATGCATGTATATCAGTAAGTTGCCATGTGATCACAAAAAAGTACATTGAAATGAGAACTTTCTTAAGCTTACATTAGTGCATTAAATACTATTTGGACATAAAACATTCGCTGTCTAAAAGAATTAAAATTACAGAATACGTTAAAGTTATCTTGGTCTGTAATTTCCCATGAAGTTTATGGGAAAAAGAATAGCCACCATAGCATGAGATGAGATGCATCTCTGCACCTAAATTTCTTGAGCACAGGAAATTCAGAGTACGAGGTACACGTAAACTCCAATGCCTTGAAACTTTAGAGGGCACATTCTACTAGCAATGCACATTACGTGGTTTGGCAAGAATTGCCTATGTCCATGACCGTACTGAGCCTTCTTCTTATTGATTGAGATCCAATACAAGAGCCGGATTACCTCCTTTAAATAGGAGTCTATGAGTATTACAAGGAGTCTACTAGTGTTTGTTAAATATAACAAAGAGTGTAAGGTAAAATTACAGAACTACCCTATAAAAAATCCACGGAAATTAGGGATTTATATACAGGTAGGAAACAGGCTCCACACTCCAACATAACATTTGAATGTTCAAATTATCAATAAATCTTTAGCATTAAAGTTTCCTAAACCCCGATAAGAATCCAATATCCAAACCGTAGATGGCCAAAACCCCATCAATGGGATAAGGAGTATAAGATGAGCTAAGATACCCAAACCAAACTTCAATTCATGTTGAATATAAACTTATTAAGCATGTGGTTGAATGGATGAAACTTCACATTATCATGCTACACCTTAGGGCATGAATGCCCAGGCTGTCGAAGATAATATTTGTTCTCGGTACTTGTCCCTCTCCATGATGCCTAGTTTACTTTCAAATTTAGAGGCACCAACTCAAACTCAAACCAAATATGTTCTTTCTGACTCCTGATCTTTTTTAATTTTATGGATTGGCTTTGGCAAAACTTATCTCGGACCCTCAGTAATATACTGATTTCAGCATTCAAATACAAACTACAACTACGGCGATCCAAGGAAACTGATGATTTATATATATCTTGGGCAGGTTCATGTGGAAATTGCACTTTGGTTCATCGAAAGAACAATAAGATCTTGCAGGAAAAAATCCAATGTGAAGACCCAAAGATCTACACATCAAAATCATCAGAACCTAACATCATTGACATAAGCAAACACTTCAGAATGCTAAAAAATTATTCACAATTACGGAAAGTACACAATTTCCTTCAGACGATGGAAAATTTCTTTCTGCTGCTACTGATATTGGATTGGAAAGAAATTCATATAAGATTTTATTTTATTTTGACTAATAGTTAATATTAATTTCTGTAAAAAATGTTGTCACTTCCTTCTAAGAGTCATAAAACTAGAATCTGCATATATTACAATTTACAACTGCCAAAGTATAATGTGCCTTAGCACACTTATCAACAAAAGTATGATATAAACTGATATATGTTATTGATCTTCGAATGGTTTTTCTGAACTTTAAAGGAAACACATGATTAATCAATGTCATCATGAAAGTGGGTGCATGGTATCGGTTATTTGTTCTCTTCATTCATTTTAACCTTTTTTCTGTAATCATGAATATTGTTCTACACGAAGAGTACTCTGAAATGTGGATAACCCTCCATCATGGTGTGCTAAGAGGTGGTGAGCAATCAATAAATAATGTTTTACTAGTTGGAACTTCCAACAGAATGCACAAAAGCACCTTCCATGCGTAATGATGCATAATAATATGCAATCCACATGTTCATTTCCAATATTGATCTGTTCTACCAATAAGTTTCCCCCATCAATGACCCAAAGCTTGCTTGAGCAGAAGCATTTATCTTTATGACTCTAAATCACAAAGTACAATAACGACTACAAATAGAAATTTGAGCAGCATGAACTTAGACTCCAAAATGCAAACCTGCCATATTTTTTGTTACAAAATCTCTATTTTTCAATTTCAAGGTGGTAAAATGAATTGCCATATGATTAAATGGATTTAACCCATAATAATTCATCCCAGAGATGAAGCTGGTATAGCAAATTATATAGAATACTGTCAAGCAAAGAGGCCATTTTCTGTCCATAAATCAAAACATTGAAGATTATGGAAGAGATGACTTTATTAGCATATCCATTTGTTTATAGTAGCAAGAAATGCTATTACTAATTGGATGAAAATAAAGGTTTACTAATATCACCACAATAAATAAGCAGCCTTTGAAAATAGAAGACACTATGATGAACTTAAAATGTATTGAATTTGAAGGTCCAGCATGCATAAAGCAAATGGTAGATAGCACTTCTATGCAGTGGAAATCAATATGAGTGCTTCCAGGCACAAAGATGATTCAAATACATTTTATCCTATAGACTAGTCAAATACACATCCTAAGGATTGATCATCTTTTCTTGGATATCAGTTTTGTAATACAGATACTTTTTTTATAGACAAATACCTTTCTTAGCCTTTTGGTTAGGATCCAAGTGAAGTAACATAGAATCTTTTGTATAAAAAGCGGAAAAGGATCTCTAAATGAACTTGTAACTTCATCAAGTAGTTACTCCAAAGTAATTATCATACAACATCGTTCAAATGTTTCTATCTGAGAATTGTTGGCCTCTCCTCAAGTAACATTGTTACTCCAAAGATCATTGTTCTCTCCCCATCTACAGATTGGTTTCATAAGTTCTATTTACAATTTACCTATTGCTTTCAAAGTCTAAACTTGAGCCACTTTGCATTTTTCCTTATAATATGTTACTACCCCTATCCAGGCCTTTAATTCCTTTCCTCAGATTTCCCTAAACTGGAACCAATTTCTCTTCTTGCAGTTGGAATGTGTATATACCCAACAATATTAATATATTTATTAGCTTTCACAGAAAAGGATGCTTCTTGAGGAGATGAACAAATCCACCTTGTTCTCATCCTTGGAGAAGTGGGTCATTGCAAGATTACCAAAATCACATCAACCACCATATCTTCAGGAGCTTGTACAAGATGATTGCAAAGATTCAGCTGAAAGATTCAAGAAAGTTTATGCTCAAAAAAATCTTCCAAAAATAAAGTTCTTCATCTAGGGGAGAAATGTTAAGGGACTAGTTACACTATAGGTAGAAGGATTTCCAATGAAACATGGGTATGCAGAAAGAAAGAACAAGGTAAACTATGGATAATTCTATACTTCTGACAAAATGGGATGGGATTTCTTTGTGGAAATGGTCCATGTGTATCTAGCTTCAAATTGAAGTGACGATTGTCTATTAGGAAGATTAACCAGAACTGAAATGTAGGCCTAGACAGTTATCCTTTTTCAGCTTTCTCAATAAGCCCGTCCAATTTGTTGAATTGTACAAACCTGTATTGTAGCTAGCTAGTCATTCAAATGAATTAGCTCCATCACTACTTCTAAAGCATTCAGCTTTCTCAATAATCTTCCAATTGAAGTGACGATTGTCTATTAGGAAGATTAACCAGAACTGAAATGTAGGCCTAGACAGTTATCCTTTTTCAGCTTTCTCAATAAACTAGTCCAATTTGTTGAATTGTACAAACCTGTATTGTAGCTAGCTAGTCATTCAAATGAATTAAGAAAGGGCTCCATCACTACTTCTAAAGCATTCAACTTTTTCCTTGCTATCTTAGGTTTATTTTAAAAATGCTCCAAACCGGTGTTTTTCTGCTCAGTTATCCCACTACCAACTCTATCTTTCTTGTTTCATTTTGCTGAGGATGATAGTTAAGCTGACTAAATTGACAAACTTAATTAGTTAAATAGAAAATTAAGTCAAGTGCTCTTCGAAAATCAATCCTGGCAGAAACATCAGTGCATGAGAGACAGAAGAGAGGAAGTAGCACTCAGTTGATACTTTTTAACAAAATGATACTGACAGATCAACACTGAAGAAGAAATTTTGGGGGCTCTCCAACGTCTCCCTTGGGAGCCCCCAAGGTGGTCCCTTTTATGCTTATAAATAGGGGCTTGCCCCTTTGTATTCTTCAAGATTTGGAGGAGCTCTTGCTCCATTATAAGGGGTTTTTACCCTCTTCTTCCTCTTCTTCAATAATCTTCAACTTATGACTTTATGTCATATTTTTGCCCCTTGTGTGGGTTTATGTGTTAGCACATTATGTGCTTGTGTTGTTCCTTTTAATGGGTTTATTCGCACTTCATGTGCATGTGTATGGGTTCATTATTGAACCTAATGTATTCAAAGTCACTTTCTAACAGTTATGTGTAGGAGAAAGATTGATATTTTATGTCTACAAGAGACCAAATGGGTAGGTGAGAAAGCAAAAGTGATAGAACCTTGGGGATATAAGATTTGGTATATAGGAATAAATAGGAATAAGAATGGAGTAGGGATTGTTATGAGTCGTGAGTTTATAGATAATGTAGTTGAGGTCCATAGGAAAGGTGATAGGATTTTACTTATTAAATTAGTATTAGGTACGAACATTATTAATATTATTAGTGTTTATGCACCTCAAATAGGTTTAGATGATTCCATTAAGCGTCAATTTTGGGAAGATTTAGATAGAGTAGTACAATGGATATCTTATGGAGAAAAGCTTTTCATCGGCGGTGACCTTAATGGACATGTAGGCATTAGTAGGGATGGATTTGAGAGTATCCATGGAGGCTATGGTATAGGAGAAAGAAACGAAAGTGGAGAAAGGATTTTAGATTTTGGTTTGTCCTATGATATGATCTTAGCAAACACTTGGTTTAGGAAGAGGGAGTCTCACCTAGTAACATTTAAAAGTGGGGTTAATACGAGTCAGATAGATTTTTTCCTACTTAGGAAGAGAGATAGGGGTTGTTGCAGCGATTGTAAGGTTATATCGGGAGAAAGTGTAGTTGCACAACATAGAGTCTTAATTTTAGATCTTAGAATTAGACAATACCGCAAAAAGAATAGACATAGGATAGATCCTAGAATTAAGTGGTGGGCACTGAAAGGAGCTAAACAAGGAAGGTTTGTAGAGCAGGTAGTTAAAGAAGCTGATTGGTGTGTCGAGGAGGATTCAGAATCAATGTGGAATAAGATAACGGGTGGCATGAGAAAGGTGGCTAAGGAGGTATTGGGTGAGTTTAAAGGCGGTGCACCGCTAGGTAAGGATACATCATGGTGGAACAAGGATGTCAAATTAGTTATTAAGGTTAAAAGAGAATGTTATAGAAATTTAAGAGTCATGATAATGAGAATTTGGAGAAGTATATGATAGCAAAGAAGGAAGCTAAAAAAGTAGTTCGAAACGCAAGGGATAAGGTATATAAAGAGGTTTATGACAAGTTGGATACCAAAGAGGGCGACAAGGATATTTATAGGCTTGCAAAGATGAGAGATAGGAAATTGAGGAATCTGGGTATGGTTAGATGTATCAAAGATGAAACGCAAAGGGTTTTAGTCAAAGATGAGGAGATTAAGGAGAGATGGAAAGATTATTTTGATAAGCTATTTAATGAAAGTCATGCTCAGGATCTTGAAGACTTCTCCATTCCTTTTTATGAGATGAATCGTGACTTCATGCGCAAGATTCAAAAGAAAGAAATTACAGAGACTTTGAAGAAAATGAAATCAAGAAGGGCAGTTGGCCCAGATGGTATACCTATCAAGGCTTGCAAATACTTGGGAGAGAAAGGTTTAGAATGGTTGACAAATCTTTTTAACAAGATTTGGCGGACAAATAAGATGCCTAATGAGTGGAGGAAGAGTACTTTGGTGCCTCTATATAAGAATAAGGGTGATATACAAGATTGCACAAACTATCGTGGTATAAAACTCATGAGTCATACTATGAAACTTTGGGAGAGGGTGATTGAGTCTAGGTTGAGGAAGGTTGTCATGATATCGGAGAAGCAATTTGGTTTTATGCCTGTAAGATCAACTATGAAAGTTATACATCTTCTTAGACAACTTATTGAGAGAAATAGAGAGAGGAACAAAGATTTGCATATGGTTTTTATTGATTTGGAGAAGGCATACGATAGAGTACCTAGGGACATTCTCTGGTGGACAATGATGAAGAAAGGTGTTTCTCTCAAGTACATTAGTATAATTAAAGATATGTATAAAGGAGTAGTAACCAATGTCCGCACTTGTGGAGGGGTGACAACCAATTTTCCTATAACGGTTGGGTTACATCAAGGATCTGCATTAAGCCCTTTCCTATTTGCTATAGTGATGGATGAGCTTGCGAGATCAATTCAAGAAAATGTGTTGTGGTGTATGTAGTTTGTTGATGATATTGTTTTGATTGATGAGACTAGAGCTAGGGTTAATGCTAAGTTAGAATTATGGAGACAGACATTGGAAGCAAGAGGTTTTAAGTTGAGTAAGAGTAAGACAGAATACATGGAATGTCGGTTTAGTAAGCAACGAAGTAGTGATGGGAGTGTAGTGAAGCTTGGTGAGCAAGAAATACCGGTGGATAATTGTTTCAAATATTTGGGATCTATCATTCAAAAGTAGGGAGAAATTGATGGGGGTGTAAATCATAGGATAAAGGTTGGGTGGATGAAATGGAAAAGTGCAACTGGAGTGTTGTGCGATCGTAGAATGCCATTGCGGTTGAAGGGAAAGTTTTATAGGATGACTATTAGGTCCGCTTTACTATATGGTAGAGAATGTTGGGCTGCCAAAAGACATCATATTAAAAAAATGAGTGTAGCTGAGATGCGTATGCTAAGATGGATGTGTGGAAATACAATAAAAGATAAGATTCGAAACGAGGAGATACATAAGAAGGTAGGCATTGTACCCATTGAAAATAAGATGAGAGAGAATCATTTACGGTGGTTTGGACATATTCGGAGAAAGCCTAATGATGCGCCAGTCAGAAGGATGGAGAAATGGGAAAATATATTAGTTAAAAGAGGTTGGGGTAGGCCTAGAAAGACATGGATGGAGATGATAGGAAAGGATATGAATGCTTTGAACCTCACCGAGGACATGGCATTGGATAGAAATGATTGGAGGAGAAGGATTCATGTGGAAGACCCAGAATGATTTTCTGTTTTGGTTCATATCGCCGACCCCAATTGTTTTGGGATGAAGGCGTAGTTGTTGTTGTGTAATGGGTATTTTTCTACCCTAATAATTGTACCAGCATATACTTAATGGGAAGCCTATACCGCAGACCCTAATTGGGTTTTCTGCAGCCACCAGCATCTCTCTCTCCTTTCTACTCTTCTTGTGATTGAATGGTAGAATACCATTTTCTAACAATTTCCACCCAATGGCCGGTCGAAAAATGGCCGAACTCGCAACACACAGTGAGGAGGTACTAGCCTGGCCATTTTCCGGCCAGCCACCGGCTAGAAATAACCGGATTAGTAACAGGTAAGGGCTAGCTTGGAAAAGGGGAGATGTTGGAGCAACTCTCACCCCATCCCACCTGATAAACTGAGTTTGTGAAAACCTGGTGAAGTGAAAAAACAGGGTAGGGCCAGCTTTTCACAAACTTGGCTTTAGGATTCTTGGTTTTAAGATTCAAAACCAGGTTTGGAAAACCTGTTTTTTTCACCCAAACAGTGCACAAAAACAGGTTTAGCCTCTAAACCTGCTTTTACACCTAAAACCAGGTTATTAACCTGGTTTTGGGTGTCATCCAACCAGTACTTAAGCATTTCTTCAAGTTTTTTCCTCTGCAGATTACACTTATTGCCTCCACTTCTATTTCCGTCCAGAAAACTTTTTGCTCCCTACACTGGAACGACTTGAGTCACATAACCTTGACTTCCAAGAGAGGACCAGATTTACAAGATTAATAACTATTTTTGGCCTCAATTAAATTAACGCCAAATGGCTAGAAGCCTTTACCATAAATATATCAACAGATGTCCAATAGTTTTACTGATGGAGGATTAGTATAGCTCTATGTTATATGCCCCTATCAGAAAGCCTACTATGTTGCATATAATTTTCTAAGGTGCATTCCAAGGGCAGAGCCACATTTGGGCCAGGGTAAGCATGTGGCCATACTGACCCAAAAATCCCAAATAGAGGTTTCACATCAGGGTGGGCAGTACCCACCCTGACCTTGCGATAGGTTGGGTCAGGGTGGGAAGTGCCACAGTGCCCACCCTGATCCTTTGAAAGGTCGGGTCAAGGTGGGCACCACCAGACCCAACTTTTTTACAGCCCCCCTTTCCATCCCCTCTCTCTCTCTCTCAAAAGTTTCAGTGTCATTTTTTCCAAGAGATCAGGTGGTATATGACAAAGGTATTTGAATAGAACATTTTAAGTTTTTTTTATGTTTTTTGCATTTTTTTTTATTATGCATTTGTGCCCAACCTAATTTAGATTCCTGGCTTCACCCCTGGTGCATTCCAAACATTATACTTTCTATAAGTAATGTCTAGCTGCAGAATAAGTAATTCACTATTGCATGATCAAGAGAGAATATGCAGCATTGAATTATTACATCTCTAACCCTGTAAGTGGAGTAAAATCACCCCAGTACATGATGGTCAGCAGTCACCAATCCCAGTGACAACATGGTCTAGAGTAGTTTCCCAGTAAAAAAGGAAAAGGAAGATGTACACTGCCCAGTCATTTGCAACTTGATCAAGCTCAATCTGGGCCACAGAAACTTTTATCTCAATTTTTTTTTTTGTGAAAACTTCAGTATGTCTCTGAATATATAAGAGCAAGTGCCGTGTTAGCAAGCATATTTGACCACCAACACTTTCTGTGACTGATATTTGAAAACAAAGCAAGAAATCCCATCTTTGCATACTTCTGTTGTAAAGCTAGAAGCAAAAGAAGACACTGCTAATTCCTACTTTTTACAGTGACATGGCCCAACTTGTTAGATAATCCATCTGTCTGGATGTGTTAAACTGTGGCTTACGCAAATGATTCTGTATGCATAGGCAGCAATGCGTTTGATTCTTATATGTATTAATAGATCAGATATTATTCCTAGCAACTGGAAAACAGTGAATTTTATTGCCAATGATCCAAAGGATGAATTTAACTTTGCTAAGTAGTCAACTCTCATCAGCATGGCTTCAGTAGGAGGTGAAGAATGTGAAATATCACCTGTATTTTACCTATTTTCTGTGATAATGTCACATGGACACTTCGCACATGCATGTCTTGTGTTGGAAATCAACATGACAACACTGATGCAAATATTAAATGTTCCATGACACTTCAAGAACAAAGTCAAACCTATGTTGGACATGGGCAACACTATGTCCCTAACTTCTTTCTTTTTTTCTTTCTTCCTTTGGATCTTTCATTTTTCTAGTTATTTATTTTCCATTGATTATGTATATCTCAGTTTTTAATTTAATTTTATCATTTAATCTTTATTCACCATAATGGCTTAGAATCCTTTTTTTCAATAAGAATGCTAGCATTTTGGCCCCGAATCATAATGGTGTACAATTGTTGTTCAAGACTTTGCACATTTAAGATAGCATTTATGCTTTGTTGTTTTGGACTGTGAATTTTAGATGTACACATCATACATAACACACATACACACACATGCACAAACACACATACACACATACATATGCTACAAGTACAAAGGACCCCGTCCTAAAAGGCCCTCATGTCATACCAAGCAGATCCATTCCATTCCCCATATGCATGTTCCTGTCTATATGACCAAAGGTAACAAGTTCCTCTGAGATTCATGTAAACAAATCATCATCTAAGTTCTGAATTTCAAACACTATAAAATACACTGCACATGGTTTCCTTGAGCAAACGAAGCCTTATATTAACCATGCCACTTGGAACAAAATTTTATAAAGATAAAAATTTGAAATAGTTAACCATGTTTTATATTCAGAATTCAGCAGATTGGTGACTTCTACAACCAAATATTTAACATTTTATTTGCTTCAAATAAACAACATACTTTTGATTTATAAAAAAGTGAACTTACTATATATTATACCCTTTGAACTATATTTACATAATTTGCAGTAAGATACTGTGCTGAAAGTATCATGTAATTCTAGTATGCCACTAAGAAGATGATTAGTAAACATCGACAATCTTATTTACTCATCAAAGTCTGCTTAGTCAGTACACTTCTTGTATGTATTCCAAGGGATCAGAGTGGATAAAGGACAATTGGATTGGAAAAGTCATAGCACGTAATACAAAGAAAATGCATGTGCATGAATAGCTTAGTCTATGGATAACTTAAGAAACTAAGATATATTAGCTACAGAAATGAAGTGGTACATGAATTTAAAAGTTTAGAATCCTACCCTTTCAAGAAGAAACCGTTCTCCAACAGGTAAACATGTATTGTAATTGCATCTTCCACTGATTATTTCCAAAATGAGAACACCAAAGCTGTATATATCTGCCTTCCGTGTTAATTGTCCTCGAATAGCATATTCAGGAGCCAGATAACCTCTACAGTTGAACATGATCAGAAATGTCAGAAGTTACAAAATTTCAAGAAATTCCTTCAGTATTTGATGCATAAATGAGAACTTTTGTCAATTAATGGAGTTTCCTAAATTAGCATATTCTCTACAGCAACAAAACCTACAGCCAAGGTTATACACTAATTTTAATCAAAGCTTTTCAGGAAGCAATTGGAAGAATGATCAGAATTCTTCTCTTCTGAGAAGAAGTCAAAGAAATCCATGCACCAAAATATTCCCAAATTATGAAAAGCAATTACAAATTCAGCATTTAAGATTTTGCACTTACATTGTTCCTGCAACACGGGTGCTGACATGGGACGCGTTTGATGGGAGAAGTTTTGCTAGACCAAAGTCAGAAATTTTAGGATTAAGGTTTTTATCGAGAAGGATGTTGCTAGCTTTTATATCACGATGAATAATATGTGGTTTAACTTCTTCATGGAGAAATGCAAGACCACGGGCAACCCCTATGCAGATTTTACTCCTCACTTTCCAGTTAAAATCAATGTCACTGTGGTGTCCACCTGATGTATATCAACCATGTCATTTCTATGTACATCCTAACCCCCATATAGTAACTAAATGGGGGAAAAAAAACTAAGACATAATGACAACATGATAAAAAATCTTACTAAGAAGGGTATGAGAAACACTATTATTCTCAATGTAACAATAGATCAGTATCCTGTGATCTCCTTCCAGACAGCAACCATGAAGCTTAACAAGATTCTCGTGCTCAATGTTGGAGATGATAGTAATCTCATTTAAGAATTCCCGTGCACCTTGCTTTGATTCAGCAGAAAGAACCTTAACAGCTATAATCATACCGCTTTTAAGCCGACCCTGCCAACACATAAAGCATTTGAAAAGAAATCAGGCTTAGGAATCATTACCCTCAGTTCTACAGAGCCTCAAAAAGGCAATGCAGAAGCAGTTCATAGTGATGCAACCAAATAACTGCCCAAAAGATCAAATATTGTGATAGGTTTTACCTTATAGACAGAGCCAAAACCACCTTCACCTATTTTATTTTGAGGACTGAAGTCATCCGTAGCATTCCTCAGTTCCTTGTATGTGCATATTTTCACATGTTGGATGCCTGAAGCTCCTAAAGTACAAATAAGCAACGAAATGAAATTATTCATTGGTTTATTTCAACAAGTACAAGTCCTATTCAACTTGCTTCACCAAAAGTTCTGACTGCATTCCTTAATCGACAATACGCTTACCTTCGCCTTTGTCCTTAGTTTCTGTCGATCCAGAAGAGTTTGTTCTTCCAAATAGAAATGAGAAACACATCATAACTGCCTGAAGGTGAAAAATCTTTCTCTGTGTGTGTTGCAGTAATTTTTTTCCAACCTCCAATGGTTATTCTACAAAATATCAGCTATGAATTGATGCTACAATTGAAAGTTGATTTAAAATTCATTCTAAGATATTCTTATTGTCACGAAGTGGCGCAGAACCCAAGACATTCCAAATCATAATCCAAATGCCAAATCGAAATGCATTTGAATACTAACAAGATACAAACTAATACAAGTTTTGTGAATAAATGATTTCATTCACAAGAAACAATAAAATACATAAAAAAAAAAACTCACTACAAAGTACACTCAAAATACCTAGATACGAAGTACACTAAAATCACTCTCTCACACACAATAGACACACACACCCCATATATAGAGAAAGAAAACAGGGGAAGACTTAGAGAAAAGAGAGGAGGGAGGAAGTCCTCTCTAGCCATTGGACTAGGTCCAACGGCTAGTTTGACTAGCTGTTGGACCTAGTCCAATGACTAGAAAGACCAGCTGTTGGACTTAGTTCTCAACGACCAGAAGAGAGTCAACTTAAGTTGACTTTATATATTATATATAAATATATATAATACAAATAACATAAATATACTATATATATGTATGTATATATAAAATATATTATATATACACAAAAAGGATACATTAATCTTAACACCCTCCCTCAAACTTATGGTGACTCAATGTAAGTTTGCAATTACAAAAGAAAGAGCTCATTACATAAAATGTCTTTATTGACTTCATCAAGTTCATCCATTCATTGCTTCCTTAAAAGGTGTTCTTGGTCTTTAAACATATACTCTATTATACAAAGGGTCTTTAGGATCTTCAATATCATTAATACTTGAGAACCTGTAAACAGTGCTAACAAAATATCCCGACTGTACACATATATATCATAAAACATAAAAGATTTCAAAAATTAACTATATTAGATATATATTATGGAGAGAGAGAAAAATAAAATATTCATGAAAAGGGTTTTTCAAAACAAATAGCTATATAGAAATGCACAGCGGAAATAATAAAGAAATTCAAAACCCCACATACAACAAATCAAGAGAAATGATACTTTGCAATAATGGCAAACATGGATCAACAACTATATCAATCAATATAGTTATAGATACAAAGGTGATACTTTAATGTCTCAAAGAGATGCAAAGGCTCAAACTGATAATAAAATTTCAATAATATCTATAAATACATTAAAAATATTGCAACCTATACAACCAAGGCATATCATGGTGCATACGCATGCTAATGGACCATGTAATGATTTAAATAGAAAAACAATAAAAATGCCTACAACGGCAATAAGAGAATATATAATATGTAAAGGCCACTTATGGGCTAAGCATTCATACACAAGAAACAAACTCACAAGAGAATATATATATATATATATATATATATATATATATATATATATATATATATATATATATATATATTACTGCGAGAAGTCACCAAAACATGTTCATAAACAAGAAAACACAGAGAGGAGAGAGAATGGAATTGTTCTTTCACGTATTCCCTTTTTAATGAATAGGGGCGTGATCTGATTCTATTTAATATAAAGCAATAACCCTGTAACCCTAATACATAGTTTACAATAATACCCTTATATGTCACAGTTTACAATATTACATGCTGGATAGGTTTATAAATATGGGTTGGATCCAAATCCTGGTTGGATCCAGATCTTGACACAAACCCATATATAAAGTACATATATAAAGTATCATACTCTAACAGCCCCCCTCAAGTTGTGCATGGTGTTGAACCATGGACAACTTGTTTTTAAGGACCAAAATCTGCACTTTGTGAGACCCTTAGTAAACAAATCAGCCGCCTGATCTTCTATTCGAACATAGCCAGGTTCAATCTCTTTTTCTTCAATCTTCTGCCTAATAAAATGTTGATCAATCTCAATGTGCTTAGTTTTGTTGTGATGAATAAGGTTAAGAGATATCTGAATAGCACTTTGATTATCACAAAGGAGAAGGCAACTGGCGATCTGCTCTTGTAACTCTCACAGCAAGTGCTTAATCCATGTAACCTCTGTTGTAGCAGCAACCATCGCCCTGTATTCAGCTTCTGTACTAGATCTAGCCACTGCCTTCTGCTTTTTACTACTCCAGGAAATAAGATTGGCACCAAGAAAAATAATATAACCCGAAACTGACTTTCGATCATCAGGGTCTCCAGCCCAATCTGCATCTGAGTAGACAGTGATGTCATGAGCATTCTTCATGGATCTTTTGGTGTACAAAAGTTCATCTCCAATAGTACTCTTTAAGTATCTTAGTATCCTTTTCACTGCATCCATGTGTCCAGCCCTTGGCTCATGCATAAATTGAGAAACTTGATTAACTGGATATGTGATATCCGGCCTGGTAAAAGTAAGGTATTGAAGCATCCCCACTAGAATTCGATATTTGGTGGGATCATGATACAACTCTCTATCTTGTGTGCTCAATTTCTGATTAAGCACACTAGGAGTGGCAAGGGGTTTGCAATCCTTTATTCTGGCCTTCTCTAATAGATTCAGGATGTATTTGTGCTGGGTCAGAGCAAGTTTGTCTCCTTGTTTATCTACCTCTACTCCAAGAAAAAATCGAAGAGCACCAAGATTCTTCATCTTGAATCTCTGGCTCAGAAGATCTTTAGTTTCTTGAATATGGCTCTCACTATTTCCAGTAATAATTATATCATCAACATATATCAGTAGGAAAGTAGCAATCCCCATACCTCGAAGGATAAAAAGGGAATGATCCAATTGCGATCGTTGAAAATCATATCTTTGAATCTCTAAAGAAAAACTTTCAGTTTGTATGAACTCTAGATCAAGTGGCTGATCTATTTACAAAGGGGCTTAGTAAGCAGAGATTTTGGTACTTGAAGAGAAAGTTGTCCATGGTTCTCACCATGCACAACTTAAGGGAGGCTATTGAGATGTGACATGGATCCAGATCTGGATCCAGACTGACGTCCCCAAACATAACGCCCCTTTATGTACTCTTTTGTTTCCTATTTTGCCCCCCTTATGTAAGAGATTTTGTATATTAGTTTTAGGGTCATTATTGTACATGTAACATTGGTATATTAAAAGGAACCCACAACCCGCATTGGGGTGTGCATGGAGTATTGTTGCAGCCCACTTCTTCCTTCTCTCAATCTCTGGTGGCACGTCCCTGATTTACAGAGATTTGAGGAAACCACACTTCTGTTAAAATATATGTAATTCATATATATGTATATGTTTATATACATATATATATATGTATTATTTAGTCATTTCACAAGTACCCGATAGGGGTACTTGTTTCTTTTCTTTATTTTTGTAAATTCTTTTTTTCTTTTTTTACTTTTTCTTTTTTATATTTTTGCCCACCTAAAAGGGGCCCCACCATGGAGTCGATGGGGCCCCCAACGGTCACATTTGTGACCGTTGGGGGCTCCCAACGACTCCATGGGAGCCCCTAGGTGGCTCTTCTTTTAAGGCCACTCCTCCTCTCCTTCTTTTTGTGTATAAATAGGGGTGAACCCCTCTTGTATTCTTCACTCTTGAGAGCTCTCTCTCTTTTCAATAAGAGACATTTATATTTTTATGTTGTGTTGTCTCTTGTGGGTTTGGGTGTTAGCCCTTTTGTTTGTTTATTAGTGGATGTTGTAAGTGCTTAATGCACTCTTTGCTTTTTCGCATATTTCATTACATGGTATCAGAGCCTTGTGTATGCTCTTCTTCTTAATACAGCTAGTTGTGTAGCTATATTTTTTTCTTGTTGTATCTCTCTTTATTTATCCTCTTGTGAGTGATTAAAATGGAAGGAGAACAAAAGATTGATCTCTCCTTCAAGCTCAATGGCTCCAACTACATGATGTTGGCCGCCGCCATGGAGAACAACCTCAAAGGTAAAAAACTTTGGGGATACGTTATGGGCACTATTTTGGAACCACAACTCCAACTAAGATGGATGGTGATCAAGAAAAAGCTCTTAAAGAAAATGCCCGCATGAAGGCCATTGAAGATCACCAATCTAAAGTGGAAGATTGGGAAAGTAAGCATGCCAAGATTCTTGCTTGGTTCATGAACAATGTGGAGCTCAAGATTTGCGCCAACATTGCCAAGTTTCGGATGGCTAATGAAGCATGGTTCTTTATGAAAGGTATGTTTACTCAAAAAGACCTTGCTCATCAATTCTTTCTTCAAGAAAAAATCCGGACTATCAAGGAGAAATGAGTGTAAGGGATTACTTTAGCACTCTTGGTCCCCTATGGGATGAACTATCTTTACTAGAACCAAAATGGGTTTCTATTGTGGATGTGGAATTAAGGAGAGAACAAATGGAAAAAGAGCACTTTTTCCAATTTTTACATGGGCTTAGGCCCGAATATGAACAAGTTAGATCTTCCCTCCTACATAGATCTAAGCCTCTTCCCTTGGAAGATGCCATAGCCGAAATATGCCAAGAAGAAACTCGTCTTGGCATGATTAAAGGAGGAGATGATGTCTTGGCCGTATCAAAACCCAGCAACCATATAAAAGCTTACAAACCTCCACATTTTGGAAGGCAAAATAATTATAATGGGAACTATAGAAAAGCCATTTGCCATCATTGTCAAGAGCCGGGTCATATTAGACCTAATTGCCCTAAGTTGAATGAAGGGCCTAAAAATAAGGTTGCTTCCGTTGAAGAAGCTACTCAAAAGAAAGAGGAAACCATCAAAGGGAAGGAATCGTTTTCTCTTGCTCAACTATCGAAAGCACTACAAACTCTACTCAAGATACCATCAACCTCGGGTGCAGCCATAGCTTCTTCCTCTCCTCCAGGTATGTCTTCTTGGATCCTTGACTCTGGAGCTTCCTTTCATATGACCCCACTTGAAAATGAGTTTTCCGATTTGTGTAATAATTATAAAAACTCCTATGTTTCAATTGCCGATGGTACATCTTTACAAGTAAAAAGTTTTGAAACTTTAAACTTTTCAAAAGATTTCTTTGTGCCAAACGTGAGAGTTGTACCTCAACTTAATTTAAATCTCCTCTCTGTTGCTCAAATATGTGATCATGGATGTAAAATCTCCTTCTCAACTAAGGATTGCTCTATACAGGATCTCCGGTCCGGGAAGCGGATTGGGCAAGGTCATAGGAGGGGAGATCTCTATTACATGAGCAACTTGAAACTCCCCACTAACTCTTTTTGTAACCATGTCCAAGATAAAAATATTGAAATTTGGCATCAAAGACTTGGACATCCAAGTTTCTCAAAAATGTACTCCTTTCCATTTGGAAAGAAATTTTGTAATGAGAAACATTTTGTTTGCAAGAATTGTATTTTTGGCAAAATGAAATCTACTCCTTTTCCAAACCGAACTTTTGTGTCCAAAAGACCTTTTGAGTTAGTCCATTCGAACGTTTGGGGTCCTTCCCCAGTCATGTCTAAAGGAGGGTACTCCTATTACGTTACTTTCATTGATGACTACACTAGGTATGTATGGATCTACTTTCTCAATTTAAAATCCGAAGTCTTTGACTTCTTCAAAAAATTTCATATGATAGTTAAAAATCAATTTTCAAGTAATATCTCTACTCTTAGATCCGATTCGGGTGGAGAATATTTATCAAATGAATTTCAAAATTACTTAGAAGTAAATGGAATTTGTCATCAAAGATCGTGTCCTAGGACTCCCCAACAAAACGGCTTGGCCGAAAGAAAGCATAGACACATCATGGAAACTACTAGGACACTCCTTATTTCCAAAGAAATTCCAAAGAGTTTTTGGGCCGAAGCGGCCTTAACCTCAACTTACTTGATAAATAGAATGATATCTTTATCCTTACAAAATACATCTCCATATGAAAAACTATTTGAAAGAACACCCGATTTCAATAGATTAAGATTTTTTGGATGTAAATGTTTTGTCCTTACACATAAACGGGACAAATTATCTCCTAAAGCTATTGAATGTGTTTTCTTGGGATATGGAGAAAATCAAAAGGGTTTTAGATGTTTTGACTTGAAAAATAACAAACTCTATGTATCCAAAGATGTAACCTTTTTGGAAAATGAAAATGGTTTTGTGAAAACTAAAGATATTGACGAAAGTGAATATGCTTTTTTATTTGATCTTCTATCTCAAGAAGATGAGACTCCTCAAGAAGAGGAAATCTCTAATGAGTCTTTGAATGACCTAGAGGATATTCCTCTTGACAATGTTATAGATGAAAGTGATAGACCAATCCAAACCTATGTTAGACGTGGTCAACAAACTCAAATGAGCGCCTTAAAAAAATACTCTCAAGGATCCAACATAGAAGAAACCTCTTTAAGGAGATCCGGTCGGATCTCCAATCCTCCTAATAGGTTTGTTTCCTATGAGTCCCTAACTCCAAAATATAGAGCGTGTCTAATTGTGTTGCACTCATTTCATGAACCTTCACACTATAATGAGGCTAAAAACATTCCCCAATGGGTTGAAGCCATGAACTTAGAGCTTAGTGCCCTTTAAAAGGCAAAAATTTGGGAAATAACTTCGTTACCCACTGGAAAGAAATCAATTGGATGTAGATGGGTCTTCAAAATTAAAACTAAGAGTGATGGTTCATTAGAACGTTATAAAGCATGGTTAGTAGCTAAAGGATATGTTCAAGAATATGGTATAGATTATGAAGAAACCTTCGCACCTGTTGCTAGAGTGACTAGTGTTAAGACTCTTATTGCCATTGCATCAGTGAAAAAATGGCCTATCTATCAACTAGATGTTAAGAATGCATTTCTAAATGGCGAATTAAATGAAGAAGTTTACATGGACCCCCCACCAGGAGTATGTATTGGTAAAAATAAAATTCTCAAACTTAAAAAGGCATTATATGGTTTAAAACAAGCCCCAAAGGCTTGGCATGATAGATTTAGTAATGTAATGACAAGTTTAAATTTTCGTTCATGTTATACTGACACTGCTTTGTTTGTGAAAAGTGCAGGGTCTTCAGTAGTTATTTTACTACTTTATGTTGATGATATGATCATCACTGGAAGTGATAAGCAAGGAATTTATGATATTAAGAAAGTTTTAAAAGAACATTTTGACATGTTTGATCTTGGTTTCTTAAGATACTTTTTAGGGATTGAAGTGGCGTACTCTCCTCGAGGGTACATTCTCTCTCAGATGAAACTGACTGCTGACATTTGTTCTAAATCTGGTATCTCCGATGATAAGAAGACAGAAACCCCTGAAGTCATCAATGCAAAATTAAGGTTGGAAGATGGAACACCTCTCGAGGATCCTACTCCCTACCGGCAACTTGTTTGGTCTCTAACCTACTTATCCATTACTCGGCCAGACATAGCTCATGCTGTCCACTCTGTCAGTCAGTTTCAACATGCACCTATAACCGTGCACATGAGTGCAGTCTTAAGGATCGTCAGATATATCAAAAACACCATAACTAAGGGAGTTTTTCTTTCATCCTCCTCATCACTTGATTTAATTGCTTATACTGATGCTGATTGGGGAAGAAATCCCAATGACCGAGTCTTAACTACGAGATTTTATGTTTTTTTAGGTGACTCTATGATTTCTTGGAGATGCAAGAAGCAGCACAAAGTATCCTTGTCCTCAACGGAAGCGGAATATCGTGCTATGGCCACTACAACCATTGAACTTGTATGGCTAAGAAGTCTCATCAGTGATATGGGCATTGTCATCTCTACTCCTTCGAAGATGTGTTGTGACAACAAAAGTGTAATCTATATTGCAAGTAATCACACCTTCCATGAGCGTACTAAGCATATTGAGATGGACTGCCATTACGTACGTGATGAATACCTGAGAGGAACCATAGCACTACCTTACGTCACATCTGAGTACCAGTTGGCAGACTTCTTCACTAAGGCCCTTGCTGCTCCTCGTTTTTTATTTCTCCTTAACAAGCTTTCGGTTATATCCTCGTAAAGCTTGAGGGAGGGTGTTAAAATATATGTATATGTTTATATACATATATATATGTGTATTATCTAAAATACCTGATAGGGGTATTTTAGTCATTTCACAAGTACCCGATAGGGGTACTTGTTTCTTTTCTTTATTTTTGTAAATTCTTTTTTTCTTTTTTTACTTTTTCTTTTTTATATTTTTGCCCACCTAAAAGGGGCCCCACCATGGAGTCGATGGGGCCCCCAACGGTCACATTTGTGACCGTTGGGGGCTCCCAACGACTCCATGGGAGCCCCTAGGTGACTCTTCTTTTAAGGCCACTCCTCCTCTCCTTCTTTTTGTGTATAAATAGGGGTGAACCCCTCTTGTATTCTTCACTCTTGAGAGCTCTATCTTTTTTCAATAAGAGACATTTATATTTTTATGTTGTGTTGTCTCTTGTGGGATTGGGTGTTAGCCCTTTTGTTTGTTTATTAGTGGATGTTGTAAGTGCTTAATGCACTCTTTGCTTTTCCGCATATTTCATTACAACTTCTAGCACTCAGATCTAGTAAAAGCCCTAATTTTTAAGGTCGACTTGATCTCAAAATATGGTGTGTAGGCTTAGAAAAAGGGTTTGAGGAGGGAGAACATGAAAAAACATGGTCAAAATTACCCTTGGGACCTAAAAATTGGTCCCCATAAGTAGCCAGTCGCCACTTTCTAACACCGAAAAAGTAAAAAAAAAAATAGGGTTGACTCATACGATACTCCCATGTATCGTAAGATACATATCATATCGAATACGATATTGTTCTTAAATCGTATTGGATCCCCTTTTGATACTATGATATATTGTATTGTATCATACGATATGATACGATACTGACAACATTGCTCAAAAGTTGCTCCCAGCTAATGGAAGAACAAAGAGAGAAGAGAAGCTTCTGAGATGAGAAATAGAATGGTTAGTTGGATTTTCCCTTTCCTTCTCCTAGTAATAGTCCATTAACACCCTTTTGTCTTTCAAAGAGGGTGATTGCACCATAGTTACATGTCATTCTCAAGGACTAACCCTAATTATGCTAAAAAACAAGAGATAGAATATACTGTATTATCTTAGAAATCCTAAACCTAAAATGAGAACAAAAACTTTTAAGGGAGGAAATAACTCAAAATTGGTTTATGTTATCATCCATCCAACAGGATGCATATGTTGATAACTAGTTCAATTGTAACTTGATTCACTATAAAGTCTTATTAAAATGGAGTTCAAAACAAGGAAAAAGCATTATGATCTTCCAAAACGTGGGTACCTTATGATCTTCCAAAAGATGTGTTCCTAGATGGAATCTTAACATCCATAATCATTTATCTTCATGAAATACATCATTACTTTAGGGCCATCCAATATTTTCATGTCTCTCTCCATGGCCTAAAACCGTTTAGATTTCATAGGCCTTGAATTTTGAGGCTCCTCTTTTCAACATCAATAAGAAAAAGGAACTTTCTCTTTGGTGTTTGTTTACAAATATGCTTCGTGGTATGTGTTTCTACCTTTTCTTGTTTGTCCCACAATTACCAGATGTTCAGAGAGGTGGCTCATTATGAACTGCTAGACATGTTTCATTTACAGATTCTTATTTTCTCAATCCGTAACAGTTAAATTTTACTGTGGACTACTTGTTAACAAAGAGCCGCAAGAGTCTAGTCTACCTCCAACCAAAGCTTCAAATTTCTAAAAAATTGTATCACATTAATTAAACACTATGGTAATTAGTCACTTATATGATTGTGGTACTCTTTCAACCATAGATGATTGTGTCCACTTTGCAGATTCATGTTTATAATTCAATAGTTCATTCATGTGAAAGCTGATGACATTTTAGACAAGAAAAATTTTCAGAACCCATAAAGTGAAGGAAAGGACAATAGACATCCCTAATCTAGATAACAGGGCTCCTCTTGATAGGAGAAGAATTAAGCAGTAGTAGTACAAAAGAACTCCAACAAATGAGACATGGATAATCAAATTTGAACCCCACACGCATAAAAGGAAAAAGCTGATTTATCAATCAGGGAGGAATGATGAGAGTGATGCAAATTTACAGATCGCTAACAAAGTTGACAGAATATTCAGCCCGCAATCTTGCAACAAGGAAGTGTTTACATAATGCATAATCCAAATCAATAAAAAAAGTAGATGAAATCGAAGATCTGTATAGTGCTGTTTCAAATTGTTGCAATCAGGAGATCAAAGACATGACACGGGCATGAAACTCTAGAACACAAATTCACAGCTTTCATATAACTTTTCCCATTATGGTCAGTCTGAACTTTTAGCATCCACTGGGTGAAAAGAGACCGCCATAATGGGCAACATGCAAGTGTTGGCTTTTCAAGAGATGCACAAACAACTCATTGCACAACTGCTTGATTGGGAATAAATTACAATTGAGACATCAGCCACATGCCTGCAGCTCTATACCTCTTCAGCCCTCTCAGGAACTTATTAGCAGAATTCCATCAGTATGCTCTGGAATACAGTTACTCTGAGTTTCACTATAGGCCACATGGTGGTTCCACCACACATGTATGAAGAGGATTGTATTGGCATTAGAACAAAATCTACTGGGGAAAACCTCTGTTTGAAACTTTTTTAGAAACATTATTCAGTTTTAGGGCTTGCTTTGCATTCCAAAGGCCTAATCAAGCGCAGACAAAAGACGAGAATGGTACTGCATGGCATTCGCATAAAACACTAGTTCCATCTAATAAGGTCAATCAGAATAATTTGAAAAGGAAAAAAAAATGGCTTTTGGCATTAACGTAAAACAGAAAACACGATTTAGATCATAAATTCCATCATGTACGCAAATTCATAAAGCAATTTGGAATTATCTAATTTCTATAACAGCGATGGAATTTCTTCAAGTGATATTTAATTTTGTACCTTAAGAAAAGATCATAATATTTGGAGATAAATTCCTGTATTTTTCAATACGCTAGACATAGAATCAGTCACCTTGTCATTCAAGAACACCACCAAACACAACCAGAAAAGGGAAAAAGGAAGGGGAAAAAGAAAAAAGAGGAAGAACAACAACAACAACGACAAAAAAAAGGAGAATTTCCAAATGTTTGCATCTTCCTCCTAGCTTTAGGAATTTTTTGAACAACCCCATCAACAAACACAAAAAGAAAACAAAAAGCCAACAAACCCATCTGCGAAAGAAACTCAATAGTTACTTAAAAATTTAAAAAAAAAAAAAAGAGAATATACAAACAACCATCTTGGACTTCCACTGCACAGATTTCAAGACAGTCTTGCAGATCTTAATCACAGGCCAAGTTATGCACAAGACAAGCACCAGCAAAAAGAAAAACAAAAACAGAGAAAAGTTCGGCATAGCCCATTTCACAAAAAAAAGGGGGGGGGGCGATGGTTCACCTGCAGGATGGGTGCACTCGGCAGAGGCCAGGATCCGACAGAGACTCCAAAACCCGGGATTAAAAAATATACCTTGTAATCATTTATATACAAAACGCAAAATAATTTACTGCTAGACTCCATCCATGGAAATTTCGACGGGGAGGGCAAAAAATGTCAAAGAGACGTGTGAAAAAACAGGTCAACAGGCCTCCATGCATGCCAGAGATTGAAAATCTGCATAATACGACTATTACCGTTGTACCCTTCCAGCCTCAACAACTCTCATGACACCACACCACTCCCTAAACAAAAATACAAGCTCTTTGTCCTCGAGAACAAGCTTGCCCTTTTCTTTTTCTTTGTTTTAAAGGCAAGCTGGGTTAGGCAAACCCTACCAGTTTACAACTATATCATTGGGTTTTAACCTGCAACGTCCCATCATAAGGTGACGTGCAATAGCCTCTCTACCCACACATGCGGAACCACCGTTGGTAATAAAGCTTGCCTTTTTGAGTTGTCTTAGCACAACGATATTGATAAAAGAACAGCAAATCCCCATGAGATAAATCAGTGAATCAACTCTTAGCAGTAAAGGAATCAATACAGTTTGTTACCAGTATGTCCGAACAATCAAAATTCCTTCTGCTGTCCCTATATCATCCTATGCTCAAGTTCACTGTTCGTCTAGTTTTGCCCCTGTTGGGTGTTGACTGGGTCAGAATAGAGGTGTTTTCCAATCTTTATTTTTTCTTGTATTCTTCCAGGGATCAAGGACAAAGTGGGTCAAGCACCCCTTGTTTGCCACCAATTTGGGAATATAGGAGGGTGGACTGTGGGAGGTTTGGTAGCCCTGAACATGTGGTAATCATAAAAACATTGTTTCCAGTGGTAACCATGGAAGCATTGTGAAGTCATTTGGCAATGGTATCTCTGTGTGTGCGTGAGAGAGAGAGAGAGAGAGAGAGAGAGAGAGAGCATTTGGCATGGTACATACACCCTTTTTTTATCGGGAAGATACTGACTACACTCCGCTTCACACATTCTTCACATATGCAAACCCATAGAAATTACTTATATACTTAGCTTAGTAAAACAAATGTTTTGGATCGGTTGCTTTTTTGGCAAGGGCTTTGAGTTTGGTCAGGGATATTGTCCGCGATATTAACCTTAAAGAAAAAGTGCATAAACACATTGAAGAAAAGGCCTTTTGCTTGCATAATGAAAGTATGAAACCTTGAAAGTTTGGCTGGCATAGACAAATAATCAACCATGTTGTGTGGGGGTAGAATGTGTAGATAAGAGCCCTGGACCACTCGTTTTATGACATAGAGGCCCGTAGCTTTCACATTGGAGCCCAAGACTGCTATTCCACCAACACTTCCGCGGAGGAAATAAATATGAAGGCAAGACATAAATGCAGTTCTTTAAATTGATAAAGAGGAAATGTCAACCACCATCTTCTCTATGATCTCTTACAACCGTTTGGATCTAGATAGAAATAGATCTTGTGCTCAAGCAGATGAGATCTGATCTGTCAAACATGACTAAATTCATGAATTCCAAGTTTGTAGTGGCCGAGTTCATGAACTTGGTGGTGTTTCATGTAGGGGTGGCAAAATCTGACACTACCAGCCAACCTGCCTCTTAGGCGGGTTCGGGTTGGGCTTAAGCCAACCCGTTTAATAAACGGGTCGACTCGCCTAACCCGTTTATTAAACGGGTCGGGTTCGGGTTGGGGGTATGCCAACCCGGCTGACCCGTTTAATAAACGGGTTAGGCGGGCGGGTCAACCCACCAACCCGTCTGCCAACCCGCCAACCTGACCCGTCAACCCGACCCGCGAACCTGAGAACCCGTTTACCCGACCCAACCCATTTATTAAATGGGTTGGCGGGTCGTGTCGGGTTACCCGTTTATTAAACGGGTCGGGTTCGGGTTGAGGTATGCTGACCCGCCAACCCGACACGATTGCCACCCCTAGTTTCATGTAAAGGGTAAGGACGCACACAAATTTTTTGCTCTTAAAAAGGGAACAGAAAATGGCAGCCCGTCTGGTAAAAAAGTGAAAGTTCATTAACTTGTTTATTTACGCATGAAGACGAAAGACTCCCTCTAGAAGAGGTCGTTCATGCTTGCAATACCATGTTATTCTTGGATTTTCTCAAGATATCGACACTTGTCGAGGTTAGTGAAACAAGAGTAAAAATTGCGATTGTGATTTCCAGTTGTGATTGTTTTTGTCCTGAATCTTGTGAAGGTTGGTCACAAAATTGACACATTTACAGAAAGTTAAAAGTCTCTTCTCTTACACAAGTTAAAGGCATGGCTTGACTTTTAGAACTAGAAAACAAAGTTGTCAATATTGGTTTCTAACCTGAATTTATTTTTAACAAAATTCAAAGAATAAGCTAATTCAAGCTTGAATCGAATTGAGTTGAATCGGTCAATTTTATTTTATTTTTATTAAAAATAAAAAAAAAAAATCAAATATGAAACAAAATGTTCGATTAACCCTGATTCAGCTGAATCGTGCTGGTTCGGACGAAATTTAAGTTGATTTGAGTTCGAATCGGCCATTTTTTTTTAGGAGGGCTCGATTCAACCTGAAGTGAACCGATTTACGGCCAATTTGATGATTCCGGCCGATTGGATCCAATTCTGATCATAACACTGGTGGAAAAAACAACCGGGCGGGCTTGGTGAATTTTCTTTTCAAGATCAAAACCGTTGACTCTTCAAAGAAATTAGTGGGAAGGAAGGACAAAAGAACGCAGCATTGGTATCGTCAAAGTTGTTGTACTAGTTGCCAACTTTCCCTGGCAAAACACAAACGGTGCGTGCAGGACGATAAGGTACTCTCCTATCACAAGTTAGCAATTAGTACACAAACTTTGAATGAGAGCCTCACCCAAGTTGGTAAAAAGTGTTGATCTTTTGTTTTGCACCTAATGCAATATTAGTATGGCGGCGGAGCCACTTGAGGAAATACAAAGTTGCGTGGCATGGATCTAGATCCATAGGTCAATTTTGCATGGGTTTGGCTGGACGCTGATCCGCTCCCATATCCGTTTCAGATAACGGAAGCCTATGACTGGCCAATTGGTTGTGAGTTGAATTTTGCGATGTAGAAAATGTTGGAATCCGGATCAGTGTTGGTCAATCTTGATTCACATCAGATGAGGAGACCCTCTTTGGAATTAGGTTGGATAAGCTTTGGTCATTTTTGTTCTGCGTGTCCAAATTGGTATAACCTTATAGCATAAGTGGGCTAGGTGATCCTTTTGAAGGAGGGAAAGGACTCTGTATTTATAGAGTTTTAATGGATCTGATCCGGATACATTTTTTTTTATTTGAGGTCCAAAGTAGGATGGGTGGCTCACATTCAAGGAGATTTGAATGAGGGGCTAGGATTTGATCTTGGAAGGGTTTCCTAGAATAGTTTATTAATTTTGTAAATGAGATTAAGGGGGGAGGTTTTTCGAAAACTATGTTTAGCAATCCAATGGTGCAGGTAAGGATTTGGGCGTGCATTTTTTGAAATGGTCATGGTCTGCCGACAAGGATGAACATTATCATCAATTTTAACGTTAACGACAAATGAGTTTATCATTAAACATAATCGTTAATGACAATCCATAGGTGGGCCAGCCAGAAAATAACAATAATTGATGTATCGTTAAAGATACTCTGACGATACAACCAGAAAAGGAAGGACAAAGATGACACATTATGGGAGGTTTAACGACTTCTATGATCAATGACGGTAGTTCAGGTACATTAACAACAAATGATTTTGTCGTTAAACCGTGAAACTAGCTTTAGCCATAACCTTTGATCTCAGTGTCAGATTGACCTGATTTTTTTAGTTGAAAAGCTAAAAGTTTTCTCTTTAACTTTTATTTTGATCAAAAACCTTGAAAAGGTGGCTTTAATGGTTCAAAATCATATTGAAATAAGCATTGGTGAGAAAATAAAGAATTTTTGTATGACAAATTATCTTGGTCCAAAATTGGGTATCTATAGAATCCCACCTCTTTGTTGTCAAGCATGTGAAGCTTAATCGATACCAAAGAAGTAGACACACCATGCTCAAAAGAGAGAAAGATTGGCTTTGGAAAATTTTGTTCAAAAAATAAGATCTTGACAAAGACAAAGACGTCTTGACGGCGCAAGACAATGGCTAATTAAAGGCATGCACGTAGCTCAACATTAGGGTCTCCTTGTGGTGCCTATCATATAGGCAGAAATGTTTTGCCAAATGAGGTTGGACTGCAGACTAAGCTAGTATTGTGTCTCACACAAGGGCTTTCCCTTGAACTCGATGCGATGAACAAAAAAGTCTTTGTTGAAAGTGGTCAAATGAAGACGGAACAAGTGCCTTGTAGCTCAAAATAGCACAAAATGTTCTTAGTCTAGATATACTCATGCTCAAGCTTGTTGGGTGGTTCTCGTCCACATAAATAGGGAAATTTTGGAATGAGGGGAGAGTAATGCCATCTTCAGAAAAAGACAAACATATTTTTATTTTTTTATTTTTTTATTTTTTTTAATTTTTTTGAGTTTTTTATTTAAATGATACAAAATCAAGATCAGAATCACCTTCTTTGGGTATCGCTACCCAGTTTTTTATCAGACTCATGATCATCTTCCTTAGTAGAATCTTTGACTATAGAAGTAGAACCTGCATTAAAAGATAATTTAGAGAATAGCAAATTCAATTCTAAGGCTTTAAGATTTGAGTCTATGATCATGTTATCCTCTAGGTGTTTAAGGATTTTGATGGGAGCTACTAGAAAATTGGGATCCACATTGTCAAATGCCCCAAGTGAAGTGGGAATGAATTTGACCTTTCGGGGAATCCTCTGAAACCTTTTGGGAGGGATGTGAATAAGATCTTGATCCATTTGGAAGAGATTGTGTAGTTCGAAGTTGACCTATTATAAGTCAAAGGGATTTGGTTGCTCTCTCCAGCACCTCTTATAGGATACTTGGTGAACAAATCAGCCAAATAAGGGTTTTTCGAATGGCTTATACTGATAAGTTTGCTTCTTATAGAATCCAAGACATTAATTCTCTCAAATTTTATTCAACAGTTTTCACTGGTCTTCTCAATTCCTCTTGTGGATTCAGACTCATTGCCAGCATGTGCTGCCAACACCATCCTTAGGCCTCTAGGTAGGCAAGATAAGGATCTTCGCATTTGGGAACCTGTTCTTCTGTCCATGAATTTTTTGATTTTAGAGGGGAAAGAGGGATTTGTCTGTTTTCCTCTTTCATCTGCTCTAATATGTTTTGGATATGAATTTGAACTTCTTCGAATATGAATTGTGCTTGATTTTCTTTCACCCATTCATTATATTGTGCTTGAACTTTTATGGTTGTATCCAAATAGCAGGTTAGTTCATAGGACTGATATTTATTGATGCATCATATATTGGCCAGATTGGAAATTGGGTAGGGCTTAAAATGGAGCCCTTCAAATTCATCATCACTTTCTTCAACATGTTCTGACCTATCCATCTTATTTGGGTAGACTTGTGCCTCAAGGGTAAGGTTCTTCAGGAAAGAGGTCTTCCATATAAGCTTCAGACCGGCAAGACCTTATCCATCTCCTTTGATTATATAAATCCTGTGAGAACAATCTTGGTGATCGATAACTCCAAAAAATAATAAGAGACTCCTTGACCAAAGCCTAAATATAGGTAACACTTCCTGAGCTCCTACTCAAGAATAGGTAAGACCACTCCGAGCTTAGGTATTACCTTGTTGACTTAGCTTGAATTAGGAAAATCCTAATTTCAACCTTATTTACTTCCTCTACACATCTACAAAGGCTCCTCCCAAAGAGAGGTTGACATCCATGTGGGCCCCACTAGGGCTAGCTGGCCCTCCCAAGTCTTTCTTGGATTAGGGTCCTTTCAAGTGAGGTTTGAGTTTTTTTTATCTGCTCTGTATGCTACCACTTTGGATTCTGGTTCAATTTTATTTGTATCAATCATTGCCAATACAAATTCGGTTTCAATTAGATCTGTATCAGTGATCATGTTAATAGTAGGCAACGTCCATAGTCTAAGTTGAGAATATGCTTATTGCGAGAAGGCAGAAGGAAGGTTGAAGTCAACCCTATTGCATACTAGAGTGACAACCGTTGCTTTAAATATAGCACTTATATATAGATGCCTCCAAGCAAATTTTTTGTTTGATCGACAAGACCTTATCCCTCAGGGAGTCGCTCCTCCCTCCTGGCTGCGATGACCCGATCAGCGTGTAGAGAGTCTGTCGAAGATGATAGAGCGGTTCAGGCGAGGGAAGAGGGTGATCCCGATTTCGGCTCTCCCCACGGCTTCAGCAACAGGAAGGGGATCAAGAAGGTCGTCGGACACCCTTCTTCATGGCCCTGGAGGTGCTCAGAGAGAGAGAAGCACGGACGATGTCGGTGATAGTGGTGAAGCTGCGGGAGAGGCAGCGACACAGGAAAATCCGGATGTCAAAATTCTGGACCGGTCTCCTCTGTATTCTGGGAATCACTTGCAGAGATCAGAATGTTGGTTTCCATCTGTAGTTGGGGTGGAAGCTTGGAGTTGGGTTTGTCAGCTTCCCATCGATGCAGCCAACAGAGCTGGCGAGGGCGAGGTACAACAGGCTGAGGGCCCCCGTCGGCGGGGAACAGGCGTTGCTCGGCGACATCACGGTGCAGGGGTAATGACTTGAGATGCTGGCAAGCTGGATAGATTCACGCACCACTGCCATGTTCGCAGGTCTCCGTAGGTGTCGGAGCCAAGGGCTTCGCCAGTGGTTGTCGTCAGAGGAGGATGACCCTGTCGTTGGTCTTCGCCGGAGAAGAACAGAGGAAAGGAATCTGCAGAAGAAATATGGCACCCTACGGCACCGTCGGGTGGGTGCTGCTGCCGTCAAATGGTGGTGGTGCCTTGTGCCACAGGCGATGGTGGATATCCCTCCGCCAGCCGGCGGCTGCTGGAGTTCGGCGGCGGTGGAGGAAACATCTAAAAAAAAACTGAGAAGAGGAAGAGGGTGGCAGTTGTCGCCTCTCCCTCTTCCCTCTCGTAAAGAAAAAAGATATAAAGGAAAGAAAAAAAAACAGAAGGTTACATTTTTAGATAAAATTATTTAATTATCCTTAATTTTTTCAATTGTTTTTATTTATGTCCTTCTATTTTTCAAGACAGAGGCTCTACTTTTTAGTAATTCTAGAAACATGTTTGTTCTTTAGAAAATGCCCGAGATAGGTTCATATTTTCTGTTTTATTCAGAATGGTTCTCAAACGTTTTTAAAAATTATTAAAATTGCCTAAAATTGTTGGTTAAATAAAAAATATTAAATATTCTTTTTGGGGTTCTAATTTATTTATTTTTCCCAAAACTATTTTCTGACTTTTTTATTTTACAAAAAAGTACTTTTAGTTTGCAAAATACCTTTCATAGCTTTATTCAAACAAATTTAGATCATGAATCATTTCATGAGTTTGAGATCCGGTTAAGGTAATCTTCATGGGCAAATTTATGAGTTTTGTGGGATTTTTTTCATGTTTGGTAGAATAATCTGAATTCTGAGATCTACTTTTAAATATTATTTTGAACGCAAGACTCAATGTATGTTTTGGATCTAGTTATGGTTTAAATTGATATCTACCCCGACATAAGAGAAGAATTTTTTTAGCATGTATTTATTGGATTCTGAAATGATTTGCATCATTGCATATTATTTTTATATGCAATATTTTTTTTAATGTTTGGATCCTATTATATATGGATCTTGATTCAATATAGCTTTGTATTGATCTAGTTTTTATAGATCAAGTTTAATTGGATTAGGATCCATTAGCTATAATGTTTGGATCAATATTGAATCTGATCAGTATTAGGTCAGATATTTGGATCTAGTAAGGTGGCATAGACCTGGTTTGATTCACTGAAGCAATATTGGATCGGGTTGAACCTCTATGGATTTGGATAGATCTAATTTAATAAGTTTTTTATCTAGTTGAATTAGTTTGGATCCAAGCAATGCCATTGAATGTTGTTGAACTTGAATAGATCTAAATATATCTAGTTAATATGATATGGATCTAGATTTGATCAAGAGTTTATGTTGGATTCAGATAGTATAATGCCCGGATATGAGATTTGATCTAGAGATGGATCAAGAAATATACTAGCAAATATAGATCTAGATTTAATTCAGATTTACTAATGAATTCAAATATTATCAAGACAGATATTTGGATCCAATAATATATTCTATATGGGTCCTAGTTTAACTTGAATAGATCCATATAAGAATTATGTTGTACGTAAAATGTGGATCCATTTGAATTTGAAACATATAGATATGGATTTAAATTATGTACAAATTCTTTTGTAGTCCATTTGAATTTTAATATAGATCGTGTTGGACTTGATGGATAACATCTTAAGTCGGATTTGGATATGGACTCTTGCAAATATAATGGATTTGGAGCTAAATTTTTTAGTGGATATGATAATAAGTATGAAATTATATGTTCACAAGCTTGTAGTTGAATTAAAGCCTTGAAATTTGCTTATCATGTTTGGCATATCCAAATGGTAATAAGATTATTCTCATGAGATATGGATTGGATATACTGAACTAAGATGATCAAGTAGTGATTAATCTGATATGAATTTAAACATGTTGCATGTGATATTGCACATGGATATTGGGAGTATGGACTATGGTGAAAGTTTAAAAAATAGGAGTATTTGTTATGTTTGACAAATCATACTTTATCATAGATCCATGAATTGATAAAACTCCATGGTACTCCACTCTTATATATGTGGACTTTGTGTAAGGTTATTAACACATTATGATGTCCTATAGTATGATCATGAAAAAATAATATGAAAGCTCATAACTATGTGAGACTGATATTATGATATATTCACTTTACTCTAGAACTATGGATTGCATAGTTAATTAAGTATGCATCGAATGATGAATATTGTATTGCACATTAAGGGTTATGGTAAAAATTATGACATGGTGAGAAACCCATATAGTTATGTGAAATGAGTGCATAAAAGGATCATTATGAAAATGAACATAGTTTATAAAAATTCTCATGACGGTGATATATCATGAAGGAAAAGTCTAGCTAGTGTATGTAAAACCTCATGATGTCATGGTTAAACCCAAAGTGTCATGGTTCATATGATGATAAAAAAATCATATTACTATGTGGTAAATAACCCATAGCATACGTAGAAAACCTCATACTTGAATATAATGATGAAGAAAATCCATATGACTACGTGGAAAATAACTCATAGCCTGTGTGAAAACCTCATTTGAAATTGAATGATGAAAAAATGTACTATAACCTATGAGAAAAAAATCATTGATATAATCTAAGGAATTCTACATGGTTATTTGATGCAAGTTTTATCATGAAGTGTTGTATGCTATATATGATGCATCAGTTATGATACAATATGGGTATTCACCCCATATGGCCAAGTGAGAGATGTTGTATCCTGAATTTAGATTCATTATGGCCATAGGGTTTAACACCGGAATCCGAAGTCACATAATGGTAGGCTCGTAACTCACATAACATATGAGTTGAATAACATATTGAATGGAAATTAAAAACCCCATTCATGACAGGGATAATGGCTACCCATGGGAGAATTATATATTCTCAACCCCTGCATACTATAGTTATGACAAAGAAGGAACTCCCTTGAAGTATGCCATTAATCAAATCTCAACTTCCATTCTCCTCTCTCTCACGCACTGCGCACACCACCGGTCCTAAAAACTAACATTTGTACCAATTGTTTGCTTCATGCATCTCTCATTTTGAGTCTTTATTGGTCAACTTCTCCATTACCTAAATGTCTTGTAAAAGGACTTTTTTGGATTGGTTAATGAAATGTTTTTTGAAGAATGATCGTATTGTCCTTGCAAAATGGCATGTTTCTTTAAATACCTAGCAATTTGATAAAATCTCTCCCATATCCAAAATTTTGATTCTCAATTTTTATTTTATTTTTATCCCTCCACAAATATAGTACAACCTTCACAACTTTTACTGGTGAATGTTCTCAAAATATGCGAACCTCTATAAAAAAAGAGAAGAAAGAAGACATTCACAAATATAGTACGACCATCGCAACTATGAGTTGCAAATGTCATATTGTATTTGTGAATGTTCTTCTGCCTGTGCCATTTTTTTTGTGAAGACATTCACAAATGTGTAAAAATATTTGTGTGTAAATGTTTGAGACATTCATAAATGTGAGAGCATTTAGTTAAAAGGAGGTTCACACATTTTGAGGTCGACCTTCATAACTCATGGTTGCTAAGGTCCTCAAAACATGCAAATCTCCTTTAACTAAATAATCACATTTGTGAAAAAGTGGTAGCTGCTTTATCCATAGATACCTAAACAGAACACATGAATTTTCATGATATCAAAAATGCATTTTCATGTTAAAAGAATTATATTTTCTTTCTTTCAAACGGTATGTTTTTATTAGAAAAGTGCATACTCATCAAATATTTTGATAAAAAAGGCTTGAAATTTATTTAAAGTGGAAAAGACAACTTTTAGCTACCATTTTATAGCGACTTGACTCTTTTCTTTGTTGTTTCTTGCTCTCGGGAGGTAAATGGTTCAGACTCAAGAACGACATTCTGTTTTCAAGCTTGAATCCATCAACCAAAATTAGCGTAAAATAAAAACACAAAATATTAGTGAGGTTATTGTACATGTAAACCTAAAGGCATAACGGTGAGGGAGTATTGAGGGATGTGAACAAGTCAAACTTGAGTTAGATATTGTCAGAGAAAGATCATCGGATTTGGAACTGGATTCAGATCATGTGAACAAGTGAGAGATGCTGTTCATCTTGAGATCAACGGCATCCAAATGAGCTCTTATGGTGTTACCGTCAGAGCTGATTAATTTCATCTCCAATTTAAACGGGTAATTTTTGGGCACTCAGTAAGGTACGTAAATCGGGTGGGTCCAGTTTAGATGCAGGCATTAATGATCAGAGTAATTAGGTTTTGGTTCAAATAAAAAAGTTACTACGAATCTGATCCAATTAGCTTAAAGAGGTAATTTGGGCATGTTACATGCAATGTAATGTTACACCCCTTACCGAATTTGATTAAATGGATTTGGGTTCAGTAAAATATAGTTCCTGCCCGATCCTTTAACATATCTGATAACCACAATTAAAGCTTTTTATTAAAATTAATATACCCACCATAGTCGTCAAAATTTTCAAAATAACTACCAAACTTTTGCCACTTTAGACCCAATACGATCATTTCTCTGCCACTTAGTTTAATGTTGGGCTAAGTTTGACATGGAGTTAGGGATGTTATTGGATCAGATTTTATCTTTTATGGGACTGAATCTGATCAGACTTTTTGCTATCAAATACCAAAGGTTTTCCTTTGTCTTGTCTGTGAAAACCCATGGTTTTTTATGCAAACCCAATAGTGGAGGAACCTGATCGGCATCCGTTGTCCCAAGATCACAATGGATCCATGTGTTGCTAGAGAAAATCCAAGTCTACTGCATCAATTACTTGAAGTAGATCCATTTGGGATTGCCCCAAATTCAAGCTCCAAGCTCCATTCAACTGTAGGACCCATCATGAGAGGCACCAAAGTATGCCAAGTGGAATCCGCTCCAAGGAAGCCACCTTATTATGGCAATGAAGGCTGAAGTGGGACCCACAGGTGAGGTGCCCTCTCTTGGTTTCAGGAAGGAAGATTGTGGGGCCCACCTGAGGGGCAACTTCCATATTTATGAAAGAATAGAAAAATGTGTGGACTAGCCTAAAAGAGGCTTAGCTAAGTTTGGCCAAGTCAAAAAGGTGTAATCTATATATAGCCCAAGCTCAAGTAGGTGTTACCTAAGGCTTGGGGAAGCCTTTACTTAGAATAGGTTAAGCTCAAGAAGGTGTTATCTATTTTTAGTTTAGGTTTTATCTTATTTTAGTATTTGATTTAATTCAAGCTTTGTAATATATGAGGGTTGTAAATACCTCTCATTGGCCTATATATATAGGCTTGTAACCCCCCCCCCCCCCCCCCATTTAAAGGCATGCAAAAACAAAATAAAATCTTGATTCTCTCTATATATATTGGATGCAGCCCTCTCTCCTCTCTTCTCTCTTTTATCTCTACTAGGTATGACTCTCTCTCTCTCTCTAAGTAACCCTAGTTATTCTCTTTCTCTCTTTGCTTTAATCTCTACTCTCAAAGGCGTATGAGCCTGACCTTTTTTAGGTCTACTCTCTTGGATCTTGGTTGCTGCAAAGCTCTAAGGGTTGAATGGAGAACTCAACTAAACTAGACCTGTGAATGACTCCTTCCTAGACCAGCATTCATCAATGTCAACCTTTCGAGTACTTGACCTAGTTAGTCCAACCAACCCTTACCTTAGACCCAGACCCATCCTTGAACTCATCTAAGCCGAGTGACTTTAGTTCTAACCACGTTTTTGGTTGCTGTGAATTGCAAAAACTAGTCTAACTTATTTGAGTCATATTTCCTAAACCAGATCTGATCTAGGGTTAATATTTTAACCGTAGGTTTTTCAATGTGCCCCCATGTTACCCTCCAAAAACAGACCTTTGTCTCTATCTCCCTTGTTAGATCCTGATTTTATGCTTAAACCTGTGTAAGTCAAAACACAATCCTAATCCTGTCCCAAACCCTAATCCCACTTGCATATTTCTAGCTCATATCACCTGAACCCAGTGGAGTTAGGCTCTGAGATTTTGATAGGACCTTCCATGTTTCTATAGACTTGTTCTAAAATTTGGTAATTTTTTGTGTAGTAGTTTGAGGTAACTGAATTCTCTCCTAAACTCATCACCAAACTGAACTAGACCCTGCCCTATCTTGCATGTGGCCCCACTCCACCTTATGGGTGAGTGCACATCAAAGAATGAGTCTATATTTCAATGAAAAAATTGACAATGGGAAGGACAACTTGATGGTGAGACTTATAATGTTTGAATTAAACTCATTCACTATTTTTTTTTTATCTTGGTGGAAATCACAAATGGATCCACCATCGGTGAAGTAAGCTTTCCATCTTGAGGCTCACGAATGCAAACAACTCAGATCCTGGAATGACAGACGGGTGTCGCGTGGTGTTCAAGGCTGGAAGACGGTATATATATATATGCCCAACACTATGAAGTGGTGCGCCAACCTTCGTGTTTGACTGCAATATTCAAAGTGGATCCTTGCCTAGTGGACTAGGCAAATTAAGGAAAGTGGATGATGCATACCCACTTATGGAGGAACCTGATTCACATCCGTTGTCTCAAGTTCTCAAAATGGACCCATGTGTTGCTAACGCAAATCCAAGTCCAAGTCCATTATATCAATTACATGAAGTAGATTCATTCTCCAGATCCAAGTTCCAAGCTGCAACCAGCTATCATCAGGATGCCACACCATCAGAGGCACCAAGTATGCCAAGTGGAACCTGCTTCAGGAAAGCCACCTCATCATGGCATTGAAGGCTCTAGTGGGCCCCACACGTGGGGTGCCCCTCTTGGTTTAAGGAAGGAAGCTTGTGGGGCCCACTTGTAGGCGACTTCCATATTTCTGAAAGAATAAAAAAATGTGTAGGCTTGCCTAAAACTGGCTTGGGTAAGTTTGGCCAAGTCAAAAAAGTGTTATCTATAATTAACTAAAGCTCAATGAGGTGCTACATAAAGCTTGAGAGGTCTTTATTTAGAATAGGTTAAGCTCAATAAGGTGTTGTCTAATTTTAGTTTAGGTTTTATCTGATTTTAGTATTTGATTTAATTTAAGCTTTGAAACTTGTGAGGGTTGTAAATATCTCTCATTGGCCTATATATAGGCTTGTAAGCCCTCGTTTGAAGGCATGCAAAAATGAAATAGAGTCTTGACTCTCTCTATTGGGTGTGATCCTCTCTCTCTCTCTCTCTCTCTCTCTCTCTCTCTCTCTCTCTCTCTCTAAGTGACCCTAGTCACTCACTTTCTCTCTGTGCTCAAAGGCACGTCAACTTGACCTACTACATGTCTGCACTTTTCAACCTTGGTTGCTGCAAAGTTCCAAGGGTTGAACGGTGTACTTAACTAAGCTAGATTGGTGGCTAACCCCTTCTTGAACCAACATCCATCAAGGTCGACCTTTCTAGCCCATCCGCCCCATAAGTAGACATTCCCAGTAAGTCTACTTGACCTTACTAAGTTGAACCAACCCTTACCTTAGGCCCAAACCCATCCTTGAACTCACCTAAACTGAGTGAACCTAGTTTTGGCCACGTTTTTGTTTGTTGTGAACTGCAGAAACTGGTATGACTCGTCTAAGTCATATCTCCCAAACCAGAGCTGATCTAGCGCAGAGATTTTAACCCTAGGTTCTTCAACATGTCCCAGCCTACCCTAAAAAAACAGCCTTTATCTCTATCCCAGTTGTTGAGTCAAAACATATTCTAACCCAATCAAAAACTCCAATCCTAGTCACTTGTTCCCAAGCTCATATCTCCTAAACCCAGTGGATCTAGGCCCTGAGCTTTTGACAGGACCTTTTTTCACGTGTCTAGAGCCTTTTGCTAAAATTTGGTAGTTTTTTGTGCAATATATTGAGAGAACTGAATTTTCTCTGGAACTTTGTCAAAACCAAACTGAACCCGACCTTGATCTGTCTCGCCTGTCCTTCCCATTCTTAAATTTATACATACATGTACCGATGTCGCCTAACCCTAAAACTTGGTCCGTACCTTCATTAAGGTATCTGAAATCATCCCTCCAAATTTGAGATTTTTTTACGCATCGTTTGGGCTAACCAATTTTTCTACCAAAATCTGTCAGTTTACGGATCATGTTTTACCGAGTTTTGAACCTAAAACTAGACCTAGTCAAGCCTTCCTGTCGCCTAAATTTCCTAACTCAGGCCCAGCCGAAAACAGGAACACATCAGTTTTGATGGATATTCGAAATTATTAACATTAAAAAATAAGATTTGGTATGAGCTAATTAGATTCAGAGTTGGATTCAAATTAGATAGAAAAGAGTAGTTTCGACTATGGAATTTACACATTCAGATTCAGATGTAAAACCCTTCTAATTCAACTTGTTTTTCCAAATCCAACCAACTGGATTTGGATTCGGTCAATAAATGGATATCCATCTTTCTGCAACCACACAAGGAACACAACTCCATCTTACTCTCACTAGGTCAAGGGCCTGAGCTGTTTGGGTCCATGGGATTCATTCCATTCTCATGTTGAGACAAACCAGCATCAGCCTGTGTCCCATTGACCTCGGTTTGGAATAAAAGTTGATGACTCGGACATGACAACCCAAGACTAGGTAGGTCTTAACTCAACCTGTCCAATGTAAGAAAAAGGGTCGTCAATGGATATCCGACCCACCTGGGTGCACCAAAATCTGCCAGATAGTATATAATCAGGTTCAGGTCAGGTTTTGAGTCATGTTGGATCAATGAACAATTCAAAGAGACTTTAAAAAATTATTACTTAAAAAATACATATAAAATACTCAAGTCAGGTCGAGTTTAATCAGATATTTAAGAATTGTTATAATTCAGTTGCCATTTTTATACCCATATCCGAAAATTCATGTTGGGGTAAGGTTAGGGGTGTCAACGGGTCGGGTTTGACCCATACCAAACCCTATAGGGTCAAGGTTTGGTGAATAAAAAGGCTCGATTAGAATCCAGGTCGGACCCAAAGGGTCTGATTAATATTTGGATCTGGATATGGTTTGTGAAATTTCATATCAGACCCGGGCCTCACCCGAGTTCCGATTAAGATCCACAATCTTTCAATGTAAAAATGATAAAAATATTATTTTACTGGGTATGGTTCATGTAATCCTTACAGGATCCGGTATGATTTATCTTATGATGGGTCCCATTAGACTGGAGTCCTGACCCAGTACCATAATCTCAAATGAGGTTTGGGTCTGGCTCTACCTGAGTCTGAACCAAACCCCACCCGTTGACACCCCTAGTTGAAGTACCGTCCCGTTGAGAGACCTGGTCCGACCTTAAAGACTTATTTGGGCTTGACTTGATGTCAGGTTACTTGTCACCATTAATGCATCCACTGGCGTTTCATTTAGAAATGATGTTGCCTCCTTCCAGCATAAAAGCGCATTTCAGCCAGAAAGCTAAGGGCTTAGAATTGAGTCTGGGCCGTAGTTACCAGCATAGTTGGCGAGCTCGCTGGTTCTGACCAGCTGACTCACCAACCCGGGCCGAGTGGCAGTTCGGATTTTGCTCGGTTTGGGCCAAAAAACTTGACTGTCACTGGGTTGGAATCGGTTCACTCAGCCGACTGGGCAAGTCAGCTGGTCTGAACCAAGTCTGAAAGGTTTTCAAAAAAATGTAGTTTTTAGCTGCTTACCGAAAACAAAATGTAGTTTTTATCTGTTCTTTTGGAGAAGGAAAGCAGGAAATTGCTAGGTTGGTTGAGGATTGACTTATCTTCTCAATTTATTTCTTAAAATGACCCAAAAAATAAGGCTTTTATTAGGGGTGGCAAAACCTGACACGACCCGCCAACCCGCCTCTTAGGCGGGTTCCGGTTTGGAAAAAACAAACCCGTTTAATAAACGGGTCGACCCGCCTAACCCGTTTATTAAACGGGTCGGGTTCATGTTAGGGGTATGCCAACCCGCCAACCCGGCTGACCCATTTAATAAACGGGTTAGGTGGGTGGGTCAACCCGCCAACCCGACCCGACAACCTGACCCGCAAACCTGAGAACCCGTTTACCCGATCCAACCCATTTATTAAATGGGTTGGCGGGTTGTGTCGGGTTACCTGTTTATTAAACAGGCCGGGTTCTTGTTTGCCACAGCCGACCCATTTAATAAACGGGTCGGGTTCGGGTTGAGGTATGCTGACTCGCCAACCCGTCGGGTCGACCCGCCAACCCGACACGATTGCCACCCCTAGCTTTTATGACCGAAGTTGATCTTAGGAAAGTGAGCCCACCGCAGGACTTTTCTGGATTGAAACCTATTTCCTATATAGGAATAGATTTCATAACACACCCAAAAGAATCACAGAAATTATAAAAACTTTCCCAGGAACAAATACCAATCACAGAAATTATGTCAAGCACTAAGAAAACTTTCTGACACCACTAGAAACACCAGATTCCGGTAGACAGTCTTCAGAAACAGAACTATTGGAGATTTTTTTTTTTTTTGCAGTCCAGAAACTAACAACAGCCATTTCACGACAAATAGAGAAGGATTATGACAAAGTGATCGTGATGGTGTAAGAATATTAACTAAGCTCGAAAAATGCCAAAACACACAAAATATGCTAACATTAGCGAAATCTATACTTAATCACAAAAATAATGACTGAAAATGAGAAAATGAGTATGTGATGCACCTTGGGCTTAGGTGTCCCTTTCTACCACAATGATGAGCACAACAGTGAACTAACAGAGTTTCAGCTAAGCAGAGGCTCTAGAATTAGTGAGACAAGGATCTGGATCTAGACTAAGGGGGCGTCCTGCAAAATATGGGTAAGTATGTGCTAGGCGAGGTTGGACAGAGACTAGGTGTTAAGTGTTTAGGCTTACAGGTGTTGAACTATTGAAAACAGGGCTTCTCTTAATCTAGATCTTAGATTCCTAAAAATAAGAGACAAGATCGTATTTATAGTTGTCATAAACCTAGGTTTAACGAATTTTAGGCCACAGAAACCAATTGCAGGGTGCCATACAAGTGCTTGCATCTGATTGGCTAGAGATTTGAGGTGGTGCAATCCTATTGGCCAAGGTTTTTTAGCTTAGGGGTTAAGAAATTGGGTTTGGCAAGGTGAGGGGGCTAAAGAATCAAATTTGAAAGGCTGAAGAGGTGAGTTTTTGACTTTTTGGTAAGTCTTAGGGTCCAAAACTCCTTCCAAACATGAACCAAACCAAATATGGGAGGTCCCAAGCTTGGGCACCACTCCAGGGTAACCTGGATTGTTGTCCTTATTGAGGTGGGTCCAGATCCATATCTAGAACAACAACTATACTAGTATGAGCCACAACTCAACATAGATCTGATCCATATCCAAACAATATGGGTGAAAACTTGGTCTAGATTGGATATGAGTCCACTAGTGAGAAATGCTAACTTGGTTTGGATATGATCCAGATCTAGCTTGGATGACAACTGAGTTGGACCTGATCTGGATCCACTTAGTATGGGTGACATTGTTGGTCTTGATCCATACCAAGGATGACAACTAGTGTCCAGATCTAAATAGTTTAGACGATAAGTGGGATCCAAGTCCAAACCAAGGACAACAACTGAGGTTTGGGTGATAACCTGAATTGGATCTTGGTCCAAATCCATATTAGGGTAAGAACCGTGTTTTGTGAATAACTTCTGATCCCAATCCGTTTGAGGTGATTTTTGGCGCGTTTGAAAGCTTATGATGTCCTTTTTTATTTTTACTTTAGATAGAATGCTTGAAAACATCATTTTCCTGGACAAAATATATTTGAATTAGATTTATTTATTTTGGATACATGACATTAGTGCTTCAAGAAAACAAACATTTCGACAAAAATCATTAGGATATGATTGATCAAAATTAGGGTGCCTACAACAGAAGCGTTCAACAATGATACACTGGGTCGTATGAAGCCTTTGTCCAACAATTCTTGCAATTGGACCTTGAGTTCTTTGAGTTGAGTAGGTGTCATATGATAAGGAGATTTAGAAATTGGAGTAGTCCCTAGAAGTAAATTAAAAACTCAATCTCTCTATCAAGTGGTAGTCCTAGTAGTTCTTAGAGGAATACATTAGAAACTTGAAATATTGGGATATCTTCTCAAATTTAATTCTCCTTTTTCTTCTCTACCATTTACACTAGGAAACCTTAACAACCCTCCTGAAGTAATCGTTCAACACAAAATGATAAGATCAAATAGGGAGGAGAATTTTATTGTTTACCCTTTAGACAAAATTCAGATTGGTCTGGGATATAAAAGGTGACTATTTTCTTATAACAATCATCCTTAGCATAATATGAAAAAGTCAATCCATGCCAAGGATCACATCAAGACCCTTTATATCTAAAAGTAATAAATCTACTAATAATTCTCTCTCTTCTATATTTATGATACATGACTTGTATACTTACTCAACAGTTAATGTATCCCCCACTAGTGTAGCAACAATTAGGAAATATTCTAATAGTTTAGGTGTTAATTTTAGGTGAGAATGTGTAGATCCAGAATCAACTAAAATTTAAGCTACACTATAAAAGATAGAAAGGGTACCTTTAATTATTGATGAAGAGTCTTGAGCATCTTGGTTTGTGATTGCATAGACCATCCCTTGTACTCCTAGCTTCTGCTTGACTGCACCAGCCTTTTGTTGTTGTTTCTCTTGTATTAGAGAATAATCTTTGATCTGGTGTCCCACTTTACCACATCTAAAATAAGCTCTTGTGTCTAACATGGTCTTGTGTCACAAAACCTTCCATATCACTTGCAAGTTTAGGGTGGACCTTGAGCAAGCATCATCTTTTCAATTGGATCTACCCTTTGTTTTTGGTTGGCTCTGTGAGCTCCTTTCTTTTGATCCCTTGCCTTTTGAATTGCCTCAAAATCTCTTTCTACTATTATGTGCAGTCCAAAACTTTTGTGTGTGTTTTTAGCTTCAAAGGTGATATTTTGCTCCTAATGTTTGGTTGTGCCCTCTTTTAAATTTTTTTGCCCTTTTTGTTTCATCCATGACCATGTGAGTGGGAAATTGAGCTATAATTTTATTTCCTTGCAGAGGTTCTAAAAACTCAACTTTCTTCTGTTCTTTGCACATATTTTGTAAAGTACTTTTCATAAAAATAAAATAAAATTCGAGGAACTTGAGACAAGTCATTGGCTTATCCTCTTATCTCAAAACATCTTTTGTCATCCTTTGCCAATATTCTAAGATTTCTTGATTCTCATCCATAGAAACAGAGGAATTCTTGACCGAGGGGAAACTAGTGTCACCTTCTAGCAAAGACAAAGACATACTTTTGGGTTTTTAATTTTTTAAAGTTTTGATTTTTTGATTTTTTGATTGAAGAGGTATAAGTTTAGGATAGAAATCCCCTGTGTTGGGTATCACAACCCAATTTTTTATCAAGCTCATGGCCATTATCTTTAGTAAATTATCTGTATATATATATATATTGACGAGTTACCATTTTCTTCTAGTGGGTCCCAAAAGTCTTAAAATCACCTGTGTGTAGATGGGTATCGGGCATCTTCGTTCGGTTCTGTGCAGCCTTTGCTGAGCGGTTTTGAAATTCATGGTTCACCCATTTGTCGCACATTGCATCCCAATAATCTGTCCTGATAGTAGAAAGGTCATGGCCCTTCCACTGCAGTGGATCGTCTATCCCACCAGCTGCTTTTATTACTGCAGTCTTCATATTATGAAGCATGTTAGCAAATCGACCGACAGTCACCTTCTGCCACACTAGCCTCGCGTCATGCTCCTTTTTCACAGTCGTGAAGTGATTCGAAGCCTACAAATAATTTTAGAAAGTTAGTACACATGACTATAACAAAAAATTAAATATGAAACACATTAGCTATGATAAATGATTATATACCATGAATGAGGACCATAATCTGTCTAACACCTCATTTGGGTACTATTTTCATTGAGCGATCGATCTTAGAAGATGTTGAACTAGTGACTTCTTAATTTCTTTAATCACTTCTTGTGGCTCGAACCTTGCGCTGCATATGAATTGGTACACATTAACAATCGACTATCGATATACACTATTTATAAGATAAGTATTGGACAAGTGACAATGAAATACTTACGGTCGACTATTGATATACACTATTTCAATGAGTCATCATGTGTTAGACCGAGAAGACCCAACATTCGTACGACTCTCTTGGACTGTTGTACAAAAATAAGAAAATTCATGTACACATTCTATCTGCATGTTGAGTAAATAACTTTAACCATTCTAGAACTATACATACCAACCGACGTTGACTCGTGATGCATATGAGTAGCTAGTATAGGTAGGTGATATGTAAGTAAAACATCATATATAGAATAATGAATTAGAAATTCACACAATGCATATTTAAACTAATCAAGTATATAATTATTTAAATGATATGCCTATCGAAGCTATACGTGAAGACGAAGGTTGATACTGGCGATCACTAAGTTGGGATCATATAAAAACAATTAACAATTAACAATTTTTATATCAACATATAACCAAAAACATAATGAATGCCTATATTTAAATATAACACAAAGACATCTACCTAATGTTGTCCCACAACCTCCACTTGGTCCTCAACCACTGGGTGCTCGACCACTGCGACCTCCACGAACCATATTCTAATGTTGCTGAAAATGTTTGCGGTGCAATTTACTTTCTTGCCCAAGGTTTTGAGGACTCACCAACTTCCATGGCTCTGTCACCATATCTTCATGAAATAATCAGCTCTCTCCTCTTAGTAGTTGATTGGAAGGATGCCATAGATTCTCAGCTCAGATTTGCTGGTTATGAGACCTTGAATGAAGTGATAAGATGTGCAAACCTGTTGGAAGATGCCAAGATTATTGAACAACTAATTTCTGTTATCTTGGATAGATTAGAACAAACCATGAAAATGCAGATAATCTCTTCAGATGATAGAGAAAAACAAGGGGACCTACAAGCTTTACTCTGTGGTGTAATCCAGGTGATCATCCAAAAGATGATTGCATCTAAGGCTGCTAAAGCCACTATTCACCAGGCAGTAGATTGAATTATGAGCCTATTTTTTGGGGTGTTTGCTTGTAGGAGTACCATTGCCCATGAAGAAGTGATGCTTGCTATTGGATCATTGGTATATGCTATTGGATCATTGGCATATGCTAAACCCTCTTACAAAAAACCAATCCATCCCTTGCAAAACCTCAGCGTCAACAAAACCATCGTTTAAAACCACTCCACACCAAAATTTTCTTATCATCGCCCACAATTGAAGAAACAAAAGGAAAAAATCACCTAGAGAGGCAAATCCAATATAGTGTTTCAAACAATCTGTCTCTTAGAAAGAAAGGGGGAAAAAATTATGAACTCTAACTATTTTCACAATCAAAATCCATAAATTTTAGAAATTTCCCCCGAATCTCTCTCTATCTCAACTATGCATGCATGGTGGGAATGAGGACACAAAAATAGTGATGACGAAAATTTGGGAACAAACCCTAGAACTAGAGAAACCATGTGATATCCTCAAACCACCATCACCCAATTGCTCTATATGTCTCAAAACTTGGAGTTCCCCATTTTGAGTTTTTGATTCAAGATGTAAGTTTAATTTTTCACCCCAAAAAAAATTAATTACATAGAGAGAGAGAAGGGTACCAACTGCTCCACTCAAATATAACTGAAAAAGAATGAGAACGACATGAACATAAACAAAAAAAAAAGAAAGTGAATGCTGGAGATCGAATTGGCCCACCTCCACCCTTGTCAAGCCACACACACACATAGATGACATACATGCGTTGTCACCGATTGGACGATGTCAGAGGGAGAGGATGTCGAACGTTGGATGAAGGTTAGGGCATGCTGTGAATGGAGATTAGGTTTGCGAAGAAAAGAGGAAGAGAGGCCGAGAAGCCCTCATATCCTTGTGTTGTTGTTGCTGCTTCAGACAAAAAGGGAAACACTCTAGAAAAGGGAAAGCGAGGGAATAAAAAGGAAAGGGAGGAGGACGGTCGCCTTCTTTCCCATCGGAAAGCTGATTTGGGGGTAATCAGAGAGAGAGATGGAGGGAGAATTTTGCACCCTAGATGGGTTGTTTTATATCAAAAAGTAACGACGGATTAGCGACGAAAACATTCTGTCTCAAACGCGGCCGCAAATTAGGGACAGAGTAGCGACAAAAAAAATTGTCGCTCCTCTGTCGTGAAGTTGCGATGGAGTTTGAGACGGAATATTTTTATCGCTAACTAGAGATGAATTTTGAGACAGATTTTTTCCGTCGCTAATTCCACAACTAATTCTAATTTTAGAGATGACTTGTTTTCTCTAGCTAATCCGTCGCAAATTTACGATAAATTATTTCTGTCACAAATTTTTGTTGCTAATTAACGTTTTTCTTATAGTGGTATATCCAGGATTTTGTGCAACTAACAGACAATCATTGGCCGCAATATTTTGAAAAAAGTTACTTTGTTTTCCACCTCATGATCAGGATCATAGATGTATACCTGGAAGAACTTTGGCAAACACCATATTATACTTGTGTATGTATCTACCAAAATGTTTTTCATCTGAAGAGTCGGACACATACAAATCGTATAGTGGAGCAGAGGGTGAAGGAGACGGTAATGAAATAGAGCCATTAGAACAACACATCCCCGAACTCTCATACCAAAATAGTGTTGGACCACAATGGCAGCATAAAGTTGGTAATGAGAGCATGAACTCGACATCATTCCTAGATCCAATGCAGTGCAGGTCCAAAGATGAACCCTCCCCATAATCATCTACGATGTGACCAATGCCTGTGACAATCAGTACTTTAGAACAATTTAAACCTAAACACCATGTAACCTATGACACATGATCAATTACGATCCATTATACCATATGCAGCCGCGTCATATGGATGGTCCAAATATGTGTCGATATCAGTGATGTCATCATCGTCACACTTCTCCACAATCGGAAACCTATCATCTTCCATATCCAAACTGTCAAATGCCTAACCATATTGTATACCATCTGATCTGCCTATAGACACCCGCAGAGTCTGATAACATCCATCTAAACAAAGATAATATGTTTATTACGAACCTAAACCTAAATACACACACAAACAACACAAACCCACCCCCCAACCTACCCAAGCAAACGTGATTAACATAGCACATCTCTGCTCCACTTGTCCCTACTTCAAAAGCAACATTGTCACCGATAACGCCATTTTGTAAGGCACTCGATCCCACCAACAAAGTCTCATGACCATCGCGGCTACTCAACCTCGTTTCTCTTATTGAAGGAGCATCCTCATCAATAACGCCACTCCCCAACACACCCAATCCCATGGTGGAAGGCTGGCAGGAAATGACTCCAGTTTCTTGCAGTCCATCGACGCTGCTTCGTACTGTCTCCAACACAGGATGATGTCGATTTATATCTTCTTATAACTCACATGCTGACATGGGTCGTCCCTTATTCATTGATAACAAGCATGATGTGCCTCAGACTTCTAACTTCTGTATATGAGATCTATCTCCTTGCCAAGTCCAATCGACATGAACAAAAAACAAACGCACCAAAAAGCTATAACAATAACTGCCTCGCTAAACATTTTCCTTCTCATCATTTAAAATACTAACCAGTAAGCCATCAGACACAACAAATTTACAATACAAATAGATCAACTATCTACACTATACTCTCATCACTACTTTGTTGCTTACTAAACCGACATTCCATATATTTGGTCTTACTCTTACTCAACTTAAAACCTCTTGCTTCCAATGTTTGTCTCCATAATTCTAACTTAGCATTAACCCCAGCTTTAGACTCATCAATCAAAACAATATCATCAGCAAACAACATACACCACGGCACATTTTCTTGAAATGATCTCGCAAGTTCATCTATTACTATAGCAAAAAGGAAAGGTGTAATGCCCCAAAATTTTTAACCCAAATTTAAGAGGATTTTTTTTTCTTTTATAACAGCGTAAACAAGAAATAATATAGGATTAAGCATTTCGAGACATTACGATGGAGAGAAAACCCAACACATTTATTTCCTTCCATTTATCAAAGAATAATGACATCAGAGTTTTAAAAACATAAAATGAACTCAACCATCCCTGGAACAATAAATCCAAAAATCTCAATCCAATGCCTCATCCCGCAGCCGCTCATAAACCCTAGTCTTTACCTGAAAAATAGTAAATTGATTGGAATTAGACTACCACGTCTAAGTAGGAAAACTGTGACTCTTAATGCAGGTACATCATGAGTCTAGTATGTGATGTGGGTGTCAAGTGTAAATCTTTAGTATATACAATAGCACGTAAAACAACAACAATAATCAACAGTCATATACATGAGCAGGTAAACAATTATGTAATAACAATAACTGAGCAGGTAAGGCATAGTATGCAACATGAATAAGCAAGTGAGGTAGGCGATGCAACAGCAATAACAATAACATACATAACTTTCATGTAATAGTTCAATCACCTCGTATTGACCCATTTCAGAATTTCAGATCATTACAATATAAAACATGCTGAAAAATATGCAAATGTCTCTTTAATGACTCCATCACAGTGATACCTAACTGTTCTAATTGATGTTTATCTTTTCTTATCCCGCGGGTACACACGGGCCGAGGCAACCATCACAGAAGAGAACGTTCGGGGGTATATTATTCAAAGTTGTTTTATTAACCCGAACATTCTAACTGAGACTGAAATCCCAAGGGAGCGGTCAGTGATCGAGAGAACCTCCCAAAGGCCAAAACTAAAATAGGATGCATCCCTAACTTCTGCAGAAGAACAAAGATCTACCACCTAGGACATATTGGTAGTCCGGGTCCCCCCCCAACTCCGAGGACTGGGGACCATCGAGTCACTTTAGCTCGAAACAGTAAAACACATGTCCCCGGAGTTTTGTACCACTTACCCTCTCCAAGGTAAGCCCGACTCTGAGTGGGTTAATCTTTTCATTTAATTATGTTCCCGAAGTATGGGGTTTTTCCCCAACTTCCTTCTACTATCATAGCAGAAGAATTCTCAACCTTAGTCATTTTACCAAGGTGTATAAACCAGTCCCAATCCTTTGTCATATTGATTGCATAACCCACCCAAAGTGCTCCGGTGCCTTTAAACCAGTAAAGCACGAATGCCCCGGTGCCTTTAAACCAGTCGGACAACAATATTATATTTTCATTTTCATGTGGATTCACATCATAACTTCGATGGTCTATGCATGACCCTCAATACACTGGCTTGACATTCATATGCCCACCACAAACCGACCCATAGGTTCGGTTACCAGATCATCATTCCTCATCATTATTATTTATATATTTATTCTTCAATTGCAAATTGCCACAACGTACCATTAGGTTTTGACTTGTGACATCCCAACACAGGGTGGCATGTATTAAAAACTCTGCCAACAAGCAAAAACATTGTCGGTGTCCTTTATTGAGCATGCAGTGTAATCCTAGAGATTTGGTAATATAACTAAATACTTTTCTCCACACATTCTCATTTGAACATTCCATAAGATATACAGCTTAGTTGGCATTTGATACTTTCAACAAGTATGTAGTGTTAGGCAATAATACTTCAGAAAAATATACAGTTTATCATGCATATGGACATTGGAGAATAAGCATCTTAATGGCCATTTGAATCTTCTAGATGATATGCACATAATGGGCATTGAAACAATTTAAGGAATATGCAATTAAACATCATAAATTATGCAGCTTAATATGCAACTAAATATCAACTTAATATACAAGTTACTATGCAGTTGAGTCCCAAATGAGCAATATCAACTGAACAGGACATACAAGAGAATGTATCTCAAACATCACTGAGAAGAACATGACTGAATCAGATTTCATCTGAGAAAGCATATGAGTTCTACTAAAACAAATCGCAACCAACATACTTTAAACTATGAGAAAGAAGCTTAGGAGACTGCAACATTTTTAATTTCACACAACATCATGCATACAACTGTATAAGCTTATACATTATCACAAGTACTCAGATCGGATCACAACCAACAAAATAATAGGCAAATCAGACTTAATAGCAATCCACAAAATAACGTATTACTCAAGTATTAAAACCGTCAAAATAATATAACATCTTTAGACTATCATACACTTAAAGATTTGCTATTTTAACAAAAACACACATTTCTGATTAACTGTGTTAATATGTCAATCACACAAACTCGCAATTTACTGTTTAAACATATTACAAATTTTGATCAGCTGCTTCAACCTGGGAAACAGGCAAACCAGATTTTAATTTTTCTTGAAAGCCATGCAGCATAATCGCATATCCACAATCCGTTTGGATCGGATTTTACTATCTGACTATTCATAAATATATTGGTAAACATAACAGAACCCTAAGTTATGCGGATCAGATTCATAATTTGAACATAAATAATATAACATGTAATCATTGTATATGTCATATACTAAGGATTGAACTTACTACAACCCGTGTTACAAAGAAATCAAGGTGTCCCATTTAACTTGCAGATAGAAGATGGTCCATTACACCAAATATGTAAATCAACCAAAATACTAAAAATTCAACCTATTTTGTCTTTCAAGTGTTGAAGTTTGTTCTTTCTTGGGCAAGGATGACAAACCCAGCCAGCATTCGCGTCAAGATCTCGCAGTATTGTCATTAGAGTAAACCTAATTAACTAAATGACATGTTCACTATCATTGTACGGAACATGAAAATAAAATCTATAAGTTGGTCAGGCCTTCAAAATATAGTTATAGCATACATGATGCTCAACAGCCTCATAAGCACCTACAGACACATGCACAAACATATTAGAAAATATTGAATACTCACTCAAAATTCACAGGTCAGTCTTTATTCTGATATATATATATATAAATAAGTAGAGTAATTCAAAATATACATATCTGAACAGATTAATTGAAAATCATCCGGTAATAATGAATATTGTATTCAGGGTTCAATATGCACATCTTTTTTTTTTTTGCTAGGAACAATTACCGAAATTACCCAAATTGAACTATCAATTATTTAACGTTATACAGACTAATGCAGTTACAAGGATCGACTGGGTTGTAGTGTACTAGAACCAAAAATCCAAATTCCGTCATGATTGATAATTTAACAAAGAATTTAGCAGGATTTGCAAACAGAATATATGAAAAAAAAATAAGAAGCTATTTACAGAAATTTAAAAAGAAATACACACTCGGGATGGTACATATTTTAAGGTAAAGATCCGAAATACAACCCCTCATTCTTTGAGTTAGGGTTACACACGAGAAACCCCCTCCAAATCTAAGAAATTGGGTTCTCGGCTTAGGTTATCAGAATTTTTTTTTTCTTGACCAATACAAGCACACACAGAGCCACTCAATAACCCACAAGATAAGTTACAGATCCTACCTTTCTCCGACGATCGGAGGTTGCTGTGGTGCAATGGTCGCTCAGACGAACCCCGTCGGTGCTGCCAAAGAAAGGGGAAACGAAGGTGGTGGCGTTGTCACCAGAGCTCGCAAAGGGGAAAAGTTGCAGGGAGGTTGTAGAGGACAGTGGCTCGGGTTGCTGGGAGGTTGCAGGCGACGACATCGACCAACATCGCACCAGCGCCGGCTCAGTCGCACGCTGGGAGTGCAGAGCCGAGAGAGAGGCGAGAGAGGAAGATCGCAGGGGGAGATGCAGAGGGTGTCGGCTGCCCCTGCTGGCGCGTGCAAAAACGAGAGGGAGGTGGGAGGAAGAGACTCGGGAGGCGGATTTTGTAGGATGGTGGCCCCCGAAACGGAAGGAGGAGGTTACCTCCTTCACTCCTCTCGGCTGCGCATCCACGCTCCCTAGCCACCCCTCACGACGAGTTAGGGTTCAAAAATGAACCCTAACACTCGATTTATCGGGTAGGGGCCCTTACTTAACGCACGGTACGGTGCGGGGCGCGGATCGACCGGATCCATGACTCGTGTTCTTGCCCCGATTTGAATATGCGGCCCATCGATGGTTTGGGTCCGATATTTGGACCCATACGGATCCAACTACGGATCCATATATTTTTATTTATACTTAGTATTGTTATTATTATCTTATGTGTATATATATATATTACACTTCAATTGGGTACGGTTTCGGTTTGGCCACCATCGAGACCCGCAACCCAAATCTTTTAATGAAACCCCCTAGTTGGGCAATTTGGATCCGTCTAAGGATTCAAAATGTTACTAGCTTTAAAATACCATATTCTTAATACATTTGGTTTATTCTTCGATACGATCTTGTGGGTCTTTCATAGGTTAATATAGATCCATTTACGTTATCCAAAAATTAACATAAATTAATATGGATCCAAGATCCATTGTGCTTCGTCAATCCTTTTAATAAATTCGGATCCAGAAATCCGAAGTTTTGATCATACTCTGATTTAGAACTACGGATCCAAATGAACTATTATGGATCCAGCTAAATGTACATTGATCGTTATGATTTCAATTTAATGTTCGTGGTCCGATATCTAAGATCCGAATGGAATATCGGAGTTCTAAACAGGATATTTGGGATCCAACAATGAAGATCCAAATAGGTCATCCAAGATCCAATTACGAATAAACAATAAAATATTCGTGTATCACCTTAATGACTTAAAAATCTAAATTTATTTATCTGATAAAAATCGTGGGTATTACATCCTTTCCCCCCTAAAAAGAATTTCGTCCTCGAAATTTCATTATAAAAATGCCGTAGAGATCGTAGTCCGTGGGAGTTGTTATCGACAAGGATGCACATATATGTGCAAGCTCCCAGCATATAAGGAGCAGGACAACACACAATGAGTTTCTAAGAGACGTTTAGAGCTAAAATTTGGTCTTGACAGAATTCATACATGATTTCTTTGATGGCAAAATGTACTAAATCACAGAAAGGTCTTAACCTGAGACAGTTGGAGTGTATGTTCACTACTTCCTACTTGTTTTAGTCACAAATGATAGACACAACATGTTATTCATTTAGATTGTTCTGATTATTGAGTGAAGTTTTCCTTTATTTTTATCATAATCACATTGTTGTTTGTTGTCCTCGCTATTTCTAACAGACTCTTTGTCCTGATTAACCTCTATTTATTCATACTTCTCAAGGCTTTTCACGGTTAGTTATCTCCAATCGAGATCTCGCCCAAGGCATAATTCTCTCACAGAATGACTCATCTATCCACGAAAGACATAAACATAACATTATATCAAGACCTAAAATCAATAATGATCTAATTCTGCTATAACCAAAGCCAAATCTCTTGATCTCTAATAGGCTATATCAATTAATCTCAACAATTTCTCTCAATTTGACATAACTCTTTATAAATTAAAGGTTAACAAGATCCATGTTGGATCATCTGGTCTAGGAAATGCACAACCTCACACGGAATTACCGCCCTAGATGGTATACCCGGTCTTGGACATTACACTTCCTCACAGGAACTTACCGTCTTTGCAGTTGCCCGGTCTTAGACAATGTACTACCTCACGGAGATCTACCGCTCTAGACGAATTACCTGATATTGGCCAAACATACCCTCACAGTGAATCCTTAATGGAAAAGGTCCTCAATAGGTGACAAAATAGTGATACTACAAATTACTGCTCTCAAAGTCGGTAGCCACTAATATGGCCACAAGCATATATATATATATATATATATATATATATATATATATATATATATATATATATATATATATATATATATATATATATATATATATATTTATATCCTCAATATGCATCATTACTTCAGTTGGCACATAAATCATAAAATTATACCTTTCACCAATGAGGTTCCATGAATCATAGTTCACTATTGAACTTAAGCATATAGCGTATGCTTTCAAAATTTTAGATCACGTGGCATATCAATCATATCAGACATAAGCATGTTATCCTATGTATCATATCATTGTCACCAGGAACATGGCATTTTCCAAATTCAACATCGAAGCATGCGTAATCAAAACATGTGTCCAATATAATGAGATCTTGTATATATCAAGAATCAACTAAACTTCAAGATGCATAACTTCTACGTAGTTCGAGTTATGCAGATAGGATTCCAATCATATATGTATATGAGACATTCAGATCATTTACTCATTTTATGTGCATTGATAATTCTTACATTATATCACATTCGATTATTTTGACATGAAGCACACACACATATCTACTAAGAAATTTAGTTAAATATCCATAATACACACATCAATCATGCTATACAAGTATGAGAGATACATTCAAACAATCATAATACGGTCATCTACCGAGAAACTATATAGGCGTGATAAGTAAACAACCTAAAAGCAAATCATTTGTAGGCGTGAAGTATCCTTCGTTAATAAGTCAAAATCAATCAATTATAGGCGTGAATTCACCTATAGGTTAATATGAGAATCACCATAAAAGAACAAGTAATATAACCAATAACAAAACAAAATAAATTATACTCACAGAGCGCTCGTAGGGTGTGGCATGACCGTGATCTTTGATTTATTGTTCCCAAGCTCTGATACCATTTGTAATGCCCCAAAATTTTTAACCCAAATTTAAGAGGATTTTTTTTTTCTTTTATAACAGCGTAAACAAGAAATAATATAGGATTAAGCATTTCGGGACATTACGGTGGAGAGAAAACCCAACACATTTATTTCCTTCCATTTATCAAGGAATAATGACATCAGAGTTTTAAAAACATAAAATGAACTCAACCATCCCTGGAACAATAAATCCAAAAATCTCAATCCAATGCCTCATCCCGCAGCCGCTCATAAACCCTAGTCTTTACCTGAAAAATAGTAAATTGATTGGAATTAGACTACCACGTCTAAGTAGGAAAACTGTGACTCTTAATGCAGGTACATCATGAGTTTAGTATGTGATGTGGGTGTCAACTATAAATCTTTAGTATATACAATAGCACGTAAAACAACAACAATAATCAACAGTCATATACATGAGCAGGTAAACAATTATGTAATAACAATAACTGAGCAGGTAAGGCATAGTATGCAACATGAATAAGCAAGTGAGGTAGGCGATGCAACAGCAATAATAATAACATACATAACTTTCATGTAATAGTTCAATCACCTCGTATTGACCCATTTCAGGATTTCAGATCATTACAATATAAAACATGCTGAAAAATATGCAAATGTCTCTTTAATGACTCCATCACAGTGATACCTAACTGTTCTAATTGATGTTTATCTTTTCTTATCCCGCGGGTACACACGGGCCGAGGCAACCATCACAGAAGAGAACGTTCGGGGGTATATTATTCAAAGTTGTTTTATTAACCCGAACATTCTAACTGAGACTGAAATCCCAAGGGAGCGGTCAGTGACCGAGAGAACCTCCCAAAGGCCAAAACTAAAATAGGATGCATCCCTAACTTCTGCAGAAGAACAAAGATCTACCACCTAGGACATATTGGTAGTCCGGGTCCCCCCCCAACTCCGAGGACTGGGGACCATCGAGTCACTTTAGCTCGAAACAGTAAAACACATGTCCCCGGAGTTTTGTACCACTTACCCTCTCCAAGGTAAGCCCGACTCTGAGTGGGTTAATCTTTTCATTTAATTATGTTCCCGAAGTATGGGGTTTTTCCCCAACTTCCTTCTACTATCATAGCAGAAGAATTCCCAACCTTAGTCATTTTACCAAGGTGTATAAACCAGTCCCAATCCTTTGTCATATTGATTGCATAACCCACCCAAAGTGCTCCGGTGCCTTTAAACCAGTCAAGCACGAATGCCCCGGTGCCTTTAAACCAGTCGGACAACAATATTATATTTTCATTTTCATGTGGATTCACATCATAACTTCGATGGTCTATGCATGACCCTCAATACACTGGCTTGACATTCATATGCCCACCACAAACCGACCCATAGGTTCGGTTACCAGATCATCATTCCTCATCATTATTATTTATTTATTTATTCTTCAATTGCAAATTGCCACAACGTACCATTAGGTTTTGACTTGTGACATCCCAACACAGGGTGGCATGTATTAAAAACTCTGCCAACAAGCAAAAACATTGTCGGTGTCCTTTATTGAGCATGCAGTGTAATCCTAGAGATTTGGTAATATAACTAAATACTTTTCTCCACACATTCTCATTTGAACATTCCACAAGATATACAGCTTAGTTGGCATTTGATACTTTCAACAAGTATGTAGTGTTAGGCAATAATACTTCAGAAAAATATACAGTTTATCATGCATATGGACATTGGAGAATAAGCATCTTAATGGCCATTTGAATCTTCTAGATGATATGCACATAATGGGCATTGAAACAATTTAAGGAATATGCAATTAAACATCATAAATTATGCAGCTTAATATGCAACTAAATATCAACTTAATATACAAGTTACTATGCACTTGAGTCCCAAATGAGCAATATCAACTGAACAGGACATACAAGAGAATGTATCTCAAACATCACTGAGAAGAACATGACTGAATCAGATTTCATCTGAGAAAGCATATGAGTTCTACTAAAACAAATCGCAACCAACATACTTTAAACTATGAGAAAGAAGCTTAGGAGACTGCAACATTTTTAATTTCACACAACATCATGCATACAACTGTATAAGCTTATACATTATCACAAGTACTCAGATCGGATCACAACCAACAAAATAATAGGCAAATCAGACTTAATAGCAATCCACAAAATAACGTATTACTCAAGTATTAAAACCGTCAAAATAATATAACATCTTTAGACTATCATACACTTAAAGATTTGCTATTTTAACAAAAACACACATTTCTGATTAACTGTGTTAATATGTCAATCACACAAACTCGCAATTTACTGTTTAAACATATTACAAATTTTGATCAGCTGCTTCAACCTGGGAAACAGGCAAACCAGATTTTAATTTTTCTTGAAAGCCATGCAGCATAATCGCATATCCACAATCCGTTTGGATCGGGTTTTACTATCTGACTATTCATAAATATATTGGTAAACATAACAGAACCCTAAGTTATGCGGATCATATTCATAATTTGAACATAAATAATATAACATGTAATCATTGTATATGTCACATACTAAGGATTGAACTTACTACAACCCGTGTTACAAAGAAATCAAGGTGTCCCATTTAACTTGCAGATAGAAGATGGTCCATTACACCAAATATGTAAATCAACCAAAATACTAAAAATTCAACCTATTTTGTCTTTCAAGTGTTGAAGTTTGTTCTTTCTTGGGCAAGGATGACAAACCCAGCCAGCATTCGCGTCAAGATCTCGCAGTATTGTCATTAGAGTAAACCTAATTAACTAAATGACATGTTCACTATCATTGTACGGAACATGAAAATAAAATCTATAAGTTGGTCAGGCCTTCAAAATATAGTTATAGCATACATGATGCTCAACAGCCTCATAAGCACCTACAGACACATGCACAAACATATTAGAAAATATTGAATACTCACTCAAAATTCACAGGTCAGTCTTTATTCTGATATATATATATATATAAATAAGTAGAGTAATTCAAAATATACATATCTGAACAGATTAATTGAAAATCATCCGGTAATAATGAATATTGTATTCAGGGTTCAATATGCACATCTTTTTTTTTTGCTAGGAACAATTACCGAAATTACCCAAATTGAACTATCAATTATTTAACGTTATACAGACTAATGCAGTTACAAGGATCGACTGGGTTGTAGTGTACTAGAACCAAAAATCCAAATTCCGTCATGATTGATAATTTAACAAAGAATTTAGCAGGATTTGCAAACAGAATATATGAAAAAAAAATAAGAAGCTATTTACAGAAATTTAAAAAGAAATACACACTCGGGATGGTACATATTTTAAGGTAAAGATCCGAAATACAACCCCCCATTCTTTGAGTTAGGGTTACACACGAGAAACCCCCTCCAAATCTAAGAAATTGGGTTCTCGGCTTAGGTTATCAGAATTTTTTTTTTCTTGACCAATACAAGCACACACAGAGCCACTCAATAACCCACAAGATAAGTTACAGATCCTACCTTTCTCCGACGATAGGAGGTTGCTGTGGTGCAATGGTCGCTCAGACGAACCCCGTCGGTGCTGCCAAAGAAAGGGGAAACGAAGGTGGTGGCGTTGTCACCAGAGCTCGCAAAGGGGAAAAGTTGCAGGGAGGTTGTAGAGGACAGTGGCTCGGGTTGCTGGGAGGTTGCAGGCGACGACATCGACCAACATCGCACCAGCGCCGGCTCAGTCGCACACTGGGAGTGCAGAGCCGAGAGAGAGGCGAGAGAGGAAGATCGCAGGGGGAGATGCAGAGGGTGTCGGCTGCCCCTGCTGGCGCGTGCAAAAACGAGAGGGAGGTGGGAGGAAGAGACTCGGGAGGGGGATTTTGTAGGATGGTGGCCCCCGAAACGGAAGGAGGAGGTTACCTCCTTCACTCCTCTCGGCTGCGCATCCACGCTCCCTAGCCACCCCTCACGACGAGTTAGGGTTCAAAAATGAACCCTAACACTCGATTTATCGGGTAGGGGCCCTTACTTAACGCACGGTACGGTGCGGGGCGCGGATCGACCGGATCCATGACCCGTGTTCTTGCCCCGATTTGAATATGCGGCTCATCGATGGTTTGGGTCCGATATTTAGACCCATATGGATCCAACTACGGATCCATATATTTTTATTTATACTTAGTATTGTTATTATTATCTTATGTGTATATATATATATTACACTTCAATTGGGTACGGTTTCGGTTTGGCCACCATCGAGAGCCGCAACCCAAATCTTTTAATGAAACCCCCTAGTTGGGCAATTTGGATCCGTCTAAGGATTCAAAATGTTACTAGCTTTAAAATACCATATTCTTAATACATTTGGTTTATTCTTCGATACGATCTTATGGGTCTTTCATAGGTTAATATAGATCCATTTACGTTATCCAAAAATTAACATAAATTAATATGGATCCAAGATCCATTGTGCTTCGTCAATCCTTTTAATAAATTCGGATCCAGAAATCCGAAGTTTTGATCATACTCTGATTTAGAACTACGGATCCAAATGAACTATTATGGATCCAGCTAAATGTGCATTGATCTTTATGATTTCAATTTAAGGTTCGTGGTTCGATATCTAATATCCGAATGGAATATCGGAGTTCTAAACAGGATATTTGGGATCCAACAATGAAGATCCAAATAGGTCATCCAAGATCCAATTACGAATAAACAATAAAATATTTGTGTATCACCTTAATGACTTAAAAATCTAAATTTATTTATCTGATAAAAATCGTGGGTATTACAAAAGGGCTTAATGCAGATCCTTGATGTAACCCAACCGTTATAGGAAAGTTGGTTGTCACCCCTCCACAAGTGCGGACATTGGTTACTACTCCTTTGTACATATTTTTAATTATACTAATCTACTTAAGAGAGATACCTTTCTTCATCATTGTCAACCAAAGAACATCCCTAGGTACTCTATCGTATGCCTTCTCCAAATCAATAAAAACCATATGCAAATCTTTGTTCCCCTCTCTATATCTTCCAATAAGTTGTCTAAGAAGATGTATAACTTCTATAGTTAATCTTCCAGGCATAAAACCAAATTGATTCTCCGATATCATGACAACCTTCCTCAACCTATACTCAATCACCCTCTCTCAAAGTTTCATAGTTTGACTCATGAGTTTTATACCACGATAGTTTGCGCAATCTTGTATATCACCCTTATTCTTATAGAGAGGCACCAAAGTACACTTCCTCCACTCATTAGGCATCTTATTTGTCCGCCAAATCTTTTTAAAAAGATTTTCCAACCATACTAAACCTTTCTTCCCCAAGCATTTCAAAGTCTCGATAGGTATACCATCCGGGCCAACTGCTTTTCTGGATTGCATTTTCTTCAAAGCCTTAATAATTTCTTTCTTTTGAATCTAGCACATGAAGTCACGATTCATTTCATGTAAAGAAATAGAGAAGTTGCCAAGATCATGGGCATGCCTTCCATTAAACAACTTATCAAAATAATCTTTCCATCTCTCCTTAATCTCCTTATCTTTAACTAAAACCCTTTGTGTTTCATCTTTGATACATCTAACCATACCCAGTTCCCTCGATTTCATATCTCTCATCTTTGCAAGCTTATAAATATCTTTTTCGCCTTTCTTGGTATCCAACTTGTCATAGACCTCCTTATATACCTTATCCCTCACGTTTCAAACTACTTTTTTAGCTTCCTTCTTTGCTTCCATATACTTCTCCAAATTCTCATTATCACGACTCTTAATGAGATTTCTATAACACTCTCTTTTAACCTTAATAGCTAATTTGACATCTTCGTTCCACCATGATGTATCCTTATTACCTAGCGGTGCACCACCTTTAGACTCACCTAAAACCTCCTTCGCCACCTTTCGCATGCAACCCGCTATCTTATACCACATTGATTCTGCATCCTTCTCGAGAAACCAATTAGCTTCTTTAGCTACATGTTCTACAAACATTCCTTGTTTAGCTCCTTTCAGTGCCCACCACTTAATTCTAGGATCTATCATATGTCTATCCCTTTTGTGGTATTTTCTAATTTTAAGATCTAAAATTAAGACTCTATGTTGTGTAGCTATACTTTCTCTCGGTATAACCTTATAATCGATGCAACAACCCCTATCTCTCTTTCTGAGTAGGAAAAAATCTATCTGACTCTTATTAACCCTACTTTTAAACGTTACTAGGTGAGACTCCCTCTTCCTAAACCACGTGTTGGGTAAGATCAATCATAGGACAAACCAAAATCTAAAATCCTTTTTCCAATTTCGTTTTTTTCTCCTATACCATAGCCTCCATGGATACTCTCAAATCCATCCCTACTAATGCCTACATGTCCATTAAGGTCTCCGTCGATGAAAATCTTTTCTCCATGAGATATTCCTTGTACTACTCCGTCTAAATCTTCCCAAAATTGACGCTTAATGGAATCGTGTAAACCGATTTGAGGTGCATAAACATTATTTTTAGGTTGAACCTCTTTCACAACATGATCCAATACACTGAGCAATACATATGTTGTCTTGGGCATATTCTACCCATTTGTTATGATTCTTGATCTGATAGATTCATAAAATCGAGCACTTGCAAATTCCCAAATAAAAAATTTCAAAATTATACTTGTTGTATCAGGCATCATATTCATAGGGTGTGACTAAGTTTTTACGCTGGCTGTCACTGGCCTACCGCAACCCTCCTCCATTATTCGGGCTTGGGACATTCTATAATATTGGAAATGTTTTTTTCACGTTAGAAGTATTGCAAATTTTTATTTAGGTCTTTTATTATAAAACTACATATATAATGAATATTTTGATAAGAAAATGCTTGAGATTCAGCACGTTTGGAAGCGAGAAAATGATAAGAAAAATGCAAGTAAAAAAAAATGGCAACTTTTTCAACAGTTCAAAAGAAGAGAATTTTTTAAAGGATTTTTTTTTCTAAAAAGTTTGATTTTTTATAGAAAAAATTCTTCCATCTCCACCTCCACCTAGGGGGTGGAGGAATTTTTTCTATCAATTTTTTTTTGCATTAGGATAACCATTCACCCACAATACACCTCATTTCATAGGATTGCCACAAGAAGAGCTTCATCCATCTTCATCTTCCTCCTGCCCACCACAATTTTCATCTCTCTCTCTCTCTCTCTCTCTCTCTCTCTCTCTCTCTCTCTCTCTCTCTCTCTCTCTCTCTCTCTCTCTCTCTCTGGCCGAACCACCTTTCTCTAAGAACCGCCCACCACCATTTTCAGATCTCTCTCTTGGGTGTGGTCCACCACCCCTCTCTATCTATCTGGTCGAACCACCTCTCTTTGAAAGGAGGGCTGATCGATTTTTTTGCATTTTTCACTCTATTTTTCTCATGCTACACAAACAAGCAAAAACTTTTCATTTAGAAAAGTAATCATATCAAAACTTCTCATAGACAATTTCCTTTTTCTAAGAGAGTTTTTCTTGCTTTCAAATGTGCCCTTAGAGAAGATGAGAGGAGAAGATCCATAGATCTCGACTGACCCCCACATTGGAGGACGGGACAAGAGATCCTCCATTCTCTGCTTGACCCACTTTATATATATTAGGGATTACAAATGCCACACATGAGATCTTTTGTTTGATAGAACTCGGATCTTGGCGTTGAGCTTGTGCCACATCAGTAGGCCTAATGCCAGTTCAAATCCTCGTATGTTAGCTTTGAGAGTTTTAAACTCCCCCCTTAGAGTAGAAAAGATAAGTTTTAACTACCATTCTTTGACTTTTTGCTCATTGTTGTTTTTGGGATATTCTCTGCAAAGGAATATCTCAGGAGATTTTCAAAAAAAGAGTATTTTTTAGGAAAATTTGAGAAAATCTCAGCAATAAGAAAAACTATATATATACATAGAGAGAGAGAAAAAAATAGGTATGTGCTAAATGAAACGTGCTAAATGAAATATGTTAAATGAAATGTGCTAAATGTGTTGGGTACGGTCGATTTACGAGAAATTCACACCTGGATCATGTGTTTTTTTTATGAAAAAAATGATATTTGGAGCCTAAAAAATTTACAAATATTTTGGACTGTTGATTTTTCAAACGTTATAAAAACCCAACCATGTGTCAGAACTGAACACTTCAAGAGCTGATCTTATAAAATCAAGTACATAGATCACATTTGTAGGGTTATAATTTAAAAATAAAACAAAAAACCCTAAAAAACTCATTTATCATGTTTCATTTAGCACATACACATTACTCTCTCTCTCTCTCTCTCTCTCTCTATATATATATATATATATATATATATATATATATATATAACCTATTAGGATTGAGAGCATATTTCAGGCCATACTAAGATCCTTACACACTTCCGATGGACTATTGAATAGTCCCATATCCAATATAAAAGGAGGGCTCCCCAACCCTTTCAACGCTTACATTAAACCACTTGTTACAGTATTCAATGCTGCCTTGGCAAGGCAGCATTGAATGCTTGTGAAAAAAAAGTGGAGAATCACGCCATCAGAAAGATGGCCCTGTGTTCTCGCATCTTTTAAAAAAAAATGGTCATAAAATCGTGAGATACTCAATACAGGCGATATATTGAATATATCTTGTTTTATTCATGAATATCTCGTTTTGAATATTTATCGTGTTTTTTTGCAAGATATTCAAAATATCGGCGAGATTCAAGCGTCCAAAGTATTTCTTGAGCACTTGGTCCACACTGTTCACCCTCGCCGAAGCAAGGAAAACCCCGGGTGGAGCCCCACTGCCACCCTGCCTTATGTGGTCCACGTCTGTGGTTGTGGTTATTATTAATTTGTTGTTGTTGTTTTGTAGTTAGAATTGGCTAGATCCAGATAAAGAATGGAGATACCTACAAGGTATAGCGACAAAAGTTAAAAACGGCAAAATATCGTTTTTCAGAAACTCGCGAGAATTTGAAAAAAGTTCATAAATCTCATGTTTTTTGTTCCCTGACAAAATTGAGACAAAGATAAATGATCTGAGATGTAGACCATTGTGACAAAAGTTAAAAACGCAAAATATCATTTTTCAAAAACTCATGAGAATTTGAAAATTTTTCATAAATCTCGTGTTTTTTTCGGCAAAATCTCGACAATAAAAAAGAAATTTTATAATAAAATATTAATAAAAAATATTTAAAAATAAAAACACAATGGTTTTTTCATGATAAGTAGCCGTTTAAAACTTAAATATCACGTTTAAATCGTGGTATTTATGTTTTTTGCCGTCTTATAAACTTTCAGGCAATTTCTCACTATATTATCGCGAGATTTTCATAAATCTCGCGATATTATCACATGATTTTCATAAATCTCGCGATATTTGTCACTATGCTACGAGGTAAGATTATCGGGTCAAGATGGGTGAAGATGTTCATGCTGCTTTCAGAATCCTTGGATCAGGCCCATTTTAATCTGGGGCATGCCTAGTTGTTTTTCCAAATTGTACAAGTGAAGCCAGTGGGAGCCATATATATGGATCCAGATTCAGTTCAGAATATATTCTGAATGGAACCAGGACTGAGCGGCTTCGGATTCTATAGAGTCCACCGAAAAACCTTATCAATCTCATTGCAGGAACACTTTCATCTACCGAACTTACACGGCGGACCTTCTTTATATTCATGGGTTCAGAACTTCAGACCTGGGTAGTGATCCGTCTCGTCAATAATTAGGGCTGCCAAGGGGTCGGTTCCGGGTTGGGTATCTTACAAATCCAGAAGCAGATTTGGGTAAGAGAAGGCCAGCCAAGGTAACAAAAATAAACAAATAAACAGGTCTAGACTGTTGAGAATATCTTTAGATCAGTTTTAGTTGCATGTTCGGGTCTGAGATGCTTACATTGGGTACCTGACCCGAACCTGCTATATGGGTTTTGTTTCATAAGAGCTAACAGCAGTGGAATGACACAAGCATCCGCTGTGTAGTCTGTCAGCAAAGGTAGGTAAGCAAAACATCTTATCATCTTTGATACCCAAATATATTATGCACACTAAATATACATTGTATATGACAAGTCAACCATAAAAGTAGAAGTAGTGGTTGATGATCCAACAACTCCAAAATGACATGGTTGACTTGCAATTTTGATTGTCCCAAGTTCGATTGCAAGAGGGTTACCTTGAGTTTGACTTCAAAAAGAAAGATCACATGTCGTGTTTGGAATCAAGGAATTCATTACAGTCAAAATCCAATTACAATAGGAACTAAGGTTCTCTTTAGGAGATAGTAGCATAGTGACAAACGTTTTTATCCACAATTTCTTGTTTTTCAAAAACTTGTGAGAAATTGAAAAAATTTCATAAATCTTGCATTTTTTTGGGCAAAATCTCGGCAATAAAAAAATAAATTAAAAAATATAAAATTTATTTTGTATAATAAAATATTAATAAAAAATATTTAAAATAAAAAATACATGTTTTTTTGTGATAAATAGCCGTTTAAAACATAAATATCTCATTTAAATCATGGTATTTATGTTTTTTTGATAAATCTCATGATATTTTGAAAATCTCGCAAGAAATTGCTGTTTTAAACTTTCAGGCAATAATTTCTCGCGATATTATCGCAAGATTTTGATAAATCTCGCGATATTTGTCACTATGGATAGTAGCTGGGATGGGAATTGAGAAATGACTGTTCGGGGAAATGACGTTATGAGACTAGTTTATGGAAATGACAAGGGAGGTGGGACAGGGTCTAATTTGTATTCGCACTGGAAACTAGAATTTGATAGGTTTTATTTCTCCAAATCCATAAACTCTTTTCGACTCTCTGCTCTAAATCGTAGCCTAAATTCTCGCTTGTCTGGAAGCTGAACAAAGCAATATATTGAAAATGGACTCCAATTCCACCACTAAATTTCTTGATTCCAAGAAAATGGACTTCAATTCCACTAAATTTCTAAAATGAAAACTTAAAAGGTCAAGTCACGAGTTCATAAGTCACATAATCATTTTTCTTGGTTTCATATATATATATATATATATATATATATATGATAAGAGTTTGCTACATTCTTTTTATGTACAAATAACTTAGCAAGCTTCATTACTTTTATTTTTCTTTTTCCTTTTTTTGTAAAACTGACCACATGAATGTGATTACACCTTTCTTATTGGGAATTGACTTTTCAATTGCCAAAATCTGACCTGTATACAGGTTTTCTGGGTGATGCAAAATTAATGGCTATAAAAGCACTGATTTTTCTCAACTCAAAATAACATATTTTTTCATCAAAAAAGCATAAACCAAGGGTTGATTCTCACTAAACTGACGATGTTGAACACATTTACAAGGTTAGATTGAGTCGAAACCATAGTGTAACTCGACCGGTTGACTGGCCCGGATTGCCCGGCATTGGGTCGAAAATGAGTATAAACTTGTTTTGAACAAAACCTGACCCATAGTTTAAAAACTCGTTGGGTCAACCCAATGATTGGGTTGACTGGCCCGGATTGCCCGGCATTGGGTCGAAAATGAGTATAAACTTGTTTTGAACAAAACCTGACCCATAGTTTAAAAACTCGTTGGGTCAACCCAATGATTGGGTTGACTCGGCCCGTATTGCTCAGTCACTGGGTCAAAAATTTGTACAAACTTGTTTTGAATAAAACCTGGCTGAGTCAACGAGTTTACCCGACCGAGTCATAGATGAGTCGACCGAGTCATGGTGCGAGTCATTGGCAAGTCAAGCATATATATATATATATATATATATATATATATATATATATATATATATATATATATATATATATATATATTATGTATATTATATATAAAAATATGATTATACATATACTAATAAAATTATACATTAAATATATTATAAAAATATCATATAATGTATATTATATATAATATTTTGATAAAATATTATAATTTATACATAATATATATTTATATATTTTGTATAAAATATAAAGTTAGTATGACCTGATCGAGTCACCGAGTTGACCCGGCTAACCCATGAATCATTCAAAGACAAGCCGAGTGATGAGTCAACGAGATTTAAAACCATGGTCCAAACAACTTGTTTTTTATTTATAACCTAAAGAAACCGCACCCAGCATGAACAGACATACCTACGGTCATTATGCCAGCAGTATAAAACTCTGAGGCTAGGACCCATGCCCCTGAGACCTATGCTATGCATTGGCTTGCAGAGATGAGTGATGCCCATGAGAATCGTACCTTGACTGCCCATCTAGCAGCCAAGGCCCCACTACGCCAACCCCCCTTGGGGAGATTCTAAACAACTTAAATCGTGATATTCTAATTAGATTGTAAGTATAATCAATTGTGTGTGTATATATATATATATATATATATATATATATATATATGTTGATGTGACATTAAATTAGTTGTATTTAACATTAGATGAATTCAACCTTATATCCATATTTTTTAAAATGCATTTACTTTTTTAATCATTATACATGTACATTATACTAGTTGTATTCATGGTGACAAATATCGCGATATTTACAAAAATCTCATAAAAATTTGTGAGAAAAAACTGTAAAAGTTTTAAACGGCTAAATCTTACGAGATTTACAAAAAACTTGTGAGATTTTTATTTTTTGACAATTTCTTGCAAAAATATCATGAGATTTAGTAAATCTCACGATATTTTTTTCGTTATTTTTGTCGCACTTTTTTTTTCACGGTTCTTTCAAAATGCACAAAGCAAAACTTAATGTTAGAAACCCTAGTTACAAACTTACAAATACGATTTACGAACTCTGCAACCGGCGAGGGGTGACTACAACTGGCAACCGCCATAAACCGGTGCATCTCTCTCTTTCTCAACCGGTGACTGCAACAGGGAGTATCTTGTCCCCCATTATGCTTTGAAAAACCATAGAAGACCACCCTCCTAATATTAAGATTCAAACACATTCCCACAAGCACATCATACTCAATATCCTGATCATTGAACAGATTGGCCTGGAGCCTCCTTGTCTCTGGTGGCAGAGCCCCATAGATAACACAGCATCGATGACTCGTGAACTTCTCAATCGCCAATTTCACCTCAAATATCTCTCTCCTGGAGAATGCTACCACAAAAATCCTTAGATCGTACATTCTGGAGATCCCTTGAAGGATCTTTGCCTCCACCACCAAAGACTTAAACCGGTCATAATGGTGCTCAATCAATTCATTGGAACAAATCTTCCTTACAATCTTCCAGAATGCTAAGTTCCCCACACACGTGAATCTCATTTGATTTTGGGTTTTCGGCAACGCATTTAGCAAATTTTCGGTAGTTAGTGCATGCAAAATGTTCTGTTTTGATGCATTCTGCCAAATATTTAATTTGTTTTGATGTGTTTTAATGGTGGATTCAATAATATTTGATGTGTTTTGATGACAAGGAAATTAAGTGAATTTTCTTAAGCCCACTTTTCTCATTTTTCTGATGAATTGAGTAAATGGTAGAACTGTGTGCAATAGTCGGCCTGCTCATATTGAGTAAATGGTTGAACTAATTTTGAGGACTTTTAGTCTTGTAAATGACAGAAAAGAGAAACTTTTAATTTTCACCGTGGGACCAATGTAAACTGTGTACAATATTTCTCATTTTCAGGAGTTAAGCTCTTAATTTCTTGATTGACAGTTGCATGCTTATCATGTTTCCTAAAAAACGGACTGAAAAAACTCATAGTTGCATATAAACTCTACTTTGCCCTAAATGTCCCGGGCATATTAGTAATTTAGTACGTGGTGCTTTTATGAAACTGGTTTAAAAAATATTGAAACTAGTTTTATAAACCTAAATAAACTCTTAAGTTCACCATTGTAAGTGGATGTCTAGTAAATAAAACAAAATCTAATAAGAACTGGTTTTATTGTCTCTTTAACAAATTGATTGATGGAAATTTCAAGTATAGGAAAGGAAAAAAATTAGTCCTGAAACAAAGCCTGCCCCATTGTCTTTTTGTATAAACTTAAATAGTTATGATGTTTGTTTTCTCATGAACTCTAATCATTTTTTTTAAACTTAATACTTAATAATAATGATTTAGTTGATGCTTGATTGAATTGGAGTACATTTGATGCACATGCTTGATACTTATTTGATGTTTAATATTTCTTAGATATGGTTAGTGGGATTGAAAATAGCTTTTATAATTTTTTTCATGTAAAATTAAATTAGTTTATTTTATTTATTTGTTTTATTTTTTAGATTTTTTGAAAATTCATTTGATTTTTTTAACTTTTTCTTGAGATTTTGCCAAAATTGTCAAGAAATTCACTGTAGAGAAATTGGCGTTTTTAAACTTTTGTTGCTATTTAACATTAGATAGATTCATCCTTATTTAAATTATTAAAATATCCTTAAAGAATTATATTTTTTAAAATGCACAGTTACTTTTTGAGGTTAAAAAGGTAACTTTGATAGATTCATATGTTACTTGTTGAGGTTAAAAAGGTAACTTTGATTGTTTGAGTTTTCATTTCCCTCGAAGTTCAAAAGACTTATAATGCTAAAATAAATAACAGTACATTTTTAAATTCTTTTAAAGATATTTTAAACATTTTAATAAACTTGAATTCATCTATTATTAAATGACAATGTTGTCAGTATCTGTATTGGTCTTGAATCATTGGGCTGCTTCAATAGTATCAACCAATACCGATACTCAGCTGAATCATTCTGTATCAGCCTAAAAGTAATAAAAAATATTATGTGCCATTCATTACGTGACTGTTAAAACCATTAAAATAATTTAAAAATAATATTTAAAATTTATTTTTATTTTTTTATTTTTTTATATTTATTAAAAATTGGGCAAATAGGCCCTGCAGTATATATATATATATATATATATATATATATATATATATATATATATATATATATATATATATATATATATATATGAGAGAGAGAGAGAGAAACACTATGCTAACGGGCAGGGCACTCATATTAAGCAATCTTTGGATTGCCCAATAGAATGGGAGATCTCTCATTCTTTGCCTCTACACTTATAATTCATCTTTCGGAGTCAATGACGAGTTTGATTACTGACAAGTTTAACTATGAACAATTTAAAAAACCTTCATTGCTTTGAAAATGAAAAATCAATTAAAAACATGATTTCTTTGCGTGATTAGAAAAAATGACATGTTGAATGTGGTATCTTCAGTAGGGGTGACAATTTCTGACATGACCCGCCAACTCGCTTCTTAGGCGGGTTCGGGTTTGGCTTAAACGGGTTCGTGTCATAAACGGGTCAACCCGCCTAACCCATTTATTAAACGGGTCGGGCTCGTGTTAGGGGTATGCCAACCCATTTTTTAAACGGGTCGGGTTCTTGTTAGGGGTATGCCAACCCACCAACCCGTTTACCCGAACCTGACCTGCCAACCCGTAAACTTTTAGCGGGTAAAAAATTTTAATGACTGTGGGGTCCACCGATCCCTTACCCCCCCCCCCCCCCCCCCCCCCCCCCCCAAAGTTTTGAATTCACGGTGTTTATGATTTAATGCAACAAGTTAAAAATTTTAATGCTTGGGGGGTCCACCAATCACCTCCCATAAAAAAATGGGACAAGTTAATTCAGCCACTTTATTTGGCTGTCAAGATTCCTGTGTGGTCCAAAATTGATAGGGTTAAACCGTTAAAGGCCGTCAAAACCCTGAACCCGACCCGCCAACCTGTTTACCCGACCCATTTATAAACGGGTTACCCGTTTAATAAATGGGTCAAGTTCGTGTTTGCCAAAACAGGTCGGGTTCGTGTTGAGGTATGCTGACCCGCCGACACTACCCGCCAACCTGACCCGATTGCCACCCCCAATCTTCAGTCATCACGTTGAAACACATTAAATTTTGTGTTATTACTCAATTTTTCCTAATTTCCTCTTTTTTGCCACTGTTAAGTACCAAACAGAAAACAAAACCTTGAATACTTGTCTACAATACTTTGAGCGTAGAGCTTGCATTAAGATTGTGCTTGAGCTCATGGAATTGGGTAGCTTCGGGATCCGGTTCAAAAAATAAGAGTGGCAAAACACAACTTGAAAAAAAAAATTCAGCTATAATCGAGGTATAACACTACTGATGAAAACTATTATATAATACCTTTGGTATGGCGTTTGTAAAACCTTATTATGCTATCCAAACAACCCGTAAAAGATAGTCTGAAGAGTTTGTTTTTTACAATAAATGGGGAATATCAACCATTTTCTGCACATTCCAGCACCAAAATCATGTCACATTTTGAATATAACAATAAATCAGAAAACACTGGCCAAATGATTGATAGCTAAGACCATTTCTTTCACCATTTCAATGGCTGCAGCAATAGAATCCCGTGAAGTTGCTACTTTGGATCAAGCAGATACAAAACAGAGTGAAGCCCCAGAGAATTCAGCACTAAACAGCAACCCAAAAACTGGGAGATGCATATGATCATGATGACCTGATGGCTCAAGATGTGACTGCCACTATCACGAAGGATGAGACATTTGTTCTTTCGGCAATGAGAATGATGTATACAATAATTGCTTGTTGCATACAGGAATGAAAATGAGGAGAATAAGGGTATCCATGAATCAGGGTGATTATGCTGATAGATAATGATGACCATGATGGCGCCAAGAATCAATTGAGCATGTCCAGAATCAGGGCAATAATGGCGCACGACGTTGGGGTATAAGGCAAATGCTATGCTAACAATGTGCAACAAACATTCTAAAAATAATAGCAAACGATGAGGAATCAATGATCATACAAGCGAAAAAAAAAATTTAAAAGGGTTGACAACTTGTAACTATCCAAAAGTTACAATGGTTGACAACCTGTAACTATCAATTCGCACCTCCTAATTTGCTAGTGCATACACCAATTTTGTATGGGATAAAATATTTGGACACAATTATCGAAAATACTTCAAGGTTAAATTCAGATTGAGAATAGCCTGACAAAATAGAGCACAGCACAGAACATATTGAGAATAGCCCAATGAACATATCAACTTATTTGCTCTTTAGCTTTTAAAATAGCAAGCACTCAACAAACAGAATGATTCCTATCACCGCAATTGAAATCTCAGTGCTAACTGCTACTTGATCGCTATACAGCTAACTGCTATTCTATTTCCATCTTTCCACTGCAACAGCAGCAATGGCCTGAATACCCCACCAAGTCATTCTTTTCATGGGCACATAGAATGCCGTAGAGTCAGTTTTGTAGAAAATGCCGAACTATGGTCATTCAGTATGTGGTTATGGCTAGAGAAGCATGAGAGAGAGAGAGAGGATAACATTGATTTGATTGGTGATATTTACATATGGCGCAGAAAAATATGAAAAGGAAGACTAAAGTGGGTTTTTTTTCTTTTCCATGATATGAACATTTTAATACATATACCTACATAAATTGACCACTAGTCCTAAAATTTGTTGAAGAAATCATACAACCTTCTCAGCAAACTTTATCCCTTTGAATATTCGGCTACCTGCCAAAAAATCACAAAAAGAGACGGATCAATCCATGCATGAGAGAAAGAGATCCAAGATGTATGGAACATGAATGCAAGGAATTGTACTACCATTATGCTCATGCTCAGAGTGGGAAATGGAAGAAAATATTTTGACAGAAAATTGCTAACTGATAAATCCCTAATTATGAAGATAAATCGCTCATTTATTGAAGCAACAAAACTGTAACTGGGACACACCATTTCAGTCGGCGTACCCATGTTGACGGGGGCGGGTACCGGACACAGTGCGGGTACACCGCAGGTTGGGTCCAACGCAGATCCGAACCTCCTTTGGTCAAACCAAAGGAACAAGAAAATGCTGATAACAAAATCTATGGTGGCATCGACTATTTCAAATCATCACTGACAATGATTGGGTTTTCTATTGTTATGATGATGTTGGAAAAGCCCAAGCTATCAAGAGATGCATTGTTGATGACGTGGTGGGACAAAGTCATTTATTTTCTTGAGTTCTCATGTGCACAAAATTTTGATAGCACGATGGGACAAGAGCAACACCCCCTATAGTGCAGGGCTCATTCATTGAATCCAAAGTACTATGAAAAAAAATGGCTAAGTGAAAGTGTTGGTTGAGTGCCACCACATGAGGATTCAAAGTTAGCAAGAAATAGGGTTTTATGTTTTAATAGGATTTTTTGAGATGTAGAACAAAATATGAAATTATATAGTGTGTTTTCAAAGTTTTATATGACACTATTTTATGGTTTAGAGGGGTTGTATCTTGTTTTCAAGCTACTAGCATAGCCTACATCTTATTGTTGTGAAAGAAATTGGAACGCATATGCACAAATTCACAATTAGAAGAAACAAACTTACTAGCATTTGGTGTTCGTGCATCTAACCTCCAATTGCTTTCACGAAGCAAAGAAGAATATAGGTAGCCAAAAAATTTGTGCATACTTCTTTATAGTTTGTATATCAAATTTTATGCTACTATTGCATATCTAATACATAATGATTTGATTTCTTTGCGAGCAAGAGAGCACTAAGTTTTAGATAAATATAATTAAAAGCATCCAGTATAATAACACTGGTCAAAAATATTAATGAGTGATACAACATACTCACAGAACCAGAAATCAAACAACCATCAGTTAAATCCAAACTAATAAGCCGACAATCAAAACTAACAAAAACTGAAGTGCACACAACTCACCCCAACAAACATCTTTGGTTCAACAAACGCAACATGGATCCAGAGGCCAATCAACTATCAATCAAACCTAAGACTAGTGACAACTGTTAGTTTTGCAACCTCCAGTCCGTCCCACGTTGGAGCTGCAAAACAGAGAGAGGTAAAGGGAGAGAGAGGTTTGGGAAAAACCGATACCCTGTTGTACATGGGTCGGCTGCAGTGTATTACTTTATATTAACATGAGATTACAAACAAAATTAGGATACTAGAATACCCTTTTTACAATAATCAATATTACACAATGCCATTAATGAGGAATTGGGTGTCACGGGTCTGGATCTTCAGATCCATGACCCGTAACCAGACTTATTTTCACCCTCCCTCAAATTGTGCATGATCTTGAATCATGAACAACTTGCCTTTTAACGTCCAAAATCTGTCTTTAGTCAATCCTTTTGTAAATATATCCGCCACTTGATCTGTAGTTCTAACAAATTCAGGCTCAATCTCTTTCTCTTCTACCTTTTGTCTCACAAAATGCTGGTCTATTTCAATATGCTTGGCACGACTGTGATGAATTGGATTAAAAGACATACTAATGGCACTCTGGTTGTCACATAAAAGAAGTGAACGAGATATCGATTCTCCTACTTCTGTCAGTAGATGTCTAACCCAAGTAGCCTCAGCAGTGGCGGCTGCCATTGACCTGTATTCAGCCTCTGTACTGGATCTGGCAACAGCCTTTTGTTTCTTACTACTCCAAGAAACCAAATTCATCCCAATAAATACACAATAGCCGGATACTGATCTGCGTTCATCTGGATCTCCCGCCCAGTCCGCATCAGAATAAATAGTGATCTCATGTGCACTTTGCCCATTTGTATTTCGTTTATATATGAGACCATCCCCAACCGTTCCCTTGAGATATCGTAGTATCCATTTAACTGCTTCCATATGCCCTTCACATGGGGCATGCATAAACTGAGAAACTTGATTCACCGAGTATACTATATCAGGGCGAGTAAAAGTGAGGTATTGTAACATACCCACTATGTTACGGTACTGTGTGGGATTATCAAATGGATCTCCATCTTGAGAGCTAAGCCTTTGATGAAGAACGCTAGGAGTGCTTAAGGGCTTGCAGTCTTTCATACCCGCTTTATTGAGAACATCAATAGTATACTTATGTTGAGTGAGAGTCATTTCTTCAGAGGAACTGTCAACTTCAACTCCAAGAAAGTACCGTAGTTTGCCAAGGTCCTTCATTTTGAACCTCTGATTCAAGAGATGTTTGACTTCTTCAATGTGATCATTGGAACTGCCAGTAATGATGATATCATCCACATATATCAACAACAGAGTAGTTGTGTCTTGGTCCTTAAATATAAATAAGGAGTGGTCAAGAAGAGATTTCTTAAAACCATATTTTTGTATTTCAAGAGAAAAGCTATCAAACCAAGATCGAGATGCCTGCTTCAATCCATATATCGCCCTTTTTAGTCTGCAGACATATTTTGTAGGATTACCTTCTGCGTAACCCGTGGGTTGTTCCATGTAAACTTCCTCTCTCAAATCTCCATGAAGAAAGGCATTCTTCACATCAAGTTGGCTAATGGTCCATTGGTGTTCAATGGCTAAAGAAAGTATGACTCGGATTGTCCCCATCCTCACCACTGAACTAAAGGTTTCATCATAGTCCTGTCCTTGCTCCTGTGTAAAACCTTTGGCCACAAGTCTCGCCTTGTATCGCTCTATAGTCCCATCTGGTTTGTACTTTATTTTGTACACCCATTTCGAACCAACAACATTTTTGTCAGGTGGTCTTGATACGACATCCCACGTACCGCATTCATGTAGAGCTTCCATCTCCTCATTCATAGCTTCAATCCATCTTCTGGAATTTGATGCTTGAGAGAACGTTGTGGGTTCATCTTCTTTATTCAAGGCTGTTAGAAAGAGTTGAAAATCTAATGAGAATTTTTCATAACTGACCCACCTTTCAATTGGATGGCGAGGACGTGTGGATCTTCTAGTATCAACAATGTTGGATGTTGAGGATGTGTCCATGTCTGAATCAACTATAGTGGGTGACTCTCTTTCTCGTCGAGTATATACAAAACCTCTATATCTTCCTGGATTCAAGGTTGAGTCTGTATTTTCATGATCAATCATCCCATCAGTAGACACAGGTATCTTATCCTTTTGAGTGCAATTTGAGCAAGCATCACTAGCTCCTGTGAGAAGTTTATAGTTCAACCAAGGATAGTAAGTCTGAACTTCATGTTTTGATTCTGAAGAACTATTTACATTGACAATCAAAATTCAATTCATCAAAGATGACATTTCTTGATATTTTGATGCGCTTGCTCACCGGATCGTAGCATCTGTACCCTTTATAGTCATCGGCATAACCCACAAACCTGCACTTCAAAGCCTTGTCCTGAAACTTATGTCTCTTTGAACTGTCAACATGAACATAGCATAAACAGCCAAACACATGCAAATCATAGTAGTTGGGGTGAATACCAAAAAGAGACAAGGAGACTTGTTTTCCAAAATAGTCATGGGCAATCGATTTATCACATGAACTGCAGAATGAAAAGCCTCTGTCCATAAAGTGATCGGAAGATTACTATCATGCATCATGCTCATCGCACTCTCAACAATATGGCGATGCTTTCTTTCAGCAATCCCATTCTGCTGAGGTGTGTGCGGGCAAGACACCTTTTTCCTTATCCCATTACTTTGAAGAAAGTTAGTAAAGTCAATGGAAGAGAATTCACCTCCTCCGTCACATTGGAAACTTAGGATGTTTTCAGAAAATTGGTTTCTGACAAAGGAATGGAAGTTACGGAACAACTTGAAAGTCTCAGATTTATGTTTCATGAAAAATATCCAGGAATAGCGAGAATAACTGTCAACAAATAAAAGATAGTATCTAGTTCCAGACATAGAAGCAACTGGAGCAGGCCCCCAAACATCAGAACAAATAGTCTCAAAAGGTCTTGAAGCTCTTTTATTGATAGAATGAAATGGTAAAACATGACTCTTACATAATAGACAACTAGAACATTTGTTGTCATTTACATTTATTCCTAAACTTGACTTGGGAATGAGGTTACTTGAAACAAGCTTCTCAATGAAATTATTACTGCAGTGACCTAGACGACCATGCCAAAGGTTTGGCTTATTGATTTCAGAGACACTAAAAACGCAGGTAGGATTTTCAGAAGAAGACAATGATGATTGGAGCTTCAAGTTTGGGTCTGCAGAGCGAATATGTGCTGAAGGATCTTCTTGAAAAACATACATATTGCCTTGTCGTTTCCCTCTAGCGAACGTCTCCTTCGTGCAGAGATCCTTAACAAGAACAAAAGAGGGAGTAAATTCAACTGAGGCTTTGATATCATCAACAAGTTTAGAAACTGAAACAATGTTTTTCTTGATATTAGGAGCATAAAGAACATTTGAAAGATTGATGGAAGATTCAGGTAAGGGTATGATGGAGTTTCCAATATGTGAAACAGAGTGGTGTGATCCATCTCCAGTAACTATACTACTTCTACCAATGTAAGGAACAAGTTTTAGGAGCTTACCTGCATCTCCAGTAACATGAGTCGCTGCGCCAGAATCTACGTACCAAGTGCCTTGTTCATTCTGTTTCAGATTCAATTCTGCTAAGGCTGACAATAACAACTCCTTTACTTCTCTGTTGGTCCTTGTATTGTCTGTGCCTCTTTTTGCTTCAGTTTGTGTTGATTTTCCTTTATTTAGGGGATTGAACCAGCAGTTAGCTTTGATATGCCCCCTTTTATTACACAGAAAGCAAGTAGGAATTGGCCTTTGTCTTTGTGGGTTGGTATATGAGTTGAAGGTAGGCAATAATCCACGACCTCCATGACCACTTCTACCTTTTGTTCCTTTTCCCTTGATATCATAGTTTCCTCGTCCTCGTGCATAAGTAACCCCTGTAGCAAGAACTTCTTGTGCCCCAGTATGCATAGATGATTCTTCAGAAAATCCCTTTAGATTCATCTCATATTGTAACAATTTTGCATGCAGATCTTCAAAATTGGGCAGCTCAGGTAAACATAACAGAGAAGTGACAATCATATGATAGTCGTGTCCCAATCCACTGAGGGTTTGTTGTACCAAATCTTTGTCAGAAGCTGTACTTCCAACAACTGCTAACTGATCTGTGATGACCTTCATTTTGTTCAAATATTCCATGATGGTCATGGACTCCTTTCTTAACATTTGAAATTCTCTTTTAAGAAACATAATCCTGGCCTGAGAAACCTGTGAGTATGTCTGAACAAGTCTGTTCCAAAGTTGCATGGCAGTGCAGTCATCTGGAATGGCTACAAGAACCTCTTGTGAGAGTGTTGATGTAATATAAGCAACAAGCGCTTGGTCTCTTTTCATCCAAGCCACAAATTCAGGATTTCTAACATATACGGTAGTAGATTCCCCTTTGCTGTCCCTTTCTTCTTGTGATATGAACTCAGGAGGAACTGGAATGGATCCATCCAGATGTCCAGAAAGATCTTGACTCCTAATAAAAGGTATGATTTGCCTCTTCCAAGTCAAGAAATTTCCATTATTTAATTTTTCAGACACAAGTTGGCTGAGGAAACTTGAAGAAAGAACTGACTGGTTAGGAAGAGAATTCATGTTTCACAGAATGAAGAATGTATTCAGCACAATCTACTTACACCTGCAGTTCTGTAATTTTTCCTTTTTTTTTTTTGCATGAACTAATTCAGATTGCTGATACGGAACAGAAATTTAAAGACAATCAGATTTCTGATTTGTATATGAAATGGAATGTCGGATATGAAAATCCAAAAAAAAATGTGCATATGTATTCCTAATGTCAGCTTGTTAATGGCTGAATGAGGGAATCTGGGCTGAAGCACTCAAGAGATAAAAACAAACAGTGGCGAAACCAAGGTTCGACCACCACCAACGTAGGAGAAAAAGAAACTGTAGAAAGAAAAATTGAGAAAAGAAGAGGATGAATCCAAAGTTGGCTGGATGAGAAAAGAGGGGGAGTCGTGATTCCCAGAAACCGAAAAGAAAATCTCAGTTGTCTGGATCAGTCGAGAACCCAAGAAGAGACGAGAAACAGGCTGAGACTGACTGGGTCAGTCGTGATTCCAGAAAAGAATAGGGAATAGGTGTAGGATCTGCTGAGACTGATTGGGTCAGTCGTGAATCCAAAAAGAAAGGAAAACAGGAACAGCCGTACCTTTTTTTTTTATTTTCAGACTTTGGAAGAGGAAATAGAGGAGAAGAGGATCTTCAGACGTGTCTTTTTGAATCGATCCCAGTTTCAGCTGAAGCGTGGCTCTGATACCATGTTAGTTTTGCAACCTCCAGTCTGTCCCACGTTGGAGCTGCAAAACAGAGAGAGGTAAAGGAAGGGAGAGAGAGGTTTGGGAAAAACCGATACCCTGCTGTACATGGGTCGGTTGCAGTGTATTACTTTATATTAACATGAGATTACAAACAAAATTAGGCTACTAGAATACCCTTTTTACAATAATCAATATTACACAATGCCATTAATGAGGAATTGGGTGTCACGGGTCTGGATCTTCAGATCCATGACCCGTAACCAGACTTCTTTTCAACAACATGTCACTCATAATCCTTGGGAATCTAAACTGATAAGATGACATAAGGTGTACACATAACTCACCTCAACGGCTAACCCTAACCCGATAACAAGGCCAAAAAAGATTATGCATCAAACAAAATTCTATGATGGTCAAAGCAAAAAGCCATAGAAAGACAATAACGAACTCACGAAAAGATCAATTTCAAATAAGGTGAGTTCAAATACATAAATTGATTTAAAAGTCACAATTTCAAATCAAGTTCAATATAAATTTAGAAATAAGTGCAATCATATGAAACACATGATGCCTCATGACAATTTTACAAACTTAAACAAGCAAATAAGAGACAAGGATCATGCCCAATATAAGCAATCTACATAAAGGACATGGAATTATGAAGTTTGAGTATCCTTCAAAAGATAATGGAATCATAAATCCACCAATCAAGGAACACGTGCGCTATGGCACATTACATATAAAAGATCTAATAAATCTCAATAAAGAGACAAGAATATATGATCTTATTAAAGAATAGCTTCTAAGAAGTTAAATCTAAATGATAAGTCTACTAATAAGACAATTGAAGAAAAACAAGTAGAGATTCACAAAGAGCTATATAGAAATTCAATAATATACATAATTATCTCTAACCATGAACCCACATATGTATACAAGAAATTTTAACATATATAAAATCTCTAAGAAGCATGTTATAAAATATCAATGCACAAGAAAAAAAGCACTAAGGCTTACAAGAGTGCACAAGTACACAAATCAATAAGCCACCAATCAGCAAAAGCACATAAAGCCACTAAGGGCTAAACGACAAGCATACAAGTCTTAAAAAAATATAAGTTTTAAAAGTGCTCATGAAGAAGCATAAACACAAGAATCCACTAAGAGAAAAATATAACACATAATAGAGAAACATGCTTAATATTATTAAAATATGCATTTGAGTACATGATGACAAGCCATGCTTATGCCATTCAATCATAGTAACTTGTGGCATATACCTAAAGAACTCCTGAAAATAATCTAGATAAGATATTTTTAAAATAGAGCAATATCACTCAAACATACATGGAATAACACATTCACAGGATGATAGAAGGACCCTACGAGAGCATAAAAAACATCTATGTTATAACCAATCAGTATGGAAAAAAATTCTATGATTCACAATCTTAATCATGGAGTTCATGAAATATATCTTTAAAATTCATGCTTGGTACACATACGTTAAGACATTCAAGAAAAAAATACAACATGAAATTTAATATTTTGCAAAACATGAAACACATATAAGACTTTAAGAAACCAAATATTTTTGCAAAATATAATTTTTCAACATACATATCCATAATCTAAAACATATATTTTATATATCAAAATCCAATCATTTTTATATATTCCAATTTTTTTTTTATAAAACACCTACCATACATATTAAAATAGAAAAGCCAGAGACACATACCGGAATGTAAAATCCTTGAATCCATAACATTCATTAACACATATTTTTCAAGACCATGATGCCTTGCTCCTAAGTCACACGGACTCGGCTAGGGAGGCACCGCACCCAAGTCAACACGCCCCGACACGGGTGCGGCTTAGGACACGGCCCGGACTCGGTCAACGACGAGTCGGACTCGGTCAACGACGAGTCAGACTCGGTCAACGACGAGTCGGACTCGGTCAACGACGAGTCGGACTCGGTCAACGACGAGTCGGACTCGGTCAACGACGAGGCGGACTCGGTCAACGAATCGAGGCTGAGTCCGTCCTCGTTTTGGACTCGATCAACGTTGACCGAGTCCAAAAATATCTATTTTTAGGGCAAAAAAATGATATTTTTATATATTTTTTAAAAAGTATATATATATATAGCATGAGTCTCAAACATAAGCCCCCCCAAAAAAATTTTGGGACCCACACCGAGAGGAGCCCCCGGACCCCCTTTCTGCAAGGGCAAAAGTACAATTTGCAAAGTTTGTAAAAACACTCATGCTGGTGCCAAACTTTTCCACACCCAGTTCAGATTTTCTGACTGGGGCATTTTTCAAAATTTGGAGTGTTTTCTTTGCCACTAAGCTCGACTTTCAACCGGCTTAGTAGCAAAGAGGGGCATCTGTGAACACCCCAAATTTTTCAAAAAGTTCAAAAAAATCCCTTTTTGCCCCTAGAGGACAATATCCACATATATGCACACACTAGATATATTATTATTATTATTATTATTATTATTATTATTATATTTTTTAAATATATATACATATATATAGTCGTGTCCCCGTGTCCAAAATTTTTGAAATTGCACCGCACCCACACCTATGTGACATAGCTTTGCTCTGATACTATATCACGAGATGGCATGGATCCCGATGCACTCCAAAATGAACACTAAGAACAGAAATATAATATATTTGAATATGAGCTCGCAATAAGGAATAAAAAGAAACACAAGTATTATGAATTAATAATTTCATTAAGAATAAAATTCAAAAATACAAAGAAGAAATCCAAAATACAAAGAACTTAACTACAAAACACTCACAGAGAAAACCTAAATTTACCCATCACTCTCACACCCACAATAGGCACACACACCCACATTTATAGAGAAAAAAGAGAGGAAGAGAGAGACTAAAGAGAGGAGAGAGAAGTCATTTCTAGCCATTGGACTAGGTCCAACGACTAAGATTGACTAGTTGTTGGACTAAGCCCAACGACTAGTCAAGTCAACCTTGGTTGACTTAGATATACTTAGATATATACATGTATACATATATATAATGTATATACATGTATATGTAGATGTATACATATATGTATATACATAATATATCATTATATATAACAAGAATATTATATATATATGTATATATATATGTATATACCCACATATGTATATATATATATATAAGAATATGTACAAAGACAACACTATTCTTAACATTACTATTATCTGAAATTGTTATCAGCTTGTTATAACTTGTTTCTTCAATTGTTGATTTGTTGTAGCTTGTTGCCTCTCAATTCTTATTTGAATTTTGATTCTTTGAATAAAAGTTGTTAGCTTGTCACTAGTTTAGTTGGTTGTTAAATGTTAAATTAATTTATGAATTTGATTATCTAAATTTATTTTGTATTTATGTGATATTTAATATATATATATATATCCATATCACTGTACCCACATGTTTTGGAATTGTCGTGTCGTACCCTCCGTACCCATACCTGCACCTTGGTTGTTAAATGTTAAATTAATTTATGAATTTGATTATTTAAATTTATTTTGTATTTATGTGATATTTAATATATATATCACTGTACCCACATGTTTTGGAATTGTCGTGTCGTACCCTCCGTACCTGCACCTGCACCCGTACCCAGGTGACAGAACAAAACCAAATAGTGCCATGTTGTGAAGTCCATTTTCTAGCAGCGAGTGAGGCAGATCCTGAGAAGTCTAATCAAGTTGATTTTGAGTTTGTTATTTGAGCATGAGGTGAGCCCAGGTCTTTGTTAAGCTTAGCACAAGAAAACTGATGCTCAGGCGATCTATAACCTCCCTCATGCAACTAGAGATCTAAAGAGATCCAAATGAGTAGAGACCAGATAATAACCCTTCAATGCATATTAAAGATCCAAAATAGTTCAAATGGATCATGTCTAAATAAGGACATTTTTAGTGCAAATCCAAGATACAAAGAGCTTGGATATGAATAAAGACTTTTTATTGCAGATTCAAGATCTAAATAGAATGAGCTGGATTCAGATAAACACCTTTCAATGCAAATCCAAGGTCTAAATAATTTATATCCAAAGGCAAACAATTCACACAGAGGGTCCAAAAATATAAAACAAAACAAACAATCCGAAAAGGATGTAGTTGAAATAAATAAGCTGTCAATGCCCCCACATGAAAAGAGATAAGAATAAAAACAAAAAAAGGAGACAGAGATGCTGACATGAGCAAGGAGACAAGTTACAACCTATGTCACATAGACACGGCTGTTTGGCAGCCGAAACTGTGTGGACATGGCTATATATGGATCCTAATATAATGGATACATATATAATCCAGAACCAGACCCAAACTCTCTTTCTCTCTTTATATTTATATATATATATATATAGAGAGAGAGAGGTGTCCCCGAATCCGCACGCATACCCGTACTTATGTGAGGTTACGACTGTGACCAGATCCATACCAGATATGAGACAGAATGGATGAAAAAGAAGATAAAGAATAGATGAACAAAAAAGAATATAGAGAAGAAGAGAGGAAAAATGAGAGGAAAGAAATAAGGATTTTAAATTAGATCTATGGATTACCAGATCTAGTACAGAAAGAATGAAGAAAAAGAAAAATGGAGGAAAGAAGGAAAAGAAAAAAAAGGAATAAGTTAATGGAGGGGAAGAAATAAAGTCTGAATCAGATTTGTGAAAAAAGAAAAATCAGTTTAAGATCTATTGGAAAAACAGAATGGTTCCAAGCAATAAACAGGAAGAAAAAGAAGAGATAAGAAGAGGAGATTTAGTGAAACTTACAGTTTAAGGGTGTAAGGAGATGCAGCTGGCCTCCTAGAACTCGTGAAATTTGCAGCAGGTTTTTAAGGATTTACAAGCATGAGGAAGAAGCGTAGAAAAGAAGGATGGGGAAGAGAGAGAGAGGAGAGGAAAGGGAGAAGGAAATTTAAGGAAATGATTTTGAAATACCTCCAGAGAGGTTTTCTCGCCTAGGGGTTGTTCGCCTAGGCATCGAGGTAATTAAATTTATTTTTTGACACGGAAAAAGAAGGAAATTTCAATAGAGAAAAAAGAAGGAAAAAGAGGGGAAAAAGGAGGAAGAGGAGAAAAAAGATAAGGGGGAGTGGCAAAAGGAGGAGGAAGAAGAAAAGGAGAAGTTAAAAAAAATAAGGTAAAAAAGAAAAAAGAGAGAAAGAACAAAAAAAGGAGAGAAAAAAAAGGTTTGGGGCAGGAGGAAGAACAAAAGAAAAAAAAAAACAAAAAGATAATGGCAACCATGTTTCCACGGCCTAGGTGGGAACAACCTAAGGGCCGCCTAGGCGGGCAAACAAGGCCTTACTGCCTAGACCCATAAGCCTAGGTAGTAGCCCTGTGCCCAGCCTGCCTAGGCACCGCTTTTGACAAATAAGGAAATGATTTCAATTTTGGACCTTGAACATATTAATATAATAGTTGTGAATCTCTTTAGAAAGAATATCTTTTGTCTCCATCCACGTTTGGGTCCAGGTTTGGTTTCTATATTCAATCATCCAGTCCCCGACACCAATCTGACCCATTAATAAGCCAACCCGGGTTTGGGATTTTGAAAAATCTATTTAGTCAGACATGGTTCTTTTTATGCTTGATCCAACAACTACCCGAACCTAAACTCGGTTATTAATTATAGGGGCAGAGATCCAGGTTGACCCTAACCTGACCCCGATCCAACCAGTCGACAGCACTAACGGGAAGAAAATCATGGCAGAGGACCTTGCCACAATAGCAGTCAAGAGTTCCAAAATTCGTACTTAACCTTTTTCCTTGTAAAGAAACAGCTTTTTGTTTCAATATGTTCTGAGTTTAGAATCTCACAATCAGTGCCCAACAAGAATTTGTAGGATTAAGATATTTGTTCAACCTTAAGGCCATAAAAAGCAGGTTCTCTTTGTGTTATATAGAGTTTAAAAAATCTAGCAATCCCATTAGTAGTATGCATGTCTTTAAGTTCCATAAGTGTTATACAAGGGGGAGTTCTAATCGCCCGGACACCATGTCTGCAGGACGCCCACCGCATGGGGCCCACGTGCGCCCATGCAAATGCAGGATGCCCCGGACGATGCATCCTGCAGATGTTGTTTTGGCGTCTCACAGCATCCCACCCCTCCCACATAGCAGAGTGGAACGAACGCTGATGGACACAAAAGAAACGTGTTGGGGTATACCCCGACACCATTATCATAACCATCCCACTTCCCCCTGACTACTTCCTCTCTTCTCCATCAGCTCCCTCTCTCACCCCACTGCTTCCGCCGGCGTCCTCTGCTCCTGACATCCTCCTACCCGGCGTCTGCTGACCAAAGTCTCTCTCTCTCTCTCTCTCTCTCTCTCTCTCTCTCTCTCTCTATATATATATATATATATATATATATATATATATATATATATATATATATAGAGAGAGAGAGAGAGAGAGAGAGAGAGAGATGTGTGTGTGTATTTTGCAACTAGGGTTAGGGTTTAAAATCTGTTTTTTTCAGCTATAGTTATACATAGATTTTAGAGGTTTTGCATTTGAATCACTATTTTTGCAATTTATTAAGTTAATGCACGTTAAATCCAATTTTTTCGGGTATGCATAGATTTTAGGGGTTCTATATTTTAATCTCTAATTTTGCAATTTATTTAGTAAATGATGCTAAATTCAAATTTTTTTTGTAAGCTTTAGATTTTAGGGATTTTGTACTTTTTAATCCCTATTTTTATAATTTATTGAGTGATTGATGCTAAATCCATTTTTTTTTAAATATACTTTAGATTTTAGGGGTTTTGTATTTTAATCCTTAATTTTGTAACTTATTGAGTGAATATAAGTTAAATCTATTTTTTTAGATATGTTTTTTATTTTAAGGATTTTGTATTTTAATGATTTAATCTCTATTTTTGTAATTTATTGAGTGAATGTATGGTAAATCCAATTTTTTTTAAGTATGCTTAGATTTTAGGGGTTTTGTATTTTAATCCCTATTTTTGCAATTTATCGAGTAGATGCTACATCCGATATTTTTTGTATGCTTTAGATTTTAGAGATTTTGTATTTTAATCCCTATTTTTGTAATTTATTGAGTGAATGAAGCTAAATCCTTTTTTTTGAGATATGCTTTAGATTTTATTGTTTTGTATTTTAATCCCTACTTTTGCAATTTATTGAGTGAATGTAAGTTAAATCAGAAATTTTGTTCGGGTATGCTTAAATTTTTAGGGGGTTTGTATTTTAGTCCCTAGTTTAACAATTTATTGAGTGTATTTTAATCCTATTTTTGCAATTTATAGATTGTTTGCTGATGATATTGTTTTGATTGATGAATCTAGAGTTGGGGTTAATGCTAAGTTAGAATTATGAAAACAGACATTAGAAGCAAGAGGTTTTAAGTTGAGTAAGAGTAAGACATAATATATGGAATGTCGGTTTAGTAAGCAACGAAGTAGTGATGAGAGTGTAGTGAAGCTTGGTGAGCAAGAAATACCAGTGGATGACTGTTTCAAATATTTGAGATCTATCATTCAAAAGTATGGAGAAATTGATGGAGATGTAAATCATAGGATAAAGGTTGGGTGGATGAAATGGAAAAGTGCGACTGGAGTGTTGTGCGGTCGTAGAATGCCATTGCGGTTGAAGGGAAAGTTTTATAGGACGACAATTAAGCCCGCTTTACTATATGGTACGGAATGTTGGGCTGCCAAGAGACATCATATTCAAAAAATGAGTGTAGCTGAGATGCGTATGCTTAGATGGATGTGTGGAAATACAATAAAAGATAAGATTCAAAACGAGGAGATACGTAAGAAGGTAGACGTTGCATCCATTGAAAATAAGATGAGAGAGAATCGTTTACGGTGGTTTGGACATATTCAGCGAAGGCCTAATGATGCTCCAGTTAGAAGGATGGAGAAATGGGAAAATACATTAGTTAAAAGAGGTCGGGGTAGGCCTAAGAAGACTTGGATGGAGATGATAGAAAAGGATATGAATGCTTTGAACCTCACCGAGGGCATGGCATTGGATAGAAATGATTGGAGGAGAAGGATTCATGTGGAAGACCCAGAATGATTTTTTTTTTTGTTCATATCGCCGACCCCAATTGTTTTGGGATGAAGGCGTAGTTGTTGTTGTTGTTGTTGTATAGAGTGAATACATGTTAAATCTAAATTTCTTTTTTATGCTTAGAATATGAATCTTTTTATCAAAATACACAAATTTTAAGCATTTGTGTTCAAGTTGTCCACGATGATGAATCAAACGCAGGACACATGGATAGTAGTGTTCTAACATGGTCGATGCAGACAAGGACACCATGTGACTGTCCTAAACAGGGTCAGGACAAGACTGGACAGAACATGGTGTCCTTGTCCAGCGTTGACCGTGAATCAAACACCCCCTAAAGCCATAAAAAAAAAAACATTGAGATCTCTTGTTAAGCTCAAAAAAGTTGTTCAATTGCTTAAATATTATCAGGATGCTGTTATGTCCAGAAAAATATAGAAGAGCATGCCAAATAAAAAATTGTTGTTATTGTCTTCTGAATTATTGTAATTGTTATTGTTATATGAGGAAAGAAAAGAAATGGCAAAACATAGTCTCTGAACTTAACTCGTTTAAGTCACAGTCCAGACAGAAGAAAACTGCATCATATTGATACAAGAAAAACAACATAATAAATTAAGAGGGCATGTTTGCAATGCCCTGTGATTCTTGGATCTTCTCAAGATCCTGTGATTGTAAATCACAATCACAACACTTTCTCAAGGTTAGTGAAACATAAGAAAAGTACTTGTGATTGTGATTGCCAACTGTGATTGTTCTTGCCTTGAATCTTGTGAAAGTTGGTCACAAGATTGACATTGTGGCCAGCAATCACAGCTTCTACTTTCTCAGCTGTGATTGCTCATCCCCACCTGTGACCAAAGAAAACATATCCTAAGAGGAAGAATTCACAGCCAGGGTAAATCAAACTCCCGATCAACTTGACAATTGTTGTAAAGCTGCAGAACCTTATCAAGCCGAACCCCATAAAGAACAAATTAAGACGGTTGAATATGCTGAAATTACAAATACAAACACAAGAAAATTCATAAATTTAGTACAAGTAATTTCCTAGGACTTTCTTGTCATGTAAAAAGAAAACAGGAAGGGAAAAAGGATTTACATTTTGTTATTTCTGTACACAATTATAAAAGTATTAAAGCATAATTTACCTTCAAAATGAATCCCTTCCAGAACTGTGATCACCATCACCGCCAAAGCCACCAAAACTACCAAAACGACTTGAACCAGACTCACCAAAACGACTTGAGCCAGATTCACTGAAGCCACCTGAATGGCTGGAACTAGATCTCCCAAAACGACCACCGAACCGGCTTGAGCCGGAGTCACCAAAATTGCCAGATTGACTGGACCTACGAAAACCACCAGAACGGCTTGAGCTTGAATCACCAAATCCTCCATATCGACCAGAGTCATGTCCACCATGGGAACCAGAATGGCCTGAATCAGAATCACCATATCCACCAAAGCGACCAGATGAACGACCAAATCCTCCAGAACGGCCAAACCCAGAACCACCATAGCTCCCTGAACGACCAAACCCTGAATTGTCATAACTACCAGAACGACCAAAGCCTGAACCACCTAGACGACCACCTCTTGAACCTCCAAAAGATGATCCATAGCGGCTGCCACCAAAGTCACCAAACATATCTTGACTCCCACCCTCCACAGCAATTCTAGGAAGCTGAATCAAAGGAGAAAGGAACCCATCAATTAATCAGTTGTCCTCTCCTCCTACATGCACCATCATAAACCCAAAGACAAAGAGCTAATGAAGAGAAGCAAAAAACACCATCAAGGTGAGACATATCTATAAGTCACTTGAATCAAACAAGCAGCAATAAATAGATTCCCCATGCAGAAAATGAGAGCATGAAACAAACGCATAAAGTCCCAGAACACTTATTTGAACTAAAATTTACAAAAATACACAAATATGATACTAGTGATGCAAACACAGTGCATACCTCCTTAAATTTGCCTCCTACATCTCTCTCGATAAGCCGAACAGCTCTAGTCTGCTGCTCTGAATAGATTAGAATGGCACGTCCTTTCTTACCGGCACGCCCTGTGCGGCCCGATCTATGAACAAAGAGCTCAGAGGTGCTTGGTAGCTCATAATGTATCACCTGGCAAACAGTAAAGTCCCAAATTACCAAAAAAAACATGTGGATGTACAGGCGGCACCTCATAAATTTGAAATGCCTTAAATACAAGATAAATATCAAAGGTGAAAAAGCATACATATGCAGAAAAACTTGAAATGGCACTGAACCAAAAAAGATCAACCTTTAGACCATGTACAAGACAAATATTAAATGTACAAAACCAAGTGCGTGCAGAGCAGTAAACTGATGAACATAAAGATGGAAACAAAGAGATGAGAACACACATTCTGATGTAGGACTGTGGTGTGTCACTGTGCCCATCTGTATGATGTACATTAAAGCAACCAGAACTGTAATTGGCTATTTTTCAGCTAGGATTTTTCTTAAAAGATTTTCAAAACTGTGGCTTTTCTCAGAAGTAAAAAAAAATCTTGGGAGCTTTGAAAAAAAAAAACTAAAAAAGTGATACCAGATTCTGAAAATTAAGATGATGACGTGTAGATGAAGAGAATTGAGAGAGAATGTGAGGGAGGATAGATGGATGTGGTTCGGCTTAAGAAAGAGAGGGAAGAATAGTTAGTGATGAGGGAGAAGTAGTTAGAGTGGAGGGAATCTCTAACTCATAAAAATATTCTAAGTGGAAGAGCAAATATCCAGCTAGGAAATCCCCTAACTAGAGCCCAAATTCTCACTGACTAGAGAGGCCAAGGAACTCATGAGAGTTCTAATTCACTGCCAAAAGATGATACAACGAACTAATAAGCCTCTATTTATAGGCTCTATGGGCTATACAAAATGTCAATCTTGCCCATGGATATAAGTTTGCATACCCATCCTCAATACAAAGACCCAAATCAAGTGACAAAAGTAGATTCAATATTAAGAACATAAACCGGACCTAAGGGAGTCTAACGTAGGTTTGTATTACCACCATTGAGACCCCACTGGCCTCTCCTGCCCTCAAACTCATAGTTGTCACGGCATGAGTATGGGATAGCATAGAGGATCTCAAGTTGTACAAGAGTCAAGGAAGCCAAAGTGGACCAAAAGAAGGTGAAGATAAAAAGGACCAGCCCAACACCACCTCCTACTACTACTATACTAGCCTTGAGTACAAGGCTATTGGAAGCATGGTGGATTGTATTTGTGACCTACCCCATGGAGGACGACTCTTGTGAAGGAGGAGTGTACTATGCTAGCTTGGTTCATCTAAGCTTAATGGGGGTTGACTAGGCCTTGCATTGGGATTGGGTCAAGTATTTGTATTGGGATTGCATCATATGCACATGGGCGACATTAGCCAAGTGAGGAAGAGCATAATTGTCATTTTAGGTGAACCATGGGGCCTATAAATACACCCATGCCCACTCATTTGTATCATCCATTATTAAATCCAAGAAGACTCTTGAGTCTCTTTGCCCTCTCTCTAGTTCCTAGAGATAGGATCTGCTCTAGTTAGGCAACTAGCTAGAGATTGGCTCATACACTAGCTAGTCACCCTAGTGTCTGGGATTTCCACCCTTCACCATCACTCTCCCACCTCTTCCTCTCCATTTTCCTTACCTAAGGATAGCCTTATATCAGAAATTCAACCAGTTAATAGCATTGCTTCACAACCCAACTACAAGGAATTGCCTCAACACAAGTACATGAGTACGTCCTGTAAAATTGTCTATGACAAGACAATACGCATACGAGCACAAATACTTTAGAAAAGATGTGCACGAATGCACTCTCACAACACTTGAACAAAGTACGCAAAAGCGTAAAAATAATAAACATGCACTATGGCATGTATTTTATAGAAAGAACAAAAAATGCTTGAGACTCTCAAGCTTGAAGATTACAAGGGGGAACACCCCTATTTATACAAGTGCCAAAAGGTGCACAAGGGGGGGCTCCCAAAGGAGTCGTTGGGAGCCTTAATAAAGAACAAAAAAGAAAATAAAAAAGAAAAAGTAAAAAAAAATTACAAAAAAATAAAAAAGGAAAAATTACAACATATTCCAAATGGAATATGCGCAAAACAGTGAAATTACAATAATACCCTTTTCGGGTAAAAATATATAAATATATATATTTATATATAGAGAGATATATGTACATATAATATATTATATGTAAATGTATCTCTATGTACATAAATATATATATATATATATTTATATTTACAACAATGATTTTTAGGAGACACATTTTAACACCCCCCCTAAAACTTACGGTGTGATAACCGCAAGTTTGTCAAGAAGGAAATGAAATCTAGGCGAACATAGAGCTTTTGTGAAGAAGTCGGCAAGTTGATACTCAGATGTCACATATGGTAGATCAATGACCTTCTTCAAGTATTCTTCTCTGACATAATGACAGTTCATCTCTATATGCTTTGTTCGCTCGTGAAAAGTGTGGTTCTTGGCAATGTAGATTGCACTTTTATTGTCACAGCATAGCTTTGTTGGTTCTTTGACAACCACTCTCATATCTTCCAAAAGACGTCGAATCCATACAATTTTCATGGTGGTAGATGTCATGGCTCGATATTCGGCTTCAGTGGATGACAAAGAGACCTTTTGTTGTTTTTTACATCGCCATGATATCAAAGATTCTCCTAAGCAAATACAAAAACCAGTGGTGGAGTGACGGTTACTAGGGTCACCTCCCCAATCTGAGTCAGTATAAGCAAGTAATTTCAATTCAGAAGATGAAGATAGAAATACTCCCTTATTCACAGTTCCCTTCAAATATCTGATGATGCGAAGCACAGCACTCATATGAACGATTGTAGGAGCATGCTGAAACTGACTGGCGATGTGTATAGCATGTGACAAATCAGGTCGGGTAATGCTAAGATACATTAAAGAACCTACCAACTGCCTGTAAGGAGTAGGATCGGTTAGAGGAACACCGTCGTCAATCTTCATTTTTGCTCCCACAACTTTAGGAGTTTCGCATACTTTGTCATCAGAAATTCCTGACCTGTCAATAATCTCACAAGCAAGTTTAGACTGAGATAGAAAATAACCATGTTGCGAATAGGCAACCTCAATTCCAAGAAAATATGTCAGAAAACCCAAATCTGACATTTCAAATTTTGAAGTCAAGACGGACTTAATACCCTTAACTCCTTGAACATCATCACTTGTTATTAGCATATCATCAACATAGAGTAACAAAATTACAATCCCTGCATTAGATTTTCTAGTAAACAAAGCAGTGTCAGTATAACATGAGGAAAAACCATTTTCCAGCATTACACTGGTAAACCTATCATATCAGGCTTTGGGGGTCTGCTTTAAACCATAGAGGGTCTTTCGAAGACGAAGAACTTTATCTTTAGGAATTATCATGCCTGGTGGAGCATCCATATACACTTCTTCGTTAAGATCACCATTTAAGAAGGCATTTTTAACATCCATTTGAAAAATGTTCCAATTTTTAATGGATGCAATAGTAATAAGACACCTAACTGTAACCATTCGGGCTACAGGGGCAAAGGTTTCTTCACAATCAATTTCATACTCTTGTCCATACCCTTTCACAACTAAACGAGCTTTATACCTTTCTAGAGAACCGTCGCTCTTAGTTTTAACTTTAAAGACCCATCGACAGCCTATAGTTTTCTTTCCTATAGGTAGAGTTTGGAAATCCCAAGTTTCTGCCCTTTTAAGGACATTAAGTTCACTTTGCATGGCTTCTTGCCATTCTATACATTTTTTAGCTTCTTCAAAATTTCTTGGTTCAAAATAAGAGTGAATGGCACTAAGGCAAGCCCTATATCGAGGTGAAAAAGAATCAAAAGAGACAAAACGAGTTGGAGGTCTCCTATTCCTTTCAGATCTTCTATGGTCGAGAATAGGAGTAAGCTCACTATATTAATCAATAACACTTCTAAAGGTGTCTTGGTTTCTACGAGAGTAGGTTATTGGCTCACTTGGAAATCTACTTTCTTGTTCATTGAGTGAGTTATGTTCACCAATATCTACATCATTTTCCTCATCATGGTTTAATGATACATCATCATCACTAGATATATCATCATTACTAGACAATAAGTCGAATAAGAAAGAGTAATCAAAATTTTCTTGTTGAGAAACATTTTTTTCAAAACCACTTTCATTTTCTAAAAAAGTTACATTTCTAGAGACATATAGCTTATCATCTCGAAGGTCATAACAACGAAAACATTTTTGAGTTTCAGAATAACCAAGAAAGGCACAAGGAATAGCCTTGGGAGAGAGTTTGTCATTCTTATCCGTAAGTATGAAGCACTTACATCCGAAGACCCTTAACCTATTATAATCAGGTTCAAGCTTATGTAATACCTCAAAGGGAGATATTTTTCCTAATATCCTAGATGGTAAGTGATTTATCAAATAGACAGAAGCAAGAGTTGCTTCAGCCCAAAAGTTTTTAAGAATATTTTGAGATATAAGAAGGGTCCTAGTGGTCTCAATAATGTGCCTATGTTTTCTTTCAGCCAACCCATTCTGTTGAGGCGTTTTAGGACAAGACCTTTGATGAACAATTCCATGATCCTCAAGATATACCTTAAATTGATTGGAGAGATATTCTCCTCCGGAGTCACTTCTAAAAATCTTTATGTTACTGTTGAATTGATTCTTAATCATTGAATGAAAATTTTTAAAACACGAAAACACTTCATGTTTAAACTTAAGAAAATATATCCACGAATATCTGGAAAAATCATCCACAAATATTACGTAATAAGAAAAAGCTCCTTTTGAAACAACAGGTGCAGGTCCCCACACATCTGAATGAACAATTTCGAAAGTTTTAGAAGAGAACATAGTTCTTTGCTCAAAAGGTAAACTTCGCATTTTTTTGAGAATACAGTCATTACAAGAAAACGAGCTTTTACATAGGTCTTTTGCAAAATGTAAATATGATAACTTGGTGATATTAGGATGACCAAGTCTTTTGTGCCACACATTTATATCTTTATGTCGGGTAACATTACACAAAACTTTTGGAACTTGAAGAGATTCCATATAGTATAAATCTCCTCTTCTAAAGCCTTCCCCAATCAATTTTCCGGACTGGCGATCCTGTATTAAACATTTATCACAAGAGAATTTAATATCGCAGCCATGGTCCGTGAGTTGAGAAACAGAGAGGAGATTTAAGTTTAGCTTATGTATAAATCTGATTTTTGGAATAAAAAACTCTTGAGTTTCAAAATTACCTATTCCTTTAATTTCAAGAGAGGTTTCATCCGCAGTGGAGACATAAGATGGGGAACCATTTTTCGAGTAATCGGTAAGTGAGAAAATGTTTGGGGACATATGAAAGGATGCACCGGAGTCCAAAAGCCAAGAGATTTTACCTGGAGAGGAAGTAGTGGATACGGCCGCACCGGAGGTAGATCCCTTGAGGAGAGGTTGAAGAGCTTCCACTATTTGATTTATAGAGAGGGTCCCACTCGAAGATGCCTCCTCCTTTTGCGGTACACCAGTGGTAGCCATGGCTAGGAGCTTCTTCCATTTGGGACATACGGGTTTGATATGCCCCGGTTCTTTACAAAAATGACAAATAGTTTTGCTATAGTCCTTTTTTCCTCTTTGACCACCATTTTCGCCTTGATTTTGAAATTTAAAGTGAGGGGGACGATAGGTTCTTACATTGTTTCCGGGTCTTGATACGGCATTGACCTCACTATTTTCTTCAATATTACAAGGGACAGCAAGAACATTTATTACTTGTTTACATAAATTCATACGAGTATCTTCACCACTTAATTTGGTGAGAACATCTTCAAGAGAAGGGAGAGAAAAAGAGGAAAGAAGAGATGACCTTATTTGCTCAAATTCGGGCTTTAGCCCATTCAAAAAGTTGAAGAACCGATCTTCTTCAAGTTGCTTGTGACGGAGCTCAATTGCCTCTCCACTCCATTTTGGTTCAAGCATTGCAAGCTCATCCCAAATAGAGGAAAGATCGGCAAAGTATTCCTTAATCGTCATTTCACCTTGAGTAAGGGAGATAGCCTTCTTTTGAAGATAATACTTATGAGATAGATCCCTTGATGTGTACATTTTTTCAAGATAATGCCAAGCTTCCGATGCCTTTTTGAACTTAATAATGTTGGCATTAATCTTGGTTTCCACGGATGAGAAAAACCATGAAAGAATCTTAAAATTCTTCATTTCCTATTCATCGTGTTTCTTGGAGTATTTTTCAAGGGCTTTGGTTCTTTCTTCTCCCTCAAGAATCTTGATTTCGCTTTCATTTACCACGGTAATCTTGGGTTCCGGTTCTGGAATTGTGCCAAGTAGGTATCCCCATAGGCCCTTCCCTTTTATATGATCCTCCATATTTTCGGCCCAAACATGATAGTTGGACCCATTTAATTTGAACCCAAGAGCAAAATGAGACTCTTTTTCGCCCATTAGAGAGTAAAGAGGGAGGGAGAAAGGCGTACCAACACAATATTTCCAACACCAACTTTGCACAAGATTCTTCTAAAATATTTGAGAAGAAAGATCCACCACTTCAAACTTCAAAGATCGGAAGGCACGTTTTTCGAGGCACTCGAAAAAAGGAGAATCCCACGATCTTCAATAATCAACCTTGCTTTGATACCATGTAAAATTGTCTATGACAAGACAATACGCATACGAGCATAAATACTTTAGAAAAGATGTGCCCGAAAGCACTATCACAACACTTAAGCGTAAAAATAATAAACATGCACTATGGCATGTATTTTATAGAAAGAACAAAAAATGCTTGAGACTCTCAAGCTTGAAGATTACAAGGGGGAACACCCCTATTTATACAAGTGCCAAAAGGTGCACAAGGGGGGGCTCCCAAAGGAATCGTTGGGAGCCCCCAACGACTCTATTGGGGGACCCCCAATGCACTTTAATAAAGAACAAAAAATAAAATAAAAAAGAAAAAGTAAAAAAAAATTACAAAAAAATAAAAAAGGAAAAAATACAACATATTCCAAATGGAATATGCGCAAAACAGTGAAATTACAAGAATACCCTTTTCGGGTAAAAATATATAAATATATATATTTATATATATAGAGATATATGTACATATAATATATTATATGTAAATGTATCTCTATGTATATAAATATATATATTTATATTTACAATAATGATTTTTAGGAGACACATTTTAACACGTCCAACTCAAAACATAAAGATTACAATTCATCATTATTACATTATTTCTGTTTACACATTTACATGTGAGGTACTCTCATGCCTCACTTCCAAGGTGAGAACCCACAAAAGGAGTGAGTACACATCTTCCTTCTCCTATGGTGAAAATGCCTAGAATGCATGGGAGAAGACCCCTCTTCTCTTCTCTTTGTGTTTGACTTTGAGTGTTAAACTCCCACTTATTAATTGCCTTGAATGCAAATTGAGAGGCTTGCATCAACCTTAGCTCTCTTTGGATTGGAGAATCTTGCGCATTAAGATCTTTGCTTTGTCACTTAGTCACCCTTGGAGATGCTTGAACCTCTACTTGCTCATTGCCAATTGGGAACTTCTTTGACATCTTCTTGAAGTCCCCAAAGATGACCCCTAGGCCTTGGAGCCATTGGACCCATAATACCACATTGGCTTCCTTCGTGGGGATCACATAGAGCTATAGCTTAACTTTTTTACCCTCAATGTCTAGAGTAACATCCTTGCAAATCCCCTTAGATTGAAGGTTGCCCTTATTGTCTACCATCACCTTAAATTGGGCTTGAAATTGCACCATTATCATCTCTTAAAATAATAGTTCTTCAGCTGCTGCATTCATGGAGTTATTCAGTATTTTTTCTTGAATATCTCTCTTCTCCTCTTCTTGAGAAATCGAGTCGGAAAGCTCAAGTTCTTTTACTACACTTACCTTCAAATCTACTACTCGCCTTTCCAATTGCTCACATCTTGCACGCAATCTGGCTATCCCTTTCCTTAATTCTTCCATCATTGTATACAAATCTAATGTTGTTTGTATTGTACTGTATCGTACAATATGGTACGACGATGCAAGAGAACAATATGATACACACACCTATCTCGATATGGGTGTGTATCGTAGGTGTATAGTTCTATACGGTGTCTATTGTACAATACGTAGGGGTGGTAGTAGACCAGGATAAACAGGGTCTTGCCTCGTTTGGATTGGGGATGGAGGACATGAAACGGGGAATGGACTGGGGATGGAGGTTAAAATGTGTGGGGATGGACTTACTCTTGCCCCGGCCCGCCTTGCCCCATCCCTGTTCCTCATTAAGAAAATTACTATTATACCCTTATACATATTATAAAATCCTCTCTCTCTCTCTCTCTCTCTCTCTCTCTCTCTCTCTCTCTCTCTCTCTCTCTCTCTCTCTCTATATATATATATATATATATATATATATATATTAACCCTAATGTAAAACCTTTTCTCGAATCTCTCCTCACTCCTTCCTCTAACGAGTCGTGTGAGCTCACATTTCTCTCCTCTCATTCTTCTAACGGCGGAAGGCGACAGCGGTAGAAGGACCGAACAATCGGGGCTTCGCCCTGCCTCGCCCCATTTGGACCGTGGATGGACATGAAACGGATAATGGAATAGGGATGGAGGTTTAAATCAAAACTCGTGCAGTATGAAGGCGGGGATAGAGGGCAAAAATTTGAGGTAGAGCGGGGGTAGAATCCTTGTCCCTTGCCCCTGCCCCGGTCTACTACCATCCCTAACGATACAGCCCATAGCGTGCGATACGGTGCCTCCGAACTTAAAATTGGGCAAAATCATACTTTTATGTTTTTGGATTTTAAAGAGCTTTTGAAGGCCGAAACCATCATTCGTATAGAACATGCTGGAGAGCTTCCCACACACCCTAGGAGTCGTGAGACTATTTTGGGGGCCGATCTTTATAACAGGAAGAGGGCTTTCATTTTTTCACTCAAGAAAATGGATTAAGGTAAAAAATCTTTATTATGAATAAAATTACAAAGCTACTCTCTAAAAAATTATGTCTTAATCTTGGCGCTGCCCCCCTATAATCCCCTGCCAACTTACCGCAAAGTTGAATATGCGAAAATTAAAGATTTATATCAAGTTAGAAATCAAGTTCAGCACTCCTCCAACAAAGATGGCATCAGATGATCTGGCATGGCAATGGGGCACTCAAGTAATGAGTGAAAACCGATTGAAAATTGAGTGCAACCAATGTCACATGGGTGCGGGTGCAGGGGTGTGGCACTTTCAAAAAACTTGGATGCGGGGATGTGGCAGGGCAAAAAAGTAATATATATATATATATATATATATATATATATATATATATATATATATATATATATATAATTTTGAAGTTTTAAAAGTTAACATTTAAGAGTTAACATTGTCATAATATCATTCATCATGCATGCAATATATCAACCTAAATATCAATCAAATAAGGAAAGCAATTACATAAATCAACCTAAATATCAATCAAATAAGTAAAGCAGAAAAGAACTAAATTACATACTAAAGTATATCCCGATGAAGTAATGGATCTTAATCATTTTCTTATTCATCATCAAATGCATCATTAGAAGGAATACTGGGCTCAGCTAAATCCATGTTTGTTATGTTGAAATCATGTTCTCCCTCGAAGTCACACTCTTCTGGGTTTACATCCCAAAATTTGAATGTTCCTTGTCTGTGTTACAAACCCAATTTAAAAATGTTAAATACAATACAAGTATATTTAAATAAAAAACTAAGAAATAATCAAATAACTAAGAGAGCAAATTAGTACATGTATTCATCATTGGTTCACGAAAGTAATCAAAGATTTGAATGAACATATACTAAATCCTATGCACGCTTGCTGGTGAGTTTGTTTCTCTTCATGTTGTGAATTTGAGAATATGTGCTCCAATTTCTTTCACAACAAAATGCACTAGCAGGTTGCGATAGCAATCATAATGCAAGACGTTGGAGAAGAGGTGTTTCTGATCCAAATGTTGACCACCATGTGATAGAATCTATATTATCCTCTTCTCTCGCGAATAATGTCGGTCCATATAATCTCGAAGATGAAAAATTTTCAAACTCTTGTGTGACTTGACGTAGAAGATATGCTTCTGGAAAAAGTCTTGTCATACACATATTTCTATGTCTTGATAGCTCTGAGTCTAAATTTGGAGGGACACGACCAATACCACCAACCCGCCACTTATTTGCATAATATTTTGGATTAAGAGAATGTGTCATGCAATGCAAAAGAGTTTTGCTCTTATCCCATCTTCTGACTAAAATTGAATGAATATGATTAAAAAATTCGGAATCATCTAATGCAGGATTTTTTTCTTCATGCTTGAAAACTATAGCTTATATTTTTTCAATCATATTATCCCACATTTCATAAACTCTGTGAAACATGGGCTCATCTTTATTCTCTTAACATTTACCAAATAGGTTGCGTAAATTGAAGGAAGTATACCACTCTGTCCCAAAACCCATCATCAAGAATGAATTTTTTAATTTCTTGAGCCTTGATATCATCATCAGCACGATAGAATGTCCAATATTCATCAATCATCATGTTAATCAAAGCATTCTTCACTCTTTTAATCATCTTCACCATCACAATGATGGACGCAAAACGTGTTTCAGCAACTTTCAATAATTTCAGGTCAGAATGCCTATTAAATATAGCATTAGCATGATGCTAGTTAACAACAAAATTCCTAATACTTTTGACATTTTTTTCTAAATATTCAATACATGAACATAAAGCATATGCTTGTAAATTTTCTTCTTCTTTGGGGTTGCAGATGCTCTTTAGGGCCAGATTTAAGTTGTGTGCTACACAAGGAGTCCAAAAAATATGAGGGTACTCACTCTCCAAACTCAACGCTGCACTTTTACAAACTGGAGTGTTGTCTGTAATGATTTGTACCACTTTCTGATCACTCACTTCTTTTATGACTTCTATAAACAAACCCTTCAAATACTCTGCATTTTTATATTCCCTAGATGCATCAACTACTTTCAAGAATATTGGGTCACTAAACGAACAAGCAATGAAATTGATCAATGAACGCCTTTGAATATTTGTCCATCCATCAGACACAATAGAAACTCCATTTTGCTCCCATGAATATTTTTTAATCTCCAGCAACCTCTCCACATTTGCCCTCTCTTCTGCAAGAAGTGTGGTTCGTATTTTTTCTGAAGGCACATAGCCACTCAAATTATAATTTGCCAAGGATGTTACTAAATCCTTCCAATAAGGATTTTTAGCCGCATTAAATGGGAGTGGACTAGAATAAAAATACCTCCCAACTTTTCTATCTAATTCTTTTCTCCCATATGTATTGAATGTTGCATGTATCGTTCCTCTACCTCCTACATTGACTTTTCTTTTTTTTTTCAGCATCTTCTTGGTGGCTTGCAAATGGCACACTAACTGCACAATAATCGGCCATTGTCTTTCTCTTCTCATATTCTTCTTATATTTTCTTGTATTGTCATCGCATTGCCTCATCAACTTTTCTAAATCCTGAAATGCCATGTCCTGGTATCTTCAACAAATGAGCATTCACTCTTGTGTAAGACCCAAGAAAATCTCTTTTGCAGAGCTTGCATCGAAATCTCTTGTTTCCACCACCTCCTTCTCCAGTTTTTGCAAGTTTATCTACATGTACCCATAGTGGCTCTGCATCATCAATCTCACTACAACTAGCAGCATGTTGGGATGAGGATGACGTAAGTCCTTTCCCTTTATCCGTCATTTTTATCCTGAAAACACAAAAAAAAATACATTCAAAATTTTAAATCAATTATACAGACATTATCCTGATATAAAAATATATAATATATATATATATAATAAAATCAGGAGCAAGGAGGGGGGATTTGCCCCTCCCCTTCCAAAAACAGGGAGGGACTCAGCCCCTCCCCTGAAATAAGAGGGAGCATGGACGGGGGCTCGACCCCCTCCCCCTACCGAAAATAGAGGAAGCAGGGGGGCTCAACCCCTCCCCTGCCGACCCAACAAGAGAGCGAGAGGGGGGAGGGGCCCCTCCCCTGCAGACCTAACATGAGAGCGAGAGGGGGGGCTCGGCCCCTCCCCTTAAATCAACGGGAGCAGGGTGGAGGGCTCGGCCCCTCCCTTGCTGAAAACAAAGGGAGCAGGGGGGGCTCATCCCCTCCCCTGTCGACCCAACAAGAGAGCGAGAGGGGGGACTCGGCCCCTCCCCTGCCGAAAACAGAGGGAGCAGGGGGGCTCGGCCCCTCCCCTGCCGACCCAACAAGAGAGCGAGAGGGCGTAGGGGGGGCTCAGCCCCTCCCCTACCGACCCAACAAGAAAGCGAGAGAGAGAGCAGGGGGTTCGGCCCCTCCATTGCCAACACGAGAAGAGACCGAGAGGGAGCAGGAGGGTACGTACCTGCGACGAGGGAGAGGAGGAGCCTAGGAGGTGGCGTCGGGAGGAGAGAGCTCGAGCTGAGTTGCGCGGGAGAGGAGAGGAGAGATTAGGGCAAAAAAAATTTGCCCTAATCCTCGTTTTCATCGGGTTTTTTTTTTTTTTTAAGTCTGAAACATGGACGAAAATGACCCTGGGTGCGTTGACCGCACCCAAGGTCGTGTTGACCGCACCCGGTGCCGCACCCGCATCACGTCGCATCGACGCGGGTGCGGCACCTGCTTTGTCGAGTCCCTTGACATAGAGTGTAACTATTGCCATAATATTTTTGTTCATTGTAACATGAAAGTATGAGTCTTGTGTCATGTTCTTAATAGAAAGATATTTAATATTTTGCATTGTTCTTGTGAGATAGTTGATGTTTGACGATGTCTTATGCAGCTCATAGAGACATAAATCCTTCATATGTGATTTTATGGTTGCATTTTGTTCATTTCATCATTGTTTCGTGTGTTATGATTTTTTAGAATTTTTAATATTTTTTCTGAATATTTTTTTTTAAAAAATTATGACTTTTTCACGATACGATACGTATCTTATTTTGGGACCGACCGATACGGGTTACAAAACGATACTTACAACCTTGTACAAATCACCTTGAGAGATTTGGACCTTTGCCATTTTACAATTAATCACAATATGCAAGAAATTTTCTACTGCTGCAAATAACGGCTTTTTGGTTGTAATAAGCTGACCAATTTGAAGCCTTCTTGAAGTGAAACTTTAACTTTTTTGTTCTTGTCACTTTCCCTAAGGTCTTGGCTAGGTTCTGGGATTTTTTAAGTGATTTCGAGAAGGGTCTAAGTTAATGAAATTAGGTATACTACACAGTTCAATTCTGTGACAGAATGTTGCTACTCCAATCACAGAAAACAAAGTTTAGGAAAATGGCTATGGAACAAGGTTTGAACTAGACAATAATGCAAGTTCAAGGATTTTCTGGTTTTGAGACAGTTCAAGAACAGAGTAGGTTCAGGATAGGGTTTGGTTAATCCAATGGTTCAGCAGCTACAGGAATGCAATTTCAATAAGTAAAAATTCTAACAGCAACTAGACTTCTTCCGCAATCCTCATTCCAAATTTTGGGATTTTACAACAAATTTTTCCCTCTGAACTTGAATTTTTAATTCAGGTCAACTTATGCTACACAGAACATGAACAAAAACTGAATCTGAATATGTGCTGATTTTGGTCACACTTCTAGAGCTATTTACAACTCCAATTTGAACAAAATAATATTCTAAGTTCAAGTTCAATATCTGAAGTACCTGTCCTCCAAATTTCAGCAACAGAAGATACACTATCATTTACCACCAGCTAATCTTTCAGATTTTCTGTAATTTTCTGTTGCAAACAGGACTACTAAAACATTTTCTGGTCACTTTCTCGCCAGATTCCGATGACAAATGGCCAGAATTTAGGTGTCATTACACTACCAGATGTGAAGCATGATAGATCTTTGAAACAAAAGAATAATCCAAACTCGTAGAGGCAAGAGAGTACTTGGGTCAATCAATACAACAATAATTCACCAAAAAAATAACAAGATATTGCCAGAATCAATAATTCACAACACAATTCCTCCAATCTACACTTTAATTTCAATCTGAGAGGCAAAAATTGGAATATCTACCAAATAGATGTTAAAAATGTCGTTCTGAATGGTGAGTTAAAGGAAGAAGTTTATAAGGATCCTCCGTCAGGATATGAGATTTCTACAAGAAAGGTTCTTCATCTTCATAAAGACTTGTATGGTTTGAGCCCCCAAGGCTTGGTATGATCGTTTCAGTATTGTTATGCTTAATATTGGTTTTAAATAATGTTATACTGATGCTGCTATATTTGTTAAGCATTCTGATGCAGGTGTTGTGATTCTTCTTCTCTACGTTGATTACATGATCATTACTGGAGGAGATAATCAGTGAGTTATTCATATTAAAAATATTCTGAAACAAAATTTTGAAATAACTGATCTAGGCCTTCTTAAATATTTTTTAGGGATTGGGGTAACATACTATGCTAGGGGATATTTTCCAACTTAATCAAAGTTTATTACTGAGAGTATTGACAGGTCCGGCATTTCAGATGAGAAGAGTGTGGATACTCCTAAAGTAATCAATGTCAAGATGAAAATCGAAGATGGGACACCCCGAGATGACCACACTCTGTACCGCCAAACGATTGAGGCTCTTACCTACTTGACCATTACCTGACCCGACATCTCTCATGTTGTTCATAGAGCAAGCCAATTTCAGCACTCTCCTACTACTGTTCATACGAGTGTTATGTGTATTGTTAGATATTTACAAATTTTGTTTCTAAAGGAATTATTTTGTCTTTTTCCTCCTCCCTTGAATTAACTGCATATTCTGACTCTGATTAAGGGGGAGATTCCAATGATAGACGTTCAACCACTGGTTTTTGTTCTTTATAGATGACTTGTTGGTGTATTGAAAGTGCAAGAAGCAGCAAAAAAGTTATTTGTCATCAACTGAAGTTGAATATCGTGTCATGGCTACCACGACGTCCAAGATTGTATGGTTGAGACGATTATTAGAAGACATGAGAGTGTTGATGAAGTCACCCTCGTGGTTATGCTGTGATAACAAGAGCACCATTTATATAAATAGCAACCACACATTTCATGAAAAGACTAAGCATATCGAAAATTCCAGTTAGCTGACTTTTTCACAAAGGCGCTTCATTATCCCCAGTTTCATTTCTTACTTGACAAACTTTTGGTGATTATACTGTAAGTTTGAGGGAGAGTGTTAAATTATCCATATATAGGTGTATAATACGGTTATATATATATATATATATATATTTATTTATTTATTTATTTTCTTGTGCTTGTAATAGGTAATACATGTTAGAATTCCACCTTGGTACCTGTATTGAGAAAGGAGAGAGAGAGAGAGAGACGAAGAAAAGGATACATGAGAGGGTTGCGGTTGTATCATGGTTTTGAACCATGAACAACTTACTTTTAAGCATCCAAAAATGATCATTTGTTAACCCTTTGGTAAATATGTCTGCAACCTGTCTTTCAGTACTGACAAACTCAGGCTCAATCTCTTTTTCTTCAACCTTCTGTCTCACAAAGTGTTGGTCGATCTCAATGTGCTTGGCACGACTGTGATGTACTGGATTGAATGACATGTTGATAGCACTTTGGTTGTCACATAGCAAGGTAGTGTGGGAGATCTTTTCTCCTACTTCAGTTAATAGACGCCTGATCCATGTGACTTCGGCAGTAGCAGCAGCCATAGATCTATACTCAGCCTCAGTGCTTGATCTAACAATAGCCTTTTGTTTTCTACTGCTCCAAGAGACTAAATTTCTTTCAATGAAGACACAATATCCTTTTGTTTTCTACTGCTCCAAGAGACTAAATTTCTTTCAATGAAGACACAATATCCTGATGTAGATCTTTGTTCGCCAGGATCTCCTACACAGTCTGCATCACAATATACAATAAGTTTGTGCTCATCTTTGCCATATGACTGTGGTGAATATATCAATCCATCCCCAATAGTCCCTTTTAGATATCTAAGGATGCTCTTGACCGCTTCCATATGTCCAGTAAGTGACGCATGCATAAATTGAGACACTTGATTGACTGAATAAACAATATCAGGTCTAGTGAATGTGAGGTATTGTAACATTCCTATTATGCTTCGATACCTGGTGGGGTCATCACGCAGATCTCCATCATGAGCGCTAAGTTTTTTATGAAGCACACTCGGAGTTCCTAGAGGTTTGCAGTCTTTCATGCCTGTCTTGCTGAGAACATCTACGGTGTACTTGTACTGAGTGAGTGTCAAGCTATGAGCCTGGTTATCAACTTTTACACCAAGGAAATAACGTAGAACTCCAAGATCTTTCATTTTGAACCTCTGACCTAGTAAGTCTTTTACTTCTTGGATGTGCCCCGTAGAGTTTCCTGTGATGATAATATCATCGACATAAATTAATAATAGAGTGGTCACATGCTGACTTTTAAAAATAAATAATGAGTGGTCCAGCATGGAACGTGAAAATTCATGTTTCTGAATCTCTAGCGATAAGCTATCAAACCAAGAGCAAGATGTTTGCTTCAAACCGTAGATAGCTCTTTTTAACCTGCACACATGGGTTTTACAATTTTGTTCTTGATATCTAGGGGGTTGCTCCATGTATACTTTCTCCTTCAAATCCCCATGCAAGAATGCATTTTTTACATCAAGCTGACTCAACTTTCATCCATGTTCAACAGCCAGAGAAATGATAATTCGAATCGTTCCCATTCTTACAACCGGACTAAAGGTCTCAACATAGTCTTGCCCTGCTTCTTGAGTGAATCCTTTTGCCACAAGCCTTGCCTTATATCGTTCAATGGTTTCATCTGGCTTGTACTTTATTTTGTAGACCCATTTGCATCCGACAACATTTTTGTCAGGTGGTCTGGGAACAACTTAACTCCACCTGTGTATAACTGTTTAGTTATACACTGTCAGTCCCAAGCCCGGATAAAGGAGGAAGGTTGCGTAGGCTTGTGACAGCCAGCATAAAAACTTAGTCATACCCTATGAATATGAACCAGCTGACCCCAATTGTTTTGGGATGAAGGCGTAGTTGTTGTTGTTGTTGATGATCTGGGAACAACTTCCCAGATTCCATATTCATGCAAGGCTTGCATTTCATCATTCATGGCTTCTACCCATTTGGTAAAAACGGCTGCCTGATAGTACATGATGGGCTCAACTTCCTTATTGATGGCAGTTAAAAACAGTTGAAGATCCAAGGAGAAGTTGTTATAGCTAACCCACCTGTCAATAGGATGTCGTATGCGGTTTGATTTTCTGACCTCAAGAGTATGAGAAGGAATAGGATTGGCGACTGAGACATGATCTGAATGGCTTGATGTTGTCGGTCTTTGTCTAGAATAGACAATGCCTTTGTATTTGCCTAGTACTTCCTCTGCATTCTGTGATCCTGACGTCCCAGTGTTCTCAAACATCTCTTCTTCTTGCTGCACGCAATCTGAGGAACATGCTTCATTGGAGCCAGCAAAAAATTCTGAGCTCAGCCAAGGATAGTAAACTTCAGTTGACATATTCGTTGTGTCGGCTCCGTGATCAAAAGTTTGTTCATCAAAGATAACATTTCTTGAGATTCTGATGTGTTTGTTGGTGGGATCATAACACCTATATCCTTTGTAGTCATCTGCATATCCCACAAATCTAAACTTCTGGGCCTTGTCCTGAAACTTGTTTCTCAAGAACTGATCAATATGCACATAGCAGACACATCCAAAAACACGCAGATCATGATAACTAGGATGAGCTCCAAAAAGACAATGATAAGGACACTTATTTTCCAGAATAACCATAGGCAGTCTATTTATCACATGCACGGCAGAATGGAAAGCTTTTGTTCATAGGTTGATGGGAAGATTGTTGTCATGAAGCATACTCATGGCACTTTTAACGATATGCCTATGTTTTCGTTCAGCAGTCCCATTTTGTTGAAGGGTGTGAGGACAGGACACCCTTCTTCCTATTCTGTTATTTTAAAGAAAAGAAATAAAATCACGGGATGAGAATTCCCCACCTCCATCACATTGGAAAAATTGAATGGACTCAAAAAATTGATTTTTGACAAAGGAAAGAAAATTTTGAAACAAAGAGAAGACTTCCGACTTATTTTTTTATGAAATATATCCAAGTGTATCGAGAATAGTTATCAACAAAGATTAGATAGTATCTGCTCCCAGATCCAGAGGCAATTGGGGCGGGTCCCCATACATCAGAACAGATTATCTCAAAAGGTTTTGAAGCTCTCTTATTGATGGAATGAAAAGACAATACATGACTCTTGCATAAAAGACAACCGGAACACTTGTGACTGCTCTCATCCCCATTGAGACTTTCTTTTGGAATGAGATTATTAGAGACAAGTTTCTCAATAAAATGACTCCCACAACGTGCTAATCGACTATGCCATAAGAATGGCTTATTACATTCAGAAATACTAAAAACATTAGCAAAAGAGGATGAACACGACTCTAATGAAGGCTTCGAATTCAGATGAACAGGGCGAACAGCATGACATGGAGCTTCTTCAAAGATATACATATTGCCTCGTCTCTTTCCTTCAGCGAATGTTTCCCTCGTGCGTAGGTCCTTGACCTGCACAGATAAGAGAGTGAATTTGACTGAAGCATTTTTATCATCAATAAGTTTGGAGACAGAGACAATATTTTTCTTAATGTCAGGAGCATGAAGAACGTCAGAAAGAGTAAGAGTGGAATATGACATGGGAATGACAGTTTTTCCAACATGAGAAACAGGATGGTGGGATCCATCTTCAGTGACAATCTTACTTTTTCCAAAATAAAGAATAGGGTTAGAAATCTTACCTGCATCACCTGTCACATGAGTCGATGCCCCTGAGTCGATAAACCAAGTGCCTTCATCACTCTGCTTCAATTTCAACTCTGACAAGGCAGATATCAGCAGATCTTTAGTCTCTCCACTGTCTCCGGTATTTGAGAACTTCCTTTTGGTTTCTGTCTGTGGACCCTTTCCTTTATTCTCTAGATTATGCCAACAATTCGCCTTGATATGCCCCTTTTTGTTACAAAGGAAGCAAGTAGGAATGGATCTTGATCTTTGCACATGAGCTAACATATTTGGAGTGGGAAGCAGACCATACCCTCTGTGTCCACTTCGCCCTTGTCCTCCTCGTCCTCGTCCTCTACCATAAGTCACTCCTGTGGCAAAAACTTCTTGAGAATTTGTGTGAATGTGAGATTCTTCAGAGAATCCTTTCAGAGTCATTTCGTACTGGATCAATTTGGCTCGTAGCTCATCAAAGGTAGGGAGAACAGGAAGGCACAATAGTGAAGTGACTATCATATTGTAGTCAGATCCCAATCCACTCAGAGTTTGTTGCACCATGTCATTGACACTTACTGCACATCCTATAACGGCAAGTTGATTTGTGATGATCTTTATCTTGTTCAAATATTCCATGATGGTCATGGAGTCTCTTCTTAGCAACTGAAATTCCCTTTTTAGAAAAACCATCCTTGCTTGAGACACCTGCGAATATGTCTGAACCAGTCGTTCCCAGAGTTGTAGTGATGTACAATTATCGGGAATGGCAAAAAGAGCCTCTTGAGACAAAGTTGAGGTGATGTATGCAACAATTGATTGATCTTTCCTTTTCCAATTGAGAAATTCTACATTTTTGACATATACGATCGAACTCACCCCTTGATCATCTTTCTCTTCTCTCGGAACAAATTCTGGTGGGACTGGAGTGGTTCCATCCAGGTGATCTAAGAGACCTTGGCTCCTTATAAAAGGAATAATTTGTCTCTTCCAAATCAAGAAGTTTGAGGTATTCAACTTTTCAGAAACGAGTTGGTTGAGAAAACTTGAAGATTTGATTGAGAGGAATAAGGATCCATAGAGAGTAAAATTCAACAAGAGTGTTCACGAGGTGCAAGAGTTTTCACGAAATGCTCAGCCTTTTTTTTTGCTGTCAAATTCAGAGAATAAAGGGACTGAACTTTTTCCTAAGCACTCTAGAAAACTGAGATTGACGTGATAAAATAAACTTTCCCACGTTAAATATATTTTCAGGCAAGTAGCAGAAATAAGAATCAGGAAGGGAACTATACAGTAAACATGTATTTGAATGTGCAATAATAGGTGCGAGGAGAAGATTGGACAGAGGAAGATCGAACAGACAATAGCAATAAAGGGAGGTCAAGCAGGCAATATAAAAAAAAAATGAAATAGGGATCGTGATTGGTCTGGTGTTTCACGTGAGTCGATTTCAGCGATTCACGTGAAACACAGCCACTCCTTTTCACGGTCTGGGTTCACGTGAACAGGATTCACATGAATCTCAGATCCAAGAGAGAAACAAGCCCACGTGAGATGTGGGTACACAGAAAAATTCAGGAAAGAGGAGAAGAATGAGAGAAGAAGGGAAATGAAGAAGAGTAGATAAGGGGAGAAGCGAAAAATCTCAAAACTCCGATTGTCGCACCTGACGAAAACTTTTTTCGGCCCTTAGACAGATCTCGGCTTTGATACCATGTTAGAATTCCACCTTGGCACCTGTATTGAGAAAGGAGAGAGAGAGACGAAGAAAAGGATATAGGAGGGGGTTGCAGCTGTCACGATTTCTATATTGAAATCGTGACCTAAAACTGTGCATTTATATTTACATTAGAGAGGTATGGATCCGGGTCTGGTGTATCCAGACCCGATTAATAAAAAGGTTTACATGGCTCGGTAATGGCTCGGATCCTTTTGTACATAATCTTTACATGGATCGGATCGGATCCTTGGTCAGATCCTTTGCACCTTTTTCAATACCTATTGCGGGTATTGTTGTCACTTCACTTTGTGTAATAGGTTGTGCCCATTAGGGGCACTTTAGTATTTTTACTTTTTACTTTTTATTTCTAGCTAAGGATATAATGGTACGTAGTCATTAGAGTTGTTGGAAAGCTATAAATATAGTTGTTGGGGTGGTTCCCAAGGTCTCAACAGCTATATTTATAGTTGTTGGGGTGGTTCCCAAGAGCTCTATATAACATCTCTTCTCTACATAAAAGGGAGCAATCCCCATCTTGTTGTATGCTTGTCCTCAAGCAATTATCCAATAAATTCCTATATTTTGTGCGTTCTTCTTGCCCATAAGAGGCATTTGTGATTGAGTTTTGTATTTAGACCCATAAGTGGTCCTTGTTCATGTGTATTGTTCGGACCCATAAGAGGCGTGTACTTGTGTATTGGGTATTTCATTACATAAAGACCCAAATCAAGTCACAAAGTTAGATCCAATACAAACAACAACAACAACTACGCCTTCATCCAAAACAATTGGGGTCGGCAATATGAACCAAAAAAGAAAATTGTTCTGGGTCTTCCACATGAATCCTTCTCCTCCAATCATTTCTATCCAATGCCATGTCCTCGATGAGGTTCAAAGCATTCATATCCTTTCCTATCATCTCCATGCAAGTCTTCTTAGGCCTACCCCGACCTCTTTTAACTAATATATTTTCCCATTTCTCCATCCTTCTAACTGGAGCATCATTAGGCCTTCGCCGAATATGCCCAAACCATCGTAAACAATTCACTCTCATCTTATTTTCAATGGATGCAACGCCTACCTTTTTACGTATCTCCTCGTTTCGAATCTTATCTTTTATTGTATTTCCACACATCCATCTAAGCATACGCATCTCAGCTACACTCATTTTTTGAATATGATGTCTCTTGGCAGCCCAACATTCTCTACCATATAGTAAAGCGGGCCTAATTGTCGTCCTATAAAACTTTCCCTTCAACCGCAATGGCATTCTACGATCGCACAACACTCCAGATGTACTTTTTCATTTCATCCACCCAACCTTTATCCTATGATTTACATCTCCATCAATTTCTCCATACTTTTGAATGATAGATCTCAAATATTTGAAACAGTCATCCACTGGCATTTCTTGCTCACCAAGCTTCACTACACTCTCATCACTACTTCGTTGCTTACTAAACCGATATTTCATATATTTTGTCTTACTCTTACTCAACTTAAAACCTCTTGCTTACAATGTCTGTCTCCATAATTCTAACTTAGCTTTAGACTCATCAATCAAAACAATATCATCAGCAAACAACATACACCACGGCACATTTTCTTGAATTGATCTCGTAAGCTCATCCATCACTATAGCAAATAGGAAAGGGCTTAATGCATATCCTTGATGTAACCCAACCGTTATAGGAAAATTGGTTGTCACCTCTCCACAAGTGCGGACATTGGTTACTACTCCTTCGTACATATCTTTAATTATACTAATGTACTTGAGAGAAACACCCTTCTTCATCATTGTCCACCAGAGAACATCCCTGGGTACTCTATCGTATGCCTTCTCTAAATCAATAAAAACCATATGCAAATCTTTGTTCCTCTCTCTATATCTCTCAATAAGTTGTCTAAGAAGATGTATAGCTTCCATAGTTGATCTTCCAAGCATAAAACCAAAAACCAAAGTGATTCTCCGATATCATGACAACCTTCCTCAACCTATACTCAATCACCTTCTCCCAAGGTTTCATAGTATGACTCATGAGTTTTATACCACGATAGTTTGTGCAATCTTATATATCGCCCTTATTCTTATATAGAGGCACCAAAGTACTCTTCCTTCACTCATTAGACATCTTATTTGTCCGCCAAATCTTGTTAAAAAGATGTGTTAACCATTCTAAACCATTCTCACCCAAGCATTTTCAAGCCTCGGTAGGTATACCATCTTGATCAACTGCCCTTCTTGATTTCATTTTCTTCAAAGTCTCTGTAATTTCTTTCTTTTGAATCTTGCGCATGAAGTCACGATTCATCTCATGAAAAAGAATGGAGAAGTCTCCAAGATCCTGAGCATGACTTCCATTAAATAGCTTATCAAAATAATCTTTCTATCTCTCATTAATCTCCTCATCTTTGACTAAAACCCTTTGTGTTTCATCTTTGATACATCTAACCATACTCAGATCCCTCGATTTCCTATCTCTCATCTTTGCAAGCCTATAAATATCCTTCTCGCCCTCTTTGGTATCCAACTTGTCATAAACCTCCTTATATACCTTATCCCTCGCGTTTCGAACTACTTTTTTAGCTTCCTTCTTTGCTATCATATACTTCTCCAAATTCTCATTATCACGACTCTTAGATTTTTATAATACTCTCTTTTAACCTTAATAGCTAATTTGACATCCTAAATCACCATGATGTATCCTTACCTAGCGGTGCACCGCCTTTAGACTCACTCAATACCTCCTTAGCCACCTTTCTCATGCCACCCGCTATCTTATTCCATATTGATTATGAATCCTCCTCGAGACACCAATCAGCTTCCTTAACTACCTGCTCTACAAACATTCCTTGTTTAGCTCCTTTCAGTGCCCACCACCACAAAGTTATATCCAATACCAAGAAATTAAACTGGACCCAAGGGAGCCTAACCAATCCAACATCGGCTTGTATAAAAAAGAGAAACCTAAACTAAAAACCCTAAAGATTTCTCCTTCCCATGTTCCTTCCTATTCCTTCTCCCTTTCTTCCTGTTCCTTGGTTCCTCTTCTTTCTGCCTTTCCTTCCTTCTCTTTTCATCTTTCTCCTCTTTCGTCTTCTCTCGTATGATCAAGCCCCCTCTCCCTCCCATACTGAAAATGTCCCTGATTCCAAAGAAAATCCGCCAATACTCGGTAGTACAGAATTTGGGGATTTTCCAAAATCTTTTCCAGAATGCATTCATTATCCAAGAGTTTTGGATAATGATGTCATTTTTATTAAAGAATAATAGCCCATTATTCTTTCATTTTTTTTTTTGAAATATGGATTCTATAAATATTTTAAAATCAAAATGAGTTTCGAAAAGAAACCCAAATCTAACAAAAATATACTCGATTTGATTTTAGTTGTTAAATCAAATCAAGTGAAACTTCATGGGCTGGTTGCTGTTTTAGAAAAATACCTCAAAATCAGTTTTTTTTTAAATCTTAAAAATGAAACAATCTGAAGGTAAGGTATTTTGTGATAAATTAATACTATTTTAATGTTTTCATAGCTACCATTAAATCCCCATAAAAAAGTGATATTTTCAAATTATGGACCAGATTGGTGACTATGGTGTACTACATCTTCATGCACACGTATGATACACGATGAAACAAAGACCACCAGATCATGCACAAGCTGCAAGATAAACAACCATCAATAAAACACAAATGAACATTAGTGAAAATTATCATTGTTTCATTTATAGAACATTTTCATAGGCTGGAACATATAGAAAAAAAATTGATAATGACATAATAGCCAGAAATAAAAAAGAAGTAAATGTGCATTCCTTGTGCTAGTGACATTACATAAACAAACATAAATATGGAAAAAAATGATACTGACATAATAAACAGAAATGAAATAGATGTAAACATGCATCCCTTGTGCTAACGATATTAAGTAAACAAACATAAATATGATGAGAACAATGGCAATAAGAGGAGAAGTTCTTACCAGATCAACATTTGGTATATCCAGTCCACGTGCAGCAACATCAGTTGCAACTAGTATATTGAAGCGACCATCTCGAAATCCTGAAAGTGTCCTTTCTCTCTGGTTTTGTGATATGTCACCATGCAAAGTTTCACATTTAAAATTATGAGCCATAAAATATGCGAGTCTGTCTGCATCACGCTTTGTTTGGGTAAAGACAATACATTTCCCATCTTTCGCGTGCTCCTAATAGGTAAAAAAGCATAAGCAGGATGCGTAAAGAGAAAGGTGGAACATAGTAATCTTTTTAAGCAGTTTATTCCAAAGAGAAACATAAGCAAGGTTTGCAACTATGGCCAAATAACAGCTGCGCAAATTCATTTTCAATGAATAGGCTTGGCTCAAATTTGCAGGTTAAATAGTTTTTGATGCAGCATAAAACAAAATAAACTAAAGAAGCAACATAAGTAAAAATTGTTTCTTAGACAAGTTAATGTATCATTTTAGAAATTTTTTCAATTATTTCATGGAGCAATATCCACATGAGTATCTCGGCCCTCTTTCATTATTTACACTACAGAATCCTAGTGAACAAAGTGACATTCATAAAGGAACCATAATATGTTCTCCATGTCTTCACTAACCAGCAAAATGGGCACAACCAGTGCCAGGGGAACAGACACTAGTGGAGTGCATCAGCCAGATATGACTTCCTAAGCTTGACAATATAACATTAAAACAGGATGATGATGAGATACTCCACCAAGGGTAAACCAATTACCTGTAGCTAATGCCACGTCATTGATAATAAGCATATTATGAAAACCTGGGGAATCATCAAGCAACCTCCTAGATGACTAGACGGCACACATCTACCTTAATATAATCATTTTTTTAGGTTTTAATTATACATGATCAGCATCATATATGAGAATTATGATTGTACAGATGGAGTTTTATTTGCTGTATCTGTACATGAACCTATTCTCATGTCAGTTTTCATTACGATAAAGTCTTCTAGCTTCTTTTTCCATGGCTAGGTCAAGGGAAAAAATGCTCATCACCAACTGCACAATGGCAGGCATCCGGTAAGCACAACCATAGGCAGGAAGGCGAAGTCTTCTAGCTATTATAATTAGTTTTTACTATAGATTTGTGTTATTGTTTTTACATCAAAAGACTTTATTACTCTATCAATATCACAAAGTTCACAACTAAGTCTATTTGTGACAATTGATTGATGAATTGGAACCGTAGTAATTATCTGATTGTGATGCTTGATATACTAGCTTAATGACTCATAAATATGATGAATTGACATTAAGTAAATCATGTTTTTTGATATTTGGATATTGGTTATATCACCAAATGTTACCTAACTGTTCCTCATATATTAAATGTTTTAACCCTTGTATACAAAAGTTTCTGTTCATATAACATGTACAAAATGCCAACCAAATATCTGGATTGACTCAGCCAAGTCTTCAGTCAAGACCGAACATGTTAGGCCACAATTCATACGGCTTTCAAGCCCTGATAACAAGGTCTGTGTTTGGTTAAACTTTAGAGTCTTTAGACCCTCCTTTTACAAACACAAGATAATTCTGATGCTGGCCAAATTACTCACAATGCAGGACATTCTTATAAAAATGATATTTGTGGAACAAGGAGGTGACTTTTAATTTCTTCAGAAAAAGGAAAATGCTGTCATTTTACTGGAAAAGTGGCAAAAACTAACGCTACACAGAAAGCACTTTGTCATCAAACAACCTATAAGTAATAAAATGACTGAAATATAACTTCCCAACGCAAATAATTTAAAAGTGCACCAAAACAAAAACAAAACGCATACTGTAATCAAATGTCCAAGAACTGATGGCTTTGAATACATGTCCGATGCAATGGAATATAGACTGATTCCATCAGCCAACTTTTGATCAGAATCACCAACCTGCAGGAAAAATTGACACCAAGTAAGTCCACACAAAACACATCATACCGCTTCCCATACAAATGAAATATGAATATGCACATACAAGACATTGGACAGCTCTTCAAAAGAAGCCTAGTTTCCAGAGCCAAAACACTTAACCTTGGACCCGATATGTAAACTTAAAAAGAAAGAAGCACACTTTATTTTAAAGGTACAGGCAGAGAAGAGGCATCACGAGAAGTTCAATGATAATAGAAGGATAATCAGAATAAAAAGGGGCAAAATATAATGCTTACAAGATCAATGACAACTGGATTCTTCAGATACTTCTGAGACAGCTTTCTTATCCAACTCGGCATTGTAGCAGAAAACATCATGCTTTGACGGTTCTGGGGCAATTTTTCCAAAATTATCTCTACATCTTCATCAAACCCCACTGCAAGCATCTGATCAGCCTCATCCAAGACAACAAATTGCACTTCTGACAAGTTCAGTGCACCTCTCTTGAGTAAATCAATAATGCGTCCCGGGGTCCCAACAACAACATCCACACCATAATCAAGAGTCCTCATCTGAGAAGATATGGGAACACCTCCATAAACACATATTGTATCCAAGATAGGTGCCGACTCCCTGAATTCTTTTTCAACCTGGCGAGCAAGCTCCCTTGTTGGAGCCATAACCAAGGCCAGAGGATTTCGTCCACGCCTGTAGATCAGCAAAAGGGGGAAGAAAGGAAAAGAGCATCTCAGCAACTAATAGTAACAGCAAGAATTGGAAACAGCATCTAAAATCAGTGATGGAAACTATGAAAAATAATAATGTGATATTGATGAAAGGAACAAACCCATGTTTTGCATTGAATTGTATGATCCTGTCCATGATTGGGATTCCAAAAGCCAATGTCTTCCCTGTTCCGGTTCTGGCACGACCAATCATGTCACGCCCTTGCATTGCCGGTTCCAAAACAGCTCTCTGATGCACACATAGATGGCCAACATCAACAGAAAAGAAAAGATGATGAACTTGGATTGAAAAGTATAACACACAGAACAATAATTGTAATTCCCTATTCTATAAAGACAGGTACCCAAATAGCTAGAAACTCTTACATCAACACTTTTTTATCAGTAACTGAAAATAACTACTTGCCACAATTCCAAAACCAGTGGACAGCTATATTACATGGATACCGATGTGGGAACGGGACATGGAGCAGATACACTTGGTACGACACAGCAGTTCTAAAAAACTAGGACACATAGGCAGCCATCCAGACCTACATGCACGTTCAAGAGTTTGCACCCAAGATGACAATCATATATATATATATATATATATATATATATTATGTATGTGTGTGTATTAAGATGATATTCATGTTTTATTGATTTAGTTAAGTATTGTATATATATGCATGTGTATGTGTGTAAAATTGTTAATCTAAATCAATAAAACATGAATATCATGTCAAGCACAAACTCTTGAACAATCTCTAAAATACTACAATTGAAAACATCAAATAATAAAACTAAGTTAAAATCAAAATGTAATGTAATTGATGACAACTTTTAAAAGAAAAGGAACACAAGTGAATAAAAACTAAGTAATCATAATCATAAAAGGAAATAGCATTGTGTCCATGATGTGTTCTGATGTGTCTGAGTGTCGTGTTGCCAAAAGATATGCATGATAAGTGAAGTGTCTGTGTGATGTGAGTGGACAAAAAATGAAGTTATGTTAGTTCTTCACCAATTTTTTTTTCTTAAGAGCATCGATAAACAAGAGTACCTATCTTATCAAAAGCGGGATTAGGCAGCTGATTGGTCACCTAGTCAGCCTCGGCACAGACTCAACACCTAGGCCATGTGGTGAGGAAAGTTATGCATTTTTTTAATTTAGTATGAGGGGTGGAAAAGGCATAAAACCCTAACACCCACCCCTGCATCTACCACCCTCCCTCTGTTTTTTACAGATATATATATATATATATATATATATATATATATATAAATATATATATATATATACTTTATGCATATATATATCTATAATTATAAAGAAAATATATGATGGTTTTGTACCATGATACCATATGGTGTTGCACAATCATTTATATGGATGTAGCCACAAAATGTTAGGTCTAACTGTACAGATGTGTTTAGCATAATTTGTTTACTATATTAGGAGGTTTTATCATGCCTAATACACCACAAGATTCAATTTCTGAGATGTTGAAAAGTCAACAGTTCACTATTCATGAAATTAAGGGTGGTTCACAAATGGTACAAAACATCACGTTGGAATCAATTTTAATATATGAAAATAGTAAAATGAGCATGCTAATCATGATCCAAAGATTCCATTTTGTTTTTGGAGATAACATAAATGAAAATCAAGTGAGCACCACCATAGGTTATGGTGATTAAATACCACAATAGAAGCACCTGTAATTATATATCTATCTTTTATGCATATATATACATATATATAATATATAGGGTTTATATTTGGTACTAATGAAGGTATGGAACTATTGAGCTAGAAATCATAGATGCAAGCTGTATCGCCACAATCTGACCACATAGATATGTTCAGCATGGTTAGTTTACTTGAGATTGAACCTTGGATCATGTCTTTTCAATGTAAAAATGAGTCTTTGGGCTGTGAAATTTTGGTACATTATGGGCCATTGATTTTTCAAGCCCTTGAAAAACTCGGTTACATGTCACAATCATATGATTCAAAACCCATTTCCTACTAAACAAACATTGTAGATCACATCCATAAGGCCTGAACTACAAATAAGTCCAAAAAATATGAAATAAAGGTGATTTCTATTAAATAGTTTCCTACCTTCATTAGTACGAGATATTTACCCATACATATATAAGTACATACATATATACATTTACATGTTAAAACATAAATATAAATATATATATTATATATTTGTTTTTTTCATATGACAGTTACATGTATGTATATATGTATATAAATATATATAGGTATATATATATATATATCTGTTTTTAACTTTTTTACATATGTATCATATGCATATATAACACCTATATCATTGAAGGTATTTGCTCGGCGAGGCTATTTCTCAGAGAGAGATTTTCAAAAATTGGGAAATCAAGTTTTAGATGGTTTTAAAATATAAAAGAAACAACAAAAATAGAAATTGCATGCTTAAAATATTAAAAAATGAGTTTGTTCCCAAAAATATCATGATATTATCGTGATAATAATAATATCACGATATTTTATGTATCGGCGATATTTTGAAAATATCGCGATAAATTGCAGATAATATCGGCTGACTTGATATAGCCAATATTATCCCGATATTTTCAAAATATTTGTGATATAGGTGACACTGATATATATATACATATATACATTATATATATATATATATATATTCTGTTCTTTAGATTTGTGTGTAATTATGCATATACCAACTATAGGCCGACTAGCCCCCCACCTAGACCATTTAGGAATCCACCGCATTGGCGCCAACTAGAGCTTTTGACTACATAGAAGAGTATTCAAACCGAGGAGATGATTTTTAGGAAACTACTCTTTTTGAAACAAAAGAATAATCAAATATTGCCATTTGTGAAATATGTGAAACACCCAAACAAAGCTTAGTTGTCTAACACAAATAATCCACATGATCATTTTAAGGATGACAGAGCCATTCAAAAAAGACTTATTTTCTGGATGCTCCACTTCCATAAATATATGAGATTTATCTCCCTTGCATACACTACCATGTGATATTCGTTACACCATAAAAACTTCCAGCAAGTAGTCTTATGTAGTAAGGATACATATAACAACCAAATATAAATACATCAACAAATTTACTGAAAGGAAAAGACAAAAACTTACAAATTACTGAAGAGAAAAGATGAAAGTTATGATTGTATTACTTCATGTTAACCTATCACATAGTTGTTCAAGTTGTTAAATTAAAGAGGAAATTCTAACAGAAAACAAGAATTACATAAAGCCTTGTTATCTAGAAGAGAGAATGGAGGAGAAGAGGGCATTGTTACTCGATCACAATAAATGATGCAAACTCTGGTCTCAGGTGACAAGACCCGATGCATGTGAGATGATTCCATTTTCTATTGCCAGTAATTCTGACATGGATTTAACTCTAGATTTTAGAAGGCTGAGCTAATCCTCATCCAATATGTATTCTGAACCATACAAAGTCAGCAACAAGGTAAGACAATGTTATCAGTATCGTATTGTATCATACGATAAGATGTGGTGCATCGTAGTATCGCTAGCCCATGAGATATGATATACCCCCTTGAATAGGAAAATGCAATGTATCGGACCGTATTGCACCGTATCATACAATACACGCTGTATCGTAAGATACAGCTATTTTTTCATAACTTTTGTTGAAATTTTACAGATAATCTATTTTGGGTCATTTTTCACTTTTAGTAACAAATTTTTACATAAATAAGGCTTTAGTAGAGTCCTATTCACTTATTTCATAAGCTATGGGAACAAAAAAGTAGAAATTTCTTCTTAATTTATTGTGAATAGTGAAGACAAGAAAGAAGAGAAGTATAATTATGGAAGAGCACACATTATTCAACTTTTTGGCTTATTGTAATTAGTGAAACTAATTAGTGAATGACATTATGAAACTTCTTTGTTTTAATGCTTATTACTTATGAAATGACCTATTGCTTTCTTTCATTTTTTTTATTTTTTAATGTTTAATTTCATACTCTTTTGATATATGTAATGGATACATTATTATAACATCATACTTATAGCTTTAGTGACAGTTGCTACATATTTATTCATGCCCAATTTATTTCATAAGTTTACTTGATATTGATGTTTGACTACTTAAATGTGTTTTATTTCTGTTTGTGGTTATTTTTAATTTTTTTTATAGTTATTTTAAATTTTATTTTATTTTTAAATTATGTGATTGTTTTGTTAGTTGTTAGTTTGTTACAATACAGTTTCGCATATTATAATAGTACATGTGTACGTTTAATTGTTCATAATGCTTAAATCTGATTTTTTTAGTACATTCTATAATTTTTTCTAAATTTTTCTGATTTTTTGGAAAAAAAATTAATTTATTTTTATTTTTATTTTTTATAATTTTTAAAATGATTTTTTTATCTTGCAATATGATATGGTACAGTACAATACACCCGTATCGGACCCTTCCTATACGGGTTCCGATACAATAATTACAACATTGGGTAGGAGGGTGAACCTTAAGTAGAGATAGAAGCATGTGTTAGAGATGGTGATAGTAGCCACTCTTTCAAGCCTAATCTTCTTGGCATCTAATAGAGAAAAAAGACACAAAGTTGCATTTCTTGAATATATGGAAGAAATCCCTTAAAAGAGGGGCATATAGGTCTCAAAAGGACAACTTTTTCCTTTCACATTCGCTTGTTCAATGTACCTTCAAGGTTTCTGATACATGCATGGGCCGAGGGGTTCAGACACGTAAAGGGTTAAGAGTAAACTAGGTCAACTCGAGTAGACAGGGTAGTTGGATACAGAAAGGGTCTGAGAGAAAAACCAATTCTCCCCATTGGTGCAGCAGAAAATCTGAAATTTGATGGGCGGGCAAACACCTTAAGGTATGTTCGATTCAAATTTCAGGCTCAGAAGACATGGGAACAGGGAGTTATGGATTTTTCAAGTTGCTGGAAAATTCAGTACAGGACAGAGGCAAGCAGGTTAAGGTTCAAGCAATCCAGTTTGTAAGATTTGGTTTTGGGCGCTGAACTCAGTTGGCTCTGAATTTTAGAGGGTTGACTAAGGACACTGAAGCACCTTAAGTCCAAAATTCAAAATTAGACTCCCTACGGTTTTGTTTAGGGTATTTTTTAAAGTCTGATGGGTTTTTCAGGACCATAGGGTTTAGGTAGGTTGGATTTAGTTACCACAGGTTCAGACTAGGTTTGGGTGGTTAGCAAAGGGGACTCGGACCTACTCAGACCTCAGGGACCACGTGAAAGTTCTCAACGACGTTGAACTCGCTGGATAAGATCCGATGCTGTAATATCATGTGTTTTTATACTTAGTTAAATTTAGATACTCTTGAAATTTTGGCTAAGTGTTGTAGAAATATTGGTAGAACCCTCGATGTTAGGGTGTGATAATTGAGTCTGGGTTTGGCTCAAGTCTCATTGACAAGACCTAAACGAGCCAACTGAAGTGATAAAAAGTTTTACTTTTAACTTTTAAAATCGAGCGAAATTCGGGTTAAATTCAGGCAAAATTTAAAGGCAAAAATTGAATTATATATTGTTAGATGTGCCTCAAAATTCTGAGTTTAACGATATTTGACTTTTCTGAATTCGGGCTACGGCTGGCCCGAAAATCGCAATTTTTTTTAAAAAGCTCGTCTCAAAGGGATCGGGTCCGGGTTTGGATCTTACTGGATTCATATGATCCAAATTAATATGGATCTTAACTTAATCCAAGACCCATATTAATTAGGATCCAATCCAGCTTAGGATCCAGGTGAATTTTGAATATAGATTTGGATCTTTGATCCAGATCCAAAATCCAGACCTAATGAAATTAAAGTTTTAAAATCAGAATAAAGGGTTAATTTGAAGATATTTAATGTTAAAAAGACTCCCAAAGGGATAAGGCACCCTCTGAAAATTTTTGGGTAATTATTAAATAATTAATTATTTTAATATTAAAATTAATAAATTCTGAAATTTATTAGATGAGGTAGTTAACTAATTAGGGTTTCTAGAAGAGTCCGTAGTTACCATGAAATAAAAAGTAAAAATAAGGTAAGTATTAAAGAATAAGGAAAGAATAAAGAAGTTGGAAAAAGTCAACAAAAAAAAAGTTGAGAAAAAGTAGGAAAGCGGGATTGAAGATAGAACAGCCCCCCTTAAGAGACCCTAGAGGGGGTGTCACCCTCTAAGGACTCCTCTATTATATAAACTCAAAAAAAAAAGGAGAGAAACAAAGAAAGAGGAAAAGAGAGAGAGGGAAATCGTGGGAGAGGAGGAGGAAAGGAAAAGAAGGAGAAGATCCATCTCCTTCTTCGGCCGTCCGGCGATTTCTCCGATCTTTTTCTAATTCCAACTAAGGTACGGGCTTCTTCTCTTAATTCGAATGGAGAAGAAATAGCATAAATTAGTTTCATGTAATGTTTTGGTGAAAAAAGATTAAGAGTAAGGAAAAGAAAAAGGGAAATCTGATTTTGTGCGTACATGTAAATAAATATAGAATGACATTTATATATGTATATATAGATTTATTTTTCTTTATAAATAAAGGTTCCTCTTGTGCATCAAGAAAATCAAAAGGAATATACATGTCGATATTCAGATTTAATGTTTTTAGGCATATCGATTTTTGTTTTTATGTTTTTGTGCTTATGTATGGCATGTATACCCATGGATGCATTAAGGATCTTTACTGTTCATGCCACAGATATATATATATATATATATATATATATATTGTTGTATGTAATGAAATTTCGTTAACATGCATATAGCCAACCATTTACTAGTCTGATTTAAATTTCGCATGTGGATACATATGCATATAAGATTATGCACTTTTAAAATATTTTGTGATTTTGGTTCTTTCGAATAGGTAGCTACGAAGATCTACTGAGTAGATGCCTCATGCAGACCCGGTCGGAACAATCCTTTGTCCATGCTCGCTGCTGATAGTGATGGCACGGTGAATGTGCATATACATATATATGAGAATACATACATATGTATATGTATATAAGGTTTGGTTCCCTAGATTGCAGTCACCAGTTGGGGTCAGATTTGACCCAAACCGTGTCTGCCGTGGGGTTCCATGTATATATATATATATATATATATATATATATATATATATATATATATATATATATATATGAATGGAGTTCCGATTTTTATTCTAAGATGCATACACAGTTTTTGTTCAAAGTGAGCGTGCTTAAATTCCATATATATGCAGTCTTGAGATTCATCATGCATCGATTCTGATTTTAGTAAGTATGTTCATTTTCGGTGCATGCAGTCTTGATTATGTATCTAAGATTCAGCCCAGCCGACTGTCATCGGCTGGGGGCTGTGAGCAAATACATTCAGTCAGCCAGCAAACATCGGCTAGAGCTGATGATAGTGATTTTTTTTTGCCCAGCCGACTGTTATTGGCTGGGCGGCCAACTAACATCGCTGATGCTGCCACGTAAGCCAGCATCAAATAATCCTTGAACTTCCATTTGTGATGTGTTAACATAGGCCTGTCATGATTTATGAATGTACAAAAGTTTTACATATCAAATATCCAGATTTGCACAGGATAAATGTTCAAGTTTTTACCTGTCACATATGCTGTTTATTACATGCTAAATATTCAGATTTCTATATGTTACATGTTCAAAATATTACATGTATGTCCAGATTTAAACATGATAAATGTTCAGAATATTATATATTAAATGTCCACAATTGCACTTGTTAAATATTCAGATTTGTACGTGATAAATGGTTAGTTTTATTCTTGTTGAATATGCAGATTTGTGCATGTTGAATAGTCATACTTATGTATTTTTAGCCCCTGTCCAGATTGTGTGTTCCCATGCATACCTTCATGTGATTATTATGCATATTTCCATGTAATTGTTAGGAATATTTTGATATGACTATCATGCATAGTATGGTTCATGGGCATTGAAATTTCACTATAAGAGTATGCACTCTTGTGTTGTAAAAAGGTCATTGAAAGCAAAAATTATCATGAGATTTAGTACAATAATGACATAGATGTGCATAGTATGAACACTTGAATATTTGAAAGTTGCTTAGGTTGCATCCACTGTGCATACTTGAATGATATGCATGATACAACATGTTGTGTTCATACACTTATGAAATTTGTTATTCACGGAAATCCTTATTTTGTGAGTATGAATGTGCGTTTGAGAGCATAATTGAATGGTTGCATAAGTGGCATGCTCATTGTGACTTTTGCAGGTGAGCCACGAGCAAATGTTGCTTTACGTTTTTGTTGAATGCATTGCAAAATCTAAAAAAAAAAATTATTGGTCTTCTAAACTAAACTAATTACACTGTTAAATATGGTAATGAGCCAAGGTTTCATCTTGTGTTTTGCATGTTGATTTGTAAAACGAATATTGTGTAAAAAAACGGTATTTTGATAAAAAGATAAAAGAAACGAAACAGTTAATTAATGTTTCTTCATGTATGCTCTTTCTACAGTGTGAGAATCATGGATGGTGGTTTTGGAGAACCGTGAAGATACTAAAACTCTGTATGCAATTGTGCCTTGAACCCAACTAGGTGGTTCACCTCCCGGTCACGATTTTAGAGTGATTCCACTACTTTGCCTAGAGGTGGTGTGCAGACACAACTGTTGTTATTGGTATACCAAGAAAATGACATTTGTGGATGTTGATTTCCTTAATGTCCCAACATTAGATACTGAATTTTAATGTTCTGATGGATAGTGATGATTCCTGATATCGGTTGAGGGCCAAGTGTGGAACGCAGTAATAAGATACAATTGTGTATTAATCTACAACTGAGAATCTAACTTGAACTCGAGAATGGTTGTGCCCGTGTTTTAGTATCTGTGGGTTTTAATAAAAAGTGTAATTAAAATTGTGTGCATTTAATAGGGTCATACATACAAAAAAAACTCTGATAAAAGATAATAAGTTACTAATGCATGTACATAGATATCATGCATAATCTTGTTCTGCATTAGATCATGCATCTTTATCTGTTCTCTTCATTGTAGTATATTGATGTTGCATGATGATTGTTCTCTAATGCATAAATGGCTAATTGGATTATGAATTTGTTGTACATGTATTCCTCTATAATGTTGCATAAATTTGATTTATGTTCTTCTTGTTTATTTGATTCATTAGAAGAATTCGTACGCAGAATCTATGATTCTGACACCGTATATTTTATGTTATTTACAGCTTCTAATGCTCAGTGATCAGACGGACTGCCTTAGAGAACTACGAGGACAGTGCGACTACTTGACATTCTACTTTGGGGACAGAGTGTCTCTATATTTTGCTTTACTTGACATTTCTTTACTTATTGTTCTTAAACTTTATTGATTGATAAATAAAAGTTATTTTGGTTTAGATAATGGTGGTTGTGGATGTGTTATGACTGTAAGGCCCCGGGTCTCTGGGTTTGTTTCTGCAATTGTTTTAAAAAAAAAATCACTTTTCCATGGGTATGAGTTGGGGTCGTTACAGATACGCCAGGGAAGGCTTGGGACAGTTGGATCACATCGACATTACGAGCTTGGTGGCGTGAAGAGTGGGTTGGACCTTGAATAGCTTCTAAAGACCCAAGTGAAGCTCCAAACAACCTACAAAAGGACAAAAGGACAGGCAACCAAAGAGAAATGAGAGAAAGGCGAAAGCCAGAGAAAGATGAGATAGAGGAAAGAGAGAGAGAAAGACGTGAGATAAAAAGAGAGTTTCAATTTTGCATTCATGCTCAACAAGGAAAAATACAAGGCCTTATATAGGCATAGGAGGCCATCATAAGTTCTTTACACATTTCAGAAAATATTAAAAAGATCCTAATTTTGGTTAAGCCAACTTAAACTCTAAGTTGACTAGGCTATTTCTGGAATCCTCAACTCGAGAAATAGTCAAGCTTCTTATCGCTTCTTGCCTATTCTTAGAACCCACCTTCAAGAAGATTTCACGCCCCTCTAGCCTGATTAAAAATATGACGCCTCCTGGATGGCCCCATATGTGGACCCCACCAAGCCTAACTGCTCTAGCTCAGGGGACCCTGGATCTGATTCTACCTGATCTGTATCATTCTCTCTTCATTGAATTTTGCCTAGTCCACTAGGCAAGAATCCAGGATATCGCTTTCGGAGGTTATAGTCGAACTCCTAGGTTGAGCCATCATCACAAACAGAAAAAACATTCAATTTTGCTTCTTCTATTCATCGAGATAAAGCATCAACGTCATAGTTTTTCACACATTTCTTGTATTGGAGTTCAAAATTGTACTTTATTATTTTGGCAACCCATTTTTGCTGAAATGGGGTCGAGACATATTGTTCCATGAGATACTTAAGGCTCTTATGGTTGGTGCGGACAACAAAGTGCCCCCCAAGTAAATAGGGTCTCCATTTCTCAAGCGCCAATATAATAGCAAGCATTTACTTCTTGTATGTCGAGAAGGCCTTGGCACGGTTGGTGAGGCTTTTATGTATGAAAGTCAATGAATGGCCTTTTTTCATCAATTCTGATGTCACACGCATCAATCTCCACAATGAACTATTAAGAATTTCTAGTAAGGCTAGCATGAGAGCCTCGCATATGGCCTGCTTGAGCTTTTCAAAAGCGAGCTTGAACCTCTCCGACCATGCAAATGCATTCTTCTTCAACATAGTTTCTTACGAACCTTCGATAATACCCAGTAAGTCCAAGGAATTCTCTCAAGGACTTGATGGATGTGGGCTTAAGCCAAGAGAACATGGCCTTGATCTTCTCGGGATCCGTGCTTACTCCTTCGTCCATAAAATGGCGAAGGTAGGATACTCTAGGGTGTCCAAAGTTGCATTTGGACCTCTTGGCTATGAATTTGTGCTCCATTAGGGTGCACAGAACCACACTCACATGCTCTAAGTAATCCTCCCAATGTTGTGAAAATTGTTGAGGTGTAGCGAGGCGCTCCACCAAAAACCAAAGCGAGGTGTAAAGTGTAATCTTGAAAGCATAAAGCGTAAGCCTCAAATTTTTAATTTTTTTAACTTAAAAACTTTTTAAAAAATATTTTAAAATACAAATAAATAGAAGAAATGCTTTTTTTATTAAGCAATAACCAATAAAAAATAGAAAATCTCAAATAAATATCAAAAAATATGAGATTAACATGTAAAAGTAACATTAATGCAACAACTTGATCTATGTATCTAAGAAATAAAATATGAACATATAATAAAAAAGTAAGTGATAAAATCTCTAACAATAAAATTTCTTAACATCATGTCCGCATTAGGAAATACATATAAGAACTGACAATTTAACAGCCAAATGTTAATGTATTTGTCCAAAACTCTCCAAAATGAGAGTGTTACAATATTCACAAGTACAAATTAAGGACCCAAAAAAATATAGAAATGCCTATAGTCCTATGATATGAATTAAGACCTAGGCTCTTCTTGTGTCAAAATGCATTCTTATCTAGACAAAAGAGATTTCAGAATTAGTGTTGGTACTTCATAAAAATAAAAATAAATGCTAACATTAAAAAAATAATGACTAACATAAAAACAGAATGCAAAAAAAAAATAGAACCCGGAAGATATTACATGTCAGCAGAGAAAGAGAGGGAGAGGGAGAGGAAGAGAACAGTTCTTCTTCTTACTCCTTGTGTTGGCACTTAGCAAAAAAAAAATAGTGGCTAATATTAAAAAAATAACTAACCTAAAAAATATAAAAAACAGAACAAAAAATAGAGACTACCTATCGTCAGAGAGAGAGAGAGAAAGGAGAGGGCGAGAACAGTCTTCTTCTTCTTCCTTTTGGTAGAGAGAGACAGAGAGGAGAGAGAGGGAGATACTGAGAAAAAGAAAGAGAGATTGAGAGGGAGGAGAGAGCGAGATACTGAGATAGGAGGCCTTATAATCGACACAAAATCACCATGTATGGCCCTTCTTTCGCACCAAGAGCATTAGCAAAGAATAGATGCTCAAACTTGGTCGGATCACCACGGTATCAAGCATCTCCCGAACAAGTCTTTCGATCTTGTCTTTTCGGGAATGAGCATATCGGTATGGTCGGGCACTCACCGGTCCAGCACCCGAAATGAGGGTGATGTGATGGTTTTGAAATCTTTGGGCAGGTAGGGAGGTTGGTTCAACGAACACAACCTCGAATTCGACAAGAATCTCCTTCATTTCAGGAAGAACCTCCTCCACGCCTTCGTTGTTTGTTTGATTCTTCGCATTGATCATGCAAAGGAAGGCCTCTTGAGTAGCTCTATAAATTTTAAGAGCTTCCTCTGAGCCTACTTCATCTCCTCCCTTAAGTATATGGGCCTTTAGACATCGTTTTCACATCCTTGTCAAAACGCATCTCCATCTTGCTAAAATTCTACTTAACCTTTCCAAGGTTCTGAAGCCAACTCATTCCTAGCACCACATAAGTGCCTTTCATGGGCACTACATATAGATCCAATTTGAACTTGGATCCTTGGAGATCCAACTCCACATTGGGGCACACACTAGCGTATTTGAGATGGCTATCATCCCAAACCATAACATCAAAAATTGGTTGCTCCTTAGCATGGCAACCCATAGCCTGCACAAGGTCATCCTGCACAAAGTTGTGGGTCGACCCAGTGTCGATGAGCACTTTCACTTGTTTATGCAAGCGCCCTTTTACCCTCATGGAGTTTGGGACGGAGACACCAGCAAAGGCATGGTAAGAGATTTCATGTCCTTGTTCGTCTTTGTTTGTTTCACCAATGTCACACTCTTGTTCTTCTTCGCTCACCTTCGCTTTCACACACCACGTACATTCGTAGTGATTTACATTTGTGACCGGAAGCCCATTTTTCGTCATAATTATTGCATAAACCCTTGTTGCACCTATCTACCATTTGGATCTTCTTAATGAATTCAATCTTCACTTTGGAATTGAATTTTGTTTTGGCTCCCTCTTCCTTGCTTGGTTTGTGGTTTCCCGGCCCGTCGGGGGGTCGACTAGGTCTTTTTACAAAGGATGACTTCTTTAATCTTTCTTTCACCACCCTAGCATTCATGAAGCACTCTTCTAGGGTCTGGGGTCCAGAGTCATTAGCACGACCTATATGTCATCCCTAAGTCCTCCCACGAATGCACCTATCAAGGCAGTTTTAGACCAATCCAAGCACATGGTACATAGGTCATTGAATTCCGCTTGATATTCTTGGACAGACCCCTTTTGCTTGATGTCTTTTATTTTTACATTATGATTCACGTAGGGTGAGGGTCCAAACCTCCTTAAGAGTTCTTTTTCGAACTCGAACCAAGTAGGTGTCTCATGGTAGTGCTCACACCACTGGAACCACCTTAAAGCCTCACCATCGAGGTGAGCTATGGCGCATCCTAATTGTTTTGCGGGGAGAATTGATTGGCTTACAAAGTATTGTTTGGCCTTATACATCCAGTCTTGTAGGTTCTTTCCCGTGAAAGTGAGAAACAAAATTTTTATCGGTCGCGAAAGTGAAACGCCAAAATTTTGCATTCTTGGGCCTATTCCCTGCTCTCCCGAGTGCGGTCCAAGAATGGACTTTCGTGCATCCTCGTCTTCTGAATTGGCATGCTCCTCGCAGAAACCTCTTCCATGGTTAGCGGATAGGAATTGTTGTCGCACTTCTTGGAAGCTCCCTTTGAGTTGTTGCAGCATATTCGTGATTTGTTGGAGGTTGGCCTCGAGACCCAATATGTGGATTTCAATACCACTGACCTTGGTGTTGACCTCTTCGGCGAACTTGTTGATGAACTCGAGATTCATCTCCGATGTTTGGTCCTTGGTTTTCTTAGGTCGCATGGGATTTCGCTCTAATATCAATTGATGTGTACGTGGGCCGAGGGGTTCAGACACCTAAAGGGTTAAGACTAAACTGGGTCAACTCAAGATGGCTGGGTACCAACAGGGTACAACAACAACAACAACTACGCCTTCATCCCAAAACAATTGGGGTCAGCGATATGAACCAAAAAAGAAATTCATTTTGGGTCTTCCACAAGAATCCTTTTCCTCTAATCATTTCTATCCAATGCCATGTCCTCGGTGAGGTTCAAAGCATTCATATCCTTTCCTATCATCTCCATCCAAGTCTTCCTAGGCCTACCCCGACCTCTTTTAACTAATATATTTTCCCATTTCTCCAACCTTCTAACTGGAGCATCATTAGGCCTTCGCCGAATATGTCCAAACCACCGTAAACCAACAGGGTCTTGGAGAAAAATTGGTTCTCTCAATTGATGCAGCAAAAAAAATCACAAATTTGGTGGGGTGTCTTCGGACATCTTAAGGTAGGTTCGATTCAAAATTCAAGGTTAGAGGACATAGGAACAAAAGAGTTACGAATTTTTAAAGTTGCTAGAACATTCAAGACAGGACAGAGGCAAGCAGGTTAAGGTTCAGGCAGTCATGTTTGTAAAATATGGTTTTGGTCTATGTCACACGGACTCTTCTAACAGGGCACCACACACGCACCCAGGCGGGTGCGACACTTGGACACAGCTTCCTTTGTGTTAGGTGAAGTCGACCACACTGAGGTCCATTTCTATCCAAAAGTAGATTCAGTTAACCCTAATCAAGTCCATTTTTATCTATATTATATATATAAATACATAAATGCACACACATAAACATAGTGTTAACTTAAAACTGTTAAAAATTTTATATATATATATATATACCCTCCCCACACCCTCACACCCAAGTTTTTTTTAAGTGCCGCATCGCCGAACCGCACCCGTACCCGCACCTATGTGACATAGGTTTTGGTCATTGGGAACTCAGTCGGCTCTAAAATTTGGAGGGATGACTAAGGACACTCGGAAGCACCTTAGGTCCAAAATTCAGGACCAGACTCCCTACAGGTTTTTTAGGGACTGCAGGGTTTAGGTAAGCTGGATTTGATTACCATGGGTTTAGACTAGGTTTGGGTGGTTAGGGAAGGAGACTCGGACCTACACAGACCTCAGGGACTACGTGAAGGCTTCCCAACGAGGTTGAACTTGCTGGATAAGGTCTGATAAGCCACTACGAGCTTGGTAGCGTGAAGTCTGGGCTGGACCTTAGGCAGCTTCCAAAGACCCAACTGAGGCTTCCCACGACCAAAGGAAGGTCAGACAACCAGAGAGAAAGGAGAGATGGTTGAAGCCAGAGAGAGAGAGATTAGGATTGTATGAATAGCAGAGAAGCACATAAATCAGTTTTTGACAAACTACAAGGGTCTTCCTAATAAGATTGTTCGGATCATTAAGAGAAGCACATAAATCAACAAAAACCACGGAACTTATATGAATAGCAGAGCAACCAGCAAACAGTCATGTCATAGTACTCAAAAAGAAAAAACCCATTCACAAACTAAGGGCATCATCTACAACCACCTTCAAATTAAATGCTTGAATTTCTTTGCATATCACTACTAATTCATGATCTGGCATGTCCAGAATGAAAATTTTCATTCTCCATTCTATGATAATTTTAAAAGAATGTTATTAAAACTTGACTATGTAGAAACCTTCAGGTTGAACACAATACTTGACTATGCTTTCTCATTTGATGACCATCTTGCTCCTACTTTTTTCCCTTTTTGGTATTCTATAACAGTGAATTGGTACAATTTGCGCAGGCATGTAAATTATAACAAAAACACCACCTTGAAGCACAAAAAATAGAAGCATAAAAGCTTTTGTTTTAAAAACTTAACTGGTAAACAGTATCTCAAGAAAAAAAGAAGATTTTTTACTTTAACCTTGAGCACTAACTAATAGCTATTATATCGCGCATCAAATTGACAACTTTGATTCATCACTACCAATAGGTATCCTCAAACACTATCTTAGGCCGTATATTCTATGGCAAAAATCCAGGATTTACGCACCTGAATGGGGAACAGCTTGGTGATCCCCTTCTTCGCCAGTGCGGATACGATATCCTGCGAGATCCCCAGTTTCGAGATCTCCAGCCCATCATCGCCCTTCCTCCCGCTCGACCTCTCCTCGTCAGAGAGGTCGTCGACGGCGTAGTCGGCGGAAGCAGGCACCGACGACCGGAAATTCAAAACCTCCGGGCAGGTCCGAAATTCGCGGTAATCGAGCCGCAATCCGAGGGCATCGGTTTCCGTACAACGAGAGAAGCTCGGAACTCCGATAGGGTTCGGAGAAGGGACAACGGGGGGCGGGAAAGGGTCTAAGGAGGAGCCGAGAGAGATGAGAGAGGCTAGCGTTTTGCTCAGGAGGGACCCTGAGAAGGAAGGTTTGAGGGTTCTCCTGAGGAGGAGGGCGTTCATCATCTTCTTCGGCTCCCCCGCAGATGCTCATGCAAAACCCTAGAGATGGAGGGAGCGGTTGGGAACGCCGAGCCAGCGAAAGAAAGGGTTTTGGAAGAAGCGGGGGGTGAAGGTGAAATTACCGATGTACCCTTTCATTTACCGAGGCTGGGTTTTCAATGGATCTGGATTTCACGACCCGAATATGGATCCAGTCAAACATAAGTCTTGAATAGTTTGACCCTCGCTCACCACCTCTGATCGGTTAGTTTGGAAGAGAAGATCGGATCTCGGACATATCACAGTGGGGAAAGGCTCTAACCATGCCCACCTCAATTGATTTCATCCAACTGTCCCGCATGCAGGGTCCCCATTAAAAAGGCGATGATTTCATCATGACCTTTTTACCCATAGCAGCGGTTGTTGATCACCAAAAATGGAGAGTCGGATCCGGCTCCAGTTGGAACAGCTAAAAATCACAAAAACCCAATACAGAGTCCGATCCATTTGCATAGCTAAGTAGGGGGTGGTAGAGCATCTTTCCATTGTAATTTGGCTGATCATGTGATGTGCTCTTTTATTTGCTTAACGGGATCAGTCGGCCTCGTTTGACAAATGAGCATGTGTGGTTGACCTTGTGTCTTATCTCTTTGTTTGGTGAAGTGGATATGGTTTGGTTGGATGTCTTACCCAAAACATGACATTATTTTTTAACATTGTGGATTCAAACTTGGATGATCAAACCTTTATTAGATTGTAAAGGCCTGAAATTTAGAAGATATTCAGATCTAGTGGTCAAGATCTAGAATCCAACTTTAGAGCCTTAAGAGGGTCGATTGTGTGAGTCACTGTGACACCTTAATTTTTATAACCTGAAAAATAGTAAAAAAAAAAATAATGTTTTTAAAAAATTTTAACAAATAGCAGCAGAAAAACTCATAAGGTTTAAAAGTTGGCGTGCTACTTTTTCAATTTATGCATAACCATACAAATGTGGAAACTTAAAATAATTATATTTCATCTTGCATAAAATAAAACAATGTTCACAATCATGCAAAATATTAATTAAATTATCTATTGCCATAAAAATTAAATAATAAATTAGAGAGTGAAAATCTTGTAAATGTGAAGGAATGGTAGACTCGGTTCCCATCGCAACCTCCCGCCTTCGCATGTAAATTATTTCTCATTACCTGAAAAATATTAAACCATATAGGGTCAGACAAAACATATCTGACTAGAGAGAAATATGCTAAGTTTGTAAGATAGAGATTCAAAGCAGGAATTTCAATAGAAATTTCATAGTTTAGCATTTGGAATTAACTAAAACAATTACACAACTAATTTTTCATGTTCAAAATTTACAATTTTAACAAAAAAACATCAATTCATACATTAAAGAAATAAAATGTATGAGCAGTTAATATGCATGACTTACCATATGCAGAAGCCCTTCAATGCGTGCATATATTCTTATCTTTAATTACATTTTCATTCTTAAATGATGCATGCAATGCCTAACTAATGTACATACATATTAAGTTATCACTTATTAGCATTGTTGATACGACACAGTCTTGTATTCTTAGATTAGAACCATGGCTCAGGATGTGTTTTACATAAAAGGGTAGCTTTTGTTTGGCCAGGTCCATTCACCAGTATGGGGTGAGGGACGTTAATACGAGAGAGATTTCCAATATCTTTCAACCCGATACACCAATTTTCCTCATGAGTACCTTGCCTTCTGCACTGCAGTTTAATGCAGAGGTTTTCCCATAAAATTGTGAGAGGAAAGAAGCAACATTATGTGCTCGAAACATACTTATCCCATGAAGTTTTGTACCACCTGTCACTCTCCTAGCAAGTATCTTGAGTTTTAATGTCACATGATTATTTGATTACATACATATTTTTCATGCAGCATCAAAACTTTAGTCACTTTATGGGCAATGGATGCATTCTTATAAAGCATTGGAAATATTCACTTAATCATACTTGTAACATAAGCTTGAGCATATGCGTAGATGAAAATCTTATTCAATTTCCTCCTTCTGTTAACACATATGCATGTACATGGTCAATGCAATAAGAAATATAAATATGAGCATTCATCTCAGTGAAATATTCACATCATTATCATAATATGAGCATACTTGCAGCCAACGCATATTCAGAATTTAAAACATAAACTTGCATTCATTAGACCCTTTGATCCTTGATCTTAATGTGTAGGCTTTATTAACTATTCAGTTCATAGGCATATTCATATAAGCTTTTGCATAGGATCAGACCTGTATACTTATTTACATATTGCATGTTATTCAAAACAAAAAAATTTACTCAAAAATATGTGAACTATGCATAGGTCGACCCTCGATCCAAAGACCAGTCTTGATTTATAAAACCAATAACTCTAGCAGACTGTTATAGAGCTCACAAAATCATTTTTATATTCGGTAAACAGACCTGATATTTTCATAGTATAAAGAAAATTTCACTAGCTTTCCGTAGCCGCAAACTGTTCATAAAAAATTTTCCATATGAGAGAGTTATGAATATTTTAATGCAAACATGTTATATTTTGTTCTAACTGTCACAAAGTCGTGCTCAGTCAATGAACAGAGCCCAAAATTTTATAATAGATGCGAAATTTTGTTAGCTTTTTAACGCAACAAACCGTTCATCAAAACTTTTCTGGATAAGGGAGATACAAATATTTTATTGGTCGACGGTCATGCCAAAAAATTGAAATTCTGGGCTATGCATTTAGGTCGGGCCACCCGAGTCCGTACACACATGATTTATCTTGCATATTTTAAATAAATACCAGAATAAGATACATAGTTAAATCTGATATATTTTATCTGAGATAGATCATATTTTTTCTCAGCCTTTTGGCCAAAAAATATGCCTGATACGCATATGCTTTATTTTCTCAAGAATTAGTTTAGAAGAATACACAATAAATTAACTAAAATATGTAATTTTCATGAAATAAACTTTTTAAAAAATCTACAAAATTCATAGAATATCTAACAAATTATAATCTATCATAAACCATCAAATCTTACATGAATCCAACCACGAAATCCACTCTCTTTCTAAATTTATCAATTTATTTTATGAGAAACCTGATATTGCTAAAACCGCAATATCTCAAGATTTCAATCATAGAAATTCTTAAATTTTTTACAGAAGGTCTACAACAATATATCCTACCAATACAAATCAATACTTTTAATAAAATCATGGCATCAATCAAATATTTATAAATTTTACAAATTTCTTTTCGGAGAAGTCAGTTTTTGTAAAAAAATCGATTTCAAAAGGGGTTTTCTTTTGGGAAAAATGTTCTTTCTCCATGGATCTTTAGATCTAAGTCAAACCCATAGTTAGGAGGGTCTGATCATGGTCTAAACTCATGAAAAAACATTGAAATTCAAGCCAAGAACTTTGTTCTTGCAATAAAATCATAATTCACCCACCTATTGTTGCAAAAATGTTTTTCGTAGGATCCGACAGTTCTTTTTGCATGATTTGACCGATCCACACCTTCTACCAGCTAGAGAATCATATGTATGACTTTTGAACTAAATTTAAAATCATATATTTAATTTTTAAAAGTATATAGTTTATTATATTTTTTCAACCTTAATTTAACACTTAATTAAGTCTTAATTTAGATTTGAATCAAACTCAAATCTAATTATAACATTTTAGATATATTTATTAAATTTAAATTAAATTCTAAAATCCACAATCTAAAAATATACAAATCATTTACTTTCTTGTTTAGTTAAAATAAAATCTTAAGGGTGTTTCAAAATTTTCTAACCCATGCCTAAGGTTAAAAACGTGGTATTTGGATTTTCATAAGAGATTCTACATTTTTAACTCTTGCCATAGTTAAAAATATGGTTATTAGTATTTGAATGGTGATTTCAACTTTCTTTTGAATCCATGGCTATGATTAAAATATTGTGTTTGGATTTTCATAAGAGACTCTAAATTTTTTACTCTTGCCATTGTCAAAAATGATGTTTAAATTTTAAGGATATTTCAACATTTTCTAACACATGCTTATGATTAAAAATGTTGTGTTTGAGTTTTTAATAATGATTCTACATTGTTTTGACTCATATCCATTATGAAAAAAAAATAAAGAACAACATAAGCTCATACGGTGTTAAAATATGATTTTAAAACACTATGGTGCTAAACTACACATTTATGTAGTTTTAAAAAATACATAATTATGTTATTGATTTTAAAGGAAAGGAATATATACATATTCACGTATGTTTGCACATATATATATACACATATGGTGCAATGATACACGTTCACTTATATGGATAACACTTGTGTGAAAATGCGGTTCAGAACTTATACTTGTAGTCTCAAAAGAGTAAATTGGGTTTTGGCATTCCCATATGTTCATTTAGGCAACATGTATAAAATGAATGATGTGCACTAAAACTGCATATTTTGATTATGCTATGAGTGGTGCATGGTGCAAATGCCAAAGGATAATATGTTATGAATGCACAATGTTGGTGATTCATGCTCACGGGATTGTTTCTTGTGTAAAGCGTAATTGGTTCAAGAAACTTTTCAATATTTATGAATATGCAATTGTTACAATTACGCATATGAGTCATGTCATATTTATGCTTGATAGCTTGGGAAAGAACATGGGTGGGTTAAGGACCCGTAAGGTATGCAACGTTGTATAATTACAAATGCATACATCCACACTTGGTTGATCCCTCACTCTCATCGGCGAGACACTCATACAGGCTAAAGGCACTGGAGCAACATGAATGGGTTAAGTACATAATTGTGTCATCATATAACTATTACCCAAAGAGAGTATTTAGGTTACTAAGCCTTGTTTGCCTTATGAATGAAGGTACTTAGATTGACAATCATATTAATTAAGAAATACTTGTAACCCATTCACACTAATGGTCTATTGGTGAAGTAGATCTGTACAACTTCAAGTGACCCAATCATATGTAGATTCACCTACATGTTGTACTTCTTGTTTGGATGCAATGACGTATCTTGGGTCTCCAGTCACTCGAAGTTAAGGAGGACGGAGTTGTCCATGGGATATATTTCAACTACTGCAGATAGTTTGGATTGCAATTCATGTTAAATGTTAGAACCTTGCGGGTTTTCTCTTAGTCACCAACTGCCTGCTTGGGGATGAGACCCGGTTTGTTAGGCATTACGGGAAAACAAATCATATAGCATAACTAACACCCATAATGATCTCAACAAATTATGTGATTCACCCTCCATGTGCCCAGAGGTGTAATCAAGAGAAACAAATCTTACATTGGCATATCCATTTATAACCGTTGACAATGCTGAGCTATATAGTTTCAAAACTTCTGTCTAAGGTAGAACATGATTATGTTAACTGTCATGTTTTATGAGATCATGATTGCGTTAAACTATTCAACTATGATATCTTGTTGTGATGAATGTTCTGGCATTGTTTAAATTTTATAATATGTGGTTTATCTTACCTATTGAAAGAGTCTGACCCCGTTTCATGGGAATGCAGGTGATGAATGAACAAGTGCGATGGTGCAATGTGGTGACAAGGCCAGAAACCATGTTTCTATCACTCCTTGCTAATCCTAGGAACTTTTGTTCATCTCAGTTAGACTGAGATGTTTTTTATTTCTTTTACCTTGTGAACATGTTATTATCATTTTGAAAATGTCTAATTTATCATTAAGTTATGTATGGTTATGATTCTTGAAAGCAATTATTCCGTTGAGATTACCTTCGGTGCAGACCTAGATCCAAGTTCGAGTAAGAATTTGATCCAGTCTAGCTTAGACATCATATCTTTGTAACCCGCCAGAGTTGTCCAACTTTGAACCCCAACTAATTCCGGTGTGTTACATTTAAAAAAAAAAAAAAGAAATTCGGTTGAAATTTTACGTTATTTAGAGTTAGAATTTTTTGGGCGTTATAGAGAAAGAGAAGGGTTAAGGGATTTGGGTGCCCTACTGGGCCCCACCTGACCATGTTTTGGCCTCCTTGTGCGCCTATTCCAAACTGGGTCTAATTTGGATCTGGGTTGGATCCAAATCGACCTAAATTAAGTTATGAGTTTAATTAAATACTAAAAATTAAAATCTTACTTCTTATGTTTTTTATTCCTAGATTAAGAATAGAATAATATAATTATCTTTAGTTATTAAAAATCTCATGAAGCCCAATTTGGATCGACCCATTTGGGTCCAACAACTTTTGGACTTCGAGTCCATATTGAAAATCTATTTCTTTTTTTCCAAATTTAAATCTCACATTTTGCTAAAAAGATAACTTTTCTACTCTAAACAGTCCATTGTTTTAGTACTTATGAATTAATAAATAATATTTGATTAAAATATCCTACTTAAATTATTTATGACCAAAATACCCTTTTGATGGAATTTCTTTCAAAAACTTTTAAAATGCATCTAGTTATGTTCAAAACACTGTGAAAACACCTTGACAAATTATAACTCACAAAAATGTATAGTTTTCATTATAAATTAAATATTTTAAATAGTTTTTTTGTCAAAAATTTTCTAAAAATACCAATTATGCCCTTATTGGTCAGAAATGAGCAAATGAGCATGTAAATAACAATAAATGAGATTAAAAAACTAGAAATACATTTCTAACTTGATGATGAAGATGATTTCTTTATTTATTTATAATCCTAAAAAAATACAACTTTTATAGGTTCTGATGGGCCAGACAGGTTCTAAAGAAAAATTGATTTCTCGTACAAATACAACTTTATAAATGCTGAAAAAATTGGTTCTAATCCTCGAAAGATTTGAAACCACCTTACACAAACTGGATGGGCTTTGGGATAGGGTGAAGAAGTCTAGAGGAAGGGACTTGCAGGCGTTAAAAGAGATGGAAGAGAGTGAGGGCCAAGTGGATAAGGGAGGATGAGAGAGTTAGAGAAAAACATCCCAATAGTGGGGGCGATTTCTTGAGAATGAGAGAGAGACAATTCCATATAATTTTCTTTCCTATCCCAAAACACTAATATGGACCCCCTTATATAGGCTAAGGGGAGCTCCATAATTGACTTTACAATTACAAGAAATACTAAAGCAAAATTATAAGATTCAAGACTAGTTAAAACACTTTGTAAAATCCCAAGCTTCTAATTCTAATTTAAGTAAAAATCATTTTCAAGGTACTTAAGAGGGTCCAACATACTAGGCCAACTTGGGTTTTACCAATGCCATAAAGGAGGGCACCCCAAGGGGCCACACGAGTTTTCATGGAGAGCTTGAATGCTTTCTTGAACGACGCCAAGGCGGTGGGGCCCACAACCTTCTTTAGAGCTCTCTAGAAGGAAGTCTCATGGGGGCCCCACTAGCATTAATTGCTCTTTATAGAGAGATGTCCAAGGGGGGGCCACTTGATGAGGTGGTTGCCTGCTGAGGTGACAACATGGATCCCACTTTGGTTGTGGTGGCTCCATCCATTGGATCTCGTATAATAGATCTGGGTCGATTTAGAATATGTTTGCTTCATTCGATCCTTAGAAGCTGGATTGAGTTTGGATCTTGAATCCTTATCCATTAATTGGAGCATTAGGTTTGGAACTAGATCTCTCATGATCGGGTCTATACTATTTGGATCAATTGAGAATTGCCTAGTCCCTTAGGCATACTTTTGAGAAATAACCCTCAAAGGAGGGAATCAAACACGAAGAAGGAAGGATGCATTCGTCTTATTTGGCAGTCTGGCTTTCAGTCTTGAGCACCATGCAATACCCACATTTCTTCCAATATGTGAGTCATATGCAATTGTGAGCTTCTATAGAAGAGATCTCACTTCACTGGTGGTGGATGCGTGGTTAGCTTCTACCTGTATCAAAGATGGTGAATGGATAAAGAACAAGCATTGAGAGATGGATCTTCTGCTTTTGTTGCGCTACTTTGATCCTCGTACTAATGACAACTTCCATCCAACGAAAGTGCACTAGTACAAATGCTACTGGGGTTGTAGGAGAAACTGGGGCTTGCCCACTTAGGCTTTCTGCACTTAAGTTGGTGTTTTCATTGAGATTCAAATTTCTTGTAGAGAAGTCCTCCTTGCCTCGTATTGAGAGTTGCAATTGCATTTTGGTAGTTTGGCAACCCAATTTAATTGGAGTGAGGTTGAGGCATGTTGATCCATGCAACTTTGAAAGCTCGTATAGTGCCTCCCATGTGAATTCAATCTTTCACATGCCAATGTAAAGGTGATTAATTCCTTTATGTTGTTCAAGGTTTTGGTGGCAAGGTTTATGAAGATCATTTGGTGGCCTTCTATTGAATGAGATCCATTTCCGATGTCACCCACATCAGAATTCACAATCATCAAATGGGCTTCATTCTCAATGTCACTCACCTTGGACTTAGCAATGCACCATTTGAAAATTTTGAGCAAGGCTAGGATGTAAGCCTCACACACAACTTGCTCGATTTTCACAAAATTGAGTTTGGTTCTATCCGACGAAACATAGACATTCTTTTCCCATATTTCTTTCGAGAGGGAATTCCTATGTTTGCATCCTCTTATGAACTTTTGACTATCACCGTTGGGTCAAAGGAACCTTCTTAAGGACTTGATGAGTGTGGGCTTAGGCCAAGAGATCATGAACTCGGTCTTCTCAAATTTTACACCTTTGCCTTGTTCTTTCACATCACGGTCATAATAGGACACTAGAGGATGTCCTATTTTGCAGGTGGTCTATAGGGTCACGAAGTCATGCTCCTTGAAGGGGATATGAAGGAGGCAAGTTTGGTGAACTTGTTTCAAACTCAATGCAAACCTCCTTTCTTGGTTTACAGACCTTCGGCCAATCAGGGGGTTGACTAGGCCTCTTTACGAAGGCTAAAATTTGTTATTGATCCCTCTCTATTTCAGACTTGGTGAAGTGCCCTTCTAGGATTTGGGGGTTATGAGCCAAGAGCTCGATCCACCCTACTTTCCTAGGTTTTCTTTCTCTTACCGATGTGGGTTCAGCCCAACCCTCGTGTATGACACACGAGTCCTTGCAGTTCATGGGCCCAAACTCTCGTAGGATTGCCTTTCTCAATGCGACCTCAATGAGTGTCCCAAGGCAATGCTCGAGCCATTGGTTACACTCTAAGCTTTCGCCATTGAGGTGATCAAAAGTGTACTGCAAACTCCTCTTGTGAGGATTCGTTAAGCTTATACACCGCCTTGCATCACTTAACTCAACAAGTGAGTCTGTTTCTGAGAGATAGGGAGAAAGAAAAAGAATTTGTTCCGCTTGTTAAAGTGGAACACCTTCTTGCTGCACTTTTGTCTCCGCTAGATCTACAATGCCATCATCAAGCTCTATATCCATGAGAGTCAGATCCGTTCTCACACAATCTTCATTAACGGTTCCTTGTGCATTCTCCTCTTTCTGCTCATCATGCTTCACCACAAAAAACTTACCCCCTTTGCAAAAGGGTTCAAATCGTTGTCGGGTGTCTTGCATGTCCACTAGGACTTGCTACATCAAATCAATGGCTCGTTGAAAACATGCTTCGAGTTCAACCTTAAGAATACTACCAGATTTGGTGTTAGGCTTTCCACCAAACTTGTAGATGACTTTGGAATTTATTGCGGGTGGACTGACTTGGCCTTGCATATGCGGCATGGTCCACTCCAAGTTTGCTTTAATACTAAAGTTGATACATTCTAATGGCCCTAAGTTCAGTTTTAGGAGTTAAACTAGGTTAGGGTAGGCATGGGTTAAGTCAAAGGTCAAGTTCTAGGAAAATAGGTTCGAATGAAGCTAACAAGTTCTAAAGAAAAATCAGTTTCTCCTACAAATACAATTCTATAAATGCTAAAAAATTAGGGGATGACTTAAGACACATCAGGGAAGCTGGGGGTTAAAAGTTGAGGTTTAGGAGAATTCAGGTTGCAGAGATAAAATTTTGCAAACTTCGGGTTCTGTTTTGGATATGGATTATGTTCATTTTCTGACAGACCTTGAGAGAGTGAGTTATTTCCCTCGTAATAAAATTCCAAAAAATCCAAGAAAATAGGGTTAGGCTGGGGATGGGTTAGGAAAAATTTGAGTGAAATTTTAAAGGCTCGGTGATTCAGATTTGAGATTTAAAAATTAATACAGTTAGAACATGAGTTGGGTTCATGTATGATTCAGTCTAAGGTTAAATTGGCAGGTCTAGACTAGGTACATATTTAGAGAAACTAAAATTCTAAGGTAGAGTAAAATTTGAAAATTACAACAACAGATTGTTGTTTTCAGATTTGGGTTTAAGTGAGGTTTTAGGCTTCGAGAGACTTAGGGACTAGGTTCTAGGGACTTCCACAACTTGGGTCAGATGTCCTAAGGTTGAGGGAATGTATGGTCATTTCAAATGCAACACACAAACACCTTAGTGTGAGAGTTGAGTTGATTATGTGGGAGAGTTGATGCAGTTTACTAAGTGGAGTTGGATTTACCTAGTGCTTTACGTAGTTCCAATCCTCAAAAGTATTGAGACCACCTTACACAAACTGGATGAGCCCTAGGACAAGGTGAACAAGTACAGAGGAAAGGACTTGGAGGGGGGTAGAAGAGAGGGAAGAGAGTGAGGGCCTAGGAGCCAAGGGACGGTGAGAGAGAGAGAGAGAGAGAGAGAGAGAGTTAGAGAAAATGTCCGAGTAGGAGGGGGGGGGGATTTCTTGAGAATGAGAAAGAGACAATTCTATATAATTTTCTTTCATATCCCAAAACACTAATATGAACTCTCTTATATAGGCCAAGAGGAGCTCCATAATTGACTTCACAATTACAAGAAATACTAATGCAAACTTATAAGACTCAAGACTAATTAAAACACATTGTAAAATCCTAAGCTCCTAATTCTAATTTAAGCAAAAACCATTTTCAAGGTACTTAAGAGGGCCCAACACACTAAGCCAACTTGGGTTTTACCAAAGCCAATTAAGGAGGGCACCCCAAAGGGGTCACACGAGTTTTCATGAAGAGCTTGAATGCTATCTTGGGTGGCACCAAGGAGGTGGGGCCCACAACCTTTTTTAGAGCTCTCTAGAGGGACATCCCATGGGCACCCCACTGCCATTCAATGCTCTTCATAAGGGCACAATCCAAAGGGCGCCCACTTGCTGAGGTGGTTGCCTGTTGAGGTGGTAACATCGATCCCACTTTGGCTGAGGCAACACCATCTATTGGATCCCAGATAACAAATTTGGGTATGCCTAGAATCTGTTTGCTTTATTCAGTCCTTATGAGATGTATTGAGTTTGGATCATCGATCCAGAGCAACAACTATTGGAGTAAAGTCTGCGGATTTTCTGGATTTTTTAGAAATAATAAGAGATTATTTATAGTATTTTTATGAGAAATTCATTGATAGTTAATAATCGATGAACTTTCGGATGATTATTAAGTTATTTGACTGATAAGAGCTTTTTAAATACTTTTGGATCTGGATCTTGATGGAGGATCCAAGAGGATCAACCCCCATGAAACCCAGTTCAAAGACATACATTTGACATATGTAGGATCCATTGAATCTCCTAAATTTGTTTGGATCCAGTGTATGATCTGAATCTATGAAACATCATAATAAGGATTCAGATCCATTCAATGAACCCAGTGCATGTTTAGAATAACTCAGAGTCAGATCTCTGAAGAGATATGGATCACTAAAAACCTTTAAGTCATAAGACTGGATCAATTAGATAGATCCAAACTTCAAAACAAGTTGGATCCAAATGAGACCCTTATGTTTAAACATTCTGGGTCTAGAATTGGATCAAGAAATATGAACAAATTCTCAAATATATGAATACTTAATTATATATATATATATATGAATGGCTATGTTTGGATTGGAGATCCAAACAAGGCCCAAAGTGGGTCTCACATATGGTTTGGGTCCATTCAAACCCAACCCAACAAGGAATGCAACACTATTACATTGAATTGGAATTGGATCCAATCCAATCACAATCCATTAAATAGATAACTAGAAATAAGGTTTGGAACATATTCAGATTTTTGCTAAAAATCCAAATCCAAACCACTTGCACTATATATATACACGAAGAACTATATTTTTTAATTCGGGTCTGTCAATCTCAAAACCCAGAACCCTAAAAAGATTGTCACTTCCTAAAATCATATCTTCCTTTTTATGAGTCCTCTAACTTTCAAAGTTTAAGGTGTTTAGAAACATCCCTCGAAATTTAAAATTTTTCTATGACACCATTTTGGAGTTCTGATTTTTTAGCTTTGAGCTTGTCAAAAACCTAGACCCGATTTAGCCTATTTAACCTTGACTAAACCTAACCGAGCCTACCCCAGATCAAAAATTTGTACCCTAGGCCCCGACACCTATCACCTAGGTCAAGGATCCATTTGTGCATTTATTTTGTTTTTTTTTTATGTTTTGATCATAGCTAAAGTTTGATTCATCTTGAATCCATATTAGATTAGTTTTTTTTTTCTATAAATACTTGTTATGCGGGAGGATTGGGCAGATAGATGATTGAGCATTATTATTTTTTTCTTTGAATTTTATATAAATTTTTATTATTTTTTGTTTTTATTTGATTTTTATGCATAGGAGTAAGGTAACATAGAGATTTTTTGCATCTTTAAAATGGAAGGTACCTCAATTTGGTATCAGAGTGAGTGATCACTTCTTCAATTTTTTCGAGGATTCTTGTCGGATTTGGAGATCCACCGGGTATTCAACCTGGGAGTAGCATCGATTGATTATGGCTTACGATTGCCAGGATCAATGGCAATCATGATAGTCAACAGGCATTTTGACCTAGTTTTTGAAATGGATTCGAAGTTCCAGAACTGGTTTCAACCCCCTTAACCCATTTAAACTTTTGTATAGACCCAAATCCGAAACTAAACCTCGTTTTGGATCCAAATCAACCCCAAAATCCACCTACACCTATCCAATATGCCTCAAGAGTCCAAAATAACCAAAATTTGTATCCAAACCAACCGGGTCCTATTCCAACCTATTCTCCTACCTATACAAACCGCAACCTAACTCAAGATCCACAAGTCTCAACCATGTCCCAAACCCAAAACATTCCATAGGTCCCTACATCGATTGCTGCCAGTAACCAATAGGTCTAGATCCATATGAAGCTTATGCCATCAATTTGGGTTTTCCAGAGTTCACGGGTAAATACGATGCAGATTTTGTTTTTAATTGGATCCATGCACTAGAAAGCATATTCTAGTGATGTCTAATTCCCGACCATCACCGTGTCATCTTGGCATCTGCTCCACTCCTTGACTTGGCCAAAGTTTGGTGGATGATCACTTATGAAGGTCAAACACAAGAAAGAATTCGAACATAGGGCACGTTCAAGCAATTAATAAGGACCAATTTCGTTCATGATCCATTGTATGCTCCGATTCCCAAGTTTATCCTGACCCAATTAGTTGTAACTCCTCATGAACCCAATCCAAACACATTTAATTTGGAACCTTTACCAAATCCTATTAGTTGCCCAGATCCAAATGAAAGAGATTTAGATCCCAACACACTATTGGACCTTAAAACAGACCCTAACCCACTTAAGCCTTGTGATTCCTCTGCTCTAAAACCCAAACTAGTTGAGCCCTTATCCGAACCCATCCTAAAACCAGTCCTATACCAAACCCAATTAAAGAACATCTAGACCCAATCCCACCTAATTGGGTCCAAAAACATATTCAAATGAACCCTTCTAGTTTGACCCAAATCTTACATATAAATCCATTTGCCACCCTCCTAGATCGACAACCAATGGATCAAGTCTTTATGATCATCATGCTTGGCCCTTCTATGGATCGGATCCGACCAGTGTCAAATATCCATACATAAATATTTGTATTAGATGAATAGTTTGCACATGTTCAAAGAGATTGGAAGAAGCGGAAGCGAGTTAGACTCATGTGAGTCTTCGCCAACCCTAGGAGAATGATGCAAGACTAGCACAAGATGTATTCGGGTTCAGGATCCATTTTATTTTTTTATGTTTGGATTATAGCTAGAGTTTGGATTCATATTAGATTAAGATTTTTTTTTCTATAATGAACATTATTATTTTTTCTCTAAATTTTCATTATTTTTCTACTTTCTTTTGATTTTCATGCATAGGAGTAGGGTAACCTAGAGATTTTCCACATATTCGAAGGTGAAACTAATGTCACCAATGATCCATTAAGTTTAGAATAAGGCCTTTCCGTGAAAGACCACTGTTGTCTCCTTGACCCTCAAGGATCATTCAATATGTTGAGTCCATTTTTGTTTTATTACATATAACACCAACCAAAAAAATCAAAAGAAATCTCAATGAATAAAGTGGTTGGATGAAAAGTTGTTTATTTTATTGATTCAATATTTGTTTTATGCTAAGCTTTGGGGAAGGGACATGATTAAATATTGCCGCTTTGATAAAAATAAGCCTAAGTTGGAGTTAGATGGGTTTAATTAATATAAAACTGGATTGATAAAGCCCTATGGTTTCTTGAGAACCATTTTGAGAATCTCTAAAACTCCTAAAATGGCATCCATCATTGAAAACTTTAAATGTGCACTGGTACAGTAATAGAATGACAAAAGTGCTTTTGGTTTTAGGATACATAAGAGCTGCACAATTTTCCTTAAGAGTTGCATTACTTCCATACCCAAGCACATAAATTGGTTTTAGACTAGGGATGGCAGTGGACAGGTGGAAATGGGCCCCGCCCCGCCTTGTCCCGTTTGGACCGGGGATGGAGGACATGAAACAGAGATGGAGGTGGGGATGAAGGTTAAAATCAAAACCCGTGCGGTGATGGACTTACGCTTTCCTCCGCCCCGCCCCATCCCCGCCTTACCCCGTCCCATCCGCAGTCCTTCTAAGTATGACAATGGACCAAGGGAAAATGGAGCCCCACTCCTCCTCGCCCCGTTTGGACCAGGGATGGAGGACATGAAACGGGGATGGAGTTCCAGATTTTGAGCCACACTGCCATCCCTATTTTAGATCCTATGTCTATTTTAAAATCCATAAACAGAAATAACTTGTCGGGTTTGGTTTGAAGGCCTGACTGAATTTGATCCATTTACATTCCTACTCGCATGCAACCCCAGAATCTGATCCATTTACATCCCTACTCGCATGCAAGCCCCGGCTACTGATAGGGATGTTCATCGTTGTGTCGGGTTTGGTTCGGGTATCCAGCCAGTTGATGACAGTTTAGTCGGACCCACTAGCAAATTCCATATCTGATTAATTAGCTAACACAAATGGGTCTGATTTGGTTTTAAGGTTTGACGTCTGAACCCAACCAGTTGATTACATGACAGTCGGATTCATCTATATCCCATTAGCTAAACAGGTCTTATTCGGTTTTGGAGTTTTACATCCGAATCCAAGTACACTAAAAAGTGTTTTAAGCTGTCTGATTCAGTCTTAAAGTTTTATATCCGAATTCAACCAGGTGGAAAAAGTGCACCCATTAGCTGCTTTAAGCTGACGAGATTAAGAATTCACAGTAACTTTTCCTACCCAACTGTTAATCCGACTCCATATCCAGTTATATCGGATTCACCCCGTTTTTTATTCCTGACCCATATGGTTCTAGAGAATTTGCACCCGAATGGACTCGTACCCGAACCTGATTTGTACTTAAATCTGTTTCATATTGGGACTTTTTTTTCGTTTTTATATCTTACCCAAATAGTTTTATACAATCTGTATCTTAACAGTTCTGAACTCCTCAACCCAAATTTTTTCTCAAACCCTTTTTCGTACTTTACCCGAACCCAAACCTGTTTTGGACCCGAAATGAACTTAACTCCAAAAAATGGTATATACTCAAATCCGTTCTTTACTCGATTTGCCAGATCATAGTGTACAATCCGTCATATCCAGAACTGAAAGATCGAATTAAGTCAATTTGGGTAGGGACTTATTTATTAATTATTACAACTTAATTTTTACCTGAAGCTGTTGACTGTTATTGTGTCTACAATCTCAGTCATACCCAGACCTGAGCCCAAACCGGAAACCAAGTCAGGTTGGATTTGGGTCTAATTTTTAGCCCAAATTAATAAATGGGCTTATTTAAGATCCCACTCACTTATACCCATTGATCTATACCTGAACCCATTAACGCGTATGAGTCCACAAGTTCAATAATGCTCAGACCTGACAGGATTTAAATCAAATTGGGTCGGGTTCAGGTCTAATTTTTAGAATCGATTCAAAATGGATGTGACAAGTATGCAGGATTCGAACTCACCTGAGTCCGAACCAGGTCTGACCGATTGACAGTCTTATGAGTAGGGATGGCAGTGGACCGGAGCGGGGGACAAGGTCTCCACCCCCGCCCTGTCTCAAAATCCTACCCTCTATCCCCGCCTCCAACCTCGTACAGGTTTTGATTTCAACCTCCATCTCTTTTTCATGTCATCCATCCTCGGTCGAGGCGGGGCGGGGCCCCATTCTCCCTCGGTGCCCAGCCATCCCTAAAAAAAGATCAGGGACAAGATAGAGTGGGAAAAAGAGGGAACATGGAGGGGCAAGGCGGGAATAGGGCAGGAGAAAACTTAAGTCCATCCCCACACCGGTTTTAATTTTAACCTCCATCCCCGTTTCATGTTCTCCATCAGTGTTGTGAGAGGCGTACGCCTCAGTACCTGAAGCGTACGCCTCAGTACCTGAAGCGTACGCCTCAGAGGCGAGGCGCACGCTCAAGGTACTGAGGCGCACCCTCAATACCTGAAGCGTAAGGTTAGTTCAAAGTGTGGCTTAATGAAGGTTTTTTTTGTAGTTGGGTCACGTGCGACGTTGTGCAATCAAAGGCTTATTTGATCATTATGCTCCTGAGAAATAATAAAATGTCGTTGACATCCATCCCCTGCTTGTGAGTACAGGTGAGAGGGTGGTGCAGTGTTAAAAAGGAGAGGTTTGTGGTTTGAGAACCTGTCGACCGTTCATCTTAGAGTTGGTAAGATGAACGGCTAGGGTGCACTGGCTCATGCATTGTGGGGGTGCTGGGGTCGGCTATCCTAGAGCTTGGAGGGAGGTGGATTCTTGGTGGGCTCTGATGGGTCAAGCCTAGTTTCTGCTCAGCTCAGCCGGTTTACTTGTAAATTTAGCTTAACCTGTCGATTCTGACGTCACCTCCTTGTCCGGCCACGATCAGTTAATGGCAGATGCAGAGATCGGTGATGAATCTAATGATGGCAAGATTCGATATGGACTCGACTTCGGTCTTGATGTAAACGGATCTGCTCAGATAAACGGTTTCATAAGCTCAAAATGTAAAACATTACTTTAATATTTAATATGATTTTGATGCTTTTTAATAGTGTTTCACTAAAAATATAAGTTTATCTATCAAATATCAAAAATAAGTTTTATTAATTAAAAATGAAAAATCAATGTCCTCTTACTGCTTACCTCGTCTTTCTTTAAACATCTTTATTTTATTTTCTTATGATTTTGTACTAAAATAACTAAAAGCAAATTAGGGGTTTTTATTTACAAAATTTATTATTTTATTAATATTATATATTTTATTATTTTAATCATAAAGCCTAGGCTTCAATGCCTTGAGGCTTACGCCCCGCTTCATAATATGCTCAACGCCTCGCTTTGCCTCATCGCACTTAACAACCTTGTTCTCCATCTCCGGTTAAAACAGGACGAGGCGGGGCGGAGCCCCCCGTTCCCCCGTCCGCTGCCGTCCCTGTTTATAACCATGTTCCGGTGCAGCCCTTTTTGTTACATGTATGATGATGTGACTTTACTGAAGGGCGGTGTTAGAATCATTGCAGGGACTTTGTCCTCAGGGCAGGGAATGGCACGTTCGTGATAATGTGGAAATGTCGTGGCAGTTGTGAAGGGTCGAGTTGATCAAACAGTCCGCAACCGACAGGTAAGCGTGCGTGAGACGATTGTCTTTCGGGGCTAGGTACTCCTGAAGATTCTGTCCTACCAACCGCTCAACTAACCATGGTTACCTCAAGTATCGTCGCTAACCCCTTGGCTCTTAACCACGGTTGTCGCTGGAGTTCTTTGCTGCCGGCGAGGAATTGGCAAAATTCCGAAAGAACACGGCGATTAGAAGATTGAGTTTACCCGATGACCGAATTGACCTCTTATTTTCTAATGAAATTTTCACATTTTTTTCACAAAGGAATTATTATGAAGCTCGTTCCTGGATTCTTCTTTTATTGATAGGCAAGCTGGGGTTAGGTAGGCCGACCCCGTCCCCGTGAGAAATCTCATGAGATTTTAGAAGATTTCATTTGTTTGAGGAAAAAGTGTGGGAAAGTCTCTGATAATTTAAATATAAAAATTATGAATATTATTATGTTAATATATATATATATATATATATATGCCAAAAAAATACATTTTAAATCGATTTTCTAAGTGGTTTTGGTGGTTTGTTCCTTCCTTTGATTGGAAGTCCCGCTTTTTCGAGTACAGGCTGCCAATGGGTCGCCCTTAAGGGTTGAGTATCAAGTGGTAGATCGAGATATCGGGTGGGAAGAGTGCCAATGTTGTAGCCGAAGATAGCGGAAGCAGTGGCGGTGACAAGCGGGTCCTTGTTAAAGACAAAAACTTCAGTTTTGGCTCCATTAACTTGCAATCTAGAGATCAGTCCAAAAGTCTGTAAGATGCATTGAAACATGCACATATGCTCAGCAGTAGCTTCCCCTAAGAAAACAAAATCATTCGCGAATTGTATGATCCATGAAAGTTTAGGGTGGAAATGAAGTCAGACGTCGAATACATGGCAAAACAAGGTAGAGATACCTTCAACCATAAGAATGGCAGTGGACCGGGGGGAAATGTGTTACTTCAAATAGGTGACAAAATAACGATATAAGAATTTTTTCAATATAATGTAATTGACATAATGCAAAGCCATTATTATTTCTTATAATTTTGATTCCTAAAACAACATAACATCTGCAACACCCAAATCTTTCATACAAAACATGGAAGATAAAAATCTTTTTGTTTGATTTATGCATTCACTATTGGAACCCAAAATAAGCATATCATCAACATATAAACATATAATAATAATTGAGTTACAATCTACTTTACTATAGACACACTTATCGGCATCATATATTTTAAAACCATTATTTACTAAAAAACTATCAAAATTTGTATGCCATTGCTTAGGGGCTTGTTTTAATCCATATAAGGATTTCTCAAGTTTGCAAACTTTGCGCTCTTGCCCTAGCACTACAAATCCTTCAGGCTGCTCCATATATATCTCTTCATCTAATTCTCCATTCAAAAAGGCTGTTTACACGTCCATTTGATTAATTTGAAGCTTATATATGGCAGCCAAGGCAATCAGAATTCTAATAATAGAAATCTTAGTTACAAGAACAAAAATATCAAAATAATCAATACATTTTTTGTTTAAATCCTTTTACAACCAAACAAGCTTTAAATTTATCGATTGTACCATCAACTTTTAATTTCTTTTTGAAAATCCATTTGCGACAAATAGTTTTACAACCAATAGGTAAATCGACTAATTTCCAAATATTATTAGACATAATTGATTCAATTTCATCATTTATAGCTTCTCTTCAAAAGACAACATCTTGAGAAGACATCGCCTCTCGAAAAGACACACGATCATTCTCAATTAAAAAGGTATAATAGTCAGAAGCAAAATTAGTTGGTTTTCTAATGCATTTACTGTGCCTAACTTCAGTTTTTAGATCAGCAACACAATCATTAAAATATTCAATCGTGACATTAACAGGATGTTCATGTACTATAATATATCTGTCATCAAGAAGAGAATCAAATGCATTTTATGTTCTATAAAAGATGCATCTCTAGATTCTACAATAACATCATTAACAATGTCCAAAAATCTATATGCTTTACTATGTTCAGCATATCCAACAAATGCACATTTAAAAGCTTTAGGTCCAACCATCTTTCTTTTATTTTCTAGAATTTTAACATATGCCAAACAACTCCAAACACAAAAATAACTAAGATTAGGTTTCTTACCAAAACACAATTCATAAAGTGATCTTTCAGATTTGGAATAAAGAACGTGGTTAAGAATATAACAAGCAGAAAGTATAGCCTCGCCCCATAAGTTGGAATGCAAACCCATATTAAAAAGCATAACATTCATCATTTTTATAAGTGTTCTGCTTTTTCTTTCTGCTACTCCATTTTATTCAGGAGTTTTAGAAGCAGATGTTTGATGGATAATACCATTATCTTCACAGAATTTATCAAATTCTCCACCTAAGTATTTACCTCCTCTATCTGTTCTTTATTGTATAATCTTTGTTTTAAACCTATTTTGTACTTCAGCAAGATAAATGATAAAATTTGAAAATGCTTCAGATTTATATTTCATCAAATAAACATAACAAAATTTTGAGTAATCATCTATAAAGGTAATAAAGTACCTATTACCGCCATGACTCAAAACATTATCCAGCATACATACATCATAATACACTAATTCAAGCAATTTATAATTCTTTTCTACACTAAGAAACGGGAGCCTAGTTATCTTGGTTTGAATGCATGTCTCATACTTATGATCATGTTCTATTCTAACATAACAAGGAAGAAGACCAAAGTTATTCATATTATGAATACAACGAGAATTTATATGTCCTAGTCGTGAATGCTAAAGAAAATATGAGTCAACCATATAAACAAAAGTAATAGCTTCATTTATGCTCATCTTGAACATACCACCAATGACAAATCCTTTTCCTACAATGATTTTTCCTTTGATCATAGTTACAATCCCAGACTCAATTGTTACGACAATAAGTCATACACGATACTTCAAGTACGAGGTTTTGATGATGAACAAGTGAATCAACTGCATTTCAGCTAAGGCAATGAAGAAAGATAACAAGAATTGAAGAATTTGATGAAGAATCTATGAAGACTAGTGTGCAAATGTAAAATCCATTAAATGTCTTAGATTCTTGTAAGCGCCTTACTTAGAGCGCATATTTTGATTGCATTTCACCTAAAAAAGTCTTTAGAAAAACTTTTCTAAAAGAAACCTTCATCAAAATCATTTTAGAAAACTCTTTACTTAATTTTTCATGTTTAGTACTCAACCAATAGACTCACCAGTCGACCAACCTTTTCGCGACAAATTTTCTAAGCAAAAATGTCATTTTTTATAAAATTAGTCGATCGAAGGTTTTATCAATAGACCGAACAAAATGTTTGCTTTCTAAAAAATTTAGTAGCAGTCGACTGAAGGTTTTATCAGTCGACCGGACAAAATGTGTGTTTTCAGAAAATTTAGCAGTAGTCGACTGAAAGATTTTTCAGTCTATTGATGATATTATCAGTCGACTAACTTTTTCTTTAGTCGACTAAGTTTCAAACTTTAGATTTTCAAACAGCTATGATAAACACATTAGTCGATTGACGATAACTGTCAGTCTGCTAATATTTGATTTCAGTCGACTAACTACTATTCCAATTGACTAATTTTGCCATTTTTCTATAACTTTTAAAAGGCGTGTCTTTTCATTTTCAAACATTTTGATCATTCAAAATGAATTGTTTTGACACCCTTTCATACCCTCAACGTATAAAATCTTTCAACTATAAATATGAGTGCATTTCACACTAAAAAATATCGAATTGAATCAAATCAAATCAAATTACATTAAATTACAAAGATCAAAATATTTGCTTTTCACTCCTACTCATTCAAGTATTTATTTTCTCACTCACTTGATATTTTCACTCAAATTCTTTTAAGAGACAATGAATTTGTGAGTTTAGTATTTCAACAACCTCAAAAGCCAATTGCATTCTTAAGAAGAGCTCGTAGGTTGATTGTAAGTTGATTATTTCATTTTTCTGTAAAAGGAAAGGACTCTTTGGTTTAAAGAAGTTGTTTGCTTTCAGTGAGATTGTTACTGAAAGTGAGACCGGATTTGGTTTGTATGATCTTGTAGTTACACAAGGTTGATAGTGGAAATCTCAAGCGGGTTTTGCTTGGGGACTGAAAGTAGGTTTGGAAGACCGAACCAAGATAAATTCTTGTGTTCTTTGTGTGATTGTCTTGCGAATCTCAAAATCCTTCAAAATTTTAAAGATGATATTTAAAAGCACTATTCACCCCCCTCTAGTGCTCGTTGGCTCGATCCTATAGCACTTTCATCAATAACAATCTTAAAACTATTTTGTGACAGTAGATCTGTAGAGATTAAATTTTTTTGAACTTCTGGAGCATAGTGGACATTCTCAAGTGTTAAAATTTTCTCAGAGGTGAACTTAATTTCCACACTCCATTTTCTCAGCACTTTAGTTGAGGAAGAGTTTCCCATAAAGAGATTGCATCCCTCCCCCACTACTTCATACAACTTGAACAAGTTCCTGTCGTTTGCCACATGAACAATGCTTCCAATATCCAGGTACCAGTTCTTATTTGCTGCCACCATGAAGGTTTCAGAGATTACAGCAACAAGCCTCTCCTCTGACTCATTTGGCTTAGGACCAGTCTTCTTCCTTTCTCTGCATTCTCTAGCAAAATGGCCAAACTTGCCACAAACATAGCAACTGATTTTCTTTTTATCAGTTGGCTTTTTCCCTTTCACGATTTTTTATTTTTATTTTCTGGGTTTTCATGATTTTGCCACCGTTGTTACTAATAAAATTTACTTTAGGATAACCCTCTTTAGGACTCAAAGTCTTTTTGTCACGAAGACGAGTCTCCTTCTCAATTCGGATATCCTTAAGAAGACCATCTAAAGTGATTTTCTCATTTTTATATTTTAGGTGATTCCTATATTTTTTTCAAGAATCTGGTAGTTTCTCAATGATGACAGCAACTTGAAAGTCATCATCAAGATATATACCTTCTCCTTTGATCTTATAGGCCAATATTTGCATCTCATGAATTTGAGCAAGTATAGACTTATCATCAATAATAAAAAAATTAACATACTGATCTACGATAAACCTTTTGTTACCACCATCTTTTGCATTGTACTTGATCTCGAGAGCATTCAACAACTCTCTAGACGACTCCAATGGAGAATACAAGTCAAAGAGAGAATCGACTAAAGTGTTCACAATATGCCCTTTGCATCGATAGTTGTCAATATGCCACTTCTCTCGCTCTTTCTTCTGTTCTTCTGTCTCAACTTCTCCAGCAACAACAGTGGGACATGCTTTTTTGAGGACATAGTCGATATGCAACTCAGACAACAAGAAGGAGACCTTTGATTGTCACTGTTTGAAGTTTGACCCATCAAATCGATCGAGTTTTTCAAGGTCGCGGCTAAGCAGATTGATAGAGTTGGATGTCGAACCAGAGGCCATATTGAAGTTCTAAAATTGTTACTTCAAATAGGTGACAAAATAAGGATTTAAGGAAATGGAGATCTCAAGTCTAGAGGCACGTTCTTAAGATCGCTATCTTTAGAACTTCAATCGCCCCACTCCAGAAATTTCGAAGATGCGAAAAGGGGTTTGTTACAATTGAGTTCCCAGGATACAACTAGGCTTGAACCTTAAGAGAGTCACTGCTTCGCAAGAACAGATGACCTCTCCCACACTTGAACTCTGCAAGCCAAATCGGGAAGAAAGAAAAGAGAAAAACTGGACAGTCAGAAATTCGTATGCCTCAAAAGACGGAAAACTAAGAGATTTATAGACTTTTAGAAAGGCCAAAACGTTTTACTATAATTGAGATTAATGGTTATAAATCTGACAGTTTAAAATTAGAACAAAAATGTCCATGAACGGTCACCCACCTTTGGCTATTGATTAAAGGCCTTCAAAACTGTCCAACAACCACAATGCACCTTAATCTCTATATAAATGCATTTTAAAGCCTCTCAAATGGCCAGACAACTCAAAACCCAAAAAGTGCAAAGTGCGCTATCAAAATGCCATATTGTGCCTTAAGCGCCTCAAGCGCGCACACGTGTGTGCACGAACGACACGTTCATTGTTGCACGATGCACAACAACGTCTGCAAGCCACCTAAAGACTCAAGGATTACCAAAGTAAAGAATAGAGAACAAACCCTTTATTTAAACCACCAAAAAAACTTTTCTCTCTTAGATATGAGACTAAACATTTTCAAAGCACTTTTGATGGGAAACAATAAATCACCAAGACTTTATAGTTAAGTTATATTTTAAAACTTTTCTAACAAAATGGGCCCCCACCCTGCCTCATCTCGTTTGGACTGAGGATGAAGGACATGAAACAAGGATGGAGGTTAAAATCAAAACCCATGCGAGAATGGAGGTGGGGATGAACTTATGTTTTTCCCTGTGATTCGACAATGGCCCTAATCCACCTGCATCACTTTTGACCAAAACCCATATTTTGCATGGTGCTCAATAGACCATCCTAAGATATAGAATCAAAAGCCTTCGTCAGATCCACCTTCAGCGTGAAAGAGGGCCTCCTAGAGTGCACAATATTGTGAAGGGCCTCATTAGCCATGACAACACATTCTTGCACCGTCCTACCTAGTATTGTGATTCATTGACTACATTATTGACCACCACCCTCAATCTATTAGTAAGGAAGATCCCACACCAAGCCCCAAGAATGAAGATCGGCCTCAAGGCAAAGATATCATTGGAAGCTGCCCATTTTAGAATAAGTATGATTTGTGATTTAGCTAAGGCTTTGGGCAGACAAAAATTACAATAAAACTCTTTAAAAAAATGAGAGATCAGCTCTGGTCTCATTCCAAAATCACTTAAAAAAAATATGGGGAGAATCCATCTAAACCAAGAGCCTTGAGCTTGGACAGACCCCACACAACAAACCTGATCTCTTCCTCCATAAACAACCCTTGCAAGAATGATATAGCATGACCAGGGAGCTTTCAAAATAGATGGAAAGAGATAGAGCCACCGGTGGAGTCGCTATCACTATAAATCTCTCTAAAATAGGCAGTTGTAGCAGGCAAAACCGAGGTTCCTGTGTGTGGGTGGAGCCCTTAATACAAATCGATTCAATGTGGTTAGCCAGCTTCCTCTCAGATGCATAGCTATGAAAAAATAGTGTGTGATCATCCCCGCCTTGCAACCACGATACCCACGACCTTTGTTGCCACCTAAGTTTGTCCCTGACTCTCCACTCCCTTGATAGCTGCTACCAATTCTGACATACGTGCGACAATATCCATAAAAGAGCAAATCGCGAGCACCCTGTCTAGCTTAGGGAGACACCTGTTGGCATGCTTATTTGACCATGAGTATATGTAAATCTAGAGGGCTCGATTAATGATAAAATTATGTTACACTACTTCTATGCATGAAAACCGAGAAAAACAGAAATAATGAAAGAAATTGCATAAACTCAATGTAAATAAGAGTTTTCATTCATCAACTCTCTCTTCCCTACATAAACCCTATAATGAATATTTATAAGAAAATAGGATAAACTCTAGTTCTACTTTAGATCTGAGATGGATCCATTACATAAAAAAATTCAAATCTATATAAAAAATCTAAATAAAATTAGATCCAAATGAATCTTTATGGACCCGAGTCCCGAGTCTTCTGCTTCGCTCCTACATCATTCTTCCCACACTGAAAAAGACTTGCCCTCAAGTTTGGATCTTGCTTGCGCTTTTTTCAATCTCGTTTCACCTTGTGGGTTATGGGTCAACAATAAAAAACCGAATATATGTACTACACCGCAAATTAAGTAGACCAAGCTAGATATGCTCCAATATGTATCTAAATCCCTATACTGATCTGGATCAAGAAACCACAATGTAGCCTTGATTCAACTTGAATAAATCATTGAATATGAGATCTGAACTACTTGCTTTGTCAACCCGCGATCCAAACGTTGGTTTAGAATATGGCTCTGGACCCAAAAACTTAAAGAAATCGAAAAACTTAGGTCAACTAAATATTGAATCAAGGTCTGAAGGTTCGAACCGATGTGCACAACCTTCAACCCGATCCGATGAGAAACCAAACTTGATTTAAAATGGTAAATGAAAGCTTGAACCAAGGATAGACCTGTGAGACTCAAGTCTGGAGGCCTGAAACCGCCCCACAGAGGTGAGATGGATGGAGGGACCAGTTCAATCCCAAACAAATTCCTCCCCTTATCATCGAGGAGGAGGTTCTCACCCACGATAGGGCAAGAAATGCCCCCCCCCCTGACACTGACTGAGTTGGAGCAAGGGAGGGGCTTCTGACCACGTCGCTAGTCCAAGAGCACGACAACTGGGGGCCATTGATGTTCCCATCAACGGTGGGCCTGATGGCAGCCTGTTGTAACCCGACGGTGGAGGATTCAACCTCCACCACCACCACATGGCTGGTGCTAGTGTTGACTCCGACAGGAAAGGGAGGAGTCGGTTGGCCATATTTAGTCGGGTGGATCCCTGTCAATAATGGGGCTCTATTCCACCGATCGTCCCTCCACGAAGGAGAACTTCATAGTGGAGCCAGGGGCTTGGCATTGTCCACGCAGTTATGGGCTCGGTAGGCCATCTGTCGATGGTGTGGGGTTCGACTGGCCGGATCCGGACGACGCAGGGTTGTCAGTCTGATCTCGACCATTACTGATGTAACATCCATAAAAAATCCAAACTTTTTAAAACTTTTTCAAACACAAATTTTTGAGAAAAATTTTTAAAACTTTTTATTCGTTATAAAGTTTTATATGATTCTCGAGAATAATATGTCAACGAGTTCATCTATGGCTACATTCCAACTAATACTGGACAACCCGCCTGAGCCCAAGCACGAGCGTATATTAGTCTCTTACTATCAGATCCAGTACAAAATCATCCACAAAGACAACTCGGTTGGGGTTATTATTCTAATGATCCTCACATGTAAGAAAATGCAAAAAAAAAAAGAAAAAGGTTTAAGACAATTGAAGAGTTACATAATGGTTTAAAATTTTTAAATTATATGCACAACCATTGCATAAATAGAAAGACAAAATTTACAAATATTCTCATTCTAAAATATTAAAAGTCTTCAACTTAAAGATCTAGAAATAACAAAGTTATATCGTTACAAGTTTATAATTATCAAAACTGTTTGGATCTCTCATAGATCGTATCAGGTAAGACTGGAGCCTTAGGCAGCGCAACAACCCGCACTTCACCTTAGTTCTCCAAGAGATTATGTGTAATGTTCTAGAGCATCAACCACTTGGCCGTAGAAAATCAAAAACTAAACTTGAAGAATACATATCAAGTTTGTAATAGTACAATTAGAGTGTGATTCCCATCATTTACAAAAAAAAAAGGGTCAAGGGAATCCACATCGAAATATTCACTTAACATTCATTCACCTTTATAATCATTCGTTTCATGGCATTTATAATTGCGTAAGTTGCATCTATAACATTTAAAATTGCATTCATTCTCGTACATGGTATTAAATATTACACTTATTCATATCCATGGTAGGTATTTACATAAATTTTTATAATACACAATTAATACATATTTGTATAAGCATAATTAAGCCAAATCCTATTTGACCCTGTCCAACGTAAAACACATGCACATGCTTCTCAAACAATTCAGGACATTAGGGTCCCTCACAAACATAGTATATGTTTCTAAAAGAACAGATATAACAAATAGGTCAAAATCTCAATTAACCATCCCAATGTACTTGATGCACACATGTTTTCAAGTAAAATAAGACATAACAACCTATGAAAATATAAACTTCACATTCTTTTTCTTCAAAAAAAATATACACATATCCAATTTGACCTTTCCTGTGTATCTCACACACACAAACACCTCATGTGCATCAACAAATCAATCACATGACCATAAATATGTCTTTTTCATTCACATATGAAATTCATATGCAATGATATAGTAGTCTCTACATGTTCACATCTATATATTTATGCATATGATAGCAATGATTCTACAAATCTAATTTATTATTTCTCTTGTTACAAAAGAGGGTATAGACATCCAAAAACAATCATAGGAGTATTTATTATTTTATGTATTTTATTTGTCTTTCTATATCTTAACCGGTTCTTTCTCGAGTGATTCAACCCTTTAATGCAGTGGTTGGGAGAATGAACTCATGGTCTGAAGTCTTGGCCTATGGAAAACCAAAATCGTTGGCAAAAATTGAGAATGTATCTCTAACTATCCACAACTATGTGTAGTGTATGCACATAACTTATTACACAATTAATGCCTAAACATGTTCTTTACAAGTTTAGTTAAGGTATTTTACCTTCGTAGGTTTGAAATATATGTATGACGAAATCCAAAAATTCATGGGGTTTCACAAACTCTACACTAAATTGTCTCTTTGGCAATTCACCGAACACTTGGTGTGCATGTGCAGCACCAAGTAAAAACAATAAGTATGGTTCAGTTGAGGCGTCCTCTCACAGCGGGAGAGTGCTACAGTGTTGTCTTCAACTTCAGCAAGAATTTGAGCAGAAACTTGTTTAAAGAACCATTATGCAGAAAGTGCATCTGGCCCCAATTCTAGCTTTATCAAGAATAGAACTCACCACCTGTGCCATCTTTGATTTAAAGACCAAATTGTATTTTCTAGGCAGTTCGATATCACAATCAATTATGACGAATAAAGGGCAACACTCTTTTTCTATACGTCGTACTCCTTGAAACCCAACCAAGCAAATCACCAATAGTCTTTCAACATTTGAACAAACCACATTTGGATTAACCCTATCATCTAAGCAACTTGGTTTATAAGCCAAAATGGGAATTAGCGCTTAAATAGCCTCACTTGAAAGTGCATTAATGAAAAAAAAATCAAAGATCAACGTCTTTGTCGTCAAGGGAAAACAAGCCAACCAGTTCAAAGCAACATTTGTGCATTCTCTATAGAGGCACAAGATAATCAAATTTTCAATAGGGGAAGTTGTTGAACCCAGATATGTCAGTGTTGTCAATGGATTCAATAAGTATAAAAGACAAGTAATATCACCAACATCTACAATCCTTGAGAATTTGCCAGGCTTAGCAAGGTTTAGAGAAATAAACTATTGATTGTATGGAAAGAAAAACCTCTTTCCAATTCTATGAATAAGCATAGCAGAAATAAAATTTGTACCTACATATACCAAACTAATTATTAGGTGGCTTTGCATCCTATTAATTGAAGCAGGTCCAAGAAGAGATAATAACAAAGGAGATCCATGATACATAGACCCATCATATGGAGACATCGAAGATTGCTTTAACCAATAACCTTCTGCCAATCGATAAAGACTGGTGAGAGGAGTGGTGATCTCTGGTTGAGAATCTAATTTGAGAGGGAAGCACATGAGAGGAGCATCGTCGCCACCGAGAGATAGAAAACCCTACTACCCTTCCTCTCTATCATTTCCAACCCCTCTTCTCCCGGTCGACCCCGACATACATTGATAAACGGGGGGGGGGGGGGGGGGGAGGAGGGAAACATGACAGAGAGATGATGACAATTACTGGTTAGCCCATGATTTATTTGGGCACAAAAAAAGAGGAGCGAAGCATGACATTATACCGATCGGAAAGTGCAGGGGTGGAGAAGGCTTTGTAGGTAACTACATTGGGAAAACTTGAAACCAGAGATAAGCTCCTCAATTATGGCAACAACTCCAAGGACATGGCATCTCTTAAGGACGATCTGGGTCGTTAAAGAGGGCATCGTTCGCCTTTGCATCGGCGTCATGGTGAAGGAACTTGGTTCTAAGCATCGGGAGCTCAGTGGTGTGGCAGAAGGAAGGAGTTACAGTAGGGAAGAAGAGGTGGGAAGGAGAGAGATACAATTTCTCTAAAAAACTAAAGAAGAAGAAGGTGAAATGGAGGAGTGTCAACCTTGGCTTAAAAAGAAAAGCAAATTAAGGGTGGATCGGTGCCCTAGTGGGCCCCACATGACCTATTCCTAACCCTAAGTGTGCAAATCCAAACCGGGTCCCAAATCGAGTCCAGTTTGGTCTCAACCTAAACGACTTTTAAAAACAAATAAAACCAAAACTCAATTAACTAATAAAAGTAATATGTATACTAATATTATTTTAATCATTCAAATTAGAATTAAATGCGAATTCTATTTAGTTATTTAAAACCATAAACCTAATTTGGATTGACCCATATGGGTCCAAACCCATATAGACTTCAAGTCCATACTAAAAATCTAATTCTTTTCTCAAAACAAAATCTTATATTTTGCTAACACAAAATAACTATTCTAACTCTAGATAGTCTGTGGTTTTGGTACTTTCTAAAATAATATTTATATTTAATTAAAATATTCTATGTAAATTAGTTATAACCAAAATACCCATGTATGAAATTTCTTTCATAAACCACCAAAATACATCTAGTTAAGTTCAAAACACTTTGAAAATACCTTAATGACTTATGACTCACTAAAATAAATATTTTTATAATAATTTAAATATTTTAACAATATTTTGTTTGAAATAATTCTTAAAATGATTATTTTACTCTTATTGGTCAGAGATGAATAATTGAGTATGTAAAATACCCATCATTGACATTTAAAAGATAGAAATAAGTTTTTAACTCGAGAATAAAGTTATTTTTTTTTTAATTTATAATATAAAAAATTTATAGGTTTTACAGTTGGAGCACCGCCCGACCGACTGTCCTCTCCAAGACGAGAATGACTTGGTGGAACTTTTGAGCGTTTCGTCGGCCATTGAAGGCCACCCGACAACATTCTGCCGCCTAGATCTAGCTGGTGGGACGATGCTAGTTGGATTCTGGCCGGCCTAGTGGCCCTGCCTGGTGGTTGGTTCTTTCCATGAACGATGTAGACCAACGAAACCTTGGTGGGTTCCGTTGGAGATCCTCCATTTGTCATGATGAGCAGAGTGACTGTCGGATGATTGGGTCCAACTAGCGGATGGTGGCTGGCCGAACTCATATGCCGTATAAGTTTGTCAAGCTTCAGTTCAAACTCTACCAAATTTTGTTGTAGCTGATCAATTATTTTCAATGTTGAAACGTCCTCTAGGGTCATTATGGGATTGGTTGTTCTGATTGACACCACTCCTCGAGTTGAATGCTTGGAGAAATAAAAAATTCAATAGAACCACACTACAAAAAAATAGTTGATTAGCGACGGAATTTAGCGACGGAGTTATATCGTCGCTACTTAGCGACAGATTAACGAGAGAAATGAATCCATCGCTATATTTGTAGAATTTTACGAAACTAGCGACAGATTATATTCCCTCGCAAAATCCGTCGCTACTTAGCGACGGATTGTGCGAGAGAATATTTTGTCGCAATAAATACGACAGTTAGCGACAGAATTGCGACGGCTAAAAATTCCGTCGCAACATAGCGACGGCCTAGGCGACGAAATATTTTCTGTCGCCTTTTTTGTTTTTTGAATTACGATGGCTTAGCGACGGAATTAATCCGTCGCTAAGCCGTCGCTAAATGTCGCATTACCCCTAATCCCAGCCCTCTTTTTCCTTTCTCCTTTCGCTGCTCCCGCCCGCCGCCCTCTCCCTCCTGCCGCCCTCTTCCTTCGGCCGCCCTATACATCCCGTCGACCTCTCTGCCGGCCCCCACCGTTCGCCGGAAGTCGATCTCCGTCAACCTTCCGCTGCCGCCGTCGCTGCCCGGAGCAACCGCATGTACGTATTTCACCTTAAATGGATTGGAGGTCGACCCCCTGCGTTTTCCGGCAGGGGGTCGACTCTGCCAGGCGATCGACCCTCTGCCGTGTCCGGCCGGGGGTCGACCCCCTGCCGTGTCCGGCCGGGGGTCAACCCTGGTAGGGGGTCGACCCCCTGCCGTGTCCGGCCGGGGGGGGGTCGACCCCCCGCCATGTTCGGCCGGGGGTCGACCCCCCGCCGTGTCCGGCAGGGGGTCAACCCCGGCAGGGGGTCAACCCCTTTTGATGTCCGGCAGGGGGTCAACCCCCTGCCTTGTCCGGCCGGGGTCGACCCCCTGCCGTGTCCGGCCAGGGGTCAACCCCCTGCCTTGTCCGGCAGGGGGTCAACCCCTTTTGATGTCCGGCCGGGGGTCGACCCCCTGCCGTGTCCGGCCGGGGGTCGACCCCCTGGTTTCTTGCTCTTTTTTTTCTTTTTTCAGAAATTAGGGTTTTTATTTTATTTTTATTGTTTAGTTTTCTTTGATTTTCATTGATTAGGATTTTTTATTTTGATTTTCATTTATTAAGCAATTGAATCAAATTTCTTAAATTAAGGCTATTTGTAGTTAATTTAATTAGGGTTTTTTATTTGATTTTGTTTTATTAGGGCTTTGAATCAAAATTTAAAAATTAGGGCATTTTATAGTTAATTTGATTAGGGTTTTCTTGGATTTGACTAGAGCTTTTATTTTTATTTTCTATGATTAGGGATTTGAATCGTAATTTTTTTAATTAAGGATTTTTAGTTAATTTGGTTAGGACTTTAAATCAAAATTTTTTAATTAAGGCTTTTATAGTTAATTTGATTAGGTTTTTTTTATTTATTTAGAGTTTTTATTTTTATTTTCTATAATTAGGGATTTAAATCACATTTTTTTAATTAATACTTTTTAGTTAATTTGATTAAGGATTTTTTTGTATTTGATTTGGGCAGGTTTTTTCCTTGTTTGATTAAGGTTTAAATTGTGGCTTTTTTATTTAATTTTATGGTTTATTTTTCTTATAGTTTATGATGTTTTGGTTTATTTATAATTTATTTTCTTGTATTTTAAGGTTTTATGATTTAATATGGTCGAATAATTTCATGGTGACTTCATTTTAAAACATCATTTTTTTTTGCAGATTTCTCAACAGAACTCGCTTGTGCCCCGCCACCCGTGGTAAGTAAGTGACAAAAACAATGCAAATCGGGTAAATACCCGTGGTGAGTAAGTGATGCAAGCGCATCACATGTTATTTAATTTATTGAATATAACACTTTATTGTTCACACACTCACTTAGTTGTTGATATCTAGGACTACTTTGTTGGAGTTTGGAGATCATGCTGAGCATGATTTTAATGTATGAATATGGAAGTGTTCTTATTTTTGGAGTACGGAGTCCATGCTATGCATGGTAGTAGTTAGTGGGATATTGAAGTGTGTTTGCTGCAGGTACATGTTTGATATTTGTTTGATATGAATTATTTCGATGTATTGCAATGTTTGATGTGATTGTATCCATGCTTACATGTAGTTACTTTCAATTTGATTATGTCTTCCATGTGAAATTGTATACTGAAAGCATGCTTCAAATGAATGTATCGTGTCATGAATAGTTTGCACATGAAAATATTAAGTTATCAATGCATGCATCATAATTCTTGTGATTGTATGACATCATATATTGCATGATAAATTTGATATTTTCTTCATCATAGTATTCTGATGGTTCTCTTTTAACTGGTTAGGATACTATTCGTAACATCATACGACAGAATGACTGCAAACCGTGAATGGATGTACCGTAGGATAGTGGACAATGAGTTATCGCATGAATATATGGATGGTGTCGACAGTTTTATTGAATTTGCAACGGCAAGTGTCAGTACGGTAGATCCCACAGGTCGGATTAGGTGTCCCTGCAAGATTTGTAAGAATAATTGATTTGTAGAACCTCATGGCGTTAGACATCACCTATACAAGAAGGGTTTTGTGAGTGATTATCAGAACTGGACGTTTCATGGCGAAGAATTTAGAAACGATTTTGATGCACGGGTGAATGTGGTGCACAATAATCCATATACGAATTTGATATTTGATGCTGCAGGAACAGAACTGGGTTCTGCTATGAGTTCTAGTGATGTAAGAACTGTCGTAGATGAAAAATCACCAAACGATGCAGCTAGTAGATTTTATGATTTACTTAGAGATGTTGATGAGCCACTTTGGAACGGTTGTGAGAGTCACACTATCTTGTCTGCAGTTCTTCAACTAATGAATTTGAAGTCCGAGTATAATTTGAGTCAATCATGTTTTGACCGTTTGTGCATGATTGTGAAGAGTATGTTGCCTAAAGATGAGAAATTGCCAAAAAATTTCTATCGTGCGAAAGTTATGGTCAACGCTCTAGGTATGGGTTACAAAAAGATTGATGCTTGTCCAAATCACTGCATGTTGTATTTCAAGGAGCAGGAAAATGACATATCATGCCCGTCATGTGGGCATCCTCGGTTCAAGCCAAAGACAAGAGGCAATGGTAGCACGAGATCAAAGGAAGTTTCATACAAGTCGCTCCGCTACTTTCCTATCACTCCTAGATTGCAGCGATTGTATATGTCTTCAAAGACAGCTAAACACATGAGATGGCATGCAAATAAAGTTCGACACGATGAAAACAAGATCACGCATCCTGTTGACGCTGAAGCTTGGAAGCACTTTGATCGTACTCATCAGAACTTCGCAATGGAAGTGCGAAATGTTAGACTCGGTCTATGTACAGATGGATTTAATCCATTTGGGGGTAGATCAACTCCATACTCATGCTGGCCAGTATTTGTAACTCCATACAACCTTCCACCAAGCTTGTGTATGAAACGTCCAAATCTTTTCTTGTCTCTGTTGATCCCTGGTCCGACCTCACCTGGCCAAAATCTTGATGTATATCTAAGGCCATTGATTGATGAATTAAAAGTACTGTGGGATGACGGTGTTACCACGTATGATGCCCACAAAAAACAAAATTTCAACATGAAGGCCGCTGTTCTATGGACAATCAGTGACTTCCCTGCATATGGTATGTTATCTGGTTGGAGCACACATGGGAGGTTGGCTTGTCCGTACTGCATGGAGGATTCCAAAGCTTTTAGATTGAGGCATGGAAGGAAGCCTTGCTGGTTTGATTGCCATCGTCGATTTCTACCCAGCGATCATCCGTTCCGACGTCAAAAGAATGCATTTACAGCAGGCACAACTGAAATGGAAGGTCCATCCTCAAGATTGTCTGGCATAGAGATTTTAAGAAGATTGCGATACTTTCCAGATGTATTAACAGATGCCCGCAGTCCTACACCCTTCCGTGGATTTGGGAAGGAACACAATTGGACGAAAAAATCTATTTTTTGGGAACTACAGTATTGGCCGACCCTATTGATACGACATAATTTGGATGTGATGCATGTAGAGAAAAATGTGTTTGATAATGTGTTCAATACAGTAATGAATATTAAAGGAAAAATGAAGGATAATCCGAAGGTCCGTATGGATTTAAAATTAATATGTAAAAGACCAGAATTGGAACTCAAAGAGTATAATGGCAAAGTACTGAAACCAAAGGCGAAGTACGTGCTCGGACCTGATCAAATAAAACATGTATGTCAATGGTTGAGACAACTGAGATTTCCAGATGGATATGTCTCTAACATTGCTCGGGCTGTGAAGATTGACGATGGACAGTTATATGGGTTGAAGAGCCATGATTGTCATATCTTTATGCAACGATTGATACCCCTAGCATTCCATGATATGTTAGACAAACCTATATGGGGGGTGTTGTCTGAGTTGAGCGGATTTTTCAGAACATTGTGCGCATCGGAGGTCATTGTATCAGATGTAAAGAATCTCGAGGACTCTGTCATCACCACTGTTTGTCTGTTAGAAAAGATATTTACGCCAGCATTTTTCGATGTTATGAAACATTTGATCATACATTTGCCATATGAACTAAGGGTTGGTGGCCCTGTGCAATATCGATGGATGTACCCATTTGAAAGGTATATGTTTTTTTATATTTGTCTCTTTAATGACAGATATTTAAAATTTGAAATATATATTCTTGTCATATGCATGTTCGACCTAAAAAAAAAGGTTCGTAATAAAGCAAGAGTAGAAGGCTCTATTTGTGAGGCGTACACTTTAGAAGAGATTTCAAATTTCTCATCTATGTACTTCGAACCTCATATTTCAACACGTTACACATGCCCGCCCCGTAACGATGATGGAGAACAAGTAACTGTAGCTGACAAGCTGTCGATATTTCAACGACTTGGGCATGCATTTGGTAGTTGCCGATCAAGGCTATTGACAGATCGAGAGCAAGATGCAGCACACATCTATATTCTTTTTAATTGTTCAGCGATCGACCCATACATCGAGTAAGTATATGTATATGCAACTCAATTATAAATCCTTTTATGTTCTATATGTGGATACATGGCTCGGTAATATAAGTATTTGTGGTTTGCAGACGATTTGATCTGGAGTTGCAAAGCAAAGTTTCACATCTCACTAATGCAGGCTTCGAATCGCTTTGCAACTACGGTGGAAGAAAATGATGCAAGGAAGGTGTGGCAGAATGTGGCTGCCAATCGATTTGCAGACATGCTGCACACTATGAAGACTGCAGCAAAAAAAGCATCTGGCGTAGTAGATGATCCATTACTGTGGAAGGGCCATGGTCCTATTACTATCAGGAGAGATTACTGGGATGAAATGTGCGATATGTGGGCGGGAGATGCATTTAAAAATCGCTCTGCGAAGGCTTCACAAAATCGATCGAAGATGCCCGAAGCCCATCTACACACAGGTGGATCTAAGACATTTGGGAGCCACCTAAAGAAAATGGTAACTCATCAATATATAATATTAATTTTATAAGTATTGTTGCAAATTTGTGTACTAAATCTTTTGTCATTTAACTTCGCAGGAAGCAGAAAAAGGAGGCAGTGTACCATATAAGGATGTGTTTGTAGAAACACATAAACGGAAGACCACGGGAGTCTTCGTATCAGAGAAGGCGAGAACGACAACGGTATGTATTAATTCTATTAATAATCATTGCAATATATATGCAAGTCATCATAATGTTATCATTAATTATTAATGAATACTTTAAACATTATTTTGTAAGAGGCATATGAGCAACAAATGGTAGAGCGATATGGCGAAGACGCTACTCAGCATCCATCATTTGATCCTACAGCATGGGTGACTGCAGCAGGTGAACCCAAAAAAGGTCGCGTGTTCGGGTTTGGGAGTAATATGAACACTTCACCAGTTATTGGTTCTTCCAGTTACGGCTCACCAACTTCTTGCGCCGACATAAGCTCCAAGCAGCCGACTATTCTTTCCGGTGATGATGTACGCGAGATCATTAATGAATCACTGAATAACTACTTCCAATACACCGTCGCCCCCTTTCTCCGAAATGAGATCAAGGCCGCTGTTCAGGATAGGGGATCTTCGATTCCAGGTCCCTCTCAGGTATAATCACATATATAGTTTTTTTGACTGTCTTAAAGCACATCTGAGCATGGTAGAATCACATATAGAGTTTTTCTAGATGCCTTAGAACACATATGAACATGCTATAATCACATATTCAAATTTTTTACTGCCTTAGCACACATATGAGCATGATAGAATCACATATATATATATATATTTAACTTTTTGTCTGTCTTAGAGCACATATGAGCATGATAGAATCACATATAAAGTTTTTTTGATTGTATTAGAACACATAAGCATGCTATAATCACATATTCAGTTTTTTTACTGCCTAAGAACACATATGAGCATATTATAATCACATATTCTGTTTTTTGACTGCCTTAGCACACATATGAACATGCTATAATAACATATAGAGTTTTTTAACTGCCTTAGAACACATATGAACATGTTATATATCATTTATGATAGAATCACATATAAAATTTTTGGCTTTGCCTGCCTTAGAGCACATATGAGCATGCTATATTCACATATTCAATTTTTTTACTGCCTTAGCACACATACGAGCATGATCGAATCACATATATAGTTTTTTGCCTGCCTTAAAGCACATCTGAGCATGGTAGAATCACATATAGAGTTTTTTTATATGCCTTAGAACACATATGAACATGCTATAATCACATATTCAATTTTTTGACTGCCTTAGCACACATATGAGCATGATAGAATCACATATAGAGTTTTTTTATTGCCTTAGATCACACATGAGCACATGTTAGAATCACATATAGTGTGTAATTTATTTCATTATATTTTGTTTATCAATACTGACTGTTCTTTTCTTGTGTAGGCTGCTAGCGATAATCAGGGTAGTGGAGCTGAAGGGACAGATAAAGACAATGAACAAGAAGACGCACAAAATCTTGGCGATGATTAGAGGACTGTGTTGAAGAAGTTCTATTTTTTTTATTTTTCCTAATTGTAATTGTTGAATTGTAAATAATTAAACTTCTTAGTTTTAAGGTGGAACGATTAATTATTATAGATACTTGTTATATGAATTTTTTTGTGTGGTTTGTTTTTTATTTACAGGAAATATAAATTGTACAGAAAATATAAATTGTACAGTTCTCGGTAATTAATTTTTAAATAAATTTTTTTTGATTTTTTTTCGTTTTTGCGACGGATTAGCGACGGATGATTCCGTCGCTATTCATATTAATCTAGCGACGGCTTAGCGACGAAATTAAATCCGTCGCCACGCCGTGGTCGCCGTTTAGTACCGGCGGATTGGCGACGGAATATAGCGCTCGTTATTCCGTCGCAATTAGCGACGGACTTGGCGACGAAATTATTCCGTCGCCAGTTAGCGTCGAAATATTCGCGACGTAAGCATACTGTCGCCGCGTTGTCGCTAACATGGTTAACGACGGATTAGCGACGGATTAGCGACGGAATGTGGTCGTCGCTAATCTACTGCTTTGTTGTAGTGCCATCTCTCAAATAGAATTGAGGTGGTGATTACTCACTCTGATACCAATTGATGTAAATTGAGAGGGTTTGATTTACAATAAAACTATTTTAGCCTAGTTTTATTCATGAAAATTGAGAAAAATAAGAAATACTAAAAAAATTTGCATAAACTTAATGTAAATAAGAACTTTCATTCATCAACTCTCTTAGCCCTCCAGAAATCCTACAATGAATATTTATAGGAAAACACGATAAGCCCTAGGTCTAATTTGGATCCAAGATGAATCCATTATATAAAAAGATCCAATTCTATATAAGAAATCAAAATAAAAGACCCTAATACAATTAGATCCAAACGAATCTTTATAAACCTGAGTCTTCAGCTCTGCTCTTGCATCAGTATGTCATCAATCCAACATATGAGATTTAGAATATATTGCAAAACACATGATACCATAGCAGCCATTTTCCATGTTAACATATCAAATCATGGTATTGAACACACGTGATTTTATAATCTAAATAAATATATAATGAGTGTATTTCATTTAGCATATATCTTGCCACTATTTCAATGACACGTACCTATGTGAGGACAGGTAGATTCTGAATACCACTGGATCTGTACTCGGACATGGAACCCAGTTAGGATCTTCACTAGTGTAACAGAGATATGACCTGTTATAAGTCTGTTTAGGCACAGTTAGGGTTTGCTGAATCAGGTCGAAATACTAGCCAACCTGGTCATCTCTCTCCACAGATTTAATTAAGATTGAAATGTGATGGTTTTTTATCAGACCACAATGATCTGACTCACTAGACAGTGACTGGATCCTAACCTTGCTAACGAAGCCATTGTCACAGGCCAATAATATAGGCAGCCTATAATTTACTGAATAATGGATATTGCTTTTATTAACGGCTATATATAGCCAAATTATCGGTAACCTAACATTTGATTTTTTTTTCGGGGAGGTAACTTAACATTTGCTATAAAAAAGTATAAAGTATATAATTAGGGTGTGAAAAGTTGGAACAAGGATCCCATCATGATCGTACATTCAATCTTAGCCATCCAATCAATGGCTAGTTATACTGGATGGCTAGGATTGAATGTATGATGAAACCCATCCTATTTCAAATGATGGAATGATAACAACAACACTACGTGTTTGGTGGAAAAAGCATCAAGACCTACACCACCTAATAGACTAGCCGATGCCAACAAACCCTCAAGACTGAAACCTAAGTGTAATTAAAATAAAAGGTTCAACTAAAAATTTAAGCAACTCGATAGATAATAATGAGAATAGAATTTTTAAAATGTTAATTAAAAAAACTAAAAGAGAGTAAGGCCTATGGACCACAATGGTTCATCAACTTCAGCTGGTCATGATTGACCAAGCCCAAAATCTTTCAGATAAGCATGCATATTTTATTATCATCATTATGAAACTTTTTGGCCAATTTATTAAGTTAGGGCATATCTAATGCTAAACGTCAAATGTGCGAGTCATATCGTATTTACCCAATACATCATTTAGGCCCTATTTAATGCTAAACGATAAATTGTACGAGTCATATCATATCACATTCATTATTTTTGCCTTTTATTTGCAATCTTTTAAACTTCCACTAACATATTCATTTTATTTTTATGATATACTTTAGTAGGTAATGATGAGGTTGCACACACACCCTTATATCAAATAATATATAAAGTTTTAATTAGATGTTATCTTGACAAAAGATTATTGTCGCTATATTTCTTTCAAGACGTGACAGTTTAATGGATATTATATAAAAAATACACTATTGTGAAAAAGAAAAAAATTGTTATTCACATTGTATGTAACAATATAGATCGAAATTGTGACTGAATTATTTCCCATTTTTTAAAATGTGCCTAATTACCTTTCATTATTATTATTTTTGGCTAAAAGGTGTTAAGCCCTTTTCCCTTTTCAATTGGTATCTTTGCTCTCTCTCTCTCTCTCTCTCTCTCTCTCTCTCTCTCTATATATATATATATATATATATATATATATATATATATATATGAGTGAAGATGGAATGAAATGCTACTTTCCGTTAATTTTCTCAAATTTAATTGGTATAAAAACCTATTTATATATTCTAAATTTTGGTAAAAAACCCAAAAATAAAACTTGCTTTTAACATGTGTAAGAATTTGGTACTAATGAAATTACACAACTATTGAGTAAAATTCACTTTTATTGAACCTTGCATATGTGATCTACATCATTTGTTTAATATGAAATGTGTTTTAAATCATGTGATTATACATGTAACCAAGTTTTTCATGAACTTCAAAACTCAACAGCTCACGATGCATGAAAGTTTTAGTGACTCAAAAAGTAATTTTCTTACATAAAAAAAACATAATCTTAATTTCCTATCCTTAGCGAATGAATCATGTTAAAACCATCTATGTGGTAGGATTGAATCGATACGGTTTGACCCATGATTTCCCTATGATTTTCAGCTCAATAATTCAAAGCCTTCATTAGTACCAAATATCAACCATATATCATTAGTTATTTTTTTATTATAACATTAAAGCAACCTCATTTATCATTGTGTTCATGTACCTACAACTTTCCATGGTCTACATGATTTCCAGCTCCACAGTTTTCAAGCCTTCGTTAGTACCAAATTAAATATCAATCATATAGCAGTAGTTATTATTTTTATTATATAATATTAAATCAATCTCATTTATCCTTCTGCTCTTACTGGGGCCCCGCAATACGGGTTGGTGCTTATAGTGCTCAATTATCTAATGTCTCAACTTATCTCATTTTTCTAGATAAGTTGGTGGGTTCAATTTCTTGGCTTTTGCCTATCAATCCGTGGCTGTATTTGTTTCATGCTCTTTCTTTTAAAAGAGACTCTGTTATGGTAAATAAGGTTATAAAAGGTGAAACAAAACATGTATTTGGGAAATATATGATAGGGCCCACATAATAAATAATAAATGCTAAGAAGCAGCCTTTATGTCAAAATCGGTTCATGCCTTCTTCAAAAAGGACTACTTTCCTTTTAAAGTGAATGAGTGTAACAAACGCCCCTCAACTAGGGATCACAATGAACAAGAGGTAAAACGGAGCCTCCCCTAGCTTTGCCCCATTTGGACTTAGAATGAAGGATATGAAACGGGGATGAAGGTTAAAATCAAAACCCATGCAGGGATGGACTTATGCTTTTTCCTGCCCTGCCCCACCCCATCCCACCAGGGGCGTAGCTACTATTCATGCCAGGGCGGGGGCAAACAGGGGTGTAGAAAAAAAAAATTGTGTGATAGTTGGGGGTTCGGGGTAGGGATGGCAGTGGGGCGGGGGACAAGGTTTCCACCCCCGCCCCACCTCCATGGCGGGGATGGATTTTATCCTCCACCCCCGCCTCCATCCCCGTTTCATACCCTTCATCCCCGGTCCAAACGGGGATGAGGCGGGGTGGGGCGGGGATATTGTGGAGAAAAGTGGTTGGGGTGGGGTTGGGGTGGGGATTAGGCGGGGATCGTGGCGGGGACGGGGCGGGGAAAAGTGCACGTCCACTCCCGCCCAGCCTCCGCGGCGGGGATGGATTTTATCCTCCACCCCCGCCTCCATCCCCGTTTCATACCCTTCATCCCCGGTTCAAACGGGGTGAGGCGGGGTGGGGCCCCGCTTTCCCTCAGTCCACTGCCATCCCTAGTTCGGGGGCAGCGCCCCCCAAATTTTTTTTTTGAGATAAAATAAAAAATGGCTACAATTATTAATAAAAATCTATTTCATATGCACAAATCAAACTATTTGCTGCAGTCAGGGCTCGGCTAAAAAATGGATAAAAATCTATTTCATATGGAATCAGGGCTGGGCTAGGACTGGGCTTTAAAAAAAAAAAATTAACTGTTTCGGGAGACAGGACTGGGCTACAGCCCAGTCCTGCCCCCCCCCCCCCCCCCCCCCTTAGCTACGCCTTTGCATCCCACCCCATCCCCGTCTTCAATCCCTGCCTTGCCCCGCCCGCTCCATCTCCGATCCTTCTTTAGGAATGGCAGTGGAAAGAGGAAAAACGGGGCTCCGCCCATTTGGATCGGGGATAGAGGACATGAAACGGAGATGGGGGTTAAAATCAAGAAATCAAGACCCGTGCGGAGATGAAGGTGAAGATGGAGGGCAGGATTTTGAAACGAGACAGGGGTGGAGACCTTGTCCCACTCCCCTGCCCCGGTCCACTGCCATCCTTACCCCTAACTCTCATGATATACCGTTTAACGTCTGTATCTTAGTTTGGTCTGTTTTATCTTGTTTGGCAGGCACGCTATGTTCGTATATTTTTTTTTCTTATTTTCTTGCTTTGTCCTTTAATGCCAGTGATAATGACGAAATTACTCTTTTTTTGCGTACAAAACATCTCATATACATATTAAAGTAGAGAACCCCACGTAGGGTGTTCTGGCTTCTTATTTCTTTCGTTGATCAGAGCCGAGCTTGAGCTCATGAAAGCTTGAGAAGATCAAGCTCATGTAAAAATGTTTTATTTTTTAAAATTTAAAAATAAATAATATGAACCCTAAACCTACTATGCCAAGCTCAAACCAGCTTATTTATAAAATAAATAAGTTTGAAACTTGTAAGCAATAGGATTTAAACTCTAAACTTTTTGCTTGCACGTTAAACACTTCAACTATTTTTATTTTATAATATAAAATATATGTAACATATATTTATCATCAATGAACCAGCTTACATGAGCTGACGTGAGATCATCATTGGTTGTTCAAGCTCGAGCTTATCAAGCCTATTTCACGAGTTCAAACGGGCACTTTACAAGCCAAAAATGAGTCAAGCTACGGGCGTCTCATCTCATTTCCAAGCCCTAACTGCACAGGCTACGAATGGTGCATGAGAATCTTGGGATATTTTTGACAATAGAAAATCAGCGAAGCGTTCAAAACACATAGGGTGTTGTTTGATAACGCATCGCGGCGAATGACATCGACGACAAACAGTGAATGCGGCAGATGTCCATACATCACGTCTGTGTAACAGTGTTTTACCATTCTACTCTCCTATTGCGTTAGGAACAGAGATGACAGGAACACAGGTTTAAAAAATAACTAAACGTGGTCTCTCTCTCTCTCTCTCTCTCTCTCTCTCTCTCTATATATATATATATATATGAGCCTTGTGCCGCGGCGAGTGATCCGGCACCCTGCAAGCTCTCTCTCTTCTCCTTTTAGTTTCTCTCCTTCTTCTTTCTCTCTCTCATTAGGATTTCAATAAGCGATCCGATTAGAGCTTTTATTGGAGCTTTGAATTAAATTTTTTTAATTCATTTTTTATATTTAATTTGTGTAAGGTTTTTCTTTGATTTGATTAAGGATTTGAATCAAATATATTTAATTAGGACTTTTGATATTTAATTTGATTAAGTTTTTTTATTAAGGATTTGAATCAAATATCTTTAATTAGGCTTTTTATATTTAATTTGATTAGGGTTATTTTTATTTTATTAAGGTTTGAATTAAGACTTTTTATATTTAATTTTATAATTTATTTATGGCTTTTTTATTCGATGGATTATTTTTCTTGTAGTTTAAGGTTTTTGGTTTATATATAATTTATTTTCATGCATTTTATTGTTTTATGATTTATTTATGGTTTTTCATTTATATATAAAAATATAATTTTTTATTTTTTCTCAAATTATCTAAAATTTAAATATTTTTTGGTACTTAGATCCCGTTTGAGATCCAGATTAGAAGCTAAAATCCAACTTTTTTCATAAGCTTTCATAACTAGGTCCAATATGATACCCATTAAAGCATTTATATATAAAAAAATATGATTTATTTTTTTCCCAAAATATCTTAATTGTAAACCTTTTTTAATAATTGGATTCAATTCAAGATACACGTTTAGGGCTAAAATCTACAATAAACATATTAAAATATTCCTATGGTGGGCAGCTAAAATCTACAATAAACATATTAAAATATTCCTATGGTGGGCAGATCGAGTCTATGATCCAAAATAAAGTTATCCAACCCATTATCCATGTGTCTTAGTTGATCCCGCAATACAAATTCTTGTCCAGTAAAACAAATGCTGGACTTAATACAGCAACAGACAAAACTTGTATTCTGTCTGTTCTTGTGTTCCGTCCAATCTAAAACCATCAAGCAAACACTCACAAAAGAACTCACCGACAAGAACTCTAATATCCGCCACGAGCTTCTTCTGTATGGTATACCCGCACGTGTGAGACCCCTTCCTTTCGCCTCACCACATAAGCAGGAGTCCCTCGTCCCTGCTACTTCCTCTCGCACCGCAAATCCTTCCAGATACTAGAGAGAGAAAGAGAGGGAGAGGGAGAGGGAGAGGGAGAGGGAGAGAGAGAGAGAGAAAGAGAGCGAGAGAGAGCTTGAACGCAGGCGGTTATCCGGCTCGAGCTGTATTGTAACTATTGTTTTCGCTCGCTCCGTTTCCTGAAGTGAATGGCCTCGACTCTTCTCGAGCCGAGCTGCGAAGCCGACAAGCTCAGCTACGAGATATTCTCCATCCTGGAGAACAAGTTCCTCTTCGGCCTCACCGAAAAGGTCGCTGGAGAAAACTCCGCCGGAGGGGAGCGGTTCAGCCGCGGGAAGGTCCGCGTACTCTGCATCGACGGCGGGGGAATCCCGAGCGGCCTCGTCTCCGGCAAGGCCTTTGCCTACTTGGAGGCCGCGCTCCGGCGGAAAACTGACAACCCGGACGCGCGAATCGCCGATTACGTCGACGTCGTAGCCGGGTCCGGCGTCGGCGGCATCCTCGCCTCCATGCTCTTCACCCGGTCAGGCGACTCCGGCCGGCCGCTCTTCCACGCCGAGGACACGTGGAAGCTCCTTGTCGACCGCGCGCGGGATCTCTTCCCCTCGCGCCCCGGGATCTTCCGGCGACTTGTCGGCCGATCGCCGGCGTCTCGGTTCGACCGTGTCCTTAGGCGCCTCTTCGGAGAGGCGACGCTCCGGGACACTCTGAAGCCGGTGCTGGTCCCGTGCTACGATCTCTCGAGTTCGGCGCCGTTCCTCTTCTCGCGGGCGGACGCGATGGAGACGGACGGCTACGATTTCAGGATCGCGGACGTCTGCCGCGCCGCGGCGGCCGATCCGGCCGTCAGGCGGCCGGTGGAGCTCCGGTCCGTGGACGGCCGGAAGAGGTGCGTCGGCGTCGACGGAGGGATCGTGATGAACAACCCGACGGCCGCGGCGATCACACACGTGCTGAACAACAAGCAGGAGTTCCCGTTCGTCGCCGGGGTGGAGGATTTGATTGTACTCTCGCTCGGCGCCGGAGAGTCGTCCTACGGCTACGACACCGGCGACGGGAATCTGGCGCCGAGGGCCTCCCAGTTGGTGAAGATTGCCGGAGATGGGGTCTCCGATCTGGTAAATTACGGAAACGCCTTTTTCTTGACATTTTGTTGACCATGGTTTTACCTTTTCCAAATTACTCGTAAGGAATTGGGAAAAGGAGGCGTTTGTTTGTTCGTTTTCCCTTTTCCCTTTTTTCTTTTAATATTCAATCTTTTGACCGAGTGACCTGGGTGGCGTGGAATATCGGCCAAAATCATAAAGGGGAAGGCGTCATCAATGAGAGTCCAAAATAATTTTCTTGACATGTCTTTTTTCTTCTTCAAAGTTTACAAAAAATGTTCATAATGGGAAGAAGATTATCAATTTTATAGAGAAATATCAACAATTTTGTAAAGAAGAAGAAATACCCATGAAGAAGCCAAATTTCCAAAATTCCCGAGTTTTCTCTACTGGCAAACAAAACGAAATATCAGTTGTTTTCTTCTTCTTCTTCTTTTCCAAGGATTTTGTTGCGGTAATTTTATTAATTTTTTTAGGATGCTTCCAGTGTCATTTTGTTATATTTTGAACCCTTATTTTTTAGCCCTGGAAAATCTGCTGATTGTCTATGTTGGAAGTATAATCAGTTCACCTTGTCCCCCTTGTCCATTAGGGATTACAATTTTTCACACCTGACCAGGGGAGATTCGATTTGTCCTGATTCGTCTAAGATAAAAGAACATCTTGAGTTGGAAACCTGACAGTACATCCTAAGCAAAGCCAAACATAGGGTAAAGTTTTTCCAGGGTAGACAGTGGGGATACGGTAAAATTTTACAGGGAAGAAACAGGGCAAGCAAAAGTTGGTGGTCTCTGTCCTAAATAAGGAAAACACCCTTTAGCCCCAAGGGGGTTCTCTTTGTGGGGTGCGGCCTTGGCTGCTAGACAGGTTAAATTGCTGTGGGCTTCTCCCTCCACGCAAGCCAACTCCAGGCATAGGCCTCAAGGCAGGATTTGTATAGCAGGCTGCGCCAGTGTGATCAGGTCTTTATTCCAGATACAACTTCTAGGGTTGATTATTTGGGTATTTATTCTTTGTAATATATACTAAACTATCGTTCTCTACATCCAACGAAATGAATGCAGCGGTACTAGAGATGACAGTGGACCGGAGTGCCACCCTGCCCAGTCTCAAAATCCTGCCTTTCATTCCTGCACGGGTTTTGATTTAAACCTCCATTCCCAGTCCAAACGGGCAAGGCGGAGTGAATCTCAATTTTCCCCTCAGTCCACTATCATCCCTAAAGAAGGATCAGGGATGGAACGGGCGAGGCAAGGCAAGGATTGAAAACGGAGATGGGACAGGGTGGAGAAAAGCATTAGTCCATCCCCACCTCTACCTCGCACGGGTTTTGATTTTAACTTCCATCCCCGTTTCATGTCCTCCATCCTGGGTCCAAAGGCATGGCGGGGCCCTATTCCCCCCACCCCCCTCGGTGCCAATCCCTAAGCAGCACAAAGAAATGACGACATTAGTAAAATGCTCTTAATGTGTTGAAGCCATGGGCATCGTTATAATCTCACAAAATGTTGAAGTATTTTTTGGTATATCTGTTTCGTTGTTGCGACTAATTAATAAACGATGAAGGCAAATAATTACCATGTAATACTATGTTTATTTCAAGAAGACAACGAAGGAATGATCTTGGCCCAGTTTCATTCCCCAATTGCTTTCATAGCTGCAAAGAGAAATGGAAAATTTCAATTCGAAATACCATAGCTAGTATCAACCAAGTCTGTGTACTACTTAGACAATTTGCGGGAAGAAACAAAGAAGGAAGATAAGGCCCGACGTGTCTTTAGAAGAGGAAAGACATGGGGGTTGGCATCTGTGGCGATGGGTGGAGAAACTTCAACCTCATCTTATGGTCTTTTATGAACTTTTAAAGAGATGATAATGACAATTATTCTATTGAAATATGTAAAAACAAAATTTCAAATTTATCTATTAAAAGTACTTTAATAACAATTGTTTTGAACAAAACAATGATTTTATATGATTGTAAAGGCGTCACTTGAATAATGAGCACCAACTTTAGTAAAAATACACCATTGTTTTTCATGTCTAACCCTGCCTTTATGCATTATGGAATTTGATTGATGTCTAATCTTTCTTTCTCCTTTTCTCTCGCTTGCTTAATTTCAGGTGGATCAGGCAGTATCATCGGCGTTTGGTCTAAACAGAGCCACCAACTACGTCCGTGTCCAGGTACCAATCTTCCCCCCAAAATAGTACTCCCTTTCTTTCATCCAACAATACATGGCTGAGTGGGCATTTTCGGTCACTCTCTCAGGGAAACGGTCTAGAGCGCGCGAAGCTCTCCGGCAACGCCTCGGCGAGCATCAGGAAGATGGCGGAGCTCGCGGACGAGGTGCTGGCGCAGCGGAACGTGGAGTCGGTGCTCTTCAGGGGCCGGAAGGTGACGGAGAGGACCAACGCCGAGGCGCTCGACTGGTTCGCGGAGGAGCTCTTGAGGGAGCACAATCGTCGCAAGTCCAGGGCCTTCCCCACCGTCGTCGTCAAGCAGGCCGCATCCGCAACGTCCTCGGCCTCGCCGGTTTCTTCGCGCTGATGGACGGAAACCCGAAAAATTTTCCTTCTTTTTTCACACTTCGTCTCTGGACTCGAGGAAGAATTTCGGCGAGCCATTGTGTACAAAAAAAAAAAAAAAACATGACAAAGAAAAAGTGAGATGGCACTTTCTTGATTTTTCTCGCTGTTAGGGGTTTATAAAGATATTTCCTTCTTCTTTTCTCGGTCGCCGCTTGTGACGGATTCCGTCCGCCGTCCAAGCGGGCCCGTCGGTATCTGGCCTGTTTCCAAGTTGCTGTATAAAACCATATTGTAGTGTGTGTAAAAATGTAAGTCCGTCCTCGGCCTCGCCGGTTAACTATAGAGAAAGTTTCAATTCCCCTCAAAACTTTTTCGTCTAATTTATGTGCGCAGTAAATGTTTCAGAGTTTGCAAATACCAGCCAAAGTTTTTACTTGAGTTAATCAAATGATCTTAATTTAGTTACCTCTAATAAATTTTATTTTAACATGAGTTAGTATTAACCCAACAATAATTGAAGGATAATTTATGATTGGGTTAATTTGATTGAACAATAAGAAAACTTTGGTAGGCATTTCCAAACTCTGAAATGTTTAATAACCAGACAAAAAAGTTGGGGGTTATTTGAAAATTTGTCGACAAGCTAAACGTGGCAGCAACTTATTGGTGGCTTATTCTCTCGTGGGTTCTCATGACATGACCAACGGGGGGGGGGGGGGGGGGGGGGTTCCGCTTGTTTGGCAGGAACAGTAGTGCACGTCACCTTGTGTTGGGAGGTTAAAAGTTCGAACCCGAAATGGTATGGTTGTATAACTGGTAGGGGTCTGCCTAACCCCAGCTTTCTCTAAAAATAAAAAACAGCTTAAGTGCCAATTGTACAAGACTAAGGGTGTACGCCTGTTGAACAATGACCGTAGGTGTAGCTGGTTTAGCGCGAACAGGTCTTCAATTCCAAACGCGGTTTTCTTCGAGTAACAAATAAAAAAAGACTAATGATATACGATAAACAAAATTAAAGGGTACAAACTGATGGCTCACATGATGTCATCATCAGTGGCCCCACTGGAGTGGCCGCTGTAGCTCTCTTGAATTGGACGGCCGTGATGCCAAAACACCAGAGATCAGTGATTCTCTGATGTCTGGCTTTGGTGCTTCTAAATTCAACCCAATTAGTGGCGGTTCCGAGTCAACGAGCCTCAGACAGGGCTTTACAGGTGATACCGAACCTAGTAACCCGGACCATATTATGGATGTAAAAATAAACGCCGGAATAAAATTCCAATCCAACTCAGGTTGGCTCAAGCAATAACCGGTTAGGTTTGATCTCTCATTTTTTTTAACTATCAAACCTCGTCTGACCTATCCAAGGCTTTTAATTTGGTTTAAGATCTCATTTAAACCCAACTGTATGTTAGGGCCGGTTTGGTACTAAAACAAGAAATTCAAATGCCTAGTTTTATACTTTTCATATTTTAAAAATTTCAAGTTTCTTAAATTCTAGAAAAGTGCAGTTTGGATGGACTTGAAATTCTTGGAAAAAAATATCCAAATAAAAAATTTTCACCTATTTGGTTATTGATTGAAAATTTCAAGATCTCTCTCTCTCTCTCTGTATATATATATATATATATATATATATAATCACTCACTTGGCGAGATGCCAGAAGACTCATGTGCGCGATTGATGACGTGCACGCATCCTGCAGGTGCTAAAAGGAAAAGTAAAGAGGCACTTAAGTTTTTTTTACCTTTAGGCATTTTATATATAGGACGCGCATTGATCGTCCATCATACACGGGATGGATTCTTAGAGCGCGTCCATTTGCATCAAACATAAAGAGCGTCTGGCAGCTACCACTTTTTGTATATATTAGTAATGATAGGGTGCTCCTGGAGCACCTACTCCCACCTAATAAAAGCTTCATAATGTGTCATTAGCAGTAAGCCAGATCTATGATGTATTGTTGGCACTTTGCTAACGATACAATGTTTTATACTGTTATCTCAAGTCAAGTTAGCAGCTCTAAACACCTAATTCCGAACCAAGATATTTTTGTCATACCAAAATCCATAGTGCTTATTTCAATCTAAATTTTAGCCTTAAAAACTACTTCTTCAAGGTTTTTTACCTAAAGAAAAGTTGAAGATCTCAACTTTTGAACAAGCTAAAAATTAGGCTGATCCAGCATTAAGATCAAAAGTTATGACCAAAACTTGAATAAGAGTACCTCTTTGAATTATCCTTTTTTGCCCCTTGAATTGTAGTTATATTTATTTTTAAAACAGATCTTTTTGGTCGTGACATCACGGGTCATTATGTCTTTAAAAATCTCTATCGTTACATCTTACAATGTCGTCATTTGTCGTTATAGGTAAGATATAACGATAAATGTTTTGTCATTATATCTCATTTTAAAGTGGCTCCTTAATTAGATCATGCCATCATTTGTCGTTAATGAAAGACTTAACGATAAATCAATTATCGTTATTAGTCAACCATTTGACATTATTACTTTTTGAAACATACCACATTTTTGGATGTTAACAACATCAAATTGGTACGTCCTAGCTCGCCTTGGACCATTTTTCTGACACTCCATGCTATCCCCTCACTTAATAACCTTCATTAAAACTAATTTCTATCCCCTAATCTCTTCCCCAAGATCAAATTCTAGCCTTCAATTCAAACCATTTCAACCATAACACTAGATTTTATCTTGAATCTAGGATATGTAGGAACATATCTGGATCCACTTCTAAACCTATAAATAGTGGTGACCTTCCCACCTCATAAAGAGATCTGGTTTTTGTCTTTCTAGGACCCTTACTCTGTCGAAGTCTCTGCAGAATCGAACCTAACCTAGCCCATATCGACTAACCAACTTAGTCTAGTTTAAGCCCACATTGAGTCTAGTCTAGGATCCAGATCCCCAACTTACCCATTTTCGAAGCTCGAACCAAGCCAAAGTGTCACATGTGCTTCCCCGTGTTCAACGATCATAGAGAGGGCAACCTAAGCTCGTGGTAAGTTGATTTTATTTTAATGTATTTTAATCATTTTAATTATTTTTATAGATTCAGATTTGTCTAACATTCACATATTGTTCTTTATCTTGTATTTTCTTGAGTTTTGGTGGTTCTCACTACTGAATTCACTTTTTTTAGGTATTTGTATATGAGGTATACTTCTTCTTCGCAATGTAACTTCAACAATAATGATCTGACAACCTTGATCTGGTTGATCTCTGCTTAACGGAGGAGGCAAGGCTCAAGGTCTTGAAGAATGATTCCTATTATCTTCTCAAATTTGAATTTGAATCTTAGATCTATTTTTTAAATAAATTTTCAATGAAAAAAACTTACATTTTTGCTTTCAAAAATCAAGGATCCACATAATGACGATCACGATGGGACTGCTCATCTCATCTAAAGATTGAAGTTGTCGGGATAATATTGCAAGGTTGGTACCCCATTTGTGTTTTTTCAAATCTGGATCCACCTTGGATCCAAATTTGTAGATTCTGTTTTTCTATTTTTGGCATTGTTGCGTTGATAGAGTTGTATCTTAGTGCATGTAACTCAATTTTTTGCATTATTAAGCTTGTTGGAAAACTGGCAAATGTGACTACGTTTCACTTGTTGGGCTCATTTTTAGAATTCATCTCTACAACCTCTGGAAATCAGCATGAACAATAAAAAAGTTATTTTGGTGATTTTTCACCAGAAGTACCTGCTCTGTTATCCTTATCTCAGTGATCTAGCAATGAAAACTCACATTTTCAGGCTCGTTGGAAAGCTGCTACTCGGATCTAAGTTTGTCTAGTTTTGAGAAAGAGCCAAAAACTCATATAAAGTGCTCATTTTTTCAACTCAAAATCTAGTATTGGTATTGTAAAACTTGTAAATTTTGGATATTATAAATAAATAAAGAAATTATCTTTATCTTCAAGTTAGAAATGTGTTCCTATCTTTTAAATATCATTTATTGGGAGTTTACATGCTCAATTATTCTTTTTTGGGTCAATAGGGGCAAAATTAGCATTTTTAGAATTATTTCAAATAAAATACTATTAAATTATTTAATTTATCATAAAAACTATTTATTTAAGTGAGTCATAACTCACTTTGGGTATTTTCAAAGTGTTTTGAACTTAACTAAATGTATTTTGATGATTTTCAGACGAAATTCTAATAAAAGCTATTTTGGTCATAAAACGAATGACAAAGATATTTTGATCAAATAAATTGTGACTTTTGAAAGTACAAAAACTATAAACTATTTGGTATTAGTATAGCTATTTAGTGTTAATAAGGTATAAGAACTTATTTTTTTGGAAAAAGGTATGGATTTTAGTTTGGATCTATATCTCATACAGGTTGGACCCAAATGTAAAGTTTTAAGGGTTTTTAAATAGTAAATAAATTTATATTTAATTATAGAATTAGTTTTATACCATACTTGGATAAATATATCTTTAATTACTTTTTGTATTTTTATAGGATTTAAAATCTACTTTTAGGGTTTTGGGTCATTTGGATCCAAAACGGATCTAAATGAGACCCATTGGGAAATATGCCATTTAGGAACCATGTGGGGTCCATTAGGGAACCCGACACACTTTATTTCCTTCTCTACTAAACTAGAGATTTGATACTCTCATTCCCTCTTTCTTTTCATTTTTTGAGAAAAATATTTCCTCTTCTTCTTCCCTATTTCCTTTCTCCTTGGGAAGAAAGCCAACTTAGGGATTTGCACTAGGTCCGCATGAAGATTGATGCCAGACACCTCCTATCCAACGTGAAGGTGAGATTTTCCCTCTTTATCTTCTTCTTCCTCTTTTTCATCTTTTTTTTTGGGTTCTAACTTAGCTAATTTAGCCTATTAGGGTTCTCTTTTGTGTTTGCGCCACATCCGACCTTGGGAACTGTATCCTAGCCGGATTGAACCTCTTCTCAGATTCAATCTCGTGTGAAGGTGCATATCCTCCCTTTTTGTCTCTCCTTATTTTCATCAATTTGAGTGTTTTCACCCTAGCCGATTGCCCTAATTAGGGTTATTGGTTGGTTATGCATCTTTCCCCTCCATTGGGATTCATGCCCATCATATATGGGCTATTTCCACTCTATTCAGCATGTGAGGTATGTTTTCCTAAATTTCTTATCGTTTTCCTTCTCTAATTTAGGTTTGTTTTGCCAATTTTTCTTATGTGATATTTTTCTCATTTTGTGTGACTAATTCCCAGTGTTGAAAATCATGCCCTATAGTTGACGCCACCCCTGTTCGTTGTGACAATGTGGATATCAGTTGTATTGCTTTCTTCTTCATTTTCATCAACTTTGGGTTGATTTTTCTAAGAAAAAACATTGTTCCTTTGGATTCAGGGTGCCTCAAAATTTGTACAGCCATCGTTTCTTGGCTTTGGACTACGTGCAGAATAGAGGAGACACCCAACATAGCCTTCCAACTTTGTTCCTGATTTTAGGTATATTGTATTTTGTTATTTTTGATAAAAATTGGTTTTATCGATTTGTGTAATTGTATCGATATTTGTAAGAAAATATATTTTGACAAATTTCTCATTATGTGTGTAGTGTTATAGCACTCTCCAACAATGAGAGGATGCCCAGCTGAGCATTGTTGCTGTATGTTGTGTGTCTCATACCAAGTGTTAGGTGTTTTGCACAAAAAGCGATTCACACAAAGTTTCACGAAAACCCTGGTTTTCGGGTTTCGTCATTTGCATATTTTGATTTGACGAAGTTAGGATTCCTAAACTGAATTTATAGAATTCATAATCTTGTTGTTTGGTATTAATCTAGTGTGTTTTAGCGTTATGTTTGCTTAAGCATTCTAGCATAGCACCATATTGAGCAAATTAGGTTTAGATATGCCTAATTTGATGATTATGCATGAAATCAAATATTTAATGTATTAATTATGCCATTAACATGATTATAATAACTTAAGTTGTACTGTTAAGCATGATTTATAATTCTAGAAATTTAGATTATGCCTTGAGAATTATGCAACATGCTAAGTGGTTGGCAAAATGCCTAAGTGAAAAGAAATTTTAGATTTAAATGCGGATTCGAACAAGGCTTCAAGAATGTTTTCAAAAGTCATATATACATGTTTTAAACTCAATTTTGATGTGATTTATACACACTTTACAATCATGCTCTTTATTATGTAGTTTTGCATGATAAACATGCACTTGAATGTTTGTAGTTAACCATGTTAACACACACAACACTAGTGCAGTCTTCGCACGTGCAGGTGCATAGTTTGTGTTCTCAAATGGAAAGTACTTAGAGACACTTATCTAATTAGTTTTAATAACATAAATGCTTAGAATTATATGTATTTTAATATGCGAATTGATTTCTAGGTACAAAATAAAATAAATTAAAATGATACTTAAATGCTAAGTGTTGCTTGCGGCTAGAAAAGCTATGCACATTAAATACAACGCAAAATACAAATCAGGTAAACACCCATGGTAAGTGCACGTGATGAAAATGCATCACACAAAGGGTTATATTATTATATGCAACACCTATATGCGCACATATACTACTTAGTTGTGGATATCTACAACCATTGTGATTGTAGTTTGGAGATCATGTTGAGCATGATTTGAATAAATCAGAATAGAAGTGTTTTTTCTGTTATAGTTCATAGACTGTGCTTGACATGGTTAGTATAGTGGATATATAAAGTGTGTGAACTGCAGGGATTGTGTGTGATGTTTGTTTTAATTGAATCATGCATAAATGAATGTTATGGTGAGTGCCCTGCAAATCCATGTTTATATTCAATTATTATGTATGAACATGTGTTGTGATTGATGCCTTGCATAAATATTGTGTTGAATGTGATACATGAAAGTATGTTGATTATTATGCATAAGAGCATGTTAGATCTGATTCATACATGAGAGTATGTTGATTATCATACATGAGGGCATGCTATATCTAATTTATATATAAGAGTATGTTGATTGTCATGCATGAGGGCATGCTATATCTGATTCATACATGAGAGCATGTTATGACTATAATACATGAGCACATGAGAGGGTTATCTTGTGATATAATGACATTGAAATGTGACCTATGACTTATTAATAAAGATAACCCTAGGAGTATAGATCTATTTCAGGTGCTGGTGAAGCCTCATAGGACATATTGAGTTTTTTTAGGGTTGAAGGCACCTCTTGTCCCCGTCTTATGGAGGTTAGGAGACAGGTTTACCAATGAGTCATAGGTGATAGTACCACAACTCTGCAGAGTTAGGGATGCATGTCTGAATTTTAGCCTGACGATATTGGTTTGGCGTAGGTCAAAAACTGGGATCATGAGTCAATTTTCTCAATCACTACATTGTAAGGTTGAAACATTCGTGATAGATCCAGTTAGGCCATATGAGAGCAAATAAAATACATAGAATAATAAATACTCTTATGGTTGTTTCTAGGTGGCTATACTCTCGTTTGTAGCAGATGAGTCTAATAGAATAAGAAAAACAATACATTAGATTTTTTAGAATCATTGCTATCATGTGCTTAAACATATATGTAAACATGTAGAGATTGCTAATGTTTGTATGTGTCATTGCAGATAAATTATTACATGTGAATAAAAAAGACATGTTTAAGTTCGTGTGATTGACCTATGGATCATACAAGTCGCAGACTTGTTGGTGGCATGTGAGGTGCTTGTGTGTATGAGACACATGAGAAAGGTCAAGTTAGGGTCTTTTTCTCATATGACTTGTAATGCAAGAATGCATTGATGTCCTAAGAATGGACCTCATAATTTGATATATGTAAGAATACATATCTTAGTCACGAGTTAGACATGTGTATTCTCTTTTGAGAAAAAGAATGCGAATGCTTATATTTTCATAGACTGTTATATCTTATTTTACTTGAAAGCACATGCGCATCAATTACGCTAAAATGGTTGAATGGGACTTCGACCTATTTGTCATGTGCATTCTTTTTAAAAGCATATGCTATGTTTGTAAGAGACTCTAATGTCCTAAATTATTTGAGAAGCATGTGTGTGTGTTACATGTATATTCGTGCTGCGAAACAACCAACCAGCATTCTTGGAGACTTATCTCTTCAACCACTCATTAGATCATTGTGATTTCAGTGGCATTAAAAATATAACCGACTCTTCTATTTATGTTATTTTTATTTTTTTCTAGATTTCTAACATAGGTGGCCAAAAATAGGCTAAAACAGTTGGAATAGGCAACCCAATACCTATTCAACACCTATCTTTAGGAGCGATTATGGGGCCATATCTAGACACCCATATATCGATTTTGTGTGCCATACACCATTTGCAAGGTATTTTTATTTGCTTTATTTTTTGTTTTCTCAGATTCTATCATTTTCATAGTAAAAAATCAATAGCAACATCTGCTATAGTTTCTTGACTTTGAATTTTTTTGAAAAAAACTCATTTTTTTGATCAAATTTGATTTGCTTGGGTTTTGAAGCCCCGGTTCCCAAAATCAATGTCTGCATCTTGTCTTGTGTGTTGTGTGTGGCGTTTGAACTAGATGTATCTTTTAGATAAGATTCATATATATATATATATTCAATAATCTAATCCATTTTATTTTCTTGCATAAAAATTATTTTGGACAGAAAACCATAGTATTTTCTTGTGTGTATTTCTTGTTTTTCCTAGGTAAAGACAATAGGTAGATTGTGTGTTTGATTTATTGTTTTAGATTTAGAAAAATAACCTTGAAAAACTTGTTAGAGATTTGTATGACACTAGAATTCCTTAGGAAAATTTTGAACTTCCAACAAGAATATAAATCATCTTGGGTGAAAACAATGGTTGCATTGTATATGTTCTTAATACTTTATCCTCTTTCTTAGGACTTTGATTGTAAAGACTATTTTATTGCATGGATTTTCAAAACCCTCCAACTCATTATATCATTTTAGATATTCGGATACCCCCACTAGTACCAAAAGCCTTCAGCTTGGGTATCAGTGGTGGACTAAGAAAATCAGTGACTCACTTGCAGTACCAGAAACCCTAGTTTGAGTATATCACAAAATGGTGCAAAGAAAGCCCATCTTAATAGAACCTTTTTGGAGCAGACCTCACAAATCCTTAAAGCAATCAAGGAGAACTATGAAACATGTTTTTATTTTATGAATTTTCTTAAAACCTTGATCTTTCTTGAAAATCTTATTTTTTCTAACAAAACACACATCTTTCTTGCATTGGGTTTTGCTTGGGTGGGTCCACTATCCAAGTTTACCTCGTAGGTGTTCTCTAAGGAGTCAAGAAAGCATGAGAAAAGACTTTCTTAGGTAAAAGACCTCAACCTTTGTTGAATTATGCCTTGTTATTTGAGAATGATTCAACTTTGTACCAAGCAGGTAGATCCCATCATTTTAAAATATTTTTAGTGAGCTTGAGCTGAGAGATGATTGAAGATGGAGTGGAAAGGGAGAGAGAAGCCTATTTATAGGCATAGGGACCCCCCATGCTCATTCCCGCTCTAAAACATGCTCACAAGTCAAAAATTAAAAAAAAAAAAACAAGGACTTGCAGACACAACTGTGTCAGCAAACCTATATCTTGTCGACATAGTGTGTCAGCAAGTGCTGACACAGAGTGTTTGAGCCAGATTCATGCTCGGTATTTTGGTCGTAACTCCCAAAATGTATGCCATATCGATGCACAATTTGGTGCATTGGAAAGCTCACATTCTTCTCTACAAAAAATGTTTCAAATTTAGCAGTTTAGCTAGTAAAAAATGTACTTAAAGCAGACCTTACTTTTCAAAACCATTTTCAAAAAAATTGAACTTGATTTGCTTATATCTTTTCACTTCGATGTCAGATCAAAGTTATTTTTATTTGGTTGGAAAGATTGAAACCTTTAGTTTTTGAAAAAAAATGTTTTTAGGATGTTATTTTAAAGGCCAAATATGACAAAAAATTGATCTTCAGTAAAAGGTTCCCAAAATATTTATGAAATACTCTTAAGCTCTTTGTGGGATTTTATAAAAGGATCTCTCTCCCATCTTTTAAAAAGATTTTCATAGAAATGTACCCATAATGGATCCACTCACTCGCTTAGTATGAGATTGAACCATTACCAAATGACAAGGTATAATTCAACCAAGATTGAGATCTTTAACTTGAGAAAATCTTTTTTCATGCCTTCTTGAATTCTTACAGAGCACCTATGAGATAAGCTTGGATGGTGGACCCACCCAAGTCAAACCCAAGGCAAGAAAGATGTATTTTGTTAGGGAAAAACAAGATTGTCAAGTGCAAGATACTTGAGAATGAGTAAGAAATTAAAGAAATGAACTAAAGAGGAAGCAGATAGAACTTATTTGGGTTTTCGATGAAACACTAACTCTTTTCTTGATTCCAGCAGTGTTCTTGTATCTCGACATTGATAAAAATGCAATTATGGTAGAGTTTATAGGCTCATACCAGATTATTCTCATGGGAAAAGAGGCTTTCCCATAAGTACAAGTGGTTCTTTGAATAAAGATTCTAAGAACAAAGAATCTTGGGCAAAAGAACCAAAAAATGCAAGGAAAAGTGATTGAATTGAAAAGAAAGAGTTTTGACTTATACCCCGCCCCCCGGATGAAAAAAGTTGCATAGGTTGAACTTCGATCTCGAGCTTGGATGACACCTTGGTTGGAAAGATTAGAGAGAGAGATTTGAGATCTCATGAGAGAATTTCCATCAAAACCCCTCCAAGAAATCCCATAAGTATACTCAAGAGAAGCTTGAGTTGAGAGATAATTGAAGATGGAGTGGAAAGGAAGAGAGAGAGCCTACTTGTAGCCATAGCACCCCCCATTCATTCCTACTCTAAAACACACTCACAAGGTAAAAATTGGGAAAAAAACAAAGACTTGCCATCACATAGTGTCGGGAAGTACTAGTCTTGCCAATGCTAAGTGTTTGAGTCAGATGAATATCAATAAACAGTTTGGTGCGTTCGAAATCTAACATACTCCTCTACAAAAATTGTTTTGGGTAAAAAGTCAATTTTATCCATTTGATTGGTCAAAATATACTTGAAATAGGCCCTACTTTCAAAAACCATTTTTTTTCAAAAATTAAACTTGTTTCACTTATATCTTTTAACTTTGACTTGAAATTGGGGTATCAATTGGCTTGCAACCAAGCATTCTGGTTTCTTTTAATAGATCTAATATATATTTTCTTTGGCATATGAAAATTTCTTTTTTGGAGTGAGCCACTTCAATCCCTAAGAAATATCTCAGTTGTCTCAAGTCCTTAATATCAAACTTGCTTGTTCAAGTAGGTTTTTACCCTGTTCGCCATCTCATGATCATCTCTGGTTATTATGATGTCATCAACATAGATTAACATATTGTTTGTTCCAATATCGCTTCTTTTGATGAACATGGAATGCTTATCAAAGCTGTTCTTGAAGTCAAAATTAACGAGGCTTGACGACTGGTTGAGCCCATAAATGGCTTTTTTCAGTTTGCACGCGAGGCTTTTATTGTTCTCATATAGGCGGTCTGGTGGTAACCACATATATACTTCCTCCTCGAAATCCACACAAAGAAATACATTTTTAACATCAAGCTGGTACAATTGCCAATTTTTGTTGGCAGCAACAATTTGGAAAACTCTTATAGAACTCATTTTAGTGATGGGAGCAAATGTTTCACTGTAGTCAGCTCCCTCTATCTTGGTATACCCCTTGGCTACTAGTCTGGCCTTGTGCCTTTCTATCATTCCATCATTAAGATACTTGGTTTTGTAGGTCCAACTGAATTCAACAAGTTTTTTTTCTAGCTAACAACTTCCCAAGTTTAGTTTTTTTAAAGGGCAACTCACTCTTACCTCATGGCCTCTCTCTACATGGATTGAGAATTTGCTTATTGAAAGTTTGAAGGTTTCATAGTGGAGTATACACTACATAAATAGGAAAGGTATGTTTTTGAGAGGCCGTGAAAGGATGATGAGACCAGATAGGTGTAGAAGTTGCTTAATTTTGGAGGTGGTGGCTGACCCTGGTCGAATGCCTGACTTAAGGGGGATCAATTGAGCCTTGGATCTCTTCTTGATCGGTTATGATTGGGATTATGATCTCTACCTCTTCTTTACTTTCATTTCAAGCATGTCCATTGACTTGAGTTATCTTAATAAGTTTTTGATGTTCGAGTTAAGATTGGGCAGGACAAGTGTAGTGTTTCCTTGCATGTCCTCCTCTTATACACCATCTTCAAAAGGTTGTGAGTCCGACTCCAAGAAATATGATTTTTTTTTTCGAAAAACACTTCTCTTAAAAAAAATAGTTCTTTCTGTTTTGGATCATAACACCTGTACCCTTTCTTAGTAGAGGAATATTAAAAAATATGCATTTGTTCTTGGATATGAACGAAGCATTTGCACCCAAATGCACGAAGGAGGGACAAGAATAATTGCCTTCGTTTAAGCAGTTTCATTGGACTTTTATGATCTAATTAGTCTGCAGGAAGCCTATTAATGATGTAGCAAGCAGCATAAATGAGGTCAGGGTCCTGTGTCTGCAAACTGGGCCTGCCTCTACTATTGAACTTCATTATATACTTGTTCTTTCTTGCATTTTTTTTACTCTACATCTGCAATGAAAACTTGATATATCTGTTGAAATATGTTGTTAAGCTTGATATAATGGTTAAAACCATCCCTTGATTAGTCATGAAGTTTGATTGACAAAGATAGCTAGTGTTTGCTCTCAAGAATTGAATAGATATGTACAAGTATTCATATTTGATTATGTTGATACCTACAATATCTTCTCCCTGCAGACTTGCTTGTTGCTATGTAAACTTAAAAGATATATTTGACTTGTGTTGTTTCATCCACAATGATATCCCTGCAGAATTTTCTTTGTTATGCAAAATATAAAACCAAACTATGATTCTAATTTGATGTATGTTGTTTCAATTATTTGTAAAATCTAGACTTACAAGAGCTCGTGGTAGAAACATATAATAATTCTTAATGTGAATAAGTCAAAATGCTTCTCATTTTGAGGGTTGAAAGAAAGCATCAACTTTGTTCCATTTGCATGGTTGTTTATCTTGTTCTATCTTATTGTTTATCTTGTTCTATCTTATGCTCCCATTCATCATATTGTTGCTGGTTACAATTTGATCCTCTCCATGTATCTTCTTTTTCTTCTCCTCTTATACTCACATTGATGCCTTCTACTTTTTAAATTTATCTATTTTTGTGTGAGTTAAATGAATAAGTAATTCTGTTGATGCAGGTAAGAACATGCTTGGGTAGATACATTGCACGGAGGTATAATAATGCATTTCAATGTGATTTTCTACCAATGAAATGGACAGCAGAAATGAAGAAGTTGGTGGTGAAGCTGAAAAATATGAAAGACAAATTAGATAGTTATTAAGGAATGAAATGGAGAAGGTGTTGGTGATACCTTTCTTGTTTGGGTAAAATAATTTTCCACAAAAATCCATTTAAAAAATGTGTTTCAGGTGTTTTACATGGTCAGTTTTGGTTCAATTGCTATTTTGAGTTTCAAAACATTTTTTTCATGATTTTTTATCCAATAAATAAATTAAGCAAGTAAGTCTTAGCTTTTCAACGTGACAAAAGCCAAGTCAGTCTGACATATGTATAGAAAGTTCAAGCTAAAACAAGTTGACTTATCGGATCAAAAACTTAACTTTTTAGGTAGATCCTACATACAGTTCTATTTTGACCACCAAAATGATAGAATTAGGTTTCACACTTAAAAGAGTAAGAAGTAGAAGATGTTAGCTTTTCAACGCGAAGGAAGATTATGGAAACCCCATTCATGCTCCTAGCATCCTTATCTTCCTAGAGAACCTTTGAAGTTTCTGCCCTGTTAAAGATAAACCTTTATAAATCATAGGTTCATTGAACCTACTTCCATTAAAAAAAGCCAATCTAACAAATCATAGTTTGACATTCAGTTTCAACAAATTAGACAATGACATGTCATCCCCCTAACCAATCAGATTCAGCAAGATGTGCAACATCTGGATCTACCATTCTGGGGAACCTGCTAGCCTACCTGTTAGTTGTAGGTCCAATCCTACAGGGTTGACTCTACTGAATCTGAACCTCCTTAAGCTTGTGGCCTGTGGAGGTGTTGTCGGATTTCGTGCTTGTCAACCAACTTAGGAGACCTCCTTCGAGCCCATGGTAAGTCAATTTTTTTTTTATTCCAATTTATTTTATTTGAGTGTGTTTTTCTCTAATATTTATATATTTGTTTGTGTCCCATGTTTTTTTGAGTATGGTAATGCCTCACACCATTAACCTCACCTTTCTTTTTAGCAGTTCAGGTCGAGGTACATTGTATCACATGCAATCCTTGGCTGATCCTTGCTCATCAAAAGAGAAAAGGCTGGTGGGCTGAAGAATGAGGCCCCACAACTGTTTTACTACCTGGATCCATTTTCGAAAAGCATTTAAGAACTCATTTTATTTCATAAAAAAAAATATGGATCCACAGATGTGTGTGTAAACTTGATAGAAAAATATCCACAAAGGTCAATTTAGTTTGTATAAAAAATGCAAATCGTGGTCCTTATCGTATTCATTATTTACAAACTAATCCTCCCATGAAGGCAGAACTATCGTTTTCTCACTTTCTGCAACTCAGTCCTTGTTTGCATTGTGTGATAAATCAAAATAAAAACCATGCCATTTATGTCTCGAGTTTGCATGGTTTGAGTTGTGTCCAAGACTTTTTTGAAGTGTTTTGTTAAACGTTTTTTGTCAATTAAATCAGGGAAATTTGTTTTGTGAGCATAAGAAGAATCTATTATGGTAGCAATTTAAAGAAGGCATCTAATTTTTTTTATTTAAATCTTTAATTAATTCATTCTCAATATTGATTTAGAATTGGTTACCACGAATTTGATGAGCTATCCTTATGAATAAAGCTCCTTTTTTGGTGTATTTGAATTCTTCATGTCGACACTTTCTACTATTTCAAACCAAATATTACAAGGTGGCTGAAACTTGCAAAAGACCTTAATCAGCACGAGACCCTGCTAGGTCCATGGGCGTTGTTTATCTGAGGAGTAGGGATGGCAGTGGACAGGAGGAAAACAGGGCCCTGCTCCGTTTGGACCGAGGATGGAGGACATGAAACGGGAATGAAGGTTAAAATCAAAACCCGTGCCGGGATGGAGGTGGAGATGGACTTACCTTTTCCCCCATCCCATCCTCGGCTTGCCTCATCCTGCCACGTCCTCAATCCTCCTTTATGGATGACAATGGACCAAGAGGAAAAGGGGCTCTGCCCAGCCTCACCTCGCCCCATTTGGACCGGGGATGGAGGACATGAAATGAGAATGGAGGCGGGGATGGAGGTTAAAATTCAAACCCGTGCGGGGATGGAGGTCCGGATTTTGAGATGGGGCGGTGGTGAAGACCTTGTCCCCCGCTCCGGCCCCGGTCCACTGCCATCCCTACTGAGGAGAAGACATAAAGCCAAGTCAAAGAACAACCAGTGGGGGCAATTGGCAGCCCAACTTTCTCCTTTTTTTTTAAAGGCAAGCTGGGATTAGGTAGACCCCTACAAGCAAAGGCGTAGCTTGTAGGGGCCCAGCCCTGATTCCATATTAAATAGATTTTTATCCATTTTTTAGCCCAGCCCAGACTGCAGCAAATAGTTTGATTTGTCCATATTAAATAGACTTTTATTAATAATTGTAGCCATTTTTTATTTTATCTCAAATTTTTTTTTTCGGGGGCAGCGCCCCCGAACCCCCGACTATCAGCACAAATAAATTTTTTTTTGCTACACCCCTGTTTGCCCCCCCCCCTCACATGAATCCTAGCTACGCCCATGCCTACAAGTTATACAACTATACAATTGGGTTTTGAACCTTCAACGTCCCAACACAAGGTGACGTGCACTAGCTGCTCCTACCAGACAAGTGGCGCCCCCGTTGGTCCAACTTTCCTGAAGAAATTGAAACAATCACCGAGCAGGAATTCCAATAACATCTCAAACGTATTTCCATGGTTTGCAAGGCAGAGAGGATAACGTCTTTGAGTGATTTCTAACAAGGCAGAGAGTATAACCAACTATCACTTTTTTGCAAAACAGTCCCTATTTTATTCATTTTTTTCAAAATGGTCGTTATTGAGGTCAGAATGGTCATTTTATTTTATTCAGTTTTTTTACAGAAAGGTCACTGGTAAGGATAGACTAGTTATTTTACGCACTTTTTACAAATATGTCTACCTTTTTCATATTATACAAATCGGTCTTACCATAAGGGCAAAACCATCAATCCTGCCTTTCATGGTTACCATCAGCAAAATTAACGGCTGTTAATCTCAAGAACCAATTTGCAAAGGTTAACAAAAAGGCATGTACCTATTTGAAAAATGGCATAAGGCAATGACTATTTTATAATCACCAATAAGGTGGGGACCAATTTTGTAAAAAAACCCGAAAGCTAAACTACATGGAGATTAGTCCTATATTGTTAAAGTAGGAGTTAAGGCCCTTTAAAAACCTATAAAATGGGAATTATGCACTATTTATAGCAATGTTGTCAGAATCGTATGGGCCCTGTATCGTTTGGCCAACGATTCAGGTGAAATCGGCCCGATACCGATACTCAAGTGAATCGTTCTGAATCAGCCAAAAAAACAATTAAAAAAATATTACTTGTCACTCGGAAAGGGATACGTGTTAAATCCATTAAAATAATATTAAAATATTAAAAAATAATTGTAAGTATGTTTTTATATTTAATAAGAATAGACGATTCAGAGGTCAAACATATCTGTTTTCTGCCGATACCATGTGTATAGGCCGATACGCACCCATACTGACAACATTGTTTTATACAACAAACCAAGCAAATATTGACTTGCAGGTGCTTGATTTTGTCAAAGAAAAGTAGAAATAATTGGCAGGTCTCGGATAAACAACTTATACCCCAGCCCAACCAAGTAACTGTCAGATCAGACTCTCAATGGTCCAGATTTGTTTCGGATCCGAGCTGATGGCTACCCACACCTTAGATCCTATAAAAGTTGAATCCATATTGGAGTTTCTTGGAAAACATGTTTTAGTATAGTGTTTGGTACTAGAGATATTTCTCTTGAGAAGAATAAGCTTTTTCACCCCATCCAAAAAAAGAAGAAGCAAGAGTTTCAATTGTTCTAAAAGTTGTAGAGCCTTGGTGGGAGGTGAGCTTTAGGTGATGGAGGAAAAGAGAATAGGGTTAAGATTAACAGCTTACTTCAGAGGGGATTTCTCAATGTAATTATAGAGCAACCATGTATACATGTACAGAGCTGAAATACTTATCCTCTCTTTGGGTAACTGTTACTTAGTCATAACCATCAAATCTTATTGAATTTCCAAACGTGCTGAGAATCCAATGTGATGCCGGGGCTCACCACTATCTTTGTGGTTCATAACTCAATGACTCATTATATAAGTGAATCATTGGATTCCTGACCCACTAATCTGAAACTAATACTTATATCCATATTTTAGATCTAATACTTGGATCCATCTTTAACTTATGGGTTCCAGACCCAATGGTCACATTGGATCGGTAACAGGATCCAACAGTTTTAGTATAGTGTTTGGTACTATAGATATTTCTCTTGATAAGAATAAGCTTTTTCACCACATCCAAAAAAAGAAGCAGAGTTTCAATTGTTCTAAAAGTTTTATTGAAAAATTGTTCTAAAAGTTTCATTGAAAAAAAAATGTGTTTTATTAGGAGTTTGTCAAGCTACAGTCGGACCTTTGTGTGGAAACGGTCTATAAGCAGGCATAGGTTGCTGGTAGCCAATTAGTGGAAAAGCTAATGGAAGAGCCAAGCATCATGGGCCAGCCTATCTTGGACTTCATGGAAAAAAGAGATCAAGAAATATTTTCCAGCTTGTGCGTATGCGGGTGTTAGGTTGGGTGTGGACACTTGAGATCATGAGGCCACCGGCCCACCGCTCATATTGTCTTTCTTCCAAGTAGGATTTTACTGGAAAAAGCAATATCAGGTTTATCACTTTTACCAAACAATGGCCTCCCTGAACATCCAATGGAGCTGGCTGGTGAATCATGCCTCATTAAATCCAAGATTAATAAGCTATTAACATCTCTTTGTTCAGTGTCCAAAAGGGCTCCTCTCATCTGGTAGGGGCAACTTGTGAATGCGACCAAGTTGACGGGATGTCACAAGCTCTAAACCCACAGGTGGCATCCCTTACCACAAGGTCGAAGCTGGGTGTACTCCTGGGTGGGCAGAGGGACCTCAAGGGTTTTACCAACAGGAGGTCAGACAATGTTCAGTTGGATCTCTTTGTTCAGTTCTAAAGGAAAAGATGTCTTTGTACAGGATAAAAAAAAATATCTCTGATGATGTGAGATCTGCAGAATCCCATAAGATATAGTAAGCTTGGTGCATAGAGGCTTGACTGTAGCAATTTGAGGCATGTTTTCAACTTCCTGCGCTTGGATTTTTTTAACTTCTTGTGATTGCAAATCACAATCACAGGACTTCCTCAAGGTCACTGAAACATGAGAAAGTGCAATTTCTTTTTTGACTAAAGAAACATGAGAAAGTACAATTGTGACTGTGATTCTCACTTGAGAATGTTTCTACTTTGAATCTTGCGAAAGTTGGTTATAAGACAGCTTTTGATCAACAATCACGGCTTTTTGCATTCTCAGCTATGATTACTCATCCATTTATTGACCAAAGGAAAAGTGCCCTTAGAGCACTTTCTTGGTAGGCGAGATCCTCACTTTCACCATGCTCAAATGAAGCTAGTCCCACTGCCCCTTCTACTGAGGTGACTTTTAACAATGACTCTATTTTCCCTCCAAGTTTAACTCAAGCCCAGAGCACTCAACCGAAAGCAGCCATTGAAAATGATATGGATACCAACGGGGGGCTCCGCTTGTCTGGTAGGAGCAGCTAGTGCAGGTCACCTTGCGTTGGGACGTTGCAAGTTCAAATCCCAATGGTATCGTTGTATAACTGGTAGGGGTATGCCTAACCACAGCTTGCCTTTCAAAAAAAAGAGAGATGGATGTCCACCAGTGAAGAAAATTACTTCACTCTCTACCATTTCCACTTTCTGAGATTAACAATAAAGGTCTCAAGTCTGCTGAGCAAAAATCTTCTACTGTACTCACCTCACTTTTTCTCTTATCAACCTTATGTTAAGAGAGTTCAAAAGCAACAACTGCTCGATTGCTATGTGAAACATGACTAGTGAACACTCACCTACTTCTACGATTGTTGTCTTCTCTAGCATTTTTCTATGTTAAATGAGGTGACTGCTGGACTCCTAATGAATGTTTTCACCCTGATATTATTATTTTTCTAATTGAAATTTTCTAAAAAGAGCCATACCTAGCACAGTCTTGCAATCTAAGGCGTTAGGAAGGGGCAGACTGGATAGGGTCCTAAGCTTCTGCCTTTTGCAAGAAGCGGGCGCTAACACATGATCTCTCACTAGCAGCCTGAGCACTTCACTGTTGCACCAAGCAATGTTCCTTTTATTGAAATTTTCTCTCCTTAAAAGAATTATCTCTCAAACAAATTCACCCACTAAAAAGGGTCTTCCAAAAGTTTTCATCAAAATATGTTGAACTGAACTTTCTATTTGGTCTTTTTCTGTTTTCTTGCCTATTTATTCATATTCTGATCTTTCTCATAATTGTTCTTAACCATTGCATTTTTTTTTGTCAAAAGGCAAAAAAAAAAAAAAACCTTGTTGTACTTGTGTTATTCCACCTTGATGTTGTATCATCATTAAAATGCTTGGCAACTGTTGTAGACAGTCCCTGTAGGCATCATTATACATAAACAATAATGTCAACATGACACTGTGCCATTGTATTGGGTGCCTAACCAATACATCAAAAGGCCCTAGGGTGATTAAGATGCATAAAAACTAGGCTTTTAAATCACCATGATTCCAAAAGAAACACTGTGAAGGCGTCACAAGGCCAAAGTAGGCTGCAAATGTGCCAGATTTGCCTTGGATCTTATTGAACTTTGATGAGTTTTTGTTGGATTTAGGTATGGCAAAGGTTCAGTAAATTTTGCTTGATTAAGCTGAAAGATCACATGTCATGAAGTGCACCTAATCATGGTCAAGTGAAGCATAAACTGGGCATAGGTAATGGGCTGTTTGGCCTTTAAATCATCAATACCCAACTAAAACCATTGGCTTATCAGACCCAAACAGTGGTTCTAGTCAACATTGTATAAAGCAGGTTTCTAAACGTTCTACGTTTAAAATTGCTTAATTTGGTTCACCTGAACTGAGCCAGGACCTATAGTCAGCAACACCTAAAATGAAAAAAAAAAAAGGAATACATGATTAAAAACGTTTTGCATTATAAAAAATGGATAAAGAAACAACATAAAGAAATGAAAAAAATATAAAAAATCAGTAAGTTAATATTAATTACTATTGATAGGACCATACTATCTAAAAAAAGTATATGTGTGAGTTTTAGTTGCTCAAGGTACATGTTTAGCATCATTCATTCATTAGGAATCACACTATTGATAAAGTGTTTTTAACGTAAAAATAATTTTTCAAACATGAAATTTTGGTTCATTGTTGACCGTCGATTTTTTTTTCTTCAGCTCTTAAAAAGGCGTGCCTGTACGATGCAATTAGACAATCTAAAAGCAACAAACATACTAAAATTTTCTTTCAACCAAAGCAATGGGTACAGGAACTGCAGGGTTCGAATCTGACACTCGATCGATGTGATTTCGGCTCATTTAATGGTTTGTCTGCCTCCATTTTTGAGGGTCATTTCGGCTCATTTAATGGTTCAATTGAATCGTGGTCAAAATTTTACTTAGTTTGTTTGTATAATAAAGTTTGACCAGAGCATATCATCTTACCCAAAAAAGAGTTTAAAGATTATTCAAAAGAAGTTTAAAGATTAACTTAACGTAACCTACCCAATTAGGTAAGTATTGGTCCTTCTAATTAGTAGCAGAACCCCATCCCTTTTCTTTGAATAGCTAGGGAGAAAATCATTGTTTGAAGGCACAATTATTGACCTGTCTCATTTACAGTGTCCTTGATGTAAAACTCCAGTTCTCCCTTGCCTGAAAGGGAGTACATAGACCCATCTTTCGACCTTGCAGCAAGAGATGTGAACCCTAGGTTTCGAACTCATGGGGACCCTTCAACTTAGGACGTCATGAGCTGCCCCTAATCTAAATAGGCTATCCATTAGTCTAAATAGAGGTTCTTTATATAAAAAAGAGGAGAAAGTTTTAAAGGTTAAGGAAAGCGAACTTCCTTTCAAATTTTCTCAAGTTTCCATATGAAATTGTCTTTTATCTTATCTATTAGAAGATGGTGGATTGAAGGAATTTTTTTCTCCTTTCTTAATTTTTGATGCATTTACAAATGCTTTACTAACTTTCTAATTGATATGCTATTAGCATATTGATAATGCATGAAATGCATATCGTATTATCATAAATTCATGCAATTATATGTGCTTATATAGCTTAAGTATATGTGTTTATAATGTTTTAGGTACGAAGGAACTTCGGTTTGAATTTCATTAGAATCTAAGTTAAAATGAGAAAATTAGAAAATTTTCAGTGAAATTGGATTTGTACCGATGCAAATTGGATCCAGACCCAAACCAAAACCGTATAAATGGACTTTAAATATGATCCACATTCCATTTAAACCCAGCTCCATAGACCCAAAAAGTAAAATTTCATAAAAGTCCTCCTTGAATTGGCACAGAGGTGTTTTTAGCAATTTTAGAACCTTTTCAGTGAAATCGGATTTGTATCGATGCGAATTGGATCCAGACCCAAACCAAAACCGTATAAATGGACTTTAAATATGATCCACATTCCATTTAAACCCAGCTCTATAGACCCAAAAAGTAAAATTTCATAAAAGTCCTCCTTGAATTGGCGTAGAGGTGTTTTTAGCAATTTAAGGCTTGTTTTATAATTTTTTATAAATTTTTCTTTAAATAGGGACGTCCAACATAGGGTCAAATGTCTTTTGCCTAGGGTTTAACGCCACACTCTCCAACCCCTTTCTTCCCTTTATCTTTCTCTATTTCTTCTTCTTTTCCTTCTTCTTCTCTTTTCCTCTTGTGATTTCCTATTCTTTTTTTCCATCATATTTTTGTTTTTTTTTTTCTTATTTGAATTTCATATTTGTTGTAGGTACCCACGAATGAAAGCTTATAATTCGGATTTGGTGTGAACCACCATCTACCATCACGTTTGGCAGTCGAGAAATCTCTCCCTGCAACCGACCGATCTCTTCTCTTCCTCCACCGATTTTCTCCCTTCGACAACTTGGTTTTCAGGCGTGCTGCACCAAAAACACAACTTCAACAACAAAAATATGTTTATGGCATAATATTTGAGGTAATAACCTGCTATTTTCTACCCCCAAACTCGTCAGGCAACCCTTAAGGTGTGCCTTCCTCCCCCTCTTTATTTTTCAATTTTTATTTTTATATATTTGTTAAAAGAAATCGAGTCTTGATCATTTTTCCTTTAAGTTTAGGTTTGGGTTTTTTATTATGTTATTTGTCATGTAGAATCAGATTTTAGGGTCCGATTGTTTTTTTGATAGTGTTTTTGTAAAGTCTTGAGTCATCCAGGTCAAAAACCTAGCCGAACAAGCCCATCGTCTAGAGTTGGATTTGCAAATCTTGTTTGTATCAATTAGTTTGGTAGTTTATTTTCTGTATTTTTATTATTAGATTAGTTTTAGTTTAGTTTTAGATCTGATTAAGTTCTTTTTGTGTTTTATATTCATATTTTTGCATAAAATAGAATTAGGCATTAATATAGTTTTATCGATTTTCTTGATTTTCATGCATATTGTTCTTTTTCCATCAAAATCGTTGCATGTAGTTCTGATTTTTTATTATTACGTTAGTTCCAATTTTGTTTAGGTCGAGATTAGATTAGTTTAATATAAAATAGTTTTTATTTTTGGTAATTAGGTTATATTTAATTAATTAGAAATTTTAATGTTAGCCAATTACGGTTTTTGAAATTGTTTTATTTCTTTTTAATATAAAGTCGTTAGATCTAGTTTTTCCTTTGTTATTTTTGTTAAATAGATTATTTTAATTCCTGTAATTAGTGTTTTATTTACATTCCAACAATTTAATCAGTCGTTAATTCTTTATTTATCGTTATGCATTATTATTTTCTTAAATAGTTAATCGATATAATATTTAGTTATTCTTTTATTCTAGCCGAATAGTTAGTTTAAGTTATTTTTGTTAATTAGGATAGTTTATTTACTATTAAATCACGTTCTTTAATTCTGTTTTAGCATACTATTAGTTTTTATTAACATTAATTAGTAATTATTTTATTAATAACTTAGAATAATTAATCGGTAGAATAATTAGATTAGTTTTTATCTCAGCCGCACAGATTATTGAATTTTCTATTCTTTATTGATTAGTTATTTGTTATTTTGATTCCAGAAAGTTAATTTCAATATTTAGTTAGATGTTATTTTTTTTAATTGTTGATTAATGTCGCATATTTAGTTTATTTTATTCCAGTTGAATTTAGATAATAATTAATTATTATTTTTAGTTAGTAATTTTATCTCACGTTAAATTTTGTTTTTAAATTAATTAGATTAGTATTAAATTTGTTAAATACATCAGAAAGTAAATTAGTTTAGTTATTTTATTTAGAATAATTAGATTAGATAAAAGTAACTGATTTTTTTTTGTTTGATAGTATCATTTTTTTTTAAATAGCATAGTGATTATTTATTTATTTTCTTTCTTAGATCAATTATAAGTTGTAGATGATTATAGTTTAATTCATTAGTTTAGATTTAGAAGTAATTTACATCAGTTTTAGAGTAGTTTTAAATTAAGTCTTGCATTTAGATTAGATTAGTTTTAGTTTTAATGTGTAACTAAATTAGTTATCGATTTCTTGATTTTTGATTTAGTGCTCGTTGGAGGTTAGTAATTATTTAATTCCAGATTTGCTACTTAGATTATATTATATTTCGTTAATTGCTTTCTTGATTAGATTAGGTTAGTTAATTAGATTCAATTAATTCTTTTAGTGGCTATTTATTCATTATATTAACTGTTTAGTTTAGGATAAAATAGTTTGTTATTTTTATTTTACAGGTTTGTCTAGTCGAGCCACGAACAAGGAGGGTGGGTTGAGGTGGTCATATATATTCAAGCTTCTTGGATTGTGTTTGAGAGTTTTGAGCTTAGTTAGAATAGTTATTTTTATTGTTTTGTTCTTTTTATTTTTTTAGTTAGCATTGCAATTAAAGAATAGTGTAATTTTCTTTTTTGTGATATTAATAAAGTAAAGCTTTTAAGTGAATTGTGTTGCCTAAATCTCGTTTTATGAGGAGATGATCCGACTTGCTACTCTGCAAAGAGTGCAATAACTGATTTTAAAATTATCATTTAGTGCACAGTACTTGGTTTAAAATTATTGTTTTAAAAAAATACATCAAATTTTTGGGACCGTTGCAGGGGAACGACGTAAGGCATAAGTTCACTTCTTGCTTTATTAATATCTGTGTTTGTTAGTTTTTACAGATTCTAACATAGTTAATTAGTATAGGTTTTGAACTTAGTTAGTAAATATATGTTCACTTTCTTTTATGTAACGTAATTAGGTTCTTTTATTAGATTAGGTTCGTTATGCATACCTGGTCCAGACACCCGTGTATGGAAGGGTGTAGGACTTTGGGTAACCTGTTGCATCCCTTTATCAAAGATCTCGAGAGAATAATTCATTCTTTTCAAGGTCGACTAGAGATGGGTGACATGGAGCCTGCTCCCACACGCTTTCTGAGGAAGTACTTTCTACCCACAGAGTACACCTAGGCATCCTGTATCATGAGACCTACTGTAGGAGCGCTACAATATGAGATTAAGGCTAGTGTGATTCAAATGTTACATTCTTTTTACAGCCTTAGTCATGAAGATCCCTACAAGCACTTAGACGAGTTTCTCGAAATATGTTATACCGTAAAAATCCAAAATTTTGGGGGCGATACTTTAAAGTTTACCCTCTTCTTGTTTTCATTGAAGGACAAGGCCAAGTATTGGTTAAAGTCATTAGATACCATAGAAATAGGGTCTTGAGATCAAATGCAAAATGAGTTCTTAAAGAAGTACTTTCTCATTGGTCGTACAAACCAATTCAGACAAGCCATTACTAGCTTCTCAGAGCTAGAGGGCGAACAATTTCATGAGACCTGAGAAAGGATGAAACATCTCTTAAAGAAGTGTCTCCATCACCAGGTGCCACGATGGAAATTGGTCTAGTACTTTTATGACGGTCTATCTGAACAGAATCATCAGATGATCGATTCTTCCTGTAGAGGCACCTTTATGTTAAAGAGCGAAGATGAGGCATGACAGTTGTTTGATACATTAAGTAAAAATTTGTTGCATCATGCCTCTAGCTCTCGTGCTAAGAGAACCATACCAGGTATTGTCAAGAAAGGTGGTACTTTAGAGATTGGAGAAGCAGCTGAGTTAATGAGCAAAGTAGATTTGATTACTCAGAAGCTCGACCAACTTCTTGCGGGCCCATCACCTACTCATACGGTGTGTGCTCTCTGTGCCAGTCCGGTATGTGATGCTATTGAGTTCCCTTTAGCATCTTAGTACCCTGAATTTTTTCAAGAACGAGTTCAGGCTGCTCAAGGGTTCGCCAAACCTATGAATGATCCATATTCTTCTACATATAATCTGGGTTGGCGAAACCATCTTAACTTCTCGTGAAGGAATCCACAAGCATCAATTACAGTCCCTCCAAATCAGCAGGTTAAGCCCAGTGCTTTAACTCATTCTTATTAGAGGCCGAATTATCCCCAAACCACTCTGATATTTTCTACAATTACCCCTTAGGATATCGCTCCACAGTTGTCGTTTGAGGAGAAACTTCTCCAAGCATTTTAGGAGGTGAAAACCTCCAATTAAAATATTTTTAAGAAGTATAACCAGGTGCTAAACTCCCACACCCAATCCACAGCCAAACTTGAAACTCAGATGGGACAATTAGCAGAGGCTTTGACGAAGAGAAATGAGGGTAGTTTACCCAGTCAACCTGTGATTAACCCCAAGGGCAAGGATCTCATGTACGGCCCGAATATGATAAATATTCATCAACAACAGAGTAAGGCAGTGATGGCCCTTAGGAGTGGTCAAAAATACCATACAGTCCCGAGAGAGACGACAGATGAGCCCAGTGAGACCATGCCTTCTATTTATGCTCAATCGCCTATCCCAGAGAAAGATAAGGATAGAGGTGAGTCTCCTTAGCAGGATCCCTCAACATATGTTCATAAACCACCCTATCCTAAAGCTTTAGAATCTTTAGGAGGCATTGGCAAGTAAGGAGTCAAAATGCAGAACATGCTTGAAGTATTCAAGCGAATGTAGATCAATCTGCCCCTACTAAATGCCATTCAACAAGTACCAGCTTACACTAAGTTTTTGAAGGAGCTTTGCATGCAGAAGCGTAAATCAAGAGGCAAAGTTCCTATCAAGGTTCTCTTGACCAAGCAGGTGAATTCGGTGCTTCAGTACCAAACACCACCTATACTCAAAGGCCCTAGCGCCCCTATTATCTCATGTGTTATAGAAAATATCAAGATTGAGAGAGCATTGTTAGATCTTGGGGTCGGTGTGAATATCCTACTTGAATATTTTTATGATTCTTTCAAATTATGAGAAATAAAGCCGACTCCTATAACCCTATAACTAGCAGGTCATTCTGTCAAGGTTTCGAGAGGAATCCTAGAGGACATTCTAGTTTAGGTCGATGAGTTTTATTTTTCAGCTGATTTTTTCATCTTGAATATGGAGGACGTAGATAGTCGTCGACAGACTCCGATCATTTTAGCCGACCATTTTTTGCCACGGCCAATGCATGTATCAACTGTCGTGCTAGAGCGATGAATATCTCCTTTGGCAACAGAAAAGTAAGATTGGATATCTTTAATGCTGCCATAGGACCCATCAGATATGAGTCTTGCTTCCACGTGGATATTGTTCATGAGTTAATGAAAGAAGACTCTCACTTGCTTTTGTGTAACAATCCACTAGATGTATATTGTACAATAGAAGATAGCTTAGATAGAGATTTTGTTGATGTGTTTTCCATTATGTCGAGTACCCTTCCTTGGAGAGGAGGATTCGAACCTCTCCTGGCTTTAACTGAGACACCAGCCCAGGCTTCAATTGACTATATGTAAACACCCCAATTTTTCCTCATCCATTCTTAAATACACCACTCGTGCAGTGCCAACCCTGGTAGGTCAGTGTAGGAGTCCAATCCCGAGTCTGTTTCGGAAAACTACCATTTTACTCACTTTTATTAGGAAAATTACCATTTTACCCCTAAGTCATCCCGAACCCCAGTCAGTCGGAGTCAACTAAGTTCATTGGTCAGTTCAGAACAGTTAGAATATCTGTCATTTCAAGCTCATCTAAGCTTACAATGAACAAACTATTTTCATTTCTGACCATTCCTGCCAAAATGGTATCATTTCTTCAGAAGTGAGCTCATTTCTCACTTAAATCTAAGCCAATTGTCTCTGAGTCGGTCATTCCCAGTCAATCTTATTCCTCAAAGTCTAGCTTGAGCTCACCAAGAGTTCAAGTGCTCCAGTTTCAGTTCAAAACCATTTCCAAGTTTGTCAAGTTATTCAAAGAGAGGAAACTAGGAGACAAGTAATGGGTAAATCTTCTAAAGCAAAAGAACCGGATCAGATGCATGAAACTGTGACATTGAAGGCTGAAAACAAACGTGATTTCAACATCAGTGATAAACTTTCAAACTTCAGTGAAATTCAGATGTCGAGCCATCAACGCCCAAAAATGAGATGTTCTTATTGTAAAAAGGTCGGGCACACTAGAGAACGGTGTTGGGATCTCAACAGGCGTCCATCGAAGCCGAGAGCTACACAACCTTCATTCTCATCAGCTAAGCAAGCCAGCCCATTTTAGCCTGTTTCAGCTGAAATTGAGCTGAGTTCAGTCAGTTGAGCTAGTGTTTGAGCTTTGATTTTAGTTCATCTAAGTACTACTGATCTTTGTTTTAGCTCAAACCCAGTTCAGATTTGTAATTCACTTCACTCGAGTGACCATTCCGTACAATTTCTCTAAAAATGATAGCTTTTCAAGATAATTTAGTCGAGGAGTTTAGTCGAGTTAGTGTCTTGTCAGTTTATTTGAGTTCTGAAACCCTAGAACTCAGCTCATTTCAGTTCAATTCAACTCAAAACCCCATTTTTCAGTGTCACTCTGGTCCGGTAGAGCACGAAAACCATTTCTTGAACCATTTTGCAAAATTTATCAATTTTAGCACTTTTTGAACTGATACAAGTGCCAATCGGAGCCCAATATCCAAAATTCTTCATTTAGGGTTAGCATTTTGCGTGGCATTTCATGTCATTTCTTATCATTTTGTATCATTTTTCGACATTTCATAACATTTTATCATATTTCATCACATTTCATTTTATATTCGAAGTCCAGAACTCCAGTTTTATAAATTCCAATCCAGATTGAGTTTTAAAAGTTTTTAGAAATTAATTTCAAACCCTGGGTTTCCAAAATTGACATTTTTACCCAAAGAATTCTAAATTTGGAAATATTTTCCCAAGAAAAACAATTTACAATTTCTTTCAAACTCAAATTTTCAAATTCTAAACTGGATTTGCTTTGCAACGAAGTATTGAACTTCAAATTTTGAGCTTGTTTCAAAAATTGCCAAAAATAGCTCATTTCGTCGAAAATCTTTTTTGAAAAGACTATTCTACCCCTATTATCCTCAAAATGAATTTCAAAATTAGAAAATGAACCCACTCTGAGATGGCTTCTCCATTTACAAGTTCTTTTTAAATAAAAAAAAGAAATCTTTTTATGCTATTTGCTTTTCTTTTTATTTTCTTTTATTTTTTAATTTTTTTTTATTTTCTGTGGGACCCACCAAGGTGGTCGACCAAGCCTCCAGCCCCCATTTCTTCTTCCTTCCTTTTCTTTCCTTCTTCTTCTTTCTTTTCTTTCCTTTTTCTTCTTTCCTCTTTTCCTTCTTTCTTTTTTTCCTTTCTTCCTTCTCTTTTCTTCTTTTCTTTCTTTCCTCTCTCCTTGGTCCAGCCCACTCACGTATCACCTTCCTTATTTTCTTTCTCTTCTTTCTCCTTTCTTTTCTCCTTCTTCTTTCCTTTTCTTTCCTTCTTCTTTCCCTTTTCTTTCCTTCTTTCTTTCCCTTCCCTATTGTCCATCCACCATAAAGACATCCATTCATGTAAACTAGCTCTCTCTACTTCCTAAATTGATTTCTCTCATTGAAACTTAGGTTCTTTTTATTTTTCCCGAAGTTAGACAACACAAGGTGAGGGCTCTCTAAGGGATTCACACCCAACTCTCCTTAGCCTCTCTCTCTCACCTCTTGGCAGCACTACACGGCTACATACATCTCCAGCCATTACTTCAACCTTCAAGGCAGCCCTCCACCTCCATTAAGTGCAGCCGCCCTCCTTGCTCCACCACCTTCATCAACTACTCCAGCTGGCAGCCACCAAGGAGCACCTCCACCTCCATTGCATCAAGGCACCACCTTCGATCAGACCTCCATCCAACTGCAGCCAACACAACTCATCATCCCCCATTGCTGCCACCAAAAAGCAGCTCCACCATTACCGCAAGAGCTTCCTCCACGCCCAACCACTGCAGCAAGGTCTCCAAGGCAAGATCGACCACCATTTTCAATGCTTTATATAGGTAGCATGATAGTTCATAAAAAAAGGAAAAGAAAAATAGTCTTTGAGTTATGATTTTTGCAAACACCAACATGGAATCTAGTTCAAAACTGGATTCATGTTCACAAAAGATTGATTTACAATTTTAAAAGACGTGAAAGGATGATCTTTCACAACAAGTGCTATCGGATGAAACGATTCATCCGTTCCATGGATGAGATCCCTCATTCTGATAGCCAATAGAAATCTCTAGTGTATATCCTTGTTTTTTTTATTGATTTTGTATATTCTCATATTGATTTCATGTTTTCAAATACTGTATTCAAGTTTAGGGCATTGATTTATATTCATTTCATAGGCTTATTTTAGTTTTGTTAAGGTTTAGTCATTATTTCGTAAGTTTTAATTCATGTGCCCTCTCCCACTGTCATTTTATGCATAATTCTTCATCAATAAATCTGGATTTTTTTAGGAGAAATGCCTCTGTTTGTCTATGATTGTCTGCCAAAAATTAGGATCAATTAGGGTTTTGGAACCTTATTAAATAAATCGAATCTCAAACTCGGGTTTTGAACCCTCTAGAAATTCCAATTTCTGTTTTAGCAGACAAGAACCTCCGAGATCTGCTAGATGGAAGATCCGAATTTCCCTCAATAAAATACCATGAGTCCCTATTAGAGTATACTATTTCCATTATTTTACTAGCTTTTTTCAAGTAGTTTTGATTGCTTCTAAAAATCAATTTTTCCAGACCCCTGGGAAAATCTCACCTTTTCCTTGTCAGGGTCTAGACTGACCCTAACCCACTGTGTCCGTTCAACCAATAAGTTGGATGTCAAAACTTTCAACATGGAAGTTGTTCTTAACCCTTTTCTCCGTCGTTTCCCAAAATTGGGGAATTTTTAGAACAACCTAAGTATTTTTTCCAAAATTAATTTTCCTGTCTGATAGATTCCCACGTCTGAGAATTTTAGAGACTCAGGTCTCTGATAACCCTCTGCTCTTTCCCAAACCATAACCCAAATTCCAATGCTGTAAAAAGCGAAAATCTTCCCCTGTTTGTCAGGGACATTTTCTCAGAATTTCAACCATTTTCTCACTTGTCTGCTATTTTTCCCATAATTTTTCTGAAACCCGTCTGTCTGCCCTAAATCCTAGAGTCGCCGGATTCCGATCCGACTTGCCGGAGCTGTCAAGCTCCGACCATAGATCAAAACTAGAATCTGTAAAAGGAAAAAATCTTTGTCTAACTGTCCTCTGTCACTCCATAAAATTTGGAAATTTTTTATTGAAGTTTAGTATCCAAAATCCCATTTAGAATCAGCATTTTAGGCCAAATCTTGATTTTTTAGGTTTTTTAGTTTTTTTCACCTTAAAAAAATAACAAAAAATTAATTTTTTGAGCTTCATTCTGTTTTTAGGGTTAGTCTAGGTTTTCATGCCAAATTTGGTTCAATTCCAAGTTCATTTGCTTTGTGTGTTAGTTTATTTTTAAATTCAGAAGCGAAAATCAGGCGAAAATCGAGTTAAATTTGATATTTTGTGATATTTTTGGCATTTTAGGATTTTTATCATGTGAATAAGCATATCATATCATATTAGGGTTAATTTTAATATCATTTGTATTTAAATTTTTCATTTTTGCAAAATTTATTTCAGAAAACCCTGGTTTCATGGCAATAGGCTTGTTATCAGGGGCATTTTGGTCATTTTGACCTCAATTTCGAAATTCCAAACTTTAATTTACCAATTTTTCATGAATATCATCATATTTCATCATATTATGTTTGATTTTATTTCATTTGATTTTCAAATTTTCTAAAAAATCTCTCAGAAAACCCTGATTTCGAGGTCATTAGGGGTATTTTTGTTATTTTTACTCAAAATTCGAATTTCCAAAGTTTATTTTTGAATTTTATTACTTATTTCTCATGTTTATATCAAATGGGGTATGAATTTGGGTTTATATATGAATAATATCTAATAATTTCTAATATTTTTGGATAAATTCAGAAAAACCTACATTTCTGTGCTAATATTGTTTTCTAGTTTTGCAGGAATATCCAGGAAGAAGATTTTTATTTTCTTTTATTTCAATTCAATGTAATATCAGATGTAATAATTTAGAATAAGAGTTACTTTTCAGTTTAGAATAGGACTGCATTGCATATAGTTTAATTTCTGATGTATGATGCATATGCACATTTTCCAAAATCACTATGGTTGACATGAATGGCACGTGCACAAGCTCTTAGGGAGTTCACAAATTTGGTGGGATTCATATTTATGGCCATAGTCAGAATACAAAGAAAACCAAGATTTGTGATCTTCGTATTAGCCACATTCAGCCTACACTCTTAGGCTAATTTAAAAAATGCATTGCTTTTCTCAAAATTTCAAAAGGATTTCCTAATTTCTCAAATGAAATATCTTTCAAATTCATATTCATTCATTCAATTTTCATTATTTTAAAACTCTTTTCCCAATTCCATTTCAGAGAAATTGATTTTCCCAAAAATTTCCAAGTCTTTCTCAAGATTCTAAATTTTCAAACGAGATTTCAAAGTATTTTCCAAGTTCAAATTATGATATCCCAAGATTTCCACATCCTCAATTTCATTTTCAAATTCTAAAATCAATTTTTCCAAAGTTCTTTAAATTATTTCTGAAATTGATTTTCCTAGAATTCTCAAATCCTATTCAGAAATCGATTTTCTTAGAAAAAGCTGTTTCAATATCAAAAATTGCATTTTCTAGGGTTCTCATTTTTCTGAGAATCCATTTTCCATTTCAAAAATCATTTTCCAATGAACCTCCTAATTTTCTCAAGATTCTCAAATCCATTTCCTTAGAAAAACAATCCAAATCTCAAAATTGATTTTCTCAAAGTTCAAGTTTTTATGAGAATTCATTTTCCAATGTAAATTTCTGATTTCCAATAAAATTCAATGATTTTCTCAGAAAATCCATTTTCAATCACTTTTTCATAGTATTTTTCAAGCACATTTCAATTTTCTAAGATAAACATCATATTTCTCAAACTTGCATTTTTTTAAAATTCCATAGCACATGCTTGATTCTTTGTGCATTTTAGGAAAATAAAGCATGATTTAGATATTTGAGTCAAGTTAAAGCGCATAATTGATCCTTGGTTCGATTACCTCTGGTAAAGGCGTCAGGAACAGTTGAACCTCGTACCGACAGGCGGATCCCATTCCACAGAAATTTTCCGTAAATTTTCAAAACGAAGGTGAGTAATTTTCAAAACTTTGGTCGAGTTTGACTTGCTGAATCGTTTCTCTCACTCTCGCAGAGGGAGGGGGAAAATTTTTGCGATGATAACACTATCCTCTAAAGCTTGAGTTGAAGCTCTTACCGGCTTCACTCAAATATGCATATCTCAAAGACAACCATATGTTGCCCATCATTATCACTACATACCTCACTAACGATCAAGAGCATAGAGTGATTGAGGTTTTGCAAGAGCACAAGGCAGCGATAAGGTGGGTAGTGGTTGATCTTATAGGGATAGACCTATCCTTTTGCATGCATAGGATTCGCTGTGAAGAAGGATTTAAACCTGTGAGAAACATGCAAAGGAAGTTGAACCCCAATATAAAGGAAGTGGTAAAGAAAGAAGTGGTCACTGGATGTAGAGATAATTTACCCTATCTAATATAGTCCATGGGTGAGTCCAGTTCAGGTGGTCCTTAAAAAGTTTGGACTCATAGTAGTTGAGAATGAGAAAGAAAAAGGTATTTCTATGAGAACCATGACAGGGTGACGAGTCTGTATTGATTACAAAAGGCTTAATGTAGCAATGAGGAATGACCACTTATCGTTGCCATTCATTGATTAGATCTTGGAGAGACTTGCCAGGCAAAGCTATTTTTGTTTCTTGGATGGTTATTTAGGATACAATGAGGTAGCAATACACCCTGATGACCAAGAGAATATGACATTTACATGTCCCTATGAGACCTTTGCTTTCAGGTGTATGTCGTTTGGGCTTTGCAATATCCCGACTATATTTCAGCGGTGCATGATGGCAATCTTCTTAGATATGGTGGATGATGTCATGAAGATATTTATGGATGATTTTTTTGTTTATGACTCTTCTTTCGATGATTGTCTTCACCAGTTGGCGAGGGTACTCAAATATTGTACGGAGACAAATCTTGTTCTCAAGTGAAAAAAGAGTCACTTTATGGTTTAGGAGGGGATTGTGCTTGGGTATATTGTGTCCAAGAGAGGAATTAAAGTAGACCGAGCCAAGGTGGAGTCGATATCCCGATTGACCTCACCTACTACTGTGAGACAAGTTTGTTCATTTTTAGGGCATGCATGCTTTTATTGACGGTTCATTAAGGATTTTAGTAAAATTTCAAGACTGTTGTATGCTTTATTGGCTAAAGATCAGCCCTTTGATTTTGATAAAGAGTGCAGGGAGGCATTTGAAACTCTTAAGGCGGCATTGACCACTGCATCGATTCTGAGGTTCTCTGATTTGACACTTCAGTTTAAGATAATGTGTGATGCATCTGACTATGCCATAAGAGTCATTCTAGGACATAGAATGGATAGGAAACCATATGTGATTTACTATGCAAGCAGAACTCTTTATGATACCTAAATAAATTATACCACGATAGAGAAAGAGTTGCTTATTGTAGTCTTTGCATTTGACAAGTTTAGGTCTTATTTACTAGGTTCCAAGGTGGTTGTCTATTTTGACCATGTTGCATTAAAATATCTGTTAAACAAGAAAGACACCAAACCGTGACTCATTCGGCGGGTCTTGCTATTACAGGAGTTTGATCTTGATATGCGAGATAAGAAAAGTAGTAAGAATGTAGTAGCCGACCATCTTTCTAAGTTGATTGTGTATTCCACACTAGATCATAAACCATTCAATGATTATTTTTTGGATGAATGAATTATGGCAGTAGGATCTTTTATGTTGCCATGGTTTGTTGACATTATGAACTATCTAGTGATTAGACAGTTACCTACCCATTGGGGTAAGCATGAGGGAGATTGATTCTTATCGAGGTTAAACACTATTACTGGGATGAACCAGAATTGTTCAAATCCTGTGTAGACCAGGTAATTAAGAGGTGTGTCCCAAAGGAGGAATATGAATACATCCTAAATTTTTGTCATACTCTGGCTTGTGGAGGATATTTTTGTAGTAAAAAAACTGCAGCCAAGATTCTGCTGTCTGAATTTTATTGGCCTACCCTCCACAAGGATGCCCATGATTTTTGTAGGTGTTGTATTTGATGCCAGCAGTCAGAGAACATGTCCCAGAGGGATATGATGCCCTTGCTCCCCATACTTGTAGTTGAAATATTTGATGTTTGGGGTATTGATTTTATGGGCCCGTTCTCGTTATCATTCAGAAATGTTTATGTTTTTGTGGCGGTTGATTATGTTTTCAAGTGGGTAGAGGCAGTGATAAGCAAGACCAATGACCACAAAGTAGTGCTTAAGTTCATTAAGCGCAATATCTTTAGTCGGTTTGGTGTGCCACGGTCTATGATTAGTGATAGTGGCAAGCACTTCAGGAATGTGCAGGTTGCCTCTCTTTTGAGAAGGTATTTTGTGCATCACAAGTTCACCACTCCTTATCATTCTTAGACCAGTGGACAGGTGAATGTCATGAATAAGGAGATTAAGAGGATTCTTGAGAAAATAGCTCATCCAGACTGAAAGGATTGGTCTGAGAGCCTTGACAATGCATTGTGGGCCTACCGAACTGCTTTTATGACCCCTATTGGCATATCACCATATCGTTTACTTTTTAAAAAAGCATGTCATCTCCCTATTGAGTTGGAACATAGGGCCTACTCGGTGATTAAAAAGTTTAACTTTGATATGACCCAGGCTGGCAAGGAACGACAGTTACAGCTTAGTGAGCTCGAAGAGCTATGGAATGATGCATATGAGTACGAAGATTTATAAAGCTCGAACCAAAGCATTTCATGATAAGCATATTATTAGAAAAGAGTTTGAGCCTAGACAGAAAGTATGGCTTTTCAACTCTCGTCTTCAACTCTTCTCAAGGAAGCTTAGATCAAGGTGGGATGTTCTTTATGTGGTGTAGGAAGTATTTTCACATGGTGCCATAACCCTCCACGACCCTCGCACTAGAGACATTTTCAAAGTCAATGGGCAAAGACTCAAGCCCTACATTTCAGATGGTTCATAGGCAAGCGAGTGCGAGGTCATGGATCTCACAGAAAAATAGGATTTGAACAAGAATCTTGTACCATATGTATAGAGTAACAGTAAAATTAGATTATTTATTTTCTTTTCATTCTTGTTTGCTTTTTATTAGGTTGTCATGCATATATGCATTAATTTTGTGCTTTAGTGTTATGAGTTACATGTTATAGGACATAGGAACCTTCAAAGGAGCATATCACGTGCCAAATCAGTAGAAAATTATGCATTTGTATTTGCATGGTGGTGGTGCGTGGACAAGGTGTCAATCAGCTCAAGAGGCTCTGCGTTTAAACAGGTTGTATCCTTCATTCCTCCTATATTTCTTTTATGTTCTTAGGTGTACATGAGCATCTGCATGTTTATATTAGTGTATGTTACTAGGGACAATATCATTCAAGCATGGGGGGAGTGTATGAGATGCACACCCAAAATTTTTTATGTTCATATATTTGTTTTTTGATAAATACTCATAAAAAGTAGACTTTTGAGAAATAAGTGTTAACCAATTATGAATGTTTTTACACAATCTGACATTTTAGAGGTTTTAAGCCCCATATAAAATTCTTTTGTTGAAACTAATCTAAAAGGAGTGGTTATTTATGTGGATTTCAAAGAAAAGATTGTATATGAATGTTAGAGTTTATTTTGAATCACAAGTATGAATATACACGGTCTTATTTTTGGAAAACTAAGCAAGTGAAAAATATAAAAAAATAAGAGCTTAAAAAAAAACACATACGTTTAGTTTGTTTGATGTCTTGGTTGTTCCCTAGTACATGGGTTAAGACACAAGCTGAAGTGTTTGCCTCCTGGGTTAAAAAGAACAACTAAAGAAATCACTTTCTTGTCTAGTCGACATATGTGGCCTATTTGGTTCAAGCAAGTAGAGCCTGAAGGGTGTTTACATCTGGTGCCCTAAAGTGGTCTGGTTTGGGAGCCACCGACCCAAAAGCCCGTTACATGGATTTAGTAGAGAGCCTAAAAGATATAGACATTGCACATGATAGGTACATGACTATATGTAAATATAAAAGTCTAAGGTCTAGTGATTTGAGTAATTAATTCTGAAGGATACTTCATATCTGGTGCCCTAATAAGGTCGTCTGGCCTGAGAGTCACTGACCCAAAGCTTGATACACGGGTCATGAAAGCCTAAAAATTGAAAAGTGCTCAGTGAAAAAAATTGAAAAAGAAAAAAATAATAATAAGCTTAATAAAAAATCATTGCTTAGAAATAATTATGAAAAACTATGCAGAATACATACAAGTAATGATAAATGGGAAATAGCATGATTGTACTTGATTTTCTGAGTAAAAAAAAAGCATAGATAGTTGTAAATTTTAGAAAAGTGAAAGAAAAGTTTTTCTACTGTGGTGTCATGTTAAACTCTAAATATGTTGTGAGAATGTAATTGCATGAAATATCTGCTTAAACTAATATCTTAAGTGCCTAATGCTTTTTGAAAAAAAAAATATTTGCATATGTATGACAGAGATGTTTGTGGGTAACATCACTGCAGACCCTCACGAGACCTTACTCGTCCACTAGGGTAACCCAAGGGTTTAAAGAAATTATTGCATATGCCAAATCAACCGTGATTCCTACGAAAGTGAGTTAGGATTTGCATATTATTTGCTTTGAATTCATGCATTGTTTATTTCTAGTTTCTTAGCATAGTAGTTTAAATTCAATTTGCTTGGGGACTAGCAAACAAATAAACATGAGGGCATTTGATAATTCATGAGATGCATATCATATTATCATAAATTTATGTAATTATATGTGTATTTATAGATTAAGTACATGTGTCTATGATGTTTTAGGTACGAATGAGCTTCAATTCGAATTTCATCAGAATCTGAGTTAAAACAAGAAAATTAAAGCCTTTTAAGTGAAATCGGATATGTACCGATATGAATTGGATCCAGACCTGATCCAAAACCATGTAAAATGGACTTTAAATCTGATCCACATTCTATTTAAACCCAGCTTCATAGACCCAAAAAGTAAAATTTCATAAAAGTCCTTGAATTGGTGCAGAGGTGTTTTTAGCAATTTTAGAAAATTACATGTGGTCTTTTAGAAATAATTTTATTTAAGGCTTGTTTAGTAATTTTTTATAAAATGTTCTTTAAATAGGGACATTCAACATAGGGATAGACGTCTTTTGCCTAGGGTTTCATGCCACTCTTTCTGGTCCCTTTCTTTCCTTTATCTTTCTCTATTTCTTCTTCTTTCCCCTCTTCTTCTCTTTTCCTTATGCGATTTCCTATTCTTCTTCTTTTTATCTTATTTTTGTTTTCTTTTTCTTGTTTGGATTTCGTATTTGCTGCAGGTACCCATGGCTGGAATCTTACAATTCAAATTTAATGCGAGCCACCATAGGCGGTCGATAAATCACCCACTGCAACCGACCGATCTCTTCTCTTCCTCCACCGATTCTCTCCCTTTGACAACTCGGTTTCAAGGCATTGTGCATTTGTGCATTTGAACGTCTAGATTTTCATGGATGTTGTGCCCTACACATTCATTATGATTGTTCTGTAATTTAGTTTGAATGTTATGATTTTAGATCATGGGTTGGTGAAGTGTGTGCTTGTGAATATGTTTAATTTATGAATTTCATGGTACAGGAAAAAAGAAAAAAAAGAGACTCAGACCACCTTGCAATCATAAGTTCTCATGTTTATGTTTCTATATTTTAGTATGCAAACCTGATTAACCAAACATTGCTGTATGGCTTGTGGTATAATTGTACCTTCTTTTCTTATTGCTGCAATGGACATCCACTGGAGACTTTCTCAAGATTTTGGAGCCGAGAACTCTATCATGGATGTTGGTTCTGCTGCCTATGGTGCATATTGGCCTGCGATGCAGTTTAGTTTGGATGGATATATGCCAACTTATGGAGCTGCTATGCCATATATGGGTTACGCTCCATCCCCTTATGATGTATCTTTTGGAATGTTACCTCAGGATCCACTTGTTGCTTCTGGTTATATGTTGTCAGTTCATCCCCAGAGGTCACCCTGCTGCCATTGATGGTGCTATATTCCATTGCTTGACAATGTCTATTTTCACAATCTGTTTGAAATTAATGAGGATTCACAATTTTGCCTTAGTATTGGTTGTTTTGTTGTGATACTTGTGTTTGAAAGCATTCATCTCAATCAAAAGTAAATATAACTTTGCTGATCTTGTCATTTGCCCATTCTATACTTGGGGATGGAATACATCTTTAAACTTGTTGAACAAGTATTAATTCTATATATATATATATAAGAGATTCTCTTTTGGTTCCTTATCCTAAAGAAAGACCAATCAGTCTTCCCAAACATCACAAATGTCAAAATCAATACTAGTAGCCACCACAATCGGAAGCATCCGCTGAATATAAGGACCATCAATTAACTACAAAACAATTCTCACGTATCTATTCCCTCCCTCACTTTGGCACCATTCATCATTGATACCAAAGACACAGCAAGCCACAGCTAGACACTGAGCCATCTTCCTTGTTCAAATCAATTGCAGACACTTCCTTTGACCTCGTCAAACCCTTATTACACTTCCTTTGTTTAGAGATAACAAAGGGGTTGGGCACGCCATCTTCATCTCTGACCACTCTCTTCAAATGCTTCTCTCCTCTTTCTCTCTCTGTATTCTCTCTCTTCTCTTGGGCATCTTTTTTTCTTACACTGTTCTGCACTGGTGAGCAGTTGTCAAAGTCTTCCAATTGAAAGGCAGGCTGCCAGATCCTGCAGTTGGTAACGGATGACTTCAACAGTGAGTTCTTCTTTAGCAGTTGCACCCTCTCTGCTTCTCTGTCCACTAAAGCACAGAATGCAAGGATCTCCGGCGACTTCTCGAATGGATCCACTGCATTATCGCCTTTTCCTTCCATTCTTTACTCCTTTTTTTATCTTTATCTAAAACTGTTTTGCATTCCAGAGGTGTATATACATGAGATGTAATCCGTCTTTGGAGCTGTTAGACCACCTTTATAAAAGGAAATTAACTTCTAAGTTCATAACTTCAAATTCTGGCTTTTGATTTTCATGCATGAAACAAGAAAATACAGGACGATTCAAAAACTGTTATCAATGGTATGGTGAAATGTGAAGAATGGGATAAGCACTATATGAATTTAAACGATGTTTATAACATACTCCATGCAGATTCACTTCTTAGAATTATTTGATCAGATATCCGAAAGGGTTTTACTGGGCAATAATACGGTGCACTGTAACCTACCGTATTTAGGGTGTGAAATACGATGTACCAGTTGGTTGGTTTGGTTGGCACATGGTCAGGGCCTTCACGTGGGTATGGTCATTAGAACCATGGTAACAAATATTGCCAGACAATTCAATTTTTGGCAAAAAAAAGGCAAATAAAAAAAATATGGTATTAAACACGATACATTCAAAATATCGCTTAAACTTAATATCTGGCAATTATATCGCTCGTCTTTTAAAAAAGTAGATATAAACAACCGCCATTTTTCTGGCTTTACCTTCCCTGAGAGGCAGTAAATATCACCTTTTAAGTTTGCCTTACGAGGCCTTAAATACCACCTTTTTCAGTTTTTAAAAAAGAGCCACTAAATACTCTCTTCGCATATCACGTGGGCTGCAAGTTCAATGGGGGAATAGACAACATTGCTAGGCCTTCCTATTCAACTCCGTTCGATAGGGGACTAACTCTTTGATATAAGAAACTTGTTTTTCTCTCTTTCTCTCTCTATATATAATTTAATATTAAAATAACTAAAAATGCCTTTAAAATTTTGTACTTTTGAAAATATGCCGTTACTTTTTAAAGTTTAAAAGTAAATTTGATGGATTCATAATTCCATAAGGTTGAATCTATTTAATGTTAGATTAACTCAACTCGAATCACTAGAATATGAGAACTGAAAATATAAGAACTAATGTGTAACCTCAATTTTCATGGATTTTTTGTTCTTTTCTCTTGAATCTAGTCATACAAATGTGATATGCATGCTTAGTTTTATAAGAACTATAAATGAGATTTTTTCAAGGCTTTAAAATCAATGACTCATACAACAACAACAACAACAACAACAACAACAACTACGCCTTCATCCCAAAACAATTGGGGTCAGCGATATGAACCAAAAAAGAAATTCATTTTGGGTCTTCCACATGAATCCTTTTCCTCCAATCATTTCTATCCAACGCCATGTCCTCGGTGAGGTTCAAAGCATTCATATCCTTTCCTATCATCTCCATCCAAGTCTTCCTAGGCCTACCCCGACCTCTTTTAACTAATATATTTTCCCATTTCTCCAACCTTCTAACTGGAGCATCATTAGGCCTTCGCCGAATATGTCCAAACCACCGTAAACGATTCTCTCGCATCTTATTTTCAATGGGTGCAACACCTACCTTCTTACGTATCTCTTCGTTCCGAATCTTATCTTTTATTGTAAATCAATGACTCATAATCTTCATAAATATTCAAGCATTAAAAAATTATATTTTTTTATCTAAAATACACAATCCATTGGTTAATTTCTATCAAATTCACCATGACAAGCACATTTACATGGTTGGATATGCAAAAAAAGTGTTGGAAATGCCCATATCTCTAGTTCTCATATTCTAGTGACTCAACTCATATATATATATATATATAACTGAAATATGTAAATCAGCAAAATATGTAAACCGATATGAATTAAGATTTTTATAGTTTTTTTTTCCTAAAATTTTACCATACAAAAGCAATCTAGATGTTTGGTTTGATAAAAACACTCATAGATCATCCGATTACGGCATATAAGAAGGATCTTTTAAGGCTTAAAAATCAAGGGCTCAGAATTTTCATAAATATTTAAGCATACAAAATTATATTTCTTGATCTGATTATGATGATCCAATAGTCGATTCCAAGCAAATGGACCGCGCCGGATGCATCTGCAGGGTTAAATTTGCACAAAAAACTATGAAAATCATGATTCATAACTGTTTATATATTTTACTGGTTTACATATTCTAGTTTTCTTCTCTCTCTCTCTCTCTCTCTATATATATATATAATTTTATAGATTTTGAGATTTTCTCAAAATTTAAAAAAAAAACTCAAATTTTCAAAATATTCCAAGATATTCGTTTTACAAAAATATGCCGAGAATTGTGACTATGCTTAGCACCAACCGATCGTGGTGTCCACCATTGAAAAGGGGAGTCGCACGGTCGACAATGCTTAGCACCAACCGAGCGTGGTGGTCGCCGTTGAAAAGGGGAATCTTACGGTCGACAATGCCTAGCACCAACCGAGCATGGTGGTCCCCACTGAAAAGGGGAATCGCACGGTCGACACCGGAATCGCACAATAAGATGGCCCACTGGGAACTTACACGAAGGGAAGCAACGGAAACCATGATGTATCAGCACTGCATGCTCTGAAAATATCACATGAACCCTCACAAAATAACCCCATAAGCTTATATCGAATTATTGGTCATTTATGACTGCATGATAGGCCAGAGGTGGCAGATTCCTATCTCATCACCATGACATGTCCCACAAGATTTGAAGCTTATCCTAATTCTAACGGGTTGTTGGAATGCTTCCAGATAAAATGGGATAATCTGGGATATTTAGAACTAGCACAGTGCTGTTTCCTAACTTACCTCAGTAGGTACATCAAGAAAACTTATTTAAGAAGTTAAAGGAAAGGCAGGTCATCTGTTGATCTAGTAAGATGGTGCTTTACTATCAAAGTGGGAAGATTTCTAAAGTTCTATTTGTTTATGGTTGTTGAGTGGGATCAGGAATTTTAGAATTCGGGAAATGATCTAACTTCTGGTCTTCTAAGGCTTTACAAAAAAAGTGTAATTATGTTCAATTACAATTAGCCAAATTACGAGTATTGGGTTGTGATAGGGTTACAATTAGCCAAATTACCTGACTGGTTTCCTTTTAGGTTTTGAGTGATTTGTATGTGGTTATATGACTGGTTGCGATTTACCTCACACCAGTTTGCCTATCCAAAAAAAGGCCTTACAAAAAAGAAATAAAATAAAACCTACACCCTTAAGCCTTATCCCATTGACTTGTTTGGAAAATGATTTGATTGGGGGAAGACAAGCAGTGGTCTATGAGTTGCAGCCCAAAAGAGAAAAGCTGGAAACCATGTGAAGGGCCATTCCTACCCTTACCATGTGAGCCACTCTCAATACCCAACTGAAGCCCATCAAGGTGATCCGGACTAGCTTCTAGGCTTCACTTCTATAGATGCTTTCCATACCATCTATATGATTAAAAAAAATATTGTATATCGAAACTGATCTTCTATGGCATTTTATAAGAGACTAATTATCTAATATGATATGGCATTTAATGAAAGAGCAATTATGTAATATGAGGATTCTTTCAAGTAAAAAAAAAAATTATCTAATATGAGGAATGGCAATCCACTTCACTTTTTTTTTTCCTTTTAATAACAAGTGTTGCTGCTTTTAGATACAACCAAGCCATTTCAACAAATTATTCAATACTTTTTAAGATATACGATGCCCTTGGGCACTTTATGCATGCAGTCATGACTCTAGCAAGTGCAACAGCCTAAGGTGCTAATTAATAACTCTCCTAAGGGATTATGGTGCAGCTAATTTTAGCCTAGTTTAATGAACCAAGAATGGAAGATTTATTGGTAGGCTAGCCAAGAACAAAAGCAAACCACAACAATGACCTTCTTATCTAAATATGAAGCAATTTTTTTAGGTATGATAATGAAGATTACCATAAAACTGGAGAAGGGACACACTTTTTTTTTTTGCTATAGGCCAAGGGAAAAAACACATCCCTCCAGTTGGTAAAACCTTTCAGGTCTCCCTTGCCCATCAGGGAACAAATTCAGCTTCGGCCTTGCGGCAAGGGATGCCCAATAGGTATCGAACTTGTGACATTCCATCAACTTGGTGACATTCACAAGTAGCCCTTACTAGATAAGCTGAGCCCTTGTGGGCTGGAGAAGAGAGGTAATGATGATGATGATGTTGGTTGTGAAGATGATGATGATTATGAGATGTTGGTGGCAAGGATTTGCTCTCACCACTAATAAAGAGAGATCCTAAGACGCTTCGCCATGTGCTTGTTCTTCCCTGGATCAACGATGAAGATGAAGCTTTTTTTTTTCCGTTGGAGATGTAGAATCAGCTCACAGGAACACCAGCAGGAGGAGGGTAAATGCAATTTGCAGCGAGCCTCTCAGGTGGGTATTTAACGACTCCGATTCTAAGGTACACGGTCGAAAGAATCGTGCGAATACAGTAGTAGAGAGAGAAAGAGAATTCTAGAGAGAGAGAGAGAGAGAGAGAGAGAGAAGGAGTGTGGTCAGCCGCCGAGAGGGAAGGAGTTTTCTTCTTGAACGTGTCGGTTGCGCGTGGAATTGGAAGAAGCAAACCGACGTGAGATTCTCTTTTACAATATGCCACCAAACCCTGTTTCACCTAAGCACTTTTTAACTTTTCCTACGAAAAAAAAAAACTTTCCCTATGAAAAAATAAATGGGCATACGGGTTTTGATTTTAAGCATTGGATGAACGGTTCAAATTGAGAGGCATGGGCATTTAGAGAAGATGAAAGGCTTTTGAGTAATTTCTTACAATGCAGTCCCATCGTCCATCGTAAAGCTAAACGCAAGCATCGCTTACGTCGCACTGCTTTCGCAAGCAGTGATGATGGTCGTGATGGGAAGTGAGAGTCACAAATTTGGCTCTTTACTCATTGGAGATGTACGTGACGCTTCCATTTGGTTGATAGAATTGGACAAGGTTTGGCCAAGTCTGCCCCCACTCAGTCACCACCACGTGGGTCTTTTGTCTGGGTCCAATCTTTGCTAGGCCAGACCTGGTTTAAGATTAGTCCAAAATAGGGATGTCCAACCCAATTCGATTACCTTTAGTAAGCCGAAACCATATGCTATTATAATCGCGTGTGGCTATGGTTTTGATTTTTTGCATCCCGACAAATATCCAAATTTGGTGGATATTCAAATCGGTTTACATGTAAAAAATGAGATCCGGTATAAGTTTGTTACCATCCCAATCAGAATTCCAATTCGCTTAGCCAACATCTGTTTAGACTGATATGGTATTTGGCCACATCGATCCGAATCCAAACTGTTTACATCCCTAGTCAAGAACTGATTGTATTATGCATCATATGATAGCATCCATCTTTGAGTTCAACCCTAGCTGTCCAACCAATGTTTAGGGTTAGTCCACATTATCACCTGATTCAAATGCATCAGTTTAGGATCAATATAGATCCTCTAACCTCATACGGCGGAGGATCCTTTTTGGGATTAAAGCTGAGAAGTAAGCCAAGTCATGGAAAGAGCTTAATTATTCTGACTCATTAAATAGGCTAAACATGCAAAACATAACAACATCAGTCTCGAACTCACTTTGGGTAAAGTTAATTAGTTAAAAATAAACATATTTGCATCATATATGATAGTGGAGAACAAATGATTGTAGTATTTAGCTGACAAGCAATAGCTTTAGAGATAAAATCTTATTGCTTCCAACTCTAAAACAATGTATATTTTTAAGATCCTATTACTTCAACTCTTAAACCACATACTTTTTTCTATAAAACAAGTCACCTTGTGCATGGCTTACGTAGCTTTATATGGGGTTGAACTCGGCTTGGCTTAACCAAATAATGAGCAAAGCTTGAACACTTCAAGCTTGAGTCATTTGAGTGGTTTACACGCCCCAGTCAACAAAAGACTCATCTTGGACAAACCATAGCGAGAGTAAAGATGTTTGAGCTCATCCATAAGTGTGCTAATTAAGTTGTAAAGTGATGCAGATTCAATTGTTTCAGGCATACATCCAGATCCAATTCTTCAAGTGCTAGAATTTGTGGGATTCATTCATGGGGGATCACCTCATCCTTGCATCATTGAAGACCACTCATGGGATGCCTCTTCTAGAAATAAACCAAAGGAAAACTCGGTGGGACCCACATCCTTGGCACCCCCAACCTCTTTTAAAGACCCATGAAAGTCATGCCAGGGGTCTTGAAATCTCTCTTAAAGGTTTAAATGGAAGTCCAATTGAGAAACCTATCTATGGAGAATAAGACCCTTCAAAGCTCTCAAGGCTTTATCTTATATTAGGGTTACTTTATTAATTTTATATTGTAACTTTTGTAGGCTTTATGAGCCAACCCTTGGCCTATATATAACCCCTTGTTTTTTAGCTTAATGAAAAATTAAAATTAGAATTGCTTATATCTCAAATTTGTCTCTCTCTAGCTTGAGTCTCTCTTGACTCGCCGCCTCTCTATCTAGCTCGAGTCCCTACCTCCTGACTCGTCTCTCTCTCAAAGGGCTAGCCCCTTATCTCTTTAGGTGAGTTGGTTCCTAGTGGATTTGTTCCTCCTAGTGAACCAAGGCTACTGCCAGGGCTCACCTCAAACTGGCACGTTCAAAACCAATCTTACATCCATGTATCGGCAAGTTGCTTTACTTGTACTGGTCCAGCAGTATTGGTTCGACCTTTGAATCGTCTGTATGATCATGGCAGACATCCACGTACCCCATAAATGTAAGAGCCACTTGCAAGTCTAGAGTTTGAGTTTGAATGTTAGAGTATTCTGTATACATGGGAAATTGGTTACACAACTTAGCTATCGATCACTTCGGATCTTAGATTCGAGGTTCTGATTATTGTCAACCCCATACCAAGTCAAAGAGTTGAGCAAATGGAAGGCCCTTAAAACCTAAACAAGTCCCCTCCATATTCATGGTATTATGGTGAGCTGAGCTGAAATCAAATCTTTCATAATATACCCGAACTAAGATTTTTGGTACTATGAGTGGGTTTACGGTCTTGTTGGTCCACCAGTGATATACCCGAGCTGATAGCTTCTAGTATTAGTGGGGGGATAGGTTTTTTGAAAAACCAAATAGAAAATAGTGGCTCTACAATCAGAATCCTAAGAGATACAAAATAAAAATAGGAAAAAACAATCACAAAATTGACAATATCTCAATCAGGCTAACTTTCCTAACTTGTCGAGGATTGAGATATTTCTAGAAAAAAGAAACTAGACGACATATGATTCCTCGATAAGGGTTTCTAAATTAATCACGCTAAGAATCTAAGACAAAAAAAGAAATACCAAATCTACCTAAGATTTCTTCATAAAAAAAAAAAGACAATCGTATGCCAAAACGCTATGGTTTTGTTTCCAAAATAGTTTTTCGCACGAAAAAAAGAAAGTGGCCTGAATCTTGGATATGGATATGGATCTTATCCAAAAGATATATCCAAAATCAAACAACACAAAAGTACACAATGACTAGATGCAAGCATGGATTTATGAGACCAGGGCCCCAAAATCTAAGAAAATAAGATCCGACCCAAAAAATAGAAAAAAAAATTCAAAAAATCTTTTAAGTCTAGAAAACAACAACCGACAAAGCTAGCTATTTTCTACTTGGAAGATAATAGATTCTAGAAAAAGTCTCGATAAAGAAAGGACATAAAATTAAAATACCTTTTTAACAATGTATGGCATGCTAGATTTTGACAAGTGAGTGCCAAGCTACGGCCCAAAAAATAGCCCTAAAACATGCGATGAACATACGAGGGATGCCCCTCTTTCGATTGAAACTAGCTATTTTTGGTCGCTTGCACCAAAAAAATAGAAACCAATAAAAAGGATGGAAAAATGAAATTGTGTCATCTTTCCAACACTAAAAAAATCACGATGACCGGGTGATCAGTTAGAAAGATACACTTCCGAGAAGGCTAACTGGTAGACTATTTCTCTGTATAGAAAAGGAATTCATATCTAATTTTGAGTCAGAAAAATGAAGGCTTCAGACGAGGATTCAACTCTATCCCAAAACTGAGCAAAGTTAGATTTATTTCTCAACTTTTCAATGAGCCAAGAAACATATATTTTTGTTGTTGGATAGCGGAGAAACAAAAAAAAATAGATCACTCTGATGAAAAATAGTCACAAAATGACTATTTTTACTATTCATGCCTATTTTTGGAGACTGTATCGATATAATCTAAAAATGGACCGAACATGAGAAACAAAGCTTTGCTCATCAAATTTTCAACAAGCCTAAGAACACAAAAAATGAGCTTAAAAAGAGAGAGATACACCCTTGCACTGTGAAAGGGTTTGATATGACAATTGAAAATGACTGTGGATCCAAATATGAAAATAAGGGCACCAACCTCGTAACGTTGATTTTTCAGAAACTCAAATCTTCAAGTTGAGCGAACATCCCATCATGATCGCCATTCTGTGGATCCCCTTTATTTTTGGAAAACATAAACAAGAGTTTTTCCCACTTTAGAAAATTGCTTTACGTGGGCCTGAAAAATCGAATCCAAATTTGAGAAAATGTGGGGTACATTATTCAAGGTAAAAAGTTTTTTCTCCTCCGATGAAGAGGGATTGAATTAATCAGGAACTTTCAATCATTGTATTTAGAGCGGTAGTGGTGCGATGATTCGTACATTTTCACAAATCCTATAAAAAGAGGTGAGTTTGGTGAAACCATCAAAACTAAAAAAAAACATGAGACAAACAAAATACGACACGTTAGACAATCCAAAACATAATTAAATACATTAAATAATTGAAATAAATATCAAAATAAGAATCAAATCTCACATCGGGCTTAGGTAGCCCTTTCTACGTTTGACAAGCATGAAAGAGCGCAAACAACACTTTGGCTAGATGCGGTCTCCAAAAGACTTGTGAGATAAGGATTTGGGTTATAGATTAGGCTGAGCTAGGCTAAGTTAGATAGATTAAGCTAAGTCAACTAGGCTATGTCTTGTAGAGAATTTGACAAAGTGACACTGCAAATTCCAGATACTGAAATAGAGGGTGATAGTCCCTATTTATAGTTTTCTAGGTGGATCCAGATACGTTTTTTGTGTATCTGGGATCCATCTAGATGAATGATTGTTAGATGGGTAGGTTTGAATGAATGATTGAGATTCGTCTAAGGTTTATTGCCTTTGATGAATCTTTTTTAAAAAGAAAGGGGAAGGGGCAATGATAGGCTTTCCATTTCGGTTTTGAAAGGCTGAGAAGACATATCCCCGCTCAAGAGGAGTGCAGAAAAAGGACGTCAGAGCGTTAATGAAAACTCAACTTCTTTGTGACAAATATTATGAGATTTACAAAAATCTTGTGATAATATCATGGAAAATAGCCAAAAAAGTTTAAAACGATGATTTCTTGCAAGATTTTCAAACCATGATAAATATCACAATATTTATGTTTTTAGCAAATATTTATCATGAAAATCTCTGAGTTTTTATTTTTAAATGTGTTTTATTTATATTTTCTAATAAATTTTTTTATTTATTTTTTAATGCCGAGATTTTGTTGAAAAATATGAGGTTTATGAAATTTTTTAAAATCTTTCGAGTTTTTGACTGTCGATATTTTGTCATTTTAAACTTATGTCACTATGTTCAACATTGACGACAACTTGAGTTGTCATTAAAGGTAGGTGCTAATGATAATTCCAGGTTAGGAAGATAAAAGTAACAATTGAATGGGTGTTGATGATAACTCAGGTTGTCGTTAGAGGTGAATGATGTCACATTCCAGAAAAGAGAGTTTTCTTTAACAACTCAAAGTTAGTGGTGACAATTGAAAGTGTTGGCGATAATTTTTGAGCTCTGAAGGGCTGACCATAACTAAGGTTGTCATTAGGAAGAGTGAATGATATTTTGGTCATAACTTTTTACTCAGATGTCAGATTGAAGTGATTTTTGATGGGTTCCAAAGATAAAGAATATCTTTTACAATTTTCATGTGGTGAAAAATCTAAAAGGGGTTATTTTGGAGGGCCAAAATTAGATTGAAGACGATAAGACATAGATTTTTTATGAAAAAAATATCTTGATAAAAAATTGGGTGTCTACACTAATAAAAAAAAAAAAAAAATACTTGCATACCCTAATTTGGCGGAAATGTATTTTTTTAAACTTGGGTACGTGTGGATATGATTTTTCTAGTGGGTCTTCAATGATAGATCGTCCGAATCGACCTCTCAGCTTCTCATATGCATCAGATTGGTCCATATGCGCTGCATCAACTGACTCCAAAAAGTCCAACCCACCTATCTAAATTAGTGAAATTTTTATTTAAGTGTTTATGTTCCAAAGTCATGAGGTGAAAAAACCTCTTGTTATAATCTCCCCCAACCCGACCCTCTGATGCCATCCCTAATCCCCCACTATTATTTTCGCAATTAAGTCTTCAATTTTGCTGACCAACTTTCCTTCCACCAATGGGGATACCTCCATGATCACACCTGTACACACCAAAGACCTCTTGGATTGGAAAAGCTAGATAACTTAGCCTCCCATTCATTCAATTTGAAAAAATCTTGAAATCCTGATGTTTGTTCTAGTATGATCATCAAGTGCACCTCACCTTGTGTTGGGACGTTGCAGGTTCAAAACCCCAATGGTATAGTTGTGTAGGGGCCTGCCTAACCCCAGCTGGCTTTTAAAAAAAAAACACCATCGATGTTGGAAGATGCCATAGGAACAAACCCCATGCCACACGTCAAAATCTTGGACATAACGATCCGTTTCCCTCAAACCATACCCGCAAACCGCTAAACCACATGCTGCAGCCTTGCCCCCTCCCATAATGAAACCTTCCGGATCACCTCACACAGTGTTCACATGGCCCTTCCCTCGAATATGTTGAAGGAATGTTCATGCCGGATCTGTCCCCGAGAAAACTTTCCGGGAGACAAAAATTGGGCGTTGCCATCTGTCAGAGAGGGGATTCCGTCGACTGCATAAACCACCTCTCCATCCCAAAGAATCATGGCAGACCCAGAGTTTCAGGCAGAACCGACACCCACATATCCCCAGCGTTGAAACCTGCCATAACAGAACCATCCTCCTCCTTTATAGATAAAAACTTCTGAAACTAATCTTTTGATGCTTCCTTCTGATTGTCCCCAAGCTTGTAAAAAAAAAATGCATCATATCTTTCCTAAGGTGATATTATCTCCCCTTCTTTTGAAATGAATAATAACCTTCCTTTCTTAAATGAAAATTTAAAGTCAGTAGTAGATATGCTTCTTTTCTGAAACCTTTCCAATCTTTTTCTTCTCACATCTCGCCAGAGAAATGCGATGTGCTTGTAGCTCGGCTCAGAAAAAACTCGTTTGAACTGGTGAAATAGGCTAGACAAGCTTGAGCAAGAACAACCAGTATTTGTCTCAGCTCCACTTGTATAGGTTTGTTTATTAATAATGAATATATTTTACATATAAATTATATAATAAAACGAAGATGGTTTAAGTGTTTGGCCTGAAAGCAATAAGTTTAGAATTCAAGTTTTATAGATTACAAGTTTGAAAGTTTTTTTTTTTTTTATATAAATAAGCAAGTTTGGGCTTGGCTTACTAGTTTTTCGATCTAAATTCTGAGGTTTTTAACTTTTAAAAATGTATATATATATTTTTAAAAATGCTTGCTTGTGCTCTGCTCGTCAGCTTGAACACCGAATCAAATCGGTACCTACTAAGTCTACTACGGGAGAATGAAGATAAGAACCGAATCCCTATCCATTTGTACCGCCTAGAATGGACAACCCAAGTGTCGGGCCTTCGCCACTCTTACCCTTCTTCCATTACATCCTTCTTCCACCAAAAACGAGCCTAACCGCCACCATCGCCATCATTCAGCAGCGGCACTACCACCAATTTTCGCTCCACCAACCCTCCTTAAGCTCCCACCTAGCTTCTCCATAACAGACCTCCCTGAGCCCGCCCCCATCGTCCACCTCCTCTGAAGCCACACCACTACCACCACTCACCGGCATCTCCGGCGGCCTCTTGCCGGGTTTCCACGATCGGTCATCCGGGCTCTCTCCCTCCATGTAGGTTTTGGACTCCGTGCTGATGGCCGTCTCCCCTACCCCTCTCTGCCATCGGCAGTAGACCCACAGGACTCTCTACGAAAGGAAACGTAAGCGTGAAGCTGTTGTATCATGACAATAGGGAAGTAATAGCGACTATTGCCTCAAAGGCGAAGTAGAACCCCTTACTACCTTGGGAGACGGCTCCCATCCCTCGCTTCACAACGTCCGCTGCACGCGTCAACACAAGAAGACACGGTGATCACTTGTTTCTCAACGTTGAGAGTGTTCAAATTAAGCATACATCAAGTAGGTTATTCGGTTCAATGGAGAGGGAATCATTTTGGTTCAATTTGAAAAGCATCAACCATTTATAAATGAAGATTTTCCTTTGAAGTCTAATCTTAATAGGGTTACTGAGCGACCATTTATTCATCTCCATGTTGGTCCTCTGTGCAAATATCTAGATATTTGTACTAACACGATTTTCGTCCAGAAAATCTTGTATTTTGTGGCGTAAATCACCTGGTTTATATTACTTGCGGCTTTGGACATCGTCTTTTTCTCGTACACTGTATAGATTTTATGTTGCCATGATGTTTGTTCTTGTTGTTAATCAGAACGGGGTTTTATCAGAGACGTTTACAGTCCATTGTTTTGCTGATTGGGTCTTTCTGGTTACTTTTTGGTTCGTACTCAGGTGTATGCTTTCTGCAAGGATGCTATTGCTGGGAAATCCATTAACATTTTGCTCGTGTAGTTCAGGTTCCTTCGATCTCCACCGAAAACTGCAATATGATGTGGTGAGAGGTTGTCTAACTCTGGCCCGTTTTTCCCACACACCCACACGCACGCACGCACGCACACAAAAAAGAGAAAAAACCACGAGGTATCTCTTTTTCACTATTGGTTTCTATGAGGTAAGTCTTGGTAGTTGAATTCTCATGCTTCGGCTTCCCATGTATTTTGTCTGCTTCTAATATAAAATTGATAAAAGTGAAACCATACTTGTGCTGCATCAATAAGTACTTAGATCACTACAAATTAAATTGGGGCTAAATGACTCTGCTCATGAAACTGTTCAGATAACGTGGTACAGAAGGCTGGCATTGGATATAAGGGAGTCTTCCTTGGTTATGCTCATACTATTAGATACTCTTGATCTTGAAACCAGTCCCTTTAAGTAGCGTAGAATAATTGAACATGTTCCCTTCTTCTATGCCTAAGTTTGCACTCTTGGTGGCAAAGAAACCAAATCTTGTGATCCTTGATTGCTTCTTGCAGTTTTCTCCTTCACATGAGGAGTTCCTTGTGGTGCATGAATATCAGCAGTATGTCCCTTTTCCATGATCTACATCATATCATGTTATACATTTTGTTGCTACCTAAATAATATTTAATTAGTAATCAATGTCATGCGTCCTATGTCATTATGCTCTTTTCTTTTTTCACTTAATCTTCCATCACTACATGCACAAAGTGATGGTCTGTCCGGGTGTGCTTCCTTTACCATGTTGAAGTGGCAGTTCAATTGGCAGTTGCAATATGAATATGAAAATGCAGCAATGATATACTGATCCTTTGATCTAGAGAAAGTAAGAGAACATCTTATCCATGAAATTTTAGAGTACAGCTGCAGTCATTTGATGCTTTTGCTAAATGGTAAAGTGTGCAGTTGTTTTTTGCTTCTAATACGCGGATAACCTATATATGAGCCTTCTTGTAGAAAACAATTTGTGATTGCTGTGAGTGAATGGTCACACCATACTACTTGCATCTATGGATGCTACAAACATAAGAAGATTCAAGATGTCTTGTCATTCCCTTCTATAATTTTAATTATCCATATGAGAATGTGTTAACTGCTTAAATATGACTGTGTGGGCTGAAGCCTGAATTGAGTTCATGGGAAAAAAGCCATGGTGGTTGTGTGAACATCAATTACTTGAGATCTCCATCAATGCTTCTATGCATTCACCATGTGGTAAAAGTCAACCATTTGCTAAACTTTATTAATCAATTCAGTATGAGTGTGAACAAGCTCAAAATCAATCATGCCAACTCTCTACCGAAAGTTAGGAATATTTATGTGTGACAGCCGTCACGTTGCCCTCATGATCAATTTCAACACCAACGAGCCATTCAAGATCTTCCAAGTTCTTCATTTGTAAACATTGATTTGGCATCTTGTTTGAAAGCTATCTTTAACGCTTGCTCTTTCAGTATGTACAATATCATTGATACATATCAGAATGATGGTGATGGCATTGATATTCAAATGGATATGTAGGGAGTGATCAACATGGTTACATCTAAATAAAGGCTTCTAACCAGAGTTACCGGAAGCGCCTAGGCATATGGGGAAGTGCAAAACATCGCGCTTCCGAAATGCACAGGGAAGCGTTTCCCTTTTATGGGAAGCATGCTTCCCTTTTATAGGAAATGTGCTTCCCATAAGCGCTTCCCCCTTTTTTCATTTTTTTTAAATTGTTTTATTTATTTATTTATTTATTCTCTTTTTTCGCTTCCCCCTCGCTTCCTATGTCACTTCCGGTTCGCTTCCGAGATGGTTTGTGATTCGCTTCTAAGTCGTCCCACGCTTCCCGCTTCCTAAAATTTTGAAAGTGCCTCACTTCCCGCTCCCGCTTCCTCGACTGACAACCATGCTTCTAACAACCTGGAAAATTGTTGCGTCTCTCACAACACTAAGATCAATAGCAAGAGACAAGTAGAGGGTAAGGGAGAAGGAGAAAGGCTGCTTCAATTCGAGGAGAAGGCGGCCTCCAACACCACAAGGGTGTTAAATTCATTAACATTCAACATACATCATTACAAGAGAGAGTTCTTATTTATATATTCTACCTTATTACTATGGATCTGGATCCTGGAGGTCCTGTCCATCTACCTACCTTGACTCCTAACACAATTACATCAATCCCAAGATCCACACCCACAATCTTGAATACAATAGACATTCTTTTACTACGTTGAGCCCACCACATAGCTTGGAGTTGACAACATTCGCCTCCTCTTGAAGGACACCTTGTCCCCAAGATATGCCACACATTTTCGGCATTGTGTAAGTGTGAGGATTTTGCTTGGTCTGTGGCAGCCTTGGGCCTGGGCTCTACCCATTTGACTGTTGCCTTTGTGATGCCGCTTCCAAATGAATTGCAAGGGGTGCAGCATGGTGTCTGATCATTGCCACGATTGCCTCCTTTATCCTGTTGTTAAGTTTGGTAATTACTGCTTTGACTTTGCTGCCCTCTCTCGGTTGTGCACCCATACTGTTGCTCTTTATAAAATTGGCTTCTTAGCAACAGTATGAAATAGCTGGAGCTGATGTTGATTACCAAGTCACTAGGCCTTGCAGAAACATAGAATATAAAGTGTCCATGTTACATAGGTTTCATCATTCTCAATTGACTTTCAACATGGAGTGTCACAAAAGTTTGGTTAAAGATTCTTCATTTTAGCAGTTATGGAATGTCGAGACAATGTTTACAATCCACACTGAGCATGTTGCAACATATGCACTTTATAGGATCTCTAGCTCATTCCGAAGACCCTAGTATAGGAGTTTCTATGGCAATCACTAGTCCTGGTTAACATTGTTTCAACAAATAAATTTTCATTACTAATGCATCGGTTGGTTACTAGTCTTTTGGTTTACTGCAACAATTTCTGTATACATATTGAGTGGTGTTTCTTATCTTGCCTATCTAGTAGCTTTGGTGGTAACTACACAGGAATATTGTCACCTAGTCCTATTAGGCATATGTATATACACACATACACACATGCACACACAAAATATCCTTCCAAATTTCATGCTAATTTTGTTAAAATTATTACTATGGCCAGCTATGTGCAGCAAAAGGCCCAAGACCTAGGTTTCCTCGCGTATGGAAATCAAACAAGAGAATAGGCACGATCTCAAAGTCACTAAAGCTTGTTGAATGTGTAAGTTTCTCATTATCACTAATCTACTTCTGCAGCATGTGTGGACCTCATCAGTTGATAACAGTAACTTTGTAAAATGAAAACACATTTTTAACTGCATTACGATGGTCTCAATAACTGAATTTGGAATCTGTTAATCCATTATTACTGTCTTCAATGGAGAGTCCTTTCTATGGTATTTATATTTTTTATCAAATTGTTTATGTTTCTTTTGTTGTATGTTGAATGTTTTTTCTTCTGTTGCAGTAGATAATTGATAATATTTGTGTTTATACTAGATTGCTGCTGAGGATAGAATTGATTAGATGCTTTCTGTCTTTTAGTTTTCTAATTTCATCTCGATTAGCAGTAGGGCGACCATGGGTCTGAGACACTTTGCCACTAGAGGTAGGAGGGACTGTGATCAGCTTTAATTTAATACTATTTCACTAGGCCCATGTCAGGCCTGATCCTGGAGACCGGAAAGGCTGGCATGGGTTGACCTCACTGTAGATAATAGGTTATCTGTGCAGCAAAAGTGTCAGTTTAAACAGCAATAAATAGATTTTTTTGTACCCTATGTCACACGGACTCTTCTAACATGGCACCGCACCCGCACCCAGGCGGGTGCGACACTTGGACACAGCTTCCTTTATGTTAGGTGAAGTCAACCACACTGAGGTCCATTTCTATCCAAAACTAGATACAGTTAACATTGGATTTGATCATAGTTCAATATAAGCATTCCTTCTATTTGCATAATTTACGTAGTTATGAATGATGGTCAGTAAATCCTTTTTCTTCATGTACTTGCAGATAAGAGGGTTGTCTAACGTAAAAGAAGAAGTTTATGGGGCTCTTGATTCTTTTATTGCTTGGGAGTTAGAATTTCCTTTAATTACAGTGAAGAAAGCTTTGAAGAAACTTGAAGAAGAAAAAGAATGGAAACGGATAATTCAGGTACTTTCGAACACAGTCTTTCACCTCCCAAAAGACACCAGTTTCTGTGTCACTCCCTTTTCCATTTTTCATTTTTCTGTGTGTGTGCACGTGGTTGCATGTATGCGTCCATATGCAGTATTATGGCACCACGTGCATCTGTGTGTGTGATTTGAGGAAAAATATCTGCTCGACACGACTGTCAGTTAGAAACGTTTCCAGATGTCCTAAGGAACTATGAGTAGACCATTGAACTGAAACATTTGGTGGGTGGGCTTGGTTTGTTTGCTATTTTTAATCACTTATAATGTATCTAACTTTTATCTTTTATTCTCTCTCTCTCTCTCTCTCTCTTCTAAATATGGTTTCAGGTAACAAAATGGATGTTGAGTAAAGGTCAGGGGAAGACCATGGGAAGTTATTATATCCTACTGAATGCTTTAGTAGAAGATGGCAGGCTTGAGGAAGCTGAGGATCTTTGGGCTAAAATATTTTCAGAGAATCTGGAAGGCACACCACGTATTTTCTTTGACAAAATGATTTCAATTTATCGTAGCAAAGAAATGCATGAAAAGATGTTTGAGGTATGACAACACATCATTGTTTATCTTTGCATGTGTGGCATAACATGTAATATTGTAACATAGCATTATAGCATAGTCAAGCATTTTTGTCATTTTGTGTAATTAGAACGGCCGAGCCCTATATGTGTTGTATTTATTCATTCATTGCAGGCTAATGCAGCTATTGTTCTTCTTCTCCCTCTTATGCCCTTTTCTCCTATGCTTCTTGATTTCTTATGCAATCTGATGCACATTAATATGGTATCAGAGCCAAAATAGCATCAAGGAGTGCTGGAGTTCATCAGAAGGAAGATCAAAGCTTCATCTACGTATTGGGAGTCATGCATTGTTGACATCAACAAGGGTGGTTCAACAATCTGCGAGTTTGTTGATCTGATCTTGGAATGTGATTGATTATGATTTTAGAAGCCTAGTGAATAAAAAATATCAATCATCAGAGGTATACTAGGAAGTGGAAGCAGGAAACAATATGGGAAGCGACATTTTAAAATTTATAGGAATCGAGAAGCGAGGAAACAATTTAAAAGTGAAATAGGAATATACATGGAAGCAATATGGGAACTGAATAGGAATCAAACAAGAAACAAATAAAAACTAAAATAAAAATGATTGTTCTTATATTTCATATTTTTTTAGTGTAAGAATTAAATTTTTGTTAAAAATCTAACAATGATGGTTACCAATTTAGAGAAAGCACATGGGAAGTGAGGCGAAGCACATAAAAAACATGAAAAGAAACGTGGGAGAAGCATATAGGAAGCTTGTTGGGAAGCATGGTGTCCAAAAGTGGGTCCATGTATTTTGTGACATTTATTGATGATTTTACTGGATATACATAGATATATTTTATGAAAAATATGAGTGAATTGTTTGATATATTTGAGAAGTTTTATGTGTATGTTGAGACTCAATTTGCAACCAAGATGAAGGTTCTCCACTCATTCAATAGGAGAATATATGGGACATAATCTGGAAAAAGAAATGGTTCACCTGAGATCATATCCTTATACACCAGAACGAAATGGAATTGCTGAGAGAAAGAACAAACATATACTTGAAACCACTAGAGCTTTGTTGTTTAACAATGGTATGCTTAAGGAATTTTGGGAAGAAGCAGTGGGAGTAGCAACATATTTGGTAAATCGGATGCCATCGAGTGTTCTTGGAAAGACGTCTCTATATAATAAATTATTTGAAAGGGACCTTGATTATGACATGCTGAAGGTATTTGGGAGTACATGTTTTGTACTTATTCCACCCTAGCATAGGGATAAGTTATCTCCCAGACCACTAAGTGTTGTTTTATTGAATATCCTGAAGGGCAAAAAGGATACAAATGCTTTAATCCTGTGAGTAAGATAGTATGGACTTCTAGGTGTGTAGGGTTCTTGGAGCACATGCCATATTATAAGGGTGAACATCAAACTGAGAATTCTGAGTCTACCTTTTTTCTTGTTCCTTTCCTGAAAGAATTTGAAAAATTAAAGGAGAAAGAGTGGGTCACCTATAGTAGAAGACCATTAGGAGTTCTTGACCAGTCATTTCTAGAGCAATACAGTCAGTGTGGTGAAGCATCATCTGAGCCAAATCCCAATGTTCCTCAAATGATCTTGATGAGCAAGCACTTGGACTACCTTCCATTACTCGGGTGAGTAAAGTACTAGCTTTGTTTCATACGAGTCTTTCTTTATTACTCACCAAGCATTCTTAGCCATGATTCAGTTTTACCATGAACTCAAGTGCTATGCTGAAGCTATGGTAGAGCTTGAGTGGCAGGAAGCCATGTGTGAGGAGCTGGAAGCATTGGAGAGAACGAAAGCTTGGGAGTTAGTAAAGCTGCCATATGAAAAAAATGTTGTAGGATGCAAGTGGGTGTACAAAATCAAGACCAGCGTTGATGGGTCAATAGAGAGATATAAAGTTGACTTGTAGCAAAGGGATGCAATTAGCAATATGGGATAGACTTTGCAAAGACCTTTGTGTTGCTCACATGACTACAATTAGGACATTACTGGCATTGGCAGCTAGTGGATGGTGGGACCTATGGAAGATGAGTGTCACAAATGCCTTCTTGAATAAAGACTTAGAAGAATAAGTATACATGAAATTGTTTGGAGTTGTTGGTAAGGAGGGCAGAGTATCCACGCTAGCAAAGGTTTCATGATCCCACATTATTTGTTGCTTCCTCTATTAGAGGGAAAGAGTATAGTTTTGACATATATAGATGATATGATAATTGTTGCGGATGACAAAATCATAATTGAAAATGTGAAAATATTCAACTAGTAGAAATCTTTGAGATGAAGGATTTGGGGAAGTTGTAGTTTTTGGGGCTCAAGGTTGCATACTCAAAGAGAGATTATTTGTTAACTCAACATAAGTATGCAACTGATATGATCAACAAGACAAAACTAACAGAAGATGAGAAACATGTGGATACTCCAATAAGCCAACTGCAAATTGAAGCATTCGGATGGTTAGCTTCTTGATGACCCTACCTTGTATAGGCAGTTGCTAGGAAGTTTGATCTACCTAACCATTTTAAGGTCGGATATCATTTTCGTTGTGCATGTGGTGAGCCAATTTATGAGTGCTCCCATATCCTCTCATTTGGTAGTAGTTTTGAGGATCATTAAATATATCAAAGGTACAATGCATTATGCTCTATTCTTTTCAACCTCGTTTGCTTTGAAGTTAAAAGCATGTTGTGATTCAGATTTTGGAGGAGTTTCTTATGATAGGCATTCCACCACTGGTTTTGTATATTTCTGGGGGATTCATTGATATCGTAGAAGAGCATGAAGCATCAAAGAATTGTTCTATCCACAACTAAAGCAAAATTCTGTGCAATGGCTCAGGTCACTGCGAAAATTACTTGGCTAAGATGGTTATTACAGGATACAAGAGTTACTATTGAGAGTGCTACTACCTTGTATTGTGACAATCAAAGTGCTATTCATATAGCCAAGAACTAAGCACATAGAGATAGATTGTCATTTCACTAGGCGAACTTACTTGGATGTATCATTTCATTGGCATACATTGGGACCACAAGCCAAATAGCAGATTATTTTACAAAGAGCTTATCTTTGAAAACATTCCAACATTCCTCTTCCAACTTGGAATGATTGTGTTTTCATTATCTCAAGTTTGAGTGGGGGAGTGTTGACGCATATCTCATGGTTATGTGCTACCCTATCATTTGTACACATGTATATTCTAGAGGGGTAATATTGTAACATAGCATTAAAGCATAGTCAACCATTTTGGTCATGTAACTAGAAGGGTAGAGCCCTATATATGTTTCATTTCTTCATTGTTTGGAAGCTAATGAAGCTATTGTTCTTCTACTCCCTCTTGTGCCTTTTTCTCCCATGCTTCTTCTTGATTTCTGATGCAATCTCATGCACATTAATATAACATAGCACCCTTTCTCTATCTGGAAAAAAGTACTAGAATGAACTACATATTTGGATCCATACCACTGTAATCTATGGTCCCTATAAAAACTGGGAGCTAAATGCCATTTGACATAGATGAAATGAAAAAGCTTTGCATCTAAATACGATGACTGTTTTCTAATTCATTTTGAGACTAGGACATGCCTTTACAAAAGTTCTAAATGTTCTCTTCATGTCTAAAGATTCTAAACATTCAACATGAACATCACAAACCTCCATTTTTTATACATTTGCCCTTTTTGATTTGCCATTTCTTTTTCACATAGTTGGCGAACTTGTGACCTGGATTTGGGTTGCCTGATCCTTGACTTGTGAGTCAACTCGGTAACTTGGGCAGGTTAGGACTGAATTTTTTAGTGGTACTACAAATATGATATGAAAAAATCAAGCTCCAAGCTGTATAATCACTAAATTTAGAACATAACATCAATGACTAAGATATACAAGTATACAACTATCCATAATTGTTATTATTTATGATTTAAAAATTTAGATTTCTTTATAACAAATGTTTTTTTATGAGCATTATGCATTAAAACCACAAATGCATGACAAAAACACATAAGCATGTGGTTGAAATGAAACAAGGGTGCACGAATACAATGCCAACAAAGAGCTACACAAATGCACAACAATGTGGTCTCTAATGGACCAATCACAATCTTATAAGAGATAAAATACAAAAACAGTAATAAGGCATAAAAGCCTATTGAAAAACAAAGTGAGAAGTTGAATACCACAGCAAATGCTTTATAAAAGCACAAATACAAAGTAAAGGTGAGGCTCTATTTATAGAGCCTCACCTTTAATGGATGGGAGGCAGTCCAATAGACGTTGGACTGCCTTCCAACGGTCATATTTATGACTGTTGGGGGGCAGTCCAACGTCTAGTTTGACTCTCCCAACAATCAAAAGGACTGACACAGAAACAAACAAAAAACAGAAAATAAAGAATAAAAAAGAAACAAAAAAAATTACATTTCAATCCCTAGTGGACTGTTCTAAATATAAAGGACAAAAATACCTTTGTCTGGTATTTGTATACATTTAATTTTAACACCCCCCTCAAACTTACGGTGAAATCACCGAAAGTTTGTTAAGAAGATACAAAAATCTAGGCAAAGGAAGAGCTTTGGTGAAGAAGTCTGCGATATGAAATTCTGACTGAACATATGGCAATGTAATAGTCCCCTTCAAATATTCTTCGTGAACATAGTGACAATCCATCTCAATGTGTTTTGTTCGCTCATGAAATGTATGATTGCTGGCAATGTATATTGCACTTTTGTTGTCACAGCATAATTTTGTAGGCTCTGAAATATCAACTCCCATATCTGAAAGTAATGTACGCATCCACACAACTTCAGTGGTTGTTGTAGCCATTGCCCTATACTCAGCTTTAGTGGAGGATAAGGACACCTTTTGTTGTTTCTTGCATCGCCAAGAAATGAGGGAATCGCCTAAAAAAATACAAAAGCCAATAGTTGAGTGACGATTATTGGGATTTTCTCCCTAGTCAGAATCAACATATGCAATAAGATTTAAAGATGAGAAAGACGATAAGAATAGCCCTTTAGAAATAGTTTTCTGAATGTATCAAACTATTCTCAATACGACACTCATGTAAACTGATGTGGGCGCATGTTGAAACTAGCTGGCGTTGTGTACAACATGCCCAATATCAGGTCTAGAAATAGAAGGTACATTTGTGATCCGATAAGTTGCCTATAAGGTGTTGGATCATCTAATAGTACGCCATCTTCAGCTCTCATTTTTACATTTATCATCTCAGGCGTGTTCGCATACTTTGTGTCAGTGATTCCCGAACGTGCAACAATATCTGCTGCAAACTTGATTTGAGATAAAATGTATCCCCTTGGTGAGTAAGCCACTTCAATGCCTAAGAAATATCTCAAAAAAACAAGATCAGTCATATCAAAAGATTTTTTAAGCATAACTTTAATTTCTTCAATTTTCTTTTGATCATTACTAGTGATAATCATGTGATCAACATACAAAAGAATAATAATAATAGAGGTACATGTAGATCTTATAAACAAAGCAGTGTCACTGTAACAGGATTTCAAACCAAATTTTAATATGGTATTACTAAATCGATCATACCATGCTTTAGGGGCTTGCTTAAGCCCATACAAAGCCTTTTGAAGTCGAAGAACCATACCATTTTCAATAGTCAAATCGAGAGGAGGAACCATGTACACCTCTTCATTTAAATTTCCATTTAAGAATGCATTTTTAACATCTAGTTGATAAATAGGCTATTTTCTAATAGATGCTACTGCAACTAAAGTTCTAACTGTGGTCATACGGGCTACTAGAGCAAATGTCTCCTCATAATCTATTCCATATTTCTGGGAGTATCCTTTTGCAACTAATCTTTGTTTATGTCTTTCTAGAGACCCATCACTTTTTGTTTTGATCTTAAAGACCCATCTACACCTTATAGTCTTCTTTCCCTTGGAAAGATGTTGAATTGTCCAGGTATTAGCTTTATGCAGTGCATCTAATTCTAACTTCATGGCTTTTACCCACTCGTCTATGTTTTTAGCTTCATTGTAGTTAGATGGTTCATGATATGAATGGATAGCTAGAAGGCAAGCCCTATAGTTTGGAGTAAAAGATTCATATGACACGAATCTAGTTGGAGGTCTATGAATTCGTTCAGATCTCCTAACACTAGTTTCCTCAATATTTGTTGATTGATTATATCTTTTAAGGGCACATGGATGCTCCTCAGTATCTCGTCTAAAATATTGTAAAAGATTTTGAGATGGTTCTCTTTCTTCACTAGTCATTAATAGACTCGAAATTTTCAATGTTATTAACAATTTCATTATTTGATTTAGGTAATAAATCAAATAAAAAAGTATACTCGGTTTCTTCCTTGGGCTTTTCAAAATCAAATCTATTTTCTTTTTCAAGAAAAGTAACTTAGAAACATAAAGTTTGTCATTTGTTTGATCATAGCATCGATAGCCTTTTTGATTCTCGACATACTTTGGGAGAGAGTTTGTTATATTTTTCAAGAAGTACAAAACATTTACATCCAAATACTCTTAGTCTTTTCAAGTCAGGAGAAATTTCAAAAAGTTTTTCAATTGGAGATTTGTTTTCCAAGACTTGAGAAGGCATTCTATTTATTAGATATACTGCGGTAAGTGCAACTTCGGCCCAAAATTGTTTTAGAACATTTTTTGAAATAAGAAGGGTTCTAGCAGTCTCAATAATGTGACGATGTTTTCTTTCGAAAATTCCATTTTATTGAGGAGTCCTTGGACAAGATCGTTGGTATAAAATTCCATGATTTTTTAGATATGATTGAAATTCATTTGAAAGAAACTCTCCCCCTGAGTCGGAGCGAAGAACTTTGATATTTGTTTTAAATTGGTTTATAACAAGGTTATGAAAAGTTTTAAAACACGAAAAAACTTTTGATTTAAGCTTGAGGAAAAAATGTCTACTAAAATCATCTATGAATGTAACATAATATGAATTTCCTTCCTTTGACATGACAGGAGCGGGACCCTTATACATCCGAGTGCACCAATTCAAATATTTCACTAGATGAGGAAATTCTTGATCCAAAAGGTATCATTTGCATTTTGCCAAGTATACAATCTTTGTATACAAAATCTTTATCTTTACAAAATTTTTCCAAAAATGTAAAATGCGATAATTTGGATATACTTGGATGTCCTAATCTTTTATGCCAAAGGTCTAAATCTATGTCTTTGACATGATTACAAAAAGAGTTTTTGGGTATACATAAAAAGTCCATATAATAGAGATCCCCTCTTCTATGGCCTTGCCCAATTAGCTTCCCTGACTGGAGATCCTGCACCCAACAAGCCTTAGATGAGAAGAAGACTTTACACCCATTATCAGAAATTTTGGAAACTAAAAAAAGGTTTAAATCTAACTTTGGAATAACTCATACGTTTGAAACAAAAATTTTTTTTGAAGTGTCTTTGAGATTTTCTATGCTTTTGACTTTTAAAGAAGTGCCATCGGCGGTTGATACACATGAAAAGTATGAATTGGTGCAATCGGATAGTAGGGATTCATTATATGTCATATGAAAAGATACTCTCGAATCCAAAATCCAAGTGGACTTACCTGGAGAAGAAGAGGATGATATGGTGGCATCAGATGTAGGAGTCGCTTTAAGGATGTGTGAAACGGCCTCTGCTATTTGAGCAATTGTCAGATCATTGAAATTGCTTTCTTTCTTGATATCTTGAGTTTCTTCACTTAGAGCGGCTACCTTCTTAAATTTGGGACAATCCAGTCTTATGTGTCTCGGTTCCTTACAATGATGACAAATGATTTTTCCCTTGTATCCTCCATGATGTCCTTCCCCATTGTTTTTTCTCTCAAAATGAGGGGGTTTATATGTTTTTACAAAGTTTCCGGGTCTTGCCATGACAAGAACCTCATCATTCGACTTGTGAATGCCAAGTCTTGTTTCTTCTTGGCAAATTTGTGTAAGAGCATCACTTATAGAAGGAATTGAGGTCCTATGAAGTAAAGATGACCTAATTTGTTCAAATTCCGGTCGGAGCCCATAGAAGAAAGAGAAAAGGTTTTCTCTTTTTATTTGAGCTTTTCTCATTTCAATAGCCGAACCTTCCCATTTAGGTTCTAACATGGCTAATTCATCCCAAATAGGGCATAAAACCCCATAAAAATCTCTCATACTTTTGTTTCCTTATTTTGCGTTACGTACCTTGTCTTGAAGATAATATAGTCTAGCCATATCTTTTTGAATAAAAGAGTTCTTTAAGAAGGCCCATGCATCACATGCCTTCTTGAATTTGATGATGTTGGTGGCAATCTTAAATTCCATGGTATTCATAAACCATGAAAGAATTTGAGCATTGCTTGCTTCCGAATCTTCCAACTTGACTTGGTATTCTTGTAAAGTTTTTTCCTTTTCTTCTTCGGACAATACTTTGACTTGATCTCCTTCTCTTCTAGTCAATTTGAGTTGGGGTTTGTTGGTAGAACCACTAACAAAACCCCATAGCTTTTTGCCTTTGATGTAATTTTTTATTGTCGTCGCCCACGTCAAATAGTTCTCATTTAGCTTGTATGTGATGACGGAGGCAGAGTCATTTGAATAGAAGAATGACTAACACAGTGTGAGGAGCACTTACCACAAGAGGATCACGAAGAAAGCTTTTTCTAAAAGACCTACCATGAAATGAAACAAGGGTGCACGAATACAATGCCAACAAAGAGCTACACAAATGCACAACAACAATGTGGTCTCTAATGGACCGATCACAATCACATAGGAGATAAAATACAAAAACAGTAATGAGGCATAAAAGCCTATTGAAAAACAAAGTGAGAAGTTGAATACCACAGCAAATGCTTTATAAAAGCACACATACAAAGTAGAGGTGAGGCTCTATTTATAGAGCCTCACCTATGACTGTTGGGGGGGGCAGTCCAACGTCTAGTTGGACTGTCTCCCAACAGTCAAAAAGACTGACACAGAAACAGACAAAAAACAGAAAATAAAGAATAAAAAAGAAACAGAAAAATTTACAATGCAGTCCCTAGTGGACTGTTCTAAATATAAAGGACAAAAATACCCTTGTCTGGTATTTGTATACATTTAATTTTAACAGTGGTTTGGTGTTCATGAATCGGTGATATGGGTTGACTTGCACGATTCCTGACACTCACTGGGTTTGCCATCTATGCTTTTTCAGCTAAGTGTTCTCTTTTTGAAGCATAAGCTTATGGCAATCCATTTTCTTCTCTATGACGGTCCAGAGGTAGTTGAACATGGATCCTGAAGAGTAAGAAGAGATAAGAGAAAGATTTATCCTAGAAAAATCTTAACAGTTGCATCAAATCACAAACTACACAATGTATCTAGAAGAAAAATGTAATTTTGTTGATTTATCTAGACTCTTCTACAGTAAGTTGATTCATTATATCCCTTCCATTAGCATACCTTTAAATTATCTTGTAAATGGACATAAAAAGGACATGTACCACTAGATGACCATAATATGCAGTTGTGCTGAGCTCACATTTACAGTTAATCCTAGGATATGGCCATCCATTTTCTTTGTACTGCTACTAGCTACCCTTTTTTCTTGTGTCCTTTGTTTTTCAACCAAGTGTTCTCTTTTTGAAGCAGAAGTTCATGGCAATCCATTTACTTCTCTATGACAATCCAGAGGAAGTTGAACATGGATCCTGAAGACAGGGACGTAAACAAGTGGGTGCGAGCAGGGACCTTGCACCCCTCCTCCAAATATATATATATATATATATATATATATATATATATATATATATATAGAGAGAGAGAGAGAGAGAGAGAGAGAGAGAGAGAGAGGAAAAGTGTAGCTGCCTACCACTTTTCTGGCATATCACCAGCCTACCATGAGAGCGGGCATATATATATATATATATATATATATATATATATATATATATATATATATATATATATATATAGAGAGAGAGAGAGAGAGAGAGAGAGAGAGAGAGAGAGAGAGAGAGAGAGAGAGAGGCCTGGACCCATATAAGTTATGGGTTCACTTTCAACCCCTAAAGACAAAAACAAAACGATGATTACTTATATATACGTTCTTGAGCAGGGGTAGTCCCATGTCATTTAAATTTTCTGACAATTCCAATTTAAAACTTTGATTTTTTCTGCATGCTGTTCTAATTTCTGAAATTTAAAATCAGCATTTCTGAACCACTTGAATTCAGTTTAGTAGTTTTTATATACATGATCTTGCAAATAGACCGTTCTGGTATTGCAGTTTAATGATTCTAAAAATAGAATGCTATGCTTAGTGGTTCAGATTGATGGTATTTTCAGTGTAATGATTTTAAAATTAGAATAACTCCAGTTAGTGGCATATTATCAAAACATTTTAATGCCTCATTTCTTGACTTCAATTAATTAGTGACTGCAATTTACTATAAATGTTGATTATGGTTATGTGACAAACATTATTGTGTAGAACCACAGTTCATAAACATTTCAAAAAATTTCATTTGATATCAAAACACCGACCACTCTTAGAATTGTTGAAAGTTTCAACAGTGCATGAACAAAAAAAGAACATTATACACACACACACACACACACAGACACATGGGCGGCAGTATCGTTGAACGATCAGAAATCAAACGAGGGTCGGACATGCTAATGCGTGCCAAGTGTATAAAAAAAGACCCTTTAGCGGCGGTTCTTTATAACACACATGCAATCAGCGGCGTGCATGCGTGTCATGTAATGTTGAACTCTTTTGAGTTCGACGTTACACCCTACTCTCTCTCTCTCTCTATATATATATATATATATATATATATATAATTTTTCTAGTTCCGCCCTTGCCTGGAGAACAATTTGATTCATTATGTACCTTCAATTAACATACTTTAAATTATCAAGTAAATGGACAGAAAAGGAGATTTGCACCTCTACATGACCATAATATGCAGTGGTTTGTGCTGAGCCGGAATTTACAATTATCCAGGGATATGGACCAAACTTTAGGCCTTAAAAACATTATGTTATGAACTCTTATAGGTGGCACCTGGTGATGGACCTGATGAATTTGGGTGCCCGTTATGCCTTAATTCACTTTCACACTTGTACAGGCATGCCCACTGGTGCAGGTAGTCCACCTAGAGTTTAGTAAGCCTAGGAGGTAAGTTGGCGCCATCCTTTGGGTTAGGCTTCTCCCATCATCGAGCACAAGAGGAAAGGTACATAAACCATGATAGATTTGCTCTTAGAATGGACAAGATTTATTTAAATCCAGTTCTGAAGAAGGCTCATTAGAGCTGATATGCTGTATTTTCTTCTGCTTGGTATGCTTTTGGGGAAACCTTGTATTTGGTTACATCTTATTGCTGTTTCTTTGTAAACTAATGCAGCACGTAGTATTAACAAAAACTATCGTCTATTAAACTGCTGTTGTCAAATTCGATGTTTGACAAATTTTTGCTTGTTTGGCCACCTCTGCTTTTGTAGTAATGCAGTTAAGTTACTAACTAATCTTCCCATCTTCTGAAGGTTTTTGCTGATATGGAGGAGCTCGGAATCCGGCCAAATAACTCTATTATAGAAATGCTTGGGGATGCATTTAAGAAACTGGGCATGCTTGACAAATATAAAAAACTAACAAAAAAATACCGTCCCCAAACATGGGAATATCGATATAAAAGAGGAAAACGTGTAAGAGTCGGAACAGAGTATGCCAAAGAACTTACCACTGTGACAGATTCTGAACCTAGTGTCTAAGTTGCATATGATTTCTTTAATTTCTTGTGGTGTTCTTTTGTTTATGTGTTATCAAACGTGATTAAGTGTTGTGTTGTCTGTGCTTAGCTTGATTGAACCATTTTGGTTGATTAATCCACCTACTGAATTGCTTGGTTCTCAATGGTTAAGTGCTCGGGCTGTCAGCATAAAATCATGGGTTAGGGTTCTATGAGTGGATCACTTGCAAAAGGAAGGTTTGAACTGATTGCATTACACTCTTCCCCGGCTCTGCGGAACACAGAACTGCACCAGGTATGGCCTTTTTGGATTTGATTCTGCTGTAAGTGCAGGGTATCAATGAGGTGAACTGTTATTGATATAGTTTTGTGCTCTACCAAATGTGTAAGGGCGATGCTCAGATTAGAGGCTTTTAAATGCTTTATTTCGAAACAGATTTGATGGATAGATCCTAAAGTTTTAATTGTTTGACAAGTTTAATAATTTGTTGAGAACCACTAGTTTTTGCCACAAGGCCAAAGGTAATAATTTATAACTCTTCTGAAGGTAAATCAGGTCCAAATGCGCGGACGAGGGCTTTGCTCATCCAAGCTGAACGGTAGTCACATGTTTGAAAGCCACGGGTTCACGTCGGTTGGGCTATGAGACAAGCTGATTTAACCTCAATTCATGTCTATCTGGTAAAGCTGGTTCGAAATTGTAAAATAGGCTGGGCAAACTGAATATAAATGTGATGTGTTTGTAGCTTGATTCGTATAAGCTTATTAGGCAGTAACACAAATATATATGCAGATATATTTTACAACATAAAATAGGGTGCAGAATTGATGGTTGAAGTCTTTGGATCGCAAGTAATAGCTCCAAATGTCAAATAGCCTGTTCATCCTTGTGTTGTAGTTGCCCGAGTAACACTTTTAATTAGCGAAAAATGATTGTAATGTATGGCAAATATGATGCATTTCTCGAAATGCCTTTCAATTTTTGCTATTCTCATGTTTAAAATCATAAATATTTGATTTTAAAAAGACCTTTTTACCCTTCACACATTTGATTTCTTAAATATATGCAATTTTTTCTTAACTATGTAACATTTTTTTGCAAAATAGTCTTTTCTCATATCCGTATGTTTTCAGATATGTATCTCTTTGATTCGATATCGAAAACTTATGTTTTTATAGTCATTGAAAAGTTAGACATAGGCCTGCAGCATTTCTGTTTTGAGTAAGAACCGAAAACCCTTTTAGGATTTTTGTTTATACATTTCAAAACTAGAATAAAAGCATACTTTGCAGGCTAGAGCTAGAATAAGTACAACTGCCCTTTTTTTGTTTGTTCTATGTTATTTTTCAGTCACATGCACTAAAAATTGAGAAAAAGAATGACGGAGATAGATCAAGACATTAGCTTTCCAATGCTATCAAGATCATTTTGATGAACGGTTGGGAAGAAACATTACGTCAAAGCGGAGAGATATATACTTGAGAATAGAAACTGTTTTATAGAAAATATATATGCGATTTTTGCATATATTTTCTATGATTTTCTCTTAAATATATGCGGAGTTTATCCTATATATGTGATTTTATATATATATATATATATATATATGATTTTTTTCTTGAAAATATAATTTTTGCATATATTTTTGTGATTTTTTTCTTAAACATATCCGGAGTTTCTAATATATATATATATATGATTTTTTTCTTATATATGTGATTTTTTTTAAATATATGCAGAGTTCTTTCTATATATGCAATTTTTTGGGCGTGAAAATCATATATATTTAGGCAAAAAGTCACATATTTGAGAGAAAATCACATATAAAGAAAAAAAACTACATATATTTAGAAGAAAAATTGCATATATATATATATATATATATATATATATATATATAGGAGAAAATTCATATATATTTAGGAGAAAATCACGTACATTTAAGAGGAAATTGCATATATAGGAGAAACTTTGGATATATTTAAGAGAAAATTATAAAAAAATATATGCAAAAATTATATATATATTTTTCGCAGAATAGTCTCTGTTCTCAGGTTTGTATATCTCCACTCTGACGTCAAAAACTTGCGTTTTTACAGTTGTTGAAAAGATGAAACATAGGCCTATAACTTTCTTGTTTTTAATCTGAAAACTCTTATAAGGTTTTTGTTTTTTTAGTTTAAAAATTAGAATAGAAACATGTTCTGCATGTTGGAATAACTATACAACATATCTTTCAGAAAACGTTTTTCTTCATTTGCTTGTCAGATCAAGGTGATCTTGGTGGCATTGGAAAGCTAATTTCCTGATCTATCTCTGTCTTTTATTTTTTTATTTTTTTTATTATTGGCACATATGACTGAAAAATATCATAAAACAAATGAAAAAGACGCAACTGCGCTTATTCCAGAGTGCAGTGCATGTTTCTATTCCGGTTTTCAAATGCATAAATGAGAATCCTAGAGGGGTTTTGGGTTCGGACTCATAACATAAATGTTACAACTCTATGTTTCAGTTTTTCATTAATGGTAAAAAATATAAGTTTTTGACGTCGGATCAAAGAGCAAAAAAATGTTTAATATTTGCTAGAAAATTTGCATATATTTTGAAAACCGCATGTGTGAAGGGTAAAAAAGGTTTTTTTAAAATTAAATATTTGTGATTTTGGACATGAGAATAAAAAAAAATTATAAGGCATTTTGAAAAAATGCATTATATTTGCCCTACAATTTTTGGACATGAGAATAGAATATATATTTTTTATCTGATATGCATCAGATCAATTTTATGTAAAATCCTTATTTGGCGAGTATGATTTTTCTTATGGTAGATCAATTCAAACCCAAATTCATACTCAGTATCAGCAAATGCGGGCCGGACCCACCTAGGTCTGGTGAAGGCCCGATCTGTTTACACCCCTAGCTTGCAGAATGGAATGAGAATATTAGATAGGATAATTTTTTTTGACAAGTCTTACTTTGAACATGTTCTTTGCATTAGCATTCATGGTGGTTCAGTCATGTCTATGATTTTAAGTGGAAGTTAGATGATGAACAAGATGGTTGAGGTTATTTACTAGAGGCAACACAAATTTGTTAATGTTTGTCATCTTATCATCGCTTTACATAGAACTCCGGTTAATGCTTTTTTCTCAAAGAAAAAAAACCCGGTTAATTCTTGAAAATGACAGTTTAAAACCTTTCATTAACTTAAAGTATTGAATTCCTTGAGAGAGAGAGAGAGAGTTTTGTGGGCAGGAAAATTTTTTCTCTGATGTCACTCTAGGAAATCAGTTTCCTTTATTTAAAGAAGTTGAGCGAGCTCTAGTCAACTGTTGCTGCAGTCACAAGAGCAAAGGGTACGCCATCTAATCGCTTGTGCATCACATGAATTTCATATAAACCAAGCATTATAACATTAATAATTAGTGGGAAGGTCTTATTGGGCTGAGCTGAGCCAACCACGCATTCATGGCCATGATGCACCATCACCAACTAGCTGCATGCTCCTGCTCTGAATCCAATTCTAGAATTGGCAAGGTCATGAACAATCTGGGTTTTCCTTTGCTGCCAATTGCCAATGATCCCTATGCCAACGCCAGTGTTTGGAGCAAAGGCCAAGCAGTATCGGACCCGATCCACATGAATCATTGTGTTGCTGAAATCCAACACCAAATCGGTTCCTCCCTGAAAATTAAACGTGATCGGTGGATAACTAATGTTTGTGTACCTTGAGAAGTCATAGCAAGTGTCCATCAGTCCTCCATAAGGCTGAGCCAAAGGGTACATTGACATCGACCGCCGGAATGCAGTCTTGAGCGCGGTGTATGCCGAACTGGGCAAGTATGTGATCACAGTTCCCGAATCGAGGATCATGCCCGAGCTCGAAAAGACTGAAGAAGGTATTGTGAGTGCCTTCCCCTTAACAGACATCCCCTGTAGTGAAACAAAATAAAAGGATGGAGCCTGGGGATTTGTAAGCAATGGTGTGAATGATGCAGTTTTGGATCCTGGATCTGACCTGAATGTCAAAAATCCAGGTGAGCTTGTTGTTGGCAGGCAATAGGAGAATACACCCCCATAGTACTTGGATGTCAAATAGACCAGAGAGAGCTTATTTCTTCCCAACCCAAGCAGGCCTGCTTCCTTTCCAAACAACCCAGTGTTGTTTTCGCCGCATCCAAAGGGGAAACCAGAGAAGACATCTGTACCAGTCAAGGTCAATGTATCGCGACCGAAGTAACCTATGGTAGTCGAACCATCGCCGTATCTGATTCCATAGAGGCATCTTGACGAGGAACATCCAGAAAGGTCTCCCTCCGAATCCAGCTCGGTGCACTCAGGGGAGTTGCAAGAGTAATACTGATATGTAGATGAGCTAGAAGGGCTAAACCTGGTGCCCTGCTGGGGGAGACATGAGATCAAGCAGGGCTCGCACTGAACCCAGGTGACATCACTACCGGTGTCAAACATGACCAGGAAATTCTGCTTAGGTGTGCCCAGGCTGACGCTAACAATGAACTCCAAGGTGCCTAGTGGGTTGCCTGAGTAAGCTGGAAGGCTTGATTGGACGTGTTGAGCACCTCCGGATGTTTTGGACTGGATCCAATTGGCTCGAACCTGGTCTTGCTGGAGAAGCTCAGTGATGCTTCGGGTGCGAGTCGAGTTCGCAATGGGGGAACAAGGTCCAAACTTACTGACTAATTTCAAAACCGAGTTCCCTTTCCTAATGATATAATCTGCGAAAATTACAGCGGAAAAAATGGTCCTTTATTTGTTAATTAAACATGTATCTAAGTATTCAATTCTCAAAACAAAAAATAAATCTGAAAAAGAGTATCTAAGTATACAAAAAATCATTATTTTGGTAAATAACCCTTGTTTAAAATATGTTTTTGACAACAAAATCACCTTTTTAGGCTTAAACGACTACTATTAGCAAACTCTGTTATTCGGTATCATTCAATTAGTTAAGATTGACATTTAAATCGTTGAAATCCGATTTGTGTGAAAGATTTTTTTTGGCAACTAAAAAATCAACGGTTGACAAAAAAATAAATTTTTTCGTTGAGAAAATACGATCCAAGGCTCGATTCTTAGTAAATCAACCATGCTGAATCCATCCATAAGGTCAGATTTGATCAAGACAACTTGAATCATAAGATTTAAAAAGAGTATGAAGATGGGGGATGACATAGGGGATGAGTGAAACCAAAATGGGTTGGGGTTACCAATTTCATACCCAATGAAGTGGTTGGCAGTATCGTTGCTCCCAAACAACAGGTAGTGTTTGGGAGATCACAGTGCACTACTCCCAAATAGTAGTTGGTGTTCGAGAAACTGCAAAGCACCTATGCAAGGCTTCCAAACTCGGCCTAGAGGTCAGTGACTACAGATTTACTAAATGCATTTCTACACCAGCCAGTACAAGAATGCAGATGCTGTACTCGGACAAAGTAACCATTGCAAGGTAGTCGGCCCAATGAAGGGATGCAAAGCATAGTCTAACAAATCTAGTATAAAGACACATGCATGTGTGCGTGTGCACACACACACGCTATTTTTTATTTTTAATTCTCGAACAACATACATACTGTAGAGATATGAATACATACCTTTCAGTTTGTTGCGGACATGAAAAGAACAACGGATCGATGATGCTTGCTTTGCTCAACGAGTTCGTGCTCTCACTTGGAGAGGACGATTATCCACAGACCAAATGCCCACTGATTCACTATCACCGTTGCTTCTTCTTTCTTCTATTGTGCACATTTAACTACTGTGTACACACACAGCAAATGTGCACAACCGTTTCCCTCTTTTACACAGCAAATGTGCACAGCCGGTTCCTCTTTTGCACAGCAAAATGTGCACAACACTTTCTCTCTTTTGCATACAGCAAATGTGAACAGCACTTTCTCTTCTTTTGCACAGCAAAAATGTGCACAGCCGTTTCCCTCTTTTGCACTTCTTCTTTGTGTTTTCAAAATGAGAGAGAGACCCCAAAAAAGAAGGGAGGCATCGGTTTCTAAAACCGTCCCCTCCTTAAGTGGTGGGCCGGGTTCGGATCTCGCCCATCATGGGCGGACCCGGTACCCAACCCAACACATACACACATGTTACTACGACCAAACTACCATTGGCATTAAGTTAGAGTTTAACACACACACACACACACACATCTATATATATATGTGTGTGTGTGTGTGTGTGCACATGTTGGCTTAAGCAGGATGATAACATGCCTGACCTCCAACCGGATGTGAGAGGTGTGTCTGTCAGCTCCGTATCTGGGGTTCGAATTCAGGCAGGATCTTGTTAGATGCAAATCTGAATCTAAAATGCAAACAGTCGATCTGAATTCAGATCCAGATCCAGATCCAGATCCAAATTAGATCTGATGTGGTAAGGATGGATTCCAATCCAAAATACATGTGGCATTTTACATGCTAACATGCTATTTACATGTAAAAAATGCAACCAGATTGATTTTGATTCGGATCAATTTCAAATTTGGTTTAAATTACTGATCCCAATCTGACTCAAATCTGAAAGTAAACCGATTGAACAGATCAGACTACGATCTGAATGCAGATTCCTATATTAAAAAGTATCCAAATCCGAGAACAACATGCGGGACTCGGATCCGTTATGTGACCACTTGACCGATCAATTAGCAGCCCGGGTCACAAATCCCTGTTCTTCTCTTCATGGTCAGACACTCGACCTACGCTCAAGCCGTTCACTTTGTCCACCTATTATCCAGTAGCACTTGATTGAACTTGATCGACCCACCTAGAAACAATTTTATGCATAAGTTCTCTCTGGACTCAACATATTGGTCAGAATCCTAAGTCATTCATGTGTTAGGGCTAACACGACTGACCATTTTCTAGCTCACTTGCAAGATAGCCTGCATGAACTTTTTATATTTAAATTCGTGGGTGACCAAGTAATATAAAGTATAAATCTGTGTCTAGAAGCCAACAAGCTAAGAGACCAACTTTGATCAATAGGAAGAAAGAAAAGATGAAGGACCATACCATTGAATGGAGCACAGATGGAATCTGAAAGCAGTGAGTCCAGTTGAACAGTTTGAATGTGGGCTGTAGGTGAGCCCCATTGTAGCAATGAAAGAACACACACGAAGAGAAAGATGATGGAAGGCAAGGTTTGAGAGGTATTGGTAGCCATATCTGGGGCTTCTTCAAAATCTCCTCCTCTACCTTGATGTTTTCCGAGCTTTTATAATGCTTCCCTGTACTACCAAAGCATCGGTTCAAACTCATTTATATAATATATATTTTGAATGCCACATTTGCTTCCAGCAACTTGCTCCATTGTATCATGTTCATTGCCTTTGCTTCCATCATAACCATCAGCATGCTTATGCGATCACCAGGATTAACAATCCCTTTGGTTGATGCTGACCTCTTGAAATTCAACTGATATACAAGTCATCCTCCTTGGAGATGCCGTGGATGCATGGTACTGCCCATTTCAAAATCTTAAGGAATTCATTGACTCTCTCTCTCTCTCTCTCTCATATATATATATATATATATATATATATATATATATATATATATATATATATATATATAATGTGCATTTGCGCAACCCTTAGGTGCACAGTTACGAAGTAACGATTCTGGGCATCCATCAATACGTGACGGACGGCCAACACGCAAAAAAATGCAGAAAAACGAGTTTTTACACATTTTAAGGGGCTTTAGCAGCGGTTCTCACCTAAAGGTTCCAGTTCAGCTGGAACCTTTAGGCAAGAACTGGAAGCAAGCATTTATAAAGTATGTTTACCGGCGGGTGTGAACTGCCACTAAAGGATATTTTTGCACGATTTGACGTTGTTTCAGTGTTTTTTGCGGGAAAAACTCTGAGCTTCCATCATTCCCGCGATGGATGCTCATCAAGCCACCACTCTAAGTTGTGCTCCTATGGATTTCGCAGCTACTCACACACACACACACACACACACACACATATATATATATATATATATATATATGAGTAATGCACTGGTTTTGCCCTCTCAAAATCAATTTTCTTTGGTATTTTTTCTTACAACTAACATCACAGATGTGATCTATAAGTTTTGTTTAGTGAGAACCGGCTTTTGGATCACCGAAATCTGACCTGCATACTTGTTTTTTTGGTGATCCAAAATCAATGGCTACAAAGGTACCAATTTTCCTAGCTTATAAAATACTCCATTCCCACTAAATCGAGCATGCTAAACACATCTAATGGTTCAAATCTATCATAAAACACTTCAAAACTACAGGCAGAACGAGAAATGAGGCCTAAAGCTCTCTCTCTCTCTCTCTATATATATATATATATATATATAGCTCCTAATGGTAGAACGGTGTGGACAGTCTCAAATGTTTATTTTTTTTTTATACTTATTTCACAATCTGACCTTACAGATGTGATCTACATGGTTTGTTAAGGAAGAATTGGCTTTTGAAACATCCAATTATAACATGTGAGTAAGATTTTATAAGGATTCAAAATATGGATACAAATTTTTACAAATTTTTAAAAATTAAATCATATTTACTTATCAAAAAAACATGATCCAACAGTCGACTCCTAGCAAATGGATCATGCTAAACACATCTGTGGAGTCTGATTCATCAAACATGGCTTGAAATACTCAAAATCATTGTTGTCCACAACACTTTATGGATGGTTAGGAGAAACCAATTGCTACACACACTATAAAATAAACCATGACGAACACATATCTAGGGTTGGATGCTTGAGTACTTATGAAAATTCCGAGTTCTTGATTTTGAAGCCTTAAAAAATCCCGCGCATGCTTAACCTTAGAAAAAGAGTTATGTAGATCACATCCTCATGGTCAAATTCAAGAAAAAACTATAAAAAAAACATGAAAATCTTGATTCTTATTCTCGTATTTCTATTGCTCATATTTTATTGTGTTAGATTTACTGAAAAAAAAAGGACAAGACAGTATAAATACACACGATCGTAGCAAATATTTTCCTGTATATGTGTGTGGGGTGCAGTTGATTGCAAAATTTTTTTTCTGATCTAACCATGTAGACGTGATTTAAATGGTTCATTTAGTGAGCAAAGGCGTCGGAAAATTTAACTGCTGCAGCCATAAACACACAAAATTTTTGTGAATTAAAAAGTCAGATATTTTTCAAATTAAAAACGCAAGAGTTGATCCCAAAGAAATAAAGCATGATGAACACATATCTAGGGTTGGCTTGAGTCAAAACTACTTGCAACTATGGGATCTTAAATGATTGCACAAGCAGTCGACCATGATATATATATATATATATATATATATATATATATATATATATATATATATATATATATATATATATATATATATATATATATATATATATATATATATATATATATATATATATATATATATATATATATATATATATATATATAGTGATGGGAGTGTAGTGAAGCTTGGTGAGCAAGATATACCGGTGAATGATTATTTCAAATATTTGGGATTCATCATTCAAAAGTATGGAGAAATTGATGGAGATGTAAATCATAGGATAAAGGTTGGGTGGATGAAATGGAAAAGTGCTACTGGAGTGCTGTGCGATCGTAGAATGCCATTGCGGTTGAAGGGAAAGTTTTATAGGATGACTATTAGACCCGCTTTACTATATGGTACGGAATGTTGGGCTGCCAAGAGACATCATATTCAAAAAATGAGTGTAGCTGAGATGCGGATGCTTAGATGGATGTGTGGAAATACAATAAAAGATAAGATTCAGAACGAAGAGATACGTAAGAAGGTAGGTGTTGCACCCATTGAAAATAAGATGCGAGAGAATCGTTTACGGTGGTTTGGACATATTCGGCGAAGGCCTAATGATGCTCCAGTTAGAAGGTTGGAGAAATGGGAAAATATATTAGTTAAAAGAGGTCGGGGTAGGCCTAGGAAGACTTGGATGGAGATGATAGGAAAGGATATGAATGCTTTGAACCTCACCGAGGACATGGCGTTGGATAGAAATGATTGGAGGAAAAGGATTCATGTGGAAGACCCAAAATGAATTTCTTTTTTGGTTCATATCGCTGACCCCAATTGTTTTGGGATGAAGGCGTAGTTGTTGTTGTTGTTGTTGTATATATATATATATATATAGTAGAGTAGATGCCTACAGCTATCCGTGCTTACCACTGCTGCAGGGGCTTTTGAAGGATTATTTTTCATGTTTTTCTCCAATCTGACCATACGTGATTAATTTTATAGGAATAGACTCTTGCATCATTGGATTCTAACGCACATGTATGCTTTTTTTAAAAATTTTACAAATGTTATAAATATTCAAGGCTTAAAAATCATGTTTTTTTTATCGAAAAAACTTGATCCAAATGTCATAATTGCCTAGCAAATCGATCATGCCAAATGCATCTGAGTAGTTAGATATGGGAAAAAAAAACTTGAAACCCCTCCTTCGCTCGCTTTAGGCTGCTATAGGTAGCTACTCTCTTCTCTCGCTATATATATGATAGGATCCTATATCGTGCGTACAATATGGATGGTACGCAATTTCAATAAATATTTTTTTTTCATTTTTTCGGTTTTTTTCCCCTAATCATATCTAAAGAAAATTTTGCTCACTCTCCCCTTCTTAAATCACAGGATTCCTCTGACTTTGCTCCTACTTTCCCAGCTAAAATACATCAATTGTGATACAATATGATTGTTTGCCCTTATGGTAAAGTGAGAGATGTTGGATCTAGGCATTGGATCCAAAGTTGGCCATTGAATCTCACAAAGGATCCAATAACGACCTAGGTAGTGGACTCAGTGTGCAGTGATAGTGGAGATATATAGACAACTCATGTAATCAGACCAAATCAGGAAGTAGTCGATGTAGGAAGCAATTTTTTAGATTTCAGGACCCAAAAAGTTAAGTTTTTTCATTGAAAAAGAAAAATCATAGCACTGGATTCTAGCAAGTGGACCATTCGAGCACATGTTGGAGTGATTTGCAAAAGATGAGTCCGGACGTAAACAATTAGTGCCATTTTCCAGCCATCATAGCCGGGCTGGTGCCACCCGGCAAGAGAGTAACCAGTCCGGCCATTTCCCAGATGGCGAATGGCCGGAAAATAGCTGACTATTTTTGTTTTTTAACTTTTTTTTAAACTTTTTTATAGTTTAGGATATCCGGCCACCCAACGGCTAAGATTGGCTGGGCTGATGCTACCCTTGCTGGGAGATAATAACTAGGTCATTTTCTGGCCGGAAGCTGGCAGGTTTCTTTTTTTTGTTAATTTTCCCATTTTTTTTGTTTTTTGTATTTTAAAATTCTGAAACCTAGTTTTTAACATTTTGGGTCATCCAAACACCAATAAAACTTAGTTTTCTGGTAAACCATGTTTCTACAAACCTGGTTTTCCCTCTTGTCATCCAAACGCTACCTTCTTAGGTTTTGTTATAAAAAACTGATTTGACACCCCCAAAACCATGGTTTTCAACTCAGTTTTGAGTGTCATCCAAACGAGCCTTAGAGTTGTCCAGCGGTCACCCTTGCCTTGTTTCCGTAAGTTTTGGCTAAAATTCTGGAAGGACGCAGGAAATCATTGATGTGGATCACATTACAACCAGAGGTTCTTGAGGTGGTGGGAGGTTACTTGAAGCACTACATTTAAATTGCTGATCTATGGCATACAATATTCTCTGTAGCAAATAATATTTGTAGACTTTACTCCATAAATATGTTTCATTGATAAATTCACCAAACCTTTTTAACTATACTTTTGTCTTGTTACGATAATACAAAATAATGGATTTATTTTTATTTTTTGATACGCTACAATATCATTTGGACTTTATACTAATAGTAGGAAAACTGAACCATGTGGAATGCAAATATGCGGACTAAAAATATGTGGGCTTTCATGTGGACAGAGTATTTTCCATTTTTTTTTGGCAAATATATCCGAACCTGCAGGTGTGTTTGGCATGGTACAATTGTAGGAACCAAAACCTGGATCATGTCTTCTCAACAAAAAAAGAAGATTTTTTTGACCTTGAATATTCATGAAATTTCTGCGGCTTTTATTCTCAAGCCATAAAAAAAACCTGTGCAAGTGGATGATACAGGATACTTTTGTTTTTTAAAGGCAGGCTGGGGTTAGGCAGACGCCTACCAGTTATACAACTATACCATTGGGTTTTGAACCTGCAACATCCCAACACAAGGTTACATGCACTTAGGGGTGGCAATCGGGTCGGGTTGGCGGGTTGGCGGGTCGGGTTGGCGGGTCGGGCAGACGGGTTGACGTGTTGACGGGTCGGGTTGGCGGGTTGACCCACCCGCCTAACCCGTTTATTAAACGGGTCAGCCGGGTTGGCATACCCCCAACCCGAACCCGACCTGTTTAATAAACGGGTTGCGCGGGTCGACCCGTTTATTAAACGGGTTGGCTTAAGCCCAACCCGAACCCGCCTAAGAGGCGGGTTGGCGGGTCGTGTCAGAAATTGCCACCCCTACTTGCACTAGCTGCTCCTACTAGACAAGCGGGGCCTCGATCCGTTTCCTATAAAACAAAGCATGTAAATTACATCTGTGTTATCAAACTTCAAAAAAAAAACATGAAAATCTGGGTGCACAAGATAGTGCACGTATTTCTAATACATACAATATATATATATATATATATATATATATATATATATATATATATATATATATATATATATATATATATATATATATATATATATATATATATATATATATATATATATATATATATATATATATATATATATATATATATATATATATAATCACTAGAACATGAGAACTGAAAATATGTGAACTAATTGCGAACTGATATTTTCATGGATTTTTTGTGCCTTTCTCTTGAATCTAACCTTACCGATGTGATCTACATGTTTGAATTTATAAGAACCCGCTCAATTGAATCATTGGATTTTGATGCATAAACATGATTTTTTTAATATTTTAAATTCAATAGCTCATAATCTTCATAAATATTCAAACATTAAAAAATCACATTTTTTCATCGAAAATACATGATCCAATGGTTGATTCCTAGCAAATTCACCATGCCAAGCACATTCACATGGTTGGATTTGCAAAAAAAAGGTTGAAAATGCCCATATTTCTAGTTATCATGTTCTAATTACTCTCTCTCTCTCTCTCTCTATATATATATATATACACATGGTTGAGTGCAACATCGAACCAAAAAAAAATCGAACGCATGCATCACGTGCCAAGTGTAAGTAAAAAAAGCTTTTTAGCGGACCACCTCTAAAGCATCTAGTAAAAAAAACCTTTAGCAATGGTCAAGACTGCCACTAAAGGTCATTTTTCTTAACTATGTGAGTGCCACTGATCGTGCACACGTCTGATTTTTTTCTTTTCGATTATACACCATAGCCTATATATGTGTTTATATGAATGTACAATATACTCTAGTATTCTATTGCGGCTACTACCCACATTCTGAGGATCTATACCATGGTACATCTCAATGGTTTGACAGGTACAAAAAAATATATGATTAAACGACTAAATTGGGTAAGTCAAAACTGAGCTCGATAGTGAATCGAAAAGAGATTCCAGTTTAGATCTGAAAATACATGATCCAAGGCTTCTAGAGAGGCCTAGGGATATGTGTTGGGGTCTGATATAGGTGCTAGAGGTTAGAGAGGTGAGATTGAGTCATTGGAGAGACTGATGAGGTCAAACGGGCAAAACTACACGTTTTGTCAAATCAGTATAAGTAATTTTGATATTTTGGGTTCCGAACGTAGGTAGGGTCTTAACTAAGGCTGAGATCAGTTCTAGAGATTGTGTAACAGATCTAGAAAAATCTTAAAGAGGTCTATACATTCAGTTGTTGTCACAGTATATACAAAATATCTCACAACATTAGACTATACTAATCCTTCGGGAGCAGTCTTGGTCTAGACAACTTAAGTAGCTTTAGGGAAGGTTAGGTACTAGTAGTAAGGTATGACAGGGGATCAGCGAGTGTATAAATACCTAGGATAAAGCAGAAAAGATGACTGATTTGCAGAACTATGATTGACAGGGCTCTAACATTAGCTTCCGCAGGTAAGGAAGCACCCCGTTGTAAGACAAAGGTACAAGGAGGGTTTGGGCCTTTAGAAGTAATAAAGGAGCAACCTAGGAAGGCATGGCCTTACATGAATCATAAAGAGGCGAGGGAGAAACGTGATGAAGGAGAGAGAAGAGAGAGAGAGAGATGAAGAAAAAAGAAGGTTATAAAAAAACTTTAATATTATGTCATTGCATTATAAAAGAACCCCAAACCTCTATTTATAGATGAGAGGCCTGAGATAGAGTCTATACTTAATCACATAAGTCATAAAGAGTCCTACTATAAAATAAGAACTAGACTAGAGAGACGATTCTAAAATCCTACATCTACCATAACTTTTACTCTAATCAAAAGTCCTAATTAAAACCAACTTAAAAAGACCCAATTAAACTCTTTTGAATTACTTTCTTGTAAGTTGGAAGAATCCTCTAGAGAGGTGAGGATGTCACACCCTAGACTTCTTAATTAACGGCCTCCCATGTAGGTCCCACCGATTAACTCTCCCTGCTTCTGGCGTGGACAAGTGTCATGCTCTTTTCTCTTCTAGTATGAACATGTGTCCGATGACTTTTTCACATGTAAAGAGGATACCTCAACTACTATATCACCCTTATGGGTCTCCACCTATGCTTGAACAATCCTCACTGCCTGTAAGAAAAAGTATGCATATCTTCGAGCTCGGATCTATACATTCTTCTGAAATTTGGGTTGTAACACATTCTTAATATCAATCCAATGTCGAATTGGCTTGAAACCAGTAATGAAGTACACGCAACAACTACCGGTGCCACTGTACTAAGTAGGTTTCAGGCCAATCTGACATGTTCCACCTGGTTGGTCTTAGGTCGATCTGACATCGGATTCGTATTGATAAAAAAATTGAAACTTTTGGGGCCAAAGAAAGCTAAACTTGATATGAAAGATCTACCCTAATGCCATAATTTTGTTGGTTTTTTAACCAAAATACACCAGATATTGAAAGAGGAGATGATGCCCTTAGTGAGCATTTCGATAATGTACCCGTTTTAGGTATATCATCATGAGGAGCAACTAGAAGCATACAGATGCAAGTATACACTCAGTGTACCAAATAAGGTGACATATATATTGTTGCTTAATTGTAGGTAAAATTGACCTGTAGATGTGAAATGAGATTTTCATGAGTTTTATTCTTTAATTTTCTTAAATCTAAATATACGGATTTGATATACTGTTTGGTTTGAAGGGACCGGCTCTTGAATCATTCGATTGAAATGCCTCAGTAGGAGTTTTTAGGCTAAAAAATAGAAGACTTAGAATTTTCATAATTATTCAAGAATCCAATTTTTTTTTATTGAAAAAGCATGATCCAACAGTTAGATTCCTAACAAATGGACCATGCTAATCACATCTTCAGGGTAAGATTTGCACAAAAAACATTGAAAGTGCCTAGTTCACGCTCTAATTCTCATATTTTAGTCTCTCTCTCAATATATAGTGCGTATAATTCTTTTATTAAATCTAACCATGTAGTTGTGATCTGCATGGTCCATTCATTGGCGAACTTTGGATCTTCAGTTTTTGACTCATGAGTAGGTTTTCTCAGTAATTCAATAGTGGGTGGTCATGAAGGTACCAAATTTTAAGAGTATATTTATTTATTGAACAAAAAACAGGATTCAAGAGTCCATGTAAACCCCATAAAATTTTAATGAATTATCAAATCAATAAAAGATTTCTTATTCAATTTTTGGAGCTCAAATATATATATATATATATATATATATATATATGTGTGTGTGTGTGTGTGTGTGTGTGTGTTGAAGAAAATGAAATGTTTCAAATATTTTTATACTCGAATAAAATTAAAGGTTTGAGAAAATCAACCTGAAATTGAATTCCACAATGGTTGAATTTAATGTTTGGATCCAAATCCCTTCCAGAATTCATTACAGAAGTGGTTTGGATCCGATCCAATCACCTTAAATTTGGTATTTGGATACTGAATCTTGGATAGATTCAAAATCCATCCAAAATTTGGATTTAAATCTTAGTCGATCCAAATTGAATGCAATTCAATTGGGATCCAAAATCAAATAGGAAACCCAAATCAGAAATTTGATTAGGATATCAAGAAATCAAACATAATTTTTATTTATCAATAAAGGATAAGGAGGCTCAACCCTAGTAGGACCCACCTACTTGATAGCATGGGGTTGATCCCCCTTCTCACTCTATATTTATGGCATATAAAACCTAAATTAAAACTAAAACAAAAAGAAAAGCAGGTAATAAAGAAAGAAACTAAGTAAGAAAAAATTAATGTGAATAAGTGATGGTCACTCTTCCCTAGTGCCCCCCTCCTACTTAATTGATTGGCAAAATCTATTTTGAAAGAAAATAAAAATATAAGAAAGAAGAATTGTGGATCGACCTTCCTTTTTCTCTATATGAAAATGAATACAAAAAAAAAGGACAAGAAGAGAGAAACAAATAGGAAAGAAGGGAAAGGATTTTTTCTTAAAAGGAAAACTTACCTTTGAGTGAGGGCACCAAATGGGCAAGAAGAGGGGCCCCTCATCTTTTTATAATTGGTTTGAGGCTCACTAGGGAAGGGAACTTCACACGCCCAACCCTCTCTCTCTCTGTATTCTCTCTCATACGGTTTTACGTGAGAGACTCCATTGGACGAGTTACATAGTTTGGTATTCATGAAAGGGGCACACGTGTAGGCCGTGCTAGTGCCCATCTTCATGATTTTTGGTTTCTCAATCTTCAACAAGATAGGGGTACTTGACCCACTGTTCGTTAAATGACAGACCAGTATGTAAGGTCATGTCAGACCCACATCCCTATGTGCATCGACCCATCATGACCGGTGAGATCGATGGCACAATGGTGGTGAAATGAATTATACTTTTATATGAAACAAAATTTTATTTAAGATCTTCCCACTTAGTGTGATAGTTCAAAAGAAAATTAAGTATTGATGGGTGTTTCATCTTTATTTTTATAGATGCACATTGAGTCATTCACTTCTTTGATGTTTCATGATTTTAATAAAGCAATTCATGAATCTGTTTGGTCAAACTATAACTGAATTCTGTGAGCATCGATTTTAACTAAATGAAGTTCCAAAATTGTATTCCAAATCTAAGTATTTGTGATTATCATTTAATGAGTTATGATGCATGTTAGTCATGAGATCTTTTTATGTGTATCAATCTTTAATTAAAATCTTAGTATCTTGTCTTTACATGACTAACATTACATGTAATCGATTTCCCATCAATATGATTTTGATTTTTTTTTTGTGTCACGTATTCGTGATTATAAGTAATTGATTTCAAGCACCATGTGTTCTCAAAATCTGATTTATCCATGACTGTTTACAGGGTCACAATTCTAATTAGATGACAATTAAGATCTGAATACTATGTCTATGTATGATTGTATTATTTTGAACATTGATTCTAACTTAGTTCTTGATTCACATGTTGTCTAAAGATAGATTTCTTAATTTCAGATTCAAACAAAGTTTTATTCGCGTGTTAGATTTTTTTTATGAATTGAGTCTATAACCTGAACCTTATGAGCTTTTGAGCGCACATCGACATATTTATAAATACATTTATGCAGTGTGTGGGTGCAGAGAATGGACTGGGGTCTGCTCGATCCAAACCCTTTTCTCGAACTGCCCTAGGTCAGGCTGGTCGGACCAGCTGCTTGACCCTGGGACGGTCCAGTCACTGGCCTGAGTGCAGCAATGCTGCAGTAAGGCAAGCAACACCCTGCTGAGCACTGCTGCTGCTCACGGCAGCATGCCACAAGTTGGCAGGTTGGGGTCTACTTGACCCTCAACCTACTTATTCGGAAATTGCTGCGACAATCACCATGATTGTTGCAGCCGAGTAGAAAAAAATAAAATAAAATAAAACTATGGCAGACAGGCTGGGGTATGCCAAACCACAGGTGGTCACTGTTGTGTGGTTGACAGCAGAGTGATGCACCTTGCTGAACACAACAGACTCGGTCTGTTGTGTTGACATTTCATGGTGTATATTAAATCAAATGTTTACATTCTTGTGTCACCGTTATCGGCTTTAACCTTATGTCGCCATTATAATCTATAACGGTGACTTAATTGTTGCCTTTATAGCCTATGACAACGACTTCTTGCCATTATCGACTATAACAATGAGGTAATTCTTCTCATTACAAGCTATAACAATGACACAAAATATCACCTTTATAGGTATCAGTCACCGCTATTGGTGTTCCTAGTTCCAATAAGATTCTTTGTTGGTGTTGGGTCACACATTAACGACGACCTATAAATATCACCATTATTACTAAGCTGAGACAAAATTTTAGTGGTCATTTTTGTTGCCATTAAAGACCTATAGTAGTGATAAATAGAGCAATAACGGTGAGAAAAGTCACTGCTATTGACCCTCATCCTTATGGTGCATGGTTCCGTAAGGTGGTAAAATGGATCTTAGTCGCCAAATCAAATGTTAGATGTAGCCATATAAATGCTTTTAATGTGATAAAAAACATTTAATCATGTTCATTATTCTTTAAGATTCAATCTTGAAGATGACAAGAATAATAGTTAATAATTTATAATAGCTCATAATTTATGAAGATGATAGTTAAAAAATGCATCTGAACAACACATTAGAGTCAACTTTAATTCATAAAAATAGTAAATCATATGGTGCAAAGATTATTTTTTGTTTTCAGAGATTAGAAACATTTACATCAAGAACCTACTGCTATGAGTTATAGACAGACACACACACAAGCAAAGATTTTCCCAACAACCACTTCTCACGAGGTAAGTCACTACGCTGCAAATGTGATAATTTTCTTCTTAGACTTCAAATTGTCTCCTGAATCGTACATTGTTGGCACACGAGAGAAAGGAGGGAGATGCTTGTAGTGTTGGATTGGTGATCGACAGGGTCGGGATAAATTATATCACGGAGAGAGATTTTTCAGTTAACTAGGGTTTTCGTCCACTTGATTCTTCATCTCCTTGTAACTACTCTCCTCACCTCCCTATATCTAGAAGCAAACCCCATGTAGAAACGGAAACACATCCCTTGTTTCTCTCATATTCAGCTCTATCCAAGTAAAAGATAAGATCCACTTTTCGAAAAATGGTTTACAAGATAAAATGAAGATTTTACCAAAACTGAGTTTTACAGAAGGTTTTAATTCAGTAACAAGTAGAACTAGTGGGTTGTGGGTCCCACACACATGAGTCTTCGTGGCCACAATTGCATGAGTGCACCATGGCCCACGCTCAGCTCATCATCTCCAACTTGGCCATGAAAGTCGAATGTATATGCTGTGATTTCTAATTCTCCCACTATTCATAGTTTGAAAAATTTATCATGGTATTGGTCATGATATTAAATTTAAATCAAGACCACATTCTGTTTCTTAGCATACAAGGAATTCATCCATTGTTATGCTATAGGGTTTAATAAATTTTTTAATCAATATGTTGCCCATAATCATAGAAAGCAATTTGTTGGTTCTTCAAGCTCCAAATAAATATGAAGCAACTCACCAGACGATATTCATGGCTGCTACCTCTTAGCCATGTGTTTAAAGGGCAACCAAAATGTGTTTCTTAATCAAGAAATAATGACTCCACCAAAAAAATAATTGAAATTTCCATTATCCTTGCTAGTTGGCACCAAAGTAGCTTTGATTTCTAAAGAAATCAAACACAATTCTTTTGCATTTGCTCGGTCTATCACATATATTTTGTGATATGTTTTTCATCTACTCCAATCATGTAATTTGAATAACAAAAAATATGACACATCACTCAAGGCCTATACTTTAAATACATACAAGCCAACTTTGAATATCACTAATTATATTGTCAACATGAAAGCCCAGAACTATAAATCTACTCCCATTGTTCAAGATATACCTTTATAGGATATAATAACAAATTCACATACAAAAAGAACAAAAATTCAAAGTATAACAGTTGACTGATTCAGGCAAACAAGGATCTCCTCCAGTTGCATGCCTGTCTAATTCATCCTTGAACAATAAACCAATTTGAGAGCATAATAATAGGATCCTTATGGAAATAAACGTGGTAATAGCCCAAAAATCAATTCTCTCTGGAGAGAAACGACTTGGTTAGCCTTAATCTATCTAGACTATCTCCAGCTTTCCTGAGGATCCATAATATCGCATATGGAGCAATACTACATAGATTCAACAGAACCAAACATAAATAAAATGGATCTAAAAAAACTATTTTACATATTCTTGTTAGGAGCTCATTGGTTTCAACATTAGCGGCAAAATATAAGCGCATCAACATTGTGTGGATCCCCATATTTTTGAAAGAAAAAAGAAGGGTTTTCGTGATAACTAATTTAGAAAATGGGTCTCAAAACTGGATCAAAGTTTGAGAGTTGTGGAGTCCGTTCTCCAAGGTTGTATGCCTTTCTTCCTTTCTTTGAGCAAGGATCAATAACACTAAGAGCTCAAAATTTTCATTTTTGGGGTTGTGGTTTGCGAGTATATGTACCTCGTACACATATCCTAAAAAATGTGAGTTTGGTGGAGTGAGCCACAAAGACTCTGAAAAAGATGAAACAAGCAAAATATACCAACATTAGAGAATTCAATACGTATAAAATACAACAAATGAACAAAATAAATGTCAAAATGAACTGAATCTCACATCGGGTTTAGGTAGCCCTTTCTACGTTATTGTAAGTATTGATAACAAATAGGGTTTGTCATCAGAAAAGTGCTAACGACACATAAAAAAAATGCTACCAACAATCCCAAATTTCCCATGTGTCATCAACATTTTTTGGACAACTACTAACGACACATCACATGTCGTCAGGACTTTTGAGTAAAACAAGCTCGATATGTTAACTTGTTCCAGCCATAACTTCCTATTTGGATGTCTGTTTGAGGTAATTTTCAATGCGTTGAAAAATGCTGACGACATTGTATTTCAAGGGAACCCAAATTCTATCATTTTGGTGGTAAAAAATATGCTCAAAGTAGGTGCTATCTGAAGAAAAAAAATTACTGATGAAATAACCTTGTTTTGGTCATAACTTTTTACTCTGATGTCGTATTGACTTGATTTTTTGCATGTTGAAAAGGTAAGATCCTCTAGTTTAATTAATGTTTTGGATAAAAATCTTGATGTATCTGTAACACCCCAAAATTTAAAACCCAGAATTATAAAAATTTTCTTTTGAAAGAATACATACCAAAAAACAATTATTATTTGTAGTTAAAAATTTTGGGTGGGTTACACACATGAAAATTCATTATGAGTCTGGATTCAATTCCTGTATCTGACTTGGGTCCAACTCTAACTCATAATTTGATTCTCACTCATGAATTCGAATAACAATAACATCTATGCATTTAATCAAAATAATTGAGAATCATAGTCATATTAAATACAAGTTTAAAAAATTCATAAATTATTTTCAAAAATATCCCATAACTAAGAAATTGTCACTAGCATCATCCTGCCATTGCTTTACTTTCTTATTCATTACCTAAACATTAGTAAAGTATGGGGTCAGATACAACGAGTCTCACTAGAAAACACCACAACTAAGCATGCATATACAAAATTAAGTGCATATAAAATTAAATATTATTTTGAACATGTATAGTACGCAAATAAATCACAGAGAATTCAACTGAACATGCATAACCAATATTTTGATGCAACATGCTATAAAACAAGAATAGTATCATAATTATGCATATGGTTTATTAGGGCATATTTTCACACATAAATGTGATCAAATTTAAGGCTTTTATATTTCTTTTTCTTACCCTCCTACAGGTACTCGCAGCACAATCCTAGTTTTAAGAGAGACCACTCAGGTGTTTATTATGCCATGTATTTTAATTTTGGAGTGGCTTATTGAGACTGATCTACTGAGAGTGGTTTGTGATAAAAAAATCCACTAATGACTGAGATTTTGAGGATACGCCCTAACACTTTTGCATAATACAAGGACCTACCACTTAGGATATATTGGTAGTCCTTGCCCCTAACTCCGAGGATTAAAGACCCAAGTGAGACGTTGTTTCTCTCAAATAAATATATGATGGTCCAATGGAATTTTGTACCACCTACTATCTTCAAGGTAAACCCAGGTTTGAATGGATTATTAGGTGTTGTTATTAAAACAAGGTTTTATACATTTTTATCACATGTGCCTACATAGCACCCTAAGACTCAAAAAGCCAAAGTAACCCTCCACAATAACTTTCTATTTTGCCCTTCAGGCATGAGCACCATCGTACCTATCATGGCAGTTACACAAGTTTATTTACTCAGTCAAGTTTATAACCTATTCAGTATGCCCAGGTGCCTTTAAATCAATCGAGCATTTTGCATATAAAGGCGATCCCAAATTATTGTGTGTGCATGTGTATATTTATTTTTCATAACTTTGGTGCACTTTTAGCAATCCACTGAGTTTTTTAACAACCTATTGCTCACTCATGAGCGATCCCGTGTGCATGTATGTTTTTTATGCCCAACATCACAATGATATCATATGCTATACATACATACATTCATGCACCCATGCCACCATATTGGTTCATTGAACTATAATTTCATTAATCAATATGTGCATGCATGTCTCTCCATGTCTTACAACACATCATACATATGAATATGCATCATATTAAATTTGTGTTCTCAAAAGCGCTAAATTGGTTTCCTAAACCATATGCACATACATGAGCATTCTCTTATGCAAGCATGCATATCATGTTTAATAGCACATAACAATAATATATAAATCATTATGATGCATACCATAACATCATACTACATGTCATATCATCATTCATACAAGCATGCAAATACAACATGTAGTCTATTAGCCTTGTAACAAAAAAAATTAGTATAGGAATCAACATATGTTGACAATTGAACACACACACACAATTAACATCATTAGGGCTATACACTGCATTCTAACAAGTAGTGTATCCATCTGGTTCAGTTATGAGAACAATTCATGTCTAACTAGTTCAATTTTTGAACCATGACATACATGCAAACAAGAGTTCCAATTCGAAACTCAATCGACAAAATTTATTAGTCAGTATAAATACTGCAGTTCTGATAATGAATTTAAATCTAGGATTTTTATTATAGAGTATAGTTGTGTTAGTTGTATACAGGTGAAAACCTAGGTCTAATCTCATTCCGGATAAGGGAGAAATAATTTTTTATTGAAACTGGTTTTCTATTCACAGAACAGACTTGTCTGGCTTAACTTTACTGAAAAACCATCAGCCAATGAATTTACATAATGAAGTAAATTTTGTAAATTTTAATATAGTAAATTGGGTATGTTTTGACAAAATTTCTAAAAGAGATCATGTCTAAACCCTAGTCCAGCTGAGAATTAAAATTTACGCACTTCAATCTGTTCTTGTTCTTGGACAGATTATGCTTCAAAAATTTCAATTTTAAAACAAACTTTCATCATTTTTAGTTCCTAAACCATAATGAATCTGTGCATAAATTTTTTAGCGTGCATCTTTAATTATATAAACTAACACACATAAAACTTTTGACCATAAACATCTAACAATTTGAAAGAAATAAAATCAGCAAAAACATAGATCCACTTAAAATTGATCCTAGATCGGATACCCCATGGTCTGGATCCAATCTTAATCTAGACCCATAATGACCAGGTCTCGTGTTGGATCCAAAACCCGATCTGTACCTAGATTCGGTCCGGAATAGGACCCGAGTTGGTTCCAGAAACTGTACTCGATGAAGGCCCGAATCTGATTGGGTTCGAATCATGACCCGATTTATCCGGATTGACCCAAACCCCAAAACCAACCCGGATCCGGCTTAGGTCCAGACCACAACCCGATCATTATGGATCAGACCATACTCGAAACCAAATGGGTCTGGTTCCAATCCATTCGGGTCGGATCCAGTTACCAGCCACTATATGGATCAAAACCAGAACCCAAATGAATCTGGATTTGAACCCGGGTCAGATCTTACCCGATCCAGCAGAAAAGAAAAGCAAACCCGATCCACCCAAAATGGGTCTGGATCGAGTTGCCACCGGGTCAAAAAGTAAGGCAGACCCGATCCATAAAAAATGGGTCTGGATCGGGCAGCCACCGAGTCGGTATTCCCGATCCGACCCGATCAATATATCGTAAAAGGGAGCCCAAAGGCCAAAGTTTTCTCAGAAACCAAACGTCACCCCATGGTGACCCACGTCACCGACCAACGTTGCCCCTCGATGACCGACCGAAAGGCCTGCCGATGACGGTGGCCACCACCGTGCTCTACGATCTTCGATGACAACCCTGGCAGAAACTGCCCCGATCCGATCATCATCGAAGAGGGCAAATGCCCCTTCGGCCTCCTGGTTGAAGGAAAAAGATGCTGCCGGTGAAACGACGATGGCCTGCGAAAGAGGTCCCCCCATGCTTTTCAGCGATGGCAGCCGGATGGCCGGCCGGATAAGAAATCAAAGAGGGCAAATGCCCCTTTGGCGCCTCTGGTGACAGGGGATATCGTCGGCGAGGTTGCCGGTGAGGTGGCGACCCCCGACGACAGCATTTCTCTCTCCGACGATGATCCAGACGAAAACCCCCTTCCAACGAAAGGGTTCCACCTGCAGCCACCCTATCCAGATGTCGATGCTCCAACGATGGTGGAAATCCGGTGAGGGCATCAGGCAACAGCACTGACGAGGCCGCCGGTTACCTTTAGCCCCTCACCTCCCCGACGAAAAGCCATCTACAGGTAAAGGGTTACAACCTCTATTTTTTTTATTCCATCGGCAGATCTGCCAGTCACCGACCCAACTAGTTGGGACAGGCACAAGTCTTTCGGTTTATGAGAAACCAAATTTGGTTTCTCAAAAACAGTAAGACAATGGTTTCTCGATGGCGTGGTTCTCCTTCTTTCCCGGTGAAAGTGATTTTTGCCAAGGGGACCAGAGAGCTCGGACCATCCCCTACAGTTTAGAAAACAAACTAGTAGAGGGAGTAGCAGTACGCTTACTACCAGAGAATCTCGTCCAGAACGTGTACAGTTCCTATGGCATCTTCCAACATCGATGGTGTTTTTTTTTTTAAAAGCCAGCTGGGGTTAGGCAGGCCCCTACACAACTATACCATTGGGGTTTTGAACCTGCAACGTCCCAACACAAGGTGAGGTGCACTTGATGATCATACTAGAACAAACATCAGGATTTCAAGATTTTTTCAAATTGAATGAATGGGAGGCTAAGTTATCTAGCTTTTCCAATCCAAGAGGTCTTTGGTGTGTACAGGTGTGATCATGGAGGTATCCCCATTGGTGGAAGGAAAGTTGGTCAGCAAAATTGAAGACTTAATTGCGAAAATAATAGTGGGGGATTAGGGATGACAAAAGATGGCATCAGAGGGTAAGAGTCGATTGGTAGGGTTGGGGGAGATTCTAACATGGGTCTTTTTTCAGCTCGTGACTTTGGAACATAAACACTTAAATAAAATTTCACTAATTCATATAGGTGGGTTGGAGTTTTTGGAGCCAGTTGATGCATCGCATATGGACCAATCTGATTCATACGAGAAGGTTGATTCAGACAATCCACCATTGAAGACCCACTCCGAAAAATAATATCCACGCACATTCTAGCCAAATTAGGGTATACGGTTAATTTTTTATTCTTATTTTTTTATTTTTTATTAGTGTAGATACCTAATTTTTGACCGAGATATTTTTTTTTTTCATAAAAATATGTGTCTTACCATCTTAAATCTAATTGTGTCCCTCCAAAATTACCTCTCTCAAAATTTTCACCACATGAAAATTATCCAGGATATTCTTAGCTTTGCAATCCATAAAAAATCACTTCAATCTGACATCGAAGTGAGAAGTTATGACCAAAATACCATTCACTCTTCCTAACGACAACCTGAGTTGTCATCAACCCTTCAAGAATTATCGTTAGAGCTCAAAAATTATGGGCCAACACTTTCCCTTGTCACCACTGACTTTGAGTTGTCAAAGGATACTCCTCTTTTTGGAATGTGTCGTCATTTACCCCTAACAACAACCGGAGTTGTCGTCAGCACCTACTCAGTTGTCACCTTTGTCTTCCCAACCTGAAATTAGCGTTAGCACCTACCTCTAACGACAACCCAAGTTGTCATCGGCACTGAACATAGTGACAAAAGTTTAAAATGGTAAAATATCGACAGTCAAAAACTTGAAAGATTTTAAAACTTTTTATAAATCTTGCATTTTTCAACAACTTAGCAATAAAAAATAATTTTAAAAATATAAAAAATAATTTTAAAAATATAAAAAATATTTTTTATAAGAAAATATAAATAAAACATATTTAAAAAAAACTTGAGGGTTTTCATGATAAATATCTTGCTAAAAACATAAATATTGTGATAGTTGTCACAGTTTGAAAATCTCGCAAGAAATTATCGTTTGAAACTTTCTGGCAATTTCTCGTGATATTATCATTGGTTTTTTTATAAATCTCGCAATATTTGTCACAAAGGCATTGAGTTGTCATTAACGCTCCGAAATCCTTTTTCAATGCGCTTCTTGAGTGAGATATGCCTTCTCAACCTTCCAAAACTGGAATGGAAAGCCTATCTTTACCCCCCTTTCCCTTTTCTTTTGAAAAACATCCATCCAAAGCAATAAACCCTGGATGAATCTCAACCATTCATTCAGACATATCCATCTAACCGTCATCCATCTAGATGAATCCCTGATATGCATAAAACGTATATGGATCTGCCTAGAAAACTATAAATAGGGACTCTCACCCCCTATTTTAGTATCTGAAATTTGTATTGTTACTCTGTCAAATTCTCTACAAGACCTAGCCTAGTGATACAAAGCAATCATATTGAAGAGGAGTTGAATGTGAATTCAACTTTGCATACTAGATCTGAAAAGAGATAGCCAAGAAGATTCACTCCAAATTCGGACCATTCTGGTCCAAATGGATCTCAAGGGTAAAATCATCATTATACATATTTTATTTTTAGAGAATTTTAGTTCTTATCATCTCAAAAAATATATTTTGATTTGTGGTTCTATTTTTGTGAATTTTGGAATCACCCTTGTATTTTTCTGTTTTATTTTTTTTAAGTGTTCGATTCTATGGATCAAGATAGTAGTTCTGGTGTCCATTAGAATTTATTTTGGGCACTAGAGGGTGTATGGGGTATTTGAATAGTTTTTATATTTTTTTCAGCTTTAGTTTTGAATCTTGAACCATTCGTTTGATGTGGTCCAACTTGCAAGTATTGGATCTTGCAAGAGATCTAATATTTCAAGTATTGGATCCACATTGGTGCCATAGTAGGTTGAATCAATGTGGACCCAACACTCTAGTCATTTATCTCTTCTACAAAAATCGTGTAAAGAGGTTACGAGGCCTCTTAAAAATCGTGGAAGCCTTTTTATTTCATGTGACTGATAGAAAAGGTGAGTAAAAGCCAAGTTCAAAGCTAATTCAAAACCTGTGCTTTTATTGGCCACATTGGGAGGTGGCATTGGAACCTTACTCAGTCATTACTCAGCCTTTGCTGAGTCCTATAAAGCTACTTGAGAAAGTTGTGCAAAAGGCTGCTCTCTTTTTTTTTGTGAAAAAAATTTTGAAGTGTGAAAAATAGAGAAGACATCATCATCATTCCCTACCTCTAGCGTTGGAGTATATCTGTTGTATAAGCTCATTTGCTGCTGCAATCTCTGTTCGTTAATAAGAAGTCTGCTATTGTGGAAGCGTGAATCACTTTGTTGTTGTTAGAAGACTGCTGCTGTGTTGGAGAAATCATAAACATCTCGCTGCCATTGTAACCCTTCAGAATCATGGCTAGTGCTTATTCGAGTTGTAGGCTTTCAAAGTTGTTAGAGAGGCTACCTGGTGAACCTGCAAGCTATGAGTTGCTACTGCTATGAACCACCATTGTTCCCCGACGTCCTATCATCTCCTTCTTCTTGTTGTCCTCTTCCTTTTGTCGATTTGAGAAAAAAATCATGTCATTGCTAAACACGATTCTCTAAGACATCACGAACCTCCGAGCTATTGCTGGAACAATCTTTCTTTTGTCATTATTATCGGTTTGATCTGAACTTGAGTTATTTTATATTAGAAAACTTGATGTGCTTTGCTTTACAAGGAATATATTTCTAATTTGTCTTTGAGATAACTTGTTAGATAAAATATCTATTTGTGATACTTGTTTAGACTAACCAAAAATAGGTTAAGGTGGATGGGATTTTCATATCGTAGAAGCTACCATTTGAAGTGTCTTTCTGTGCAGGTTGAACTATAAACACTAAAACTATGGATTAATCTAATTTTTTGGTGTTTGAAATATTGTATGAATAATTTGATTAACTTCAAAACTCTATCAAAGAGGAAACTTCGTTAGTATTTTGAGCATAACTCACTCGTTCACAGTCAAACAATTACATGGTTTAGTTTGTTGGAAAGCTATCGAGCATCCCTACAACTTTCATGTTTTCATCGTTTCCTGATTCTGATGTTAACTCTGTCGAAAATGCTTCAGAACAGAGAGGACAATCACTTTGATGATTGTCCAGGCCTGTACTAGTTTGGCTTAACATTTGAGCCATATCTGAGTCATTCAAACTCAAATTTCCCTAATTTTTGTTTTGTTGGAACCAAAATAATTTTATCTAGAACTTTCATGTTCTGTCCTTCGACAGAAAAAGTAAGATTAGCCTTAATTCTGGGTTGTCCCAAGTATGACAGTTTTCTAATCCAATAACTAGTCCCCTTGTCTATGTTGTATTTCGACAACCAATTGTCGAAAAACTATAAATTAAGGCTCTATATAATGGCTAAGAAGTTATCTACACTTTTTGTGTTGCCCATATTTGCAGATTAAGCAGGTAGCTAAGTCTAAGCACTTCCGGACTTAACCTTATCAAAACTTTAAATAGTTGTTTAGTGCTTCCTCATGTTGGATCTATTTGAATCTTGAATCGTGGACTGACCCATAGTCGGTACCACATCATTGTTGATATCAAAGCTCATTGGAAGACCCTGTTTCTATATTCTCCAAAAAAGCTGACCTGAACAGAGGACTCTGTCATTCACGTGACTGTGTCCTAGTTTGTCAGATAGTCTCAGTGTTTTTGAGTAATATCTCTTCAACCCAATATTCGTTTTCAGTGTTCTTTTATTCGTTGATGAGGTATCAAAAATACCTCCAACGTTTGTCTTCTGATCGTTTGCAAAATCTGTCATGCAATCTCTGAAAATAGATGTGAACAATGTTTGTCCAGAGTGTCTGTGTTCTAAGTGTATCAGTTTGTTTTGTTTATCAGATTATATCTCTGTGCTTCGATATCAAAAAATTCTGATTTTATTGCGTTGAAAAGATAATTTTGTTGGCTACACTTGCTCAGTTTACCATTTTTTATAAATTTTGTGATTTACTAGACCTAATTCTAGTATTACCAGACTCTGTCCTGTTTCTGTATTTTCATTTGCTCACTTCTGCAATAGAACTAATAGGACTGGAGTCTTGTCTACAAACCAACTCGTAGTCAGTACTGCACCACCTAGTCTATCTTACTTAACCCACCACAGCCTAGCCCAGCCTAGCCTATGTCCCAAATCCTTATCTCACTAGATTTTTTGGAGACCTTGCCTAGCCAAAGTATCGTTTGCGCTCCACCATGCTCGTCAAATGTAGAAAGGGCTACCTAAGCCCGATGTGAGATTTGATTCTTATTTTGATATTTATTTCAATTATTTAATGTGTTTAATTATGTTTTGGATTGTCTAACGTATCGTATTTTGTTTACCTCATATTCTTTTCGAGTCTCGGTGGTTCTCACCACCAAACTCACCTTTTTTTATAGGATTCGTGGAAAGGTATGAATCATCGCAATGCTGTTGCTCCCGATACGACAATCGAGAGTTCCTGGTTAGGCTGACCCTTTGTCATCATAGGAGAAAAATATTTTTACCTTGACTAACATACAGCATATTTTCTCAAATTTGGATCCGATTTTTTAGACTCACGTAAAACAATTTTCTGAAGTGGAAAAAATGTTTGATTTTGTTTTCAAAAATAAAGGAGATCCACAGAATGACAATCACCATGAGATGTTCGCTCATCTTGAAGATTTGAGTTTCTGAAAAAGTTGACATTACGAGGATGGTACCCTTATTTTCGTTTTTATGTGTTTTCGGATATGGATCCACTTTGGATCTAAATCCAGTCATTTTCAATTTTGTACTATCAAACCCTGTCAGAGTGATAAGGGTGTATCTCTCGCTTTTCAAGCTCATTTTTTGCGTTCTTAGGCTCGTTTGAAATTTTACGAGCATGACTTCGTTTCTCATGATTGGCCCATTTTCAGATTTTGTCGATACAGTCTCCAAAAATAGGCATGAATAGTGAAAATAGTCATTTTGTGGCTATTTTGCATGAGAGGGGCTTGTTGTTTTTTATGTTTCTCAGCTATCCAACAACAAAAATCTGTGTTTCTTGGCTCGTTGAAAAGTTGAGAAACAGATCTTATTTTGCTCAATTTTGGGCTAGAGCTAAATCCTTCTCTAGAACCTTTGTTTTCTGACTCAAAACTAGGTATAGATTCCTTTTCTGTATAGAGAAATAGTCTGCCAGTTATCCTTCTTGGAAGCGTATCTCTCTAATCGATCACCAGGTCATTATGATTCTGGTGTTGTTGGAAAGATGACGAAATCTCCTTTTTCTATCCTTTTTATTGTTTTTCATTTTTTTGGTGCAATTGCTTGAAAAATAGCTAGTTTCGGTTAGAACAGGGGCATCTTATGCCTGTTCATCGCATGTTTTAGGGTTGTTTCTGAGGTTGTATCTTGGTACTCGCTTGTCAAAATCTGGTGTGCCATACTCGGTTAAAAAGGTATTTTAATTTTTTGTCTTCTCTCTATTGAGACTTTTCTAGAACCTGTTATCTTCCAAGTAGAAAATAGTTAGTTTTGTCTATTGCTGTTTTCCAGACTTAGAGGATTTTTTGGAAAAAAAATTCCTTTTTTGGGGGTTGGATCTTATTTTCTTGGATTTTGGAGCCCTAGTCCCATAAATCGATGCTTGCATCCTGTCATTTTGTGCTTTTGTGCCATTGGGTTTTAGATATATCTTTTGGGTAAGATTCATATCCAAATCCAAGATCCGATCCACTTTTCTTTTTCGTGCAAAAAACCATTTTGAAAACAAAATCATAATATTTTGGCATACTATTGTCTATTTTTTTTTTTATGAAGAAATCTTAGGTAGATTTGGTGTTTCCTTTGCTGTCTTAGATTCTTAGCATGATTAATTTAGAAACCCTTATTGGGAAATGGTATGTCATGTAGTTTCTTTTTTTTTAGAAATATCTCAACCCTTGACAAGTTAGGAAAGTCAACCTGATTAGGAGATTGCCTTTTTTGTGATTGTTTTTTTCCTATTTGTATTATGTGTCTCTTAGTATTTTGATTGTAGAGCCACTATTTTATGTTTGATTTTTCAAAAAACCTATCCCGTCCAATTATTTGGATACCTACTAGAATCAGGAGTCATCAAGACCGTGAACCCGCTCGTAATACCAAAAACCTTAATTCAAGTGTATCATAAAAAATCTGATTTCAACTCAGTTTGCCACAAGAACGAAACCATGAATATGGAGGGGACTTGCTTGGGTTTTGAGGACCTTCTATTTGCTCAACTCTCTGACTTGGTATGGGGCTGACAACAATCAGAACCTCGAATCTAAGATCTGAGGCGATCAATAGCTAAGTTTTGTAACCGATTTCCCATGTAGACAGAGCACTCTAACATTCAAACTAAAACTCCAGACTTGCAAGTGGCTCTTAAATTTATGGGGTACATGGATGTCTGCCATGGTAGTACAAACGATTCAAAGGTCAAACCAATTCTACTGGACCAGTGCAAATAAAGCAACTTGCCAATACATGGACCGCCATAGGATTGGTTTTGACCTTGCCGGTTTGAGGTGGGCCCTAGCGACAACTTTGGTTCACTAGGAGGAACAAATTCACTAGGGACCAGCTCACCTAAAGAGAGAAGGGGTTAGCCCTTTGAGACAAAGATGAGTCAGGGAGCATGAACTTGTTAGAGGAGTGAGAGGCGAGTCAGGAGAGAGACTCGAGCTAATAGAGAGGTCAGTCAAGAGAGAGACAAATTTGAGAGGGAAGCAATTATAATTTTCATTCCCCATTAAGCTAAAAAACAAGGGGCTATATATAGCCCAAGGGTAGGCTCATAAGGCCTAGACAAGTTACAATATAAAATCAATAAAGAAACCCTAATATTAGATAAATCCTTGAAAGCTTTGGTTATCTTTGGTTAAACCTAGTGAGGTTGGGGTGCCAAGGAGGTGGGTCTCATTGAGTTCTTTTGGTTTACTTCTAGAAGAGGCATCTTAGTCTTTAATGTTGCAAGGATGAAGTGACGCCCCCATGGATGAGTCCCACAAATTCACTTGAACAATTGGATCTATATGTATGCCTGATCACTTTACAACTTAATTATCACACTTATGGATGAGCCCAAATATCCTTAGTTGCGCTATGGTTTGTCTAAGATGAGTCTTTTCTTGACGGGGCCATGTAAACGACTCCAATGAGCCGAGCTTGAAGTGTTCAAGCTCGGCTGATCATTTGGTTAAGCCAAGCCGAGTTCAACCCCATATAATGAGGTCAAAGCTACTCAAGCCATGCTGGAGGGAATTGTTTATAGAAAAAGTACGTGGTTTAAGAGTTGAAGTAATAGGATCATAAAAATATACATTGTTTAAGATTAAGATTTCATCTCTAAATACTACAATCATTTGTTCTCCACAATCATATACGATGCAAATATGTTTATTTTAGAATAATTAGTTTACCCAAAGTGAGTTCGAGACTTATGCTGTTATGTTTTGCATATTTAGCCTATTTATTGAGTCGGAGTAAGCTCTTTCCATGACTTGGCTTACTTCTTAGCACTAATCCCAAAATGGATCCTCCGACTTATGAGGTTAGAGGACCTATATTGATCCTAAACTGATGCATTTCAACAACCAAAACTAGTCCACATTCAGGTGGACTAACCCTAATCATTGGTTGGACAACTAGGGTTGCCTCAAAGATGGATGATATCATATGCCGCATAATAGAATCAGTTCTTGACAAGGGATGTAAACAGTTTGGATTCGGATCGATGTGGCCAAATACCATATCCAACTAATCAAATGTTGGCTAAGCGAATTCGAATTCTGATTCGGATGGTAAAAAACTTATACCGGATCTTATTTTTTTACATGTAAACCGATTTGAATATCTACCAAATTTTGATATTTGTCGGATTCTGTTGCATAAAATCAAAACCATAGCCACACGCGATTATAATAGCATATGGATCCGGCTTACCAGATGCAACTAAAGGGAATCGAATTTGGTTGGACATCAGATAAATCCGATTCATTGACATCCTTATTCTCGACTAATCTTAAACTTATTTTGCTCAATTTTGGGCTAGAGCTAAATCCTTCTCTAGAGCCTTTGTTTTTCTGACTCAAAACTAAGTATAGATTCCTCAGAGAAATAGTCTGCCAGTTATCCTTCTCTAATCGATCACCAGGTCATTATGATTCTGGTGGTGTTGGAAAGATGACGAAATCTCCTTTTTCTATCCTTTTTATTGTTTTTCATTTTTTTGGTGCAATGGCTTGAAAAATAGCTAGTTTCGGTTAGAACAGGGGCATCTTATGCCTGTTCATCGCATGTTTTAGGGTTGTTTCTGGGGTTGTATCTTGGTACTCACTTGTCAAAATCTGGTGTGCCATACTCCGACCCGCCAACCCGACAACCCGTTTTCCCGACCCAACCCATTTATTAAACGGGTTGTCGGGTCATGTCGGGTTACCTGTTGATTAAATGGGTCGGGTTAGTGTTTGCCACAGCCGACCCGTTTAATAAACGGGTCGGGTTCGGGTATGCTGATCCTCCAACCCTCCAACCCGACCCGATTGCCACCCCTACGTAAGAGTGCGTGCTTTCGACGCTAGACGCGGTTTCGACGCGGTTTTGACTTGACGCCTCGTTATGTTCGCAAAAAAACTGCAAATTCTCATTTCTGCTGAAAGGGGGCGGCCGCCGCGACTTCAACCGGTTCGTCTCTCCTTTTTTCTCTCTCTCATTGTTTGTTGTCTGTTCTGTGCCTGTGCCTGTGGTAATACAGTATCCAGTTATCCATTTTTATGTAATGTATATTCTGTATGAAGAAGCCAAAGTGTTTGTAACTTTTGAATTGAAAATGAATCCAAACAGCGGTTTTCAATTTGATGTTGGTGTAACATTTATTTCTTGTTTATTTGAGTTTTTTATGATCTGGGTGTTCCTTGTTTAGCATAGTTTGCTCTTCCAAGTGCTGATCTCGATTTAGGCAATTCTTGTTCATTGGGGTTTCAATTTTTTTATTTTTTCAATCTGTTTCTCGTGCATATTTTCTAAATAGGTTTGCATTTGTGAATTGGTTAGTAGTGTTCAAGGGGTTTGAATTTGGTTTTGTTTGAGATAATCAGGGATTGTCCCTAAAACTGTAGTTTTTATGGCTGAAATTTGCTCATGAGGTATGATGATTGTGCTATTTTCAATATCTTATGCTTCTATTTTATCAACAACACTAATCTTCCTTATCAGTTTGCATCATTTAGGGCTGTATCATTGGGTCCATTGAATTGATCGGAAGAATTCTGGATCAAGTCTGGATCAAGGAAATGTTCTTTTTACATGAATTGTTAGAGGTTATGATACTCCATAAGATCCATATGCTATCTGACTTCATTTTGTCAATCTACTAGACGTGATACTAGTTGCTATGCTTGAGTCTTACCTCACAATGAAGTGACATATGGGGTTATGGGTTACTGACTTGGTTTACGGTTGTCTCAATGGTTAGAGGTTAGCATCTTGTGTCTTTTTTTTTCTTTTTTGGTCAAAATCCTTCATCAATCCTTTTTTTGATAAAATTTTGTTAATTATTTCAGGTTCTTTGTAATTAATTCGTTAATTTGTTTGTTTGTTTTTTTTAAGTACATTTGATGTACATGCTTGATGCTTGATAGTTTTTGAAAATACAACAACAACAACTACTACGCCTTCATCCCAAAATAATTGGGGTCGGCGATATGAACCAAAAAAGAAAATCATTATGGGTCTTTCACATGAATCCTTCTCCTCCAATCATTTCTATCCAATGCCATGTCATCGGTGAGGTTCAAAGCATTCATATCTTTTCCTATCACCTCCATCCATGTCTTCCTAGGCCTACCTCGACCTCTTTTAACTAATATATTTTTCCATTTCTCCATCCTTCTAACTGGAGCATCATTAGGCCTTCACCGAATATGTCCAAACCGCCGTAAACTCAAGAAATATTCAAAAATTTGAAAATCTCCTGAGAAATTCATGAACGAGAAATTGTCGTTTTAAACTTTTGTCACAATGAGTATTAACTATAAATTGGCACTAAATTTCCCTCTAGGTGTATGCGTGAAAAAAGGCAAACCCCTTCCAACGGTTTGGGCGTCCCCCCAACAAGTCCCGACGATGGTTAGCGCTATACTTTTGGGATCCCTCCCGTGCCTCATTATTGCTGCCGTTGTCGTTGTTGGATTAGTCGTACTTGCTGATCGAATTGGAGACATCCATGGAGTCGCCGGAACCATGGTTGGTGAGCATCTTGAGCGTAGCGAAGTTCGCGTTGAGGTTGATGGCACAAGAACTGAAGGTAGGCTCCTTTTTGGCTCCAACACTGTCCTTTATTCTTTATTTTAGTTTTTCACTTCAATATTATTTGGACTAATTATGTTAGATTCGATTAGGTCTGACTAAATCCCTGTATGAAAGTTTACCATTATTGTTTATGTTGTTAAAAACATGCATCAGGTTTTCTTGTTTATTTTTATAGATCATTCGTAAAAAAAAAAATCATATGAAAAATGTTCGTGTGATTTCGAACTAGTGAAATGTCGGAAATCTTCTAAATAAATATCTTATTCAATTTTCCATTTAACACAATTATGCTAGATTCAATTAGGTCCAACTCGATCCCCATATGAAAGTTTATCATCATTGTTTATGTTGTTAAAACATGCAACGGGTTTTCTTGTTTATTTTTATAGATCATTCATAATAAAAAAAAAATCATATGAAAAATATTCATGTGATTTCAAACAAGAGAGAAATGTCAGACACCTACCAAATAACTCTTATTCAATTTTCCATGTCACACAAACCAGGGAGGAATTTTTGGCAAGTTTTTTCATATATATGACAACTTTTCATATCAATAATTTTCTTTTCATAGGGAATTTTTCATAGTTCCATAGAGCCAATCTCATGGTTACGGATGTAAAAGGCTCCATTTTTGTTGGGGTCAACCTTGATTGGATCTGCAATATATATGGATTAATTTTGAAGGGTGGTTCAATCCAGATCTGACAGTATGGCGCCAGATTAGGTTATGAAATGAGACCTTTGATATTGTATCCATTACAAATGGGTAAAAGACTGATTTTCAAGTGGAAAGCAAGATTGGTTGTGCTAGTTCCAGTTCCAACCTGGACAAAGCATATCTTTTCACTTAGCTTCAACTTGAATCCAAGTAAACCGACCACATTTTATTTTTCTCTGTCCTACCCTCCTTTGATATATGATATCTGAATCTGAAAATTTAGGTTAGATCCTGTTTGGACCTGGGCTAGAGCTCCAACCCATTTGCGTCCATGTCCCACTCGGTTGAGGAAGCATGGATGCCCCTGGGCACTATTGCAAAGGCCCTAGAACCGTCAATCGGTCAAATCTGTCTACCGTATCCAAGTTAACACAAATTTCTGAGATATGGGGTTGAAAATGCTGTCAATCATATATTGTATAGGTCAGGTTTGGCTCTTACTTTTGCCGGATATCCAACATGAACAGATCTGACCCGAGTATTTTGCATGCAATTTTCTTTTTTGTAAAAAAAAATAATATTATCTTAAAAACTCTTTCCTTCACACAAGTCAGTTTTGGATTTCAATTTTCTTAGCCTGACATTGCTGCTCGAGCCCCTGAACTCTGCTAATGCTATCTAGTAGGTTTAGAAGCACCCAAATGGTCAGACTGTTTTAGTCAGAGTAACCCGATTGAATCAGCTTTGATCCAAATTTTCACCCAGAATTGGCAAAGTCATTAGAGGTCCACCATGGGTCCCATATGTATCAGGTACCTGTCTGCCTAACCCCAGCTTGATTATTGAAAAACAGAAAAGGGTTTACATTTTGTAGTGTTTGATTTCAAAATTCCCAAAGATAACCAGATTCAAGTTAATTAATATCAGATAGTGAAAAAGCTTTTCCGAGGAAATCAAACACGCTCTTACAATGTCCTTGTTTTCTGTTTTATCAGTTCACCAACGCAAATTCCGTGGAGTACAAATCCGTTCACGTATGGCAGTAAATGACAATTCCTCATCTGGCACTTCCACCGCTATAGCTTGATTCTCAAATGGCGAGGAGACCGCCATTCAGTTCCTTGACAAGTGAAATTGTCAGATTTCTCTGTTTTCAACTCTCAACTATGATTTTCCTGTTCTCCGTTTCTAGTTGCTTTGAATGCTTGTGTTTACTGATCGGATTCTGTTTCTTGCCTTTTATTAGCTCTTTCAAGTTTTTCTGTTTTTTTTTTCTCCCGTTCATAAAAGAATTACTTGTTGAGCTTTCTTTTTCTTCTATATTTCATCCTTTTGGTTTGCATTCATGCAACATTTATGTGGCTCTAAGCTCTTGGCAACCGCAACCAATGTGGTCCACAAGTTTGATGCTTACAGGTGACAACCCATGCCATACGGTCAAAGCTGGGTGTACTTTCCCATGAAAATATAAAACCCAAAATATAATAAATATAAATATAGGTTATCACGTATAAAACTCCTAATTTTTTTATATTTTATGAAAAATAATAGTAAATTAAGATTAAAATATTATTCAAAATTAAGCTATAAATTTAATTATAATTCAAGCATTATTTGAAATTCAAAATAAAGTTTGAGTTGATACTAGATTTCCACTAAATTGAGCATGCTAAACACATCTAATGGATCATATCTATCATAAAATACTTCAAAACTATGGGGCAGAACAAGAAATGAGGCCTAAAGTTCTCTCTCTCTCTCTCTCTCTATATATATATATATATATATCGCTCCTAATGTAGAATGGTGTGGGCAGTTTCAAATGTTTATTTTTTTATACTTATTTCAGAATCTGACCTTGCAGATGTGATCTACATGGTTTGTTAAGGAAGAATCCGCTTTTGAAACATCCAATTATAACAGGTGAGTAGGATTTTATAAGGATTCAAAATTGAATGGATACAAATTTTTAAAAATTAAATCATAATTACTTATAAAAAAACATGATCCCAAAGCTGACTCCTAGCAAATGGATCATGCTAAACACGTGAAATCCGATTCATCAAACATGGCTTGAAATACTCAAAATCTTTATTGTCCACACTTTATGGATGGTTAGGAGAAACCAATTGCTACACACTATAAAATAAACCATGATGAACATATATCTAGGGTCACTATAAGAAAATTGTTAATTAGCGATGGATTAGCTAGAGAAAACTAGTCATTCCAGAATTGAAATTAGTTGCGGAATTAGTAACAGAAAAATTCTGTCTCAAAATTCATCGTTAATTCGCGACGAATTTTGGGACGAAACATTTTCATCGCAATTGCGACGAAATTTTTCGGTAGCTACTCCATCGCTAATTTGCGACGACGTTTTAATTGCCTAGCAAATTGATCATGCCAAATGCATCTGTGCAGTTAGATATAGATATGGGGAAAAAAAAATTGAAACCCCTCCTTCGCTCGCTATAGGCTGCTATAGGTAGCTACTCTCTTCTCTCGATATATATGTGTGTGTGTGTGCTAATAGGATCTATATCGTGCGTAAAATATGGATGGTACGCAATTTCAATAAATTTTTTTTTCATTTCTTCGGATTTTCCCCCCTAATCTGACCTTACAGATGTAATCTATATGGATTATTTAGTAAGAATCAGCTTTTGAATAATCTGATTATGACACTTAAGTGGGCTTTTGAAGGTAGCAATTTTTTATATTTCAGGACCCAAAAAGTTAAGTTTTTTCATTGAAAAAGAAAAATCATAGCACTGGATTCTAGCAAGTGGACCATTCGAGCACATTTTGGAGTGATTTGCAAAAGATGAGTCTGGACGTAAACAATTAGTGCCACCGGCCGCTGGCACCAACCTGGCTATTTCCTAGCCCGTGGATTGTCGGAAAATGGCCCGGCAAATTTTTTATTTATTTTCAGTATTTTTTAACAATTTTCATTTTTTTATTATTTTATGATATCCGACCATTTTCTGACCAGCCACCGGTAGGAAAATGGCCGGACTGTTGCCTCCCTTTGCCGGGTGGCACCAGCCCAGCCATTTCCTGGGCAGTGGATGGTCGAAAAATGGCCCGGTGATTTTTTAATTTATTTTTCAATATTTTTTAACATTTTTAATTTTATGATATTTGGTCAGCCACAAGCCGGAAAATGGCCCAACTGATGAGTCCCTTGTCAGGTGGCACCAGTTTGGTCATTTCAGGGTCGGTGGATGACCAGATCATATCCAACCATTTTCCGGCTATCCATCAGCTGGACAATGGCTGGACTGGCCATTTCTCGGCCGGTGGCTAGTCGGATATCATAAAAAAAAATAGAACAGTAAAAAAATTGAAAAACAAATAAGAAGTCTCCTCGCCATTTTCCAGCCATCATAGCCGGGCTGGTGCCACCCAGCAAGAGAGTAACCAGTCTGGCCATTTCCCAGATGGCGAATGGCCGGAAAATGGCCGACTATTTTTTTTTTAAACCTTTTTTTAACTTTTTTATAGTTTAGGATATCCGGCCACCCAACGGCTAAGATTGGCTGGGCTGATATGCTACCCTTGCTGGGAGATAATAACTAGGTCATTTTCTGGCCGGAAGCTGGCAGGTTTCTTTTTTTGTTAATTTCCCTTTGTTTTTGTTTTTTGTATTTTAAAATTCTGAAACCTAGTTTTTAACATTTTGGGTCATCCAAACACCAATAAAACTTGGTTTTCTGGTAAACCAAGTTTCTATAAACTTGGTTTTCCCTCTTGTCATCCAAACGCTACCTTCTTAGGTTTTGTTATAAAAAACTGATTTGACACCAAAAACCATGTTTTCAACTCAGTTTTGAGTGTCATCCAAACGAGCCTTAGAGTTGTTCAGCGGTCACCCTTGCCTTCTTTCCGTAAGTTTTGGCTAAAATTCTGGAAGGACGCTGGAAATCATTGATGTGGATCACATTACAACCAGAGGTTCTTGAGGTGGTGGGAGGTTACTTGAAGCACTACATTGAAATTGCTGATCTATGGCATACAATATTCTCTGTAGCAAATAATATCTGTAGACTTTACTCCATAAATATGTTTCATTGATAAATTCACCAAACCTTTTTAACTATACTTTTGTCTTATTACGATAATACAAAATAATGGGTTTATTTTATTTTTTTGATACGCTACAATATCATTTGGACTTTATACTAATAGTAGGAAAACTGAACCATGTGGAATGCAAATATGTGGACTTTCATGTGGACAGAGTATTTTCCATTTTTTTTTGGCAAATATATCCGAACCTGCAGGTATGTTTGGCATGGTACAATTGCTAGGAACCGAAACCTGGATCATGTCTTCTCAACAAAAAAAAGAAAAAGATTTTTTAGATCTTGAATATTCATGAAATTTCTGCGGCTTTTATTCTCAAGCCATAAAAAAAACCTATGCAAGTGGATGATACAGGATACTTTTGTTTTTTAAAGGCAGGCTGGGGTTAGGCAGATGCCTACCAGTTATACAACTATACCATTGGGTTTTGAACCTGCAACATCCCAACACAAGGTTACTTGCACTAGCTGCTCCTACTAGACAAGCGGGGCCTAATCCGTTTCCTATAAAACAAAGCATGTAAATTACATCTGTGTTATCAATCTTAAAAAAAAACATGAAAATCTCGGTGCACATGATAGTGCACATATTTGTAGTGCATACAATATATATATATATATATATATATATATATATATATATATATATATATATATATATATATATATATATATAATCACTAGAACATGAGAACTGAAAATATGAGAACTATTTGCGAACTGATATTTTCAGGGATTTTTTGTCCCTTTCTCTTGAATCTAACCTTACCGATGTGATCTTCATGTTTGAATTTATAAGAACCCACTCTTGAATCATCAGATTTTGATGCATAAACATGAATTTTTTAATATTTTAAATTCAATAGCTCATAATCTTCATAAATATTCAAACACTCAAAAATCACATTTTTTCATCCAAAATACATGATCCAATGGTTGATTCCTAGCAAATTCACCATGCCAAGCACATTCACACTGTTGGATTTGCAAAAAAGGGGTTGAAAATGCCCATATTTCTAGTTATCATATTTCAATTCTCATATTCTAATTACTCTCTCTCTCTCTCTCTCTCTCTCTCTCTCTCTCTCTCTCTCTCTATATATATATATATATATATATATATATATATATATATATATATATATATATATATATATATATATATATATATATATATATGGTTGAGTGCAACATCGAACCCAAAAAAAACTGAACGCATGCATCACGTGACAAGTGTAGGTAAAAAAAGCCTTTTAGCGGACCGCCTCTAAAGCATCTAGTAAAAAAAAACTTTAACAATGGTCAAGACTGCCACTAAAGGTCATTTTTCTTAACTATGTGAGTGCCACTGATCGTGCACACGTCTGATTTTTTTCTTTTCGATTATACACCATAGCATATATATGTGTTTATATGAATGTACGATATACTCTAGTATTCTATTGCGGCTACTACCCACATTCTGAGGATCTATACCATGGTACATCTCAATGGTTTGAGAGGTAAAAAAAGATATATGATTAAACGACTAAATTGGGTAAGTCAAAACTGGGCTCGATAGTGAATTGAAAAGAGATTTCAGTCCAAATCTGAAAAGACCTAGTTCAAGGCTTCTAGAGAGACCTAGGGACATGTGTTGGGGTCTGATATAAGTGTTAGAGAGGTCAGGCTGGGTCATTGAGGAAACTGATGAGGTCAAACGGGCAAAACTACACGTTTAGTCGAATCAGTATGGGTAATTTTGGTATTTTGGGTTCCGAACGTGAGTAGGGTCTTAACTAACACTGAGATTAGTTCTAGAGATTGTGTAACAGGTTTAGGAAGATCTTAAAGATGTTTATACATTCAATTGTTGTTACGGTATGTGTAGAAGATTAGAAAAGGCAAAATAGCTCACAAAATTAGACTATATTAATCCTTCGAGTGCAATCTTGGTCTAGACAACTTAAGGGTTCAGTGAGTGTATAAATACCTAGGATAAAGCTGAAAAGATGACTGGTCTGCAAAACTATGATTGGCAGGGCTCTAACTTTAGCTTCTGCAGGTAAAGAAGCACTCTGCTGCAAGACAAAGGTACAACGAGGGCTCGGGACTTTGGAAGTGATAAAGGACCAACCTAGGGAGGTATGGCCTTATGTGAATCATAGAGAGAAGAGAAAAAAATGTGATGGAGTGAGAAGAGAGAGAGAGAGAGAGAAGAAAAAGAAGTCGTCAAGAGAGAGAAAGAGATGGAGAAAAAAAAAGGTTATAAGAAAACTTCAATATTATTTCATTGCATTATAAGAGAACCCCAAACATGTATTTATATATGAGAGGCCTCAGACAAAGTCTGTACTTAATCACATAAGTCATAAAGAGTCTTACTATAAAATAAGAACTAGACTAGAGAGATGATTCTAAATTCCTACATCTACCATAACGTTTACTCTAATTAAAAGTCCTAATCAAAACCAACTTAAGAAGTCCTGATTAGATTCTTTTTAATCACCTTCTTGTAAGGTGGAAGAATCCTCTAGAGAGGTGGGGATGTCCCACCTTTGACTTCTTAATTAACACCCTCTCATGTAGGTCCCACCGATTGGCTTTTCGTGCTTCTAGCATGGACAAGTGTCATGTTATTTTCTCTTATAGTATGAACATGTATCTAATGACTTTTTCACATGTGAAGAGGACACCTCAACTACTATATCACCCTTATGGGTCTCCACCTATGCCTGAACATCCCTCACTGCCTATAAGAAAAAGTGTGTAGATCTTGGAGCTCGGATCTATACCATCTTCTGAAATTTGTGTCGTAACACATTCTTAATATCATTCCAATGTCAGATTGGCTTGAAACCAGTAATGAAGTATGAGAAATATCTGTCAGTGCCAATCTGACCTATTCCACCTGGTTGGTCTTAGGTCAATATGACATCGGATTCGTGTTGATAAAAAAATTTGAAACTTTTGGGGCCAAAGAAAAGCTAAACTTGATATGAAAGATCTGCCCTAATGCCATAATTTCGTTGTTTTTTTTAACCAAAACACACCAGATATTGAAAGAGGAGATTATGCCCTTAGTGATCATCTCGATAATGTACCAGTTTTAGGTACATCATCATGAGGAACAGCTAGAAGCATATAGGTGCAAGTATACACTCAGTGTACCAAATAAGCCGGCATATATATTGTTGCTTAATTGTAGGTAAAATTGACCTATAGATGCGAAATGAGATTTTCATGAGTTTTTTTCTTTAATTTTCTTAAATCTGAATATACGGATTTGATGTACTGTTTGGTTTGAACGCACCAGCTCTTGAATCATTCGATTGAAATGCATCAGTAGGAGTTTTCAAGCTTAAAGATAGAAGACTTAGAATTTTCATAATTATTCAAGAATCCAATTTTTTTATTGAAAAAGCATTATCCAACAGTTGATTCTTAACAAATGGACCATGCAGACTGTAGGGTAAGATTTGCAAAAAAAACATTGGAAGTGCCTAGTTCACGCTCTAATTCTCATATTTTAGTCTCTCTCTCTATATATATATATATAGTGTGTGTATAATTCTTTTATTAAATTTGACCATGTAGTTGTGATCTACGTGGTCCATTTAGTGGTGAACAACTTTGGATCTTTAGTTTTTGACTCATGAGTAGGTTTTCTCAGTAATTCAATAGTGTGTGGTCATGAAGGTACCAAATTTAAAGAGTATATTTATTTATTGAAAAAAAAAAAGGATTCAAGAGTCCATGTAAAACTCATAAAAATTTAATGAATTATCAACAAATAAAAGAGTTCTTATTCAATTTGTGGAGCTCAAATTTTGATATATATATATATATATATATATATATATATATATATATATATATATATATTGAAGAAAATGAAATGTTTCAAATATTTTTTTACTAGAATAAAATTAAAGGTTTAAGAAATTCAACCTGAAATTGAATCCCATAATGGTTGAATTTAATCTTTGGATCCAAATCCTTGGTAGATCTAGAGAAGTGGTTTGGATCCGATCCAATCACCTTGAATTTGGTATTTGGATATTGAATCTTGGATAGATTCAAAATCCATCCAAAAATTGGATTTAAATCTTAGTCTATCCAAATTGAATGCAATTCAATTGGGATCTAAAATCAAATAGGAAACCCAAATCAGAAATTTGATTAGGATATCAAGAAATCAAATATAATTTTTATTTATCAATAAAGGATAAGGAGGCTCGATCTAGTAGGACCCAGTTACTTGAGAGGGTGGGGTCTATTCCCCTTCTCTCTTTCTATTTATGGCATATAAAACCTAAATTAAAACTAAAACAAAAAGAAAAGTAGGTAATAAAGAAACTAAGAAAAAATTAATGTGGGTAAGTGAAGGTCACCCCTCCTACTTAATTGATCGGCAAAATCTATTTTGAAGAAAAATAAAAATATAAGAATCAAGAATTGTGGATCGACCTTCCATTTTCTCTATATGGAAATGAATACAAAGAAAGAAAAAAGACAAGAAGAGAGAAACAAATAGGAAAGAAGAGAAAGGAATTTTTCTTAAAAGGAAAACTTACCATTGAGTGAGGGCACCAAATGGGCAAGAAGAGGGGGTGCGCCCCTCATCTTTATATAATTGGTGTGAGGCTCACTAAGGAAGGGAGCTTCACACGCCCAACCCTCTCACTCCCTTTCTCTCTCTATATATATTCTCTCTCATACGGTTTTAAGTGAGAGACTCCGTTGGATGAGTTACAGCTTGGTATTCATGAAAGGTGCACACGTGTAGGCCATGCTAGTGCCCATTTCCATGATTTTTGGTTTATCAATCTTCAACAAGTTAAGGGTTCTTGAACCACTGTTCGTAAATGACAGACCTATATGTAAGGTCGTGTTGGATGCACATCCCTATGTGCATCGACCCATCGTGACCGGTGAGATCGATGGCACAATGGTGGTGAAATGAATCGTACTTTTATATAAAACAAAATTTTATTTAAGATCTGCCCACTTAGTGTGATAGTTCAAAAGAAAATTAAGTATTGATGGTGTTTCATCTCTATTTTTATAGATGCACATTGAGTCATTCACTTCTTTGATGTTTCATGATTTTAATAAAGCAATTCATGAATCTGTCTGGTCAAACTATAACTGAATTTATGAGCATCGATTTTAACTAAATGAAGTTTGGAAATTGGATTCCAGATCTAAGTATTTGTGATTATTATTTAATGAGGAGTTATGATGCATGTTAGTCATGAGATCTTTTTATGTGTATCAATCTTTAATCAAAATCTTAGTATCTTGACATTACATGTAATGGATTTCGCATCAATATGATTCCTATTTTTTTTGTGTCACATATTCATGATTATAAGTATTTGATTTCAAGCACCATGTGTTCTCAAAATCTGGTTTATCCATGACTGTAAATAGGGTAACAAATCTAATTAGATGAGAATTAAGATCTGAATACTATGTCTATGTATGATTGTATTATTTTGAACATTGATTCTAATTTAGTTCTTGATTCACATGTCATCTAAAGATAGATATATTAATTTCAGATTCAAACAAAGTTCTATTCGAGTATTAGATTTTTTTTTATGCATTGAATCTATAACCTGAACCTTATGAGCTTTTGAGCGCACACACCGGCATATTTATAAATACATTTATGCGGTGTGTGGGTGCAAAGAATGGACTGGGGTCTGCTCGACCTCAGCCCTTTTATCGAACTGCCCTAGGTCAGGCTGGTCGGACCAGATGCTTGACCTTGGGGTGGCCCAGTCACTGGCCTGAGTGCAGCAATGTTGTAGCAGGGCGCGTAGCACCTTACTGAGCGTTGCTGCTGCTCACGGCAACATGCCACAAGTTGGCAGGCTGGGGTTAGTACAAAATGGTTAGTTTTGTTTATGCCTCCAAATTATCAAAAATAAACAAGCTAAATGGGACCAAGTTTCCTGTTTGAAAAAGGCGGATCCCCTTAACTTTAACTCTGGAAGGATTGAAATATGTCCTTAGTATGTCTATAGAAAAACTGAATGACGAATCATCTCAAGAAGAAGTAATCAAATTCAAAAAATTTCAAAAAGATGATCTGATGGCAAGAACCATCATGCTCACCTACATGGACGATGATCTAATCAGAGTCTTTGAAGATTATAAAACTACTAAAGAAATGATGGAGGCCATCGCCACCAAGTATCATACCACATCCGAGGTCCACATTCAATTGTTACTCGAACACTATAACTCATATAGGATGAAAGAAAGTGATAGTGTGGTAGATCACGTAAATAGGATGTTGGTCATGGCTAAAGACCTAGCCATTGCTGAAAATGTAATTTCAGATAGAATGCAGGTGTCCACCATACTGAATAGCCTCCCACATTCGTGAAAAATGGTGACCACTGCGTTAAGATTAAATTCAAAGAATTTAAACTTGACTGAGTTGCCCCTGCAATTAGCCATAGAACAAGAACACATGGCTAAGGAGAAGAAGTCTGAGTTGATGGTGGTTCAAGACACATCATCTCATAGCCAAGTACCCGTTAAGCAAAATAACTTTAAAAAGAAGGGTAATGGCAAGTTTCATAAAGGACAAAGTACAGGTTTTAAACCTCAAGGCCACAATGGCTCACAAGTCAAGTGCTTCAAGTGCGGCAAGATAGGACACATCTAGAAGAACTACAGGACAAAATTTTCCAATAACAGAAGCAACTGGAATGGTGGGAGATACAACAACAATTCAAGCAAAAAGCATGACAGAAAAGAAGTCATATGTGTTGTATCTGAATGTCACTTTGCGAATGAAGAACTCTCAGGGTGGTGGGTGGACTCTAGAGCTACTCGGTATATAGCCAAATTCGTCGATGGAGCTGTGAATCTCAAAGAGCTAGGACCAGGCGAGCATAAGGTCTATATGGGCAACAACTCCTATAGTGATGTTCTAGGAGTTGGGTCCTACAGACTCAATGTGGGAGGGACTAGCGTGTTACTGAAAGATGTACTTTATGTCCCTTCAATGAGGAGGAACCTGGTATCTGTACCAGCTTTGACTGGAAAAGGTTTTGAGGTCCGATTTGTCCCTGGGAAGGTCACTATGGGGAAACATGGTAGAATCCTATTTGAGGGTAAATTTGACAAAGAACATGGGATGTTTAAATTATCTGAAAATAAAGAAACATTTTCTCGTATATTGATTGTGCCTTAGTTATTGATGTGAATGCATGGCATAAAAGACTTGGACATATAAGCCTAAAGAAAATGAAAAATCTGGCACAACAAGGACTAATCCCTAACTTCAATGAATCTCACTTTGAAAAATGTGAATCTTATATTTTTGGAAAGATGACAAGAAAACCCTTTCCACATAATGTTATTTGAGCCACTGAGCTATTAGAAATAATCCATACAGACATTTATGGACCTTTTAGAGTCAAAACTCATAGTGGCATGTTATATTTTATAATATTTATTGATGATTTCTCGAGATATAGATACTTGTATCTCATTAGAAATAAATCAGAAGCACTTGAGAAATTCAAAGAATACAAAAATGAAGTTGAAAGACAACTTGGTAGAAACATTAAAATTATGAGATTTGATAGAGGTGGTGAATACACCTTAAATGAGTTCAACAATTATTGTAAAGATCTTGGTATTAATAGGCAAAGAACTGTACCAAGGACACCGCAACAAAATGGTGTTGCTGAAAGGTATAGCAGAACTCTTCTGAACATGGTAAGATCCATGTTAGCAGGTGCTCATCTACCCAAAGTTTTTTGGGGTGAAGTTGTAAATACAACTATGTATACATTAAATAGAGTACCTTGTAAGGTTGTCACGAAGACTCCATATGAAAGATGGACTGGTATGAAACCAGAGTTAAATCATCTAAGGAGATAGGGATCTGTAGCTCATGTAAAAATCTTAGATCCAACTATGGATAAATTGGATAATAGATCAGCTAGATGTATCTTTATTTGTTATCCAAAAGGATCAAAAGGCTACAAATTGTATCACTAGAGACTAGGACTGATAGAGGGTAGAGATGTTGAGTTTCTGGAAAATCTCAACAATGAATCTGGTGATCCAACTGAGGATCCCTTTGATTTGCTAGATGATCATGATGATCAAAATGAACAGTTAGGTAATGAACCAACTGTAGAATAGTTAGGTAATGAATCAACTGTGGAACAGTCAGGCAATGAACCAACTGATTCTGAACCCTCTATCTCTCAAGGACTAAGTGGTCGTAAAAGATCTAGAGCTCCTTCATCCTACTTGGATGACTACTATGTGTATTTGTATAAGGAACTCTGTTATTCAGTAGATCTTGATGAATTAATCGATAATCTCTCATATATTGATGCAATTGATTCAAAAGAGGTATCAGAATGGAAAAAAGCTATGGATGAAAAAAATGAATCTATTAAAAAGAATAAAGTCTGGGACTTAACTGATCTTCCTGAGGAAAGAAAACCAGTTGGTTGTAAATGGGTTCTTAAGAAAAAATATAAAGCAGATGGATCTATCGATAAATTTAAAGCAAGACTAGTCGCGAAAGGTTTTTCCCAAAAGAAGGGAATCGATTATACGAAAACCTATTCGCCAGTTGCTAAATTTATGTTCATTAGGATAATATTATTCATAGCTGCTCATTATGACCTGGATATATGGCAGATGGATATAAAGACTGTCTTCCTAAATAGTGACTTAAAGGAAGATATATATATATCTCAGCCAGAAGGCTATGTGATAAATGATGATAAAGTGTACAAGTTGAAAAAATCCTTGTACGGATTGAAACAATCGCCAAGAGAGTGGTATTTGACTTTTCACAAAGCCATAACAAAGATTGGATATGAACCAAACAGTTAGACCACTGCGTATATGTTTGAAAAAGTGGGAGTCTTTTTTGTATCCTATCACTATATGTTGATGACATTTTACTGACTGGGAATGATAATGAAAAGATAGTCAATACAAAGAAATGGTTATATACCAACTTTGAAATGAAAGATATGGGTGAAGCTTCCTATATTCTGGGAATTAAAATCACCCAAAATAGAGATTCAAGAACTCTCTATTTAAGCCAAGAAAGGTACATTGACTATATTCTTAAAAGATACAGAATGCATGACTCCAAACCTATTGGAACTCCTGTTGCAAAAGGAGTAAACTTAAGCAAAAGCGATTGTCCTGGTGAGGGCCAACCAAATCTTAAAATTCCTTATGCTAAGGTCGTTGGAAGCCTAATATATGTGATGCTATGTACAAGACCTGACATAAGCTTTGTTGTAGGTCTTGTTAGCAGATATCAAAGTAATCTAGGATGGCCTCACTGGCAAGCCGTAAAGAAAATTTTTCGATACCTAAAAGGTTTTAAAGGCTTACAACTGAGCTTTCAAGCTAACAATCTTGATTTGATTGGATACTCTTATGTTGACTTTGCAAGGTGCAAAGATGACAACAAATCTACTTCTGGCTATATCTTCCTCTTTGGAGGAAGAGTTGTTGCGTGGTCCTGTAAGTAACAGGATTGTGTGGCTCAGCATACTCAAGAGGCTGAGTATATCATGTGTAATGCAACCACGACATTTGCAGTATGGATCAACAGGTTCATTAAAGATTTAAAGATAGAAATATTATGTGAGCCTGTATCAAGTTGCTATTGCTCTAATGAAAAGTGGAGTTGATAGCTCCAAGAGCAAGCATATAATGATGAAATACCACTACATACATGATATGATTGAAAACAATGAAATAACTGTAGACTACCTTCCTACATTGAATATGGTAGCGGATCCCTTAACTAACGGTATTGCAGAAGACTTGTTTATCAAGCATGTTGCCCGAATGGGATTAAAATATATATGATTACGAAGGAAATCCTTAATGGAAAATCCATAATCAATTCAAGGAAGCATACAATAGTGGGAGCAAACTGAACAGTCTCATGTCCAAGTGGGAGATGTTGGTGTGTGTGGCTATGCGCTGCACATTGTGCTTATCCATGAGTAGGCCTGCTCATGGATAAGCTAAGTTCGTTTTACAAATAACCCTTTTCATTTAAAATTCAAACTCTAAGTTTATCAAAAACTTCAGACTCACCGATATTCTCTCAACTGTCTGCTGAGCCGAGAGAGGGAATCCGAAGGCTATATAAACATAGGACTCATACCCTATGAATATATGTGATACAACACACCGTGAAGCCTTTGAAGCAAACCTCCAAGCAGAAAACAATAATCTGCACCTTCTCTTCTTTCTTTCTTCACTCTCTCTCTTTGTTGCCTCTCCTCAACGTCTCTGTTGCCGCCACAACCGAGGACCTTCCGTTGTGCAACCTCAACAGTTATTTTCAGTGTCGGTCTTGGTTTCAACTGTGGCACCCCGCATGTACCCCTTAGTCAAACTCAGTTTGGGCTCGCCCAGCCCTTGGTTCGAAACAATCATCATTCTTGTGTCTGACGGTCACCTACTGCAAACCGTTGCCTCTCTCAGAATCTAGGTGCCGAAAATCTCCAACCAGCCGCCCTCGCCCTCTCCTCACCCTCCCCTGCCGCAGTGCGATGAGGCTCGGCATGACTCCGCCTATGTCATGAGCTGGGCTGGGCACACCCCTCCCACAGCCGTCGAAAACCCATCGGCCGGATTCAGCCAGCTAGCGGGCCCCTTTACCTGTTGAAGGTGACGACAGTGAAGGCAGCGTGATGGCATTAGGGGGCGCCTCCATCGTCATTCCCAACTTTAGAGGGAGGCCCCTTGATGCCCTAACAAGCCGAACAAGGTTCTTGAACCGGTTTGACATTGACACAATTGTTGAACCCAATCAGAATGAAAACCATATTGGTTTTCATAAGCAGGATACCGGTTCGGGGTTGACCCAAACCGGTTCTAACCCGATTCCCACTAGATCCCAAGTCCCAAACTAGTTTCCACTGGAATTGAATTCGGATCCACCTCCCCTTTACTTAAAATTAGTAGAGATTGGTTTGAATTCCTTTTTTTATCAAATTTAGATCATTTTAATGCTAACCCCTATCCCAAACCCCAAATCTTGGACCCAACTTACTAAACTTCAATCCAAATTCATCACCAATACACTTAGACCCAATCAAAAAACCTATAAACCTAAACTCAACCCATGATCCAAATTTGAACTTAACCCAAACTTTAAACCCATCCAATCCATATCCAAACCAAGATCAAACTCGGATTTTGCATGTCCCAAGACTCAGTTCCATCATGACACGTGAAAGCTCTATGTTTGACCCCAGAAGTGACATGCATCGATTGCAGCAACAATTTTCAAAGAACTCTCACCTTGAAGACAAGGCAAATTTGAGAGGTAGATTGTTATGAACCGTTCCAGATTCGACAATGAGAAGCCATTCAAGGATCCGTTCAAGAGACACACTGGAGGCCCCTTTCTTATTTGGATTCTTATTTTTTATCTTTTATTTTTTTAGGACTCTTAAGTAGACTCTATAAATAAGTTTTATTATTTTTTATTAATTATAAATAAAATTAGTGAATTATTTTCCTTTTTGTTTTCAAATTCTTTACCTATTTGTGTTTAAGACGCACCCTCTCGTTGCCCTCTCGAGACCTTTTGGTAGAATATGTTCCATCCTAGGTAGCTGTCAATTCCATGCTTTAGTGTAAATACAATGTCATTTCCCATCTCAAATGCATTAACTCCCATCCCAGCTACCAGTTTCCAAACAGCCACCTGGTGTTAGTTTGACCAACATTTTGCCAAATGCTTTGAATTCTATCCCAGTTCCTAGATTCCAAACAGGCCCTACATTGAACTCAAATTACTCCCTTTTGTCATTAAATGTTATAATACAACTAATTTTTTGCCCCATAGTGTCCTTCGTTGGTTCTTTATTAGTACAAAGTAAGCTCTCAAGACATGTATTTTTCCTTTTTTAATCAATAAAAATTATTTTTTTGTATTTTAATATATAAAAATACATTTTATAGAAATATTATTAAAAGGCATTACTTTTTTTTAAATAATGTCAATATATGTTAAGGTTGTCTAACCGTGTGTGATAGCATGTCCAACTTGTGACACGCTGAAATGGCATGTCATTGTGACATAGGACATAATTTCCAGCTTTCCATCCGTGAGAATGAAAGCAAGGTGGTTAAAGCTGGGGGTGAATTAGATAGCTGGATTGTTAGGTCGCACTATCATAATGGAGGTGTCTCATGCTCAAATCCATGGGTTTAACCCTTGGTTTGCCTAAACAATGGATATGGTTAAAGCCCAGTACCCCCGGAGAGGGGTGCTTGGCTTTGACCCTTTGATAGGAGCAGCACAGTGCATGCGAAACAAGACCTAGATAGACTCGTGGACTCGCAATGGTACTTCCTATTATGGATTCCAAACGATCTTAGCTAAGAGTAGACCAATCTTAATTTTATGAGCCCCATCCAAAATGTGGCATGCTTGTTCAGTTGTTCTGCAAGGAGAGGCTGAGTGATATGATTGAAAATAGTGTGAATATTCATCATCCCAGATGGCGTTGATTGAATTAGTAGGCCTGTAGGATCTTTTTCATAAGTGCAACCAAAATTTTGCCTAAGCTTAACATATAGCAATGGTTGATAGAGTAGCCGAAACAATCTAAAAAGTAAAGCCAATGATGAACGTGTGGCAGCACAAAAGGTAAGGACTGTGTCCAGACCTGATATACCTGTGCCATTGTGTACTTGTCTCGACCTGATCATACGAAGCTGTTGGCATGTCACAGTTGGGCTTAGGATTCCAAGCCACCACCTGAGCTGCTTGGCCTTGAAATTAGTTCATCAAGGATCCCAGGTAGCAAATTTGTGATAAAAAAAGACGGTAGGATTACTATGCATTGGTTATAAAAGTGAAGATACTTAAATCATAAAAGGAAATGCACTTAATCTTGCAGATCTTGAAATTGTGAAGGAATTGTTTTCATGGTGAGCTTTTAGACTTCAGAGATAAAAGCAGGGTCCAAAATTGCTCATGGATGCTGCACCCTGCAGGTAGCTTTAATGCCTACAAAAAAGAAAAAGATCACACAATTCACAGCCAAGTGCCTTCACAAATGGCGTCATTCTTCTCTCATCCACTCTTTCCAAGAAAACTGGGCTCACAAAGTGATCGATTTTCTCATATCTGGAAAAGCAGGGAGTGGTGAACTGATATATCAGTCATTTGGATGGCTACACCAGAAAAAGCACCATTTCCTTCATCTTATGCACTTTCCAAATCTTATGACAGAAAAAAACTTCCAGAGTATATTTCCCATTTTTTGCACTGAGATCCCAACTTGTCCAAAAACTCGGCACCCAATTAATTGAAACATCACTTATCGGAACGTAAACAACTGCCTGGTAGAAGGAACCTGAATCTGTCAGCATTCTTAATGAGATAAGAAGGAAGATTAACAGAAGAAAATGATCTTGGAATTGAACCCATCTTCTTGATCAGCTCCCTATACGTGTACTCTTCAGGAAGCATATCAAACAGATCATTCCCATCGCAGATGATTTTCTGTATCCTTTCATGGTTCAAGTAATGTGCATACTTAACACGGTCAGTGTGGCTGTATCTGTTCATCTTTAGCACAAAATCACTGAGATAACGAAAGCAGAAACTACAGTGCCAACCAGAATCTGCAAATATAGCATCTGATTGTCGCGAGTGCCGGTAACGTGTTTGTTGATTATAAACATGAACAGAAGCTCTCCAACTGTTTGTGTCGACAGGGAACTCAAATGAGTAGAGATAGTTCCTTAGCTCAAGGTGGGTAACTGGTGGTATTCGATCACACCATCTAAGTAAATTGATTGTGTGTGAACTAGGGATCTCATCTGTGTCTGACATAATGAGGTCACCGGGTGATATACTAGAGCGCTTTAAGAGCACATTGACTGAAACACGATGTAAGGCTTCAATTGCAAATGGGCTGCTGTCTTTCAGGAATGCTTGACTGATCAATGTCCCATAGACCAGTTTAGGTTCAACAAAATTGAATCGGGCATGGTTTTGGTGAAAGAAAAGAGGTTTGGGCAAGCCGGTGAAGGTGGTATTGGATTCAAGGATGATAAATTGTGTCACAAGGGGGAACAGCTCATGCATCCGGATTTCAAGCATGTCAAGTTCATTGCTGAAGATAACAGCATCAAACACTCGGCGTGGCTCAGGGAGGGCAGTCCAGCCATGGAGATAGCATAGATGATGCATTGATACATTCTCAGCATAGTAGTGAGGAATGTAGTTGAAGGATTGAGGACTGCTGTCCCAGAGAGGACGTAATAAGTAGGATATTTTCTGACCATGCAAATATATCTCTATAGTGGATATAGAAATAATGATGATGATGATAAGTAGCAAAAATGTCTTCGGTCGAGTTCTTTTTGTCATAGGACGGAAGGGTAGAGATGTTCATTTTTGCTGAGTTCAACCGTCTACTTGCACCATCTGTTAAGGAAAAGAAACATGACAAGCATCATGGAGATGCCACTGATTGTAATAAGTTCATGCAAAATGCAGCCATCTATGAATGTAAGGGGAATAAGTTGCCAAATCAGCCTAAAAAGGAAATAACTAGGATGCAGAAATAAAGTACTTAAAAAATCTTTCTCAATATTTATAAGCAGTTACTCTAGAATTCTGAACTGATATGCTGAGCAAAATAGAATGAAGCATGCACGAGTTTGAGAGTGTGCACACACACACACAAATTCTTATAAGAATTGCTAAAACACAAAGCCTCCAAACTGTTTCCAAGTTGGATAAGCAACACTAGATATGAAAGTCATAAGTTCAAATCGTCAAATAACTGCATCATGATCATATGGTAAATTGTAAAGTAGAAAACAAGAGGTACAGAAAAGAGCATTTAGTTGTTCCATGTTACAAGATTTTCCATCCAATTTTTGGATGTTGCATTCAACAAGAAAACACCTTGGCATTTCCAAATGCAACACATTCGTTCAGATAACACAATGGTAAAAGTCAAAAGGATTCATCAGGAAAAGCCAATCAGTGATCACGGGTCCATTTCCCGGAGCGACATGATCAATACAATGAAACAATGAAAACCCTTGAACACAAGGCTTCTTCCATGTTGAACTTCCATAATGTGCATATACTTAAGGTGAATTATCAACGACCACCATATGCATGTCAGCAAATGAGAAGCATGCAATTTGAAATTTCTGTCCCAAGCCCGGATAAAGGAGGAGGGTTGCGGTAGGCCTGTGACAGCCAACATAAAAACTTAGTCATACCCTATGAATATGAACCAATATGAGAATTTCGTTGGGGCGTTCCCTACTGAGCGATGCGTTGTACTCTATAGGCCCGGAGGCAATGATAAATGGGCAAGGGTTGCTAGGTCGTCGCCCGGAAGCGACGCGTCACACCGGCGCCCGGGTGTGGTGTCAAATAGGCAAGGGTTCCCTCACTTTGTTGGACGGGTAGGGGTAAAGAAGTTAGTCCAAGACCATAAACTTAGGTTAGCCTCTTGGAACATAGGGTCTTTAACTGGTAAGTTGGTAGAGTTAGTAGATGTTATGTGTAGGAGAAAGATTGATATTTTATGTCTACAAGAGACCAAATGGGTAGGTGAGAAAGCAAAAGTGATAGAACCTTGGGGATATAAGATTTGGTATACAGGAATAAATAGGAATAGGAATGGAGTAGGGATTGTTATGAGTCGTGAGTTTATAGATAATGTAGTTGAGGTCCGTAGGAAGGGTGATAGGATTTTACTTATTAAATTAGTATTAGGTACAGATATTATTAATATTATTAGTGTTTATGCTCCTCAAGTAGGTTTAGATGATTCCATTAAGCATCAATTTTGGGAAGATTTAGATGGAGTAGTACAAGGGATATCTTATGGAGAAAGGCTTTTTATCGGCGGTGACCTTAATGGGCATGTAGGCATTAGTAGGGATGATTTTGAGAGTATCCATGAAGGCTATGGTATAGGAGAAAGAAACGAAAGTGGAGAAAGGATTTTAGATTTTGGTTTGTCCTATGATATGATCTTAGCAAACACTTGGTTTAGGAAGAGGGAGTCTCACTTAGTAACATTTAAAAGTGGGGTTAATACGAGTCAGATAGATTTTTTCCTACTTAGAAAGAGAGATAGGGGTTGTTGCATCGATTGTAAGGTTATACCGGGAGAAAGTGTAGCTACACAACATAGAGTCTTAATTTTAGATCTTAGAATTAGACAATGCCGCAAAAGGGATAGATATAGGATAGATCCTAGAATTAAGTGGTGGGCACTGAAAGGAGCTAAACAAGGAATGTTTATAGAACAGGTAGTTAAGGAAGCTGATTGGTGTCTCGAGGAGGATTCAGAATCAATGTGGAATAAGATAGCGGGTGGCATGAGAAATGTGGCTAAGAAGGTATTAGGTGAGTCTAAAGGCGGTGCACCGCTAGATAAGGATACATCGTGATGGAACGAGGATGTCAAATTAGCTATTAAGGTTAAAAGAGAGTGTTATAGAAATCTAAGTAAGAGTCGTGATAAGGAGAATTTGGAGAAGTATATGATAGCAAAGAAGGAAGCTAAAAAAATAGTTCGGAACGCGAAGGATAAGGTATATAAGGAGGTTTATGACAAGTTGGATATCAAAGAAGGCGATAAGGATATTTATAGGCTTGCAAAGATGAGAGATAGGAAATCGAGGGATCTGGGTATGGTTAGATGTATCAAAGATGAAGCACAAAGGGTTTTAGTCAAAGATGAGGAGATTAAGGAGAGATGGAAAAATTATTTTGATAAGCTATTTAATGAAGGTCATGCTCAGGATCTTGGAGACTTCTCTATTCCTTTTCATGAGATGAATCGTGACTTCATGCGCAAGATTCAAAAGAAAGAAATTGCAGAGGCTTTGAAGAAAATGAAATCAAGAAGGGCAGTTGGCCCAGATGGTATTCCTATCGAGGCTTGGAAATGCTTGGGAGAGAAAGGTTTAGAATGGTTGACAAATCTTTTTAACAAGATTTGGCGGACAAATAAGATGCCTAATGAGTGGAGGAAGAGTACTTTGGTGCCTCTATATAAAAATAAGGGTGATATACAAGATTGCACAAACTATCGTGGTATAAAACTCATGAGTCATACTATGAAACTTTGGGAGAGGGTGATTGAGTCTAGGTTGAGGAAGGTTGTCATGATATCGGAGAATCAATTTGGTTTTATGCCCGGAAGATCAACTATGGAAGCTATACATCTTCTTAGACAACTTATCGAGAGAAATAGAGAGAGGAATAAAGATTTGCATATGGTTTTTATTGATTTAGAGAAGGCATACGATAGAGTACCTAGGGACGTTCTCTGGTGGACAATGATGAAGAAAGGTGTTTCTCTCAAGTACATTAAAATAATTAAAGATATGTATGAAGGAGTAGTAACCAATGTCCGCACTTGTGGAGGGGTGACAACCAATTTTCCTATAACGGTTGGGTTACATCAAGGATCTGCTTTAAGCCCTTTCCTATTTGCTATAGTGATGGATGAGCTTACGAGATCAATTCAAGAAAATGTGTCGTGGTGTATGTTGTTTGCTGATGATATTGTTTTGATTGATGAGTCTAGAGCTGGGGTTAATGCTAAGTTAGAATTATGGAGACAGACATTGGAAGCAAGAGGTTTTAAGTTGAGTAAGAGTAAGACAGAATACATGGGATGTCGGTTTAGTAAGCAACGAAGTAATGATGAGAGTGTAGTGAAGCTTGGTGAGCAAGAAATACCGATGGATGATTGTTTCAAATATTTGGGATCTATCATTCAAAAGTATGGAGAAATTGATGGAGATGTAAATCATAGGATAAAGGTTGGGTGGATGAAATGGAAAAGTGCAACTGGAGTGTTGTGCGATCGTAGAATGTCATTGCGATTGAAGGGAAAGTTTTATAGGACGACTATTAGGCCTGCTTTACTATATGGTACGGAATGTTGGGCTGCCAAGAGACATCATATTCAAAAAATGAGTGTAGCTGAGATGCGTATGCTGAGATGGATGTGTGGAAATACAATAAAAGATAAGATTCGGAACGAGGAGATACGTAAGAAGGTAGGCGTTGCACCCACTGAAAATAAGATGAGAGAGAATCGTTTACGGTGGTTTGGACATATTCGGCGAATGCCTAATGATGCTCCAGTTAGAAGGATGGAGAAATGGGAAAATATATTAGTTAAAAGAGGTCGGGGTAGGCCTAGGAAGACATGGATGGAGGTGATAGGAAAGGATATGAATGCTTTGAACCTCACCAAGGACATGGCATTGGATAGAAATGATTGGAGGAGAAGGATTCATGTGGAAGACCCATAATGATTTTTTTTTTTGGTTCATATCGCCGACCCCAATTATTTTGGGATGAAGGCGTAGTTGCTGTTGTTGTTGTTGTTGTTGTATGGTAATTAAATGCACTACAACCAACTAAATTTCCATCTGCCATATACGAACCATATCCAGATGAAACACACTGGCTTCAACATGAAATACACTGCCAAGGATGCATAACAGACAAACTACTTGTCTTACAGGACCCTTCATGATCTGTAATGATGTTAAAGTCACAGTTGGATTCACTGTTTCATTTGAACCAGAACATAACAAAACAGAACTTGATTAGCATGATAAACAACAGAGTCAAAATTTGTTCATCCACAAACTGATTGTTTCCTGCTCAAGAACTATCTTATGCAAACTGCCATCAAATCCATAGTAGCATGGAGTACTCCCCTGACCAGATAGAGTTGAAGCAGAACATGAAGAAAAACACTCGACAGACTGGCATTTTATTCATAGAAAGTTCATTTTAGATTTGCTGCTAAATGCCCTTCAGCTCATTTCAAGTTAGTTTCAATCAAGTGCACATGCATCTTTTCTCATTTTTCTTTTTGATGGGCAAATTGGGAGATAACTCCAGTGAGGTTTGAATCCGAAACTCCTTGGTTATGATAGTGTGACCCAATTATCCAGCTATCTCTTTCGATGCCAGTTCACATATACCTTTTATGCAATAACTCTTCAAATTTCATAAAGCACCATCAAATCCATGATAGCAACACATATTCCTGCGACCAGGAAGAGTTGTGGAGCATCAAAAGACGGTAAGATTGGCATTTTATAGCTAGAAGGTTTATTATAGATTTTCTGACATGCCTTTAAGTTCCTTTCCAGTTATTTCCAATCAATTGACATATGTTTAAGGTTTCACTTCATATATTTACAGATTTGATTACTCTGCCACTTTCTAGATTGAAATTTCACATATATGCTTTACACGGCTATTTTTCAAGTTTTCCCCATGTGAAGCACCCTTAGTTGTCATAGGTGCTAGGCGGAGCCTAGGCGGTGAGCCCCTAAAAAGGCCTACGGCACCTAGGCGGGGCCTAGGCGGTACCCAAAATAAATAAAAAAAAATAAAAATATAAAAAAACATAATAAGAAACATGTATACAACATAAAATCAATCAATAATAAGCAATAGATAAATAATATGTCGTTGAACACTGTAAAACAATTATATTACATAACCATAACCTTCTCAAACAAATTAAGAATAAATTAACAATTGAATAAACAAATCATACAACTAACAATGTGAATAAACAATACACAAAAAATAAAATCATGTATACAAAATAATTAACAACAATAGACAAATAATATGTCTTCTTATTCTTCTCAACAATAGACATAATATAAGCAATAGACAAATAACATGTCTTTTCTTTCTTCTTATTCTTCTTCTTCTTCTCCTCCTCAAAGAAGAAAACAAATGATGTCTTTGAAAAATATCTTCAAAAAAAAAAACTTCGAAAAAAAAAGCCTAGGCGGTGACAGCCTAGGTGGCTGTGCGGCAAAATAGGGCCCCACCGCCTAGACCTGGTCGCTCAGGCGGTGGGGCTGCACCTAGGTCACCTAGGCGGTGCCTGGCCACCTTTGACAACTAAGGAAGCACCCCAGGTTCATGGCCATAAAAACAGAGGCACTGTAATGATGAGACAGCAGTGTGAAGCCTTTGAAGGCTTATATAGCAGTTTTTGAACTTCACAAAAATATCATTGATGGACTATCTACTACAAAAAAATCAATAACTTCAATTCTTCTCAAGCACTAAACAAGACATGACCCCATAAAGTCCTCTTGAAATCTGATAGGATAGAGAGGGAGAAAGACTAGGGTTTCACCAAGAAGACCAAAGAGAGAAGCAACAAAAATGTTTGCTATATTTCATATTGTGAGAGGACTTACCTCTTTACATAAAAAGGGTCAACCCTCTTTAGTGTACAATAAAGAATGAAACAAAGACTAAAATGCCCCCTAGTATTAGGTAATATACAATAAGTCCTAATACAAACTATATTACATAGAAATGTAAAACACTATATTATATAGTTACGTAGTTCTCAATACTCTTCTTCAAACTTGAGAGGATGCAAAGGAATCATTCTAAGTTTGGAAAAGAAAGTATTGAAGTGCGAGGGAGAAAGACTTTTGTAAACACATCTGCAATCTGATTTTTTGAAATGACATGCTCCAAATTTATAATCCCATCTTCATAAGTCCTTGTATAATGGCAGTCTATTTCAATGTGCTTGGTACGCTCATGAAACTCTGAATTCTTGACAATATGAATAGCACTCATATTATCACAATATATCTGAGTTTTCTTTTCATATGAAATTCCTAATTCATTTAATAGCTATCGTATCCAAATAATTTCAGCAACGACTTGAGTCATGGCTCTGTATTCGGCTTTCGCAGTAGACAAAGCAAACATCTATTGTTTCTTGCTCTTCCATGAAATCGGAGAGTTTCCAAGAAAAACATAGAACCCGACAGTGGAAAGTCTATCTCTAGTGGATCCTCCAAAATCAGCATCACAAAAGGCTTTCAACTCTTTGCCAGATGAAGATGAGAAAAACATACCATAGTGTATAGAATCTCTGACATACCTCATGATTCTGAGTATAGTTGCCAAGTGAATTGATCTGGGGGCACTCATAAATTGACTAGCTAAGTAAACTTCATGAGTTATATTTGGCCTGGATATAGTCAAGTATATAAGGCTCCCGACTAATTGCTTGTATACAACAGGAACTTCTAGCTCAACACCATCATAGGTCTTCATGTTCAAATTTGCCAACATGGGGGAATTTACTCCTTTTGAGTCAACTAATCTTGTTTTTACGACCAAATCTATAGCATACTTATATTGAGACAAGTACAGTCCCCTTGGAGAGTAAGCTATCTCGAGCCTAATAAAATACTTTAAATGCTCTAAGTTTTTCATCTCAAACATGTTGGCTAGTTTCTTTTTTGGCTGTTCAATCTTCTTTATGTCATCTCCAATGAGAATCATATCACCTACGTATGATGTTGTTGGGGTTTGTAGAACTTAGAGTTTACGATGTTTCTCAAGTTTTTCTTGATAATGGATCATGTGAAATGATTTTTCCAAGTGTAAGCTTATTGTAGGATGACAGTAAGGCCTTAGTTAAACATGATGCTTTTGGGGAATGTAGGTGACCCCATGTGTGTAATAAAGTGATTGCACAAATTAGATAATTAATTTCATAAGTTAAGAACTTAATAATAGCTTGTTGGGCAAGGCCCTGTATATCTAGAAGGTACATTGAGAACTAATGTAAAAATAAACTTTAATTAAATATAGAACAAGTTGCACAGAGATTGTTTGGTTACATCCTGAAAGATGGGGTAGCCTGTCACCTTGAGTGACCTTGTACTTGTCTTGTAAGCAAGTTTGCACCAACCCCGTGGGATGTGATGTAAAAACCAATATTTTTCTTTAACAATTAAAATAAATAAATGATGAACTTTATCTGCATCTATGATATGAGAGCATTTTTTTTATTTTTTTATTTTTTTATTTTTTTTTATTTTGTTAATTTTGAATTATTATGAAATTAAGTCTCGAGTTATGAAGAACATTGCAAGAATAATTGTAAAATTTAAAATATGTGGACTAAACAAGAAATTAAATGATTTGTATATGTTTAGATTATAGACATTGGATTTGGATATAAATTCTAGCATTCAGATCAAATATGGATTTGAAGTAATAATTTGGATTGGATCTAATTTAAAATATTACTTGGATCCAATCTCATTGAATTTGACCATAAGGTGGGACGCTCCGAAAAATGTTATTAGTGTTTTAGCAGAATTTTTGGCTGATAGGTAGCTCACCTATTAAATCTGAGTTGACCTTGACGTTCTTCATTTCGAGGGTATCGAAATCAACTATTTATATGCTCAAGTTGGGGTTCATTTGAGTGTTTTATCATTAACCAAAATTTATGCCTAATTGTAGGTCAAAATCAATATTTTTTGGTGTCGACTAATTTTTTTTGCTAATCCGTATGTGTATGATTAAATCTAAGATCAACATGATGATCTATGTTTCAAGAGTTATCAAATCGACTATTTAAACGTCAAATTTTGTTGAGTCTTTGGGTCTGTAGGCCTCCCAGAAGGTTAGCATATTACTAGAGCTCAAGCCATGGTAAGAAGTCTTCATTTTTTTTTCTAGCTTAATTAATTTCAAAATCTAATGAGTTAAGAGCCATAATTTATTTTTTTATTTTATTTATAAAATAAATTTCTCCCATTCTCATTTGAGTTCTCAAATTATTCTCTCTCTTCCATCTTCTTCCTTCTTTTTGAAGTTTTTTCAGCAGTCACTAAAGCTCCTCCAAGGTTTGAAGATGCGAGACGAAGGTTATTTTTCATTTAAGAACCTGATTTCCTTTTTGTCTAAAGGATCTATCAATTTTTTGAAATGAAATGGGGATCTTCGAAACACGAGCTTAGATTAACAAGAGCAAGTGTCAAGAATGACACTAAAGCATAACCCTTAAAAAGGGTATAACTGGAAACAAAATAAAAATAAAAATATATTCTTTATTGATATGAAAAACCAATTGCTTAAGAAGCATTGGAGTAAAATACAAGAGGGGCTGCACCCCTTTATATACACAGCTGAAAGAGGACTCAATAGAGCTGTTGGGCACAGTCCAACAGCTCTATTTAGAGCTGTTGGAATGTGTCACTCCAACAGCTCTATTAAGAGCTGTTGGACTGTGTCAGTCCAACAACTCTATTGCTAGTCAAGTCTGGACAGGACTTGACTAGCAACAGTCATTCTAGTTCAAACTGAACTAGATGACATACAACAACAACAACAACAACAACTACGCCTTCATCCCAAAACAATTGGGGTCAGCGATATGAACCAAAAAAGAAATTCATTTTGGGTCTTCCACATGAATCCTTTTCCTCCAATCATTTCTATCCAACGCCATGTCCTCGGTGAGGTTCAAAGCATTCATATCCTTTCCTATCATCTCCATCTAAGTCTTCCTAGGCCTACCCCGACCTCTTTTAACTAATATATTTTCCCATTTCTCCAACCTTCTAACTGGAGCATCATTAGGCCTTCGCCGAATATGTCCAAACCACCGTAAACGATTCTCTCGCATCTTATTTTCAATGGGTGCAACACCTACCTTCTTACGTATCTCTTCGTTCCGAATCTTATCTTTTATTGTATTTCCACACATCCATCTAAGCATCCGCATCTCAGCTACACTCATTTTTTGAATATGATGTCTCTTGGCAGCCCAACATTCCGTACCATATAGTAAAGCGGGTCTAATAGTCGTCCTATAAAACTTTCCCTTCAACCGCAATGGCATTCTACGATCGCACAGCACTCCAGTAGCACTTTTCCATTTCATCCACCCAACCTTTATCCTATGATTTACATCTCCATCAATTTCTCCATACTTTTGAATGATGGATCCCAAATATTTGAAATAATCATTCACCGGTATATCTTGCTCACCAAGCTTCACTACACTCCCATCACTACTTCGTTGCTTACTAAACCGACATTCCATATATTCAGTCTTACTCTTACTCAACTTAAAACCTCTAGCTTCCAATGTCTGTCTCCATAATTCTAACTTAGCATTAACCCCAGCTCTAGACTCATCAATCAAAACAATATCATCAGCAAACAACATACACCACGGTACATTTTCTTGAATTGATCTCGTAAGCTCATCCATCACTATCACAAATAGGAAAGGGCTTAAAGCAGATCCTTGATGTAACCCAACCGTTATCGGAAAATTGGTTGTCACCCCTCCACAAGTGCGGACATTGGTTACTACTCCTTCATACATATCTTTAATTATACTAATGTACTTGAGAGAAACACCTTTCTTCATCATTGTCCACCAGAGAACGTCCTTAGGTACTCTATCGTATGCCTTCTCTAAATCAATAAAAACCATATGCAAATCTTTGTTCCTCTCTCTATATCTTTCAATAAGTTGTCTAAGAAGATGTATAGCTTCCATAGTTGATCTTCCAGGCATAAAACCAAATTGATTCTCCGATATCATGACAACCTTCCTCAACCTAGACTCAATCACCCTCTCCCAAAGTTTCATAGTATGACTCATGAGTTTTATACCACGATAGTTTGTGCAATCTTGTATATCACCCTTATTCTTATATAAAGGCACCAAAGTACTCTTCCTCCACTCATTAGGCATCTTATTTGTTCGCCAAATCAAGTTAAAAAGATTTGTCAACCATTCTAAACCTTTCTCTCCCAAGCATTTCCAAGCCTCGATAGGTATACCATCTGGGCCAACTGCCCTTCTTGATTTCATTTTCTTCAAAGCCTCTGCAATTTCTTTCTTTTGAATCTTGCGCATGAAGTCACGATTTATCTCATGAAAAGGAATGGAGAAGTCTCCAAGATCTTGAGCATGACTATCATTAAATAGCTTATCAAAATAATCTTTCCATCTCTCCTTAATCTCCTCATCTTTGACTAAAACCCTTTGCGTTTCATCTTTGATACATCTAACCATACCCAAATCCTTCGATTTCCTATCTCTCATCTTTGCAAGCCTATAAATATCCTTCTCGCCTTCTTTGGTATCCAACTTGTCATAAACCTCCTTATATACCTTAGCCCTCGCGTTTCGAACAACTTTTTTTAGCTTCCTTCTTTGCTATCATATACTTCTCCAAATTCTCATTATCACGACTCTTACTTAGATTTCTATAACACTCTCTTTTAACCTTAATAGCTAATTTGACATCCTCGTTCCACCATGATGTATCCTTACCTAGTGGTGCACCGCCTTTAGACTCACCCAATACCTCCTTAGCTACTTTTCTCATACCACCCGCTATCTTATTCCACATTGATTCTGAATCCTCCTCGAGACACCAATCAACTTCCTTAACTACCTGCTCTACAAACATTCCTTGTTTAGCTCCTTTCAGTGCCCACCACTTAATTCTAGGATCTATCCTATGTCTATCCCTTTTGCGGCATTGTCTAATTCTAAGATCTAAAATTAAGACTCTATGTTGTGTAGCTACACTTTCTCCCGGTATAACCTTACAATCGATGCAACAACCCCTATCTCTCTTTCTAAGTAGGAAAAAATCTATCTGACTCGTATTAACCCCACTTTTAAATGTTACTAAGTGAGACTCCCTCTTCCTAAACCAAGTGTTTGCTAAGATCATATCATAGGACAAACCAAAATCTAAAATCCTTTCTCCACTTTCGTTTCTTTCTCCTATACCATAGCCTTCATGGATACTCTCAAAATCATCCCTACTAATGCCTACATGCCCATTAAGGTCACCGCCGATAAAAAGCCTTTCTCCATAAGATATCCCTTGTACTACTCCATCTAAATCTTCCCAAAATTGATGCTTAATGGAATCATCTAAACCTACTTGAGGTGCGTAAAATTCTATCACCCTTCCTACGGACCTCAACTACATTATCTATAAACTGACGACTCATAACAATCCCTACTCCATTCCTATTCCTATTTATTCCTGTATACCAAATCTTATATCCCCAAGGTTCTATCACTTTAGCTTTCTCACCTACCCATTTGGTCTCTTGAAGACATAAAATATCAATCTTTCTCCTACACATAACATCTACTAACTCTACCAACTTAGCAGTTAAAGACCCTATGTTCCAAGTGGCTAACCTAATTTTATGGTCTTGGACTAACTTCTTTACCCCCACCCGTCCAACAAAGTGAGGGAACCCTTGCCTATTTGACACCACACCCGGGCGCCGGTGTGACGCGTCGCTTCTGGGCGACGACCTAGCAACCCTTGCACATTTATCACTGCCTCCGGGCCTAGAGAGTACAGCGCGTCGCTCAGTAGGGAACGCCCCAACGAAATTCTCATATTGGTTCATTTTCATAGGATATAACAAAGTTTTTATGCTGGCTGTCACAGGCCTACCGCAACCCTCCTCCTTTATCCGGGCTTGGGACCGGCAGTGTATAACTACACAGGCGGAGTTAAACTGAACTAGATGACATAAAGACAAAAAATAAAAAATAAAGGAAAAAAATTACAGAAAAGAAAGAAATGAAAAATGTATATATATATATATAATAATATAATATTATTATATATACATATATGTACAGTTTTACATTTTAACACTCCCCCTCAAACTTACGGTACAATGAGCGAAAGTTTGTCTAAGAGAAAGTGAAATCGGGGAGCAGCGAGAGGCTTTGTAAAGAAGTCTGCTAACTGATATTCTGAAGTGACATATGGCAGATCAATTATCCCGTGTAGATATTCCTCTCTGACGTAGTGACAATCCATTTCGATGTGTTTGGTGCGTTCGTGGAATGGTCTGTTACTGGCAATGTAGATCGCACTTTTGTTGTCACAACACATTTGTGAAGCCTTTGTTGCTTCAACTCCCATGTCAGCAAGCAGTCGTCGGAGCCAAACTACTTCCATGGTCGTGGTTGCCATGGCTCTGTATTCAGCTTCGGTGGATGAGAGAGATACCTTCTGCTGCTTTTTACACCTCCACGAGATTAATGATTCCCCTAAAAAGACACAAAAGCCAGTGGTTGAGTGTCTGTTATTGGGATCACCTCCCCAATCAGCATCAGTATATGCAATTAAATCAAGAGAAGAGGAGGAATATAAGAAAAGTCCTCGTGAAAGAGAGGACTTGATGTATCTGATAATACGCATGACTGCTCCCATATGAACAGAAGTAGGAGCATGTTGAAATTGACTTGCTGTATGAACAGCATGTGCTATATCTGGTCTGGTAATGGATAGATAGGAAAGTGCCCCGACAAGCTGTCTGTAAGGAGTAGGGTCTGCAAGAAGTTCTCCATCATCAATCTTCATTTTAACATTAACAACTTCTGGAGTGTCGACTTTCTTATCATCAGTAAAACCAGACCTGAAAACAATATCAAAAGCAAATTTAGTCTGAGATAATAAATATCCTCTAGGAGAATAAGCAACTTCAATGCCTAAAAAATATCTCAACAAGCCCAAATCAGTCATTTCAAAATGAGATTTAAGAAGTGTTTTGATTGTTTCAACTCCCTGTTTATCGCTTCCGGTGATGATCATATCATCCACATAGAGAAGAAGCACAATGATCCCTGCATCAGAATTCTTAATAAACAAAGCAGTGTCAGTTAAACAGAATTGAAAACCAATATCAATCATAACACGACTAAACCTATCATACCAAGCTTTTGGTGCTTGTTTAAGTCCATAAAGAGTTTTTTCTAAGCGAAGGACTTTACCCTTAGGAATACTTAGACCAGGAGGGGGTTCCATATATACTTCTTCAACTAGCTTTTCATTTAAAAAAGCATTTTTGACATCCATTTGAAAAATAGACCATTTTTTGATAGAAGCTAAGGCAATTAAGGTTCGGACAGTAGTCATACGAGCCACCGGAGCAAAGGTTTCTTCATAATCAATCCCATATTCTTGGGCATAACCTTTGGCTACTAAACGGGCTTTATATCTTTCAAGAGTACCATCACTCTTGGTTTTAATTTTATAAACCCATCGACATCCTATAGTTTTCTTCCCTGGAGGAAGATCTTGAATATTCCATGTAGAAGCCTTTTCAAGTGCATCTAATTCAGCTTTCATGGTTTCTATCCATTTGATATCATTTTTTGCTTGAAAATATGTGGATGGTTCTTCATATGAGTGAATTAATGCAATAACTGCCCTATATGTGGGTGAGAAAGACTCGTATGATACAAACTTTCCTGGAGGCCTCGAGATTCGGGTTGATTGTCTAGTTGAAATGTTAGAATATTTCTCAAGTGCACATGGAGGATTAGACTCTTGTCGCCTGGAATATTGAATACTAGTATCTCTATGAACTTCTTCATTTTCAACATTAAGATCAATAATTCTTTGATCATCATCAAAGTTACAGTCAAGGTCATATTCATTAGATGTTGATGTTAGATCTAGCAAAAAGGAGTACTCAGTGACGTCTTTTAATTTTCTAAAATCAAAGAAGCTCTCCTTTTCAAGAAAGGAAACATTTCTAGACACATATAGTTTATTATTTTTGAAGTCAAAACATCTATAACCTTTCTGGTTTTCAGCATATCCTAAAAAGGCACAGGGAATCGCACGAGGGGAAAGTTTATCATTTTTGTCAGTAAATATGAAACATTTGCACCCAAATATTCTTAGTCTAGAGTAGTCTGGAGAAATGTTCATAAGTTTTTCAATGGGAGTGATATTTTGTAACGAAGAAGATGGCATCCTATTAATGAGATATGTGGCAGTTAAGGCAGCTTCTGCCCAAAAGTCTTTTGGGACTTGATTTGCTATTAATAAAGTCCTAGTGGTTTCTATAATATGGCGATGTTTTCGTTCTGCCAGTCCATTTTGTTGAGGTGTATAAGGACAAGATCTTTGATGTGTGATGCCATGCAATTTAAGATAATTTTGAAAATCTGTGGATAAGAACTCTCCCCCTGAATCTGTGCGAAAAATAGTAATATCATTTTGAAACTTGTTTTTAACCATATTATGAAAAGTTTGAAAGTATGAAAATACTTCAAGACTTATGTTTGAGAAAGTACATCCATGTATGTCGGGAGAAATCATCGACAAAAATAACATAGTAAACAAATCCTCCTTTAGAAATTACTGGTGCAGGACCCCAAACATCCGAGTGTATTAATTCAAGTGGTCTTGAAGAGAAAAAGGTTCTGTTCTGAAATGGTAATCTTTTCATTTTGCCGAGAATACAATCTTTACAATCAAATGATTCAGAATTACAAAATTTCCCTAGATTTGGAAAATGTTGGATTTTGGCTATATGTGGGTGACCAAGTCTCTTATGCCACAGTTCCAACTCTATTTTTTGAATATTATAACAAAAAACTTTCTTTGGCATTTCCAAAAAATCCATGTAATAGAGTCCTCCTTCTCTATGGCCTTCCCCAATCAACTTGCCTGACTGGCGATCCTGTACCCAACAACCATGAGAAGAAAAAGAAATATTACACCCATAATCAGAAATTTGAGATACAGATAAAAGATTTAAATTTAATTTGGGAACATGTCTAATTTCTGGAATAAAAAAATTTTTTGTTTTATAAATTTTTTCAAAATTTCCTATTCCTTCTATTTCAAGAGAAGTCCCATCAGCAGTAAAGACCTTTGACACACTTGTTTTATTTTTAACACATTTGGATAGACTTTGATTATTTGGGGTCATATGAAAAGATGCACCAGAGTCAAGAAGCCAAGAAATTTTACCTAGATCAGAAAAAGATGAGGCTGCTGCGCCGGTTGAATCTTCAGATAAGGAAGAGGCACCTTTGATGAGAGGCTGAAGAATCTCCATTAGTTGGGCCAGAAAAACTGGTGCATCCTGATCTTTAGGCTCCGATCCAGCAATTGCAGCTCTTTTTTCTCTCAGCTCCTTAAGTTTGGGACATTGTGGCCTGTAGTGTCCCGGTTCATGACAGTGATGACAAATAACTTTCTTCTTATCATAGTCACCATTTTGTCGGTTAAAGTGAGGAGGCCTATATGATCGAACATGATTCTCTGGTCTAGACACGGCTAAAACGGAATCATCTTCAATTTTTAAAGAACCTTTCCGGAGACGATTTTCTTCCATTGTTAACTCTTCAATAGTTTCAACAATAGAAGGAATTTTTCCCCGGTGAAGTAGGGCCGATTTAGTGGTTTCAAATTCCGGCCTTAATCCAGTGATAAACTGGTAAAAATGTTCGGCATCGAGTTGTTTCTGACGAAGCTCGATGTCTTCGGCACAATGCCACTTTGGTTCTAAAAGGGAAAGTTCTTCCCAAAGTTCGGACAACCCATTGTAATATTCACGAATAGTTTTGTCTCCTTGTGTCATCATTTGAACTTTTTCTTGGAGGTTGCACACGTGTGCAATATCTTTAAGGGAATACATATTCTTAAGGTATTCCCATGCCTTATCGGCATGATCAAATTTGGCAAGACTTGAGCATTTTTTAATGTCAACGCTATTGATAAGTCATGACATTATCTTCGCATGAGATATTCTCCATTCTTTCCATTTCTTCTCGTATGAGGCAATAGCCTTGATTTTCTCTTCTTCCGATAGAGGGACCTCTTTATCTCCCTCCTTTTTAGTAAGAGATAGCTTAGGTTCCGAATTGGAACCATCCACAATCCCCCATAAGCCTTTTCCCCATATATGGTGCTTCATGATTGAAGCCCATGTTACATAGTTCATATCGCTTAGTTTCATAGGCATGATGGTGACTTTATCATTGTCATCCATCGATTACAAGGAGAGAAAGAATAGGGATAGAAGAGAAACAAGAAGGAAAATGAAAAAGAAAAAAAAAAAAACAATACAACAAGATGTGAAATCTTCTCCAATGAAGTGATAAAACACTTCTCTTCAAGTGGCGAACACTTTTGCAAACGGGCACGGAAACCGAGGCAGCTTTTCCTCAAGATTTAGTACTTCTGCGGCTCTGATACCATGAAATGAAATGGGGATCTTCGAAACACGAGCTTAGATTAACAAGAGCAAGTGTCAAGAATGACACTAAAGCATAACCCTTAAAAAGGGTATAACTGGAAACAAAATAAAAATAAAAATGTATTCTTTATTGATATGAAAAACCAATTGCTTAAGAAGCATTGGAGTAAAATACAAGAGGGGTTGCACCCCTTTATATACACAGCTGAAAGAGGACTCAATAGAGCTGTTGGGCACAGTCCAACAGCTCTATTTAGAGCTGTTGGAATGTGTCACTCCAACAGCTCTATTAAGAGCTGTTGGACTGTGTCAGTCCAACAGCTCTATTGCTAGTCAAGTCTGGACAGGACTTGACTAGCAACAGTCATTCTAGTCCAAACTGAACTAGATGACATAAAGACAAAAAATAAAAAATAAAGGAAAAAAATTACAGAAAAGAAAGAAATGAAAAATGTATATATATATATAATAATATAATATTATTATATATACATATATGTACAGTTTTACATTTTAACATTTTTCAGGTAAGATTTACGTAGTAGATGCTTCTTACATACATTAAACATGCATATCTAAGTTATATTTATTTTCAATAGCATATTTACATATTTGGATCTGTTATAAATATTTTTTTTACGAAAAAATCGTTATTTATATTCAAAGAAGGTGAATCATGAGTTTTTCATAAAAATGATCTTAAAAAACATGCCTAAATAGGGTTTCTTTGTTGGTTCGTATTGGATTCCGTTATAACTTGATTATCATTGGTAGTATTCATAAGTTAAACCCATATTGTATTTGATTGAATCTAGAATATTGAGTTTTCAAAGATTTTATGGATTCAAGAAGATTTTTAACAAAAATGTTTTCTGAGAAACCTAAGTTTGTGATGACTGATATGTTATTTCCAACCAGTTTTAAAAATAAATCGATATCTCTTCAAATATTAGTCCAAAAAATCTAAATAAAAATAATAAGTTAATCTATGCATCTTGATCTTGATTTTAGAATCTTGTTTTCCTGATTTGGATCTGTATTGAGGGAAAAATGTTCATTCTAACAAAGATCCAGTTTCGAGCTCTAGTTATAGGACTATTTTGACCTAACTCTGATAAAAGATATAAACGCCTAAGTAACATGACTCCGAATATTTTATAAAATTTTTGGACGAAGATTAACATATAATAACAAAAAGTGTAAAAAGGGTTTTGCTAAAAATATTTTTTATAAATTCCAAGAAAATCTTTAATCTGATAAAAAACTTGTAGTTTGTATATTCAGAATCGAAACTCTGTCAAAATAGGGTTTCGTAAATAATTTTTAATTATTTCTATACTCATTATTTTTTAGATCGGTTTATTTTGTTGTGTTCTTGACAGGTACATGAAGCAACAATAAAAATATCATGATTTGTTATGTGATCTACTATTTCAGACAGATTTTTTAAAACGGTCCATCAGGGATCCAAATTTTTCTGATAACTCATGCTTGCGATTAGTTTGTAATGTGTTTGGATCTTATGTTTTTACTGTTTTTTTGTTATATTCTGCATATTATCAGTGTTTAGAAACCTTATCAAATCATAAACAAAGGGCTAAACATTTACAAAGATCTAAGTTAGAATTTATGCAAACTGAAATTGAAATACATTATCAAATCTTGATTGTCTTGTAAATTAACTGTTTTGATTGATTCTAAAGGAGAGTACATTTGTTTATATGATCATATTCAGTATGTTTAGCTTGTTTAATATCTGAATTCATGCTTGACTTAATGAAAATTGATGATTTGTGTTTGAAAGAATCAAAACCCCGATTTCTCATAAATCGATTTAGGGTTTTGAGCTTTTTCTTGAATTTTGATTCTTCCAAATGCATATGTTGTTGAGATATTGTTTTTCCAAGTTATGTACAATATGAACTGAATTAAGTTATGCATATTTATATTATTTAATTATGGCTACAACTGAATATAATTAAAAATATATAAGTCTTTTCGATTTTGGCTTATGGGGGCCTGGATCGGGTAAATCAACTTATGTGTTTTTTGTTATAGGTTAGTTGTACTGGATTCATTGATTCAATATGTTATCATAGATATTTTAATTAAGTCTGATATGATTTGAGTACTGAAAAAATCAATACACTAATTAGAGTCATGTCGATTTGCTCAGTGAGGGTTTATGGGAGTTCTTATAGGGAAAGTCGGGTTTATGGTTTTAATTATGTTTTGGTGTTTTCTCTAAACTTTTTACAAATTTATTTTTGAATCATATTAGATCTGGTATAAATATTTATCCAAGAGTGACAAAACATGAAAATCCAAGAGGTTGTGCGAAATTCACAATGAATTGTCCCTTAAGAAATTCATTGAACAATTGGTGTGTCGCACTTAACACCAAGCAAACACAACAAAAGAAATTTGGCTGGGCGTTCTCTCACTGGCATAGAGTGTTACCATAGTGCACAAATTATGAGAAATTGTAAGAATATATTTTTGCACAAGAACAATAATATAATATACAAATTGGTAATCCAATTTTTGGAAAATGCATTACAACATACCGAAAATAAGGAACAAGCTTGGACGACTGTGTTAAGCATCTCCTTTGTTCTACACGCAACCCAAAATGTGCACAAAGCTATGACACGAATTCTGAGGTACCCAATTCTAAAGAAAACTCAATTTTTCTTGAAAAAAATATTCAAACGAGGAGATCGAAGAAGAAAAAGATGAGGCAACTGAACTCAACATTGCTATAGCTGACAGAGGTAGCGTCAACAACAGGGTATGATTCCCAAGGCTGGGAATCGAGCACACAAAATGAGGAAAACCTCAACAAAAGGAAATTGGCAACGAAAAACCCAAGAAAAGAAAATTGATGGAATGAGGGAGGAATACATACCTCAACATGCCAATGAGTGTGAAAACGGCCCAGAGGCTTGATTCCCAAAGCAAAGAATTGCATAAAACCCCAAAGAGAACCCTAATTAGGCAAAATAGCTAGGTAAAATCCTTGAATTTGAAACAAATTCGAAGAAGATGATGGGAAAGATAAGAAGGAGAAGAAGATGACACTTACCACCACGTTGTTGGATGGCACAGATCCCGAGTGGAGGGCATGAACCCCTAGGCCAGTGCATTTCCCAAGGAGGAGAGAAGAGGGAGTAGAAGAGAGATTTTTTTCTCAAACCCAAAACGAGAAAAATAAAGGAGGGTGTGTCAACCTCTTGGAAGAAAATTATCAAGAGGATTAAGGGCCCTCTTAGGCGCATCATCCAAACTGGGTTTAATTTGGATCCGGTTTGGATCCATATAGGTTAAAACACTAATTAGATTTTAAAATATATAAACAAATACACATGTACTATATATAGATTATATTTCAAAATAAAATGATTAGAAATAGTTAAAAACATCTTTACTTATCATAAAAACTCATCAAATTTTTTAAATTGGGTCGACCCATTTGGGTCCAAACCCATATGGACTTTGGGTCCATTCTAAAATCCATATATTCTTCTAAAATAAATTATTTCTTCATACGAGCTCGAAATAGCTATGCTAATTCTATATGGTTCATGATTTTGATACTTTCTAAAATAATAATTTATTCAATTAAAATATTCTTGGTAAATTATTTATGACCAAAATACTCTTTGATAGAATTTCTTTCGAAAACTACTAAAATGCATCTAATTAGGCTCAAAACACTTTGAAAACACCTAGATGAGTCATAACTCACTAAAATAAGTAGTTTTTATGATAAATCATATATTTTTAATAGTAATTATCTGAAATAATTCTAGAAAATATCAATTTTACTCTTATTGGTCAAAATGAGTAATTGAGTATGTAAAATACCAATAAATAAAATTTGAAAGATATAAACACATTTCTATCATGAAGATAAAGCTAATTTCTTTATTTATTTATAATATCCAAAATTTAAAGGTTTTACATAAGTGATCCCTCCATCCCCACTTCGAAAGAAAAGACCCTTAAAATGAAGGCTCTTGAGCTGGATGGTTACATAACCATTTCTGGCATCATCCACTCGATGGATCAACTAATCAGACTCAATAAGTTATGTATTTGATTGCCCTATGATAATTTCGGAATTCCTAGAGACAGTTTCCTGGCTAGGCATAGGACTACAGAAGAAACCATACCAGGATCTCATAAGAATTACAGGAACCAGACTCAGACCGTATCCAGTAAAATAATATAATTAATCTTTTTTACATTGAAAATTTGCTCGGGTCGGGCCTAGATCTGGTATGCAATAATCAGCCCTTTGTGTCTGACCCAGATTCTAATCTGACCTTGTTTATCACCAAACCCTGACTCTATAAGGTTTGGTACGGGTTGGATCCAAGTCAAATCTGAACCATTGACACCCTTATTCCTCCTGTCCCAACTATTTAAATGCTGTGATCTGATTACTTGGAAGATGTTCTCAACCGATCCAAGTAAAATAGGCCCAGCTGTGAATTGGTTGAACAGCTGACCCATCAGGCTGCACCTGAATCTGTCCAGATCACGCATCTTGGTTCGGGTTCGAATTTGGTTTATGTCAGGTTAAGAAAATGTAAGCCTTGGCAACCTGTATAATTTAAAGAAATTGAGATATGCATTTTTACGTAAAAGATGAATATATAAAATTCAATCTAGCTATTTGGGTATCCACTATCCAATACAAATCATAATCTAAACCCGACCCGAATAATATTTGGGTCACTATCCTTGTGGCGATCGATATGATCCAGAACTTGAAACTCAGGTCCAGGCTGAATACCAGACACACATACGATCAATTGACAGATAAAATGGTAACTGGTTTGGACAAAGGAAGGTACTGTTCTATTGTCAATTCCAACTGATTCACAAAATCTTGGTATTTGGGATTTTCTCTCCAGATAAACTGCAAATTCTTGTTCTTATGTCAAAATCCCTGGAAAATATCAGCAAGTATAGAATATAAAAAAATAAATAATATGAATGAAAAACCTAATAATCTAAAATTTTAGAAAATGCTTTTGATCTAGTATATACTAAGATAACAAAAAAAGGGCTTTATTATGAAAATACCCCCATATTTTCAGGATTATGTCATCGTCTGAGGGCATCAAAACAAAGATTGTGATATCTTCAAAATATCGACAATGGTTGTGACATCATTTCCAACCCGCATTATGTGGGATTAACTCCCAGATCCGAATAGGATCCGACCCGTTTGCTTCCTTTCACAAACCACCAAAGTGGGACCAGAACCTTTCAAAAAAAAAAAGTGGGACCAGCGAAACGTTGCCAAAAATAATGTTTGAAAATTAGCCGTTCTTTCAACTGTTCGTCGACGGTTCACACATCTTTTTTTTATTGCAAACAGATGTAAATCTACACTCAAGAGTCAAGCCTCTCTCTCTCTCTCTCCTCTCTCTCTCTGGCTGTTTTTTCCCTGCAGATCCTTTCTTTTTGTTTGGCTTGGAGAAGAACACATTATACTAGTGGGGTCAAGCTGGCGAACTTTTGCTGCTCGGTTTCTTGTTCAGACATCATGAACATCCTGAGATGCAGATTTTACAACAAGAGAACCATCGATTCCTCCTCTCTTTTGGTCTCTTCTATAAAACCCACCAATGCTTTACTAAGAAAGCCGAAGGCAAGGACTCAAACCAACTTGTTCTTTTCATGTTACTTTCCTTCTCCTTACAATCTATTTGTAACCATGGTCACAAATATCGGCCATTTTTTTAACCTAACAAGATTTTTACATTAAAAACAAATTTATCGTGAGATTTTCCTTCACCGAGAAAATTCTGATACTGAGATTTGTGACTATGCTTCTAATTTTTTGCGAGAGAAGCAAATAAATGTTCAAGACAGACGATACCTCCTTGCAAGCTATTAGAATCACACAGAGTTTTGGAGGCTAATCTTCTGTTTTTGGTGCAGTTCATTATTACCACTAATCCTTGTCTCAATATTAAAAAAAGTTGCCATTTGTTAGAAGTTGGTCAAATGTAGATTTTTTGGCACATTTACGGGCACTTTGAGGGAGAGATTTAAAATCAAAAGAGAATATTTCTCTAGAAAAGGAGTCAGAAGGGAAATTATTTTCAACATTGTTCCATTCACTCATGCAACCATAGGAGAACCGTTTTCATTTTTGCAATCACATGAGAAAATGGTTATCCTCAGTATCATTCTTTCAAAACTTGAATGAATGCTTTTCACAGGGATGTAAAGGCCTTTTTTGACCTTCATTTTCTTGGAATGAAATCTTTTTTGTGTATTTTGCGTTTTGTTGCTCTTAACTTTTCATTGATGTTTCACTGTTATTGTGGCTGGAAATAATAACTGAAAAAAATAAAAAATTTGCTGGTTTCAGGTATGGTTCGGAGAGTGTCCGATGGAAGATCTTGTGCTTGGAAAGGTTCTGGGAATAGGAAGTTTTGGCAGAGTTCATCTTGCTCAACACAAACCAAGTAGAACCGTCTGCGCAGTTAAGTCCCTCTCCAAGTCAGTAATACTGAAAACACAACAGTTGGACCATCTGAAAGCAGAAAAGAATATCCTACAGAGGTTGGATTTTCCTTTCATTGTCAATCTCCTCGGTTATAGTCAAGACAAGAAGTACGTTCATCTTATCATGGAATATGTAAACGGGTAAGCAACAATTTGAGCATGAAAAAGAATTACTTTCTTCCAACAACTGACAAGTTTCAGTAGCATAAGAGCTTGTTTCCAAGATGAGGAAGGAAGGTCTGCAGACTCTCCTTCCATGGAAAACAAGCCCCAACACCTCCCCCCACCCCAACAGAAAATGTTTCTGCAGATTTGGGAAGGGCTGTGTGGAACTTGGCGCTACTTTTCGGTCATAAATAAGCTTCCATGTTTTAACGGGGTATATGGAGCACGCAAAACAGTGCCTGTCTCGGCAGAAACAGCGCTGTTTTCATGGCAAACAAACGCCTTCTAAATCAGACACATGGTGTTGGTGAATACAGCATGGACTTATTAGCACTTAATTTTTCCTATTTTTCTCAGTGGAGAATTCACAAATTATCTGGAAGCAGCAGGGCGATTTGACGAGGCAACAACAGTCAGTATCACCTGCTTGTCTTTTTAATATTTCGGTAACAGACCTAAAAAAAGAAAAAATCATGAAAACATGCACTGGTTTATTTGCAGCGTTTCTACACAGCACAAATTCTCTTAACATTCGAGTATCTTCATGGTCAGAATATAGTGTACAGGGATCTTAAGGTACATAAACTACCTGCATAATCTATTTATTTTAGTTTATCAGATCTTTATGTTATGAACTGTGTGATAAACGACACTTACAGCCAGAGAATTTACTGTTGGATGAGTTGGGTAACATAAAATTGGTAGATTTTGGGTTTGCCAAACACATCTGCAGGAGGACCTTTACTCTATGCGGTAAGACTTCAGTTAATGACTTCTGTTTTCATGTGACAAAAGTTTCATTCACAAAATGTTTGGTTTCTATAATTTGAACTCCAAATTTGAATTAGAATGATCATAATTTCAAGTATGGATCTTGTCAAAAGTTCACCCTGAAGAGATTTTCTTCCTGATTTTGGGCATTTCCAGGAACACCTGACTACCTAGCTCCTGAAATAATCTTAAACAAAGGTTATGGGAAACACGTTGACTGGTAAAGTTTGTGCTATTTCAATTTCTTTAATATTTAGCATTTCAACTTTATAATATTCTAAGCTTGTTGAACTCAACGTTTCAGGTGGACATTTGGTGTCTTCATATATGAGATGCTGGCAGGATATCCACCATTCTATGACGAAGGTCTGCATATATATAGTTCCCTTTATAAAGATGGAATATTAAATTAACCGTTACTAAGAATTTTAAATTAGTTGTTTAATGTTTTATCCCTTATTTCAACTACAGCAAGAGTTGGTACTTACAAAAAAATCCTCAGCGGCAAACTAGACTTACCAGATTATTTTTCTAAAAGGCGAGTAAACAAACAAAAGAGCAAAAATAGAAACAATATCAAAATATGGATTTTTTTTTCAAGCACCAATTTTCTTTTCCTTTCTGCATTTAGATTAAGGAAATGTGTTTCTTGTGGTTACAGTGCAAAAGATCTGATAAGAAAGCTTTTGACTGTTGACTCAAACAAGAGGTAATTTACACTTACGGAGTCTTTTTTCCTCTTTATTGCCTTCTATCATTTCTGGTGTCACTAGGATATCTCATGGATAGTTGCCCATCCAGAATCGGCTGTCTCAAAGGTGGCATCAGCGAGATCAAACTGCATCCTTTTTTTGCATCCGTCAATTGGCACGATTTGCTGCAGAAAAGGCAGAGACCACCTATAAGCCCTAATATTATGGTTAGTTACAAATGCTGTAAGGAAAGAGAATGCCCTATTGGAGAGAGTAATTATACTAATTTTTCTCTTTTTGCAGGAAGAAATCAGTTTCCAAGAATGTTCAAATCAAAACTATCATGACAAATTTGAGATATCAGAAAAGGACCAGCTACAGTTCAAGGACCTATAGGACTTTAACAACATGGGCTTCAACTTTGAATACCTTACAAACTAATGATATGCTGTAACAGCATGGGCTTCAACTTTGAATACCTTACAAATTAATGATATGCTGCGACCGTTGATTATGAAATGCTACAGCATTTGTATGATCTTATTTTAGATCCAGTACTCTATTTCAAGTTAGTATACAAAAAAAATGTTGTTCAAGACCTTTTACATTTTTTATTTTTCAAATCAAGATCAATGAAATTTCTGTCTGCAAATGCATTAAGAATATTTTGATCACCAAGTTGTACTTTACTACTTTGAATAAAAGACTCAAATAGGATAGTGCAACTCTACCTGTCCAGCTATTGCAGTCAGTATGTTTTTTCCTTCATATCTTTATATAAGCATCAAATCTTAAGTACCCTATTGATTTTCTTTCATTTTCAGAAGCCCAGTATTCTTAAATCAATAACAGATCTATATACTCTTCTGAAATGCAACTTACAAGCCATAAAACTGGGCTTTAGCTACCAAACCAGCCAAAAGAATAGCCCTAAGCAATTAAACAGCTATATTTGGCAAATCAATAAACAGAACCTGAAATCAGTAAAGAATTAAATTCATCTGGGCTGTGAAGCATTTATAGCTACTGAATGGTTCTCTTGTGGCCCAGTACCACCTCCAGGTGTAGACCCAAGGTTTTCTCTAGGCTGCTCCTGCCCTTGCTCTCTACCATTCTGTCGCTGTGCCAATCGTCTTTGAACTTCATGCCTTGCACTCCATCTTAAATACTCTATCAACAAAGAATTTGTACTAATTGCAATTCCAAACCCCGTAAAGGATGAAAGGAGCACCGAAAGAATAGGATGAACCTTCAACTGATGCAGATTCCAGATGAACAAAAGTACACCATGAGTTCATTTAGATATCAAGAAAATTTTAAAACAAAGACAAATACAAGTAGCAAACTGATACATGTTCAATTGGATAGGAAATATTCAAACTAAAGGATAAAGAAAGCAAAAGAAAGGTCGTTTTGTTATGTGAAAGGATCATTTCAGCACTGGTGTGAGACAGACAGTACATCTAGTTGGAAATAATCCAGAAACCCTCTATAGTTTCAACACTTAAAATTTGAACTTTGGTTTCGGAAAATACTTATCACACCATGTTTAAATAAATTGTGAGAAGAGTGTTTTACTTACAATTGAGTAAAATATGTGAGCAAATAGGATGACAGCTGCAAACTGGAACGAGGCATAAGCCCATATATAGTTTCTGCTCACTGCAAATATATGTAACTCATCTTTCTTAAAGGAAAACATAAGAACAGCCATCATGCACTTACAACAAAACAATTCACTGTTTGAGAATTGTTAATAAGTTACAAAGGTTAAAATCGGATGGTCATACCCATTGTGGAAGCTATCATGGATGACAGGAGGCCTAGTACACAAGAAAATGGCAAAGAGATTGCAAGAGCACTGGAACCCATATCAGCAACCTGCTTTGTATATTGATGCCCAAAGTATTATGCTCAAGAATCAGTAATAAGCAAAAATGGACAAACATAAGCCAGCCAACCACAGAAATTAAGGTTTCCACTAGATACATGCCACGACAATGAATTTTCTTACCAGAAGCTGCTCCAAGAAACAGAAATAGGCAAGCATGCTAACCATGATGAGCACTGGAACATCCTTCCAAACCCTGCAACGGGTGACATTGCTCATGAGAAAGCATGATTGGAGGTTGATTCAAAAAATTATGTGATCATACAAACTTAAAATTGCACAAAATTATACAAGGTACCCATAGAAAAGAATTTTCTTGGGAGTCTAACTTCAGTACTGTTCTTGCCCATACTTCCAGGACTTCTGACTAGTCATAAAGTAACTTTTCATTGATCATCCTACCAAAAACGCATTCTATACCAACATTGCTGACAACTCCATTGACTTGTAGCACTATTAAACAAGCAAACCTAGGGAAATCATTTTCATTAAGACCATTAAGCCTTTCAATCTTTTCTTTTCAATAAATCTTAGGCTGTCACTGAAAGATTTGACTGATTCTTTTCCCCTGTTTACTGGAAGAAGATCTAGTGTAACTTTCTGCACAGTGAAAAATGAACCCATTCAGATAGTCATAAAGCACTAAGATGGTTCCTTCTCATCTCCTTTCCCCCTGACCCACCTACTGAAACACCTAGCTAAGGATGGCATGAAAAGATCTTACTTGCATATGAAGTCAAATGTAATAATTGAATAGCTAGTGGCAATCAGGCCTGGGAAAGAAACACTCAGGCATTACGCCAGTATCTGCAGCTATTAATCACAAACAATCCCAAAAAGTTCCTTGCACAAACAATCCCAAGCCCTTTGGGACAAGCCAACTAGCGCACAAAATCATCAATCACTTTGTTAAAATATTGCTTCCTGAAGGATATGCTCCTCAAATGGAGCTGCTTTTACCTCATAACAGATGAGTTTTATTTGCCTAACAAGTTATGTATGTTTGCATCACAGGTAGCCTAGAAGAACATGTGACAGATTTCAACTAAAAGATATGAATGTACCAAGGTTGTAAGTATCGTATCGTAACCTGTATCAGTCGGGACCAAAATAAGATATGTATCGTATCATAAAAACTCATAAATTTTGAAATAAAAAATAAAAAATTCTAAAAAAAAACTGAAAAAATCAGAAAAAATAGCAAAAATTCTAAAAAATCATAATACATGAAATAATGACGAAATGCACAAAATGCAACCATAAAACCGGTTTTCACTCATTACTCGAGTACCCCATTTCCAATGACAGATCATTTGATGCCATCTTCTCCCAAAAAAACTCAATAAGAAGCAAAGAATACGGTTTTTACCTTAACCCACTTCCATGCGTGGAAAAATGGTGGAAATGCACTCTTGATGAAATCACAAAGGCCCTCTCCCTTGTGCACGGATTGACTCCCAAATCTCTTGTTGAAGGTAAGGTGAGATGCACAGCAACCGAGGTAGAGAGAGAGAAAGAAAGAAAGAAAGAAAGAGAGAGAGAGAGAGAGACGGCTGGAGAATAATAGAACTTCTTATATTCAATTAGGGCTAATCTCTATATTAAATAGAGATAGTCCAAAGAACAAAATTACACCCAGGTCCCTCATTAAAGAATAAGATTCAAATAACCTCTAGTTTAGAAAAACTTATTTACTAAAAACACCTTAGTCTCAACACTCCCCCTCAAGCTGGAGCATAGATATCAATCATGCTCAGCTTGTCACAACACTGAGAATTTTGGTCTCGCCAAGGCTTTGGTAAAAACATCAGCTACTTGATCTTCGGAAGATACATGATCGGTGCAGATATACCCAGCCTGAACCAAGTCTCGAACATAGTGACAGTCAACTTCAATATGTTTAGTCCTTTCATGAAACACTGGATTGTTGGCAATATATGTAGCAGCCCTATTGTCACACATCATCAAGATAGGTAGGGATACTTTCTCATGAAGCTCGGTCAAGACTGATTTTATCCACATAATCTCAGCTGCAGTCTGGGTCATTGCTCGGTATTCAGATTCAGCACTCGACCTGGCTACAACGGTTTGTTTCTTACTCCTCCAGGTAACAAAATTTCCTCCCACAAACACACAAAATCCAGATGTTGACTTCCTATCTTCAACAGATCCTGCATAATCCGCGTCAGTGTAAGCAACAACGTCCAAAGATGGATTTCGTTTAAACAAAAGACCTTTACCAGGAGATGTCTTTAAGTACCGAATAACCATCATAGCTGCATCCCAGTGAACTTTTGTAGGTTTGTCCATGAATTGACTGATTTTACTCACAGCTAATGAAATGTCAGGTCTAGTAACAGTCACATATAGTAACTTACCCACCAAGGATCTAAAGCTGGCACTCTCCACATACTCAGACTTCTCATCGAACATGTGAGTTTTGGGATCCATTGGAATATTAGCTGGCTTGGCTCCTAGCATTCCAGTCTCTTTTAATAAGTCCAACACATACTTTCTTTGAGACAACACTAAGCCCTCTTTGTTTCTTGCAACTTCGATACCCAGAAAATATCGAAGGTGACCAAGATCTTTAGTAACAAAGTGTTTCTGAAGATGATCTTTTGTGGCAGAAATATCTTGGGCAACAAGGAGTGATCTGAAGCTGACCTGACAAAGCCAAAACTTGACATTACCTCAAATAATTTGTGAAACCATGCCCTTGGACTCTGCTTCAGGCCATAAATAGCCTTCTTCAACTTGCACACCTTCTTACACTCCCCCTGAACCTCGAAGCCTGGGGGTTGTTGCATATAGACAATTTCATGCAAATCCCCATACAAAAAGGCATTCTTGACATCCAACTGAAACAAGGGCCATCCATGGTGCACAGCAACAGACAGAACAAGACGAATAGTGCCAAGACGAGCAACTGGGGAAAAAGTTTCAAAAAAGTCAATACCACAAGTCTGAGTATACCCTTTTTGCAACCAACCGGGCTTTGTACCGTTCAATTGACCCATCCGAGTTGTATTTAATGGTATATACCCATTTACACCCAATAATATTTGCATCAGTTGGAGGATCCACCAAATCCCAAGTGCCCCTAGAACATAGGGCATCCATCTCATCCTTCATAGCCTGCATCCATTTGGGGTCGAATAGAGCCTGACTATGATGAAGCGGAACAAAGGAGGCAGACAAAGCCGAGATAAAATTCTTCATAAAAGCCCCAAGATTAACTTCAGAAACAAACTGAGAAATGGGATGAAGGGTGCACTGTCTTTTCCCTTTTCGCAGAGCAATAGGAAGATCCTCATCAATAGCAAAAACTTCAGTATGCTCAGAGATACTTACCTCAGGAGAAGGAGATAATGGGGGCATGGAGGTAGGTGGTAACCTGTGAGTATACACTATAGGAGGGTTTCTGTATCGAGACTCCCCAGAGGATGGAGCCACAGGCTTTGGAGTGAACGACTCTAAAGGAAAAGGGGGAATTGGCAGAGGAAAAACATCACCCTGACTATCTTGTAACCTTGGAGTAGTACTCGAAAAATAAGGAATAGACTCAAAGAAGGTAACGCCCGCACTGACATACTCTTTATGAGATATAGGGTCATAGCAACGATATCCTTTTTGGTTCTTAGGATACCTAAGGAAAACACATTTAATAGACTGCGCAATAAGTTTATCTCGATTAGGACCCAGCTTATGCACAAAACACACACATCCAAAAACTTTAGGGGGGATAGGAAAGAGAGGAGCCTCTGGATGGAGAATTTAAATTGGGATCTGGTCTTCTACAGAACTTGACGGCATGCGATTTATAAGAAACCCGGCTGTCAAAACCGCATCGCCCCAGTATGTAGCAGGCATATTGGATTGAATCATAAGGCACCGAGCAACATTAAGGATTTGTCTATGTTTCCTCTCAGCCACCCCATTTTGCTGGGAGGTATGGGGACATGTAAATTGAGGTTGAATCCCATTAACAGAGTAGAATTGAAGTAAGTCTTTGGATTTGAACTCACGAGTATTATCAGTGCGAACAATTTTAACACATATGTCAAATTGAGTTTTTATCTCTGCAATTAAAGATTTAAGAATGACAGGACCTTGAGACCGATCTTTTAACAGGAACACCCACGATAGTATCGAGAAGTCATCAACAATAACTAGATAATAACGACATTGAGACCTATTCGGAATCCTACTCGGACCCCACACATCTACATGAAGAAGATCAAACAATCTTGGACTTGATGGACTCTGACTAGAGGGAAAAGAGCTTCGACAATGTTTTCCCAATTGACATGTTTCACACTGAAAAGAAACTGAAGGAGGTATATGAGGAATGACACGACGAAGTTTTGTCACTGGAAGGTGACCCAAACGATGATGCCACAATAGAGGACTTGAGGATGATGTAACAGCAGAATAGGCCGAAACCTCTGGTTGGTGTAGGTAATACAGACCACCTTCCTCGTAGCCACCACCAATCCTTCTCCCCGTCAGCAAGTCCTGAAAGGTGCATCCCATAGGATCAAAAATCACTCTACAATTCAACTCTTTTGTCATTCGACTGACGGATAATAAATTTTGTGGAAACGAAGGAGCATGAAGAACATGCGACAATTGAAGAGTAGGGGTAATAGACATGTTTCCCTGACCTACAATTGGGGAAGAGCTACCATCAGCAAGACATACCCCTTTTTGACCTGTCACAGGTTTTAAACTCAAAAAATTGCTCGAGTTTCCGCACAAGTGACCAGAGGCTCCAGAATCAATGACCCACCTACCACCTTGAGCAGATAGGTCATCACCTGCCGAGCACGCAACCTCCGCAACAGAAGACTTCAAATTGGATGATCGTAAAGCAAGGAGCTCATCATATTCAGCCCTGCTAAGAGTTACACAATCATTGGAGGAATCTGCATCTGATTTAACCACTTGAGCCATAATATAAACTAATGGGCTTGATTCACAAAATGCAGGAGCAACCACACGCGCATACCCACAATCAACAACAAGCCCGACTATATCAAGTTTTGACTTCACCAATGAAATCTAAGAAACACGACCTTCGACTGTTCAGATCCAAACTTCAAATATAATTTTACAGAAACTTGACCAAAAACTTCCACCTCAACCAAGGATGACTATAGGTTGTAAATCAAGATCACACATCCAACGCGACTTAGAATGTGTTACCATCACACATCCGCCACTACGACAACCAGTAGCAGCACCCAACACAGAATCCCACTTCAAAAGACAAGGTTCCCACACACAGAATATTTTTCAACACAGCAGGGAATCACGCCCGCTGATTCCAAAAAAAAAATTTAACATGTTGTTTTCAAACGTCAGCTGAGTCAAAAGGATCACTACACAGCACCCAGCTGCTTGCTAAATAGAATCTGAGCACAACCAGCGATAACATGAGCAGAAACAAATTTTTTTTTTTTAACTCACGACATCTGCTCCCAGCCATATACATCATGACAGCAAAAAAAAATCAATTTCACAACTTTTGCATAGCACTTGTACTTATCAACATGGATAAAGGTATTCACGACAGCTGCTCTCAGCAATAGACTATAATAAGCTGTCTACTACGACTATACATCCACCACTATAGAGATGCATATCACAACTACGATAGAGATGCATACCTCGATTGCACATCCACCACGAATATGCCTCTGATTCATGCTAGAAACTGGAGACTTATTCAACATCCACTCTACCCCCATTGACTCACTTTGAAATCACATCCAACACAGTTGGATCACCATATGAAGAACCCGATCCAGACTGCAGTTTGGATCAATCGTATTGCTTGCTCCTTCCACGCACAACTACCTCGACTTTCACAAGTTGTAGATGTTGACAACGATCACCATCTAATCTGCTTCAGATCACTGGTTCACTGGTTCACGATGATAAGACAACTTTTTTTTTTTAAAAATCACTCAAATTTGGCGCAGGGCACGAGATCACGCTCCCAAGAACGATGGCTCTGATACCATGTTGAAGGTAAGGTGAGATGCGCAGCAACCGAGGTAGAGAGAGAAAGAAAGAGAGAGAGAGAGAGACGGCTAGAGAATAATAGAACTTCTTATATTCAATTAGGGCTAATCTCTATATTAAATAGAGATAGTCCAAGGAACAAAATTACACCCAGGTCCCTCATTAAAGAATAAGATTCAAATAACCTCTAGTTTAGAAAAACTTATTTACTAAAAACACCTTAGTCTCAACATCTCTCTCACGGCTCCTAGGGTACGTGGATACCTCTCTAACAGAAGTGTCCACGATACAAACCCATATCATACAATACGTACAATACGGATATGATACACACTCATATCGCGATACGAGTGTGTATCATATTGTTTTTCTAAAAAGAATCTGGAATTAATATGGTAATGAAAATAGATATTGGAGATATAAATAGTAAACAATTTGTAAATGATGAAAGCACACAGCTTTCTTTTCCAGTAGTATGACTTCTGTGGGTTCCATATTTGTAACATAAATGGCAATGGAACTTAGCATAGACAAAAGGAAAAAAAAGATCCCAAGATGTAAAGCAAGAAAACAGGGTTTTTTCAAAGACTAATTCCAATTTGTACCTGTAACGGCTAACTTCTCTAGGTGGTGGTACAATAGCAGGTTGTCTATTGACTGGCTGAGCATTCTGTAATCTCAATAGTGTCACTGGTAGATTTCTAACTTCTTGCTTGCAAACATCACAAGTCTTGTTACCCTTAATGCTAAACCATTTCACAGCGCAATCTTGATGTGCAAGTGCAAGTTCACCTTTGCAGCAACATTCCATCTTTAGAGTCTCGCCTCCTTCAGCAAGCTCAATTAAGCATATCCTGCAAACTGCCTCTTCTTCAGGAATATCTTCACCATCATCTTCAGGCTCTACAATTAAATGCAAGAATATAAACTATGTAACCAAAATTTCAGTTTGAGAATAACAACGGACCATGTTAAATCTGGTTATTCCTGGAATTTCCATGCAAAAAGCCAGCATTACTCAATCATATATAGGAAGTTGCAAAAGAAAAAAAAGAAGATATAGAATGTATCTGGCATCAAGCGACTTTCAATTGATACTATCAAAGATAACCAACTTAGAAAGATAGCATGTGCTTGATCTAATCAATACCAAACTTTAAGTACATATTGAGAGGTGCATGTACCAAAAAGTATGAGAACACAAACCAGCATTGATATCTGGGAACTCATTAGGTGTTGCACGCTCAACTGCTGGAACACGAGGGGTTGCAGGAATAATACGTATCACACCTCCTAAGGAATCTGCCCGTCTCAGAGTTCTGGTTTTCGCATTCACTGGAACAGAAAGTGAACGTGCCATGTGTTGCTGAACCTCTGGTCTCTGTTACAGCAATCACATGAAACTCGTTATGATATATGCACAATAAACCATGAAAAACAGCATTGAGATATTATTTTCGAATAACTTAATCAAGTATTGGTAATATATTCTTAAGAACTGATCCTTGAAGCATGGATCGATGAAAATATTACCTAAGTAAAACTGATGTTAAAATTGATAGTTGTAACTGGAACCAAATCGTTGGGCTTTTGACAAGAAAACAGTTATAGGTCATTTTCAACCTATGCTTGGGTTCATGAATATGCACTTACGACACATTCCTGTGGCGTAAAAACAGCATGGAAATGATGCCCTTTCTGCAAGCCCCATCCATGTTACCTAAAATAAATGAGCCACTCTCTAATGGAAAGTTGTTCCCATTTTTAGGGGGGAAACCTTTGTTAAATTATGTAATCAATTTCATGTACTCCAATCTATATTTTATATATATAAGGTAATACATATGCATATATTATATATATGTATATGTATCTACTTATTATATATAATATATATTTTTGTATTGATAGTCGTAGGGGTAGTTTAGTCTTTTTATGCATATTATTTTTCGTGAATATGCTTGTAATTCTTTTTTGTATTTTCTTTTTCTTTTTCGTTATATTCTTTTTCTTTTTATTAGATAAAGTTGTACTTACCTTGGGAGGGGGCAACACACTAGTCGTTGGACCCCTCCAACGGTCACATTTGTGACCGTTGTGTTAGAAAATGACTTGGAATACATTAGGTTCAACAATGAACCCATACACATGCACATGAAGTGCGAATATACCCATTAAAGGGAACAACACAAGCACATAATGTGCTAACACATAAACCCACAAAAGGGGAAAATAAAAAAGAAAATTAAAAATAAAATTACAAACATATTCCAAATGGAATATGCGTAAAAACTGTGAAATGTCTAAACTACCCCTATGCCTATAAATAGATAAATATATATTTTATATATAATTAGGATAATACATATGCATATATACCATATATGAATATGTATTATCCTTTATATATATAAAATATATATAATATTACAATTGTCGAATGATACATTTTAACACCCCCCCCTCAAGCTTTGTGTGGGGGAACGAAAAGATTGAAGAAAGCAAGACGAAAAATCTCAAGGCTTCAAGAGCCTTCAGTACGAATGTCATTGTAAATGTCTTCCTCCAATGTCTTTAACGATGAGCACCTTCCATGATCTATCCAAGGTACTTCTTTTCCTCTTATCTTCAAGATCCTGAGGAATAACAACAAAGAACAAGTAAAAAATATCTTTGCACTTACTTCAAAAAAGAACATTCCTAACAAGGTGCAAAATTTATGCATAATAGGATAAGTACTTTATCATAAAAAGAAAATTTAGAAAACCAAAGTTTCAAAAATCAAATATCATGTTAAAGAGTGAGCGGAAACAATTTGCAAGAATGTATAATGCATTCATAAGGTCCAACATTGGACAAACACAACCCCATAATGGGGAATAACAAAAAGGTCCACTAAGGGACACCACAATAAGCCTATGAAGAGGCATAAGCTACATATGTTTTATTGAATGAGGGCCTAAAAGGTCATAATGAGCATATGCATATACTATCAAAAAAATGAATTAACACTTAAAAGAAATCATTAATGAACATGCTTCAAACATACTTTAGTCAAAATGAATCACAAGAGCTCAAAAGGTTTTAAAAGAACACGGGTACAAATGTCCAAAGGCATGACAAATATGATCTTCAATAAGAGAGGCTTTATAAAGGTATATTTAACATATCCACCCAAAATTCAAGAATGAATATCATTTGAGACAAAAAACACATTTTGCATATCAAATACAAAAGTGACCGAAAAACTATAAGCACTTAATATATAGATTAAATGCTAAAAAATCAATTTGATTTAAGAACATATCATAGATATGATTCACTTTTATCTAAAAACCCAAGTTATGAATGAAATTTTGTAACTTTCAATAGTAGTTCATTCACTACAAGCAACTACCTCATTAGTCCTCCAAAACCCATAAATCAAGTGTATAAGCTACTAGATCAATAATATCAATATAATGCCATTAAAGGTCAAATAACACACACAAAGGTGTGCAAAAGAACCTCTTGTCTACATATAATAATACTTGAAATGAGTGCATCTACGACAAGAACAAGAGAATACGCACCAACATGGACCAAAAGCATCTCTTGTCTACGTAAAAATATACTCAAAACCAAGTATGTTCAGCTACTAGAACAAGAGTAACAAGCCAACCATGGGCTAAAACACAATACATCTCTTGTCTACATAAGATGGCACTTGAAATGAGTGAAATAAGCCAACCATGGGCATACATCTCAGCGACTAGAACAAGGACACAAATGCCAACATGGACTAAAGATCACACACCATGGTGTGAATCAACGTTCTTGTCTACATATAATAACACTCAAGACAAGTGTGTTCATCTGCTAGACCAAGAGAGCAAAAGCAAGAGTAACAAGCCAACCATGGGCTAAAACACAATACATCTCTTGTCTACATAAGATGGCACTTGAAATGAGTGAAATAAGCCAACCATGGGCATACATCTCAGCGACTAGAACAAGGACACAAATGCCAACATGGACTAAAGATCACACACCATGGTGTGAATCAACGTTCTTGTCTACATATAATAACACTCAAGACAAGTGTGTTCATCTGCTAGACCAAGAGAGCAAAAGCCAACAAAGGGCAACCAACACACGAAGGTGTAATAAAATTCTTGTCTACATATGATGACACTTAGATAAGGGGCATAAAAGGAGAAGACTTTTGAGGTAATAAAACTTGTAATGACAAACATATATATAAATCAAACCTTGAATCAATAGAACAATATCTTTCAAAAAGAATACCCATAAAAATAACATTTTGGAATAAACTATGTAAAAGTATCTTCAACAAGATACAACAACCGATAGAACAATATTCTTGAAAATAAATGTGTGAACATACGCACACCAAGAACATATGAAACACTTGTGCACAAAAGCACGAAATCACAAATGTGCAAATGCACTCATAATTTTCATAAACAATAAAAGGTTGGGCAATAATCCCTAAAACCTTGATTTTAATATACCTTAAAACATTTTAAGGTTTCAAACATCATATATCCATCACATTTATATATAAATAAGAGCATCCATAAGATCAATGGCCAACATCAAACTAGTGACACACTCATATACCAAATCATTCTAGAGTCCCAAGGTGCCCATAACTCACCTCAACCACCATCTATAATATGGTAAGTGGACAATCTAAAATGACATAACAACGAGTGACACACTCATAATTAGAGATCTTATACCAAATCATTCTAGAGTCCCAAGGTGCCCATAACTCACCTCAACCACCATCTATAATATGGTAAGTGGACAATCTAAAATGACATAACAACGAGTGACACACTCATAATTAGAGATCTTATACCAAATCATTCTAGAGTCCCAAGGTGCCCATAAGTCACCTCAACCACCATCTATAATATGGCAATTTGGACAATCTAAAATGACATAACACAAGGTGCCCTTAACTCACCTCAACAAACATCTCTAATATAAAAATAAAGCCATAAAAAAAGATTGATGCATCATATAACATGTGATGGATAGAATAAGTGTCATAAAAGGCAAAAATACCTTTTCAACAAACATAATGACATAAAGAAATCATCTTGGGATAATCAAGAGAAGATAATCAAGCTTTTAATAAAGAAATCACAAGAACCGTAATGGTTTGCAAAGAGAGCTTTAACACAATATCCAAGAAAAAGATAAAAAAAAAACTTGAAAATTTATAGAGTTGGGATTAAATCCCATGCAACAAGTTTTAATATTCTTTGATTGTGATATGCGGAAACGTACAAAGTGCCATAAGCATTCACAATGTTTTATAATGATTCGATAAAAGAATCAATATCTAAATTCATTACACTTTCACCAAAAGGAATGTGCACAAAATCTCCACAATGTAAAAATGTCTACGAAGAGACAATACATATGTAAGCACAAAAAGTTTTACAAAAAAATGTGCACGAAGGCACTCATACAATACTTGAACAAATACACACCAAGGTGTAAACAAACATGTACTAAGGCATGTATTTCATAGAAAAGAGGGAATGCATACCAGCGCAAATATTTGAGAAACAAATATGCACAAAATACAACAAATACACAAAAGTGAGCAAGCATGCACTTTATAAAAAGAGCAATGCTTGAGACTCTCAAACTTTAATTATGCAATTATATGCTTGACAAATGCAATTTAAAAGAAGATCATATTACAGCCAACGTAGACATCTTTAGAGATATAATCAAGAGGTTTTGAACCCTTATGTGAAAAATACAAACCAACAAGTTTATAAAGTTGCATCATTAAAATTAATGAAGTCTTTTATACGAAAAAGATGTAATAGATACACTATGCATTCTATATAGTGTGAGAAGTTCTTTTAAAAGATCTTTCCTAATGAACACAATGGTTCATACAACCTATTTATCATAAAAATATTTTTTTCAAAATCCTTTAAATAAATCAAAAACATTGAAAGACCTTTAGGAGTTCTCATTTATCATTAACAAGAACTACTTAGGATTCATAAAAAAAGTAAACAACAAAGATTTAGATGAGAGAGATTCTTATACAAGAATTATATCAATTTTTTCACAAAAAATGCACTAAAATCCATAAACAAGAGAGGAGCTCAAAACAAATTAGACTTTATATGAGAGTCAAGAGTTTTTAAGAAATCATATATAATTTTTAAAAGTTAATTTATAGGTCAATCATGAAATACTTATGTAAAAATCATAAATCCCACATAATTGAAGACAATTTTGAAAAACATAAATTACTATTATATGTGATGAGTAATCGATAAACATATAAACAAGAATTATATATTTGAATAACAAACAAGTTTACCAAATTTAAAAGGAGATATTTTTAAAATATACGAACACGCGAAATGTGAAAAGAAATTATTCCACTATCATAAATACTACATGTACATAGTATATGCAAGAAAGATAGTTTATGCATAGTATGTTAAGAAAAGAGATACATACCGAAAACTTAAGAAAAAAGGGAAGGACAATGAATACTTCATCATTTTTTTTGAGCAACACGCATTCCGTTGCACCAAAAGACAACCCCATCGTGACCTTGCTCTGATACCATGTTAGAAAATGACTTGGAATACATTAGGTTCAACAATGAACCCATACACATGCACATGAAGTGCGAATATACCCATTAAAGGGAACAACACAAGCACATAATGTGCTAACACATAAACCCACAAAAGGGAAAAATAAAAAAGAAAATTAAAAATAAAATTACAAACATATTCCAAATGGAATATGCGTAAAACTGTGAAATGTCTAAACTACCCCTATGCCTATAAATAGATAAATATATATTTTATATATATAATTAGGATAATACATATGCATATATACCATATATGAATATGTATTATCCTTTATATATATAAAATATATATAATATTACAATTGTCGAATGATACATTTTAACACGTTGGAGGCGCTCCAACGACTATGTATGCCAAAGCCCACTAATGCCTTATAAATATGGGCCCTTATTCTTGTATTAGGCATGGCTTTGGGTCAAAGCTCAAGCATTCAATAAAGCTTTTTATTCTTTTAGTGCTTTTATGAGATTGATTTGTGCTTTTGTGCACAAGTGTTCTAAGTGTTCTTATTGTGCATGTGTGCACATATTTGTTATCAAAAATATTAAGGTCTTGATCTTAGTATCTTGTTGAAGATACTTTCACATGGTATCAGAGCCTCGTTGAAAAAGGAAGATCGTGTGTCACTTCATTTTTTTTGAGTGCCTCGAAAAACATGCCTTCAAGCTATTGGAGTTTGAAGTGGATCATCTTCTTCGGGCAATATTTTAGAAGCCTCTTTTGTCAAGAAAGACTTGAAAATCTTTTGAGGTACGTGTTATTTTTCAACTTTTATCCTCTTTAATGGGCGAAAATGACTCCCACTTCTCCTATGAGTTTAAACTTAATGGTTCAAATTATCATGTTTGGGCCGGTAATATGGAAGCCCATATTAAAGGAAAAGGGCTTTGGGGGTATGTTCAAGGTTCGATACCGGAACCTGAACCAAAAATTACAATCGTTGAAAATGGGGATAGTAAGATCCTTGAAGGGGAAGAAAGACAAAGTGTAAAAACCCAGTGTTCGTTGTTTTTGTTTTTGTTTTTTTTTTTATTTATTTTGAATTTAAATGTTAAGGTTAAGTTCTCATATTTTTCTGTACATGTATATTTTTACATGGATCGACCATTGATGGGCAAAATCGCCTTTAAGGTTTATGAGTATAAGGCATAGATATAAAATAACGATTCTGGCCAGCATGATTGGAATAGTAAAATCCCTTTCCTTCTTTGTCTTAAGTTATTAAAAACAATTAATTAAAAGGTGGATTTGGTTAGTGATTTAATGACCCCTAATTTAAGTAGGTGAAGATAGAGGGTTGGATTTTAAGGAGGTAAGTAGCACACGTTTTGGAAACTTTATTTAGAAAGAGAGCTACTGTAGCAAGGAATGTTAGTAAAAAGAATTTATTAGATGGCTAGCATAAGGAAAGGAGGTGGCTGGAAGATTGGGTTGACTCATAAAATTAACAACTTAAAGGAAAGGTGACCAGAAAGGAAGAGAGAGATAGTGGTGAAAAGGAGGTAACGTTGAAACAAAAAAAAAAGGGATTTGTTTTGTTGTAAAAGAGAGAAGGAGACGTGGACTGCATCCTCAAACAAGCTTTTAAAAAAAAAAAAAAGAGAGAGGGGGAAAAAAAGAATTTGAGATCAACAGAGAAGCTTGTGCAACTAAACGTGTTGTTCGTCATCTTCTTGCATAGGGAATCGAAGAACCGGAGCTCGATTTGGAAGAAAAAAAAAGGTACGGCAGTTTAGATTGAGGCTTATGATTATGTGTAGCATGTATACGAACAAGAGTTCTTTTTTTTTAGAAAATTTAAATCTGCATTTAAAACATTTGGTTTTCAAAAGAATGAAAAATAGAAATCTGAACTTACACTTTAATGGATACTAGACCAAATGCTAGTGGGTGTTTCCAGTATGTTGGTGACTTTGTACACATATGTCTACATTGGTACAGATGTCCATAAACATAGAAAAAAAAAATAATAAGAACATAAGACCTTGGTTTGATGTTAGGTGTAGTTAGACTACCTTGTTTGACGTCATGTAGGTATTCTAATAATGCAAATCTGTACAGAGGAGTGGTTGCAAACATGTATTAAATATAGATATTATTATTATTACATATTAGGGAAGGCAAGCATTTTATCAACGTTGTGGAATGGCTTAGTACTGTGTAACTAATATATGATGGTGGATGGTTAACACAACAGTGGCTTGATTTCATGACTTCGGACCAGATTCAAGTTTTATACATGTGTATATAGTTTTCGATGAAAACTTGAATACGAAACTGAGTGAAGAATGAAATTTCTAAATTTCAGAAAACAAATAAAGTATGTGTATAGCCTTTTTTTTTAGGTTACTAAGAGATATCTAGTTTAGACAGATTATGACATAACGTTTTTTTTTTATGAGTATAAATTTCTTGTGTAGCCGTGAGTTAAAAAAAAACCAATAGTGCATTAGTGAATACCAATGCCTTGTATTATCTTATTAGATGGTTTGGTATTATATCAATCACATGTGCTGGTAGATGATGTAGCATGGCAGGGCATTGATAACTTGATTACATACCAGATTCTGGTCATACATGGTTAATGACATACTGGTTTTTGCCAGACTGTATAAACAAGAATATAACCTAGGTCAACTTGTGACATGCAAATCTCCGTGATCCGATGGAATTTTTAGGCATGTATGAGCATTCTGGAATCATCGAGACGTCCGTTAACGGGTCCCTGAGTGATATTGAATGGGTTTGAGTTCTAACTTTCAGCAAAAATAGTCTTTTTAGAAGTCTATCAAGAGATATCCTGTTTTGGACAGATTTAAACTGTTAAAAAAGTTTTTGAAAGGTGTAATTTTTTTATTTATGACCGATTGACTAGGTTGTTGACGAGTCTATGTTAAAATGACCAAAGTTGATGTTTTTCAATCTCTGGTACAGGTTTTGCATATTTGAAAGAGTTTCATTCTGGTTCAGATATAAAAGTAGTAAGTTTGAAACAAAATCTCAATGGCTATTTGTATGGGGGTGTTTGGATAAAGTGCACGAAAAAAAAAGGGAATATAAATCTCTTGTGTTTGTGAAAACACCTTATTCCTTGTACCCTGGACCAAGTTGTACATATGTCGTGTACCCTAAATGGGGAAGTGAAACTCCTCCTGAGGGAGTATAATAAGTCAGGACTTCTGTTTGCCTACGGAGAGGGTAGGTGGTACCAGGCTCCGGGATTTCTGTTATATTGTTTGGAGAGCAAGGCGTCTCCTCGGTCCACCCAGCCCGGTTGTCCTAGGGGGACCTGGGTAGTTACACGGGAAAGCCCGATGACTAGCCCTACTGACTGAGCTCAATATGAAAGGCTCACTATGGGACCTCCCGATCAATGTATCGCCCTAGTGGGAGCAACGGCTGTGGGTACCGCAGTCCTCTGTATGTGACTATTGGAATTGATGGCTTGACTTTTGACTAATGGTTAACCTTAACTTTTGTGGACCAGGGACAACGTGGAAAAAAAAATGAATTTATAATTGAACATATTTATATACGTACAAATGATTTCTCTAATGCCATGTTTTCATATGCTTTGATCTTTACTATCGTACTTTGAGAGGCTAACCTCTCCGTTGAAAATGTTACAGGTTTTGATTGATGGCGAGGCGTTGGACAAGGCTCGACGAGTGTGTTGCTCTAGGGATTTGGTTTTGGGGCTGTTTTGTTATGTTTTGAGACTTATTCTACTGATTCCTAAACTATGAACTTGAATTTTCAATATGATGGTTTGTTCAGTTATTTGTTTGTAACGAGCCCAAATCTATCGTGTGTTTCAACAAAAAAAAAAATGGTTCAAAATTTTGTGATGAATTTGGGGCGTTACACAAAGGGCTCTTGAAGATTATTCAAGAAAGCATGACGAATGGGAGATGAAAAATTTCAAGATCTTGTCTTGGATTTTTTCATCCGTTGAAACAAAGATCAATGGCAACATTATTAAGTTCAAAAAAGCTTCTGAAGCTTGGGTATATCTTGAAAAAATGTATACTTCAAGAGACTTGTCACACAAATATTATCTCCAAAAGAGGGCATTGACCCTCCAACAAAATGAGATGACTATTCGGGAATACTCTGTCGAGTTAGCTCCCATTTGGGACGAGCTTGCTATGCTTGAACCAAAGTGGAGTGGTGAAGCGATCGAATTACGACATAAACAACTTGAGGAAGATCATTTTTTTAATTTCATAAATAGACTTAGACCCGAATTTGAACAAATTCAGTCATCTCTTCTCTCCGCTTTCACATCTCCCTCAATTGAAGATGTTATCACTAAATTAAGTGGGGAGGAAACCCGTATGAGAATTAGTAAGAGTAATTCTAGCATTCTTGCTACCTCTTCTACTCAAGAAGATTATGAAGGGGTGAATGTTGTGCCAAGACCGGAGAATAATGTGAAGGCCTACAAACCTCATCATTTCAAGAATCAAAGTCAAGGAGGAAATGATCGATATGAAAAAAGAGACTATAGCAAGTTAAATTATCATTTTTGTAAAGGTCTGGGGCATATTAAGCCTATTTGCCCAAAATGGAAGAAATTTCTTGCAATGACTATGTCATCTCAACCGGAGGAACGACCATCATCATTAAATGGGTTTCTTTCTCTTCAACATATCGTAGAAGTTTTACAACCTCTTCTCAAGGGAGAAATTTCCGGAGCCGCTATGTCTACCTCCTCACCTCCCCGTAAGACATCTTGGCTTTTAGATTCCGGCGCATCTTTTCATATGACCTCAAGTGTTTGTTCTCTTTCTGAATTTTCTAAAAACTCTCTTCCATCTTTTGTCTCAACGGCAGATGAAACACCTCTTGAAATTAAAGGAATAGGCAATTTTGAAAAACAAGATTTTTTTATTCCAAAAATTTGTCTTATACCAAAACTAAATTTAAATTTACTTTTGATCTCTCAACTCTCGAACCATGGTTACGATATAAAATTCTCTTCTAATAAATGTTGAATTCAGGATCGCCGATTTGGGAGATTGATTGAGGAAGGCTCTAGGAGAGGAGACCTCTACTACGTTGATTGTCTCCAAGTTCCCAAGAATCAATTTTGTAATGTTATTCAAAATAAAGATATTCGTGTATGACATAAGAGATTGGGACATCCTAACATTGTTAAAATCTCTTATTTGCCTTTTATTAAACATCTTTGTAAAGAAAATTTTGTATGTAATGAATGTATCCTTAGAAAGATGAAAAGTCATGTTTTCAGCAGAACCCTTTGAAATTGTTCATTCTGATGTATGGGGTCCCGCTCCTGTGATATCTAAAAAAGGATTCTCATATTATGTAATTTCCGTGGATGATTATACTAGGTTTTGTTGGATATACTTTCTTAAACATAATCATGAAGTTTTTTCAACGTTTAAAACGTTTCATATGATGATTTTAAATCAATTCAATGGAAGTTTAAAAATTCTTAGATCCAATTCTGGAGGTGAATACCTTTCAAATGAATTCAAGAGTTATCTTGAAAATTATGGTATTCTCCATCAAAAATCTTGTTCGAAAACCCCACAACAGAATGGGTTAGCCGAACGAAAGCATAAGCATATTATTGAAACAACTAGAACTTTGCTCATTTCGCAAAACATCCCAAAGAAACTCTGGGCTGAGGCAACCCTTACTTCAGTCTATCTCATAAATAGACTTCCATCAAAAAATTTGAATAAAATTTCTTCCTTTGAAAAGTTATACGAAAAAGAACTTGATTATAGCAGGTTAAGGGTTTGTGGATGTAAATGTTTTGTCCTTACAGATAAAAATGATAAGTTTTCTCCAAAAGCCATTCCTTATGCCTTTCTTGGTTATTCGGAAACCCAAAAGGGTTTTCAATGTTATGATGTTAAAAATGACAATTTGTATGCTTCCAAAAATGTGAGTTTTTTGGAAAATCTTAGTGGCTTTGAAAGCCCAGAATCACATAATGAGAATGTAGACTATTCTTTTCTATTTGAACTGTTAGCCAAAGATGATGATACTAATGATAATGAGTCAAGTCAGAATGACTCAAGTGATAATGAAATTGAGGAAATCATTCATTTGCTCTCCTCTGATCAACATATTGATAAGGGACCATCTAGAGATCTCATCACCTATGTTCATAGAGATAGAAACGCCTTTCGAAGTGCTCTTGAAAAATATAATGATAGTCAGATTGTTCCTCAAGGTGAGGAGAACCTATGTAAGACCGAAAGACATAGGAAAGCTCCCTCTAGGTTCATATCGTATGACTCTTTTTCACCCAAATATAAATCATGTCTTAATGTCATCCATTCTTACGTAGAACCTAGAAACTTTGAGGAAGCACGAAAAAGTTCTGTATGGATAGTTGAGATGGAAAATGAACTCGGAGCCCTGAAAAGAGCCAAGACGTGAGAATTTCAAGACCTTCCTAAGGGTAAGAAAACAATAGGGTGTAGAGGGGTATTTAAGGTTAAAACTAAGAGTGATAGATCCCTTGAGAGATATACGGCTCGATTAGTTGCAAAGGGGTATAGTCAAGAATATGGGATTGACTATGAGAAAATCTTTGCCCCTGTGGCTCGAATGGTCACTGTCCGGTGTCTCATAACTGTTGCTTCAATCAACAAGTGAAACATCTATTAAATGGACGTTAAAAATGTCTTTCTAAATGGTGATCTGAATAAAGAAGTTTATATGGATGACCCACCCGGAATGGAGGCCCCCAAAGGAGAAGTGTTTCGCCTTCGGAAAGCACTTTATGGTTTGAAACAAGCTCCCAAGGCTTGATATGATAGGTTTGATTCTGTAATATTAGAAAATGATTTTCATCCTGTTTTACTGATACTGTTTTGTTTGTTAGAAAATCCAATGCAGGGATTGTGATCTTGTTGTTGTATGTGGATGATATGCTCATCACTGGTAGTGATTCTAATGGAGTTAAGAGCAAGAAATCAATTTTGAAAGATAAATTTGAAATGTCTGATTTGGGTTTTCTAACTTATTTTTTGGGTATTGAAGTAACATACTCTCATAGAGGGTATTTCTTATCTCAAACTAAGCTTGCTTCTGAGATCATTGATAGGTCAGGTATTACGGATGAAAAGGTTTGCGAAACTCCTGCTATAGTAGGAGCTAAAATAAAGATTGATGATGGTGTTTCTCTTTCTGATTCTACTCCCTACAGACAACTTCTAGGATCGTTGATGTATCTGAGTATTATCAGACCAGATATCTCTCATGCAGATCATACTGCAAGCCAGTTCCAGCATGCACCAACATCAGTTCACATGAGTGTCATCTTGCAAGTCGTAAGATACATAAAGGGTACTCTAAATAAGGGAGTTTTTTGTCCTCTTCTGTTTTAAAATTAATTGCTAATACTGACTCTGATTTTCCTTAACTCCGCCTGTGTATAACTGTTTAGTTATATACTGTCGGTCCCAAGCCTGGATAAAGGAGGAGGGTTGCGGTAGGCCAATGACAGCTAGCATAAAAAACTTAGTCATACCCTATGAATATGAACCAATATGAGAATTTCGTTGGGGTGTTCCCTACTGAGCGACGCGTTGTACTCTATAGGCCCGGAGGCAATGATAAATGGGCAAAGGTTGCTAGGTCGTCGCCCGGAAGCGACGCGTCACACCAGCGCCCGGGTGTGGTGTCAAATAGGCAAGGGTTCCCTCACTTTGTTGGATGGGTGGGGGTAAAGAAGTTAGTCCAAGACCATAAAATTAGGTTAGCCACTTGGAACATAGGGTCTTTAACTGGTAAGTTGGTAGAGTTAGTAGATGTTATGTGTAGGAGAAAGATTGATATTTTATGTCTACAAGAGACCAAATGGGTAGGTGAAAAGGCAAAAGTGATAGAACCTCAGGGATATAAGATTTGGTATACAGAAATAAATAGAAATAGGAATGGAGTAGGGATTGTTATGAGTCGTAAGTTTATAGATAATGTAGTTGAGGTCCGTAGGAAGGGTGATAGGATTTTACTTATTAAATTAGTATTAGGTATGGATATTATTAATATTATTAGTGTTTATGCACCTCAACTAGGTTTAGATGATTCCATTAAGCATCAATTTTGGGAAGATTTAGATGGAGTAGTACAAGGGATATCTTATAGTGAAAAGTTTTTCATCGGCGATGACCTTAATGGACATGTAGGCATTAGTAGGGATGGATTTGAGAGTATCCATGGAGGCTATGGTATAGGAGAAAGAAACGAAAGTGGAGAAAGGATTTTAAATTTTGGTTTGTCCTATGATATGATCTTAGCAAACACTTGGTTTAGGAAGAGGGAGTCTCACCTAGTAACATTTAAAAGTGGGGTTAATACGAGTCAGATAGATTTTTTCCTACTTAGAAAGAGAGATAGGGGTTGTTGCATCGATTGTAAGGTTATACCGGGAGAAAGTGTAGTTACACAATATAGAGTCTTAATTTTAGATCTTAGAATTAGACAATGCCGTAAAAGGGATAGACATAGGATAGATCCTAGAATTAAGTGGTGGGCACTGAAAGGAGCTAAACAAAGAATGTTTATAGAGCAGGTAGTTAAGGAAGCTGATTGGTGTTTCGAGGAGGATTCAGAATCAATATGAATAAGATAGCGGGTGGCATGAGAAAGGTGGCTAAGGAGGTATTGGGTGAGTCTAAAGGCGGTGCACCGCTAGGTAAGGATACATCATGGTGGAACGAGGATGTCAAATTATCTATTAAGGTTAAAAGAGAATGTTATAGAAATCTAAGTAAGAGTCGTGATAATGAGAATTTTGAGAAGTATATGATAGCAAAGAAGGAAGCTAAAAAAGTAGTTCGAAACGCGAGGGATAAGGTATATAAGGAGGTTTATGACAAGTTGGATACCAAAGAGGGCGAGAAGGATATTTATAGGCTTGCAAAGATGAGAGATAGGAAATCGAGGAATCTGGGTACAATTAGATGTATCAAAGATGAAACACAAAGGGTTTCAGTGAAAGATGAGGAGATTAAGGAGAGATGAAAAGATTATTTTGATAAGTTATTTAATGGAAGTCATGCCCAGGATTTTGGAGACTTGTCCATTCCTTTTCATGAGATAAATCGTGACTTCATACACAAGATTCAAAAGAAAGAAATTGCAGAGGCTTTGAAGAAAATGAAATCAAGAAGGGCAGTTGGCCCAGATGGTATACCTATTGAGGCTTGGAAATGCTTGGGAGAGAAAGGTTTAGAATGGTTGACAAATCTTTTTAACAAGATTTGGTGGCCAAATAAGATGCCTAATGAGTGGAGGAAGAGTACTTTGGTGCCTCTATATAAGAATAAGGGTGATATACAAGATTGCACAAACTATCGTGGTATAAAACTCATGAGTCATACTATGAAACTTTGGGAGAGGGTGATTGAGTCTAGGTTGACGAAGGTTTTCACGATATCGGAGAATCAATTTGGTTTTATGCCTGGAAGATCAACTATGGAAGCTATACATCTTCTTAGACAACTTATTGAGAGAAATAGAGAGAGGAACAAAGATTTGCATATGGTTTTTATTGATTTGGAGAAGGCATACAATAGAGTACCTAGGGACGTTCTCTGGTGGACAATGATGAAGAAAGGTGTTTCTCTCATGTACATTAGTATAATTAAGGATATGTATGAAGGAGTAGTAACCAATGTCTGCACTTGGGGAGGGGTGACAACCAATTTTCCTATAACGGTTGGGTTACATCAAGGATCTGCTTTAAGCCCTTTCCTATTTGTTATAGTGATGGATGAGCTAACGAGATCAATTCAAGAAAATGTGTCGTGGTGTATGTTGTTTGCTGATGATATTTTTTGATTGATGAGTCTAGAGCTGGGGTTAATGCTAAGTTAGAATTATAGAGACAGACATTGGAAGCAAGAGGTTTTAAGTTGAGTAAGAGTAAGACAGAATATATGGAATGTCGGTTTAGTAAGCATCGAAGTAGTGATGGGAGTGTAGTGAAGCTTGGTGAGCAAGAAATACCGGTGGATGATTGTTTCAAATATTTGGGATCTATCATTCAAAAGTATAGAGAAATTGATGGAGATGTAAATCATAGGATAAAGGTTGGGTGGATGAAATGGAAAAGTGCAACTGGAGTGTTGTGTGATCATAGAATGCCATTGCGGTTGAAGGGAAAGTTTTATAGGACGACTATTAGGCCCGCTTTACTATATGGTACAGAATGTTAGTCTGCCAAGAGACATCATATTCAAAAAATGAGTGTAGCTGAGATGTGTATGCTTAGATGGATGTGTGGAAATACAATAAAAGATAAGATTCGGAACGAGGAGATACGTAAGAAGGTAGGCGTTGCACCCATTGAAAATAAGATGAGAGAGAATCGTTTACGGTGGTTTGGACATATTCGGCGAAGGCCTAATGATGCTCCAGTTAGAAGGATGGAGAAATGGGAGAATATATTAGTTAAAAGAGGTTGGGGTAGGCCTAGGAAGACTTGGATGGAGATGATAGGAAAGGATATGAATGCTTTGAACCTCACCGAGGACATGGCATTGGATAGAAATGATTGGAGGAGAAGGATTCATATGGAAGACCCAGAATGATTTTTTTTGCTGGTTCATATCGCTGACCCCAATTGTTTTGGGATGAAGGCGTAGTAGTTGTTGTTGTTGTATACTGACTCTGATTGGGGAGGTGACCCAAATAATTGTCACTCTACCACTGGTTTTTTTGTGTTCTTAAGAGACTCACTGATTTCGTAGAGATGTAAGAAGCAGCAAAAAGTGTCTCTATCATCAACTGAAGTCGAATATCATGTCATGGCGACTACTACCATAAAAATTGTATGAATCCATCAGTTGCTAGAAGACATGGGGATCACAATAGAAGAGTCCACCAAGCTATGTTGTGACAACAAAAGTGCGATTTATATTGCTAAAAATCACACTTTTCATGAACGGACTAAACACATAGAGATGGATTGTTACTATGTTCGTGAGGCATATCTAAAAGGTGTCATTGACCTTCTATATATCACGTCAGAATATTAGCTGACAGATTTATTCACTAAAGCTTTGTGTGCTCCGCGATTCAACTTCCTCTTTGGCAAACTCTCGGTCATCGTGCCCTAAGTTTGAGGGGAGTGTTAAATTATGTAATCAATTTCATGTACTCCAATATATATTTTATATATATAAGATAATACATATACATATATTATATATATGTATATGTATCTACTTATTATATATATAAAATATTTTTTTTTATTGATAGCCATAGGGGTAGTTTAGTCTTTTAACGCATATTCTTTTTCGTGAATATGCTTGTAATTCTTTTTTGTATTTTCTTTTTCTTTTTCATTATATTCTTTTTCTTTTTATTAGATAAAGTTATACTTACCGTTGGAGGGGCTCCAACAACTATGTGTGGAGCCCCTTCCAAGGCCCACTAATGCCCTATAAATATGGGCCCTCATTCTTGTATTAGGCATGGCTTTGGGTCAAAACCCAAGCATTGAATAAAGCATTTTATTCTTTTAGTGCTTTTGTGAGATTGATTTGTGCTTTTGTGCACAAGTATTCTAAGTGTTCTTATTGTGCATGTGTGCACATATTTGTTATCAAGAATATTAAGGTCTTGATCTTAGTATCTTGTTGAAGATACTTTCATAACCCTCCCCACACACCTCCACCACCCCAACAAAACAAAACCATGCAGAGGGCTCTGTGCTCTCTTCCACACTAGACAAATGTGCCTTTAAAGAAGTACATACATCCCTATATACATAGTGTCGGTCATCCAAAGTTTGATATGAGGTGTTGAGATGATTATGCAGTCTACAGAAGGTATCAACAACCTTCACCATGTAGCCAGAAAATACAAAAACCATCAACAGAGAACAAAACCCATAAATAACATATCCAATGACTAGGGAAGTCCATTTTAAATTGTTCATTGTAATATAAATTGTAAACATTCATTAAGCAAGAAGCAGAGGAGGAAAATTGAATAAAAAACAAGAAAAAAGCTTACAACTGAAATAGGATTGTCCCTTGCATCCCTTCCGTGTAGTGACTCAGCATCTGAATTTGCAACTGGTGTCACAGGTAATGAATGTGTTTTCTTTATTGAAGGCAAAAATACCTTGGTCAGAGAAAAGGACCTTGAAGTAGAAGTTTTTTCTTGTGATTCTTCAGATAAAGCTCCAGGCATGAGCAGAACTGCTTTCTCGCAATCTGGTGTTGGAACTTTAGTCATGAAACTCCTCTGAGGAAACAGACTTCTAAAGGATGATTTGCCTTTAACAGAACTTGGCCTAGGTGGGAGGTTTGATCTTGCAGAAACAGGGCTGGGTGTTGGGGTCACATTTATTCTGACAGAAGTTGGACTTAGGTTTTCAAGGGATCTTTCAGGTATTTGTAGAGAAAGGTTTGGCCGCCTTGGATGGGGAGCTGAAGTGGGCTCGCTAATTATTTCGTTTTCATGAACCTGAAAAATCAATCAGCACCCTTTCGATCATATTCATGAATCTCAAAAGACAAAAGTTTTATCAATATGGACATGTAGATTATTCGGTCAAGGTTGTCAAAAATTTCCTATGAAGTATCATATCCACTTAACTGCCATTATGCCATAAAAAACCCTTGGTGTGACAAATGCCAGAGGAGAGAACACAAATGCAAGATAAGAATAAAAGACTTTCTTTCAGGCATTTCCACATCCTGGTCAGTATTCAATATTGTCTAATGTATGAAAAATACGTTCATGGCAAGCAGCAAAACTTCATGGTGGCAATCCAGTTTATACCAGATCGGCACAAAATAAATATGAAACTTTAAGAACTCTTTTGGAAATACTAGTAATGGATGATGATAGGGTGCTCCGAAGGCCCCTACACACACCTTGTAGAAACCATAACTTTTCATATTTTTTGAGTTTTTATGTCAATCAAACCTTATAGATATAATTTACATATATTGCTTAGTAGAAACAAATCTCGGATCATGAGATTGTGATATGCATGTAGATTTTTTAGGATCTTTAAAGATCAATGGCCCAAATGTGCCAAAATTTCATGACTTGAAAAATCACATTTTTACATCCAAAAAACTTGATATGAGGTAAGAATCCTGTGAAACAAACTATGTTAGATACATCTATGACGTCTAATTGAGAAGATGCAACCTACACCCATCGTTTCTAGCTAGATGGGTGTCGGTGCACCCGAAGCGCCCTATCATTACTAATATAAATATGTGCCTATCACATGTGTGTGCCTTTTTTTGACCTTGTTATTAACAATTTAACCAAGTTAGATGTGTACATAATATTTGCCCATTATTGACAGTTTATTTTCTTGTGTCATTTTTTATTGATTTTTTTAGTGTAGAACATTTTAAATCTCTTTTCACACTTTGATCATTTTTTGTCTTTTTTCATATTGCTGACTATGGTCTGGAGAAGATGCCAACTCATTGGGTCCTCAAGAACAGATGAAGCCTTTGGGTCTGCGACCAAAATCAACCGTGAACAAGTAAAGGTGCCTAATCAATTACAATTATTGAATGTTTAGAAAAAAAGGACTTTGGCTGGTACTAGGAAGGCAATTGTTCTTGTATAAATCAAAATTAACAAGAGTTTAGTGATCATCAACATATTAAATCCTTCCAATTTCCAGTTGCCTAAATGCCCCTAACCGCCATCATCAACCTACCCTCTCGATTCCTCCAATCTATTCCAAAGGAGTGATCAAAAGCAGTGCCTCCATATGAGAGATCACATTTTTATGAAACTGAAAAGATGGTCACATACTAATGTTGGCGTCTTTGCAAGCAAACCCATGACGAGTCAAGAGGACTCCACTCGGCTGAGTGCAGAGCAGCTATTTTTTTTATCAATGATGGTGGCATAAGAATCAAGTACTTCGAAGAATTAACAATACTTTTGTTACTAAACAGCATTGAAAATTTGGCTGGTACAGGCAGCACATGGTAGAGAGAACTCATGAAATACAAATATCGGCTAGGCTAACCTGCTAATGAAAATTCCTATTTATTGGCATCTTAAGAATCACTTAATTAACTTTAACGTCCCGGATATCTACTACAAAACCCTTCCCTTATATAATGCAAACATAGATCAAATTCCAACAAATTGAATTCGTTAATAGAAATTCACTGTCACAGATACTTAAACAGTGGAATCAAAACACAACAGGCATTTCACACTGTCATTTTCTTAAGTGTTTCACATTCTTCTCTCTTTTCATCTGTAAGATGGGTTCTAGACAATAATCCTTATTATCAAGGAACAAACCATTTCCGCCCTTTAAATTCGGCATCCCAGGACATCTTTTAGAATGAACTCAGCAGCATTTCGATAAATTCACAAGAAAGAAACGATGTTTTTCACAATTATTCCATTCATGATGAACATTACATCCATTCAGAAAGCCCATAATCATAATCCCCCCAAAAGAAGAAAAAAACAACAACCAAGCTTTCATCACTGAACAAAATCAGAATTCTCCAATCAAGAGAACAACAAAGAAATCAATCTAAACAAACACGGAATTCTTCACATCTGGCATTCAAAACCACCAAAGAATCATGACAAAAACGGGTGAAGAAGCTCAGAAGGGTACCGGTTGATCGGAGGATTCTGGAGGAAATTCAGTGGAGCTGACTTCTCTATCATTATGATGAGACCCATCATCTTCCGCTTTCTTCTCCATTGAGAGAGAGGGAGAGGTGTGGTTTGGTTGGGTTGTGGGTGGTTTGATAGTGGTAAGCAGCAGTGACAAAAAGGAAGGGTGGGGGCTCAGCAACAAGGGCACCACTTGTACAGCCAGCCCTGGGTAGGGATGCACATGTCCAATAATTGCTCCACATTAGATTTCCTTATATTTGAAAATAAAAAATAAAATTAGTTAAAACAAAATTAAGACATCCTCTATTATTTTTTCACTTTCTTAGATTCCATTTGTTGACCTCTGTTTTTCAGTCAATAACAATTCGTACCACTCCCACAATTTGATTTCGTAACATGGATGTCATCGGATCTGATTTTATCCGATATCCTATCAAAACCGATTCTGTTTAGTCGGATTTGGTAAGTCAAAACTATATCTGATATGGTTTTTATTTTTTGTTATTGAATCCAACAGATATCTGGATTTGATAGATATTTGAATCCAATCCCATCATTAGTTTAGAGCTTCGCTGGATGTGCACGTAGATTTGGACTTAGGTAATGAGATCTGCTACTACACCCAGAGCCAATTAGCATCATACTAATTTTGACTGAATTTACGTGACCAAATGACCTGCCTCAATAAAATCTGCATTGAATTTGATATACCTTTTTTAAGTTTCCAGCAATGTTTTCAGTATGGATATGGGCCCCAAAATGATCCATTGACTTGAATCGATCTGAATCGGCTCAACCAAGAGCTGACATGTGTCACCGCGTTGCCAGCTGTATCTGTAGCTTTTAGATGTGGGCCTTAGTTTTCCTTTGCATGTTTCTCGTCATAAAAAAAAAGCATTAAAAGTACTAAAAAAATATTTTTAATGATTTTAAGCATGCTTTAAAAATAAGCAGAATCAGTCCGTTTTGGATCGATTTGGGGCCGACCCGATTCGCACCAAAGCTGACTACATTGGTTTCCATTATTCAACCTTGAATGCCACTAAACACTAATCAGGTGCTGAGGTGCCTTGACATATTTTCCAAGTCCAACTGAATGGGTTAGTTGGATTTGAACATTTTATTTTTTTCATTATTGTAATAAAGTGTTTTTTTTTATATGTGAGGATAATAGGACATGTATGATGGTGATGGTGAAGGGCCTAGACATGAGCAATCGATCATGGTAGTCAACCTAGTTTGGTGTCTTGGACCACATTATGCATTGATATTGATGATGATCGGACTTGGACCAATGTTGTCAGTGTCCGTACGGGCATTAATCGATTTAAAACGATTAAATGTATCGGTCGATTTCAACTATGACATGAAGATATCTGAATCGGCCAGTTTTCAACCAGGGGATAACACGTGTCATTAAAAATATTAAAATAATACTAAAATATTTATAAAAAATAAATGTTTTTCCAGTATTTTTTGAAAAATAAACCAATTGAGCCTTATTTCGTATCAATTCTGAATGTAACGATTCAAAACGATTGGCAATGATACTGACAACAATGATTTAGACTAGTGTAGATTTAATTGAATTCATAACGAAAGCAATTAGATGGTATATGTTTACCTATTATGTTCCTTAAGCATATGGATTAATAATATGATCATTATAGGAAAATGCTTAGGTGCACGACCACTTTAGAACATGTGCATCAAAATACATCTTTAGACTTTTGTTGCCGCTAAAGGTCCCTGCTTAGACTTTTAGCGGCGCTAAAAGTCTTTTGTGCAGAAATAATTACATTGTGTCCATCGTGCACAAGTTCGCTTTCGTTATGTTAAAAAATGGTCATGCACCTAAGCACTACTCGTTCATTGTGTATATATATATATATATATATATATATATATATATATATATATATATATATATATATATATATATATATATAGAGAGAGAGAGAGAGAGAGAGAGAGAGAGAGAGAGAGTAACTACCTAGACCAATATGTGCCTACCTCTGCCTATGAGACTTTTGAAGGGTTCTTTTCATGTTTTTCTCAAATTTGATCATACTGATGTATTTAGCATGTTTGATTTTATAAGAATACTCTTGCATTATTCAATTATGATGTGCAGGTAGGTTTTTATAAGGTTGAAAAAATGATGGTATAAATTTTTTATAAATATCATAAATATTTAAAGCTTAAAAAATCTTATTTTTTTATATAAAAAAAAAAAACATGATCCAAGTGTCTTTCCTAGCAAATCAACCATGCCAAAAGTATCTGCATAGTCAGATTTGAGAAAAACAACTCAAAAACCCCTTCATTCGTTGTAGGCTGCCGTAAGCAGTTACTCTCTCTCTCTCTCTCTCTCTCTCTCTCTCTCTCTCTCTCTCTCTCTCTATATATATATATATATATATATATATATATATATATATATATATATATATATATATAGAGAGAGAGAGAGAGAGAGAGAGAGAGAGAGAAATATTTGCTACTAATAAAGGTAGGGAACTAATGAGCTTGACATCATAAGTGAAAGCTGTATCCACCATGTAGATCACATCTGTAACACTTGATTTACAAAGAAATGAATTTTTTGAACAAAAAGAAACTGGTTAGTTCCTTACCTTTATTAGTAGTATATATATAGAAGGTGATAGCTGCCTACCAAGCTTTGGAAGGATTTTTTAATTTTTTCTAAACTCTGACCATACATACGTGATCTACATGCTTGATTTTATAAGAATCAACTCTTGGATAGCTTGATTCTGACACACAGGTAGGTTTTCATAAGATTTAAAAAGCTATGGTTTATAAATTTCAAAAACATTCAATGCTTAAGAATTATATTTTTATTAGAAAAACATGATCCAAATGTCATTTCTTAGCAAATCGCCATGTTGAATACATTTGCAAGGTTAGATTTGCAAAAAAAAAAAAACCTAAAATAGCTATTTACTGGTGGTTGATGCGAGTGTGGGCCGAGGGGTTTGAAGATTCAAGGCGTTACTAAACTAGGTTAACTTGGGTAAATAGAGTGGTTGGGCACAGGCAGATTCTAAAAAAACAAACGCCTCTCTTAAGTAGGATGATTCCAGACACCCTAAGGCAGGTTCGATTTAAATTTCAGGGAGACATAGGAACAGAGAGAGAGATGAATTTTTTAAAGTGGTTGAAAATTTTAGGATAGGACAAGGGCAAGCAAGGATTCAGGCAGTCCGGTTATAAAATCCAGTTCTGGTCATTGAGGACTCAATAAATCATAAAAATTGGAGGGTTGACTAAGGATACACTGATGTAATTATGGTTCAACCATCAAGATTAGACTCCCTATGATTTGGGATAGGAGATTTTTTAAAGTCTGATGGGATTTTTAAGAACTAGAGGGTTTAGGTAGGTTGAACTAGGTTACAATAGGCTCAACTGGGTTTGGGGGGCTCAGACCTTTACAGACCTCACATGCCTCATAAGGGTCTTTTCAAAAGGGTTAAACATGTTGGATGGGGTCCACTTTGTCAAGGAAGGCTTGAGGGGGTCTGATCACACCGATTCCACGAACTTGGGCAGCACCGAAAGACTAAGTTAAGCTTCAAATGACCTATGGAAGGTTTAGTAACCAGAGAGAGAGACATGAGAATTGAAAGAGAATTTTAATTTCATTTATTTATTTAATACCTTCATAAAGAAGAATACAATGCCTTATATAGGCATATGAGCCCTTATTAAACCCAGAAACAAATTTCATAAAAATATTAAAAAACTCCTAAATCTATTTAAGCCTCCTTAGAATCTTAAGTTGATTAAGCTATTTTTGAAGTTTAGACCTCTAGAAATAGTCAAGCTCCCTCTTACTCATTCTTAGCATTCTCTACTTTTGGTACTTCCAAAATTAACTTAAGCTTAGTTTAGATTTTCCTACTTTTAGGTCCTTTAGAAGTAGCCTAAGCATAGTTTAGCATTTTCTTCTTTTTAAGTCCTCCAAAATTAGCCTAGACTTTTTTGTTAAATTTTTCATAACCCCACCATCAAGAGGGTTTCACGATCCTCAAGCATGGCCAAAAATAAGGAAGGACGCTCCTTAGGTGGGCCTCACAAAGCCTAGCTACCTAGCATATTGGGTATATGGATCTCAATCTACCCAACACTTTTCATATATATATATATATATAGAGAGAGAGAGAGAGAGAGAGAGTCGCTAGAATATGAGAACTAGAAATGTGGGCATTTTTTACACTTTTTTGGCAAATCCAACCATGTAGATGTGCTTGGCATGGTGAATTTGTTAGGAATCAACTATTGGATTGTGTATTTTCAATAAAAAAAATGTGATTTTTTAATGCTTGAATATTTATGAAGATTATGAGTCATTGAGTTTAAAGCCTTAAAAAGATGATTCAAGAGCGGGTTCTTATAAAATTAAGCATGTAGATTATGTTTGTATGGTTAGATTCAAGAGAAAAAATTTTTTATGAAAATTGTGGTTTACACATTAGTTCCTATATTTTTAGTTCTCATATTCCAGTGAAGGTAAGAAACCTATATATATGGGAAATGAAAACCTACTAAACAGAGCAGAGTTTTAAATAAAACATGCCAATGAATTTTTTATGGTTTTTCCAAAATTCTGACCCCATAGATATGTTCAACATGATTAATTTACTAAAAATTGACACTTGGATCATTTATTTTGGATAGAAAAATAGCATTTGGAGCTTTAAAAAGTTATAAAAATTATAAAAGTGATAGGCCATTGATTTTTGAAACATTATGAAAACCTATCCATGCATTGGAATAAAATGCTTCAAGAAGTGATTCCTATACAATCAAGCATATAGATCATGTATGTATGGAGAATATTTTGAAAAAAAAAAAACAATGAAAATCCAATAGCATGTTTCATTTAGCACCATGCCCATTTTGTAGGTTTTCATTTTCTATATATATATATATATATATATATATATATATATATATATATATATATATATATATATATATATATATATATATATATATATATATATCATCAAATAGGTAAAATACAACAACAACAACAACAACTACGCCTTCATCCCAAAACAATTGGGGTCAGCGATATGAACCAAAAAAGAAATTCATTTTGGGTCTTCCACATGAATCCTTTTCCTCCAATCATTTCTATCCAACGCCATGTCCTCGGTGAGGTTCAAAGCATTCATATCCTTTCCTATCATCTCCATCCAAGTCTTCCTAGGCCTACCCCGACCTCTTTTAACTAATATATTTTCCCATTTCTCCAACCTTCTAACTGGAGCATCATTAGGCCTTCGCCGAATATGTCCAAACCACCGTAAACGATTCTCTCGCATCTTATTTTCAATGGGTGCAACACCTACCTTCTTACGTATCTCTTCGTTCCGAATCTTATCTTTTATTGTATTTCCACACATCCATCTAAGCATCCGCATCTCAGCTACACTCATTTTTTGAATATGATGTCTCTTGGCAGCCCAACATTCCGTACCATATAGTAAAGCGGGTCTAATAGTCGTCCTATAAAACTTTCCCTTCAACCGCAATGGCATTCTACGATCGCACAGCACTCCAGTAGCACTTTTCCATTTCATCCACCCAACCTTTATCCTATGATTTACATCTCCATCAATTTCTCCATACTTTTGAATGATGGATCCCAAATATTTGAAATAATCATTCACCGGTATATCTTGCTCACCAAGTTTCACTACACTCCCATCACTACTTCGTTGCTTACTAAACCGACATTCCATATATTCAGTCTTACTCTTACTCAACTTAAAACCTCTAGCTTCCAATGTCTGTCTCCATAATTCTAACTTAGCATTAACCCCAGCTCTAGACTCATCAATCAAAACAATATCATCAGCAAACAACATACACCACGGTACATTTTCTTGAATTGATCTCGTAAGCTCATCCATCACTATCGCAAATAGGCAAGGGCTTAAACCAGATCCTTGATGTAACCCAACCGTTATCGGAAAATTGGTTGTCACCCCTCCACAAGTGCGGACATTGGTTACTACTCCTTCATACATATCTTTAATTATACTAATGTACTTGAGAGAAACACCTTTCTTCATCATTGTCCACCAGAGAACGTCCCTAGGTACTCTATCGTATGCCTTCTCTAAATCAATAAAAACCATATGCAAATCTTTGTTCCTCTCTCTATATCTTTCAATAAGTTGTCTAAGAAGATGTATAGCTTCCATAGTTGATCTTCCAGGCATAAAACCAAATTGATTCTCCGATATCATGACAACCTTCCTCAACCTAGACTCAATCACCCTCTCCCAAAGTTTCATAGTATGACTCATGAGTTTTATACCACGATAGTTTGTGCAATCTTGTATATCACCCTTATTCTTATATAAAGGCACCAAAGTACTCTTCCTCCACTCATTAGGCATCTTATTTGTTCGCCAAATCAAGTTAAAAATATTTGTCAACCATTCTAAACCTTTCTCTCCCAAGCATTTCCAAGCCTCGATAGGTATACCATCTGGGCCAACTGCCCTTCTTGATTTCATTTTCTTCAAAGCCTCTGCAATATCTTTCTTTTGAATCTTGCGCATGAAGTCACGATTTATCTCATGAAAAGGAATGGAGAAGTCTCCAAGATCTTGAGCATGACTATCATTAAATAGCTTATCAAAATAATCTTTCCATCTCTCCTTAATCTCCTCATCTTTGACTAAAACCCTTTGCGTTTCATCTTTGATACATCTAACCATACCCAAATCCTTCGATTTCCTATCTCTCATCTTTGCAAGCCTATAAATATCCTTCTCGCCTTCTTTGGTATCCAACTTGTCATAAACCTCCTTATATACCTTAGCCCTCGCGTTTCGAACAACTTTTTTAGCTTCCTTCTTTGCTATCATATACTTCTCCAAATTCTCATTATCACGACTCTTACTTAGATTTTTATAACACTCTCTTTTAACCTTAATAGCTAATTTGACATCCTCGTTCCACCATGATGTATCCTTACCTAGTGGTGCACCGCCTTTAGACTCACCCAATACCTCCTTAGCTACTTTTCTCATACCACCCGCTATCTTATTCCACATTGATTCTGAATCCTCCTCGAGACACCAATCAACTTCCTTAACTACCTGCTCTACAAACATTCCTTGTTTAGCTCCTTTCAGTGCCCACCACTTAATTCTAGGATCTATCCTATGTCTATCCCTTTTGCGGCATTGTCTAATTCTAAGATCTAAAATTAAGACTCTATGTTGTGTAGCTACACTTTCTCCTGGTATAACCTTACAATCGATGCAACAACCCCTATCTCTCTTTCTAAGTAGGAAAAAATCTATCTGACTCGTATTAACCCCACTTTTAAATGTTACTAGGTGAGACTCCCTCTTCCTAAACCAAGTGTTTGCTAAGATCATATCATAGGACAAACAAAAATCTAAAATCCTTTCTCCACTTTCATTTCTTTTTCCTATACCATAGCCTCCATGGATATTCTCAAATCCATCCCTACTAATGCCTACATGTCCATTAAGGTCACCGCCGATGAAAAACTTTTCTCCATAAGATGTCTCTTGTACTACTCCATCTAAATCTTCCCAAAATTGATGCTTAATGGAATCATCTAAACCTACTTGAGGTGCATAAACACTAATAATATTAATAATATCCGTACCTAATACTAATTTAATAAGTAAAATTCTATCACCCTTCCTACGGACCTCAACTACATTATCTATAAACTGACGACTCATAACAATCCCTACTCCATTCCTATTCCTATTTATTCCTGTATACCAAATCTTATATCCCCAAGGTTCTATCACTTTAGCTTTCTCACCTACCCATTTGGTCTCTTGAAGACATAAAATATCAATCTTTCTCCTACACATAACATCTACTAACTAAAATGTTCAATGAAAATTGGATGTTTTGTGCCTCTGATTGTGCAAACGATCAATGGCACAGATTTTTTTTGTTTTTAATACTTTTTAGCAGTCAAGAATAGCCATCAAAAGGTCATTTTTTATTTATTTTTTTTATGCACGGCTGTGCATCCAACTCTTGGTCCTAAACATGCTATTAGATTTTCATTGTTTTTTTTTCAAAATTTTGACCATATATACTCAATGAAACATTGAAAACCTACTCAATGAAACCACCCACCACTCAATGAAACATGATATTGGATTTTCATGAATTTTTATTGTTTTTTTTTAATTCTGACCGTGCATATGTGATCTATATGCTTTTTTTTTAAGGAATCATTGATTCCAATACATGGATAGGTTTCTATAAGTTTTCAAAAATCAACAGCATGTAATTTTCATAACTTTTTAGGCTTAAAAAACCAATTTTTCATCTAAAATGCATGATCCAAGTGGTGATTTCTATAAATTAATCATGTTGAACACGTCTATGGGGACAAAATTTCAAAAAAATGCCAAAAAATATATTTTTAGTAAGTTCCCGTTTCCACACGCACATATATATTTAGTAGGTTCCCGTTTCAAAAAAAAATGCGTCCGTGTGTTACTACTTTTTTAAAGACGGAAGAGGAGTATTGTTGGGCAAAAAGTTTTTGCTTTAGAAAAATTTTGAAAATGACTCCACAATTACATTGGACACAGAATGTCTTTTTCAAATTTTGTATAAATCTTTTTACCATGGTCAGTCAGGCAAAAGAGAGAGAGAGAGAGAGAGAGAGAGAGAGAGAGAGAGAGAGAGAGAGAGAGAGAGAATTGTAATTCTAAAAGGCTTTGTTACGATTAGAGGTGGCAATCGGGTCGGGTTGGCGGGTCAGCATACCTCAACAAGAACCCGACCCATTTATTAAACGGGTCGGCTGTGGCAAACACTAACCCGACCCATTTATTAAACGGGTAACCCAACACGATATGGTTAACCCGTTTAATAAATGGGTCAGGTCGGGTAAACGGGTTGGCGGGTTAGCGGGCGGGTTGGCGGGTCAGGTTCGTGTTAGCGGGCGGGTTAGCGGGTGGGTTGGCAGGTCGGATTCGGGTTAACGGGTTGACCCATCCGCCTAACCCATTTATTAAACGGGTCAGCCGGGTTGGCGGGTTGGCATACCCCTAACATGAACCCGACCCGTTTAATAAATGGGTTAGGCGGGTCGACCCGTTTACGACACGAACCCGTTTAAGCCAAACCCGAACCTGCCTAAGAAGCGGGTTGGCGGGTTGTGTCAGAAATTGCCACCCCTAGTTACGATGGCCCTTCAGGCAAGTGAGAGAGAGAGAGAGAATTGTATCTCTTTGCTTCTCAAGTATAATAAGATAAGTTTTTTGGGGTTTTTTCTTATTTCTTCATAATATAACTGTTTTTATTTTTAATTGGAATACCTGTTTAAAAGGCATCCTTATAAAAGGTCTCATGTATTTATGTTATTGATGCCTTTGTGAAGGAAACTTGTGCTTGTTGTGAACTTAGGTATGGTTCACGAATAGCCATTGTGGGTTAATTAATGGAGGCTAACAGGTTGAGAGTCAAGTAGCAAGACATTGTAAAATATGAATGCATTTTTTCCCAATGAATTCTATGGCGAGTTTTCTGTTTTTGAATTGTAGGTGTTTTATTTGCTAAAGTTTCTAAGCAAATGTGATTTTTTTTCATGTTCTCCAACTTTGAAGAAATTTTTAGGTGAGACTTGTCATATAGTTAAGGCAAAGTCTTCAGCTTTAGGAGACTTGTCATATATAGTCTTATGAAGCTCTTAATGGGTTGAATATCATGGAACTTCCCTGGTATTTAATGCAAGGACTAAATACATTTTTTAACTAGCAACATGCATTTTGGATTGCACCTTCACCATCAAGCATGTGAAGGTGCAATCCAAATAGACTAAGCTGGGTCAAATGTGTGACAGCTAGGTTGGTAAAGTAAAAGCAGCGCCACTTACGTCCGCATCCTTAAGGTTAGAATGCAAACACAGTGAAAGGTTAAAAAAAAAACAGGGGAGAGGGGTCCCTACTCTCTCTCTCTCTCTCTCTCTCTCTCTCTCTCTCTCTCTCTCTCTCTCTCTCTCTCTCTCACACACACACACACACACACACACACACAGGTGGCAAGGGGTTGAGGCTGGGGGCGTGGGGGGGTGAGGCTGGCTGCGAGGCCTGTGTTGAGTGTCCCTTTTCTTCTTTATTTCCTTTTTGTTCGCTTAACTCTCTATCTCTCTATTTTCTTTTTCTTTCCTCTCTCTTTGTGTCTCTCCTTATTTGTTTTTCGTACTTCATTATTCTTCTTATTCTTCGTTCTTCTTCTTCTTAAGTCTTTGATTAGTTTTTTTTTATTAATTAGAGTTTTTTTTATTGATTAGGTTTTTTTTATTTTCATTGATTAGTATTTTTTCTTTGATTTTCATTGATTAGGACTTTGAATCAAATTTCTTAAATTAGAGCTTTTTATAGTTAATTTGATTAGAGTTTTTTATTTGATTTTCTATGATTAGGGCTTTGAATCACATTTTTAAAATTAAGGCTTTTTATAGTTAATTTGATTAAGGTTTTCTTTACTTTGATTAGATTTTTTTTATTTTCTAAGATTAGGGCTTTGAATCAGTTTTTTTAATTAAAGCATTTTATAGTTAATTTGATTATAGCTTTTCTTATATTTGATTAGGGTTATTTTTTTATTTGATTAGGGGTTTGAATTAGGGCTTTTTTATTTAATTTTATGGTTTGTTTTTCTTATAATTTAGGTTTTTTTTGTTTATTTTGTGATCTATTTTCTTGCATTTTAAGGTTTTATAATTTAATAGGCTTTGATAATTTGATTTTTATAGTTGATTTTATTTTTAGGGTTTGATATTTTTATGATAAAATTTTATAATTAGATGTAATATGATATTTATTAAAGCATTTATATATCAAAAATATCAATTTTTATTTTTTCTCAAATTACACAAATTTTAGACATTTTTTAGTTTTTAGATCCAATCCAAGATCTATATACAGTGCTAAAATCCATAATAAATATACTAAAACACTCATATGGTTGGGCAGATCGAATCATACAATCCAAAACAAAGTTATCGGCCCTATTATCCATGTGTATTCATGGTGTTGGCACACAATATAAAACAAACGTTGGACACAAGAAACATAACTTCTTATAGAATCGAAACAACGTTGTCCTTAGTATAGTTGTTACATAACGGACAAAACATGAGTTATATCTATTATGTTTGTTCGTTCGTTCTATCCAATCTTGATGATTCATCAAACAAGCCTTAAAAGAGCTGATTTGACCAACTCAATTGCAACTCATATTGGTAAATTATTAAGAAGAAAAAAGCATTATCAAGCCCCCCTTCTGTCGCTTGTCAAAAATTACAACTATCTGCATAGAATGGGAAGGATTTTTTTTGTTTCCCATCAATATAGAAAAAGAAAAAAAGGCCAAAGTGCTTAAACTAAGATTGAAAAAGAAGCTAAGCCACTGGTGGCTCAGCTTATTTTTTACTCATAAAGAGTTCGTTCAAACTCGTAAAATAGGTTCCGCAAGCTGAAGAATAAGTACTCAGTTTGGCTAGACTCTTGTAAGCTCGTTATGTAGTAAGAATTATATTTTTTTTAGATAGACCCAAGGGGTTTGGTATAGTGGGATGGGGCCTAGACCGTTTGATAGGCAGTCTAGATTCAAATCCCATGGATGTCACCCCCCAGCATAAGCCAAAGCTTAGCGACTCCTTGGGGTTGAGGGGTAAGCCCTCAGTTTTACACTGACATAGATAGAGACCGTAAGTACGGCAGGCTGAGCCAATGTGGCTAGGTCTCTCCGCTTGAAGCTGTTTCTATGAGTAAATAAAAATAAATATATTTTTAAAAAATATATCTAAAAAATATAATTCTTTTTACATGTTTTTTTTTTACAACCATATTTCTTCAAACTCTAAATCAATTCATTTTTTCTATATGTAAACAAGCCCGCTCTAACTTTTTTTGTTTAACTCATACTGATTATGAGCTCAAACTCCGCTTAGCTCGCCACAAGAATGAGCCAAGCTTAACACTTCAAGCTCGTTTACCAGCCTTAGATGAGACAACAATTCATGAAAAAATTGATAGTGTGACCAAAAAATTAACTTTGAATATTAAGCCTCTGAGTTATACTCTGCCACCTTTTTTAATATCTAGTAATGCTTTCCTTGTTTACAGTGTTAATATAATCCACTCTTTGATGTACTTTACAACCGATCACTAATCATTAGTCATCATTGTGACCTTATGTACTTTAGGGGTCTAAGGTCTCACAAATCTCCTTTCCACCCAAGCCAAACATGCTTGGAGTTGGAGGTATGTCCCCCATGCATAGCACTCTACAAAGATAATAAAAACAGACTTCACATCGTATACGGCACCACCTGACAGTTGTATTGCGTGTTCATCTGGAGAAATGTTGAGATGGATGGTCAGCAGATGTGTAGTTGCAGAGTCAGCATGCAGCACTGCTGCATAAAAGATGACCTCTTAAAAAGCTGCCTTACCCGTTTTGGTTATTTCAGTAAAACCCAAGGGCATTCACAAAATAGCCGCTCCACAACTCCAACTCCTTGAAACATTCCTTGCTTTAGAGGGTGGTGTATGTTCCCCCCCGATGATTCACTGAATCCCACGTCTGTGTTCGGGGCTTTGAATGAGCACCACATATACAAGCACATGGGGCTTGTATTCCCGTATATGTTGACATAACTTTGCATCGGACTCTGCTGTTGTTGCAAAGACTTAAGTACCCTTTCTAGTTATTCTTCTCATAAAGTAATGGTTTGAGAAAATGAAAAAAATGTCTTTCATTCAAAAAAGAAAAAACAAACAGTTCAAAAAAGGACAAACATGTCCTCCATCCAGAAAGTCGAGGCTGATGTTGACTCTTCAAAGTCTTCTTCTTCTTTCTCCGTAAAACACTGTAAAACCCTCTCTCTCTCTAGAGAAGAAATCAAGGGAGGATTCTTGAAAAGACTTAAGTGCCTCAAAGATGATTATTTAAGACTCAGTCTTTGCATTGCAGGATTATCCGATAAAGAAATCTCCCCTGGAGGAGGCCATGAACATCAACCCTCTCACTCACTCTCTCCCTTCTCTTTCTGCTTCTGTGCACATCCAGCAAAAGATCTTACATTGCTCCATCAAGCACCGACTGACCTGCACATTGACTGTTGTGGAGCCTGATTCAGAGTTTTTACCCTTACAGGAGGAGGGTTTGGGGGCTCCTCCCAGCATGGGTAGCATCATTCAACTAAATGAGTTGTAGATCCTGATTCAGAGTTTTTACCCTTACAAGAGAGGGGTAAAACCTCATCTCACTCTCTCTCCCTTCTCTCTCTACTTATGTGCACATCCAACAAACGATCCAACATTTCTCGATCAAACACCGACTGATCTGCACACTGACTGTAGCATCGTTCAACTTGATGAGTTGTGGAGCCTGATTTAGAGTTTTTGCCCTTACAGGAGGGGGGTTTGGGGGCTCCTCCCAGCGTGGGTAGCATCATTCAACTTGAAGAGTTGTGGAGTGCAATTCAAAGTTTTTACCCATTCATATTTTAAGGCATTAAATCTCATGTTTGAACATCCACGCACGTGCAGTTTGCTTTCATCATGTTCAGTTGCTTTCTAGATTATACTTTGAATTCTGGTGCATTTTAGATCTATCGATTTGTATGTAACCAGAGCTCATTTTAATCTGATTTTTTTACTGCAACTTCATGCATATGTCTTCATGCTCTCCACCAAAAATCAGATCATTCTGAGTATGTTTAACCCACTTTAAAAATCGAGATTCAGAACCTGTTGTTTTGCACCGTCAGGATTTTAGCAGAATCAGGACCAACTTGCGGGAGTGATTTCTCCCTAACCAGAGATGATCTTTCTGATCCGTAAAACGGGTTGTTTTATAAATTGAATCTAGTTTGTTCATACCAAATTTCAGTGATTTCTATGGTGTTTTCATATCAGTTTTGGGTCAAAAACCATAACCCTGTCACCCTGTGTCATTTTAATGGCTCAGATTTTGATCCATTTTGTTTGAATTTTATTTCCCTAATGAGAGATTTTTTTTCAATTCTGTAAAACGGGTTCTCTTCGTTTATGTGTCTAGTTTATTCCTGTAAATTTTCAGAATTTTTTATGGTGAATTACTATTTTATTTTGATTAAATACCAGAACCTTGTATCTAGATTTTATAAATGTTCTGATTTTGGCCCCCATATCATGACTGTTGTAGCACTTCTTCCACAAATCGCTATTTGATCAGCAATATTCTTCAGCAAATCATTGTTATGATTTTTTTGGGTCTCTAATGAGTCCCTACTATGATTTGTAGTATTTTTGGGTCTCCAACGAGCCTCACAAAGATTTATAGTGGTGTTCGGTCTTTTAACTAAGATTTATAGTGCTTTGGGGTCTCCAACGAGCCTCATAGCGATTTTTAGTATTTTTCGGTCTTTTAACTATGATTTATAGTGTTTTCGGGTCTCTAATGAGACTTACAATGATTTATAGTGTTGCTAGATCTCGCTATAGTGATTTGTAGTGTTTCTCGCTAAACACTACAGCGATTTGTGATACAAATCGATATCTGAATCAGGACCAACTTGTCAGGGTCATATCTCCCTAACTAGAAATCGGATTTCAAATCCGTAAAAAGTGGTATCTTTGTTATGAAGTCTAGTTTATTTCTGTAAATTTTCAGCAATTTCTATGGTCATTTGATACCCCATTTGGATCTAGAACCAGACCCCTATCAGTCTGCCTTATTTGAGTGACATAGGTTTTTATTTCATTTTGTAAGAGTCATAATTCCCCAACGGAAGATCATTTTCCAAATCCGTACAAAGGTTTTTTTTTTCTATGTGTCTATTTTATATCTGAAAAGTTTTATAACTTTCTATGCTCATTTGATATTTCAAACCTATTAAAAACTAAGACATGTTATTATTCTCTTTTAACTGAGTGGATGGAAGTTAATTATAACTTGTTGGAGACATATCTCGGTTTTTAACAGGTTTGAAATATCAAATGAGCATAAAAAGTTATAAAACCTTTCAGATATAAACTAGACACATAGAGGAAGAAAACCCTTTTTACGGATTTGGAAAATGATCTTCCGTTGGGGAGATATGACTCTTACAAAATGAAATAAAAATCTATGTCACTCAAATAAGGTAGACTGATAGGGGTCTGGTTTTAGATCCAAATGGGGTATCAAATGACTATAAAAATCACTGAAAATTCACAAGAATAAACTAGACTTCATAATGAAGACACTATTTTTTACGGATTTGAAATCTGATCTCTGGTTAAGGAGATATAGCCCTGACAAGTTGGTCCTGATTCGGATAGCGATTTGTATCACAAATCGCTGTAGTGTTTAGCGAGAAACACTACAAATCACTATAGAGAGATCTAGCAACACTGTAAATCACTGTAAGTCTCATTAGAGACCCGAAAACACTATAAATCATAGTTAAAAGATCAAAAAACACTACAAATCGCTATGAGGCTCGTTGGAGACCCCAAAGCACTATAAATCATAGTTAAAAGACCGAACAATACTATAAATCTTTGTCAGGCTTGTTGGAGACCAAAAAATACTACAAATCATAGTAGGGACTCATTAAAAACTAACAATGATTTGCTGAAGAATATTGTCGATCAAATAGCGATTTGTTGAAGAAGTGCTACAACAGTCATGATATGGGGGCCAAAATCAGAACATTTATAAAATCTGGATACAAGGTTCTAGTATTTAATCAAAATAAAATAGTAATTCACCATGAAAAATTCTGAAAATTTACAGGGATAAACTAGACACATAAACAAAGAGAATCCATTTTACAGAATTGAAAAAGAAGCTCTCATTAGGGAAATAAAATTCAAACAAAATGGATCAAAATCTGAGCCATTAAAATGACACAGGGTGACAGGGTTATGGTTTTTGACCCAAAACTGGTATGAAAACACCATAGAAATCGCTGACATTTGATATAAACAAACTAGATTCAATTTATAAAACAACCCATTTTACGGATCAGAAAGATCATCTCTGGTTAGGGAGAAATCACTCTCGCAAGTTGGTCCTGATTCTGCTAAAATCCTGACGGTGCAAAACAACAGGTTCTGAATCTCGATTTTTAAAGTGAGTTAAACATACTCAGAATGATCTGATTTTTGGTGGAGAGCATGAAGACATATGCATGAAGTTGCAGTAAAAAAATCAGATTAAAATGAGCTCTGGTTACATACAAATCGATAGATCTAAAATGCACCAGAATTCAAAGTATAATCTAGAAAGCAACTGAACATGATGAAAGCAAACTGCACGTGCGTGGATGTTCAAACATGAGATTTAATGCCTTAAAATATGAATGGGTAAAAACTTTGAATTGCACTCCACAACTCTTCAAGTTGAATGATGCTACCCACGCTGGGAGGAGCCCCCAAACCCCCCTCCTGTAAGGGCAAAAACTCTAAATCAGGCTCCACAACTCATCAAGTTGAACGATGCTACAGTCAGTGTGCAGGTCAGTCGGTGTTTGATCGAGAAATGTTGGATCATTTGTTGGATGTGCACAGAAGTAGAGAGAGAAGAGAGAGAAAGTGAGATGGTTGATGTTCATGGCCTTCTCCAGGGGAAACTCTTTGCCTCCCTTGATTTCTTCTCTAGAGAGAGAGAGAGGGTTTTACAGTGTTTTACGGAGAAGGAAGAAGAAGAAGATGACGATGAAAAGTTCAAACAGACATTTTTGATAGCTCAGGTTTGTTTCGTCGGATGACCATCGGGAGGAGCCCCCAAACCCTTCTCCTGTAAGGGCAAAAAACTCTGAATCAGGCTCCACAACAAATCAAGTTAAACAATGCAATGCACATTAGGAGGAGCCCCCAAACCCTCCTCCTATAAGGGTAAAAACTGTGAATCAGACTCCACAACTCATCAAGTTGAATGATGCTACCCACGCTAAGAGGAGCCCTCAGACCCCCCTTCTGTAAGGGTAAAAACTCTAAATCAGACTCCATAACTCTTCAAGTTGAATGATGCTACCCACGCTGGGAGGAGCCCTCAGACCCCCCTTTTCTGTAAGGGTAAAAACTTTGAATCAGACTCCACAACTCTTCAAGTTGAATGATGTCACCCACGTTGGGAGGAGCCCCCAGACCCCTCTCTTATAAGGATAAAAACTCTGAATCAGGATCTACAACTTATTTAGTTGAATGATGCTACCCACGCTGGGATGAACCCCCAAACCCTCCTCCTGTAAGGGTAAAAACTCTGAATTAGGCTCCACAACAGTCAATGTGCAGGTCAGCCGGTGCTTGATGGAGCAATGTAAGATCTTCTGTTGGATGTGCATAGAAGCAGAAATAGAAGGGAGAGAGAGAGTGAGAGGGTTGATGTTCATGGCCTCCTCCAGGGGAGATTTCTTTCTCAGATAATCCTGCAGTGCAGAGACTGGGTGTTAAATAATCATTTTCAGGGCACTTAAGTCTTTACAACCACTCCTTTTCAAGAATCGTCATTTTTTTTTGCACCAATGGAGGAGAGGGTACTAAAGTCTTTGCAATCGCATCAAACTCCAACGCTAATTAATGCTGACAAACATGGGGATACGAGACACACATGCTTACATACGTGGTGCTCTTTGGGACCCCCGAACATGAGATGTAGCTAACTGCCCTGTTCGGGGGGGGGGGGGAACATATAACCTGCTTTGCTTTTTTAACCATCAACATTCTTGGCAAGAAGGAAAACATTCTTTTCAAGATACGAAAGGTAAAATAATGCTATATAGTACAAGTCACTTTATTCATTAAAGTAGCTGACGTGCACCTGGATCTGAATAATTATATGCACCTAACACCTAACCTTGACTTCAAAGCTCATGGTCAAAGTAGTTGATGAAAAATTTAATCTTTTGAGGCATATTTTTAGGGCAAAAAATGACCCTAATGTGTTTTTCAAAAAACTCCACAATTTGTCATGATCAAAAGTAAAATGTTGGGCATTAAAATGATCATTTTAACTTTAGCATGTCTAAACCTCTCAAGGATATGTGAATTTATAGACTTTATTATTTATTTTTAACTCAAGAATTGAATGATTTTAGAGAAACAAAAGAAATAAAAAAACTAAATAAAAATATTTTTTCGATGACATCTGAATCGCTGAAAAATGATGAACAAGCATTGAGATATCACCATAACAGTGTTTCAAAAAAATGAGATTAGCAAGCATGATTACGCCAACACCGATTATTCTATGCTATTTTTAGCCACTTGTACTTAGAAAAACAATAAAGTGGATAGACAAATCGATGTGTTAGCTTTACAATGCCACCAAGATTGCCTTGATCTGATGAACGATTTAAGAGAAACGTTCTCTGAAAGATAGACTTTTTTGTTGTACCACACCTTCTTACTAAAAAGTAGATTAACATAACTTTTTGTGAACATCACGAAGTCCGCATAAAATATAAGCAAGAATGAATTCACATAAAAAATGACCAATATTTGTAAGGATGAGAAAGTTTGCATATATTTTATAAGAAAGTCCTCACAAAGTTTGCATAAAATATATGCAGACTTCCTCATCCTTGCCTATATTTTATAAGTACTTCCTTATCCTCACAAATATTGGTCAATTTTTACAACTTTGCAAGGTTCATAAAAAAATTGTATGAATCTACCTTTTAGTCAGATGGTGCGATACAACTGAAAAGTTTATTTTTCAGAAGATGTTTCTCACAAACTGTTCATTAGATCATGGTGATGTTAATGGCATTGAAAAGCTAACACATCAATCTGTTTGTTTATTTTATTGTTTTTCTTGATTTATGATACAACTACCAAAAAATATCATACAATAATCGAGTTTGGTGCAACATCGCATGTTATTCTCTTTTTTTTTTAAATATTGTCGGGTTTGTCATTTTTTAGCGATTCAAATGTTGTTGGTGTTACAGCCCGAATTTCAAAGATGGGGCAAATCTGAACTCCAAGACCTACGTGCCTTTCCTTGTAAGCATTGAGGGTCATTCAAGCCTAGGTGGGATCTAGGTTGATGACATAGCTTTTCTAATGGTTGACAAGTCAAAGATCTAGAGTTTAAGGCAAGAGAAGGAGAAGCATGACATGTGTCAAGTTTAGAAAGCATGCCAATTAAAGAGTGGGGTCCACCTAGAGGTTGTACCATGTTAGAGAGTCCTATGGTACATCCTCTAGTTCTAAAAGTTAATTAAATTAGTTAACTAATTATAGAAGAGTCTTTTACTTAGTTTGTTCTTGTGAGAATACCTTAGCTAAGTAGGAGTCTTAGTAGTAGATTTCGTTATGTCATTAGGACTCAACCCAAGCTCTTTCTATATAAAGAGGTCTTAGAAAGCCATATTAAACAATGAATAATATTGAATTCCTTAAAGGCCTAGCCCCCCCGCCCCCCCTCACTCTCTCTCTTCTCACGCCCTCTCTTTTTTATCCTTTTTCTTTGACGTTCTTACCACTTTGACGTCTTTTTTTCTTCTTTTTTATCTCACCTGACACAACGTGTGTGGAGGTGGATCCAGCCTACACAATGAGCCCAAGCCCTTTATGAGTTCCTTTCAGAGATTCAGAAATGTTATACTATTAAAAAAAAATCGTTCAAAAGCCTCTTATGGTCCTGCTGTATTGCCCTCGGTAACCAGACCTTAGGTTGCATTAGCTTATTTTTCATAGCCCTAGATCCAAAACTACATCTTTTGAATAACTCGAAAAACCCTATTTTTACCGTTTAAGCATTTCAATCAGCCAATAACCTATTTTAGTGACATTTGACCTTCAACAAATTATCCTAACCTTGACACACATCTCTTTGTATCAAGCAGGCCCTTAGTTCAGTCCATATCAAATCTGAACAGAAACTTTTTTTCGATTAACCTCAAAAGTCATTTTTAGTCTACCTTCTGTTCCCTAATATCTTTTTTCATAATCACCCAAAACCTACATTACAGTTTGAATACACATGAATGGGTATGATAACTTGAATACACATGAATAATGAGTAGGATAACTTCATTTTAGATCATACCCAATGTGCGTGATGCACATCAAACAAACCCTTAAGCACCCATTTTGCATAATGAGAAGGTGGTGGGGGAGGGTGGGACTCAAGCAAATAATGGTGGGGCCCTGCAGAGGAAAAAATGAAGTAAAAAACACTGTGCTTTTCACAAGATAACTAGAATATGATGCAAATTCTGGATAAGGCCAGCGTCGCCACTAAAAGTAAGATCCACATTGTTGCGATAACTTTACACATTTTTTGGTTTTGTGCATGGTTCTATATAGAATGCCTGAAAAGTTTATAGAACAATCCAATGATATTTTAAAGCTGCTCCAAACCAACAGAAAAATAAAACATATTGCACTCTAACAAGATGAATGCATCTCAGCTTGATGCTGTCATGAATTATGAGTCTCTTACACAACAATCTTATCTTGAGGGTAGATACGAGCAGTGTAGTCAGAATCAGTATCAACCCTTAATTGATTTTCAAAATGATTTAGGGAATCGGCGGATTGCGATTCAGAACTGGATCAGCTAATTTTTAACCAGCAGATGAAACATTGCAAAAAAATACTTAACAATTATTTACAAATAAACCGAATCAGCTTGGTTTCATATTGATTTTGGGCTGATGCAATAAAAGTCTGTCGATTCAGGCTGATTCGCAATGATACTAAGCTCAAAACATCCAAACTGCTCACAAACAAATGAAAAGAAGGTGAAAAAGCACCTAAAATCGACATGCTGAAACCTTTAGCCATGGTCCTATTTTTTTTTAAAGGTCAGCTGGGGTTAGGTATACCCTACCTATTATACAACTATACCATTGGGTTTTGAACCTGCAATATCCCAACACAAGGTGATGTGCATTAGCTGCTCCTACCAGACAAGCAGAGCCCCCATTGGTGTCATGGTCGTATTTTTGCCCGCAGCTCAAAGGACATTCGGTCAATTTTTGCATTTTTCTTTTCTTTTCTGATTGGCAACTCTGAATGGTCGGACTAGGGATGGCAGTGGATGGAGGGAAAACCCGACCCAATCCCGCCTCACCCTGTTTGAACCGGGGATGGAGGATATGAAACAAGAATGGAGGTCAAAATCAAAACGGGTGCAGGGATGAAGGCAAGGATGAACTTATGCTTTTCCTGCCCCACCACGTCCCTGTCTTCGATCCCCGCCTTGCCCCGCCCCGCCCCACCCCCATCTTTCTTTAGGGATGACAGTGGACTGAGGGGAAACGAGGTCCCATCCCGCCTCGCCTCATTTAGACTTGGGATGAAGGACATGAAACGGGAATGGAGGTTAAAATCAAGACCCATGCAGGATGAAGGCAGGGATGGAGGGCAGGATTTTGAGACAGGGCGGGGCTGGAGACCTTGTCCCCCGCCTCCGCCCCGGTCCACGGCCATCCCTAAACTTCGCCTATTTCCAATTCAAGAATCTTGATTGCCATGTCCAAATCTCATTGTTGATTGAACAATAGAAATCGATCATGGTCTTTTTTTTAGGCCTCACATATGAACAACCTCCAGCTTCACTACCATGAATAAGAAAGGCCAAATAAAATCTTGATCAATGAATAAGCCTTCTATTCATGGTTTTTTTTTAATGATCGATGAGGACCCTTCGCCGAGAATCCAGTCACTTAGTGGGCCTGGTCTGTGAAAGATAAGCCCGAGGTGGGGTCATTGACACCCGACCCCTAACCGAGCTCACCAGTTAAAGGCACCCACACACCCAGCGTTTGCCGAACCTGAGACATGGGAGTCAGCATCTTCTCCCCAGGCCCTCTACCATTAGGGCGACCAGTGTAAGCCTTCTATCCATGTTAACTGTCGCCCTCATTGGTCAGTCTGCTAATCGTTTTCATGACTTGCCAACCATGAACAAAATCAAATGATGATCTCATGGAAAGATTATTTTCTGACCTAGTTTGACAAGCATTATGATCTGCTCCCACAGCCTTACACGCAGCAAATCTCAGCTGTTGGATTTTTGATGTTGATGTTTGATAAGTGGCAGACAGATCATGCACATCATAATTTCTCTTTTGATCAAACTGATAGTGTGTCTTATCCGCTACAGTAAGGATGACACTTTTTAAGTTCATTGTTAAAAAATTAACAAGCATGAAATAAATGAAGTTTACGCAAATATTTAGATTACTGCTGTAATGGAAGGTCGGGCAACTTAGGCAAGAGAGTGACAGGTTCAAATTAGTGGGGTGCACTTTAAGGATGACACTTTTCTGAACTCTTCATTTTGGCTATGTAAAAGGAATCCTCAGCTACATAGAAGGAATGAACAAGAGCAAAAAAAAAAACAAATTTATATATATAAATTAATTTCATTACGCTTCATACAACGGGGATGTAGCTCACATGGTAGAGCGCTCGCTTTGCATGCGAGAGGTACGGGGTTCGATACCCCGCATCTCCAGTTCTTTTCGCTTTTTTATTTCTTTTCTTTTTAGATGCCTACGAAAGCTGAATTTACTGTGGTATATAGTGGGTATCGAAATTCCTGGATTTTCTTTAGCTAACAGGATTTGGATGGGGGTGTGTCCTTTATTTATTTATTGTATGCTTTGAAATATACAGTTAAATACAAACATCCTCTTGAATGGTGACTATAATTGTCAAGATCATGGTTAGCAAAACTTCATTTAAAGCACAACTTTTTAAATAAAACTTTGAAAAGAAAAAAAGAAATAGAAAATCCATCTTTTTCAAAATATCAGCATCTCTTTCTTTCATAGAAAAGTTTTGAAAACAAAAAAGATTAAATTAAAAGTAATTTTGAACAAAACTCTTATATGAATCAAAATTTTATATTCCCACAATTCTTATTCCTAACTTGTTTTCCTAGAAAAATCTCATATATATATATATATATATATATATATATATACATTGGTTCTTTTTTACCTAATTTTTTATGAAATTAAAATTGAATTAAACCCATAGGCATAATTTGCTGTTTTTTTTTTTGTAACTAAAATTTTTATGCCTTTTTTTTCATCTGCCTTATTTGAATGTTAAAACATGTTTTAACCATGCATTCATTCTTTACTGATTTTTTGCATTCTACATTTTTTATATACTATAAAGGATCTAGTTGATCTGATTCGGCCAATCTCAGATCTGAATCTTTTTTTCTTTTCTTTTTTATTCAAACATTTCTGACCTTTACAATATTCAGCAAAAACGGAGCCTTGTTGGTTCAGAGCCAATCAGAACTTGATTCACTTACAGCCCCTACTACACACAGTCATATCATACCGTAAACCTGGTTAATATGGACTGAACTGATAGTGGTCGACTACACAACATAACTCAAATTCATGGCGAACTTGAAAAGCCACTTACAGACGCTTTATGCTCAATCATTTCAGCTAAAGCTTGCATCCTCTGTCTTAATCACAGGTGCTGGCATGGAGTTAGCCTATCGAAATTTATTCTTCAGATACCTTCATTGATTCTTTAAGAAAAAAAAGTTTATGACGTGAAGGTCTTCTACCTCCACTCAGCATTACTCTGTCAAGGCTTAAGTGGCTTGGTGGTGGGTGAGGTGAAAAGATCAGGTGCAATGATTGCACAAATAGTTGTGCGCATTATGCACCTGATCACCCTCCAGGACAGGGCCTGTCCTGTCAGTTGTGGGGCCAAGGTCTGATGGAGGAAAATGAGGTGCTTGATGCACAAATATTTGTGCAATAATATTGCACTGACTCGTCGGTGAGGGTTGTTGGTCATGAAACAAAAAGTGAGTCGCCAACTCTTGTTGACAGAAGTCAGTCTTTGACAGCATTGTCACAAATCTTGGTATTAAGATTTTCTTGGAAAGAAAAAATCTTACAATACTTAAAAAATATATTTTTGGTAAAAATCTTGGAAAAAATATTCATACATAAAAAAATTGCTGATAAAAAAAGAGAAACATAAAATTTTTGAAAAGGGATTAACGTTATGATGTTTAAAAAAAAGGTAATATTTTTTTACATTATTATTATTTTAATAGAATGTCAAAAGTTTAAATATATTGCAAATAAATTGGAAAAATTATCAAAATATTTTCCATTGCTCCTTTTTTTTATATATAATGAGGGGAGACCCTGCTTTAGGTGGCTTAACAATAGAGAGAATGATGCCCACACATAGCTCATTCCCAAGCGGTTAAACATTTTTCTTTTTTTCTTTTTTAATGTTGTGGCCCTCGTCTAAAAGAGAATCGACTTCTTCGACATTGTGGTAAAGGGATGTGCATCCTAGACGTCGAACACTCGATGTTCTTTAGCTTGAACACCTTAAGTCGATCTAGATTAAGCTCCTTTCAGATTGATAGAGGACAAATTTTGGGTTTTAAGAAATGAAAAATACTTAAAATGAAAAATAATCATACTGTATGAAAACATTGACATGTTTCCCGAAATGTCCTATAATTTTCAAAATTCATCCTATGTCTAAATTTGCAAATGCTCACCTTTTTTAAAACTTTTTTACCCTTCGCATGTTGTACCGATCTCACCACTCACTAAAAGGTACATTTGCATGATGATTTTGTGGACCTCACAAAGTTTCCATAACCAAAATTGTGAACCTCCTATAACTAAAATCTATGTACCTTCACAAATATTGTATGAAATTCACATATATATATATATATATATATATATATATATATATATATATATATATATATAACATTCACAAGCTACCATGTGAATATCTTTTAAGTAACTAATCCTCAAGAAGGTACGCAAATGTGTGGCGTCATTCATATGTTAATGTTTGTGAATGTCCTAGACCTTCACACTCTGGTTGATCTCTATAAATAAGGTATTACCTTCATCTATAAAGTATGGCATTCATGAGCTACCATGTGAATCTTTTTAAAGTAAATGATCATCAAGGAGGTCCGCAAATGTGTGGCAACATTTGCATATAATTTTTGTGAATGTCCCTGACCTTCTCATTTTGTCGTTGTGAATTTGCTCTGTATATGTGAAAGTTTTGACTCATTTGCAGAGTTTTCAAACATTGGCAAATTTGAGGAATGACTTGTCTGCAAAATTTTCTACTTTTTGCAAATGTTCGTACGAGCATTAAATGTGATGATCATCAATATAAAAGTGATGGTTCACATTTCAAAGCTATTTTTCATATAAATGGTCTTTTGTAGTTTTCAACATTCTTTCCTGAACAAATTTTTTAGCAACTATTTTTGACAATTCATCAACGACACTTCATTAGCAACTTTTTTAGAATCATCAACAATGAGTTTTTTCGGTAAACACATCTTTAATAGTTGAATCAATTATTTTTTGAAACATCGACATGAATCAGTAAATAACTAAAACATTAAAATGAGTTAGTCGTTTTGTAGAAGAATTGCATAGTTTTCTAGTTAACTTTGCATGTTTAACAGCGTATTCTGTTTTTTTTGTTTAAATCATTTGTCAGTGAGTGTCTGTTTATCATTTTGTTTTCTTAACGATTGGTATGCCTTTATCCTCGAATTTAGTTGTTTATTTGTTGTATATCTTGTATTATAAATATAAGTAAGAAACACTTGCATCATTTTTTAGTTTTTTTTTACATTTTCAATAACCTATTCTTAGAGGTGTCAATGGGTCGGTTCACCCGAACCCGACCTGAACCAAACCCTCTAAAGTTTGGGTATGGTGATAAATAAGAAGACTTGATTAAGACCCAGGTTTGGACCTAGAGGTCAGATTAATACATGGACCCAGGTATAGTTTGTAAACTTTTATACCTGACCCGAGTTTCGATTAAGACCCATAAATTTTCAATATAAAAATAATAAAAAGTATTATTTTATCAGGTGATACCGAGGTCTGGTTTATGTAGTTCTTATCGGGTTTGAATATGGTTTCTCTTATAGTGGGTACAATTAGATTCGAGTCCAAACCCGATACCATACCCAAAAATCGAAACCAGGTCTGATTCCACTTGGGTCTGAACCAAACCCGAACCATTAATACCCCTTCCTATTTTGTTTATTTTTTGTAATGCTTTTTCAATAACTTATTCCCTATCTTTGTTGCCCGCTTGTTTACCTTTATTCCTTATTTTGTAGAATATGACCTTGTTACTATAAAAAATTTATAAAATATCTAAAATTTATAGATCATCCAAAATTTACAAAACATCGAAATTTTACAAAACATCCAGCCTAAAATGAAATTAAACAACCAAAGTTTACAAAACATTCAAAATTTATAAAACATGAAAGAATTAAAAAACATCCAACCTGAACTAAAGTTAAACATCAAAAATTTACAAAACATTAAACATTTAAAGAACATCCAACCAAAACTAAAAATAAACATCCAAAATTTATAAAACATTCAAAATTCTGTCAAATTAAAATAATAAAAAATAAAATAAAATAATTATTAAAAAATCATTTTATTTTACAATTCTATCAAATTCACAATAATAAGCAATAATGACAACCCAGAATTGTTTACAACTCAGCTTCCTGAGCAAGGTGATCCAGCACCTCATCTTCTTATGTCTCCTCCTAATATTCTCTCTACTTGGCCTTTGGATCTTTTGTTTTCTATTGTGATCATTTTTTGTTCTTTGCCTCCTCCTTAGCCTTCGTTTAGGTAGTCGCATCTTCTTCTTTTTAATTTCTCATGCATTTATAGAATTTGATCATACGCTTACTATAGGTTATTGCATTATCATAAAGAAAGGTTATTAGCAAACAATTAACTATAACTTATATCAAAAAATCATAGCAAAATAAGACATATAAACATGTACTTGTATGAAATTAATTTTTGTATTTTTGTCTAAGTATTGCATATATAGTAGAACAAATGTACTACAATCAAACATATAACAATCATATACCAAGTCAAGAACATATACAAAAATTGTTCTTGCTTCGACCATTTTTTATGAATAATTAATGATAAAAAATTAAATTTTATTAGTCCGTATCTAAACATATAGTAAGCGTATGTTTAGATACTGACTTGATTTGGCGAACAAATAAGATGCCTAATGAGTGGAGGAAGAGTACTTTGGTGCCTTTATATAAGAATAAGGGTGATATACAAGATTGCACAAACTATCGTGGTATAAAACTCATGAGTCATACTATGAAACTTTGGGAGAGGGTGATTGAGTCTAGGTTGAGGAAGGTTGTCATGATATCGGAGAATCAATTTGGTTTTATGCCTGGAAGATCAACTATGGAAGCTATACATCTTCTTAGACAACTTATTGAAAGATATAGAGAGAGGAACAAAGATTTGCATATGGTTTTTATTGATTTAGAGAAGGCATACGATAGAGTACCTAGGGACGTTCTCTGGTGGACAATGATGAAGAAAGGTGTTTCTCTCAAGTACATTAGTATAATTAAAGATATGTATGAAAGAGTAGTAACCAATGTCCGCACTTGTGGAGGGGTGACAACCAATTTTCCGATAACGGTTGGGTTACATCAAGGATCTGCTTTAAGCCCTTTCCTATTTGCGATAGTGATGGATGAGCTTACGAGATCAATTCAAGAAAATGTACTGTGGTGTATGTTGTTTGCTGATGATATTGTTTTGATTGATGAGTCTAGAGCTGGGGTTAATGCTAAGTTAGAATTATGGAGACAGACATTGGAAGCTAGAGGTTTTAAGTTGAGTAAGAGTAAGACTGAATATATGGAATGTCGGTTTAGTAAGCAACGAAGTAGTGATGGGAGTGTAGTGAAGCTTGGTGAGCAAGATATACCGGTGAATGATTATTTCAAATATTTGGGATCCATCATTCAAAAGTATGGAGAAATTGATGGAGATGTAAATCATAGGATAAAGGTTGGGTGGATGAAATAGAAAAGTGCTACTGGAGTGCTGTGCGATCGTAGAATGCCATTGCGGTTGAAGGGAAAGTTTTATAGGACGACTATTAGACCCGCTTTACTTTATGGTACGGAATGTTGGGCTGCCAAGAGACATCATATTCAAAAAATGAGTGTAGCTGAGATGCGGATGCTTAGATGGATGTGTGGAAATACAATAAAAGATAAGATTCGGAACGAAGAGATACGTAAGAAGGTAGGTGTTGCACCCATTGAAAATAAGATGCGAGAGAATCATTTACGGTGGTTTGGACATATTCGGCGAAGGCCTAATGATGCTTCAGTTAGAAGGTTGGAGAAATGGGAAAATATATTAGTTAAAAGAGGTCGGGGTAGGCCTAGGAAGACTTGGATGGAGATGATAGGAAAGGATATGAATGCTTTGAACCTCACCGAGGACATGGCGTTGGATAGAAATGATTGGAGGAAAAGGATTCATGTGGAAGACCCAAAATGAATTTCTTTTTTGGTTCATATCGCTGACCCCAATTGTTTTGGGATGAAGGCGTAGTTGTTGTTGTTGTTGTTGTAGTCAGTATCTAAACATGAAGACTATCACCTTATGTGTTGTTGGGCCCTTGGTTAAGTTTAGGTAGGTTAGGTGGGTTAGGTTCAGGGTTAAGTCAAAAAATCAAATCGGGTAACATGATAGGTTAGTTCTGATAGGGTTTGGTAAAAAATCTGGTTTGCCCAAATGGTCCTATAGAAAAATCTTAAAAAATAAAAAATTTAACTAAACACCTAAATAAATGTATATACCAAATTTCAGAGTCAGGCTTTATAGTTTGTGAGAAATAATTTGGACAAATTTTAGGTAGGGATTGGATTTTCTACTTACTAGACTGGGTTTTGGCAAAATAGACTTGGTTTGTAAAATTTATATCTTCATAAAGAGATATGATAAAATTGATATTTTTGGAGGGTCTTATCTAGATATCCTAAGGAGACTTGGGTCAAAATTTTAGACCCAGATGACTAGCAGTTTGGGCTAGGTGACTTTGAAAACTCTGACGAATTTTAAACTTCATCAAAAAATATGTTCTAAATAGAATTGATTTAAGAAGGGTTTGGGCTTAGGGAAAAGGTTCTATTGACTTACAAGACTTTGTTTGAGTGTGATAGGTCTTTTTGAAGGTCTGGATCAACAAGGGTTGACCAAGGTTCTGTTAGATTGTTGAGCAAAGTTGAATCATCCAACTAGTTGGTGCAATCCACATGAACCGAATGGAGTTGGTTGCTTATTCTTAGTGCTTAGGCAATTCAAACCCAATGAGGATCTAATCACCTTTGGTTGGCAAGAGAGAGCCCTTAGAAAGGGTGAGATGAGTCAAGGGGACGGAGATTTGCAAAGAGATGAGAGAGTCTAACATGAACTTTTTTTCATAATTTTTTAAGAAATAAAGATGAAATTCATGTCTCAAATTTGTCGACTTTCAATTTGGGTCTGAATTTCAATTTGGATATGGAATGAGATCCATAGGGTGGGACACTCTTTAGGACTCAACCAAGTCCAAGGCCATCCAAGGGGAGGGGGGCGGAGGAACGTCCCCACCTACTTTCATAATTCTATGTTCGTAGTTTAGTCAAGCTACTTAATTATTTTTTTATTCTATTAAAATTCCTAGTTAGCCAACTTGTTTAATTATTTTCTTATTGCATTAAAAATCCTAATTAGCTAGGAATTATAAAACTTATCTCTATTTCAAATGCAATTCAAATTAGCAAATAACTAAGTGGAGTTTCCTTTATTCAATATGAAAACCCATGAGGAAAACTATTTAAAGAGCCTCATACTTTCTTCCTCACACATGCCCCTCCCTATTTCATATTCTCTTTTTCTTTTTCTCTATCTTTCTTCCTCTCTTTCCTATTCTCTCTCTCTCTTCTCTCTTTCTCCTCCCTCGTGCCCATTTCTGAATAGGGAAGAACACCACAGAAGCTGGTGTAGGGTGGCTACACCTCTATTAAAGTGTGCAACAATGGAAAGAAGTGGTTTGGTGAAGATGATTTTGGGAGAGCCTTTCGTAAGATCTAATAGTTTTAAGGTAGGTATACAATAACTTTATACGTGTGTATAGTGTTAAGATACATGAGCATGCTAGGATAATTTTTGGATGTGTATCAGCACATATATTAGGCTAGATACATGTAAGAACTTATATTGTGTGGTGCATGAAAGTTTTAAAAACCTGAAATCCTTTTTCGAAAGCCAACTTTAAGAAAACATGTTCTCTTTAGAAAAATTAGTGATTTCGAATGTTGATTCTTGATTATGCATTGTATTTATGTGGTTACAGTCTAATTAGATATTTATATGTATGAATATGATGTGTTCTTAATGGATCATCAATCATTGGATATGTTTTTTTGATATTTTTGTTAAAATCAAGAAGTTCTAATGATTTATGACTTGTTTATCATTTGAAAGACAAAATTTAACAAGATTGTTCTGTTAATAGAAAATATTTTATGTTACAAAAATTTTAATTCCTTACCTAAAATGAGTTAAGATTTAGGCTTTTGCTTGTATGCATGTAACATGTTCAAGAACCTTCAGTAAAAATCCCAAAGCTTAAACAGTTTTGTAAATTTTGTGTTATCAATCCTGAATTAGGGGATTGTGTGTTTGAATGCAAGAGATGGTTCCAAAAGTGAACTAGATGAATATGAAATGGTTCCAAAGGTGAACCATGTGGGCATATGTCATGCTGATGTACAGTATGTGGCCCTACTGAGGCCGTGTGGTTATGTCATGTTTGGTGAACATTATTTGAATGTTAAGTTTTAAAATTATGCCATAATGTTTTAGTGTGCAGCATGTTGTTATGATATGCAATATGATGTTATGATATACATCATGATGTTGTAATGTATAGTATGATGTTATATTAATGTGTTATAAGGCATAAAAAATGCACATGTGAATGCTCATGAATGAGCTTATGGTTTAAAAGAATAAATATGGTGTTATAAGTGCACAAATATGTGATGTAACATGCAATGACAATGCGTTATAAGTCATGAAAAATATGCATGCACACATGAACGCTCATGAAGAGTAAGTGGTTAAAAAGAATCAATGGAGTGTCAAAAGTTTACCAAGTTATACAAAGAATATATATGCACATATAACATAAAGTTACCTCAAACAGGATGCAAGGGTATAAATGTTTGACTGGTTTAAAGGCATCATAGCATACTAAATAGGTTATCAATATAAATGAACAAATAAACTGTGTAACTACATCAAAGCGAATGCAAGGTTATGATTCTCATGCCATGAAAGGCCATGTGAAAAGCTACTCTATAGGGGTACTTGGGCTATTGAGTCATGGAGTGTTAAATGATATATGACATATGTAATAAAATGCAATGAGCCCTTGTTTTAATAAAAATACTCAATAACTCATTTAGTCTCAAGCTTACCTTGGAGAGAGTAGGTTGTTCAAAACTTTATTGGATTATTATATATTTAGAGTGAGAAAGACTCATTTGGTCTTCAATCCACTAAATTAGGGGGTCGGACTATGAATGTATTTTAGGGAGTATGTTTATGTTTTTAGCATAAGTTTAGGAAGTATCCTGAAATCAGTGGTTACTCGTGGGTTTTTTCTCAGTCACGGACCTCTCTTAGTAGATCTGTTTTAGTAAGTCACTCGAGAAATTAAAATACATGGCATAACAAACCTCTGAGTAGTCTTCTCTGATTCAATGATATTACTGCGAGTATCTACGGGAGGATAAAAAAAACACAAGCCTTACACTAAAACAGATTTATTTTGTATGAAACTTGTATTAAAAATATGCCCCAATAATGTAAATGCTTAATTATGGATATATTATTATTCTGCAACATACTGCATGAATTTATTCATTATAGTTGTCTAGTTGAATGTCTCATGATTATTATGTTGCATTGAACATGTTCCGAAAGGGTGTATGATTTCGTGTATGTTTGGTTATGTATATAGTTATTGTGTTTCTACTGAGACTCGATGAGTCTGACCCCTATATTATAAACAATTTAGATAATGAGTAAATAAGCTAGAACGATGATAGGATGTTGCAAGTGGTGCCAAGAACTAACTATTTTAGATTCGGAGTTTATTTAGAAAATAGTCTACAATTATTAAAACTTGTTAATTCATTTTGACAAATGATTACAAACAATTCATTTAATTGGTGAATGGTTGATTGGTTAATAAATTAAAATATCTCATTTCTATTTTGGAGTTTGGATCCTTGATTGGACTGATCTATGATTTGGACCTAGACCCAAGTCCAATACGAGAATTGGATCCAGTACCATGTTGAGTTTAAATACTTGTAACCCGCCCAAAATTCTAATTGTATTTAAAAAAAATGAATTTTGTCCTTGATCATCTCATTCGCAAAATTAGTTCTGGTGAGCTAATATACGGTCGTGTTTGTTCTCAGATGGCCCCCTAGTGCTTAGTCTCATCAGAGCATTGCCATCAACAAAGCCTTATTTCATTCACTTTAAAAAAAAATGATCATATTTTTGGGTTAAAATTTTAGGGAATTACGAAGAGAAAAGAACGTCCACTAAGGAAAGGGGGCGTGAACTAAAGAGAGAGAGAGAGAAAAAAACGATTTTGAGAGAGAAACTTCAATTCATTTCTTTATTCTAAATATACCAAAATGATCCCTTTTTATAGGCTAAGGGAGCTTTCATAATAGGTTCACAATAAATAAATCATACTTAAATAAAAATCACCTACTTAGGTAAAATCTTTCTTGGCTCCTTAATTGAAAAACCAATTTCACACGAATCACTCAAGCTTCCCTAAAAATCATTAAGAGAACATTTCAAGGGGCTGCATGACCTTCCTAGAGAGCTTAATGACCTTGGAGTGCCAAGAGGTTGGGGCCCACTTGTCCTTCCATGGCCTTCTAGAGGGGACGTCCCTTGTGGGTTTCACTTGCATTCAATGCTAACAATAAATAAGAGGGTGCCCAAGATGAGTCCCACACTTTTGATGTGGCTACTAACTGAGGTATCTTGCAAGGCTGATATGGACACACTTGGCATGGGTTTCACTTGGTTGAGGTAGCTTACAAAAAATGGAACTTGAATAACATATCTGGGTCAATCATCAGTAGATCCATTTGCTCCTTGTGGGCCCTAAGAGATAGATCTAGGTTTTCTTTGGCTTGATCTGCATCATCCACTCTCCCTTGAGATTTGCCTAGTCCCTTAGGCAAAAATCTTTGATATCTTCTTTAAAGATCCTAATCAAACTCCCAAGTGAAAGTTTCTTCTCCATCCCATTCGACAAGGTGCTTCTTCACTTGATGATCATACATCTTTCGAGTCTTTTGAATCTGAATTAACCTTTAAGATTTGGCCAAATTGGGAGAGGTTGCAACTCCTTTGAGAGGATCTCTATGGTGTGCCTTAATCCTAGACACATGGAACACCACGTGGATTTGGATTAGCAGGGGCAACTTGAGTTTGTAAGCGATGGGTCCAATATGCTCCAAGACTTGGTAAGGGCCATAATAGCAGTGAGTGAGTTTGTGGACATCTCACTCTTGCTCGGACACTTGGAATATAGATCTCCTTTTGAGTCATAGTCAATCCTCAATCTAAAACTCTCTATCCTTTTGGTTCTTGTAATGGAGTTGTCGCATTCTATTTTGTGCCCTTGCCAAGTTATCCTTCAAGAGACGAAGAAGTTAATCAGTCATCCTCAATTGTTGGCCTACCTCTTGAAACTTGGCGCATTCTTTCTCATAAAACAAGGTTTTGGGTGATGGATGATCATAAAGGTCTTCATAGGGTGTGATTCAGGTTGAGAAGTGGAAGGAGGTATTATAAGACCATTTGGCCCAAGGTAGATAGTTGGTCCTTGACTTGAGTTTCTTACTAGCAAAATAATGAAGGTATGTTTTGACAATTCAGTTTACTACTTCAGTTTGGTCATCGATTTGAGGGTGGTAGTTTATGCTATATTTCATTTTGGTTCCTAAAAAGTTGCATTATTTCTTCCAAAAATGACTGGTGAATAGGGAGTCTCTATCGTATACGATGGGCTTGGGCATTCCATAAAGTTTTCCTACATTATGGTGAAAGGTTTTGACAATGGTTTGGGCAGTATACTTGTGGGGTAAGGCCATGAAGTGGATGAACTTGGTGAATCGATCAACTACAATGTAAATGACCTCTTTCTTATTGAAGAAAAGAAGGCCTTCTATGAAGTCCATTGGAATGTCGGACTATGCTTGGTCCAGAATGGGCAATGGGTGGAGGTAGCTGGCATGCTTGATTGCCTTGTATTTATTGGCTTGACACATGAGACATTTTCTTACAAACTTTGCCACACGATCATTCATCTTGTGCCAATAAAATTCACCCTTGATTCGATGTAGGGTTTTGAAGATCCCTTTGTGTCTACCTAATGAAGATGAGTGGAAATGGTGGAAGAGATCGAGAATTGTTTCGATATCTTCGGGGAGTAGGAACCTCCCTTTGTAGAACATCACTTCTCCCTTCACTTGGTGATGGGTGTTCGTTTGAATCTTTCATAACCGAACTTCTAATCTTTTGAATTCTCTAATCGTTCTTTTGAATTTGACAAGCCTTTTTTATAGATCACATGTCACTAAGGAGAGCACATTTAATCTTGCTTCTTTTGCTTCCTCTTTGGTACTCCCTTGGTAATGGATTGGCAAAAAATGGCTTCTTGAGTGGACCCCAATATTTGGAGAGTCTCCTCAATGCCTATGTCAACTTCCTTTGGCCAATGAGCCTTAAGGTGTATACTTTTTCTACACTTTCGAAACTTATTTTTATCTTGTCAAAGTTTCAATGGACCTTTCTAGGGATCAGATCCAACGCATCCCTAGAACTATGTCAACTCCTATAATAGAAAGTACAAATAGGTCAACCTTAAACTTGGATCCTTGTACCTTGAGATTTTTGTTGGGGCATACAATCATGCATTAGAGGTGGTTGCCATCTCCCACTACCACATTGAACATGGGTTGTTTCTTCACCTCACAACCAAGATTTGGTATGAGATCTTCTCGCACAAAGTTGTGTATAGATCTGATGTCGATCAACACCTCTACATATAGCTACTGCATCTTCTCCTTTACTCGCATGGAATTGGGAACAGAAACTCTGAAGAGGGTATGAAAAGAGATTTCATGGCCTAGGTTCAATTCTTCCTTCGAATCATCCAAAATGTGGACTGGTTCATCATCACTTGTCTCATCTTCGCTTTCACAAGAAATGTACATTTTTAAGGCTTTGCATCCATGCCCTGAGCTTCACTTCTCATCACAATTATAACACAGCCCCTTGCTGCGTCATTGCACCATTTGAGATTTACTAAGAAACTTAGTTTTTCTGGGGAGTCCAAATTTGCTTTTAGCACCCTTTTTCTTGACTTAGGTGTGTGATCTCGACCTATCAGGGGGTCGAGTATAACTCTTGACTTTACAAAATCTCTTTCATATTTTCTCAACTAGTCGTGCTTGGATATAACACTCTTCCAACGTTTGGAGGTCTAGAGCCATAAGATCGATTTGAATTTCTTTCTTGAGACCTCCCATGAATGTGCCTATCAAGGCGGGTTCAAACCAATCACTACGCAGTGTGCTTAAGTCCTTAAACTTGGCATGATATTCTTGGATGGACCATTTTTTTTTCAAGTTCATCTCAACATTATGATTCATATATAGAGAGACTCTAAATCTTTTCAAGAGTTCTTTCTTGAATGCTATCCAAGTCGGTGTTCCATAACATTATACTCGCCAACAATACCACCGAAGTGATTCACCTTCAAGGTGAGAAATGGTGCATCCTAACCTACTTTCATAGGGGATTCCTTGGTTTACATAGTATTGTTTCAACTTATGCAACCAATCATGGGTTCCTTTCCTCAAAAAATAGGAATTTGTATCTTCATGGGTTACAAGAGAGAGAGGTCAGAGTTGAAAGCTTTTCGTGATCGTTGCCACCTTTGCCTTCGATGTTGAATTGCAGGTGTTGGGTGGCAACTTGTATGGTGGTCTGGAGCTGCTACACTATCTGGGTGAGGTTGGCTATGTTGATCTCGATGGTGGTCATCCAGTTTTTTACACCTCCAATTTTAGTGTTAGTGTCATCCGTAAACTAGGTGAAGGTTTAGATGTTCATTTCGGGATTTTGGTCTTGGGGTTTTTGGAGAGACATGGGAACTTTGGTTTGATACCACTTTGTTGTGTTGATGGGCCTTTGGGGTAGGTTTAGATGGGTTAGGTGGGTTAGGTTAGGTTCAAGGTTAAGTCAAAAAGTCAAATAGGGTAACATGATAAGCTAGTTCTGATAAGGTTCGATAAAATCTAAAAAAATAGGGAATTTAACTAGATACCTTAATGATTGTACGTACTAAATTTAAGGGTCAAAGGGTTTGTAGATTGCGAGAAATAATTCAGACAAGTTTCAAGTTGGGATTGAGTTTTCTGCAGACTAGAGTGGGTTTTGGCAAAATAGACCCAGTTTATAAAATTTATATCTCCATACAGAGATATAATAAAATTGAAACGTTTGATGGGTCTTAACTAGATATCCTAAGGAGGTATATTTCATAAAATAAGGCCTATGTCAAAATGACACCAATCAAACATGTTAAAAAAATAGATATATATGAAAATTCTTTTCCTGAATTTTAATGGGTTTAGCAAATTTTATTTATCCTTTCATAAAAATATATTTTAATATATTAATATATCAATTTTCTAAACATTATATAATCGCTCGACTTCTTTACAATTGGGAATGATATCTTTCCATGATCTAATATTATTCTTTCTCTTATTGGGTAATTATCTAGGAACAAAGACCTCCTCAAGATGTATTTTCATCTAACAAATTCGATCTGATTGGGCCTATCATGGCTACATGCATAACTAGATGAGCTTATTATTTTGGATGTACCTATGCATGTTATTTATATGCTTACCATTCTCTTTTTTATTAATACATCACACCATTGCCTATGCATATCATTTTCCAACCATTTATGTATCTATTAGCACATGAATCACATACAAAGCATAAAACACAGGTACACAAGCTTACCTCCATCCATGTACCCATCCATGAGAAGGAGGCGGCAATTATACCCACTAGCACAATGGAAAAAGAAAAAAAGAAGAAGACAAGTGTATTGCCGAATACGTCTCGACAAAAGATGGAAGAGAGGCTACTAAACGATACAATTTTTTTACCAAAGCAAATAACATTTTGAACAAAGAAACAAGAATAACAGGTACCCCGAGCACCACAATGGTTTGGATGGGTGGTCCATATCTAATTATAGTTGAAACCATGTGTGATTTTTCCTTGACCAAATTTTGTAGAGCAAATTAGTTCTGAACTAAACATCGGTAATCACAATAACATGTCCTTTACAAAATTAAGCATCAGCTTTTGGGTGACACATAACATTGTGAGATGGACACACCTTGGTGGAAAAGTCTATTGTGTGGTCTTACATATCCCACATGGTTACCAACTACCACTCCAACCCACACAAAGATGGCATGGAAGCAAGAGTTGTCCATACAAACAATATGGGAGATTTTCTTTCTATATCTCAGCAAATTACACCACCTTCTGAACTCATATAAATACCAATACCAATCAGTTGCATAGTAGTCGTTTACAAGCACCTCTCATATACTTCGCATTCACATGCAGGAAGTCATGCATGATACCATGGTCGAAGTGATGTCGTCTATTGTCGGTCAATGGTTCATACTTGAGGTATACAAAGCCTTCTATTCTAGACATTACATCATCAACGCCATCAACCAGCCTCTACCAATACACTTTCATTCCAACATTGCCTGTTGATATTAGCTTTCTGCTCTAACTATGAATCAAACATCAAAAGTGATGGCTTACAAACTTCTTTTATGTATATATAAATTTACACAAGTCCATAGGTATGTCCAGATACCTACCATGTTTGTCATGGACAGTGCGCTCTGTCACACTCGTTGTTACTTGGATGCTTGTTTTTTGGCTAATTTCAGGATGGTTACATGATTGCTTACGGGGTGGTGTGATCCTGTTTTGATTGTTTGTGATGCAATCTTTCTTTAAATGCACATTTTTTATATGAATGTGTTTGTTCAATATTCAAGTAACAATTGTGTTCAGATCTACCATTAATTCTCATAACTCTCATCCACAATCAGAGGGTTCCAAGTCATCTCCCTCAATGCTTACATGTGACTATTCTCGGTGGGATTTGCTCTTTTTTTTTCTTTTTTTTTGCATATATCCCCATAGTTGTCATGTATGGTCTTTCTCTGTTCTAACAAACATCTCGTATTAGGTGATTCTTATACCGTGTCCAGTCTACAAGTTACGGGTTTTTTTTCTTCCTATTTCTTCATGTATCGTCGTGAATTTCAAATGGTAAGTCATATGTTTTTGCACATTTTGCTCTATGCTTCTTTCCTTCTTTTGTTTTTTTACGTTTATTTTTTGCTTTGTGATGCCCTTTTGTTCATTGAATTTGTCAATTTTTTTCTTTGTTGAATGTGTATTTTTTTCTTCCTCTGCAAGAACCAGAACTCCATATGAAATACATGCATCAATCGTACGTGAGATTCTGGGGAATATATCTTAAAAGTGCCCACATTTTGGCATATGATCGGGCTCATATTCCCTTTATTCCTAGTTTTGCTTTGGCCATCGACTCTCCTACCTTTCAAGCTTGCATCGTCAATCGTGACAATGATTAGTTGACGAAATGGCTTCCATCAGGGCAGTCTTTACTCTTTGGATCATGCTATAATTTGTAGTGTTTGCAGCAAACATATTGTATTATGTAAATGTTGTAATGTACAAGATTGCATTGTCGATCGAGACACACACAAAAAGATGACGAAATGACATTGATCATACCAATCTTTACTCTTTGGATCATTTTGTAATATGTACTATTTCTCATAAGTGTTTTAGTATAAATATATTAATCTCTTTAATTTGTTCGTGTCCATTCATATTTCTCCTCAATTATTAGTCTTGCAAAAATTTCTATATTTTTTACTATAAGCTTTCCTGTTGTGCTATTTTGGGCTTTCTATGTCTGTCTATCTCTCTTGTGCTTCTCTTTATACTTTGCCTCTCTCTGACTATCCATCTCTACGATGCGTGACTCGTACCAACCTATGTGAGATTCCAGAGAATATATCTTAAAATTGTCCACATTTTTGCATATGGTCAAGCTCATATTCACTTTATTCCTGGCTCAACTTTGGTCATCGACTCTCCTGCCTTACAAGATTGCATTTTCAGTCGCGACATGGATGAGTCGACAAAATGGCTTTGATCAGGGCAACCTTTACTCTTTGGATCATTCTGTAATATGTAGTTTGTCTCTGCTATAAACATCTTGTATTATGTAAATGCCTTAATGTACAAGATTGCATTGTCGATTGCGGCAATGAAAAATCGATGAAATGGCATCGATCAGCCCAATTTTTATTCTTTGTGTTCCCTTTGATCCGTTCATATTTTTGTGGCTTCATGCTTTTTAAGATTTAGATGATACATATGGTCATTGCCTTGTACCAAGTACACCTTCTTGTGGACCCCATTGTCATATTGTGGATCCTAAATTTTTAATGGGTTAAAAATATAAGTTTTCACAAAAAAAAATATTTTAGAAAATAGGTCCGAGATCCGGATCCTAATTTGAGAGAGTGTGGGAACCATTTTTCAAGGTAATGTGCCTTTCTTCTTTCGTTGAACAGAGATCATCCAAACCAAGAACCCTCAATCTTCATTTTTTGAGTGACGACATTGTGAAAGGTCATACCTCGTATGTGAATCCTATAAAAAAAGGTAAGTTCAATCATGAGAACCACCAAAACTAAAAAAACACATACAAAACAAGCAATATACGAACATTAAAGCTATCAAAACTTAGAAAATATACTAAATAAATGAAATATAGGTAAAAATAGAATAACCAAATCTCACCTCAATATTAGGTAGCCATTTCTACTGTTGATGAGCACGAAAGAGTACATACAACATTTTGGCTAGACACAGGCTCCAAAAAGAGGGTGAGACAAGAGATTTTGGTCATAGACTAGGCTAGGTGGGCTTGATTGACTAGGCTAGGTCAGTTAGTCTAGGTAGACTAGGCTTCATCGGCTGGGCTAAGCCTTGTAGAAACTCAAGTAAAGTAGAGATACAAACACAAGATGAACATCATATGCTGAAATAGGGGGTATGTCTCCCTATTTATAGTTTTCTAGGTGAATCCAGATATGTTTCCTATGCATTTGTGATCCATCAAGGTGGATGACTTCTAAATGGGTTATCTTTGAACGAAAGGCTCAACTTTATAGCCTTAGGGATTTTTCTAAGAAAGGGGGTTTTGAAACTTGGAAGCTTTCCAATTCTGAGTTTGGAAGACTAAGGAGGTGATTTTTATCTAAAAGGCATGCAAAAAAAGTGACTGACGACAAAAAAAAGGTAGTTGACAACAACTTCCGCTGACGATCATCTAATGACCTAAGTTTAAGAATGCTGCTATAAATTTTTTTGTTTTTTTTACTTTTTTATTTTTTTTAAGAAAAAGGAATTGCTCTTGCTAAATTTTATTTGGAACAAATTTTGAAAATAAAATTTTCATCTAACTGGATACATGCCTTGAAATGTGTTGCAGTCATGAGAAGAGTGAATGTAGAAGTGAGTATGTGCAACTTGCATTACTCAATAGTAAGTTGATTATTTGTTGATGTTATTAGAATAAATCTTTTGTTTGACTTTTAAATTTTAAAGCCACTAGTCATAAAAGTACATGCATAAGCTCATGCTTCAATAGCTGCCAATCTAATCTCACAAAGATTAAGACTCCAGAAACTTTCAAATGATCAAGACTTTTTCACCATGTAGGCTTGAAAATGAGAGCTTCAAATGCATAAAAGGCTTGAGACTTTTCAATCTGGTGCACTTTAACCTCCTCACTCTAAGGCTTACATCAAACTGATCCATTGAATATTTTCAAGTAGCCAATTATTTTTAGCGAATCTGAAAAAAACAAATAGGACATGGGTTATTGAATAAAGTGAAAGGTAATGACGATGGCAAGGGATGAAATGGTAATGACTTTATTTTTTATTTTTTTTAACTTTAAGTATCAAGAGGCTCAAAAGGGGTACCAATGAAGGTTGAACATGTCATTCTTGAATGTGTGGCTCAAAGAAAATAAAATAAATAAAAGAATTTTGGGCATCTCTTACTTTAGATCTTCGATTGCAGAGGAAGCACTGAAATTTTTGGAGCTTTTTCATATTTTTCGTTTTTCTTTTTTCAATAATGCCTCTCTCTTTTTTTCTTAATGTCCTTTTTTGGCATTTTGGTATTGTTTTGTGAGAACTTTTTTTTTATACTCCTCTTCGTAAAATAAAAAAATACCCCAAGATAAGGCCTGAATGGATAGGTTTTGCTTTGTATAATGAGATGACCAACTTAGTACTTTTCAAGGATGTTGAAAATAAGACTTCAGAGCAAAAGGTACCAAAGCATAAGACAAATAAGTCTACAAGACCGACCAAAGGATATGATGAAAAGTAAAGACAAAACTGAAGGTAGTCTTGACATCTTTCAATTTGAATAGTTTTTCCTCTAAGTGAGCCATTTTAGAAGCCAAAAATGAAATTGAAGTTAACATAACCTTAAAATGGGTTGAAAACACTGGATTTTGGTATGCAACTCATGACATGAAATAACTCGGTTAAAATTTGTATGTCTATACACATGCTATCTTCTTGTTGCACCGCACATAAATTGTGGGTCCTTGGAAGATAATTTTTATTTTTTTTTCTTTTTTGCCAACTTTCATTTATTTTGGTGAGGTTTTCTTGTCATCTAATCGTCTTTCTTTTTTTATCACCATGTGTTTGATGGTATACCTATCTTTTTTGTTTTGTTTTTTTGTTGTAGAGGAGGTCATAATATGCTTTGATGATGCCTGTTGTTGAGAAGAAGAAGGAAACATACAATGTTCTAGATGTGTTTCATGTGCTAATGTATACACAAATGGTCAAAAAATGATATGCATAGGCAATAGTGTGATGTATTAATGAGAATGAGAATAATAGGTAATATGATTATGTATGCATCTTTGTCTTTCGACTTCTACCAACAATCGCTAAAGGATCGACCAATAAACGTTTAATTCATTGGCATCACACGTGCCAAGCACGTAAGTTACCTAGTTGGTAACACTATGGTTCAAACTATACCTATAGCCCCTGTTGGGTTGAGTCTGTTCGACCCAACCTTAAGTTGACCCTAAATTTTATTCGAGCAATAAATTGGCTTTGGACATTTTCTAAATGAAAAATCGACCGTGAACATGTTTTGAGCATTATACTAATATGTTTTACTTGCAGATGGCAGATGGGATGGAAACTTATGTATGCAAGGAATGAAAATTGAGAGTAGATCATGCATACGGAAATTTAGATATGGATCAAAACCAGCTTAAACTACACGCCATAAGAGCTAGTGTTCCAGATTTAGGAACCCAACGGGAAAAGGTTGCAATCATGGTTTTAAAAACTCGTTGACTCATCACTCGGCTCATCCTTGAGTGACCCGTGACTCGGCCGGGTCATGTTAACTTTATATCTTATATAAAATATATAAATATATGTATATATTATAGTATTTTATCAATATATTATATATATTGTGCATTATATGATATTTTTATAATATATTTAATGCATAATTTTATTAATATATGTATAACCATATTTTTATATATAATATTTATATTATATTTTATATAATATATATAATTATGTATAAAATATATTATACATGTATATATATATATATCCATGACTCGCCACGACTCAGCTGGGTCAACTCGGTGATTCGGCTGAGTTTTGTACAAAACGAGTTTGTACTCCTCTTTGATTGGGCATTCGGGGCCGAGTCAACCAAGTCACTGGGTTGACTCGGCGATGTTTTAAACTATGGTTGTAGTCATCTTTCATTATCTATTTATGAAAATGAAACAATTCAAAGTAATTGGTTAAAGATCGTCACAGATCTCATCTGGTTCGAAGCACCTAAAAGATGTCAGATGACGCGCATTGAACCAAAGAAAGTGTTGCTTGGCATATACTTTTTCGTCACTGGTAATTGTTATCGAGTTATATTTCTTTTAAAATTGTCCGAACTTACTGAATTGAATCAAATTATTTCTTTCGAAATATGTTGAATTGCTCTAAATAAGAAGGATCCGCCTTAGGGATGTAAACAGGTTGGATTCGGGTCAGATTTAGCCACTACCAAGTCTGACCTAATCCAATCTGAGATGATTAGGTTCGAAGTCAGATTGGATCAGACAAAACAAAATCTGGATTCGACTATCTTAAAATCCAATATTTACACATAATCGGATCAGATTTTGTCAGATTCGGACTCGGATGCGAAAACCAATACTCAATCCAAATCAGATTCAGATTCACATCTGATGTTGGATTACATCCGACCGGTTGACATCCCTAATCCTATCCTAAATCCTAAATAATATGAAAGTAGAAGCAAGGGTATCACATGAAAAAAATTGAGTACTTTATAACTTTTTCTTTATTGACATTTTTGTCATGTGAGTTAAGAATACAATTAGAATATTGTATGGGTATTTGCATAGTGTTTTTCTAGAAAATAAGTCTTACTTACATGGTACATTGTAATTTGTTTTTTAGAAATTAATAAGTTACTATTTATGATTTCTTTCTTTTCTCCTTCTTTAATGACCATAAAATGGACTCTTCTCTCTCCAAAATGTTTTTCTATTTTTTTTTTTTCTAAAGACAAGCTGGGGTCCTAACCCCCTACCAGTTATACAACTATACCATTGGGTTTTGAATCTGCAACATCCCAATGCAAGGTGACGTGCACTAGCAGCTCCTACCAGACAAGCCCTTCTTAATAAGCACAAAATGAGGAAACTTCTTCCCTCTTTCTCTACAATACGTCCTTCAAAATCATAGGGGTGTACCATGTAACTGAGTCGAGTATACCCAAACCGACCCGATGTCTTGAACTGATTAACCTGACCCAACCTGATTTTAATGGGCCCAAAGGTCTGTGTCAGGTCCAAAATATAGAATCGTAATGAAAACGGGTTGTGTCGCCGGCATTGTCAATGATGACCCGAACCCTTTTGGACCCGATCCACTTTTTACATTTAACCCAAATGGTTCCCCATAATATAAAACCAAATCAACCCGAACCCGCCTGATTATGTACTAGAACCCATTTTATTTTTGAACTGACCCAAACCAGAACTTGCTTTATACCTGAACCAATTGTGTACTCAAATTCGTTTTATACTTAAACCGGCCTGATTCTCACCTCATACATTTTGAATATGATATATCATTAATGCCTTTTTTTTCAACTTCAAATGATTGATCGTTATCGAGATAATTTTTTTAATATTTAGATTTTGACATTATTTAGAATAGTTAATAAACTTAACATTTGTTAAGCATATAATCTTAATGAATAGTATTTACATATTTTTTATTGGTAGGAAATTAGGTTTAAAATACCAATTATATCAAGACCCGGGCTGAAACCAAACCCGTTAAAACCCAAACCAATTGTATCCGAACCCATTAAACCATATGAGCCTACATTTTTTCCAGCCATACCCAGTACCCAGGATTCGATTCAAAATGGGTTGGTCTGGGTCTAATTTTTAGACCCGATTAAAAAATAGGGACCCCACCCAATTATACTTGACCCGGCACATACCTAAACCTGTTAACGTATATGGGTCCATAATTTCTAGCCAGACCTGGACCTGGACCTGAATTAGATCATGTGTTTCCTCATTTTTATAATTGTTTTTAAACTATCAATGTATTTATGATTCTCACTATTTTTACTTTATAAATGTGCTTCATGTAAACTTTATTAACCATTTGAGTGATCTTATAAGCCCTGACCATATGGGCAGGTCGATTATCTAGTAGTCCTTAATAATCATGGTGCTTACTGTGTGATAGTCTGCCTGACAACGTACTAACTGTTCTTTGCTGATTCTGCCAGTCAAAGGTGGCGTTTCATTCACGGGACAAAGTGGGAACACCAGTCCACGCACGATGTTCTCTTACATTTCAAACACAGGAACATGTGGGACATAATTAGGGGTATCAGTGAGTTGCGCCAACCCGTACCAAACCCTATAGGGTCCCGCTATGGTGATAAATAAGAAGACCCGATTAAGACCCGGGTCTGGACCTCAAGGTCCAATTAATACATAGCCCCGAGTATAGTTTGTGAAATTTTATATCAGACCTGAGTTCCAATTAAGACCCGCAATTGGATGTATACAGATCTTAAAATAAAAATCTGAATGGGGATTGGGATTTAGATATAAATGATTGGACAATTTCCAGATTAAGATTAATATTTCTTGTCAGATCTGTCGTCAAATCTAGGGCTGTTGGGTACCTGACCTATTAATTAGGGTATGCCTGAACCCACCCAAATAACAAATTATCGGGTTTGGATTCATTCTATTCATGAAAATGAAATCCCAACCCCAAATCCGTATAATTTTGGGAGTTTAATTTTACTTAGAGAGTAATGCGTTCCTTAGGCTCCCTTTTTCGTTAAGTCTCATTAGACCTTTTTCAAAATATTTTTTTTCTTACGTCCAACACTGTAGATGTGATCTATAGGTTTTTTGTTTAGTGGGAACCAGCTTTTGGATTGCCGAAATCTGACCTGTATACAGGTTTTTTGGGTGATCCAAAATCAAATGACTATGGCAGAATGAAAAATGAGGCCTAATATGTTTAGTTTTCTTACTTGAAATACAAATAAAACACTTGGGTTACATCGGGGACCAGGTGAAAATCATAACCCAAACCCAGCATGCATATTGCTCGGGTCAGGTTTGGATCAAGCTGAATATTATTCGGGTCTGCACTTTTTATGCTCATACCCGATAATTTGGGTTCAGGTCAGGTTAGGTACTCAGTACAAACCTAACCCGTTAACCAAATCTGGTTTCTTTGAATTTTTTACATTGAAGACTCGTCTCTAGCACTGCATCCATATTTAGATCTAGATCTAATGCGTTGGATTCAGGCTTACTCAGACCTGCTGCTCAACGTTTGGATTTGGATTTGCATATATCATGATCCAACTTATATTCAACCATTTGTGCCTAGCGACAACATTGGAAGTTGGAGCCAAAAGTCCTACATGCCAAGTCCAGATCCGCAATGCACCAACCTGCTAGACATCAACAATAAGACATCATGGGCTGGCCCGAACACACCTGCACCTTGTTGAGGTTTGATTGAAAAGGCGGATTTTTCCGTTTGAGATCTATAGCAAGTGTTAGATGCATATCCAGTTCTTAAGCCGGTAGCATACCTTTGGATTAGGGTGGACAACCGGCCCACCATGGGCCGGATTTGGACCATGAATTTAGGCCCAGGCCTATTAGGTACCAGGCCGAAACCTGGCCCATTATATACATGGGCGGGGCTCGGGCTGGCACATGGGCTATTGGGCTGGTCCAATGGAACTGAGTTATTTATTAATTTTTTAATAATATAAAAAAAATTAAAAATTAACTATTACATAGTAACTTAGATAACTATTATTATTTATCTAATTAGTTGCATGAAAACTTGTTATTTGTTAATTAATACTATTTACCTAATTAGTTGCACTAATTAAAAATTGATTGCATGAGAACTTACTATTCTCGCATTAACCCATAATTTCAGTCAAGCATTTATGCATTTTAAGATTGGCAGGCTGGGCCGGGCTGTACTTGTCCCACTTCGCATTGGGCCAATGGGCCGAGCTATATATAGGCTTCTCTTCAAATCTGAGCCCGTTAAGAACCGGTTCAAAACCCAACCCATAATTAGTAAACCCAGTCAACGGCCCGGTCCAAGCCCGATGCCCACCCCTACTTGCGTTTATAGAGCAATAGCCAGTTTCAGTTGTTCAACCCATCGATCCAGTTGGTTATATAAGCAAGGATTGCATCTTGGCTTCCTATGTGAATGTTTTGGAATAGGGATGTTAGCCTTTTGTAAGAAGACTCACGATACGGACTAAAAAATGTTTCTATTGTTGCCCTAGCAAGTTGGATCTATTCAGTCTCTCATGGCACGACTTCTAACCGTGTCCTCATATGCTTATGTAAGTTCGATCATGTTCGACCTTTGCTTCAGATCAAGTGTAAATTATACGAAAAGCAGTGCCTACTTGAGATAGAAGGGAGCTGGATCAATCCCCAAAATCCAATCCGAACTATTCTAGAGATTGGGTGGAATGGCAGATGCCTATTGAATGAGAGAACCCCACGTTCATAATGTTATTATGGCACGTTGATGAATAGAGAAAATAGTGGTTGCCCATGTGGTCAGCGAGGTCCTGTGTCAAGCTGAAGGCCCAGCCGCTTCTAGTACATGGGGGTTGTTGTTGCTTTATCACGATTGGGGGTTACCTAAAGCTTAGTGGTTACCTTGAAGGAAGGCGTGCTCGATAAGTGACCCGGTTCTTGATGAGGGTTTTCCTTTATCGTCAAAATAAAAAGAAAATAGAGTGGTTTGATAAAAATAAAAAAAACTTTATATGTTTAAAAACATGTTTGGAAGCGAGAAAGATGTAGAAAAAGTGATACAAAATGAAAAAACAGTACTAATTTTTTAACCCTTCCAAACAAGAGACTTTTTCGTTGAAAGGACGCGTTTGGAAGCAAGAAAAAGTCTCTTAGGAATAGAAAGTGTTGCCTATGAGAAGTTTTCTAAAAAAAACTTTTTACTTGTTTATGTAAAATAAAAAAAATAGAGTCAAAAAATGTGAAAACATGAGAGAGGAAGGTAGGGGTGGCGGGGGGAGCTTTGAAGCTCTATCGGAGAGCCCCTCTACCCCAAGCAGAGTTCAGCATATCATTGTCACTGGCAGCACCTCCGTTGCAGCCTTGCTTCTTGTCGCAATGGCCATCGTCATTGTCGTCAATTCACCAATCAGCATGGCAGCAAGAAAGGCGGAGATCTCCAAATTTGGCAAGGTGATCATGTCCGTCTGCTCCATGGTGGACCACCCATCCACTAGCGTCTTGTCGATCACTAGCTCCCCAAATGGTCACCACCGAAGCTAGCGCTTCTTCTTTCTCTTCTCTCACTATCGGAGATGGCCAAATGGCCATTAAATGGAGGTCGTGTCGTTGCCGGATCTTAGTGTCGTTACCAATGGTGATGGTGGTGGTAGGTGATGGTGAGATGGTGGATGGTGGGTGGTGGTGAGATGGGTTGTGGGAGTGTAAAATAAATTTTCTCTTGATAGAAAACATTCTTTCACTTTCTTTGGAGGAATGTTTCCTATAAAAAAAAGTACTTTTTAGAAAAATTCTCTTAGCGAAAAGGTCTCTCATTTGGTCAGAAAATTTGTATGGATTTTTTAGTTTTGCATCACTTTTTATACATCTTTCTTGCTTCCAAACGTTCCTAATGAGTTTTTCTAAAAATACTAAAAAGTAGAGTCAAAAAATGTGAAAAAAATGAGAAAGGAAGGTGGGGGTGGCGGGGGGAGCTTTGAAGCTCTATCGGAGAGCCCCTCTACCCCAAGCAGAGTTCAGCACACACTGGCAGCTCTATCAGAGAGCCCCTCTACCCCAAGCAGAGTTCAGCACACACTGGCAGCACCTCCATCGCAGCCTTACTCCTTGTCGCAATGGCCATCGTCATTGTCGTCAATTCACCAATCAGCATGGCAACAAGAAAGGCGGTCATGTTGTCTCTAAGGTCTCCAAATTCGGCAAGGTGAGCATGTTTGTCTGCTCCATGGTGGACCACCCATCCAGCAGTGTCTCGTCGATCACTAGCTCCCCAAACGGTCATCGCCAAAGCTAGTCCTTCTTCTTTCTCTTCTCTCAATATCGGAGATGGCCAAATGGCCGTTAAATGGAGGTTGTGTCATTGTCGAATCTTAGTGTCTTTACCAATGGTGGTGGTGGTGGTGGTGAGATGGGTTGTGGGAGTGTAAAATAAATTTTCTCTTGATAAAAAACATTCTTCCACTTTCTTTGGAGGAATGTTTCCTATAAAAAAAAATATTTTTTAGAAAAATTCTCTAAGCGAAAAGGTCTCTCATTTGGAAGGGTAAAAAAAATTGTATGGATTTTTTTTGCTTTGCATCACTTTTTCTACATCTTTCTTCCTTCCAAATGTGCCCAACGAGTTTTTCTAAGAAGTACACTTTTGATAGAACATATTCCTTTACGAGGGGTGGAGGAATGTTTACTGCCAAGCAAATTTATTTTTACACTCTCACCACCACTGCTCTCCTCCTCCTTTGGTCAGAAAATTTGTATGTATTTTCTGTTTTGCATCACTTTTTCTACATCTTTCAGAAAATTCATGTATTTTCCATTTTGCATCACTTTTTCTACATCTTTCTTGCTTTCGAACGTGCCCAACCAATTTTTTTAACAAGTAAAAAACTTTCTTTTAAAAAAACTTTTTTATCAAAAACTCTCATAAGTAGGACTTTCTTTTCCTATGAGAGTTTTTCTCTCTTCCAAACTTGCCTAAGTGAACCATTTTGGCAGCGTGTCCTTTAGATAAGATTGAGCAAAATGTATACTAAAAATTGGAGAGGGTGGTGTATGTTCACCCCCGATGATTCACTGAATCCCACGTCTGTGTTCTGGGGTCCCAAATAGCACCACGTATATAAGCACATGGGGCTCGTATTCTTGTATATGTTGACATCACTTAGCATTGGAGTCTGGTTCAGTTGCAAAGACTTAAGTACCCTTTCTTGCTATTCTTGCCATAAAACGATGGTTTGAGAAAATGACAAAAATATCCTTCATTCAAAAAAGGAAAACAAACGATTCAAAAAAAGAACAAACATGTCCTTCATCCAGAAAGTCGAGGATGATGTTGACTCTTCAAAGTCTACACAGCGAAACGAACCTTAGCCGACGATCCGATGGTGAGTCGGCGATCCGATGGTCATCCGGCGAAACGAACATGAACCATCAAAAATGTATGTTTGAACTTTTCATCGTCATCTTCTTCTTCTTCCTTCTCCGTAAAACACTGTAAAACCCCCTCTCTCTCTCTATCTCTCTAGAGAAGAAATCAAGGGAGGCAAAGAGTTTCCCCTAGAGAAGGTCATGAACATCAATCCTCTCACTCTCTCTCCCTTCTCTTTCTACTTCTGTGTACATCTAGCAGACGATCCTACATTGCTCCATCAAACACTGACTGACCTGCACACTGACTGTAGCATCGTTCAACTTGATTCGTTGTGGAGCCTGATTTAGAGTTTTTGCTCCTTACAGGAAGGGGGTCTAGGGGGGAGCCCCCGGACCCCCCTCCTGTAAGGGGCAAAAACTCTAAATCAGGCTCCACAACGAATCAAGTTGAACGATGCTACCCACGCTGGGAGGAGCCCCCAAACCCCCCTTTTGTAATGGCAAAAACTTTGAATCAAGCTCCATAACTAATCAAGTTGAACGATGCTATCCACGCTGGGAGGAGCCCCCAAACCCTCCTCCTATAAGGGCAAAAACTCTGAATCAAGCTCCACAACTCATCAAGTTGAATGATGCTACCCACGCTGGGAGGAGCCCTCAGACCTCCCTTCTGTAAGGGTAAAAACTCTGAATCAGGCTCCACAACTCTTCAAGTTGAATGATGCTACTCACACTGGGAGGAGCCCCCAGACCCCTCTCATGTAAGGGTAAAAACTCTGAATCAGGATCCACAACTCATTTAGTTGAATGATGTTACCCACGCTGGGAGGATCCCCCAAACCCTCCTCTTGTAAGGGTAAAAACTCTGAATCAGGCTCCACAACAGTCAATGTGCAGGTCAGTCGGTGTTTGATGGAGCAATGCAGGATCCTCTGATGGATGCGCACAGAAGCAGAAAGAGAAGGGAGAGAGAGAGTGAGAGGGTTGATGTTCATGGCCTCCTCCAGGAGAGATTTCTTTCTCGGATAATCCTGCAGTGCAGAGACTGGGTCTTAAATAATCATCTTTGGGGCACTTAAGTCTTTACAATCACTCTTTTTCTAGAATCGATATTTTTTTTGGCACCAATGGAGAAGAGGGTACTTAAGTCTTTGCAATCGTATCAAACTCCAATGCTAATTAATGTTGACAAACATGGGGATACGAGACACACAGGATTAAATACGTGGTGCTTTTTGGGACCCCCGAGCATGAGATGTCCTGTTCGGGGGGGACATATAACCTGCTTCGAAAAAATGACACATACAACTACTATTTTATTATTATTTTAATGATTTAAGATATTATCGAAATACAAAATGCACTTTTTAATATTAAAACATCCAAAAATAATATCTAATGATTAAAATTTGAAAAATTCCGTCTCCCCGTGTGTTAAAATTGCTCCAACTTGTTAATCCAGTCCGCGCACGGGTCCTGTGTCTACGTGTCTTTGTGACGTACAGTAGAGATATTCGTAAACTCGACGTAGTTTTCACCCGATGTTCAGGAAGGAAAGAAGAAAAGGCAAACGATAAAAAAAACAAACGGCCGTATAACGGCTATTTGGTCCAAGAGAGCATCCCTTTTCCTCTCCACTTTCCTCTCTCTCTCTCTCTCTCTCTCTCTCTCTCTCTCTCTCTCTCATCGTCGCCTGTAAATGGCGTACGGTGCTCAGAACACCCCAGCGAGGAAGCCTCCTGCGATTCGGATGCCGAGATCTGCCCCTCCAACGCTGGACTTACCGGCGACAGAGATCAAGAACAGTTTGCCGTCACCGAAATCCGGCCTCCCTTCGGGAGACTCGCCTTACGTCAAGGCAAAGCAAGTGCAGGTGATAGTCTTCTTCCTCCCATTGTCTGTGTTTTGGTTTGCCTAATGCAGAATCCTCTTCTTGCTATCCTCCATATATCATCGTCTACCACTTGAGTCTCCTATAGGTCCTTCCATCTTTCTCGTCTTTTTAGATTGTTTGAAGGTAAATTCGTTCTTAGCATTGATTATGTGAATATAGATTCCTTCTCTTCTTTTTGAGTGTCCAGATATATGCTTGAAGAGAATTTCTCTGCCTTTTCCTTTTCTTGAACAAGAGGGAATACCAATACCCATTTTCCGTATCATCGATCATATCTTTCCTTTTTAGTCTCTTTTGTGTATCTGAACGTTAGTTTGATCTTTGCATAAGGGATAGACCAATTTGAGCACTCAGGAATATATGATATTGGGGTTTCTTTTTCTCTTTAGGAGGATTGATTTCTTTGGGTAGAAACTGCATTCTAGCATGCACAGATAGTACTTCTCATGATTGTCAGGTTTATAAAGATCATCTCTGTGTTTCTGCATAAATTTCAGACGTGTTTTCTTTCAGTATTTTGATATCAAAGAAGATAGGAAGGACAAAATATAGTTGTATCACGTCAACCAGCGATTGATTGTGTTCAACTTTAGATGGATTCTCTTGATGGACTTGGACAAGATTGATCAAAGAACCAAAAAAGCTTTATTGCATCATTCACTTATGTGTGTTGCTTACCATGCTGCACAATAAAAGGATTCTGCTACAACAATCACTCACACAGACAAGGATGTGTCCTTCCATGCACTCTCTGTCACAGACCCTGGTCCTTAGTTTGAATTGTTGGATTTAAGGCACGCTCAGTATCCATCATCATGCCCCAGAATGCATCGTGCTTACTGCAGCCTATATGAATGCGATATGCTTATTGCTAAATAGTCCTTTTACTACAATTACTACTGCATATGATCTGATTTCCTACCAAAACAATGCCACAAACTTCTGTTGTTGCTAACGTCTGGCTTGCATTTGGTTTTATGTTGTCACAGTTGATAGATAAGGATTTGAACAGGGCGATCCCCTTGTTTTGGAGTGCAATCAATGCCAGGGATCATGTGGGTAGCGCACTTAAAGACATGGCTGTGGTGATGAAACAGCTGAACCGAATGGAAGAGGGGATCGAAGCAATCAAATCCTTTCGTCATCTTTGTTCACCAGAAGCTCAGGATTCTCTAGATAATCTCCTCCTTGATCTCTACAAGGTACACAGTGGTTCGAATAAGTGTATATAGTTGCAGAATCATTGCCCCGGTTATCCAACCATGCAACAATGGCTTGACAGTCACATTTTACATGTGGGGGTTGTTTTACTTGTTACTATTCTCACATCCAAGTGTTCTTGCAGATCTCTGTTATCTGTCCATGTTCTGCATGCATGAATATATATATATATATAGATGTTTGCAAGCATGTTCATATTTCAAGCTATAGGACTGGATTAAGGGAAAGTTGAGGGAGAGTTTGGGGGCAAAAACCTGCGATGAATTTGCATGTTGCCTTTGGGGCTTATTTTACAAACTTCGTTTCAGTCATGAAACCGTTTTCCATCATGAACTACATTTCAGTTATGAAATCCTTTTCTATCATGGGACTTATGCAAATTGATTCTTATGCATGTATTATGTTTACATGGTGTATACATCTAATATGCCTTATGATTTTGCTTGCCAGAAATGTGGCCGCCTGGATGAGCAGATAGAGCTGTTACAGTATAAACTTAAGATGTTGAATGCTGGATTGGCCTTATCCGGCAAGAAAATGAAGATGGTAAGATCACAAGGCAAGAGGATTTACATCACCATTCAACAAGAAGAGTCCAGGTTGCTAGGCAACTTGGCTTGGGCTTACTTGCAGCAACAGAATTATAGACAAGCAGAAGAGGCATACAGGTACCGGTCTTCTGGCATTTCTGGCATGCATGGTCAGCCCAAAGTTCTAAAATTACAAAATAAAGCTTAATACTGAATTTGAAATTTTAAAATACTACCTTTCTTAGCATAAGAACCCTACAAGATCAATCTGATCAACAGAGGGACAGTAGAGCCGTGAACTATAAAATGCATAAACTCATCTTAACTGTCATCTGTGAAGTTTCTTTTCTCAATTACAGCAGTAGAAATCATTCTGTTACAGGTTTCATTGGCATATTATGGTAACCCAAACAATAATTTTAGTAAGTTTAGTTGATGAAATTTCCAATGATGCAATTGTTATTTTAAAACCAGAAAGTAGCAACATCCAATTTCGTATTTTCAAGTAATAATTAGAGTGCAATCTTCATGATTACTGTTGTATTTTCGTAGACCCGCTATTAGTTATAAATGGTCATACTTGTTTGTTTTCAGGGAAGCTTTAAGAATCGATCCAGACAACAACAAGAAATGTAATCTGGCTATTTGCTTGATGCAAAGAGGGGAGATTGAAGAAGCAAAATCTCTGCTTCAGAGTGTATTGCTTGGATCATCATCATCATCGAAAGAATTGTCTGCTCTGCCAGAATCATGTTTGAAATCCTTAGAGCGTGCCTGCCAAATGCTAGACAAGATTGAACTTCAATCATTTGATAATACAAATAGAGTACACACAGATGAGCTTGGGTTTTCTGTTCATGGACAACAGGATGAAGTGCAATTTTCATTGCTTAACAGGGGGAGATGGACTAATGTGTATGATGAAGATGGAGAAGCATCCATAGCTCATAATTTACCACCTACCATCAATTGTAATCAGAAATTTCAAGATGCATCATTGCTCTTAAACACCTATGGAGGAAAAGTTCCAGCCAACAACAATGACAATGAAGAACCAGATGCAGTTGAAAATTCAACCTCAGTTCTGCCAACAGAATTACCGGTTGGGATTAGAATCATATTGCAATCTGGGTTTCAGTCTTCTGGTTCTCCAACAAATTTAGAAGTTGGATTGCAACCTTCAGTATGTCGGAACAGTAACCATGAGAGGAAGATGCAAGCCTTTTCTGTTTCTAACTTGAAATCAAACATCACAACTGAATCACCAGTTGGCTTTCCCTTCAATTTTTCAGAAGAAAATTTAGCTTCCTCAACTGGTGGAAATGAAAACCATGGGGCTGAGATTTTGGCAGGCAACAATGGGAGAAGAAAGCAGACCAGTGGAGACAAGGATATTTTTCTCAGGAACATACCAGATGGACTTCAATCTTCCGTCAGTCATAGAGGTCCCAGTTCAGAATGCCACCATCTTGGGGCTGTCTGGACGGATGAGTCTAACAAGTTTCCAACAGGACTACAAAATGAAGTTCCACTGTTTATCAATGGAAATCAGAACCATAGTGTTCAGACTTTAGTTGGTAGAGGTCATGCAAGAGAATTTGATTCTGTGAAGGAAATTTGGTGCCAAGGTGCAGACCTATCACAAAACTGTGGGAGAGGAAAAAATGCTGATCAAAATATTAACTCTACTTTTATGCCACCAGTAGGAGATGATAATTTGAGTTTCCAACAAATAAGTAAGTTGGTTTTTTCTCATGGAAAAGGAAGATGCCCACGTGAAAACAGGAGGAAACCATTAGAAATCAGGAAATTACTGCATGAGATGCCAGCATCTGCTTTTGATGGAAAGAATCAAAGATGTGATGTTCCAACGTTCAGCAAAGAGGGCAAGTCTTGTAGTTTAAACATGCAGACTGCATGTTCTGCAATTACTATGAACTTGAGAGATGATAGCGCAGATGAGGTAGCTCTTGGAAATTGGGAACATGGATCTGCTGTACTTAAGAGATCAGTAATGGAGCTCCCATGTTCCATCAGTGGAGATCAATGTCACAGAGATTATTTTTTGATATTCAGCCCAGAAGTAAAACAAGATCTTGAAGATGAGAATTGGAATCCCAACATACAACCTGAACTGTTTGCAGGTATCGGACAGCTGGGAAGTCGGCATACAGAATCAGCTTGGAAACAACACATTGAAAGCGTAAATGTCAGAGATGGATTAAGGGAAGTACACAGTGATGATTTTCATGAAAAACAGCAAATTGTACCGGGGGCCATTTGTGGAAGATGGAGTTCTGCAAAGAACAAGCAGTTTCAGTTTGGTTACCAAGATGTTTCGAAGAAGCCAGAAAAGCTTAAACTGAAAACAGAAATCATTCCAGATCCCAGTGACCCAATTTTTAGTCCACCACCTAAATGTGGTACTAAAGCGAGTCATATTAATTGGGTAAATAGCCCAATCTGCTGTCCATTAACATCAGTATTTGCTGAATTCCCTCGAAGATCATCGGTCTGTCGGTCATTAACATCTCAGTTCAGCAGCTGCATCAGTGATCAGAACCAACAATCTGAACCCAAACAGCACAAGAATGGATATTTTTTTCTGCCAGATGATCTGTCTCATGTTATGTCTGAGTCAGATCAGATTCCACTACTCTATGAAGCTTGCAGAGCCGTTGAACTACTAGGAAGGCCCTTTTGCAAGTGATAAGATATATCGGCATCAGAAAGTGCAAGAACTTGATTATATTCTTTTATTTAACAAGTCTCCAACATAGTATTATTCTTTTTTTCCTTTTCCTTCTTCTCCTTGAGATGTCATTTCATGTACCTATTCTTTGAGTTAAATGTCTTATATTCTCAACTTATTGAAATAAATCTTATTATCTGAATTCATTGTGTGGTAAGTTAGTGAAGTAATTCCTGTCATAGAGAAACCTTTCTTTTCTCGTGGAACATTCAGTTAACCTAAGACCATTATTCCTTTAAGAGGTGCACACTAAATATTGATGTTGTTGTTGTGGAGGACGAAAGAGTATTTGTGTCAAGCAAGAACAAAGATACACACCACTGGGTCTAGTTCCACATAGAGATCTGAGGCAGATCTTACAAAAAAAGGTCCAGATCCAATTCAACAAAAGGCCTTGTGCTACTGGTTCAGATGAAGATAGGTAAAACTTATTGTTCTCTAAGTGAAAAAGCAAAATGGATCAGGTTAGATTTGATTTGGATCTCAAATATGATCAAAATTCTTTTAAAAAATATGCCACTCTAGTACTGGTTTTACTGAAAGCAGTTCAAATATGTCATTTTTAAGTGCAAAAGATAAGTGGGTTAGGTTCAGTTCAGTTCAGTTCCAAATCAACATCTAATATGGATCTCATGAATAGACCCAAACTTAGTTGAGAAGTAGGCCCATGTGGTACTAGATCTGCTGAAAATGGGTAGAATCTATTGATTTTTACATGAAAAATGTAAACAGGTCAGTCTAGTTTCTAATCTAGCTTTGACTCGGATCCTACAAAAAAGCCAAATCCGGTTGAGAAATAAGGCATCATGTAGAAGGTCTACTAAATACAGTTTAAGTGAAGAAGATGAACAACTCAAGTTAGGTCTGATTTGAATCTCACAAAAAAGATCTTGATTCAGTTTGAAAATGTGGCCTTGTTGTACTCGAAATGTTAAAAACGAGTAAAACTATTATTTAGGCCTGGTTTTATTTTCAGATCTGGTCTGGATAGATCCACTTAAAAAATACATCCTATAGTATTGGATTTGCTGAAAATGGGTAGGGCCCACTATTTTTTAAAGTGAAATAGATAAACCACGTGTTATGTTGCACTCAATCTCAACCAAGAATCTAAACTTTATGCTCACTTTATTTCAACCAGATATAAACCGATCCGACTGCATTTGTTTCAGAGGAATTCAGACTTGGATATGAGTTATCTGGATTCAATAATATGGGTTAGATGGCGTATAACCTGGATCAAAAGTCTGACCAGTTTGCGTTGTCAATAACTTAGAAATGGATCCAGTATTAGAGTTCTCTTGACCCAAACTATCCACATGGGAACCTATTACACTAAATGCCCTTAAAAAACCTAAAAATTACCTAAACCTATGACTGAATACATCCATCTTACAACATAGATCTCGTGAACTGCTTTTCCCAAAAGATATCGAACCCTCAACATAAGTTGGATCCATGATTTGTTCCCAATCCAATGTCTTCACGAGTTTTCTTAATTCCTTTTTGGATCTGACAATATACACGACCCTGGGCCGAGCCTGCTCTGGATGTTAACAGGTGCTCACATGCATTTTCCATATAAAAAAAAAAAAAGATTTCTCATGTGACGGGAAGCAAGTTTCTCACTTGGTGAGAAACGCGTTTCCTATGCATTTCGCACAAGTTTCCCGCAAGTTCTGAAATCAATCATGTCAATCTATTCTATTACTATATATAAAGGGCCATTGGTCCAGAAAATAGCAAAAAATTAAGGATAGAAATTATTGCTATTGGGTATTTACATCATGCTTGCAATATCATGAAAATAAGGTTTCCACCCTTGTTAACCAGATCCTATATTTTATTGACCTACTCTACTCTTAAAATTGGATCTGGTGTTGGGTCAAACATCATCCAATCCAAATCTGACCTATTCTTGTTCCTAACTCCATGCTCCTTTGACACCAATTTTCATTAAACATATGACATGATAAAACCCTTTTCTATGAATATGGTTTAGACTAAAAGCAAGATTAAACCCAACCATATATCCTTTACACCTAAAATTCAATAGATTTTGTACATTTTCGGTATATCTAGGAATGCTAACAGTTTGGATTTGGAATAACTAAAAACATTAGGAAGTCAGATTTGGTCGGATCCAGAACAGCCAAAAATTTGCAAAACCTTAAACCTACATTGCATCCTGGATCTAACCCATTTGCATCCCTAAGTATATCAAACACCACAAAATCTCATACATTAAGTGAATCTGATGCTTTGATGTGAGATCTAAAGATAAATCTGAACCAAGAACCAGACCTACTCTTCACAAAATTGGATCCATTCTTAGTTAAAGCTTCGTCCATCCCAAATCCAAATCTGCGCCCACATCCAGACTTACTATTCAAAAGTTGGATAAGATGTTGGGTAAAAGCTTGATCAAACCCATATCTGACCCATTTGCACTCCTCTCTCACCATCTGAGACCAAGCGTGATCCATTGGCATGTGGAGGGTAAAGCTTGGTCTAACCCATAATTAACCCATTTGCAATCTATTCCTCCCCATTTGAGACTAAAAATCATTCATCGTCTTCATGATAAAACCCTTTTTTTCAAATATGGGTCAGACGCAAGACAAATATGATCGGGTCTATCTGGATCCGGGTTAGAGCCAAACAAGGCTATGTGGTAAACTTCAAGTAAGAATCAGGGTTAATCCAATCAATCTTTTCACTTAATTTAATAGATTTTACCCATTTTCATTAGATCCATATCATAGGTCTCCTATCTTAATCTTCTTGAACTTTATTAGACCCAACTTTAATTTAATAGATTTGCAAAAAAAACATATTATGACCATAATAAACGGCTGATCTTTCAGCATGGACTTGAACTCTTTGTCTCATAAAATAGTCATGCAAAGCCTGAAATCATGAGAGGCACCATTTAAAAAAAAAATGATTTAACATAATCTCAAAAGGCTAAAGGAGTGAATATTTTAGCTTACCAAAGTAAAACTCAACAAAAACTAATAACCTGTATTATAGTGGTTGAACTTATAGATAATAAGTAGATTTTTTTTTGGAATTTTTTACTCAGAGAAACCGCCCCAGGCGCAGAGACCTAGTCGTGCTGGCTCAGCCTGCCGTATTACGGTCTCTGTCCATGTCGGCGTAAAACTCCGAGGGCTTACCCCTCGACCCCAGGGAGTTGACAAGCTTCAGCTTACGCACAGGGTGACGCCCATAGGATTTGAACCCGTGTGACAGTCTAGGCTAGGCCCCATCCCACTACGCCAGACCCCTTGGGTCTTATAGATACTAAGTCGATTTACTTTGCAAGTTTGTTTGTAATTTTTATGTGCGCTTGCGCACATACAATTTGTTAGTACATATAAATTTGTGTGCTGGCCGTTTTTCCACAAGATGTGAGTCTTTAGTTTTTCCCTTTAACCGATTTGGATAGGGTTTGAAAAGGAATCAACCAGATTCAGACCTGTTCCTTTAATTTGAGCACTGATAGGCCAGTCGTTGGGGGCGTTTGAATCCTTGTTTCTGCCCGTCTCCGGGACGCACTAAGCACGGTCCCCATGCGCATTTGTGTGCCCATGCAAGCATGGGACACTGATTTGGTGTGTCCCACAAACGCAGAAAAGCATCTGCCGCTGTTCCATTCTGTGCCCCTCACGGAACAGTGGCAGACAGACAGGAATGGTTAATAAAAAATAAAAAAAACTAATGATGCATGGACAACACATTTTGAAACACCCGCAAACAGTAAGCATTCATTCCATTTATTCAAAAACAACCTACTCATATATGCATTCATTTTATTCATTCAAAAATCAATTTGCTCATACATACTTTTATTTGATTCATTAAAAAATCAATCTGCTCATGAATACATTCATTTGATTTATTCAAAAATTAATCTGCTCATAAATGCATTCATTCTCTTCATTCAAAAATCAACCTGCTCATAAATATAATTATTTCATTAATTCAAAAAACAACTTGTTCATACATACATTCATTTCATTCATTCAAAAAATCAACTTACTCATACATACATTCATTTTATTCATTCAAAAATCAACCTGCTCATAAATACAATTATTTTATTTATTTATAATTTGCTCATACATACATACATTCATTTAATTCATTCAAAAATTAACTTGCTCATACATACATTCGTTTTATTCATTCGAAAATCAACCTGCTCATAAATACAAGTATTTTATTTATTCAGAAATCAATATGCTTATACATATATTCATTTCATTCATTCAAAAATCAAATGCTCATAAATACAAACATTTCATTCATTCAAAAATTAATCTTTTAATACATACATTAATTTCATCTATTAAAAAATCAACTTGCTCATACATACATTTATTCAAAAATCAACCTGCTCATATATATATATATATATATATATATATATATATATATATATATATATATATATATATATTTATTTATTTCATTAATTTAAAAATCAACATGCTCATAAATAAGGGCATTTCAATCATTCAAAAATCAGCATGCTTATACCTATATTCATTTCATTCATTCAAAAATCAACCTGCTTATACATATATTCATTTCATTCATTCAAAAATTAATATGCACATAAATAGATTCATTCAAAAATCAACTTGTTCGTAAATACATTCATTTTATTCATTCAAAAAATCAACTTATCGTACATACATTCATTTCATTCGTTCAAAAATCAAACTGCTCATATATAGATTCAATTCATTCATTAAAAAATTAACATTCTCATACATACATTCATTCCATTCATTCAAAAATAAACCTTTAAAATAATATCATTCATTCAATCCAAAATAAAGCTACAAATATGTGTACTCATATAAGAGAGTATCATAGTATACGTAAATCCAAAATGTTATCAATAAAACAATATAACATAAGTATGTGAGAGTATAATAGTATGTCAACCACTCACCCAAGCCCCAAAAAGTGTACATCACTCTAGCACGAAAATATATCAAGATACTAGAAAAAAGCAAAAAATTAAGAAGAATAACACGATAAAAAAATGCAGCATCCTCTTAAACTTCGTGTAGTCGCTTCTTGGTGCACCTCTCTTTGTTGCACCCACCTTGTCTTTCGCCATGTACTCTTATAATTGACTAGTAGCTTCTTCAAAGCTGGTGAATGATCTGTACACTGCCCCACTATATCTGAGAACTCTAGTTGTCATGTCTCCCAATAGTCGTAAACGCCTCCAACCCTTCTCTCGAATACAATGTAATATCTATAGTGAGTTATCATCGTCTCAGCTCTTCAAGACAACAATATGAGTTAAACATATAATGTTATCAATCAAGAACACATAAAATACTTTTACTAGTCATGCAATTGTAATTATAAAACTTATGTAATAAGTAATAACGTCATCAAATATACTTACTGTGTGGCTAATCATTCCACATTTGAGTTGTTATTGCATCTCTTATATCTTTGTTGTTACCATGATTACCTAGTTGTGTGAAATTTTTCTCCTTAGATTCAGGTTCAAGTATGATATCACTATCATTGTCGAATGTGAATTGTTCGACATCTGAGTTATTTTTTAATATAAAATTATGTATTATGCATGTCGCATGAATAGTTTTAATCTGAGTGAGGACTGAATATTTTACTTAGCACTTTAAAATTGGAAACCATGATTTTAGCAAACCAAAAACATGTTCTATTGTTGTTCGCAATGAAGAGTGTCTATGGTTGTGTAACTCTTGTCGTTTCTCAATTGGTTTTGCTTTAGATATATTAAATTTTGACAAGTGATAATGATATCCTTTTGTGTGGAGTAAAAAACCCAATAATATTTGGGTATCCAGATATGCAATATAATATCTACCTACCTACATACATTTGGTTTATCATGTATTAAAAAATTCTTAATCAATGTAATTTATGCACATAATATATAATTACTTACCTTTAGGTATTACTAGAGGTTGGTCAGAATTATCAAGTGTATAGTACAATACTTTTGCATTGATTGTACTTCCTTCCCAACCAACAAGCACATAATAAAATTGCATGTCAAACCCCACCACAATGAGGATATTTTGAAACCTATTTATTCTCCTCTTGATACATTTATAAGAATATGTGTTTCATCTATATCCCCAACAAAATTCTATCACAAATAATATAAAGGCAAGTTACTACACACACATATATATATAATCCAATTATAAGTGCAGAATCTCGATTACCTTAAAATATGGGTAGAATCGTAGTTCTCTCATAATTTTTGTTAGGATATCATCATTGTTTCGACCCATGAACTAGTGTTCAATGCTAAGCAATGTATTTAATACCAAACTAAAATACTTGCTAATTGTTTGCCCCGAGTGTTGGAACACATATTGTACTACTCTATTTCGCTTATTGTAACTAAGTATTAATAAAAAATTATAACTTGTTCTTCAAGACCTATATCGCAAACATCTTAAAAGAATCCACTTTTGTGAAGAGCCTCGCATAATGCTATGAATGTGTGATTTTTCATGCATAAAAGGTCAAAATAATTTCATCGGTGACCAACACACAATCACACGCAAAATCATTACCCCTATGTATAGAATCATGAACTATTGTTTTATGTGGCCTTCTCAAACTACGTAAAAAATGATCAACACCGCCATAGTGAGTAAGAAAACAATTTTTATTGAGTCATTATACTTTTGCAAACACAAATATAATCGCACATTTTTAACATGAATAGCATGCATAAAATCTAAGAATTATATATGGGTAACAAGTAACATTGTGATAATATGAATGCAAGCACAATCATTGTGAAGTAAATACTTTTGTATACACATATATAATCATGCAATAAATATGAATAACATGCATATAATCGAACAAAAGCATTTAACACTATTATAATATGCAATGTTTCAATTAAAAAATACTTAATATGCAAAAAAAAACAATATTGAACATTCAATATAATGATAACATTAAACAATTAATATAAGTGATGACTTGTACAAATGCATACCTAAACATTGTGAGACAATTTATGGTCCAACCAATCGACCCGACAATCTGAATTCATACTCAGAAACATAATTGTGTTCCTAGGGGCTATCAATAAGTCTAATGCCCTCACACGTGTGTTCACAATAATCTGACCATTAATCAATATTTCTTTTAATATATTATGACATTGTGTTGCCAATTTGCATGAAAATTCATCATTGATGGTCTTTACATATATAGAAATGTTGCCTAGCATATCCATGATTTGATTATCACTTCGAATTTTGCGTTTTCCTTGAATTGAAAATCTGTCGGAAGATTAAGGCATGCTAGGTGGTGGGCTACTCATGGGTGTCTCATCATCTGGAACTTTGATGATGAGTTCAGTTCTTATATGATATGTTCGATGGAAGGTAGTGGTGGTGGTGGTACTTTTGATTGGATGAACTTATAACTACCTATAGTAGTTGATTCCCCATAAATATCTACATGTTCACAATATCTCAAATTTTCTAGTTTCTAATAATTATACCATCTTGAGTTTCTTATCACACATTCTGTAACGACCCCAAATTGTACCCTTTGAAAATGCAGATTTTTTTTTAATCAATGCGAAAAACTTTCCAGAGACCCGGGGTCCTCACATTTCCAATTCCAACTGGATATCCCAAACACCACAAACGAACTTGAAATCATCATCCATAAGAATCAAAACAATTTATTTATTTATGAATAAGAGTAAATTTTAGAGATAATGTTTTATTTGACTAAAAATAAAGCAGCAACTGAAATAGCAAGAAAGATTAAAGTAAAAGAAAGAGACACTGTGTCCCCTGTTGAAGCTGTCAAGCCCAAGTATGACTCTCATCCATCCCCAGTAGCTAGTCCAATCTCACTGTTCACCCTTTCCTTTGAAAAACCAATAAAGTAGGATGTCAGAACCGAAATTATGAGAACAACTACTTCTAAAGAAACCAGGTGAGACAAAGAACATAGATAAGATTTCATGTAATGATTTGAGTGAGTGCATATATAAAAATTTACAGAATTTAAATAACCATACATGCAACCAGTTACATATGCTAAGCAGGAAGAACCAGCAAAGCAGTACCATATATCAAGAACTAAATAACCAAACCTTGCAGCATGCTTTCAAGAAGTAAATTATATACTACCACCATATCATGTCATGATATAGAGAACAATTCAAATTTTGCATGATCTAATGCATAATAGGAAAATGCATGATTATGTGCAATGCATGATTCCTTTTGTTATCTTTCATTTAAATTTCATCTTTCCATATGCATGCCCTATTAAATGCACACAACTTTAAGTTCCTCTTTTTAATTACCGTTGTCCGCGGATATACGAAACGGGTACAATCCCCGAGGTCAAGTAGGTTCCTAGGGTAACTTAGCACATAATTTGTATTTTATTACTAGGTTCTAACTTAGCCCTCGACAGAATCACCTTCGGAACATTAGACCTCCACATCTAATGTCGGGGATACAAGGGACACCCCACGCCCACATGTGTCACTTCCTTGGTACCATAAACAACAGTTGTGTCAAACACACCACTCCCGGGTAAACTGGCAGACTCTCTCTAAAACCGTGGCCAGGAAAAAGAACCTCAATATCGGGTTCAGGGGATAAAATTACAACACACGGAGTTTTTGTATCCTCATAGTCTCTCCAAGATTGGATCTTTAAGATTCCCATACTCCAGATAAGATATCCCAGAACGTATATTACACTGTTCTTATTCATTATATTTTTATTTAAGTCAATTCTTTAAGTTTGCAACACCATATGCAAAAGTAAAGTGAAAACTCACACCCTCTCTTACGGGACTTCAGCCCGTATAAACAACTAGAACAATGTAGTAGTGTGTCATACCAACTTATGTGGTTTGAGTGATGCAGTTAAAAACATATGTGAAAAGAACCAAACGCACAACTCTCCAGGCCAATGATGGTCCATTTAGGCCATCGATGCATCACAAAAATGAAATCAAGTAGTGTTTACTCATTACACTATGCCATAGGTACTAAAAGCATGTGCACTCATGCAATCATAACCCAACCATTTGCATGTTATTTATCAATCATATGCATTTTCACTATGTGTGTGTTACCTACATCACATACGTGTATCCACCAATGCATATCTCCTTTGAGTGTGTGCATGTGCACATAATTTACATATTTTCATCAAGTGTGCAAGATCAATCACACATACATCTAACTGGGTAGAACTTATGAATTTTTGCATATGAGCACCTATATCAACCTATCATAGATGATCAATAGTAACCATGGCGAACATAAGTAACATATTGAGCGTGTACCCACGCTCCTTGGACTGCTGCTATGCCTGTCATTACATAAGTGAAAATCAACACATCCCTCCAGTTCTATACAAAGAGTTTAGTTTCTATTTGGCACTGAAACAAATTTTCATTTGTCTTAATTCAAGATGGAATAGTCTGTTATCTATTTATACATAGATGCAGTTTCAACTGTAGTCTGCCTGCTGAAGGTGTGAAACAGTTTCCTTAAAAGTACCAATACTAACAGTTCATTAATCAAAGCCTAATGCATCACACAGTAACACTTGAACTGGGAAATATCAAATCAACGTAGGTACTAGCAGTTCATTAACAAAAACATACTGCTTTACACAACAACACTTTGGACTGATTATTTTTGTCCCTTCAAAAAACCTTGAATCTTAGAGGTATCCCCGTTTAGCTTTTGTTTAGGGATGTCACTACTAAACAACAATACTCAGTTACTTTAACTATAGATTACATTTATATATAGTCTTCCTTTTGAATGAGAAAATACATACTTGACAAGCTTGACAGTCGTACTAACAGATTCCTATGAGATTTTTGTTGTGTTCCAGCATAATACATAAAGTACTTAGGCTATGCAAAACTGGAATAACCTAATCGGATTTTTCAGAATCGACACCGAACTGCTTACATTTCCAAATTTCAATCCCTAAGGACGAGACACCAAATAAAATCAAACAAGTAGTTTAATAAACCCCAAATTAAAGCCCTCAATCAATGCCTCAAATTGATCAAACCCAGAATTAAGAACCTGAGCTCAAAAGAACGGTCGTCTAGAAATGTATCCAAGGACTTCCATCTCAAAGGACCACACGAAATCAAACCATAATATGCATTCCTACGAAGGTTAGGCATTGAAGGACCTGCTTTTCATCATTCAAAATTATGTTTTTAAGTACAGAGATAATGAAGTCTTCAAAGCCTAAACCCCTGGGTATGGAGGGATCCATACAGTCCCTCTTCTTCACAAGCATGAGTTGGCATATACATTCAGTCCCTTTGCCCATGGGTTTCCACCGAATCACACATGGAAACTCATCCACATTCGATCCCTCATCCGAATCAAAAGACAGTACTCGTACCTCTTTCAACGATATTTCTGGTGATCGGAGACAACCTTTACGAGAGAGAGGTCGGCTGAGGTCGATCTCCCCACTGTCGAACTCAGGTTGAGGGGAAACAACGAGGAGGAAGAAGAAGAAGAAGCTCTGCTTGACAAGGGTGGCGTGTATGCCCGCCGCGGGTGGGAAGCTGCCGACGATAGAGGCTCTAGCGATGTGCACGAAAATGAGAGGGAGAGAGATGAGGTTTGGGGCAAAACAGAGAGGTAAGGGGAAGAAAATACTGGTCTGCCATTTTGAAGGAGGATGCCCTCCGAAACTGACGGAGACTGTTACCATCTCGCCGGTGGCTGCGGCTCATCCTTCCCCCTCTTTTCCTTGCGATCGGGGTTAGGGTTCTCTCTGAACCCTAACGCCTGTTAAAAGAATCGGGCAACTCTTATCGGGTTGCCTTATCGACCCCCCCCCCCCCCTTTATCGTTTTAACGAGGGTTTCGGGTCCGGGTCAGCGACCTGTGACTCGGGATCCAAACCCGGTCGCAGTTCTGGACCCGTGCCTCCCACTTGGTATGGATCCACGGATTGGATCTGAATGAATCCAATCGTGGATCTCCTAAAAATACTTGTATAATATATATATATATAATCATTTATATGTATATATATGGTATTTTACCTATATCCATAAGGATCCTATATGGGTCTTGGATCAGGAATGTGGATCCCAAGCCCATTTATGCATTATATACATAGCTATCACTTTGAATAATTCACTTAATTAAAATTTTTGCACTTATATATGTAGCTATAAGTTTATACGAGGTAAATTTATTCGTAAAAATCTCATTATGCGTCCTGGATCTGGAATTTGGATCCCAGGCCGAAATCACATAGAATCACTTAAATTTCTTGGGTATTACACATTCAATCTATATTTCAGTATCTATCACACACATCTTTAATTCTAAGTCTCATCCAAACCCTAAAATGTTCAATATTTGGTTCATTACTGATAAGTTTGTCTTGAAGCACTTCAACTTATTCTTGATTTTTTTGAGGGTAAATTCAACCCCAAACTTCTATTTCATTTGACTCTCCACCACCCTCATGACCATCTCTTTTAAACTCCCTGCACATTTCATTCTAGATATTCTAGGCTACTCTAACATGCATTCAAATAAGTAATCTACCCGGGATGTCACTTGTACTTTACTCATTATTATTCTTAACAATTTTGCATTTACAAGTATATTTTTGTCATTACATTAACAAAGACAATATAACCATGAATGAACCATGATTGCAAATTGTCATAAAGAATAACAAAGAAGTTGGTCCTAATCCAATTACAACTTGACTTAACACACATACACATTCATTCATTCAGTTAATGGATCACAAAGATTTCATTATGTAGCCCTCATTTGATGCTTCAGGTCCATGTCATTGACCACATGGTATAAAAATTAGAATGATTTCATATCTCTTTTCACACTATATTTAAAATACAAAATTCTTAATATCTAAGCATATAAAAAATGAATTTACAATGCATTCACTAAAAAAATTACAAAAACAATGATTAAATTACATACCCCTAACATCTAAGCATATAAAAAACAAAAGAAACAGATCTAGCATTCATTCACTAAAAAAAATGCAAATCACGCGTTTAAGATACAAAATCCCTAATAATATCTAAGCATATTAAAAAAAAGTTGTTTTAACATGCATTCACTAAAGAAGTTGCAAAAAAAGGAATAAAATACAAAGCCATTAACATCTAAGCATATCTGAAACAAAATAAACATATTTATCATTCGTTTACTAAAATAAAATTGCAAAATAGGTTTTAAGAAATAAAATCCCCAATATCTAAGTATATTAAAAAAAATAAGATTTAACATGCATTCACAAAAAAAAATACAAAAATAATGATTGAAATACAAAACCCTTAACATCTAAGCATATCCAAAATAAAATAAACAAATTTAACATTCATTCACTATTTTTTTTTGCAAAAACAGGGTTAAAGTACAAAATCCCTAATATCTATGCATATGCAAAAAAAATTTGAATTAGCATGCATTCACTAAAAAATTGCAAAAACAACGATTACAATACAAAACCCCTAACATCTAAGCATATATGAAACAAAATAAACAAATTTAGCATTTATTCACTAAAAAAAGCAAATCACATGTTTAAGATACAAAATCCATAATATCTAAGCATATTAAAAAAAAATTTGTTTTAGCATGCATTCACTGAAAAAGTTGCAAAAACAATGATTAAAATACAAAACCCTTAAAAAAAAAGGATTAAACAAACCCTAACCTTGAATAAACCAGATTTAGTATGCATTCACTAAAAAAATGCAAAACCAATTATTATAGTACAAAACTCCAAAAAAAAATAGATTAAACAAACCCAAACCCTGAATAAACTGGATTTAACATGCATTCACTCAATAGATTGCAAAAATAGGGTTTAAAATGCAAAACCCCTAAAAAAATATTGGTTCGAACAACAATAGAGATAGAGATACATGTAGAGGATCACTAAAAAGAGAAGGTCGCTGGAGATAGGCTCGCCAGAGAGAGGTTCACTGGAGACCGGCTCACTAGAGCGAGGGTCGCCAGAGGGGGGTTTGTCGGGAGGTGTCGCTCGTTGTAGGGACCATCGTAAGGGAGCTCTGAGGGTGGGGTGAGAGAAGTGAGAGTTCCAGGGTGAGGCAGCAAGAGAGGGGAAGTGTCAAGGGGTAACAAGGCTCACCAGAGAGAGGTTCACCGGAGACAGGCTCACTAGAGAGAGGGTCGCCAGAGGGGGGTTTGTCGGGAGGTGTCGCTCGTTGTAGGGACCATCGTAAGGGAGCTCCAGGGGTGGGGTGAGAGTTCCAGGGTGAGGCAGCAAGAGAGGGGAAGTGTCAAGGGGTACACACACACCACCACCACCACCACCACACACACACACCATTTTTATTTTTTGCTTTTTTGTTCCCCCCATCCCTGTTCTTTTTGTAACAGGAGGGGGTGGGTTGAAGGGTGAATAGCCATTATTGAGACATGGCAGCCGTCTGCTTCTTTTGTTTGATGGCAGTGGCGCAACGTGCAGGATGCGCCATCAACCAAGCCCTTATCCATTTTGAAATCCATATCCGGAGTTAAAATTCATAATAAACTTATTAAAACATGGATAATAGTAGAAGGATCGGGTAGTACGATCCAAAATAAATTAATCCGACTTATTATCCATGTTTGTCCAAGTTATCTTCGTAATCAAACAACGAACATTTGAAATACAACTTTCTTGTACGGTCGAAACGAACATTGGACTTGTATAATTGTTACATAACATACAAAACATATGTTCAATCTGTTTTGTTCCTTCATTTCGTCCACTCCTGAACAAGCTATCAAACAAGCCCTAACGTTGTTCCTACCCAGATATACACTGAAATCGGGTCGGATCCGGGTCCATTGCCATTGATACGTTGTTCTGGGCCTGACCCGTTGATGTGCCTTGCACTTCAGAGTCGAGACCCACTAGTTGCAGAACTCAACCTCTTCTGCTTCTTCAGGTGAAGCTGCCATTTTTTTTTTTCTGCTGCGCTTGAGAAAATGACAATTTTAACGTCTAGGGCGCGCCAATCCCTCCTCCTCCACCTTCGCAACTACCTGAGCCATCCGACCGTCTCTCCTCCGCCTTCTTGCTTCGCTCCAGACCGTAGATTCTCTTCCACTTGCGCCGTGCCGCCGCAGCTGCAGGTGATCGCTCTGTGTGTGTGTGTGGACGAAGCCCTAATTTTCTGTCACTTTGGTCTTCTTTGATGCATAGGAGGAATAATTAGTCCAAATTTAGCTCAAAATCTTTTTTTTTTTTTGTTAATTTGATGAAGCATGGGGTATATGCTTGATATCTCCCCTAATCTTTACGTGGCATGAATTATTCAGTGGTTAGGGTTTTCTTTTATTACGAATTTCGGGAATTAAATGGAAATGTCGATGTCGTTGTATGGAACTATATTTCTCTTTTCAATTTTTGTGATTTTACGACTTTTATGTTGTGGGGATGCTATTGCCTATTTTTGAGAGATGAGGTTTGTGAATGGAATTTGAGATTTTGATTCGGGATTTTAGTCTGCATGCTGGTTTGGGCTTGATCACTGGATTGAATCTTCTGAGATTGTTTATCCTGGTCTTACTTTTCAGCATGTCGGTTTTATTGGCGTCGGAAACATGGGGTTTCATATGGCTAACAATCTTATCAAGGCTGGATGCAGCGTCATTGTTCATGACATGTAAAGTATCTGCACCATGTTGTTTTTCCTTTGAGTTTCATTCTCCTTTTTTCTTTTCGGTTGATTGGTTTGAAATTTTGGTTCCCTCATGATTCTTCTGAAGTGAAGTGGCTATGCAGTTTGTACCATTCTTGTTGACAAATTAAATGGATATGCCGACATTCCAAATATATCTCAGACTCTCAGTGTATGAAGTTTCAAAATATATATATATATATATATATATATATATATATATATATATATATATATATGTATTGAATTTGGTTACAACGACCATATTACTAAGTTTTTCAGTTGAGCATGTTGAATGTTCAATGGTAGAACTGAGCTTTATAAATCCCATAATGTTATAGTCCTAGAAAGAGTGTAAGGCAGTTGAGTTCGAGAGTAATAAATTTGTGAGAGTAAAAGTAACTTAGGTGTATATATACCACCATTATAAACTTCCTCAGACGTAAAAGAAACACAGATCTCAAGTTGGCGTATTCTTTCATAAAAAAGTTCCCATTTTCCCTAGAGTTCAAGAGCTTTGAGTTACTAGTATGTTTCTTTTGCCTAATTGATTATTGGTATAAATGGCACTTTGCTGTTAGCTTGATTGTCCATTGAATAATTGATGTTGTCCTCCTATCATAATAAAGTCTATACAACGGTGACAGGGACCATTCAACCAAATTTTATGCAGAAAATTGGCATCAAACAGAAGTATAACGATGCAGCAAGTGGAAATCCATTGCATGGCAAGTGGAAAGGCTAGGTATGACTGATAGAAAAGTAACATTATGAGCAAAGATAAAACTATATAAATATAATTCAATAACTGAATTATTAATTAGAAAAGTAAATTGTCAAAAAAACAAAACAAATTATTCCTTTTGATTAGAAAAAGGGGAAATCAGTGTACATTTCAAGTTGGATTGCTTTTACATTATTTTAGCTTGTTTATAAGAAAAAGAAAATCATTGGAGAATCTTTCAATTCAGATATTGGCTATAATGGAACTTAAAGATCAAACTTTGAAGTGGTGGATCATCAATGCTGAAAATTGTGTACATTCTTATGTTACCATGATTGACGTGCCATTGTTGATATTTGAGTAAAATGGCCCCTCTAAAATTAAAAAATCAAGACACCAACAGTGATATTAGGCATGCAAAGCCTGACAACATTTTAGGAATCAGCAAGTGATAAAGTACATCTTAGTGTGAAATGTCATGTCTGTGCATGCTGCAATGCACTCTTAGATTCTTGATGTTAAGATGTAATGGCCCCTTCTAACATATTTTATGGTATGCATTTCTTAGCCTGTGGAATTGTTGTATGATTCCATATATGTCATTAGCCCTTCCTCCAGTAAAAGTATAACCTGATACCCAAATTTCTTCAAATTTCCTTTGTGGTGTTATTGAACTTTCTATTGCTATTAGGTAAAATGAGATGCATATGACATATTGTGGCTAGAACCAAGGTTGTAAGTATCGTATCATTACTCATATCGGTCGGGCCTAAAGTAACACCATATCGTATCGTATCATATCATAAACGTATTGTAAATTTTGAATAAAAAATTTCAAAAAAAACAAACAAGAAAAATCAAGAAAAATAAAAAATAGCAAAAATTCACATATGAAACAATGATGAATTGCACAAAATACAGCCATAAAATCACATATTAAACATTTATGTCTTTATGAGCCGCATAAGACATCATCAAACATCAATTAATATAGAATCATAGATAATATCACATGCATTTCTGATGTAGAGCAGGAATGGACCCGGATCCATACAGCGTGACCCAAGCTGGGGACTGGATCTACACTCTGGGAATCGGATCCAATCCAGAGATTGGTTCTAAGACATGGGGAAGAGGTCCCGTTGCGTGCCAATTCCAGATCATGAGCCCAGAAAGTACGGGACAGACAACTCCAGATCCAACAGCACACCGGAGCGGCATCCGGTCCGGGGCCGGACCCGATACTCAGATCCAGCCAAAAGCCTTTAAAAACCCCTCTAGGGTTTCATGTTGAGGACAAAGAGAAAATTGAGAAACCGCAGCAACAGTTTTTTCCTTTCCTGCAGTTCTTTTATTCTTTATTTTTTTTGTTTGCAGCCTTTCTTCTAACAGTTTTCCCCTTTCAGCAGCTTTTTCCTTTCTTTGTTTTCTTCCTGTTAGTAGTTTAATTACATTAGACTGTTTGCATTGTCGTTGGTGGTATTATCATTGTTTAAATTCAGCCATTTGTTTCAATCAAGGTTTTCATTGAAATAAAGTTTCACCTTTTTTTGGTCTGTGGCATTCAAGTGGTCATTCTTGTGTGTTAAACGACGTGTGGTCATTTTCGGTGGGCCTTTACCTTTCCCTTTCTGCATATTGCACAAACACTAGAATCATGTTCTGTCAGTCGACGTCAAGGAACGATCAAGCTGAGTTTCTGTGGTTGCCGTTTGCTATCTCTGTTCCTTGCACGACGTGGGGGCTGAGTTCTTCCATTCAGCACCTAAGAGCCGCAATAGTTGACGTCTCCTGCATCAAATGGCATCAGAGCACCGGGCATCCTCCGTCGCCGCCAGCATGCCACCAAACGTGAGGAACGATCCGGCGAAGGAAAAGGAGCAGGACACCGACAATGACGGTCAAATGTCGCGTATGATGGAGATGACCCGAATGGATGAAAATCTGATGCGTGTCAGTCGAGACGTGGCCAGCATGTCGAAATGACTCGATGGGGTTGAAACTCAGATCGTGGATGGAGCCCCACACGGCGACCCCACGTCAAAGGGGTTCAGGACTGGTCGACGAAGCTGTCGTCATTGAAGCTGCGACAGTCGACCCAGACCAGCAGATCCGTCAGCCTGTCCGTGCCATCACCGTGACCTCGGTACCTCCTCAACACCCTGAATCGGCTGTGGTTCGCACAACCGATCCACCTTCGATGAATCTAGGCAGCCGACACCCATCTGCTCCGGCGTCGTGGGTCGACCCGGACCTGCTGGGCCCCAGCGTCATGCTGGGTCCAGTCGCAGGCTAGGGTTCGTGGACTCGAGCCACTGGAACCCCGTTGCCAGCCAGACCTGGCCAGCAGGGCCCCAGTGTCACGCTGGGTCCTGCCGACCAGGTGGGCTCATGGCCCCGCGTCGCGGGGGTCCCGCCACAGGCCGGGTTGGGACTGCAGGACCCAGCCTTGTCGGCTCGACCCGGGAAGGGCCCCCCTTTTCTTCCTGAGTCCGTGCATGGATGCCCTGTGGCAGCACCTCCGCGAGCGGGAGCAGGTGAGTCCCACTACATTGGGCCGAACCCGAGAGGATCCGGACCTGAGTTCATTTCATCAAGGCCCAGACCCGGTTCTCGGGAACCATTTTTCGGGTTCCAGGGAATGGGTCCGAGCCTCGAACCTCATCACCCGAACTGCCCAGTTGGGTTTGATTCGCGGTTCGCTCCGAACCAGACCCAACCCGTTAGTTTTGACCCACAAAATGGATTCCGTACCGACCCAAACCCATATCGGACCTAGATCGAGCTCCAGTTTGAATTTGAGCCGGGTCAAAACCAGACCCATAATCATATGGATCGTGGATTGAGTTCAGACCAAGCCTTTTATCCCCACAACTCGATCCAACCTATCAAAATCTGGGTCTGACGAGTAGTTTAAGACTTGACCCGATCCAGATCCAATCGGGTAATTCATCTCGGTACTACACTACCCAAACCCAATACCCTTACCAGGCCCAAGCTTTTAACCCAACCCAGATCCAAAATCTTGTACAAAACCCAATCCACTGCCCCTACCCTAATCTAACCCATAACCCAGACCTGAACTATTCAGTCCCTACCCACCTAGAGCTCGAGACCCGGCAGCCCCATCCCCCTTACCTTGGACCTCCTGTCATACCGGTACCACAACCCCGGCTACAGATGACTCCCGCCCACGGGCCAGCCAGACTGAGGCAGATTCAGCAGGGACTGGCGCGGCCAGAGTGCCGACAACAGGTCGTTGGAATTCGCCAACCTCAGCAGCCAGGCGAACAAGACCACAAAGATGAAGCAGTGTGGGATGATGACACCTTTTGGAACGAGCATCCTGCAGGAATGGTGGAGGCTCGACAGCAGAGAGCACCAGAGCGCCCCTCCACGTATGGGGTGAAGTTAGAGCTTCTAGAGTTCGCAGGTCGGTTTGATGCAGAGCAGTTCTTCGATTGGTCATATGCCGTCCAATTCTTCTTCGACTACCACGATGTCGCCGAGCACCGTCATGTCTCCCTAGCCTTTACCCGGTTGAGAGGCCTAGCACAAACATGGTGGGTTGACCTGCAGAGGTCAAGGGAGCGACAATGATTCGAGCACGTACAGACTTGGGAAGAGATGCAGCGGTTGATGCAGTCTAAGTTTGTGCCGTCAGAGCCTACAAGGAGTATCTGACCCTGCGTCAAGGCACCAATACTGTGGCGGATTACACTGCTGAGTTCCATCGTCTTTCCCTACGAGTGCAGATCGAGGAGACCGCCCGCCAGCAGGTCACGAGGTATATTTCTGGTCTACATCCTGCTATTTTTTACTTTAGTTGTATCACAGTTGAGTCATTGAATTAGGCAAGTAGTTATGACATGAATGTGGAGGAGAAACTGAAAAGGAGGTTGGAACATAGGACATCCCATAGTGATCAGTCCAGTCAACACAAGTCGAGTTTCCCAACCAGGGGAGCAAGCTTCCCTAGGAAAGAAGACTCAAAGTCCACCCCAAGAGTCGACCCTAGAAAACCTGATCAGTCTGGACCCTCATACCACACCAGATCCAAAGGTAAACCCACTGAGTCTACCATTCGTTGTTTTAGGTGCCAAGAATCAGGTCATGTTGCGTCCAAGTGTCCTACCATGAGTAAAAACACCCATCTAGCAGATGGCATTGTTGAGTCTGCGTCCGATAGTGAGAGCGAGGGTGAGTCGGCTGTTGAGGGAGATGATGGGATGAAAGTCATAGAGTTCGATGGCAGCATCGAAAAATTGTTAACCATTCGTCATGTTTTGACCACATCTCGAGAGTCAGCACCGACAAATTGGTTGCAGAATAATATTTTTAGAACCCGGTGCAACAATGAGGGGCGCGCGTGTGATGTTATCATTGATACCGGGGCGTGCGAGAATCTGGTGTCCGAAAGTGTCGTGTCCACCTTGAACCTAAAAACGGAAAAACTGTCCCAACCTTATAAGATGACATGGTTTAAGAAAGGAAACGAGGTATCTATCACCCTGCGTTGTCTAGTTTGGTTTTCCATGGGGGAGCATTACCACGATGAAGTGTGGTGTGATGTGGCCCCTATGAGTGCGTGTCACATCCTTTTGGGGCGTCCTTGGCAGTTTGACCTTAAGACCATCCATGATGGCCGTAGGAACACATACACATTTATCTTTAAGGGTCATAAGATAGTTTTTCTTCCCACCAAGGAGATTGGGTTTCCCCGACTCACAGGCCTATTTAACCGGTCTTACCTTCTTGAGCTGCCCGAAGATTGACACCATTCTCCTATATCTACTATGTTTGATCTAATTGCTTACTGTGGAGACAACAAGTTGTCAGAGCCGACTTTTCCCAACCAGGCGAGAATGATGCAGAGCAGGAATGAACCCGGATCCATACAACGTGACCCAAGCTAGGGACTAGATCTGCGCTCTGGGAATCGAATCCAAGCAGCGGATCCAATCCAGATATTGGTTCCAAGACATGGGGAAGAGGTCCCGTTGCGTGCCAATTCCAGATCATGAGCCCAGAGAGTATGGGACGGACAACTCCAGATCCAGCAGCACACCGGAGCGGCATCGGGTCCGGGGCGGGACCCGATACTCGGATCCAACCCAAATCCTTTAAAAACCTCTCTAGGGCTTCGTGCTGAGGACAAAGAGAAAATTGAGAAACCGCAGCAGTAGTTTTTTCCTTTCCTGCCGTTCTTTTATTCTTTATTTTTTTGTTTGCAACCTTTCTTCTGACAGTTTTCCCCTTTCAGCAGCTTTTTCCCTTCCTTGTTTTCTTCTTGTCAGTAGTTTAATTACATTAGACTGTTTGCATTGTCGTTGGTGGTATTATCATTGTTTAAATTCAGCCATTTGTTTCAATCAAGGATTTTATTGAAATAAAGTTTCACCTTTTTTTGGTCTGTGGCATTCAAGTGGTCGTTCCTGTGTGTTGAACGATGTGAGGTCGTTTTCGGTGGGCCTTTACCTTTCTCTTTCTGCATATTGCACGAACACTAGAATTGTGTTCTGTCAGTCGACGTCAAGGAACGATCAAGCCGAGTTTTTGTGGTTGCCGTTTGCTATCTCTATGCCTTGCACGACATGGGAGCCAAGTTCTTCCATTCAGCACCCAAGAGCAGCAACAATTGACGTCCCTGCATCAATATCTCATAAGAACAATGCAAAATATTAAATATCTTGCAATTAAAGACATGTTACAAGACTCATACTTTCACATTACATAAAGAAAAATATTATAGCTGTAGAAGATGAACCGAACCCTAGAGAGAGAGAGAGAGAGAGAGAGAGAGAGAGAGAGAGAGAGAGAGAGAGAGAGAGAGAGAGAGAGACGGCTGAACATGAAAACAGAAAACTTAATTACATCATTAGGGCTTCTCTCTATATTAAATAGAGAGGCAAAACAGAGAAATTACATCTAAGTCCTTATGAAAATAATATTTCAGAAAACCTCTAATAAAGAACAACTTAACCTAAAAACCACCTATTCTCAACACTCCCCCTCAAGCTGGAGCATAGATATCTATCATGCTCAGCTTGTCACAGCATCTGGAGAAATTTGGCCTAGCAAGAGGCTTTGTAAACATATCTGCAACTTGGTCTTCAGACTTTAGGTATTTTGTAGTGATATGACCAGCTTGAATCATATCTCTTACATAGTGGCAATCAACCTCAATGTGCTTTGTTCTCTCATGAAAGACAGGATTGTTTGCTATATATGTTGCCGCTTTGTTATCACACATCATGGTCATTGGAGAGGAAACCTTCACCTGGAGATCATTAAGAACAGTGCGAACCCATATCAATTCAGCAGCTGTTTGGGCCATAGCCCGATATTCTGATTCTGCACTCGACCTGGAAACCACATTTTGTTTCTTACTTCTCCATGAAATCAAGTTGTCTCCTAGAAACACACAGAATCCTGTGGTAGACTTTCTATCTACTACAGATCCAGCATAGTCTGCATCAGAATAGGCTACTATCTCCAGAGTTCCACCTTTCTTGAACAGTAACCCCTTTCCAGGAGAGGATTTTAGATATCTGAGAATCATTATGGCTGCATTCCAGTGTACCTCAGTTGGTTTGTCCATGAACTGGCTAACTTTGCTTACTGCTAAAGCAATATCTGGTCTGGTCACAGTTACATATAGTAACTTCCCTACTAAGGAGCGATAGCGTTTGCTATCAACAGGTTTTGACCCTTCTTCAACCAACTGAACTTTATGGTCCATGGGAATATTTGCTGGTTTAGCTTCCAACATGCCTGTTTCCTTTAATAAGTCAAGAATATACTTCCGTTGAGACAAAACCATCCCTTCACGGCTTCTAGCAACTTCTATACCCAGAAAATACCTGAGTGAACCAAGGTCTTTTGTAACAAAGTGTTTGTGAAGATGAGCCTTTGTGGCTTCAATAGCTTTCACATCATCTCCTATAAGAATGATGTCATCCACATATACTACCATAACAACTATGCCAAAGCTAGTTTTCTTTATAAAAAGTGTATGATCTGCTGCTGATCTGTTAAAACCAAAGCTTGACATCACTTCAAACAACTTTTGAAACCATGCACGAGGACTTTATTTCAAGCCATAAATCGCCTTTCTCAATTTGCACACCTTATGACACTCCCCCTCAACCTCAAAACCTGGAGGTTGTTGCATGTAAACGGTCTCAGAGAGATCCCCATAAAGAAATGCATTTTTCACATCTAATTGACACAAGTTCCAGCCATGCTGAACAGCTACTGAGAGAACAAGACGGATGGTACCCATCCGTGCAACAGGAGAAAAAGTTTCAAAGAAGTCAATTCCATATGTCTGGGTATATCCTTTCGCGACTAATCTGGCCTTGTACCTTTCAATAGAACCATCAGATTTGTACTTTATTGTATATACCCATTTACAACCAACAATGTCAGCATCTGCTGGGGAATCAACTAGATCCCAGGTATGCTGAGATACCAAAGCTGTCATTTCTTCTTGCATAGCCATCTTCCAGCGATTATCAAGTGCTGCCTGCTGATAGTTCAGAGGAATGGTTTCAGCAGACAAGGCTGAAATAAAAGACTTCATCTGATGTCCAATTCTGGCATGGGAGACAAAATGAGATATGGGATATAAGGTGCATTGTCTTGTCCCTTTTCGTAGAGCAATAGGCCTGTTATCATCATCCTGAAGATCACTATTGTCAGTAGAACTTACCTCAGGAGAAGAAGAAGATGAAGGCTCTTGCGGAAGTGGAGCTCTACGCACATATACCAATGGAGGATTATTAAATTTGGAAGAGGATGAAGTTTGGTTCGGTAAGGAGGGCACAGATTCCAAAGGAAAAGGAGGTATAGGTAATGGAAAAGACTCAGCTGGATCAACCTGCAGCGGAGAACCGGAACTAGAGTAATATGGAGAGGATTCCAGGAAAGATACGTCCGCACTGACATACTCTCGGCGAGAAATAGGATCATAACATCGATAGCCCTTTTGATTTTTTGGATAACCAATAAATATGCATTTTGTAGCTTGAGCGGCTAATTTATCACGGTCAGGGCCAAGTTTGTGGACAAAACAAACACATCCAAATATTTTTGGTGAGAAAGAAAAAAGTGGGGCATTAGGTTTTAGGATATGTAATGGAATTTGATCACCCACAGAAGACGAAGGCATGCGGTTGATCAGATAGCAAGCAGTGGTAATCGCATCACCCCAGTATAACGCAGGAACATTGGATTGAATCATAATGGTCCTGGCAACATCAAGGAGGTGCCGATGTTTTCGCTCAGCCACCCCATTTTGTTGAGATGAATAGACACAAGAAGTTTGGGGTTGGATGCCATGATCTTGGTAAAATTGTAACAGACCTTTTGATTTAAACTCGAGAGCATTATCAGTGCGAACAATCTTGACAATAGATTCAAACTGAGTTTTTATTTCAAGAATTAGGGATTTGATAATACTTGGAACTTCAGATCGTTCTTTTATTAAAAATACCCATGATAACTTAGAGAAATCATCAACAATAACAAGATAATACCGACACTGAGTCCTAGTAGAAATCTTACTAGGACCCCATACATCTGCATGAAGAAGGTTCAAAAACTTTATTACTAGACTGACTCTGACTCAAAGGGAACGAACTTCGATGATGCTTGCTCAACTGACATGCTTCACACTGAAATGATGTGGTGGAAGGAATCTGAGGAAAGACCGACCGAAGCTTTGACAATGAAGGATGACCAAGACGACGATGCCACTGAACAGGACTGAATGAATGTTCCACTGCAGCATGAACAGAACCCATTGGATGATGTAGGTAGTAAATTCCATTTTCTTCATAGCCTCCACCAATCTTCTTCCCCGTCAGCAAATCCTGAAAATGACAACCCATTGGATCAAATATTACTCTACAATTTTGTTCTTTTATAAGGCAACTAACAGAAAGTAAACTTTGAGGAAAGTTTGGAGCATGAAGAGCATTTTTCAACTGTAATGAGGAGGATATAGAAATATTTCCCTGACCAACAACCGGGGAGGAGCTCCCATCGGCTAATGAGACTCCAAGTTGAGCCTTAATGACCTTTAGATCTGAAAAAACACGTGAATTTCCACACAAATGTCTGGATGCACCAGAGTCAATAACCCACTTACTATCATTCGGATGAAGATGATTCCCGGTTGAATAGGCAATACCAGCTACAGGAGAAGTGGAACTTAAAGGTCGAAGAGCAATCAACTCATCATATTCCGCACGACTAAGGGTGATACTACTTTCATTTGAAGTGATATTCTCTTGTGCATTTGTTGCCTCAATAGTAGTAACATGAGCTTTAGGGTTATATGACTTTGATGCAGAAGAGATTGGCCGACCATGCTTATCCCAACAACGATCTTCTAAATGTCCAGATTTTCCACAGAATGTACATTGAAGCTTTCCTCTGCCTCCCATACCACGTCCACATCCTCGTCCTCTGATATTCTGAATATTTCCACGGCCATAACTAGATGGGACAACAAGAGCAGATGTCTGAGTCACAGGCTGAGATTGCGGCAGAGATATCGCAAGTCTACTCAGACGATTGTAAGCGTCAGCAAGAGTGGGAACATCTGAACCAGTCAACATTTGAACTTTTGCAACAGAAAAATCTGAAGAGAGACCGGTAAGAAAACGAGCAACCATGGTTTGTTCTTGATGATCCTTTTGCTTCGAGCAACACAGAGGCCGGTGAGCATTAAGTCTTTCAAACGCAGCTTTGACAGAGGCATAGTACTGGGCCAAGGTCTGATCGCCCTGTTGCAAGTTATATATTTCCTGTTCGACTTATAGGATACGACTCACATTCGTTTCTTGTGAGTATGTATCACGAAGATTGTCCTACATTAGTTTGGCTGTATTATAGTAGATCAATCCATCTGCAATATGGGGTTCAACACTGTTCATGATCCATGACATAACTATGTCATTATCTTCATCCCAAGTAACATATTTTCCCAATTTCTCAATGGGTTCGCCTTCCAACAAAATATGTTTTCGACGATGTCCAGATACCGACATCATAAAAGTTCTGGACCACCTGGCATAGTTGGTTTCATTCAACCTAACAGAAGAGCCATACGAGAAGGGGTTGGCAAACGCCTTATACTCCCCAATATGTTCCATTTTGGAATCACCTTTCGACGTTTCAGCCATACAAAAAAAAAACTCACTTGAACAACAAGTGTTCAAGAAGATTTTTTTTTTTCAACTCAGCAGGAAACCACACCTGCTGTTCCACAAAATAAAGTTCAATCCAGCAGGAAATCACACCTGCTATTTTCCATGACAGAAGAGTAACTTCAGCTTCCGTGCTTTCTTAAAAACAACACTCGACACAACAGGGAGTCACTGAAAAACATATTCTGAAATAAACCAACCCACACAAAAAAAAAACTAAATTTCAGTTGCTGTAGATACCACAGAAATCCCGAACATTGCTGCACCCAAACACATCACCACACATGATAGAATGCAGTCGCAAAACACAATGTTCACTAAACCTGCTGTTCTCCAACATATAAGGCATGACATCCAGTAAATATCACACACAATCAGCTTCTGCAAGAACTCAACACTTACGGCCACACAGAAAAAAAATTTCTGTTGCTCCCAAACAGCAGGAACACACCTCGACAAGAATTCAGCACTCACGACAACAGAAAAAAAATTCTGTTACTTCCAACCATCAGGAATACCCTTCGACAACTTATGAACCAAAAACAAAACTCGTCATAGCAGCAACAAGACTCGGCACCACCAGGTCGCAACAGGAAATCCAGATGAGGAGAACTGATTTAGATTTTCTCTTAAGATCTGAACCGCAATCAAACTCCCAACAACGTAGGTAGTCACGAGGAGAGAAAACAAAAAGAAGGACGAGGAGATACGACACCCACAGCAGACATCCACGACCAGCAGATGATACGACACCCACAACAGGCATCCACGACCAGCAGAATGCCCAGAAAAAAAAATTTTAAATTGCTGACCTGATTAGAAACATTACTCAGCGTGATCGAAGTTTGATCACGATCATGAAAGCCTCCACGATCGACTGTGTTCTGGTAAAACACGATCACGCTCCCACGTCACAGTCGATATCTCGATCACGCTCCCACGTCACAGTCGATCACGTTCCCACGATCGGCTGAGCTCTGATACCATGTAGAAGATGAACCAAACCCTAGAGAGAGAGAGAGAGAGAGAGAGAGAGAGAGAGAGAGAGAGAGAGAGAGAGAGAGAGACGGCTGAACATGAAAACAGAAAACTTAATTACATCATTAGGGCTTCTCTCTATATTAAATAGAGAGAGGCAAAACAGAGAAATTACATCTAAGTCCTTATGAAAATAATATTTCAGAAAACCTCTAATAAAGAACAACTTAACCTAAAAACCACCTATTCTCAACAATAGCAATAGAGTAGCTTTGTAATTTTACTCATAATAAAGATTTTTTTACCTTTGCTCATTTTCTTAAGTGGAAAAATAGTGAAAATGCACATTTTTTTTACCTTAACCCACTTCTTTGGGTGAAAAAATGGTGGAAATGCACTTCTAATGGCCTCTAGACAAATGGAGAAGTCGGCCCTCAAAAGATATTTAAAATCCAAAATGAAAAAGGTAACTTTCGGCCTTTTTAAAGTGCGCTGAAGGTGTATCGTACGATACAACACAATACAGGGGTGTATCGTACGATACATCTGATACAGGTACGATACACACTCGTATCGAATCGCAAAACCCAAAAGTAACGATACGCATCGTACCGTATCATATACGGTACAATACTTAGCTAGAACGAGAGCTTAAACTAATATTTTCCACTTGGCTGTATTTGACATTCATACAACAAGATTTAATTACAAAACAAACTTCTGCTTTAGAAAGTAGCACAGCTTGATTGAGTTCTTGAGCTTCTTTTTCAATATAATGTTTATAAAAGTAACTGTTTACAGCTGGAACTTTCTGCAAGTAATGAATTAAGCAACACCTTTTGCTTTTGGTTATAGAGATTCTAATGTACTGGAGAAGTTTTCGAAGAAGGGAATCCCCACAAGCAAGATACCATTTGAAATCACGGAGTCATCTGATGTTGTAATTACTATGCTGCCATCATCCTCCCATGTAGGTGCTTGATGAGTGCATGTTGCACTATTTTTTCTTTTTCTTTTTTCTAATGTTTGAGTAATAGTTCAAAAACTTATCAAGTCAATCAATGTAGATCGACTTGGACACAGAACTTGGTCTTTTTAATCTTCTCATGAACAGTGACAAAAGAAATTTGATAATGCAAAGATCTTTTTATTTATAAACTAAAAACTAAGAAATAATTGGTAGAATCTAAAAGGCAAATTTGCCAGAACTAATAGGGCAACAGTTTTCATTGTTAAAATTATTGTGGCACTTGTGTTACTTGGACACCTATGTCACATGGACATGCATGCGGGAACAGAATGTGATGCAGATACACTTGGTACGGCATGATAGTTATCAAAATTTAGGACATTGAGAACATGGTTCCACATACGGACTCAAATATAATGTAATGTAATCTATGTCACATAGATATGGGGATGTGGCCATTTTTGTGAAGTTTTCAATACGACTAGTATATATGAGGACACAATGCGCTGGCCAAAATGGAGTGTCGATGTGACATGGACTGTAATTGATGACAAATTTTAAAAGAAAAAGAATGCAAGTTTAATACAAAATAAACAATCACAACACTGATTTGACTGCTGTTCATGAAGTGTTCTGGTGTGTTTGAGTGTTGTGTCATGTCAACACAGGGTACACATGCTAAGTGAAATGTCCATGCGACATAGACACACCTAGAAGCCCGGCATGTTAGTATCCAGCTGTATCCGACGCTAACACCAACATAAGCACTTCTTGATATGATTTAGATATCATTATTTTCAAACTTCAAAGTTTTCAGCCCTATTGGTCCACATGTCAAGCTATGTCACACGGACTCTTCTAACAGGGCACCGTACCCGCGTCGCACCTACATCCAGGCGGGTGCGACACTTGGACACAACTTCCTTTGTGTTAGGTGAAGTGAACCACATTGAGGTCCATTTCTATCCAAAAGTAGATTCAGTTAACTCTAATCAAGTCTATTTTTATCTATATTATATATATATATATAAATACATAAATGCACACACATACATGTAGTGTTAACTTAAAACTGTTAAAAATTATATATATATATACCCTCCCCGCACCCAAGTTTTTTTAAAGTGCCACATCGCCCCATCCGCACCTGCATCCGCATCCGCATCCGCATCCGCATCCGCATCCGCATCCGCATCCGCATCTGCACCTATGTGACATAGATGTCAAGTGTTGGATGCTAAGTCACACGGACTCGGCTATAAGGTCAACGCACCTGCGTCGACACACCCCGACATGGGTGCGGCTTTGGACACGGGGCAAACACGGTCAACTAAGTGTCGGACTCGGTCAACACACCGGGGCAGAGTTCGTCCACATTTTGGACTCAGTCAACTTTGATCGAGTCTATTTTTGTCCATTTTTAGGACAAAAGACGTATAAAAACTAAAAAAAATCTATATTTTTATATATTTTTTAAAATATATATTTATAGCTGAGTCTTATTATTGTTATATATATAGTTGTGTCCCTTAATGGGCACAACTTTGACCGAATCTTATTACTGTTATATATATACAACAACAACAACAACAACTACGCCTTCATCCCAAAACAATTGGGGTCAGCGATATGAACCAAAAAAGAAATTCATTTTGGGTCTTCCACATGAATCATTTTCCTCCAATCATTTCTATCCAACGCCATGTCCTCGCTGAGGTTCAAAGCATTCAAATCCTTTCCTATCATCTCCATCCAAGTCTTCCTAGGCCTACCCCGACCTCTTTTAACTAATATATTTTCCCATTTCTCCAACCTTCTAACTGGAGCATCATTAGGCCTTCGCCGAATATGTCCAAACCACCGTAAACGATTCTCTCGCATCTTATTTTCAATGGGTGCAACACCTACCTTCTTACGTATCTCTTCGTTCCGAATCTTATCTTTTATTGTATTTCCACACATCCATCTAAGCATCCGCATCTCAGCTACACTCATTTTTTGAATATGATGTCTCTTGGCAGCCCAACATTCCGTACCATATAGTAAAGCGGGTCTAATAGTCGTCCTATAAAACTTTCCCTTCAACCGCAATGGCATTCTACGATCGCACAACACTCCAGTAACACTTTTCCATTTCATCCACCCAACCTTTATCCTATGATTTACATCTCCATCAATTTTTGAAATTGCTCCGCACCTGTGTCGCACCCGTACCCACACCCATGTGACATATGTTGGATGTGTTAAAAATGTATATATACATAGTGTAAATACATATGTATATGTATTATGTACATACATATATATATATATATATATATATATATATATATATATATATATATATATATATATATAACTAGGTTAGGATAGTTGGTTTATTTTTTACTTTTTGGTTCAGTTTGAACTGGTCACCATTTGTTGACTAGTCAACCAAAAGAGTTGGACCTCTCCCAACATCTCTTTGGAGTTCCTCTTATTTGTGTATATATAAGGGTGAAACCCCTCCCATTTGTAATGCTTCTTGCATGGATTTATATCAACAAATTATTATTTTTTAGCCTCTTGTGTTGGCCCCTTTAGTGGGTTTTGTGTTTGAGCTTATTTGTGGCTTCTTGTGTGTTCACTTTGGTATTTTGGTAGACTTTGTTGTGGTTCTTTTGTGTGTCCACTTTGGTGATTTGGTTAACATCGTTGGAGGCTCTCATTTCCTTGCATGGTATCAAGGCTTGGTGATCAAGTGAATTTATTTTCGGTGTATCGGGAAGCATGCTATTCAACATTTAAAAGTGTTGAAGCTCTTTTGCAAATTTATATTCAAGTGCTTGTGAGATCGTGAATTGTGCCTCAAGTAAAAGATTGGTGGTGCTTACTTAGTGGAGGAGTGCTATTTATTGGTGGTGCTTGCTTGATGGTGGAGTGCTCGTGATCTTCACCTTGCTTTCCTCCTCCTTCCTCTTCTCAATTCTTTTCTTCTTGTTCTATCTTCTTTAGCTCTTGTAAAAATGGATGACAATGAAATTGTTATCATAAAACCCATCAAACTCAATGACTCAAATTATGTAACATGGGCTTCATTTATAAAGCATCTCATATGCGGAAAAGGGTTGTAGGGACTAGTGGACGAGACCAATCCGAAACACAAACTAATCCTTACCAAAGATGAACAAATCTGCAATTTTTTCTTCACCACGAATGAAAATAGGCAGAATCTCCTTATCTTCAACCTTCTCCCTCACAAAGTGTTGATCTAACTCTACATTTTCATTTTTTTATGTTGAACAAGATTATTAACTATTGCAACAACACTTTTGTTGTCATAGTAAGTATCAATTTGTTCACACTACAGTGTAGGCTGACCAATAAGTAACAAATCCAAGATACTTTAGTTGAGATTGCAGCAATAACTCAGTATTCTGCCTCAGTGCTAGACCTTGCGACCGTTCTTTGCCTTTTACTCGCCCAAGAGACTAAGTGAAGTCCTAAGTAAACTCCATAGCCCGTAACAGACCTTCACGTAACTGGGTCTCCTCCACAATTGACATCAAAATAGGCTACTATGGTTATAAGAATATCCATAACAATTTACAAAGGTCTATTATAAATAAGTCCATCCAACACAATACCTTTAATTGTTAGAATTGTATTTGTATCGGATATGGATCCAATATTGGATCCATATCCGAGCGTATGCTTTCCCCATGCTTGGGCGGTGACATACTTGTAATCCTGTATATTTTTCATGTATTTTGTTCAGTAGTGTTAGATCCTATATATATCTTATTAAGAGAGGGTCACGATACTTTTAACGTGCCCTACTTTCCTTTTGGCATCCTCCTCTTCTCCCCCTCTCCTCTCTTCTCTTTATTTTGTATTTTCAGATTGAAGGCTATTCTCCAAAGCTTGAAGGCGCACTATCTTGAAGCCCTATTCAGATTCTTTCATGGTATCAGAGCAACCCACGATCGACGCCTGTTTCTCCAGCCACGAGCGAGTCTTCTCCAGCCACGATCGACGAACTGCTGAGTTACGTCTGCCTTCTTCATCACGCCTGTCAACCAGGCCACGATCTGCTGAGTTTGATCTTCATTCTTCAGCCGAGTTCTTGATCCTCATCCTTCAGCCGAGTGCCTGATTCTTCAGCCGAGTGCCTGATCCTCATCCTTCAGCCGAGTGCCTGATCCTTCAGCCGAGTACCTTTGGAAACGCAAATATTATATCAGCATAATCATGTCCACCCTCTCTTCGAGTTTTCTCTCCCAACTCATCTCCCAAAAGTTAACCCATTCCAACTATTTGACGTGGAAACGTCAGATAGTCCCTTTCATTAAGAGCCATTGTCTATATGGTCATATTGATGGCTCTACTCCAGCCCCGCCTGAATTGATTTTGGGTGAAACAAAGGATGCTACTAGTTCGGTGACTGCTACAAATAATATCCCTAATCCAGCATATGCCGTATGGATGGCACATGATCAGGCTTTAGTTGCTTATATTACTTCTACCCTCTCTGAAGAAGTGCTTGCAGGTATAGATGATGATATCTCAGCTTTTCAACTATGGAATACGCTTGCAAATACATACTCTCAAGTTTCAGAAGCTAGATATCTTCAATTGAAGCGTCAATTTCAAAGCATAAATAGAGGCTCCAGATCTGTACTTGAGTATCTCTATGAGATTAAAAATGTAAGCGATCAACTTGCTGTTATTGGCCATCCTATTTCAGACAAGGATAAAGTTCAGCAGGCTCTTAGTGGTCTAGGGTCAGAGTTTGATATATTTTGCACTGCTCTGGAGGTTCTCCCTGTCTTACCCTCTTTTGAAGACTTAAAGGCAAAATTGATCCAGCATGAGGCTAGTAGAGTTCACAGGCATGATGCTTCCATTTCTACTTCGCCCAGTATTTTAGTTACTTCTACACATGGTGTGTCAGGACAGCGTGCACATACTTGGGCTCATACATCCGGACAAGGAAAGGGTATTCTACCTACTCCTCAGGGCAGCACTCTTGTTAACATGCAAAAGCGTATCCCTACATGTTTCTATTGCAACAAGAGAGGACATGTTAAATCTGAATGTTGGCACAATCCTCAGAACAAAGCTAAGGGAGGTCGACGTGATCACAGGCCAACCCTCTCTATCATTTCTAGAGCGTCTTCCTCCTCATTCACGCCCGATGCACAACAACTCTTAATGACAGCTATTTCTAATCTGAATCTCAAGCAAAATGATGATGGTGTCTGGTATGTGGATTCTGGTGCTGCCGCCCATGTGACTGATGATGCAGGTAAACTCTCTAGTGCATCTCCATATTTAGCAAAAGGTTCTGTAGTTACAGGTGATGGCACTCACCACAAAATTACTCACATTGGTAATGCATATGTTTCTTTGCCGCATACTTCTCTTTCTTTACACAATGTTTTAGTCGTCCCTAATGTCAAGAAAAACATTATTTCAGTATCTAAACTCATTGATGACTCTTCCACATCAGTTGAATTCACTCCTTCCTCTGTTTTTGTCAAGGATCCTCTCACCAAGACGATATTCGCTGAAGGAATTCGTGAAGGCAACATGTACGTCCTCAAAGAAGCTCCTCCAGTGTCCAAGTCCAGTTCATCTGTTTCTTTTCCTATCAGTCCGAATGAAGTCAATTTGACTCAAATTGATATGCCGTCCATTTGGCATAATCAATTAGGCCATTGTAGTCATTCTTTTATTTCTAGCCTTGTTAATAATGGATTGTTGCACAAATCCAGTCTGAGACCTGTTAGTGAGTCAGGCATGTGCTCAAGCTGTCAACTTTGTAAGAGTCATGCCCTTCCTTTTAATTCCATCAATAAAAGAGCTTCTAAATTGTTTGAAACAATTTACTCTGATGTTTGGGGACCAGCTCCTGTCTCATCTCCTTCCGGCAGTAGATACTATGTCATTTTTGTTGATTCTTTTTCTCGCTATACATGGATACACTTCATAAAACACAAATCTGAAGTGTTCCGTTTGTTTAGCCAATTTCATGCCCTCATCCAAAATAAATTTTCATCCAACATAGTGCATTTTCAATGTGATGGTGGTGGTGAATATTTATCATCTGAATTTACTGAATACTTGCTAAATCATGGCATCACTAGACAGATATCTTGTCCACACACACCACAGCAAAATGGCATTGCAGAAAGCAAGCACCGACACATTGTAGAGACTGCCTTAAGCATGCTCCATGACACTGATCTCCGTATGACTCTATGGACTGAGGCATTTCACACGGCCGTTTATGTTATAAATCGATTGCCTTTAGCTCTTCTCGCAGGGAAATCTCCTTTCTTTCTTTTGAATCATGAGCATCCTAAGTATGATGAGCTTCGGGTTTTTGGATGCATTTGCTATGTTCATGTTGATTTCAGCCTCCGGAACAAACTTCAGGCTCGGGCTATAATGTGTCAGTTTGTGGGCTATGCAGACCATTATCGAGGCTATAGGTGCTATAATCCCCTAACAGGCCGTATACATATTTCAAGACATGTTGTTTTTGATGAACTCAGATTGCAGTTTCACACTTCTTCCAAGGCTATTCATGATTCAGCGTCCAGACTATATGATCCATGGTTATGTGCTAATATCTTAGGCGATGGGATTCAACCGACCACTTTTCCAGCCCCTTCTGACAGAACTCACATTGAAGCAGAAATGTCTGATGCCCAGATGGATAGTACTCACATTGTAGCAGACATGTCTGATACTCAGATGGCTGATCCTCCTTTAGACAGATTTTCTGGCTTGGTTTATTCTCGTCGCACTCCTGCCTCTACTACTGATTCTGTCATTGTTCCTTCTCATCCACGAAGGTCCACTCGAGCGAGACATCCCGTGGATAGATGGATAAGCTATAACACTTTCACTTTGGATTTTCAGCTTTTTATGACCAGTTTGCATAAACAGACTGAACCAAAGTGTTATTCTCAGGCCTCTCAAAATTCCCGTTGGATTGAAGCCATGAATGAAGAAATGGAAGCCTTGAATGAATGTCAAACATGGGAAGTCGTTCCACGGCCAAGGGATAAGAATGTTGTTGGGTCTAAATGGGTTTATAAAATCAAATATAAACCAGATGGCAGTATTGATAGGTATAAAGCTCGTCTTGTGGCTAGAGGTTTCACTCAACAACATGGGGAAGATTATGATGAGACTTTCAGCCCTGTTGTCAAGATGAGTACCATTCGAGTTATTCTCTCTCTTGCTGTTACTTTTGGATGGTCATTACATCAACTTGATGTCAAAAATGCTTTTCTTCATGGTTTCCTCAAAGAGGACGTCTACATGGAACAACCACCAGGATATGCTACTAATGATTCTAATCTATGGGTATGCAAGTTGCACAAGTCATTATATGGGTTAAAACAGGCTTCTCGTTCATGGTTTGAAAGGTTCTCCCTTCACATTCAAGAAGCTGGTTTTCAGAAGAGTGCTCTTGATCATTCTCTTTTTATCTATCACAAAGGAGGGATCACTACTTGGTTATTGATATATGTGGATGACATTGTTCTCACGGGAAATACTTCCTCTCATATCGTCCAAATCAAAGAAGTGTTAGAACAACACTTCAAAATGAAAGATCTCGGGGACCTCAGATATTTTTTGGGTGTTGAATTAGACAGGACTGAGGATTCCCTCACTCTTTCTCAACACAAGTATGCCCTTGATATTCTCACATCCTCTGGTATGTCTGATTGTAAGCCCATTAACACGCCCAGCATTTTGCATGCAAAGTTGAACGTTTCAGATGGCAGTCCTGCATATCCTGTTCCAACCCTTTACCGCAGTATTGTTGGGAAACTTCAATATTTGACATTCACTCGGCCCGACATTGTATATGCTGTCAATCAAGTTTCCCAGTTTATGCATGCTCCCACAGACACTCATATGGAAGCTGTCAAGCGTATCTTACGTTATCTCAAGGGGACTATTGGCGATGGACTTACTTATAAATGCATGTCTCCTACTGTGGATGGTCATATTATCTCTACTTACACTGATGCTGATTGGGGAAGCGATCTTGATGAACGCCGATCTGTTTCTGGCTATTGTGTCTTTCTCAATTCTAATCTTGTCTGTTGGAGTAGTCGCAGACAACGCGCCATTGCAAAATCCAGCACAGAAGCTGAATATAGGGCCATGGCTGCTGGCACTGCCGATGCTACTTGGCTTCGTCACCTCCTTGGGGAATTATCTCTTCCTATTGCTCAATCTTCCATGCTGGTTGACAATCAAAGTGCCATTAAAATTTCATTCAATCCCATACTTCACAGTCGTACCAAGCACATTGAGATTGATCAACATTTCATTCGTCAGAAAATAGAAGATGAGGAAATCTCCCCTGCATATATACATACTTCTGAACAAGTTGCTGATCTTTTCACCAAAGGACTCACTGGATCACAGTTTTGGCATTTGAAGAACAAGTTGGGCATGATGAAAACTCATGCACAACTTGAGGGGGGGGATGTTAGAATTGTATTTGTATCGGATATGGATCCGATATTGGATCCATATCCGAGCGTATGCTTTCCCCATGCTTGGGCGGTGGCATACTTGTAATCCTGTATATTTTTCATGTATTTTGTTCAGTAGTGTTAGATCCTATATATATCTTATTAAGAGAGGGTCACGATACTTTTAACGTGCCCTACTTTCCTTTTGGCATCCTCCTCTTCTCCCCCTCTCCTCTCTTCTCTTTATTTTGTATTTTCAGATTGAAGGCTATTCTCCAAAGCTTGAAGGCGCACTATCTTGAAGCCCTATTCAGATTCTTTCATTAATATACCTTAGAATCCTTTTCATGGCCACTATGTGTCTCTTTTCTGGTACATGCATATTCTTGTAGACTTTATTTACAACATAAACCAAGTTTGGACGTGTGAAGGTAAGATATTGAAAGGCACCAACTAAACTCCTGAATTTCTCAGGCTCAGGTAATGGCGAATCATTCCCCTCACCGGATTAGTCCAATCGAGTGTTGAGGGCAATAGACGCAAATATAGGCTTACATTGCAACATCCCACTATGCCTCAGTATGTCCATGGTGTTAAAATGTAAAACTGTACATATATATAATAATATTATATTATTATATATATATATATAAATACATTTTTCATTTCTTTCTTTTCTGTAATTTTTTTCCCTTTATTTTTATTTTTTGTCTTTATGTCATCTAGTTCAGTTTGAACTAGAATGACTGTTGCTAGCAATAGAGTTGTTGGACTGACACAGTCCAACAACTCTATTGAGTCCTCTTTCAGCTGTGTATATAAAGGGGTGCAGCCCCTCTTGTATTTCATTCCTATGTTTCTTAAGCAATTGGTTTTTCATATCAATAAAGAATACATTTTTATTTTTATTTTGTTTCCAGTTATACCCTTTTTAAGCGTTATGCTTTAGTGTCATTCTTGACACTTGCCCTTGTGAATCTAAGCTCGTGTTTCGAAGATCCCCATTTCATTTCATGGTATCAGAGCCGCGGAAGTACTAAATCTTGAGGAAAAGCTGCCTCGGTTTCCGTGCCCATTTGCAAAAGTGTTCGTCACTTGAAGAGAAGTGTTTTATCACTTCATTGGGGAAGATTTCACATCTTGTTGTATTGTTTTTTTCTTTTTTCTTTGTCATTTTCCTTCTTGTTTCTCTTCTATCCCTATTCTTTCTCTCCATGTAATCGATGGATGACAATGATAAAGTCACCATCATGCCTATGAAACTAAGTGATACGAACTATGTAACATGAGCTTCAATCATGAAGCACCATATATGGGGAAAAGGCCTATGGGAGATTGTGGATGGTTCCGATTCGGAACCTAAGCTATCTCTTACTAAAAAGGAGGGAGATAAAAAGGTCCCTCTATCGGAAGAAGAGAAAATCAAGGCTATTGCCTCATACGAGAAGAAATGGAAAGAATGGAGAATATCTCATGCGAAGATAATGTTATGGCTTATCAATAGCGTTGACATTAAAAAATACTCAAGTCTTGCCAAATTTGATCATGTCGATAAGGCATGGGAATATCTTAAGAATATGTATTCCCTTAAAGATATTGCACATGTGTGCAACCTCCAAGAAAAAGTTTGAATGATGACACAAGAAGACAAAACTATTCGTGAATATTACAATGGGTTGTCCGAACTTTGGAAAAAACTTTTCCTTTTAGAACCAAAGTGGCATTGTGCCAAAGACATTGAGCTTCGTCAGAAACAACTTGATGCTGAACATTTTTACCAGTTTATCACTGGATTAAGGCCGAAATTTGAAACCACTAAATCGGCCCTACTTCACCGGGGAAAAATTCCTTCTATTGTTGAAACTATTGAAGAGTTAACAATGAAAGAAAATCGTCTACGGAAAGGTTCTTTAAAAATTGAAGATAATTCCGTTTTAGCCGTGTCTAGATCAGGGAATCATGTTCGATCATATAGGCCTCCTCACTTTAACCGACAAAATGGTGACTATGATAAGAAGAAAGTTATTTGTCATCACTGTCATGAACCGGGACACTACAGGCCACAATGTCCCAAACTTAAGGAGCTGAGAGAAAAAAGAGCTGCAATTGCTAGATCGGAGCCTAAAGATCTGGATGCACCATTTTCCCTGGCCCAACTAATGGAGATTCTTCAGCCTCTCATCAAAGGTGCATCTTCCTCATCTGATGCTTCAACCGGCGCAACAGCCTCATCTTTTTCTGATCTAGGTAAAATTTCTTGACTCCTTGACTCTGGTGCATCTTTTCATATGACCCCAAATAATCAAAGTCTATCCAAATGTGTTAAAAATAAAACAAGTGTGTCAAAGGTCTTTACTGCTGATGGGACTTCTCTTGAAATAGAAGGAATAGGAAATTTTGAAAAATTTATAAAACAAAGAAATTTTTTATTCCAGAAATTAGACATGTTCCCAAATTAAATTTAAATCTTTTATATGTATCTCAAATTTCTGATTATGGGTGTAATATTTCTTTTTCTTCTCATGGTTGTTGGGTACAAGATCGCCAGTCAGGCAAGCTGATTGGGGAAGGCCATAGAGAAAGACTCTATTACATGGATTTTTTGGAAATGTCGAAGAAATCTTTTTGTTATAATATTTAAAAGTAGAGTTGAAATTGTGGCATAAGAGACTTGGTCACCCACATATAACCAAAATCCAACATTTTCTAAATCTAGGGAAATTTTGTAACTCTGGATCATTTGATTGTAAAGATTGTATTCTCGGTAAAATGAAAAGATTATCATTTCAGAACAGAACCTTTTTCTCTTCAAGACCACTTGAATTAATACACTCGGATGTTTGGGGTCCTGCACCAGTAATTTCTAAAGGAGGATTTATTTACTATGTTATTTTTGTCGATGATTTCTCCCGACATACGTGGGTATACTTTCTCAAACATAAGTCTGAAGTATTTTCATACTTTCAAACTTTTCATAATATGGTTAAAAACAAGTTTCAAAATGCTATTACTATTTTTCGCACTGATTCAGGGGGAGAGTTTTTATCCACAGATTTTCAAAATTATCTTAAATTGCATGTCATCACACATCAAAGATCTTGTCCTTATACACCTCAACAAAATGGACTGGCAGAACGAAAACTTTGCCATATTATGGAAACCACTAGGACTTTATTAACAACAAATCAAGTCCCGAAAGACTTTTGGGCAGAAGCTGCCTTAACTGCCACCTATCTCATTAATAGGATGCCGTCTTCTTCGTTACAAAATATCACTCTCATTGAAAAACTTATGAACATTTCTTCAGACTACTCTAGACTAAGAATATTTGGGTGCAAATGTTTCATATTTACTGACAAAAATGATAAATTTTCCCCTTGTGCGATTCCCTGTGCCTTTTTAGGATATACTGAAAACCAAAAAGGTTATAGATGTTTTGACTTCAAAAATAATAAACTATATGTGTCTAGAAATGTTTTCTTTCTTGAAAAGGAGAGCTTCTTTGATTTTAGAAAATTAAAAGACGTCATTGAGTACTCCTTTTTGTTAGATCTAACATCAACATCTGATGAATATGACCTTGACTGTAACTTTGATGATGATCAAAGAATTATTGATCTTAATGTTGAAAATGAAGAAGTTCATAGAGATACTAGTATTCAATATTCCAGGCGACAAGAGTCTAATCCTCTATATGCACTTGAAAAATATTCTAACATTCCAACTAGACAATCATCCCGAGTCTCGAGGCCTCCAGAAAAGTTTGTATCATACGAGTCTTTCTCACCCACATATAGGGCAGTTATTGCATTAATTCACTCATATGAAGAACCATCCACATATTTTCAAGCAAAAAATGATATAAAATGGATAGAAGACATGAAAGCTGAATTAGATGCACTTGAAAATGCTTCTACATGGAATATTCAAGATCTTCCTCCAGGGAAGAAAACTATAGGATGTCGATGGGTTTATAAAATTAAAACCAAGAGTGATGGTACTCTTGAAAGATATAAAGCCCGTTTAGTAGCCAAAGGTTATGCCCAAGAATATGGGATTGATTATGAAGAAACCTTTGCTCCGGTGGCTCGTATGACTACTGTCCGAACCTTAATTGCCTTAGCTTCTATCAAAAAATGGACTATTTTTCAAATGGATGTCAAAAATGCTTTTTTAAATGGAAAGCTAGTTGAAGAAGTATATATGGAACCCCCTCCTGGTCTAAGTATTCCTAAGGGTAAAGTCCTTCGCTTAGAAAAAGCTCTTTATGGACTTAAACAAGCACCAAAAGCTTGGTATGATAGGTTTAGTCGTGTTATGATTGATATTGGTTTTCAATTCTGTTTAACTGACACTGCTTTGTTTATTAAGAATTCTGATGCAGGGATCATTGTGCTTCTTCTCTATGTGGATGATATGATCATCACCGGAAGCGATAAACAAGGAGTTGAAACAATCAAAACACTTCTTAAATCTCATTTTGAAATGACTGATTTGGGCTTGTTGAGATATTTTTTAGGCATTGAAGTTGCTTATTCTCCTAGAGGATATTTATTATCTCAGACTAAATTTGCTTTTGATATTGTTTTCAGGTCTGGTATTACTGATGATAAGAAAGTCGACACTCCAGAAGTTGTTAATGTTAAAATGAAGATTGATGATGGAGAACTTCTTGCAGACCCTACTCCTTACAGACAGCTTGTCGGGGCACTTTCCTATCTATCCATTACCAGACCAGATATAGCACATGCTGTTCATACAGCAAGTCAATTTCAACATGCTCCTACTTCTGTTCATATGGGAGCAGTCATGCGTATTATCAGATACATCAAGTCCTCTCTTTCACGAGGACTTTTCTTATCTTCCTCCTCTTCTCTTGATTTAATTGCATATACTGATGCTGATTGGGGAGGTGATCCCAATAACAGACACTCAACCACTGTCTTTTGTGTCTTTTTAGGGGAATCATTGATCTCGTGGAGGTGTAAAAAGCAGCAGAAGGTATCTCTCTCATCCACTGAAGCTGAATACAGAGCCATGGCAACCACGACCATGGAAGTAGTTTGGCTCCAACGACTGCTTGCTGACATGGGAGCTGAAGCAACAAAGGCTTCGCAAATGTGTTGTGACAACAAAAGTGTGATCTACATTGCCAGTAACAAAATATTCCGCGAACGCACCAAACACATTGAAATGGATTGTCACTACGTCAGAGAGGAATATCTACAGGGGATAATTGATCTGCCATATGTCACTTCAGAATATCATTTAGCAGACTTCTTTACAAAGCCTCTCGTTGCTCCTCGATTTCACTTTCTCTTAGACAAACTTTCGCTCATTGTACCGTAAGTTTGAGGAGTGTTAAAATGTAAAACTGTACATATATATATAATATTATATTATTATATATATAAATACATTTTTCATTTCTTTCTTTTCTGTAATTTTTTTCCCTTTATTTTTATTTTTTGTCTTTATGTCATCTAACTCAGTTTGAACTAGAATGACAGACTTGACTAGCAATAGAGTTGTTGGACTGACACAGTCCAACAACTCTTAATAGAGCTATTGGACTGACACATTCCAACGACTCTAAATAGAGTTGTTGGACGGTGTCCAACAGCTCTATTGAGTCCTCTTTCAGCTGTGTATATAAAGGGGTGCAGCCCCTCTTGTATTTCATTCCAATGCTTCTTAAGCAATTGGTTTTTCATATCAATAAAGAATACATTTTTATTTTTATTTTGTTTCCAGTTATACCCTTTTTAAGGGTTATGCTTTAGTGTCATTCTTGACACTTGCCCTTGTGAATCTAAGTTCGTGTTTCGAAGATCCCCATTTCATTTCACATGGCATATTTTTGTTTGTCAAAATGAGTGAACCACTTTGTTGATTAACCTGTATCTCAAGAAAGAATCTGAGAGGCCCTAAATCCTTCATGTGAAACTTCCTATGAAGAATTTCTTTCAGCTGAGCTATCTTAGAGAGGTTGCTTCCTTTGATGATTATATCATCTACATACACAAGAACCATGGTTATATCATGCTTGTCATGCTAAATAATCAGGGAGTAATCACAGTGACTTCTTTGAAACCCAAAGCTTTTGACAACATTACTGAATGTCTCAAACTAAGCTCTAGATGTTTGTTTGAGACCATAAATGGCCTTCTTCAACTTCAGAACTGTGGTATGAACATCTCCTTTTGGGTTGTCAGGAGGGTGCTCCATGTACACTTCTTCACTGAGATCACCATGAAGAAACACATTCTTCATGTCTAACTGAAAAAACTACCATCCAAAAGTCACTCTAATGACAAGACTACTCAAATCGTCCCCATCCGAGCAACCGCACTGAAAGTCTTGTCAAAATCGAGACCGTACTTCTCTGTGTACCCCTTTGCGACTAGACAAGCTTTATATCTTTCTATGTTGCCATCCACCTTTCTTTTGATTTTATAGGCCCAACGGCATCCTATAACATTCTTGTCTGTTGGCCTCTCAACAACGTCTCACGTGTGACATTCATGCAAGGCTGAAACTTCTTCATTCATGTCATCTATCAACCTTTGATTTTTGCATGCTTCACTGAAGGATGCATGCTCTTTGTGTTCGTCTGGTGATACAGCAAAAGTCTGAAAATCCATGGAAAAGGCTTCATAACTGACCCACTTCTCTGGTGGATGTCTTATACGATTGGATCTTTGAAGTTGAACTTGTTCTTCCTATTCAGCCACATTTTTTTGAGACCGTGTACAGTATTGATTCTCTTCCAACATTGTGATCAACATGTTCATGACTGCCGGCTGATGCTGTAGGCACATGTGTCAACCCACATTACTCATCAGTCACAATCATAGGCTGCAGAATAGAAGACTGCTGCTGTCCTGAGTTGGCTGCAGATGATCTCCTAGCATATACATGCTGAAAAAACTGAAACTGATGCTTATTTGCACCCGTGGGGATTATCATGCTGTTTTGACTGTGCTGCTGATCACTTTCAGACCTGTCACAATTCTGTTCAGCCAAATCTACATGACTAGCTGAACCTGAAGTGGGCCAAAACACTTGAAGATTTCTGTTGGAATTAAAATCTGTTTCATTTCCTCAAACATTCTCTTAAAATACTACATGTCTTGATATTAAAAGTTTATTGGCAGCCAAATCTATACCCTTTGTACTCATCATTGTAACCAACAAATTGACATATTCTAGCCCTTGGAGACAGTTTATCTCTCAAGGAGCCCTCAACATGTACAAAGTATCGACATCCGAAGGCACCTAAACAAGTATAATCTGGATATTTTCCAAATAACACATGTTATGGTACTCCTCCATTGAGAGAATTAAAAGGCATCATATTTATAAGATGAACAACTGTATGAAATGCCTCTATCCACAAGTTGTGTCTCAAATTAGTATCATGCATTACAGTGATCGTAGTCTCGGCAATGTGTCGATGCTTGCGTTCAGCCCTATGTCACATAGATGCGGGTGCGAATGCGGCACTTTAAAAAAACTTGGGTGCAGGGTTGCGGGGGTGCGGAGAGGCTATATATATATATATAATTTTTAACAGTTTTAAGTTAACTCTACGTGTCACGAGGAGATAAAGAATTAGTATCACAAGTCAATTGAGAAACGGAATTCAGTTTTTTTTTTCATATTTGGGACAAGGTATTATGTAAACGAAGAGCACCATGAGTAGTAGGGACAAGAGCGGTGCCAATGTGCATGATGGGGCGATGTTTGCCATCACCAATAACTATTTTTCCAATACCATGATATGGTTCAACGTGAGACAGCTTACCTGGATCTCCAGTAACTGTTAAATTATATACCTAAATCATTCAATGTAATATATATATTTTATATATATAAAGTAATACATATACATATATTAATATATATGTATATGTATCTACTTATTATATATATAAAATATATATTTCTGTTTTTGTTTAGCCGTAGGGGTAGAATAGTCTTTTCCTTCATTTTACGCACATTCAATTTATGAATGTGATTGTAATTTATTTTCGTTTTTCTTTTTCTTTTATTTTTTGTTTTTTGTTTTACTTTATGTAAAGTACCTTGGGGGCCCCACTAACATAGACGTTGGGCCCTCTCCAACGGTCACATTTGTGACCATTGGAGGGGCTCCAACGTCTATGAGTGGAGCCCCTCCAAGGCCCCTCATGTGTTCTTATAAATAGGGGGTTCACCCCTTTGTATTCTTCATGGCTTTGAGTCAAAGCCCAAGTTCTCAATAAATCGATTCCATTGTTTTTATGCATTTGTGAGTTGTGCCTTTGTGCACAAGTGTTCTTAAGTGTTCTTATTGTGCATTCGTGGTGGGTTTATTATCAAGAATATTAAGGTCTTGATCCTAGTATCTTGGTGGAGATACTTTTACATGGTATCAGAGCCTCGTTGAAAAGGAGGATAGAGCATCCTGCCACTTGTGAAGTACCTCGGTAATCGTGCCCTCAAGCTTGTGAAGTTTTGAAGTATATCATCTTCTTCGGGCGATATTTTAGAAGCAACTTTTGTCAAGAAAAGTTGGAAAAACTCTTAAGGTACACATTATTTTCTATCATCTTACCTCTCTAATGGGTGAAAAAGATTCCCACTTCTCTCTTGGGTTTAAACTTAGTGGTTCGAACTATCATGTTTGGGCCGGCAATATGGAAGCACATATCAAAGGGAAAGGCCTTTGGGGATACGTTCAAGGTTCCATATCGGAACCCGAACCCAAACTTTCTATCATAGAGAAAGGGGATATTAAGATCCTTGAGGGTGAAGATAGACAAAAGGCCCTTGAAGAATATTCAAAAAAGCATGATGAGTGGGAAATGAAGAACTTCAAAATTTTATCTTGTATTTTTTCATCCGTGGAAACCAAGATCAATGCCAACATCATTAAGTTTAAAAGGGCTTCTGATGCGTGGTTGTACCTTGAAAAAATGTATACTTCAAGGGACCTATCACACAAATACTATCTCCAAAAGAAAGCTTTGACTCTTCAACAAAATGATTTGTCTATTCGAGAATATTTTGCCGAATTATCATCTATTTGGGACGAGCTTGCTATGCTCGAACCAAAATGGAGCGGAGAAGCTATTGAATTAAGACACAAGCAACTAGAGGAAGATCGATTTTTTAATTTCTTAAATGGTCTTAGACCCGAATTTTAGCAAATTCGGTCCTCTTTCTTATCCGCTTTCACATCTCCATCTATTGAAGATGTCATCACCAAGTTAAGTGGTGAGGAAACACGTATGGGGATTAGTAAAAATAATCTGAGTATTCTTGCTACCCCTTCTCAAAGTGATTATGAAGGGGTTAATGCCGTGTCAAGACCCGGAAATAACTTGAAAACCTATAAACCTCCACATTTCAAGAATCAAGGGCAAGGAGGAAATGATCGATATGGGAAGAGAGACTATAGCAAATTAACTTGTCACTTTTGTAAAGAACCGGGGCATATCAAACCCCTTTGTCCTAAATGGAAGAAATTTCTTGCCGCGGCTTTAGCATCCCAATCAGAAGAACGACCTTCGTCATCAAATGAGTCTCTTTCGCTTCAACAAATTGTGGATGCTCTTCAACCTATTCTCAAAGGAGGCATTTCTGGAGCCGCTATGTCATCCTCATCCTCTCTCGGTAAGTCATCTTGGCTCCTTGATTCTGGTGCCTCATTTCATATGACTCCAAGTCCTTGTTTTCTCACTGATTATTCTAAAAATTTTCTTCCATCTTTTGTCTCAACGGCGGATGGAACACCTCTTGAAATTAAATGAATGGGCAACTTTGAAAAACAAGACTTCTTTATCCCAAAAATTCGTCTCATACCCAAATTAAACTTAAATTTACTTTCCGTCTCTCAACTCTCGGACCATGGTTGCGATATAAGGTTTTCTTCTAATAAATGTTGGATACAGGATCGCCAGTCCGGGAGGTTGATTGGGGAAGGCTCTAGGAGAGGTGACCTCTACTATATCGATTTTCTTAAAATTCCCAAGGATCAATTTTGTAATGTTGTTCAAAACAAAGATATTCATGTATGGCATAAGAGATTGGGTCATCCCAACATTGTTAAAATCTCTTATTTGCCCTTTATTAAGCATCTTTGTAATGAAAATTTTGTTTGTAATGAATGTATTCTTGGAAAAATGAAAAGTCTCCCTTTTCCTCAAAGATCTATGTTTACAACAAGACCTTTTGAAATTGTTCACTCCGATGTATGGGGTCCGGCTCCGGTAATCTCTAAGGGAGGTTTCTCATACTATGTTATCTATGTGGACGATTTCACTAGGTTTAGTTGGATATATTTTCTTAAACATAAACATGAAGTTTTCTCAACTTTTAAAACATTTCATATGATGGTTTTAAATCAATTCAATGGAAAGTTAAAAATTCTTAGAACCGATTCGGGTGGAGAATATCTTTCCAATGAATTCAAAAATTATCTTGAAAACTATGGAATTCTCCATCAAAAGTCTTGTCCTAAAACTCCCCAACAAAATGGGTTGGCGGAACGAAAACATAGACATATTATTGAAACAACACGAACTTTGCTCATTTCGCAAAATATTCCAAAGAAACTTTGGGCAGAGGCAGCCCTTACTTCTGTCTATCTCATAAACAGACTCCCATCTAAAAACTTGAACAAAATTTTCCCATTTGAAAAATTATACGAAAAAGAACCTGTTTATAGCAGGTTAAGGGTTTTTGGATGTAAATGTTTTGTCCTTACTGATAAAAATGACAAACTCTCTCCTAAGGCCATTCCTTGTGCCTTTCTTGGGTATTCTGAAACTCATAAAGGTTTTCGCTGTTATGATGTTAAAAGTGATAAACTTTATGTTTCCAGAAATGTAAGTTTTTTGGAAAATGTTAGTGGTTTCGAAAAACTTGAAACCAATGACGAGAATATAGACTATTCCTTTCTGTTTGATTTATTAACTGAAGATGATGATACTAGTGATGATGAAACAAATCAAAATGACTTGAATAATAATGAAACTCATTCTGATCAACATATCAATGAAGAACATAGAGATCCTATAACCTACTCTCATAGAGATAGGAATACTTTTAGAAGTGCTCTCGAAAGATATGATAGTGAGTCTACCCCTTCAAGTGAAGGAAACCTTCGTAGGACCGAAAGACCAAGAAGACCTCCTTCTAGGTTCATCTCATATGAGTCCTTTTCACCAAAATATAGAGCCTGTCTAAGCGCCATTCACTCATACATAGAACCTAGGGATTTCGAGGAAGCACGAAAATGCCCGGAATGGATAGTCGCTATGAATAATGAACTTGAAGCTCTAAAGAAAGCAAAAACCTGGGAGTTTCAAGACCTTCCTAAAGACAATAAAGCAATTGGGTGTAGATGGGTCTTTAAAGTCAAAACTAAGAGTGATGGGTCTCTTGAGAGATATAAGGCCCGCTTAGTTGCAAAAGGATATGGTCAAAAATATGGGATTGATTATGAGGAGACTTTTGCCCCCGTTGCTCGGATGGTCACCGTCCGATGCCTTATAACCGTTGCTTCAATCAATAAATGGAACATCTATCAGATGGATGTTAAGAATGCCTTTTTAAACGGAGATCTAAACGAAGAAGTATATATGGATGCTCCTCCTGGAATGGAGTATCCTAAAGGAAAATTGCTTCGTCTTCGGAAATCACTCTATGGTTTGAAACAAGCTCCCAAGGCTTGGTATGATAGGTTTAACTCCGTTATGTTAGAAAATAATTTCTCATCCTGCTTTACTGATACTGCTTTATTTGTTAGAAAATCTAATGCAGGGATTGTTATTCTACTTCCTTTATGTGGACGACATGCTTATAACTGGGAGCGATTCTAAAGGGATTAAAAGCATAAAATCCATTTTAAAGGATAAGTTTGAAATGTCTGACTTAGGCTTCTTAACTTACTTTTTGGGTATTGAGGTAGCTTATTCTCATAGAGGATATTTTTTGTCTCAAACTAAGCTTGCATCTGAGATTATTGACAGGTCAGGTATTACAGATGATAAAACTTGTGAAACTTCTGCTATAGTAGGAGCTAAAATGAAGATTGATGATGGTGTTCCTCTCTCTGATCCTACTCCCTACAGGCAACTTGTAGGATCGTTGATGTATTTAAGTATCACCCGACCAGATATCTCTCATGCGGTGCATACAGCAAGTCAGTTTCAGCATGCACCAACCTCTGTTCACATGGGTGCTATCTTACGTGTCGTAAGATATCTAAAGCACACTATTAATAAGGGAGTTTTTCTGTCTTCTTCTTCTGAGTTAAGATTAATTGCTTATACTGACTCTGATTGGGGAGGTGACCCAAATAACAGTCACTCCACCACTGCTTTTTGTGTATTCTTAGGTGACTCATTAATCTCATGAAGATGTAAGAAGCAGCAAAAGGTGTCTCTATCATCAACTGAAGCGGAATATCGTGCCATGGCAACTACTACCATGAAAATTGTTTGGATTCATCAATTGTTGGAAGACATGGGGATCACTATTGAAGGGCCTACTAAGCTTTGCTGTGACAACAAAAGTGCGATTTATATTGCTAAGAATCACACTTTTCATGAGCGGACCAAGCACATAGAGATGGATTGTCACTACGTTCGGGAAACATACCTTAAAGGAATCATTGACCTTCCATATGTCACGTCCGAATATCAATTGGCGGACTTCTTCACTAAAGCTTTGTGTGCTCCGCGTTTCAACTTTCTTCTTAGCAAACTCTCGGTCATCCTGCCCTAGGTTTGAGGGGGGGTGTTAAATTATATACCTAAATCATTCAATGTAATATATATATTATATATATATAAAGTAATACATATACATATATTAATATATCTGTATATGTATCTACTTATTATATATATAAAATATATATTTCTGTTTTTGTTTAGCCGTAGGGGTAGAATAGTCTTTTCCTTCATTTTACGCACATTCAATTTATGAATGTGATTGTAATTTATTTTCGTTTTTCTTTTTCTTTTATTTTTTGTTTTACTTTATGTAAAGTACCTTGGGGGGCCCACTAACATAGACGTTGGGCCCTCTCTAACGGTCACATTTGTGACCGTTGGAGGGGCTCCAACGTCTATGAGTGGAGCCCCTCCAAGGCCCTTCATGTGTTCTTATAAATAGGGGGTTCACTCCTTTGTATTCTTCATGGCTTTGAGTCAAAGCCCAAGTTCTCAATAAATCGATTCCATTGTTTTTATGCCTTTGTGCATTTGTGAGTTATTTGTGAGTTGTGCCTTTGTGCACAAGTGTTCTTATTGTGCATTCGTGGTGGGTTTATTATCAAGAATATTAAGGTCTTGATCCTAGTATCTTGGTGGAGATACTTTTACAGTAACATGGTGCGCCACTCCTGAATCCAGATACCACGTGTTTGATGAAGAACTGTGCTGCTGCTGCTGCAAATTTCGTGGGTGCATCATCCCACTTGGCTGCCCTCTTAAATTAACTTGCTAAGGATTCATAGCTGAACTTTTTTGAAGACTCATATCTCCAAATGATGCACTAAGGGCCTGATAATCTGAGGAACCAGTAGCAATTGACGGAGCGTAGGAACTAGGCTGCAACTGCGGAGACGACAACTAAGGGCGAAATAGTGGCCAATTTTCATGAGGGGTTCCCACAACAGGAGGGACTCTTGCTAATGTACAAAAACATGTCTGAATGGGAACCGTAGGAGGGTGAAATGTGTGAACATATCTCCAATAGAAATTTGAACTTGTGGGCCCCTTTTTCTCGCATATCTGGCACTGAACACCGGCCTCTCTGGCACCAGGAGGAGTTAGCAATAAACCAGCACCTCTAGTTTTCCCGCATCCTCTATTGAGGGCCACCTAGGGAGAAATTCTACGATGTGAGAATCACCATGACTTCATGATTCTCTTGACTCTTTTGGGTTGGTGCTGAAATGTTGAACATTGCCTCATGCTCCAGTAACTTATTGCACAACTCATCAAACGAAGGACGCGGTTTCAGACCAGCATACATTGTTGCAAACATATTGTATTCTTCATCAGTCACAGGGGCACCAATGGTAGCTAGTTGATCGATTATTTGCTTAACCCGATTAAGATATTCCAAGACTGTATAACTGCCTCTCTTGACTGCTGTGAACTCTGTCTTTAGCTGATAAATCTTGGGAGTGGAGAGTTGATGCAGGGCAGGACCCGATTGGGCCCATCGTGCCACTCGATCCACCACACAGGGCAGATGAAAGACCCCGTGAAGATGACTCACCTGCAGGGACGGAGCCACGACGCAGGGAGGTACCCCTGCGCACCTACGTCAGGCGTGGTGGAGCTCGCACGCCCCAGAACCAGCTGCAAAGGAAGACTGAACCGGATCGTGGGTCGGATCCAAATCTGGACCCACGACCCGGTCCAGTAAACAGTCTTTAAGAGGCTGTCTAGGGTTGCGTGAAGCATTATTGAAGATTGAAAACAACCCCAGCCGACTTCTCTCCTGCAGTTTTTCTTTTCTCTATTTGATTGCTGTTTTCCCTTTACTTTTCCTTACTGTTATTGCATATTCCCATTGTTTATTGGACATTTCTGAGTTAATAAAGAAGTTCAGCCACACCGATTCATGGTGGGCCATTGGTTTTCACTCCTCCTCCAACGCAGTTGCATCAAAGTGGTATCAGAGAAGCGGGTGTTCCAACTTCATCAGCGGTATGGCTCTTGAGGAGGGAACCGATCCGGTACAAGGCGAAGTGCGTGAGGAGGCGAGCAGCGAAGATCCCATGCTGCGTGTCATGGAGGTGTTGACGAAAATCCAGGAGAATGTGTTGCGCGTGACCCGGGATGTGGCAGGCCTATCGAAAAGGCTGGATGGGATGGCCGATCGTTTGACAGCACTCGAGTCGCGCAAGGGGACGTGCGCAATACCAGGTGTTGACGTCGATGATGGCGTGTCTGCAAATCTGAACCTCCAAGGGGCTGAATCACACCAGCCGATACCTCTGCAGCGAGTGACTGTACCTGTTTCAGCATCCACGAAGGGTCCGGACTACCCAGCAGTTCCAGCATCCGTGTATGGTCCGGACACCTCGCGACAGCACCAGGGGATCCCGGCGAACAACGATGCCCTGGTAAGAGCACCCCACTCCCGACAAAGGTTGACTGGATCGCCTGCTTCACAGGTGGACCCGAGCCTGCAGGGCCCCAGCGGTACGCTGGGTCCACCTGCAGGCCAGGGCGCGTGGCCAGGCGCAACCACAAGTGCGCTGAGGGTCGGCCCGAGCCTGCAGGGCCCCAGTGTTGCGCTGGGCCCACCTGCGGGCCCTGGATCGTGGCAGGGACTCGCTCGGGCTGTGTCGCAGGGTGAGCTGAGTCGGCAGGGGCCCAGCGTCACGCTGGACCCTGCTGCTGGCCCGGTTCCATCAGTCCAGTTTGGGAGAGACGAGCATTCCTTCCCCGACCCCACACGGGGAGGCTCCGTAGCCGCATCCCTGCGAGTTGGAATGGGCGAACCTTTGTTGATGGACCCAGATCCACGAAGACCCAATCCAGTTTGTAATGCAACAGGACCCAGGCCTGTGTCACTGGGACCAACCATTGGGTCTCAGGGAACGGGTTTGGGTCTAGACACCCCTTACCCAGCCTACCTAGTTGGTTCCGGTTCGCGGGCAGCCCCGGGCCAGAACCAACCCATTAGTCCCGACCCTCAACAGATACCTCAGACCGACCCTAACCCATATCGGACTCGGACGAAGCTCCAGTTTGGATTTGAGCCGGGTCAAAACCAGACCCATAATGCTATGGATCGGGGATCGAGTTCAAACCAAGCTTCCTATCCCCACAACTCGAACCTCGATCCAACCCACTCATATCTGGGTCCGACGAGTAGTGTAGGAGTGGGCCCGAATCACATCCCATCGGGCGAGTCAACCCATCCATATACCCACCACCCCCCATACCCATACCCCTACCCAAACCCAAACCAACCTGTTTACCCAAACCTGATCCAAAACCCAACCCAATATCCGGCCCAACACCATACTCCTAACCCACAACCATATTATACCAATTCTACCCGTCCGACACCAGAACCTCAACCGAACCCTCCCCCGAACCTTGGACTTCCCGTCATTCCAGTACCACAATACCGGCCGCAGATGGTGCCCGCCCACAGGCAAACCCGACCGAGGCAATGTCAGCAGGAACCGGTGCGCCCCGACCGCCGACCCCCCATCGGGAGAGTTCGACAGCACCAGCATCCCGGCGAGCAATACCGCCATATGGGCAATGAAGCAGCTTGGGACGATGACATTTTCTGGAATGAGCATCCTGCAGGGATAGTGGAGCCGCGACAACAGAGACCGCCAGACCACTCTTCCACCTATGGCGTGAAATTGGATCTTCCGGAGTTTGCGGGGCGATTCGACGCAAAACAGTTTTTCGACTGGTCTTATGCAATGCAGTTCTTCTTCGATTATCACACAGTTGCTGAACATCGTCGTGTCTCGTTAGCTTCTACACGATTGAGGGGCCTAGCACAGACATGGTGGGTGGAGCTACAACGATCAAGGGAGCGACAGGGATTAGAGCGCGTACAGTCGTGGGAGGAAATGCAAAGACTGATGCAGTCAAAGTTCGTGCCTTCGGATCACGCCGAGCGAGCCTACAAGGAATACCTGACCCTGCGCCAAGGTTCCCGAACTGTAGCAGAGTACACCGCGGAGTTCCATCGTCTTTCCCTGCGTGTGCAGATCGAGGAAATAGTTCGTCAGCAGGTCACGAGTACATTTCGGGTCTCCGCCCTGCTATCTCTGATGATTTTAGTTGTGTCACAGTCGAAACATTAGATCAAGCCAGCAGTTATGCCATGAACATCGAGGACAAGCTGAAGCGGAGGCAGGAATATCGGACGACCCGTAATGAGCCCTCTAGCCGACCGAAGCCGAGTTTCCCAACCAGGGGAGCAAGCTCCCCTAGCGATTCAAAACTGAGGACCGACCTTAGCAAACCTGACCAGTCAGGTCCAGCTTTCCACACCCGGTCCAAAACCAAACCTACTGAGTCGACCCTTCGTTGCTTTAGGTGTCAAGAGTTAGGACATGTCGCATCCAAGTGTCCGACCGTGAGCAAGAACACCCATCTGGTTGAAGGGATTGTCGAGTCCGCAAGTGAGAGTGATAGTGAGGACAATTCATTAGTGGAGGTTGAGGATGAGCGGGGAGTTATAGAGTTCGACGGCAACGTCGAAAGTTTGTTGTCCATCCGTCATGTGTTGACCACACCCTGAGAATTGACCCCATCGAAATGGCTAAGAAATAACATTTTTAGGACCCGATGCAACTGTGAAGGTCACGCTTGTGATGTCATCATTGACACCGGAGCATGTGAGAACATGGTATCTGAGAGTGTGGTGTCTACCTTGAAACTCAACACTGAAAAGTTGTCCCAACCCTATAAGATGGCCTGGTTCAAGAAAGGAAATGAGGTTCCCATCACTCAGCGTTGCCTAGTCCGGTTTTCTATGGGGGAACACTACCACGATGAGGTGTGGTGTGATGTGGCCCCTATGCATGCGTGTCACATTCTTTTGGGATGTCCCTGGCAGTTTGATCGCCAGACCACTCACGATGGCCGCAAGAACACTTACTCTTTTATCTTTAATGGCCATAAGATCGTCCTTCTACCTATCCGGGAGACAGGTTTCCCCACAGTTGACAAACCCGAGCGAGTCCCCCGACTCGCAGGCCTCTCGTACCGGCTTTTCCTGGACCACTGCCAGGAAGATGGCTATTGTTATGCCCTGGTGGCTAAGCCAGTGATGAGTTCGCATGTGTCCGTTCCCGCGGATGTTGCCCCTCTTCTCGAGGAATTCCGTGACGTTATGCCGGATGACCTTCCTGATGGATTACCTTCGACAAGGGTGGTTTAGCATGCCATTGATTTTGTGCCCGGGTCGAGTCTACCCAACCTTCCCGCTTATCGCATGAACCCCTCCGAGTACACTGAGTTGTTAAGACAGGTTCAGGAATTACTGCAAAAGGGTTTCATTCGTGAGAGTGTTAGTCCTTGTGCCGTTCCTGCCTTACTCACTCCTAAGAAAGATGGGTCCATGCGCATGTGTGTCGATAGCCGTGCGATCAATCGCATCACAGTCAAATACCGTTTTCCCATTCCTCGTTTAGATGATATGTTTGATAGGTTATCCGGTGCCTCCATTTTCTCTAAAATTGATTTAAAAAGCGGATATCATCAGATTCGTATACGCGAGGGAGACGAGTGGAAAACGGCATTTAAGACACGTGATGGATAGTCATGCCGTTTGGGTTGTCTAATACCCCCAGTACCTTTATGAACATGATGACCCAAGTCTTGCGTCCGTGTCTTGGGAAGTTTGTTGTCGTCTACTTTGACGACATCTTGGTCTATAGTTCTTCATTGTCTGATCATTTGAGTCACCTGCGTCAAGTCTTAGATATTTTGAGAAAGGAAAAATTGTATGCCAATGCCAAGAAGTGTGAGTTTATGACATCCAGTGTCGTGTTCTTAGGGTTTATTGTGTCTTCTGATGGCGTCAAGGCCGACCCTGCTAAAGTCTGAGCGATTGTCGATTGGCCTACCCCAAAGACTATAGGAGAGATCCGTAGTTTCCACGGGTTAGCCACCTTTTACCGACGTTTCGTGAGGAATTTTAGTACCCTTATGGCCCCCATCACGGAGTGCCTAAAAGGTACTAGCTTTCATTGGACGCCAGCGGCTAGCAAAGCCTTTACGATCATCAAGGACAAAATGACCAGTGCCCCTGTCTTAGCCCTCCCCGATTTTAGTGCAGTCTTTGAGGTTGAATGTGATGCCTCTAAAGTGGGGATTGGCATCGTCTTGAGTCAGAATCGTAGGCCTGTCGCCTTCTTTAGCGAGAAGCTGACTCAGGCCAGGTGCCAATATTCCACTTACGATGTTGAGTTTTATGCCGTTGTACAAGCCCTTCGTTATTGGAGGCATTATCTCATTTATAAGGAATTTGTCTTGTACACGGATCATGAGGCATTGAAGTACCTGAACAGTCAGAAAAAGTTGAGTGTTCGTCATGCCAAGTGGGTCAGCTTCTTGCAAGAGTACACCTTTTCGCTTCGGCATCAATCGGGTACCCTGAACAAGGTGGCTGACGCTCTTAGTAGGAAGAACAGCCTGTTGATGACTATGTCGGTGCAGGTCATAGGTTTTGAACAATGCAAAGAGTTATACCCTACGGACCCTGATTTTCACAAAGTCTGGGAAGGGTGCACCTCCTCCGCTCGCAACCTTGACCCCCGTTTTTGTATTCATAATGGTTACCTCTTCCGTGGTAACCAATTATGTGTACCCAATTTCTCCCTCAGGCTTCAGTTGATTTCTGAATTACATGAAGGAGGGTTAGCAGGGCATTTCGGGCATGATAAGACGTTCGCTCTCTTAGATGAACGATACTTTTGGCCCAAAATGCGCAAAGATGTTGTCAAGTTTATCCAAGGTTGCCATGTGTGTCAAGTGTCCAAGGGTCATCGTCAGAATAGTGGTCTGTACACCCCGTTACCCATTCCTGAACGACCGTGGGAGCATGTGTCTATGGATTTTATCGTGGGCCTTCCCCGCACACCACGTCGTTTTGATTCAATTTTAGTAGTTGTTGACCGGTTCTCCAAAATGGCTATCTTTATTCCGTGCAAACGCACCACCGATGCCTCTTTAGTCGCTTCATATTATTTCAAAGATGTTGCCCGTTTCCACGGTCTACCTCACACAATCACTTCCGATCGCGACACGCGTTTTATGAGCCACTTTTGGAAATCGTTATGGGCCCTGTTGAAAACTAAGCTCCAGTTCAGTAGCGCGTATCACCCCCAGACTGATGGCCAAACCGAAGTCGTGAACCGCACCTTAGGAAATTTATTACGGAGCTTAGTGGGCGAAAATGTCAAAACTTGGGATCTCGTTCTGCCTCAAGCCGAGTTCGCCTATAACAACTCCATTAACCGGTCCACTGGTAAATCCCCGTTCCAAGTAGTGTATGGTCGGTCTCCCACCCATGTCGTTGACCTCGCCCCTGTGTCAGATCTCTCAGCTCCAGCTCCGGATGCCTTTGATGCCGTTGAATATATGCGTGACATTCACAGACAAGTCCGGACCAAACTTGTTGAAAGCTACGAGACCTACAAAGCTTTCGTAGATCAGGGTCGTTGTGATGTCCATTTCGAGGTCGATCAACTTGTCTGGGTGTACCTGCGTCCAGAGCGTTTTCTCGTCGGTACCTATAGCAAATTAAGTCCTAAGAAGTATGGCCCCTTTAGGATCCTCCAGCGGTTAGGTTCGAATGCTTACCTCCTTGAGCTGCCCGATGATTGGCATATTTCCCCTATTTTTAACATGGCTGATCTATATGCTTACTGTGGCAACAACAAGTCGACAAAGCCGACTTCTTCCCAACCAGGGGAGAATGATGCAGGGCAGGACCCGATTGGGCCCATCGTGCCACTCGATCCACCACACAGGGCAGATGAAAGACCCCGTGAAGATGACTCACCTGCAGGGACGGAGCCACGACGCAGGGAGGTACCCCTGCGCACCTACGTCAGGCGTGGTGGAGCTCGCACGCCCCAGAACCAGCTGCAAAGGAAGACTGAACCGGATCGTGGGTCGGATCCAAATCTGGACCCACGACCCGGTCCAGTAAACAGTCTTTAAGAGGCTGTCTAGGGTTGCGTGAAACATTATTGAAGATTGAAAACAACCCCAGCCCACTTCTCTCCTGCAGTTTTTCTTTTCTCTATTTGATTGCTGTTTTCCCTGTACTTTTCCTTACTGTTATTGCATATTCCCATTGTTTATTGGACATTTCTGAGTTAATAAAGAAGTTCAGCCACACCGATTCACGGTGGGCCATTGGTTTTCACTCCTCCTCCAACGCAGTTGCATCAAGAGTTCAAATAATTTATGAAGAATCTCCCACAACTCTTTAGTTCATACTCCCGTAGGTATTAGCAATAAAACTTATCTAGAAAGTGTGGCAGTAATAAAAGCTACAACCATTTGGTCATTCTTCCTCCAAGTGACAGAATCTGGATTTTTAACGGTTTTTGTAGTACCTATGGTCCCGTCCTTACTTCTGCATCAACCTTTTTCTGCACGGTGTTTCAGAGGCTCTAGGATCGATCCTTCGAGATGTCCCATAAGATCATGACTGCTGATAAATGGGATTATTTGTTTTTTCCAAGTTACAAAATTGGAGGAATCTAGTTTTTCAGAAACAAGTTGACTAAGGAACGAAGAGGAAATCGGAGAAGATCCAAAAGCAATGTTCTTGAGAATCGGAAAACCAATTATGAAGAAGAAAGGTAGGAAAAGAGGAAAAACACTAAAAAAACATATCTATTGCAGAGATTATCAGATCTGAAGAGAACGCTAGAGCTGATCTACTGACATCAACAATAACCTGACGTCAAACACAATCTGATTTTTTTTGGCAGATCGGATGTGATTTGCTGAGAAAGTAATCACATTAAACACAATCTGATTTTTTTAACCTTTTTTTGATCTCTCGCCTCCTTTTTTATCTCGACTTTTTTTTTTGCACGATCTGCAATTCTTTGGAATCTGATCTGCAGTATATCTCATATCAAAGGGGAACAAAACAATATTGAATATTGAATGAGAAGAATGAAGAAAGAGGACAAAAATAAAGAGAAGAAAATGAGGGGAAGGTAGAAATAAACAGCAAGGAAGAAAAAAAGGATTGGGATAGGAAGAAGAAAATCACTAGTCAAAGATACCGATACCATGTGAGGATCATTCCCACACATTTATACTGCATTTTAAAAAGGAAAAAAATGCTTCAGAAAGGCCGATATAGTGGAAAACAAGGTGTCCTGATCATTCTTTTCCTAAAAATGGGAGATGGAGATTCCCAATTTTAAGTCACGCTAAGACTGGATGCATGATAGTTGGTGAATAGAGGCCGTATACCCTTAGATAATCAATGGCATCCGAATATATGGCCCATAAAATAGAAGCCAAGTGAATTCAGCATTTGCATCTTGCTGCCATTGTAATACTTGGACATCCATAGATTGGTTGGTGGTCCTCAGGCTCAATTATTCAATTGTTTTTCTTAAGAGAGAGAATTCCTCCAGAGTGTTCTCTTGAATGGTATTATAGGCACAGTTGCTTCTAATGTTGGGCTTTTCTGCTAGATCTCTCCCTCTTCTCTTATCTCTCTCATCACTTTCTTTTTGACAGGATATTTCACTTAAGAGAGTGAATGTTTCAGTGCTCAGCTCTTCTGAAGGCACTAAACTCCTATCATTTTCTCGTTAGAGAGTGTACAGTTTTTGGAGACAGCAATTCCTCATGGTTCATAATATTTTACTTGATGTATACTTACTATCAGATTCACATAAGAGATCAAACATTTTCTTTTCTTCTCTTCTAATTCTTCACATCTTTTTTTCATATAATGTTGAACATTTGGTCTCATCATAAAGACTTGGTTCTTCCTAAAGCTTACAAAATTCAATATAAGACTCATTTAAGGGGAAACATCCATGTTTACATCTTTGAATTTCATTCTTGATATCATGCTTGCCACATTAATGTTCCTTTAAGCTCTGACATTTTATCCAAATCTTTCGCACTTTCGAAACTCATTAAGGCTTCACTAACTGATAGTTCCATAGATTGAAGAAGCCAAGCTATAACCAAATAATTATCACATTCATAATCTCTATAATTCAAGTCTGTTTCTTTGGGCTTTTTTAATCCTTCATTAGTGTATCTTAACTTCCTTTTCACACCAAATGTTATCTTGATGGACTGGGATCATGCCTCATAATTTATCCTATCCAACTTCACATTAATGATTTGGAAGCATTGACCATCACTAGAGGAAGGAAAAATCCTATTTGTAGGCCTTATCACACTTAAAGATCTGTCACTATCAGTGTTGTGAAAAGCGTTGAGGTGTAGCGAGGCACTCCACCAAAAACCGAGGCGAGGCGTAAGCCTCGAGGCATAAAGCGTAAGCCTCAAATTTTTTTTTTTGAAAACTTTAAAAAAATTATAAAAAAATATCTAAAAATACAAATAAATAAAGAAATGCTTTATTGATGAAATAACAACCAATAAGAAATAGAAAATCTCAAATAAGTACTAAAAAATATGAGATTAACATATAAAAGTAACTAAAAACTAATTATATAATTGGAAAATATATGAGATTAACCAAAAAAAGTTAAAATATACTAAGAAACTTATTACACAACTGAAATAACTGGAAAATATATGAGATTAACCTACAAAAGTTAAAATATATGAGATTATTCTAAAAACTATGAGATTAACATATAAAAGTAACTAAAAAAATGATTACATAACTGGAAAATATATGAGATTAATCAATAAAAGAAAAAATATACTAAGAAACCGTTTACATAACTGGAAAATATACAAGATTAACCAACAAAAGTTAAAATATATGAGATTATTCTAAAAAATATGAGATTAACATATAAAAGTAACTAAAAAACTGATTACATAACTGGAAAATATATGAGATTAACCAAAAAAAGTTAAAATATACTAATAAACTGATTACATAACTGAAATAACTGGAAAATATATGAGATTAACCTACAAAAGTTAAAATATATGAGATTATTCTAAAAAATATGAGATTAACATATAAAAGTAACTAAAAACTGATTACATAACTGGAAAATATATGAGATTAACCAACAAAAGTTAAAATATACTAAGAAATTGATTACATAACTGAAATAACTGAAAAATATATGAGATTAACCTACAAAAGTTAAAATATATGAGATTATTCTAAAAAATTATGAGATTAACATATAAAAGTAACTAAAAACTGATTACATAACTGAAAAATATATGAGATTAACCCAAAAAAAATTAAAATATATTAAGAAAATAATTACATGACTGAAATAACTGGAAAATATATGAGATTGACCAACAAAAGTTAAAGTATAGTAATATACTAAGAAACTTATTACATAACTGAAATAACTGGAAAATATATGAGATTAACCTACAAAAATCTTTTTGATTATGTCTCAGAAGTCTTGTTGTAATTTTTTTTTTCACCTCAGGCTTTCTCCTTGAGGCACAGAGGGCCGCGCCTCAAGACACGTTTTTGATAACACTGGTCACTATCAATAGCCGTATCATTCTTCTTTGAGGAAACCGTCCTTCTGATGTTCTCCATCTCAAATCACTATACTTAACCCCATTTATGCTATGAGGTCTTTTTCCTATAACACATTTCTCATTTAGGTACATATATGCAACAAATAGAAAGGAAGACACAGCCATACACAGCCACTAGGTTCTCACCACACATATTCCTTAACAAATGGCACTCTAACACCATGAAACATCTACTCAAAAGATTTAGAATCCAAACTTGAACCAAAAAATCTGGAAAAATAACCAAACAATACCTTGTGATCCAAATTTCAAATGCCCTTAATCTCACTTAGGAAGGAGCTCTTAGCTGGCCAGGTGTGACATTAGCATGACATCATCCTGGCTGCACCCTATCTCCTTCAGTATTCTCCAAAATGACTCCTACAGCTCTGATACCATATATTCATGGTAGAGTTCTCTGTTTCTAGCTGATTACTTACAATAAAAAACAAGAGCAATGGTTATAGTAAAGGTTAGAGTGAAGACAAATAAGATGGAATTTATGGAACAATGAGGGACTATCGAGTATCGACCCCTCTTTCTTTTCACTATAACTAGTAACACTACAAAATGTGACAAAAATTCTCCTTACAGATGGATTTACATGTTAGTCAACTTAGGTAGTTTGATGAGACTCGTGTTCAAACTTGGTCAACATGAATATGGACAGAAATGATCCTTATTCTCAACATCTCTCAATTATTTATAACTTAGACTTGCTTCTGCATGTCAGCTTCATAGTTCCCTGTCATTAATTGTTATATGCATTCATGACAGACTCAAATGGGTTCATGCAAACAATTACAACTGCATTAGTGTGAAATATAGATTTCTTGATTCTGGAATACTGCTGCATTTAGTGGCAACACATTTGTTGCACTTTCACTTCAAATTCTTCTTGGAAGTAATTTTATTGCAATTCTCATGGTTGAAGGCATTGTGCATAATGTCAAGTAGTTCCTACTCTTTGTATAGTTCAAGATGTAGGGAAGATGGAAAGTAATGTTGGCAAACTCAAGTATCTATACCTTATACCATTCTGGTTGGTTTCTTTCTGTATGAGGTATTAAACATTAATCTTGCAGGTTGTGGATGTCTATACTGGACCAAATGGTTTACTTCATGGTGGGAATGTTTTGAGACCATGGTTGTTCATAGATTCCTCCACAATTGATCCTCTAACTTCGCGAAGCCTTGCTGCAAATATTTTGAAATGTGCTTTGAAAGAAAAGAAAGGTTGGTTCCTACATGATGGAGGTAGTTTATTGTGTCTGTGCTGATTCAGTAGTATATACATTAATATTTACATGCTTAACTATGTGTACATACATGATACATCTATACATGCATGCATGCATACACATCTACACACACATGTGTGTCTGTGTACACGTGTGTAAATGGATGAATGGGTTACTTCAAGCTTGATATACCTATTTCATTTCTAAGAATAGGTGTATGGGTGACACTTAGGTTGGATGTAGGTCAGGTCTGGACCTGAACTCATTGTTGGATCACAGAAAGTCCAATGAACTTGGTTTATGTTGGTCTAGGTTTGAATCCTATTCAAATGGATAAAAATAAAACCAGACTAATCAGGTAAAACCATTGTTCGTGTTTCTTGAAAAGGAAAAAATGCACAACATGAAATCTTTGGATCTTGATGAGGTCTCAAGTGGGGTATGTATTTGCTTTATGAACCTATCCAGGAAAAATCCACCTAATAACTAAGCTCACTGAACCTAGCATACAGTTATTTGGTTTGTTTATGCATGTCTAATTCCAATTTTCCTGGCATCCATGAGAGAGAGAGAGTCTAAATTAATTTGTAGTCTATTACGGTGTGCTTTGATGCTCCCCAAGATCCATGGACATGCAGCTCAAGGTCTGATCTGGCACGAGGGCCATTCCATATCCCACCTTCCTGCAAATGAGGGTTCTCAGATCTTGAATCTAAGATCCCCAAAATGCCCTAAATTCACAACTTTGTGATCCTACTTTGGGAAACCCTAGATTTGAGACCCGAGGGTTCTCAAACACACCCTTAGGTAAAAATGCGTTTTGGTTCTATTAGGAAAATTTTATATTGGATGTGTTTACTATACAAAATAACCAACTGCATAATGTAGCAAATTTCTAAATTCTAGACTTAGCAGTACCTCTAGACTCCACATTTTATGGCAAAAGGAAAGTAAAGCCATGATTTCTTTTGTTGTTTTCCAGTGGGGGGTGGGGCATTGCCTTCTAAAGCCTTCTTAGAAAAACAGAGCCAATACTAATTCAATATTGCGAATTTTCTTAAGTGAGGTGGGCAATTGCCTTCCCTTTTGCCCCTTGAATCGACAATGCGGTTAATAAATGTTAACTGATGAAACTTCCAGCTGGAGTTGGAATAACAAGTACCCTTTTGAGCATGTGTGGAGCTTAAGTGAAGGACATGCATCCCGACCCATTTTCTGTGCCTTTCCCTAGAGAAATTCCACGTATTCTAATTAATCATAGTGTTCTTTTTTCTCTTTTTCTTTTGTTTGTCATTTAAAGTTATGAAGTCTAATTTTGCATAACTGCCTCAAAGATAGGGTTGCACACGAGCCGGGTTTGAGCTGAGCTAAAACAACCTTTTCCATGATCGGCTCGAGTCGAGTTCAAGCAAAGCTTGGCTCAACTCGAGCTGAACACCTTTATTTAAAAAAAAAATTAAAGTTTTTGAAATCTGTGTCAAAAGATTTTATGAACAAAGAATGGTGGGATTCAAACCCATACCACTTCCATATGTGACCAAGCCTTACCCATTAAGGTAAGACACCTTTTATGCACATGTAGTGGACAAAATGATGCAGCGAGGGGATCGGCTTCAATGCACTTGGTTGCGGAAGACGATGGCACGACTCTCACGGTCATGCAATGTGCAGAAGATAAGAAGAATGTCCACCGAAAACGATGTCACTTGCTTTTATTTCAATATGATTCTCAATTGAACAATAGGGTGAACATAAACAAAATAAGACAAGCAATAGAAAAAGAATAAAAGAAAACCCAAAGAAAAACTGCTGACATAAAAAAAGAAGAAGAAGGCTGTTGCAATATTCCAGATTCTCTCCTCACGCAACCCTAGAAGAGGGTTTTGAAAGCCTGCTAGTGGACCCGGGTCTCGGGTCCGATCCTGGACCCGAGACGCCTTCACTCTGCAGATGGATCTGGGACGATCCGGGCCTTCCCTCGTCTGGAGTAGGTGCGCAGGATCACGTCCCTGCATCGGGTCACCTTACCTGCAATCGGATCCAGCTTCTGGGTCCGATCGTTCATCCCCTGTGGGCGGGTTTCTTGGCCATGCCTGGGTCACGCGGGACAAGCACGATCTGGTCCTGCTCTGCATCATTCTCCCCTGGTTGGGAAGAAGTCGGTTCTGACGACTTGTTGTCTCCACAGTAAACATATAGATCAGACACATTGAAGATAGGTGAGATGTGCCAATCTTCAGGCAGTTCAAGGAGGTAGGCATTCAGACCTAATCGTTGGAGGATCTTGAAGGGGCCATATTTCTTAGGACTCAATTTACCATAAGTACTCACTGGAAAACGCTCTGGATGCAGGTAAACCCATATTAACTGACCAACTTGAAATTGAACATCACGACGACCCTGGTCTACGAAAGCTTTGTAGGTTTCATAGCTTTCAACAAATTTGGTGTGGACCTGCCTATGGATATCACGCATATACTCAACGACATCAAATGCGTCTGGGGCTGGGTCCGGAAGACTAGACACAGGTGCTAGATCTACGACATGGGTTGGTGACCGCCCATAAATTACTTGAAAAGGAGACTTGCCCGTGGACCGGTTGATGAAACTGTTATATGCGAACTTGGATTGCGGCAAGAGTAGGTCCCATGTTTTGACATTCTCCCCAACTAGACTTCTTAGCAAGTTCCCTAGGGTGCGCTTCACAACTTCGGTTTGGCCATCGGTTTGTGGGTGGTATGCACTGCAGAACTGGAGCTTGGTTTTCAATAAGGGCTATAACAATTTCCAAAAATGGCTCATAAAACACGTGTCAAGATCTGAGGTGATCGTGTGGGACAAACCATGAAAGCGGACCACGTCCTTGAAGTAGTACGAGGCTACTAACGAAGCGTCAGTGGTTCGCTTACACGGGATAAAGATAGCCATCTTGGAAAATCGGTCAACCACAACTAAGATGGAATCAAAACGACGCGAGGTTCTGGGAAGACCCACAATGAAATCCATGGACACATGTTCCCAGGGCCGCTCAGGGATAGGCAACGAAGTATACAAACTACTATTCTAACGTCGACCCTTCGATACTTGACACACTCGACAACTTTGAACAAACTTGATAACATCTTTGTGCATTTTAGGCCAAAAGTAGCATTCATCTAATAGAGCGAACGTCTTATCATGTCCAAAATGCCCAGCTAATCCCCCTTCATGTAACTCGGAAATCAATTGAAGTCTAAGAGAGAAGGCAGACACACATAACTTATTACCTCGAAAGAGATAACCGTTATGTATACTGAACCGTGGGTCAGCTGTGCTATCATGGGAGAGACACCCTTCTCAGACCTGCTGAAAATCAGGGTCCGTTGGGTATAACTCCTTGCACTGGTCGAACCCAATGACCTACACTGACATAGTCATCAAAAGACTATTCTTTCTGCTAAGTGCATCAACTACCTTGTTCAGAGTACCTGATTGATGGCGAATAGTGAAGGTGTACTCTTACAAGAAGCTGACCCACTTGGCATGTCTAGCACTTAACTTCTTTTGACTATTCAAATACTTCAACGCCTTATGATCCGTGTACAAGATGAACTCCTTATAAATAAGATAATGCCTCCAATAACAAAGGGCTTATACCACGGCATAAAACTCAACATCATAAGTGGAGTACTGGCACCTGACTTGAGTCAGCTTTTCACTAAAGAAAGCAATGGGCCTGATGTTTTGACTCAGGACTGCACCAATTTCCACTTTAGAGGCATCACACTCAACCTCAAAGACCGCGCTAAAATCAGGAAGGGCTAAGACGGGGGCACTAGTCATTTTCTCTTTGATGAGCGTGAAGACCTTTCCCGCGGCAGACGTCCAATGGAAACTAGTACCCCTTAGGCACTCCATGATAGGGGCCATGAGGGTGCTGAAGTTTCTCACAAAACGATGGTAGAAAGTGGCTAATCCGTGGAAACTACGGATCTCTCCTATAGTCTTTGGGGTAGGTCATTCTACAATCGCACGAACTTTAGTGGGATCCGCCTGAACTCCATCAGACGACACAATAAAACCCAAAAACACAACACTTGATGTCATAAACTCACACTTTTTGGCATTGACATACAACTTTTCCCCCCCTTAAATTCTCTAAGACCTGACGCAAATGACTTAAATGATCAGACAAAGACGAACTATAAATCAAAATGTCATCAAAATAGACAACAAACTTCCCTATACAAGGACGCAATACTTGGGTCATCATGTTCATAAAAGTACTCGGGGCATTTGATAACCCAAATGGCATGACTAACCACTCATACAATCCATCACGTGTCTTGAATGTCGTTTTCCATTTATCCCCCTCTTGGATACAGATTTGGTGGTACCCACTTTTTAAATCAATTTTGGAGAAAATAGAGGCACCAGCCAACATATCAAACATATCATCCAAACGAGGCATGAAAAAATGGTATTTGACAGTGATGTAATTGATTGCTCGCCTATCAATGCACATATGCATGAACCCATCTTTCTTAGGGGTGAGCAGGGCGGGTACGGCGCAAGGGCTCACACTCTCACGAATAAACCCCTTTTGCAGTAACTCCTGAACCTGCCTCAACAACTCGGCATGCTCGGATAGGTTCATGCGATACGCGGGGAGGTTAGGGAGACTCAATCTCGAGACAAAATCAATGACGTGTTGAACCACCCTCATCGAAGGTAGACCATCAGGAAGGTCATCTGGCATAATGTCGCGAAACTCCTCAACAAGGGAGGCGATGTCCGCGGGAACGGACAACGACGTACTCATCAACGACTTAGCCACCAGGGCATAGCAATAACCACCCTCCCGATAATGGCTCAAGAAAGACCGGTAAGATAGGCCCGCGAGCCTGGGAACTCGCTCAGGCTTATTCACAGTGAGAAAACTGGTCTCCTTGATAGGGAGAAGGACTGTTTTATGACCCTTAAAAATAAAGGAGTATGTGTTCCTACGGCCATCGTAAATGGTCTTGCGATCAAATTGCCAGGGACGACCCAAAAGAATGTGACACGCACTCATAGGGGCTACTGTTAAAATATTATGTCTCTTTTAACTATAAACTAAAATACTCATCAGGGGTATTTCAGTCCTTTTACTCAATAGGCGTCAGCCACCCTAATGGGCTAACATTTTTACTTTTTCTTTTTTTATTTACTTTTGCCTTTTACACCTTTTTCTTTTTACACTTTTTTTCGTTTTGACTGTTGTGAAAGGGACAACTCCATATAGTTGTTGGAGTTGCCCCAACAGTCACAAATGTGACCATTGGGTGCATCTCCAACCGTCATATTGAGCTGCACCATGTGGCTTCTTTTTGCATTATAAATAGGCCTTAGTGGCCCTTGTAAACACATCCTTTTTTGTGAGTGCATATGCAATAACAATGCTTTTGTAAAGCCCCTCTTGGGAACTTATGAATTGAAGTTCATTTTGTTTCAGGCTTTTGTGCATGTGTATCCATGCCTTCGTGCACTTGTGAGTGTTCTCCTTTGTGCCTTTGTGCCTTTGTGCACTCTTTGTATTTCTTGTATTGTGGTGTTACACAGAATCTCTTTTTATAGAGATTTTCACAGCTACATCACACCACACCTCATCGTGGTAATGCTCCCCCATGGATAACCAAACTAAACAACGCTGGGTGATGGGAACCTCATTTCCTTTCTTGAACCATGCCATCTTGTATAGTTGAGACAATTTCTCCGTTTTCAGGTTCAAGGTGGACACGACACTCTTGGACACCATATTCTCACACACACACCAGTGTTGATAATAACATCACACGCATGACCCTCATAATTGCATTGGGTTCTAAAAATATTGTTTCGCAACCATTTTGCAGGGGTCGACTCTCGGGGTGCGGTCAAAACATGACGGATGAACCATAAATTTTGGACGTTGTCGTCGAACTCTACGACTTCCCTCCCATCCTCTTCCTCAACCAATGACTCACCCTCACTCTCATTATCGGATGCTGACTCAACAATACCCTCGATGAGATGGGCGTTCTTGTTCACGGTGGGGCACTTGGACGCGACATGTCCTAACTCCTGACACCTAAAATAATGGATGGTAGACTCACTAGGTTTGGCTTTGAATCTGGTATTGTATGTGGGTCCGGACTGGTCGGGTTTGCTAGGGTCTATTTTAGGGGTGGACTTTGAGTCTTCCTTCCTAGGGGAGCTCGCTCCCCTGGTTGAGAAACTCGACTTGGGTCGACTGGACTGGTCACTACGGGAGGTCCTATATTTCTGCCTCATTTTCAATTTTTCCTCCACATTCATGGCATAACTGCTTGCCTGATCTAAGGACTCAATTGTGACACAACTGAAATCATCAGAAATAGCATGACGAAGACCAAAAATATACCTCATGACCTGCTGGCGGGCGGTCTCCTCGATTTGCACTGGTAGGGATAGATGATGGAACTCAGCAGTGTACTCCGCCACATTACGGGTTCCTTGACGCAGGGTCAGGTACTCCTTGTAGGCTCTCTCAGCATGATCTGACAGCACGAACTTGGACTGCATCAACCTCTGCATCTCCTCCCATGTTTGTATGCGCTCTAGTCCTTGCTGCTCTCTCGACTTCTGCAACTCAACCCACCATGTCTGCATTAAGCCTCTCAACCGAGTGAATGCTAGAGAGACACGACAGTGCTCAACAACAGTGTGGTAGTCGAAGAACTGTACGGGATAGGATCAGTCAAAGAACTGCTCCGCATCGAATCGCCATGCGAACTCCGAAAGATCTAACTTCACTCCGTATGTGGAGGGGTGCTCTGGTGCTCTCTGCTAACGGGTCTCCACCATTCCTGCAGGGTACTCGTTTCAGAAAGCCTCATCATTCATCACGATCTCGTCTTCTTCTCCACGGTATTGCTCGCCTGGTAACTGATGCTGATGAACTCCCACGACGTGTGATCGGTGCTTAGGTCGCGCCAGTCTCTGCTGAATCTGCATAGCTGCTGCTGGAATCAGCCTCGGTTTGGCCCCTCCGTGAGTGGGAACCATCTGTGGCCGGTGTTGAGGCACCGATACGACAGGAGGTCCAACTAAAGGTGGAAGGGTTGGTCAGGTCTTGGGCTCTTGGTGGGTAGGAACAGGATAATATGGGTTTGGATTATGGGTTGAGTTTGGGTGGAGGTAGTGGGTCGGGTATAGTGCGGGGTTCTGGATCGGGGATAGGTTAACGGGTTGGGTCTGGTACGGGTATTGTGTTTGGTTGGTGTAGTATTGGGATGACTCACCCGATTGGATCTGGATTAGGTCAAGTCCTAAACTATTCGTCGGACCCAGTATGGGGTAGGTGGGATCATGGATCGAGTTGTGGTGTGAGAATGCCTGGTTTGAACTCGATCCTTGATCCACAACAAGATGGGTCTGGTTTTGACCCGACTCAAATTCAAATTGGAGCTCCGTTTGGGTCCGATATGGGTTTGGGTCGGCATTGGATCCATTTTGGGGATCAAAAGTAGTGGGTTGGGCCTGGTTCAGGGCAAACCGTGAACCAAATCCAACTGGGTAAGTCGGGTATGGGGTTTCGAGGCTCGGACCCGCTCCCGGGGACCCAAAGGATGGTCCTCGGGACCCGGGTCTGGGCCTTACTAGTCTCGGCTCCTGCTCAGACCCTGTCGGGTTCGGTCCGATCCACAAGGGATCAGCCCCCTTTGCTCGCTGGTGGGCTGCGACCGAGCCCCCACGCACGAGCGCTGGGAGGGTCGATAGGCCAGCCCCGGCCCGGGCTGATGCTGGCGCGCCTGCAGCCTGGCCCTGCGTCACGCTCAGGCCCTGCGTCACGCTCAGGCCCTGCAGGCCATGTCTGGCTTGCAGCCCCTGGGCGGGGGGTCGGTGCCAAGCCTGCGCACCCAGGCCGACGTTGGGAGGTCCTTCAATGGGCCCCTGGGTCGGCTGGAGGGCTTCGCCGACCACCCGAGTGGCAGTCGCACCAGGGTTCAGAAACGACACCCCTTGCTGGAGCGTCTCGCTGCTGGCATTCCTGCGCAGATCCTCCCCAATGCCCTCTAGTTGCACGGCAGGCTGATGGCTCAGTTGGGCTGGGTCGATCATTGCAGCATTGACGAGACCGACAACACTGTCGCCCACTCCTGTACCCATTTTTTGCATTGACGTTGTGTGCGGCTCCGCTGGCGACTCTAGGGCGACGAGCTGACCTTCAATCCCATCCAGCCGTCTTGATATCCTTGCCACTTATTTGTTTATGCGCAACATATTTTCTTGCATTTTGGTCATCATATGCATCATACGCATCATTAGATCTTCGTTATCGGTTTTCTCCCGCTCTTTTTCACTTGTAGGATCGTTCCTCGCCTCTTGAGCCATGCCGCTGACGAAGGAGGAAGACTGGCACTCTGATACCACTTTGATGCAGCGAGGGGATCGGCTTCGATGCACTTGGTTGCGGAAGACGATGGCACGACTCTCACGGTCGTGCGATGTGCAGAAGATAAGAAGAATGTCCACCGAAAACGATGGCACTTGCTTTTATTTCAATATGATTCTCAATCGAACAATAGGGTGAACATAAACAAAATAAGACAAGCAATAGAAAAGAATAAAAGAAAACCCAAAGAAAAACTGCTGACAAAAAAAAAAGAAGGTTGCTGCTGCAATATTCCAGATTCTCTCCTCACGCAACCCTAGAAGAGGGTTTTTAAAGCCTGCTAGTGGACCCGGGGCTCGGGTCCGATCCTGGACCCAAGACGTCTTCACTCTGCAAATGGATCTGGGACGATCCGGGCCTTCTCTCGTTTGGAGTAGGTGCGCAGGGTCACGTCCCTGCATCGGGTCACCTTACCTGCGATCGGATCCAGCTCCTGGGTCCGATCGTCCATCCCCTGTGGGTCGGGTTTCCTGGCCGTGCCTGAGTCACGCGGGATAGGCCCGATCTAGTCCTGCTCTGCATCACAAAATATATACATATATAAAATCAAATATATTTATATAACTATGAGTCAAACGTAATCGGGCTTATCAAGCTTATCCGAGTTGGATTGCTTGTTCAAGCTTAGATCGTTTATATGTATCGAGCCTGAGCCCTTGCTCAAGCTCAGCACATTTATTTTTTCGAACAAGGTTGAGCTGAGCTTAACCGGTTCGAGCCCGAGCTAGCTCGGCTCGTTGTGCAGCCCTACTAAGAGGCATTAGGTGCAACCAGAGTCAAATTGATTCCTGATGCGACAAATTGTCTCTGGATTCTGTGGTTTTGGGATTCTGTTTGTTTATTTATAAATTGTACCTGCCATTTGTGGCATTTACCTCTGACTTATTTAAATGTTGTCCATTATTCTCAAATCTCCAATTTTAATGTTTTGCATAGGTTATGGAGAACACCCTGTCATGTTGGATGCTCCTGTGTCTGGAGGTGTAGTTGGTGCTGAAGCTGGAACTCTTACTTTTATGGTACATTGTTAACCTTATTCAAATCGACCAGAGAAACTGTTAACTCAATTTTTTGGTGCATATAAGGTTATTATGTTAAGAAACCTGTGCTTTAGAGTGCTGTATGATACAACATAAGAATTATGTGTTTATCTATGGTGTTCAGGTTGGTGGCCTAGAGGAAGCTTATGTCGCTGCAAAACCTTTGTTTCTTTCTATGGGAAAAAATTGTATCTACTGTGGAGGAAGTGGAAATGGTGTTGTACGTTTTCTCCATCTAGCCCTTTGGTCAGCTGGTTCCTATAATTTTGTTTTTATTTTTCAAAGCTTCCTTAGGCTATCTCATTTTGAATACTTGATGTGGGGGGTACTTATGGCATTCTTGCATTGCCAAATGGTACTTAACGGATTGAGCTAATAACTTATTTTATAAATAATAAATTCTCCATTTTACCTTCATATTTCATAAAAATGGCAGATTTGTTAGTTGTACTTCAGATGTGTTCTTTTAGTGTGTTCTCCCTATAGATTTATTAGAATGCCCATGTTGGTGACCCGTCACACATCAAATCATCATCTTTTTTTTAAATTTGTTAGAGGTATAAAATTTGTGTGGACTTGTTACCTTCCATGAAGGGCCATGGCAATTAGCATCTATAACCATACATGCAGATGCATGCTATATATATATATATACTAGGCATGTATATTCTCAGGTTATTTTAGAAAAAAATGTTCTTGGCATGTATATTCTCATGTTATTTTATATATCCAGATTTTCTTGGCATGTATATTCTCAGGTTATTTTAGAAAAAAATGTTCTTAGATATCTTGGCAAGTTAAATAAAAAATATAGAGAATACTAAAAAGAGTTAATCTTTTTTAATTAGTAATGACAAACTCATTTTAAGAATGATTGGCACGTAAAAGTTGATCTTTTAGAACCATAAGTGCATTCGGTTTCTAAGTGTATAGATGAGAGAAAGAGAGAGGGAGAGATGACATCATAAAGTATTAATGTCTCTCTCTCTCTCTCCACATTTCATCATCAAGTCTACCCACTTCAGGTGGCAGCACATTTAATGCATGTTATGAATTTAAAGTTTTGCATTTTTTTAGAAAAGACAAATATGCCCCTAAATTTCTATTTATTCAATGTCATAATTAAATAGCATCCATTTAACTTTGGTGAAATTTTGAATTTGCCATGCTTAAATCTTTTCTATGAATTAATTTATTGTGATTCTTTTGTGATAATTTAAATATCAGTGATATTTGTGTTATCATATAGACACACATCACTAATATTTTGGACAATCATGGTGCAACTGAAAGTAGCTCGAAAAGGAAAATATTGCAAGAATATTCCACAATATCATCGCAATATTTTTTTGTTTAGTTTTTGTATAATGTAATTTTTTTCATTCATTATTTCTTCTATATGCAGAAAAATTCAGTTTTTCTTTACGATATTGAATTTTTTTTGCCAGTATATTCTTTCTTTGTATTGCTTTTTGTGTTTCCTATTCTAAAATACCGAGAATTCAATATTAAAATAAAACTCTAATATCCTCAAGAAATTGCGTCTTTGAGATATTATCAACTGATAATGGTGTCTATGATGTGAAAGCTATTATCAATATTAGAAAAGATTATCCAAATGTTTTTTTTCCTAAGTTGTGCTTTATGCAACTGCAAATCAACCTGATATAGCTTGGGGCTTCATGATGATCACCTGATTGGCTTCAGATTTGTCGAAATCATGCCACTCTATGATGAAGGTGGATTCTTTGTTTTATGTATGCTGGTGTCTCAATAATTTTCTTGTAGGTGGCTTCTTGGGAAATCTGTTGTTTGTCTCCTGCTGATTCTGATTAAATGCTAATTCATGTGCCTTTCGAATGGTTATTTTCCCAGGCAGCCAAAATTTGCAATAATTTAGCAATGGCAGTAAGCATGGCAGGGGTCTCTGAAGCATATGCTCTGGGCCAGTCTCTTGGAATTACTGCAAGAACATTAGCAAATATCTTTAATTCTTCAAGTGCCCGTTGTTGGAGCAGGTCTCTATGTTCCTTTCTCACTGGTCTTTGTCTATTGAATGTTTCTAGTTCAACATTAATATAGTTGTGCAATGAAGTAGTCCACAAAATAGGAGAAATACAAATGCTACTTATGGGCAAGACCACGCGCAACAAAGCACACACACACAATGGAACAAGAGAGCACTCAATATTTAAAACTAATATTTTTATTAACACTTAAGCGCATCAAGAAGAATGCATATTAACACAAGGGACTTAGTCCCATTTATATACAAGAGGGGCAAGGTCGCTAGCCATTAGAGCTTCCTAATGGCTAGAATAACTAGCTGTTAGGCAGCTCTAATGACTAGCTATCTGGCCCAACCAAATTACAAAAATACCCTTTAAAAGGCATAAAAATACAAAAAAAGAATAAATTTACATATATAACCTAAATACATTCTAATATATATAGTACATTTTAACACTCTCCCTTAAACTTATGGTGTCACAAGTGGAAGTTTGCTAAAGAGATAATGAAATCTAGGAGATGGAAGAGCTTTCGTGAATAAGTCCATCAATATTACATATGGCAAGTAAATGGTCTTCTTCAAAAATTCCTCACGAACATAGTGGTAATTCATCTTTATGTAATTGGATTCTCTCGTGAAATGTATGATTGCTTGCAATGTAAATTGCACTTTTGTTATCACACCATAATCTTGAGGGTTCTACTATGTGAACTCCCAGGTCTTCTAATAGTTTTTTCAACCATACCAATTTAGAAGTCGTAGTCTCTATGGCATGGTACTCTACTTTTGTTGAAGAGAAAGACATTTTCGTGTTTCTTACATTTCCACGAAATCAAGAAGTCACCTACAAACACACAAAACCTACGACTGAGCGTCTATCATTTGAGTCTCCTTCCCAATCAGAATCAGTATAAGTAATTAATTTTAAAGAGATAGGAGATAATAAAAGCCTTTTGTTGATAGATGTCTTGATATATCTAATAATTTGCAAAACTGCACATAAGTGCCCTAAGGTAGGTGCATGTTGAAAATGACTTGTTGTATAAACTGTGTGTAATGTTAAGTCTGGTGATTGACAAATATATGAGAGCCCCAGCTAATTGTTGATAAGGAGGGGTTTTTTAATGGTTCCCCATCGCCACTTTTTATTTTTATGTTTATCATCTCTAGAGCCTCTACTACTTTGTCATCATTTATCCTTGAGCTTGCAATAATAAATGCTACAAACTTAGTCTTAGACAATAAATATCCACGTAGAGAAAAGGCTACATCAATGCCTAAGAAATAACACAAATCACCCAAGTCAGTCATTTCATCATTTACTTGCTTCTTGTCTTCTCCGGTGATGATCATTGTTCAAGAAGAGAAGAGCTGACCCGAACCCTAGGTAGATAGAGAGAGAGAGGAAGAGAGAGAGAGAGAGAGAGAGAGAGAGAGAGAGAGAGAGAGAAAAGAGAGAGAGACGGCTGTGAGACTAGAACTCGTTAACCTCATTAATTAGGGTTTCTCTCTATATTAAATAGAGAGAGGCAAAAAGAGAAAATTACATCTAAGTCCTTATGAGGACAAAATTTCAGAAAACCTTTAATATAAAATAACTTAAAGAACCATCTATTCTCAACACTCCCCCTCAAGCTGGAGCATAGATATCAATCATGCTCAGCTTGTCACAACACTTTGAAAAATTTGGCCTTGCAAGAGGCTTTGTAAACATATCTGCAACTTGGTCTTCCGACTTTAGGTATTTGGTAGTGATATGACCAGCTTGAATCATATCTCTTACATAGTGGCAATCAACCTCAATGTGCTTTGTTCTATCATGAAAGACAGGATTGTTTGCTATATATGTTGCCGCTTTGTTATCGCACATCATGGTCATTGGAGAGGGAACCTTCACCTGGAGGTCATGAAGAACAGTGCAAACCCACATCAATTCAGCAGTTGTTTGGGCCATAGCCCGATATTCTGATTCTGCACTCGACCTGGAAACCACATTTTGTTTCTTACTTCTCCATGAAATCAAGTTGTCTCCCAAAAACACACAAAATCCTGTGGTAGATTTTCTATCTACTACAGATCCAGCATAGTCAGCATCAGAATAGGCTACTATCTCCAGAGTTCCACCTTTCCTGAACAATAACCCTTTTCCAGGGGATGATTTTAGATATATGAGAATCATTATGGTTACATTCCAGTGTACCTCAGTCGGTTTGTCCATAAACTGGCTAACTTTGCTTACTGCTAAAGCAATATCCGGCCTGGTCACAGTTACATATAATAACTTTCCTACTAGGGAGCGATAGCTTTTGCTATAAACCGGTTTTGACCCTTCTTCAAACAACAGAACTTTATGATCCATGGGAATATTTGCTGGTTTAGCTCCCAACATGCCGGTTTCCTTTAATAAGTCAAGAACATACTTTCGTTGAGACAAAACCATCCCTTCACGGCTCCTAGCAACTTCTATACCCAGAAAATACCTGAGTGAACCAAGATCTTTTGTAACAAAGTGTTTTTGAAGATGAGCCTTTGTGGCAGCAATAGCTTTCACATCATCTCCTATAAGAATGATGTCATCCACATATACCACCATAACAATTATGCCAGAGCTAGTTTTCTTTATAAAAAGTGTATGATCTGCTGCTGATTTATTAAAGCCAAAGCTTGACATTACTTCAAACAACTTTTGAAACCATGCACGAGGACTTTGTTTCAAGCCATAAATCGCCTTTCTCAATCTACACACCTTCTGACACTCCCCCTCAACCTCGAAGCCTGGAGGTTGTTGCATGTAAACGGTCTCAGATAGATCCCCATAGAGAAATGCATTTTTCACATCTAATTGGCATAAGCTCCAACCATGCTGAACAACTACTGAGAGAACAAGACGGATGGTACCCATCCGTGCAACAGGAGAAAAAGTTTCAAAGAAGTCAATTCCATATGTCTGAGTATACCCTTTCGCGACTAATCTGGCCTTGTACCTTTCAATAGAACCATCAGATTTGTACTTTATTGTATATACCCATTTACATCCAACAATGTCAGCATCTGCTGGGGAATCAACTAGATCCCAGGTATGCTGAGACATTAAAGCTGTCATTTCTTCTTGCATAGCCAACTTCCAGCGATTATCAAGTGCTGCCTGTTGATAGTGCAGATGAATAGTTTCAGCAGACAAGGTTAAAATAAAAGACTTCATCTGATGTCCAATTCTGGCATGGGAGACAAAATGAGATATGGGATATAAGGTACATTGTCTTGTCCCATTTCGTAGAGCAATAGGCCTGTTATCATCATCCTGAAGATCACTATTGTCAGTAGAACTTACCTCAGGAGAAGAAGAAGAAGATGAAGGCTCTTGCGGAAGTGGAGATCTACGCACATATACCAATGGAGGATTATTAAATCTGGAAGAGGATGAAGTTTGGTTCGGTAATGTAGGCACAGATTCCAAAGGAAAATGAGGTATAGGTAATGGAAAAGATTCAGCTGGATCAACCTGCAACGGGGAACCGGAACTAGAGTAATATGGAGAGGATTCCAGGAAAGATACACTGACATACTCTCGGCGAGAGATCGGATCATAACATCGATAGCCCTTTTGATTTTTTGGATAACCGATAAATATGCATTTTGTAGCTTGAGCGGTTAATTTATCACGGTCAGGGCCAAGTTTGTGTACAAAACAAACACATCCAAATATTTTTGGTGTGAAAGAAAAAAGTGGGGCATTAGGTTTTAGGATATGTAATGGAATTTGATCACCCACAGAAGACGAAGGCATGCAGTTGATCAGATAGCAAGCAGTGGTAATCGCATCACCCCAGTATAACGCAGGAACATTGGATTGAATCATAATGGTCCTGGCAACATCAAGGAGGTGCCGATGTTTTCGCCCAGCCACCCCATTTTGTTGAGATGAATTGGCACAGGAAGTTTTGGGTTGGATGCCATGCTCTTGGTAAAATTGTAAGAGACCTTTTGATTTAAACTCGAGAGCATTATCAGTGCGAACAATCTTGACAATAGATTCAAACTGAGTTTTTATTTCAAGAATTAGGGATTTGATAATACTTGGAACTTCAGATCGTTCTTTTATTAAAAATACCCATGATAACTTAGAGAAATCATCAACAATAACAAGATAATACCGACACTGAGTCCTAGTAGGAATCTTACTAGGACCCCATACATCTGCATGAAGAAGTTCAAAAACTTTATTACTAGACTGACTCTGACTCGAAGGGAACGAACTTCGATGATGCTTGCCCAACTGACATGTTTCACACTGAAATGATGTGGTGGAAGGAATCTGAGGAAATACCGACCGAAGCTTTGACAATGAAGGATGACCAAGACGACGATGTCACTGAACAGGACTGAATGAATGTTCCACTGCAACATGAACATAACCCATTGGATAATGTAGGTAGTAAATTCCATTTTCTTCATAGCCTCCACCAATCTTCTTCCCCGTCAGCAAATCCTGAAAATGACAACCCATTGGATCAAATATGACTCTACAGTTTTGTTCTTTTATAAGGCAACTAACAGAAAGTAAACTTTGAGGAAAGTTTGGAGCATGAAGAGCATTTTTCAACTGTAATGAGGAGGATATAGAAATATTTCCCTGACCAACAACCGGGGAGGAGCTCCTATCGGCTAAGGAGACTCCAAGCTGAGCCTTAATATCCTTTAGATCTGAAAAAACACGTGAATTTCCACACAAATGTCTGGATGCACCAGAGTCAATAACCCACTTACTATCGGTCGGATGAAGATAATTTCCGGTTGAATAGGCAACACCAGCTACAGGAGGGGTGGAACTCAAAGGTCGAAGAGTGATCAATTCATCATATTCCGCACGACTAAGGGTGATACTGCTTTCATTTGCAGTGATATTTTCTTGTACATTTGTTGCCTCGATAGTAGTAACATTTGCTTCAGGAGTATATGACTTTGATGAAGTAGAGGTTGGCCGACCATGCTTATCCCAGCAACGATCTTCTAAGTGTCCAGATTTTCCACAGAATGTACATTGAAGCTTTCCTCTGCCTCCCATACCACGTCCACGTCCTCGTCCTTTGATATTCTGAATATTTCCACGCCCATAACTAGATGAAACAGCAAGAGCAGATGACTGAGTCACAGGCTGAGATTGTGGCAGAGAGATCGCAAGTCTACTCAGACGATTGTAAGCATCAGCAAGAGTGGGAACATCTGATCCAGTCAACATTTGAACTTTTGCTACAGAAAAATCTGAAGAAAGACCTGTAAGAAAACGAACAACCATGGTTTGTTCTTGATGATCCTTTTGCTTCGAGCAACACAGGGGCCTGTGAGCATTAAGTCTTTCAAACGCAGCTTTGACAGAGGCATAGTACTGGGCCAAGGTCTGATCTCTCTGTTGCAAATTATATATTTCTTGTTCGACTTGCAGGATACGACTCACATTTGTTTCTTGTGAGTATGTATCACGAAGATTGTCCCACATCAGTTTGGCTGTATTATAGTAGATCAATCCATCTGCAATATGGGGTTCGACACTATTCATGATCCATGACATAACTATGTCATTATCTTCATCCCAAGTAACATATTTTCCCAATTTCTCAGTAGGTTCGCCTTCCAACAAAATATGTTTTCGACGATGTCCAGATACCGACATCATAAAAGTTCTGGACCACCTGGCATAGTTGGTTTCATTCAACCTTACGGAAGAGCCATACGAGAAGGGGTTGGCAAATGTTTTATATTCTCCAATATATTCCAATTTTGAATCACATTTTGAAGTTTCAGCCATACTAACAAAATATTTTTGTTCCAACAGAGATAAAAATCTGGACAGATTTCAAGCAACCTAGCAGTTGTTCACAAAAAGAAACCACGTCAGTAAGGAACAACAGGCCACAAAAGGAGAATTTTCCCCAGCACCGCAGAAATCAAGTCTGCAATTTCCACGACAGTAGTGGACAGCAGCCCACACACATGAATCTTGAACAACAGCCCACACACATAACAATCACGCATCAGCCAGAACCAACGACAGCACCTATACTCAACACAGACTCCCTCAGAAAAAAAAATTCACATAAACATGATGATTTTCAGCACAACAGAGAAAAACAAGCGTGTTGTTTCCACTACAGAGCTTCAAATGCTTAAACTAATCACGACAGCAACAAGAAAAACAATAACTACATCATGAAGAGTCACAGCAGATGTAGGTTTGATGCTGAAGTCACGACAACAGTTGCAATCACGACAACAAAATAATAACGACAACATGAAGAATCACGGCAGATGCTGAAATCACGACAGAGGCTTAAAATCACGACAGCAGTTGCTGAAATCATATTGACAGATGCTGTAAATCACGACAGCCACAAACAGGAAGTTCCTTTCTTCAAAGGACAAAAAAACAGTCACGATAGGGACACGATAAACACATCATGGCAGCAGACATAGCCATACGAAGATAGGATCTGTTATCAGCTGCCACACCCAGAAGTCACGGCATGTGAAAACCCAAGAGAAAAAATTACGACTGCCAGACCTGAGGGCTCACTCCCACGATGCTCGTTAGGTCTGATAACAGATCTAGGCCAGATCTGTCATCAGATCTAAAAAAAATTTTAATCCACACCTGGTTTGAGTACTTGATGTTTGGTGTAGATCACGTTCCAAAGATCAGATCGATCACGCTCCTTAGATCGTCAGCTTTGATACCATGTTCAAGAAGAGAAGAGTTGACCCGAACCCTAGGTAGAGAGAGAGAGAGAGGAAGAGAGAGAGAGAGAGGAAGAGAGAGAGAGAGAGAAAAGAGAGAGAGACGGCTGTGAGAATAGAACTCGTTAACCTCATTAATTAGGGCTTCTCTCTATATTAAATAGAGAGAGGCAAAAAGAGAAAATTACATCTAAGTCCTTATGAGGACAAAATTTCAAAAAACCTTTAATATAAAATAACTTAAACAAAGAACCATCTATTCTCAACAATCATATCATCCACATACAATAACGAAATAATGTTATCTGCATCAGTGTTCTTAACAAATAAAGTAAACACAATTTAAATCCAAACTTTATCATTAACCCACTAAATCTATCATACTCAGCTTTTGGAGCATGTTTTATACCATACAAGGCTTTTCGTAAATGAAGAACTTTGTCCTTAGGAATGTCAAAACCTGGTGGAGCCTCTGTATAAACTTCTTTATTTAGTTCTCCATTAAGAAATGCATTTTTAACATCCATTTGATAATTGGACTAATTTTTAACAAATAATATAGCTATTAAGGTTTTAACTGAGGTTATACAAGCTACAAGAGCAAAGGTTTCTTCATAGTCTATTATGTATTCTTGTGAGTATCTTTTAACCGCTATCCTAGTCTTATATCTTTCTAAAGTTCTATTACTTTTAGTTTTAACCTTATATACTCACATCCTATAGATTTTTTGCCTATAGGTAAATCTTGAAATTTTCATGTTTTAGCATTTTCTAAAATGTCTATTTCTAGTTTCATTGCATCTATCCACTTGGGGCATTCTTTGGCTTGAAAGTATGAGTTAGGTTCTATGTAGAAATGTATTAAGGCAATGCAAGCTCGATATTTGGGTGCAAAGGACTCACATGAAACAAAATAATCTGGTGGTTTAGAGACTTGGTGGAGCGCCTAGTAGCTTCTATAATTTGATTGTATATATTTCTCTAAAGCACATGGAGGTTTTTCATGCCCACGTCTAGAATATTGTAAACATACATCTTGAGAGTTCTCAACATTATCCATAGCATCAATAGCATTTTTAATCATAGAATCATTAGTATCAACATTGATACAATCATTACAAACATCATTGTTTTTAGGCAGAACATCAAATAAAAATGAATACTCTGATTCTTTCCTAGGCTCTTTTGAAACAAAGAAGGGTTCCTTTTCAATAAATGTTATATTTCTTGAAATATAAAACTTATTGTTTTTAGGATTAAAACATCTATATCCTTTTTTATTATCGACAAATCCTAAAAAAACACAAGGAATAGCTTTGAGTGAGAGTGTATCATTTTGGTCATATAGAACAAAACATTTACATCCAAAACTTCTTGTGTAAAGTAAATTTTTAATTGGAGAAACATTTTTAAGAGAATTTGATGGCATTCTATTAATGAGATAAGCAACAATTAACACGACTCTTTAAAAAAAAAAATTGGAACATTGTTTGAAATAATGTTCTTGCAGTTTCAATGATATGCCTATATTTTCTTTTTTTAAGACCATTTTCTTGAGGAGTATGAGGACATGATCTTTGGTGAATAACTCTATTTTTGTCTAAATAATTGTTAAACTCATTTCATAGAAACACTCCCTGAATCAGAGTGAAAAATGGATATGTTACTTTCAAATCTATTTTTCACAATGTTATGAAAGTTTAAAGTTAGAGAAAACATCAGATTTATGCTTAAGAAAACATATCCATGTATATCTCGTGAAGTCATACATAAAAGTTACATAATAAGCATATTCACTCTAAGATACAACCGACACGAGTCCAAGTTGCTTGCTTGCTAGAAAACAACTAGGCGATAAATTGCCTAGCTACATTAAATATAGCTCTTAGAAAGAATTGTATATCAAATCATGGCCAAGTTTGCAAAATGCCTTTGTTGCATATCTGATTTTTGGCTCATAGATTGTTTTTTATCACCACTATGTTTCCCAGTGTTTGTGGGATTAACTACAATGTACCAGCAATATGAGAGTGACACTATGTTTTGGGATTTCAACAACAGTTTAAAATGTTGGTGGCATTAGTTTTGTACAACATAATTGTGAACTTTTTTGAAGTTTGCTGCCCCCGAATGTAGGGGTGGACATCGGATTGGTTCGGGCCAGCCCGAAACCAGGGCCCGTAAAGGCCCGATTAGTCGGAATAGCCACCGGAAACCCGACCCAGTTATTATCAGGTCGGGCTTTTGAACAGATGTCCGTGACCCCCCCCCCCCCTAGTAGGCCTGAGTCGGGATGTGTGTGTGTGTGTGAGAGAGAGAGGTCCATTGGAAAAGGGTGCAGAGGCCTCTTCAGCCAGCCAACAAGAGAGAGTGAGACAAAGACCACCCGAGGGTCGAGGTGGAACCTCCAAAGAGAGACAGATTCAGACTACCAAACTACACTACCACTTTCTTCGACCACTCTCCCCATTGTCCCTCTAGCTGCAAAGAGCTGCATCTCTCAGGTGACCACCCCCACCACTGCAACAGTGCAACATGAGAGAGAGAGAGAGCAAAAAAAATAAAAAAGGGATGCGAGCATATTGCTTCATGTCAGTAACCCTATTGCAGCCATTAAAATTGTTTTTTTTTTTGTTCAAAATATGAAATCATTGTGTAGGCTTTATTCTTTCCCCTCTTTTTTTTGTTTTTTGGACCTATATGGGCCTGACTCAAGCCACCACTTAAGCCCGAGCCCGACCCAGTATCTTGTGGGGTTGGGCCTGGCCTAACATGTTTCGGGCTGGGTTCTCAAGAGTTAAGACTTGTAACGACCCCAACTCATACTTTTTGAAAATGCGGATTTTTTTTAAACCATTGCAGAAATCTTTCCAGAAACCCGGGGCCCTTACAGTTTCACTCCCAATTGGATAACACAACTAACCACAATAGAGCTTAAACTTATCATCCTAAACCATAGCAACTTATTATTTATTAATTACGAAAGAAAGAGTATCTAACAATAATTACAAAAGACATATCAGAGTTATTTTAATGACATAAAAGTAAATAAGAAAAAAGATTGAGCCACGCTGTCCCTTTGCGATCTGTCTAGCAAGTACGTGACACTCGTGACTCTCCCAAAAACTGCGAAAAACCATAGAAAGAAGGAGGTCAAAAATCCGAAGAATTCTGCGTACAAATCCCTCTAATGAAAATAAATGAGCATAAAGAACACAAATACGATTTCATGCAATAATTCAGAGGAGTGCAATTATGACAATTACATAATTCAATTAAGCATTCATGCAATATGAAATATTTATTAAACATGAAAAACATAAATCAATAACAGGAATCACAATGTAAGTAAGCAGTATATTTAACATGCATTAGAACTTAAACATCATGCATCCACCAACATATAACAATTAAGGGAACATATAAAAGATGCATGTCCTAGTGCATAGCAGGAATATGCATGATTTATGTGCAAATGCATGAACACTTTATTATCTTTTATTAAAGTTTTTCTTTTCATATGCATGTCCTATTAAATGCATACAATTTAAGTTCCTCTTTTTAATTACCGTTGCCCGCGGATACACCAAGCAGGTATAATTTTTCTGAGGTCAAGTTAGGTTCCCAAGGTAGCTTAACACACAATTTGTATTTTATTACTGGGTTCCAACTTAGCCCTCGACCGAATCACCTTCAGGCATTAGACCTCCACATCTAATGTCGGGGACACTAGGGGCACTCCACGCCCACCAGTGTCACTTCCTTGGTATACCAAAACAACAGTTATGTCGAACACACCATCCCCAGGTAAAGTGGCAGACTCTTCCTAAAACCGTAGCCAGGAAAAAGAACTTCAATATCAGGTTCAGGGATAAAAGTAAAGCACACAGAGTTTTTATATCCTCATGGTCCCCCAAAACCGAACATCTAAGATGCCCATTCTTCAGATGGGAGATCTCAGTTCATATATGTTACACTGTTCTTATTTATTATGTTTTTATTAAATGTCAGTTATTAAGTTTTGTAATTCAGCATGCAAAAACAAAGGCAAAAACTCGCATCTAACCCTGCAACAGTCATCACGGGACCACCGCCCGCGGAAAAGTGTGAACATAATGCAACAGAAATAAATATGATTTTTGTGATGCATTTGACATGATTAAAGAAAGAGCAAGCCAAAGCTCAGGGCCTACCAAACCCACGATGATTCATTACGATTATCGTTGCACCCCAAACAAAAACCATAACAACATGCCACATAATGAAAATAAATCACATATCTTCCATATGTTCATTCATATAAGAAAATTTCAACCATGCTCGTGAACCAAGAATAATTAAAGCATGTTTATATTTAGTCTACATGATAGTAACACGTTCCAGTTTTCATGTAATGCACATACTGAACTCAATGGCATGCTTTCATTTACTATGCATAGATATGTTAATGGTATATTTTTATCTATTTCTTCCATTTGATTCACATCCATGTCAATTACATGGCTTCCTTCGATGCATTGCTTCATGACAACTGCATGGTTTAATTCAAATAATTACATCGCATGCAAGCTTTTATTCATGACTCCCTTTTTCATGTGTGACTTCTTGTGCATCTGCATACATGCGGCATGACCTAAAATTTCAGATTGGTACATATTCGCAAAATACCCATTTTGTTAACCTTGCCTTGAATATTGCTCACACAAAACTTGCTAATCATAAGCATATGAAAACTTCTTTCTAGCAAGCACATAGTAAGAAACTTTATAACGGCAAGAGTCCGGAATCTGCAAAGGCAGCACTATATATATATATATATATTTATTTATTTATACTCAAATTTTGGTTCATGCCCAGCCGACTGACAGTCGGCTGGGCCTATAATTTAGCCTGGACCCAGCCAACTGTCAGTTGGCTGGGGTTTCCTTTTTTTTTCACAGAACTCACAACACTCTTAAAATATATATTTCAAAGGTTTTGACCCAGTCGGCTGGGGTTACCAGCAAGCCCAGCTGACTAGGGTCAGCTGGGTCGGGTCTGACCCACCCTGCCAGGCCGACCTCGGTCTGGCCCACGGGCCGGACTGGGCCAAGCATGACTCACCAAGCTAGGCTGAGCCTGACAGCCTATGCACAGGCCCCAGTCCGGGCCCGTGTGTGCTGTCAAGGTTGAACAGCCACAAAAATAAATATATTTTTGTTATAATAACCCATTTTTTTTATATAGGGCATGACCCAGCCGACCCAGTCGGCTGAGTCTGCCGTGAAATCGATCCACCCTGTTTCCCCATCTTTTTCCATTGATTCCATAAAAAAAAATCACAAAATCGAACTGGGGTTCGATTTCTCATCCATTTTCACAAGAGGGAACCCGTACCTTAGAGCCAACGCTTTGGAGGAGGTTGATGTAGCGGAGGAAGGTTGGTCGAGCCTCGACAGTGCTGCAGCGAAGGGGCGATCGGGAGGGAGAACGAGAAGGGGTTGAGAGGGAGACAGAGAAAGAGGAAGAGAGGAGAACGAGAGGGTGCAAGAGAAGGGGTTCGGGATCCCCCATTTGAAGAAGGGGGACCCCCGAAAAGGAAGGAGGGGATAGGCTTTCCCTCTTTTCTCTCCGGCGGCCTCGCACCCCACCTTGATTCGCACAACGTTAGGGTGTTGAACCCTAACGCTTTCCCCCTTTTCCTCTCAGTGTTGGGTTCATCCCTGTAGCAGTTGAACCCCTTTAACCTTGTTTTCCCCCCCCTTTTTTTTTCTTGCCCACAAGGTGCAGTCTGGGTCCGGACCCGGGACCCGAAAGCCAACCCCGGGTTGGGTCCGCGTCTCACCCATGCGATGTGGGTCCACAAGTTGGATCCAAATGGATCCAATTGTGGATCCTCGTGTTAGATTTATATTTTTATTTTAAATATTTATTTTATTATTATTTTTAATACATATAAACATAAATGATATTAATTATATATATACCCCTTTATGGGTCCTAGATCCAAAATGCGGATCCCAGGCCCATTTTGCATATTTCGCATTATTTTATTTTATAAACAAAAGTAATTAGCGAAAAATCACGGTTATTACAAGACTTGGCCCGAGCCCGGCTTGAATCGAGCTGGGTACCCGATAAGCCGCGGGCAACCCGACCAGATGTCCATCCCTACCTGAATGCCACTGTTTAATGTTGTAGAAATTTTAGTTATTTGAAGATAGCCTGTTCCTGTCTGAAGGTAGTTTCATCCTGGTGTATATAAGATAAAAATAATTGAAATGCCTATAGTGTGTGGATTCTTGTATTGAGACTGTTTTGGTGCATGGCCAAAACTGGTCAGGATAGAACTCATTCTTTACTAGGGATTAGCTGAAGCTACAAAGCGTGCACATATGATGCGTGCATAAAAGTTGATGGCTTCAACTAAATTGCACATGGCCTAAGCTTTATCCTAAAATTATTTGCATATATACATTGTACATTCCTTCCCATGCATTTCAAAATCTGTATACTGTTGATGATATCCATCATTGCCAGATCTTGATTCCATGAAAACAGTGTTCCTGATTTTCTTGATCTTCAACAGTGACAGTTACAATCCTGTTCCGGGAGTAATGGAAGGTGTTCCTTCTTCAAGGAATTACGAGGGTGGATTCTCATGCAAGCTTATGGTATGTGAACTTGCTCATTTATATCAAGAGCATACATTGCATGTGTGTGCGCGCATGCTTGTGTTAAATTATGTAATCAAATCTTGTAATCCAATATATATTATATATATATATATATAAGGTAATACATATACATATATATAATATATGTATATGTATCTACCTATTATATATATAAAATATATATTTATTTCATTTCAGCCGCAAGGGTATATTCATCTTTTTACACATTCTTTTTTGAGAATATGTATGTAATTTTTGCTTTTTGTTTTGTTTTCTTTTTATTTTTTCTTATTCTTTTTGGTTTTAGCACTTGGAGGGGCCCACTCAGTGTGATCGTTGGGCCCTCCAACGGTTATAATTATAACCATTGGAGGGGTCTCAACGATCACATTGGGAGCCCCTCCAAGGCCTCTCATTATGTATAAATAGGGGAGTTCCCCCTTGTGTTTTGGCATGGCTTTAGGTCAAAGCCCAAATATTCAATATAGCTTTTATTCATTTTTATCTTAGTGCATTTGTGAGATTTGATTGATTTGTGCTTTTGTGCACAAGTGTTCTTTGTGTTCTTATTGTGCACGTGTGCACTTGTCTTTCATCAAGAACATTGGGTCTTGAATATAGTATCTTGTTGAAGATACTTTTACATGGTACCAGAGAAAAGGTTTTGAGGAAGGAAGATCATGTGTTTCTCCACCTTCTTGGGTACTTCGAAAAACGTGCCTTCAAGCTATTGGAGATTGGAGTGGATCATTTCCTTCGGCCAATATTTTAGAAGTTTTCCTTGTCAAAAAAGACTTAAAAATCTTTTGAGGTACGTATTCCTTTTTTATTTTTATCCTCTCTAATGGGCGAAAAAGACTCACACTTTTCCCTCGGGTTTAAACTCAATGGTTCAAACTATCATGTTTGGGCCGGTAATATGGAAGCCCATATTAAAGGAAATGGGCTTTGGGGGTATGTTCAAGGTTCGATACTAGAGCCCGAACAAAAAATTACCATTATGGAAAAAGGAGATATAAAGATTCTTGAAGGAGAAGAGAGGCAAAAGGCTCTTGAAGATTATTCAAAGAAACTTGACGAATGAGAAATAAAAAACTTCAAGATTTTATCTTGGTTTTTCTCATCCGTTGAAACTAAGATCAATGCCAACATTATCAAATTCAAGAAGGCTTCCGAAGCTTGGCTATACCTTGAGAAAATGTATACTTCAAGATATTTATCCCACAAGTATTACCTTTAAAAGAGGGCCTTGACCTTACAACAAAATGAGATGACTATTCGAGAATACTTTGCCGAATTATCTTCCATTTGGGACGAGCTTGCTATGCTTGAACCCAAATGGAGTGGTGAAGCTATCGAGCTTAGACACAAACAACTTGATGAAGATCGCTTTTTTAACTTCTTAAATGGTCTTAGATCCGAATTTGAACAAATTCGATCGTCTCTTCTTTCTTCTTTCACATCTCTCGCTATTGAAGATGTTATTACCAAATTGAGTGGGGAAGAAACCCGTATGGGCATTAGTAAAAGCAATCTTAGCATCCTTGCCACCTTTTCTATTCAAGAAGAAGGTGAAGGAGTGAATGTCGTTTCAAGACCAGGTAACCATGTGAAGACTTACAAACCTCCTCATTTTAAGAATCAAAATCAAGGAGGAAATTGGCAAAGTGGAAAAAGAAACTATAGCAAACTAACTTGTCATTTTTGTAAAGAATCGGGGCATATCAGACCTATTTTCCCAAAATGGAAGAAATTGCTTGCAATGGCTACCACATCTCAACCGGAAGAACGGTCATCCTCTTCCAATGAGTCTCTTTCTCTACAATAAATTATGGAAGCTCTTTAACCTCTTCTCAAGGGAGGAACTTTCGGAGCCGCTATGTCAACCTCTTCACCCCCCGGTAAGATATCTTGACTTTTAGATTTTGATGCATCATTTCATATGACCCCAAGTGCTTGTTCTCTTTTTGAATATTCTAAAAGTTCTTTTCCATCTTTTGTCTCAACGACGGATGAAACATCCCTTAAAATTAAAGGAATAGGCAATTTCGAAAAACAAGATTTTTTTATTCCAAAAATTAGATTCATACCAAAACTAAATTTGAATTTGCTTTTAGTTTATCAAGTCTCGGACCATGGTTACAATATAAAATTCTCTTTTGATAAATGTTGGATACAGGATTACCGGTTTAGGAGGTTGATTGGGGAAGGCTCTAGTAGAGGAGATCTCTACTATGTTGACTCTCTCCAAGTTCCAAAGAATCAATTTTGTAATGTTGTCCAAAATAAGGATATTCATGTATGGCATAAGAGACTTGGACATCCCAACATTGTTAAAATTTCATATTTACCTTTTGTTAAACACCTTTGTAAAGAAGATTTTGTATATAATGAATGTATTCTTAGGAAAATTAAAAGTTTACACTTTTATCAAAGATCAATGTTTACAACAAAACCTTTTGAAATCGTTCATTCCGACGTATGGGGTCCGGCTCCTGTGATATCTAAAAGAGGATTCTCATATTATATGATTTTTGTTGATGATTATACTAGGTATTGTTGGATATATTTTCTCAAGTATAAACATAAAGTTTTTTCGACTTTTAAAACTTTTCATATAATGATTTTAAATCAATTCAATGAAAACTTGAAAATTCTTAGATCCGACTGCGGAGGAGAATACCTCTCAAATGAATTCAAGAGTTATTTTGAAAGTTGTGGTATTATCCATCAAGAATCTTGCCCAAAAACTCCTCAACAAAATAGATTAGTCGAACGAAAGCATAGACGTATTATTGAAACAACTCGAACTTTACTTATTTCACAAAACATTCTAAAAAACCTCTGGGCTGAGGCAACCCTTACTTCGGTTTATCTCATAAATAGACTTTCATCCAAAAATTTGAATAAAATTTTTCCTTTTGAAAAATTATACGAGAAAGAACCTGACTACATCAGGTTAAGGGTGTTTGGATGTAAATGTTTTGTCTTTACGGCTAAAAATAATAAGCTTTCCCCAAAGGCCATTTCTTGCTCCTTTCTTGGTTATTCTGAAACCCAAAAGGGTTTTCGGTGTTATGATATAAAAAATGACAAATTATATGTCTCTAGAAATGTGAGTTTTTTGGAAAATCTTAGTGGTTTCGAAAGTTTTGAATCTCATGATGAAAATGTGGATTATTCTTTTCTATTTGAAATGTTAGATGATGATACAAGTGATGATGAGTCAACTCAGAATGACTCAAGCGATAATGAAATCGAGGAAACTATCACCTCTCTTTTGCCTCCTCCTCATCAACATATCGATGAGGGATCATCTAGAGAGCTCATCACCTATGTCCATAGAGATAAAAACACCTTTAGAAGTGCTCTTGAAAGATATGATGACACCAGTAGGACTGTTTCTCCTAGAGAGGAGAACCTGCAAAGAACCGAAAGACATAAGAAAGCTCCCTCTAAGTTTATCTCATATGATTCTTTTTCACCTAAATATAGGGTATGTCTTAGTGCCATTCATTCTTACATAGAACCTAGAAATTTTGAGGAAGCACGAAAATGTTCTGAATGGGTAGAAGCTATGGAGAATGAACTTGGTGCTCTAAGAAGGGCCAAGACTTGGGAATTTCAAGATCTTTCTAAGGGTGAGAAAACAGTAGGATGTAGATGGGTTTTTAAAGTAAAAACTAAAAGCGATGGATCTCTTGAGAGATATAAGGCGAGATTAGTTGCTAAGGGATATAGTCAAGAATATGAGTTTGGCTATGAAGAATCTTTTGCCCATGTGGCTCAAATGGTCACTATTCGATGTCTCATCACCGTTGCCTCAATCAACAAATAGAACATCTATCAAATGAATGTTAAAAATGCCTTCATAAATGGTGATTTGAATGAATAAGTTTATATGGATGCTCCACCAGGAATGGAGACTCCCAAAGGGAAAGTTTTTCGCCTTCGCAAAACACTTTATGGTTTAAAACACGCCCCCAAGGCTTGGTATGATAGGTTTAACTCCGTAATGTTAGAAAATGGTTTTTCATCCTGTTTCATTGATACTACCTTATTTGTTAGAAAAACCAATACAGGGATTGTCATTCTGCTTTTATACATGGATGATATGCTTATAACTGAAAGTGATTCTAAAGGAGTTAAAAGCATAAAATCCATTTTGAAGGATAAATTTGAAATGTTTGATTTGGGATTCCTAACTTATTTTTTGGGTATTGAAGTAGCATACTCACATAGAGAGTATTTTTTATCTCAAACTAAGCTTGTATCTGAGATTATTGACAGGTCAGGTATTACGGATGATAAGGTTTGTGGAACTCCTGCTATAATAGGAGCCAAAATGAAGATTGATGATAGTATTCCTCTCTGATCCTACCTCCTACAGACAGCTTGTAGGATCATTGATGTATCTGAGTATTACTAGACCAGATATTTCTCATGCAGTTCATACTGCAAGTCAGTTTCAACATGCACTAACATCGGTTCAAATGAGTGCAATTCTGCGGGTTGTAAGATACATAAATGGTACAATAAATAAGGGAGTATTCTTATCATCTTCTTCTGAATTAAAATTAATTGCTTATATTGACTCTGACTGGGGAGGTGACCCTCCACCACTAGTTTTTGTGTTTTTTTAGGAGATTCGTTAATCTCTTGGAGATGCAAGAAGCAACAAAATATATCTTTATCCTCAACTGAAGCTGAATATCGTGCTATGGCAACTACTACCATGGAAATTGTATGGATTTATCAGCTATTAGAAGACATGTGGATCACAATAGAAGGCCTACCAAGCTATGCTGTGATAACAAAAATGCAATATACATTGCCAAAAATCATACTTTTCATGAGCGGACTAAGCACATTGAGATGGACTGGAAGCGTATCTGAAAGGAGTTAAAGATCTTCCATATGTAACTTCAGAATATCGATTGACAGATTTCTTCACCAAAGCTTTGTGTGCTCCACGGTTCAATTTCCTCCTTGACAAACTTTCGGTCATCCTGCCCTAAGTTTGAGAGGGGGGTGTTAAATTATGTAATCAAATCTTGTAATCCATATTTTATATATATAAGGTAATACATATACATATAATATATGTATATGTATCTACCTATTATATATATATAATATATTTATTTCATTTCAGCCGCAAGGTTATATTCATCTTTTTACACATTCTTTTTTGAGAATATGTATGTAATTTTTGCTTTTTGTTTTGTTTTGTTTTCTTTTTATTTTTTCTTATTCTTTTTTGTTTTAGAACTTGGAGGGGCCCACTCAATGTGATTGTTGGGTCCTCCAACGGTTATAATTATAACCGTTGGAGGGGTCCCAACGATCACATTGGGAGCCCCTCCAAGGACTCTCATTATGTATAAATAGGGGAGTTCCCCCTTGTGTTTTGGCATGGCTTTGGGTCAAAGCCCAAGTATTCAATAAAGCTTTTATTCATTTTTTTTTCTTAGTGCATTTGTGAGATTGATTGATTTGTGCTTTTGTGCGCAAGTGTTCTTTGTGTTCTTATTGTGCATGTGTGCACTTGTCTTTCATCAAGAACATTGGGTTCTTGAATATAGTATCTTGTTGAAGATACTTTTACAGCTTGCTCAGTAACTCCTGGAGAGATTCAAACTTGAGACTACTCAGTTGAGACAGTGCATCTTTACCTGGCCCAGCTATCTTATTTAACCCAAAAGGAGGAAGGCGATCTCATTCCATTAGGTGCCAATACAAGATATTAGTTTCTACAATTAGTTTAGATGAGGAGCATTGCCTCTTAATGCACCTTGCATGCGCTAAGTGAATCTGGAAGGACATAATAGTATCTTTGAGAAGTTTATTTTTCCAGTGCTTTAAGCACCAAGTAGTCATCTTGAGCATATCCTATTGAAAGATGGAAATTCATGATAACCGGATGGTCAAGGATACTGGATGTATTCTTTAAGCTTGTGCCACTGATGGGAAAATGAAACCATAGACAACATTGTGAAGTTATAATATCTTTATAACTGTAGCACAATTGTGTGGAAAATAGGCTGCGTGGGCCATACCAAGCATGAATAGAGGCCCTGACTACGGATCACCCAACATTGAGTCTTTCTCACAAAAGTATAGGTTCAGATAAGCCCCTGCAGCATGTATAATCAATGATTTCTGATATTTTTTGGCATTTCGTCTAATGGAGTAAAATTAGGTCTGTCAAAGGTGTGTTAGTCTTTTGATAAGTTGGTGTCATGTTTTGGTTGTCAAGATCACGTACTGAGCACTAAACTCTGACTTCAAGAGGCTTTCTGTTCCCTTTCTTTTTACAGTCAAGCTGGGGCATAGCCCCTGTGAGATTCAAGCCCAAGACCCCTTGGTTATGATAGTGTGACCTTACCATCCAGCTATGTCATTTGACCCCTTCTATCCACTTCTTTGAAACTGGTATTTGTCATGGTACAAGTACTGAAGCCTAATAGAATATTAAAACAATATTTTCTTTTTTATAGAATCCTTATGGTTTTCACCTTATCAAATATTACATCTTACTGATTCAGCGGTGTTATTCACTAGCAATGCTTGTGCTTTTGTGCTCAAGGAGTAACAGGTTGAATAGTAATGCTGAGCTGCACAATGTTTCATCAGCTAATATAAATGTTCTATATTCATGTTGCATTTGCTTAAAATGATTATCATGCTAATATTTCTGCCGTTTCTATGAGAAAGCCCTGCCTTGCATTTATACATCTATAGATATGAATTATGGTATCATGTACCATATAGTTCTCCACGATGACCACACACACACACACACACAGAAGGGTGTTAATAAATCAACATTTCATGCTGGAGTGCTATAATAATACATTCATTATGCTTTTCCACTATGCTACGCTGCTGCAAACTTCCATGAGCTGCTATGGCTATTTGGTTAATTTGGCCCTAGTATGTATCAACCAGCTGGAACAAGGTACTTGTGTAAGTGCCAAGTTGAAAAGTATTTTAATTTCAAATTTAACCTTGAACTCTATGTGATCCCTGAGTTGGATTGTAGAGCTTCTGTTGTTCTCCAGCAGAACAGAGTACATAAGTTATGTGCCCTGTGAAGATGGAGTGATTCTTATGCATCTTGAGCTAATTTTTGTTTTTTGAATGTGCTATGTATTTGTTAAAATAATCAGCATGTAGAATTAAGAATTATTGCTTTGTTCAGTCTAAGGACTTAGGCCTAGCTTCAACAGCAGCGCAAGAGGTTGGTCTCAGATCTCCGTTAACCTTGAAAACACACGAGATGTAAGCCTCATAAATCATATTGGTGAATTTCATTAAAGAATTTATACACACTGGCATGTTCATTGTTTTCTCCTTTTTTCATGTATTTTTGTTTTAATATAGTTACTTGGAGATGTGTGAGAAGGGGAATTCAGTCAAGGACTTCTCATGCATCTTCCGCCATCATTATGCTGGAAAGGATGAGAACAAGTGAAGGGAATGAACAAAGATCATGTAGGGCATGGATGCAATGCCTGCGTGAATTTTATTTTCATATAATGTGTAATGTGTATGATTGTCAACTATCTGGTGTTTCCGTCTTTAACCTTACATTGCTATCTACATAGTGAGTGTCATCTTTATCCTTTTTCCTTTTTGCGCACATTCTTCCGTTATAATGAAAACAATAATTTAAAAGTGGAAATGCCAGATAGCTGACAATCATTTCCTGTAATATGCTTTAATTATTACGTATGCCTCGAAGATCTGATTGGTTTTCTTGTTTGTTGAGACTAAAACACCATAAAGTGGCCAAGACATTAGATAGCCTACCATTTAACTACGCGGCCAAGATATCAAGCTTTTGGCTGTAAAAGTTTCTCTTCTCTGTTTAGGCAACGCTTGAAATTTTAGTGCAGATTAAGTTATTGATTCAACATTGCTTTTATTCTTCTAATTCCTAAGGGCACGTTCGAAAGAGAGAAAAACTCTCATAGGAAAAGAAAGTTTTGCTTATGAGAGTTTTTGATATGAGAAATTTTACAAAAGAAATTTTTTCGCTTGATTGTGTAGCATGAGAAAAACAGAGTGGGAAAATGTGAAAAAATGAGAGAGGAGGATGGTGGTGGTAATGGTGGGTGGTGGTGATAAGATGTGAGGATGAGTGGTGGGGAGTGTAAAAATAAATTTTCTCTTGGTAGAAAACATTCCCCCCCCCCCCCCCCCAAGGTGTTTCCTATCAAAAAGTGTACTTTTTAGAAAAACTCTCAGCGAAAAAGTCTTTCATTTGGAAGTTAGAAAATCCGTACTGATTTTTTGTTTTGCATCACTTTCCCTGCATCTTTCTGGTTTCCAAATGTGCCCTAAGGGAAGCGCTCAGACAGATATATAAAAGAATCTTGTAGCTAGATGGATTCAGGCATGATCTTGTCAATATGATCCATGATTGTAACGACATTTTATTTATGAACCAACAATGAGTTTGGTATTTTAGGAGGCTTATGAAGCTAATGGTTTTTGTTTTTCCAACTCCATAAGGGTCAATGGTAGGCTGCAGTTTACAGAGAACAAGGATTTAAAATTGACCAATGTCCTGACCATAGGTTATACTGGTTATAGTGTACCATTCAATTAAGTTTAATGTCACAGTTTTTTTTTTCCTGCACTTCATCTGAGCTTGGAGGGTTGTTGTGGCCGTGTGGCACACAACTTGCCTTAGAGGTGAGGAGCTACGTAAGCCTCTTAGCACACGAAATTGTCTTAAGCAGCAGTGTCAAATGAGTCGATAGTGCCGGGTGATGTCAAAGTTTTTGGTGTATGAGTGTCCAAGCCAATGAAGAACAGGTGTGTCACCTTTCTGTGATGAGCAATTGAAGGTTATAAAGCTAGCTATGCGTTCAAATAAGCATCACATTCATTAAAGTGAGCATTGAGTTTTTGAGATGCACTAAACGAGGGGCATATTGTATTTTTTTACCTGTAGGTCCCGCAGAGCATATCGAGCGGCTCACGAGGAATCCCTCATCACGATGGGAAAGACCTTTCGGCCTTCAATTGAAGTTAGTATGGCGTAGTTAAACTTTTCAAGCATGAGGAATCATTGTTGCTCGACATGCACTCATCGAGCCCCTTACAAGAGTACGAGGTTGGGCGGCAAGAGCAGGCCCCCACACATATCTTAAATATCCATGAAAAATTTGTATACTTGTGAGTACTCTTATATTTTTTGATGTACTACTCACAAGATATAAGGATTGTCCACTCAGGACCACATGATGGTGCATCAATGCAAGTTAGGATAAAGGTCTCATATATAGGTGTTATGGGCACTAACCCCCCTCCAATAGGCAGAACCCTAATATCACTTAGAAACTCTGAGGTTTTGTTTTTATTGGTGTTCCTAAATGCATACTTTGTATCTTGCCGAAATGATCGCACTACGACCTTCCCCACATATGAACATGTTTGTGAGATTTTGATCTTGACTTAGAGATTTCAATGTGCATAGAGATACACGGCTCCAAAGTTTGGGCGGGCTCGCGATGACACATGACACCTTCAGATGAAGTAGCTCATTTTTGTGTTCTGACTTTACGAACATATTTTCCACATTTGGTTGTACGGAAGAATAGTTGACCATGACACCTGAAATTTGCATGAAAGACTTTCATTTGCATACACGAAGTTGAGACAAGCCGTGAGTGGTGTAGCACCCACGAATCTTGGCATGTGACCACAGGTGGCCAAAGAAACCCCTGTGGCATGGAGCATGGAGTTGATCAAATGCACATGAGATGGAATGCACACACTAATGTTAATGCTTCTTTCAAGCAATGTTGCATTGCCTTGTGCCACCGCCACATGTCATAGGCAAGGGATGGACTTTCCACTTACCAATATATGTGTCACCATAGGCCTCATCGCAATGCACACACACATGCACCACTTTTGACTGGTGATAAATAAAATTTGTTACATTCTTCCTCACTAAAATGAACTCGATGTCTTCGTTGATACTTCTCCAATTGAGAGGATCCCAAAATCGAACCCGTAGAAGATGATGTAGGGCAAGCATCATTCAAAAGATTGTATGCAAGGCAGAAAAGTAATGAAGTCTATCTTTAATATGGAGCTCAGTGTTAGTCCCTTTGAGTTGTTGGGGAAGTAGTCCCTATAAGTGTGGCGTATGGAAGCCACCAATGAAGAGTTGATGTGAGAATCATCACCCAAGAAGATGTGCGACATAAGCAAGCCGCCTAAAGAGTTCCAAAGTTAGAGGTGGTCTGATCCTTCTGAGTTGAGCGGGCTGAGCGAGTGTTTGGCACCTGAGGTGGCCCGTTGAGTAGAACAATGCGACCACGAGCAAGCATGACCCAAGCAACATGGCGACATGGCCCACTAGTAATGAATAAAATTTGTCATATTATTCCCCACTAGAACAAACTCGACATCCTCGTCGATACTTCACCAATTGGGAGGAGGTTTGAAGTTGTCATAAAGTTTCTGATAACGACCAAGGCAAGGTCATTGGAGTGTGAGAATCGTCACCCACGAAGATGTGCGACATGGACAAGTCATCATGATTCAAGGCGGTCAAGGCAAGGCCACTAATGTTAGAGGTAGTCCAGTGCTTGTTTGGATACTTGCATCATCTGAGTGAAGGTTTGGCCTTCACAAAGTGGTGAATATCCTTGAGACGGTCATCGAGGTGTGACACCAATCCAAACGATCCTATTTGTGACTTGGCACAAGGTAGGTAAAGAAACTGGCTAAGTAAAGACGAACCAAGCAAATGATGTTGATAATGGGAAGCCTGCACAAACCCAACGATCAATGATCACGCGACACCAAAGCAAGGTGCTGAGTAGATGGACCAAATGTCTGGGGAGGAGAGGCATATTGATGAGTCTCCCCCACTAAGAAGGTGTATAGAATCAGTCGATTGCGCTATGCAGTCTCCATACCGCATCGTCGCACGAGTAAGCTCTACCTGCGAGACTTGCCTAAGAAACGTTGGATTGAAGCAGAACACATCCCTTTAATGCGCTTAAAGAGGGAAGGGTCAACAGAACAAGGTTTCCAACCGATAAGCAAATATCTCATGCGAAGATACAATAATGAACATCACCATGAAGCCGTATAAAGCGTCCCATAATCGCCTCATTAAACCGGGTAGCAACATCTATCGATAGAAAGGGCATGTAGCAAGCACGAGTCACTCCCATGCAACTCCAGACAATAGGGAGTAGAGAAAGTGTAGGAGTTACTTATGAATCTTGAAACTCAATTATGCAACATTTTGCCTCCAACAGTATTGCAAGTACCCTTGACAAAGACGATGGGCTTTCAAGTGTCAAACTTCACAACAACTCACCCTTGTTGTGTGTTGTGTCCCAATCAGTCTATTATGAATTGGACGATGTAGAGAACTTGAAATATTTGCATAAATGATACGAACAGAGACCAAAGCAGCAAAGAAACCACAAACCAATAAAGTTGGTGTTCTTATAGCAGTCTTAATGACTCTGACGATGTCCAAAACTGACAAGCAGACTCTGATAACAGCTTGGGGCAACTTTAAGACTAGTTTGCTAAGCTCTAATACCGGTTATGATATGCTCTTATATTAATTGTCGTATTTTTTTTTGTAATTCCTATCTCGCACATAGACATAGCTTGACAAGTTGTTTAGGTTGCGTGACACATAACTTGTCTTAGAGGTGAGGGGCTACGTAAGCCTAGCGAAAGCGAACTCGAGGTTGTGCATATCTCATACACGCTTAGCACATCGGAATTGTCTTAAGCAATAATGTCGAATGAGTCGTTAGTATAAGGTTATACCAATGTATTTGGCATATGAGCATCAAAGCCAACGAGGGATGGGTATGTCGCCTTCCTATGACGAGCACACAAGCAATCAAGGGTCGTACAACTAGTTACACATCTGAATAAGCATCATGCACATTAGAGTTTCTTGAGACACATTGAATAAAGGACACATTGTATTTTAACACCTATGGGTTCCACAAAGCACATAGTGTGCCCCATGATGAACCCCTTGTCATGATGGAGAAGACCTTTCAGCTAAAGCTAGTTGCTAGTATGACGTAGTGAAACTTCTTAGCCAAGAGGAATCACTAGTGCTCAACATACACTCGTCGAGCCCCTCGCAAGGGTGCGAGGTTGGGCGGCAAGGCGAGTGACAAGACTGAGCTCCACGCATGCCTGAGATGCTCATGAGAAATTTGCATACTCGTGAGCACCTGTGCACTCCGATGTGCTACTCACGAGAAAGGGGTTGCCCACTTAGAACCATACGATGGTGCACCAATGCAAGTCAAGAAGAAGGTATCCTATATAGGTGTTATGGGTGCTAACCCGCTTGCCCCCCCCCCCCCACGCCAATTGAAGGAACCCTAATATCACTTAAGAACTTTAAAGTTTTGTCTTAAATGGTGTTTTCGTATGCACACTTCATATTTTACCAAAATGATCGCACCACAGTCTTTCCCACATATGAATGTGTCGACGAGATTTTAATATTGGCTCAAAGATTCTCAATGTTCATGGAGATACGTGACCTCGAAGTTTGGTCAAGCTTGTGTAGGCACCGACATAGCACCTTCAGATGAAGTAGTTTTTTTCTATATTCTGACTTCATGGACACATTCCCTACATATGGTTGTGCGGGAGAATACTCTATTGTGGCACCTGAATTCTACTTGAAAGGCCTCCATTTGTGAACACGAAGCTGAGACAAACCACAGATGGCGTAACACCCCCAAAGCATGTCATATGGCTACAGGTGGTCAGAGAGACCCCCGTGGCATGGAGCATGGGACTGAGCAAATGCACTTGAAATGGAATGCACACACTAATGCTTGCCTATAGAGCTGCTTACAAGCAATGTTGCATTGCCTTGTGCTACCGCCACATGCCATAGGCAAGGCATGGATTTTTCACTTAAGGACACACATGTCACCATAGGTCCCACCACAACGCACACACACAGGTGCCACTTTCGATCGGTGATGAATAAAGTTCGTCACACTAAGGCATTACTGAAAACTATCAACTGTTCAAACAAGTTGAAAAAATCATAATTAAAATGGTCGTCAAAAGTAAGCTTGTAAGTGGGATCACAAGCCTGATAGGAGGAAGATTTAATTAGAGCTTAACAAGCTAAAGCATATGCAATACTCTAAACAAATACTCAACCAAGCTGAAGGTGGGGCAGAATGAGATAGTTGGATGGTTGGGTTATACTGTCATTATGCATTATGTAGAGGTCTTGGTTTTGAATCACACAAGGTCACCCCCGAGCTTGCTTGCCTATCATAAAAACAAAAAATTAGTTAAGCTAGCATTCATTTTAATGTGGGTCATACAACAAAGAAAAAAGCCAAAAATTGAAATTCCAAATCGAGATCTATCAAGCAACTTGATCATAAATGGATACGTCCTCCTCCAACCTGGCATGCAAAGAGACCAAAGTTTCTCAACATAAAAAAAGAAATGAATGTATGTATGTGTAATCTACCACATCAAGCTACCCAACAGCAAACGACTTAGGCCAATGGATGATAGCTGAACCTGAAAAAGTTGTGGATCAACGGGTGTAAAAGTTAAACCAAGTCTTAAGATGAATACAACTTTGTCAAATCAGTAGCTTACTTGGTTGTAAAGTATTCCAATATTAGTTGACAACTATCACCAAGTTCTCAAAGCATTTTCCTTGCCTTAGGACTTCAAGCTATTCCTGAAGTACTTGAGAAAATTTATACCATTTCATAGCTATATGTGTGCATTTCCTCTTTAATGAATACATATAAACAAATCAACATTTCACCATTTTGTTAAAAAAAATATACCTTACTCAATGGATCAGGCAACTGAGCTTGAACTATGTGTGCACGGAAGCTTGCATTATCTTTAAAGCGATAGTTGTCCCACTTAAGATCAAGTCCTTGATACATAAGTACTCATGCAACTATGCTCCCAGGATATAACTACGCTTTCACATTCTCGCGAAGATTGGACTATGCCCTGTACTAGGTGAGACCGATAACCTCAACATGGACCACCTTGAACAACCTCTTAACTAGGTTAGGTTGAACCAACTCGGCTCGAAATGGGTATGAATCCTGGGTTCAATTATGGGTATGAACCATGGGTTCAAGTATGAGTATGGATCTTGGGCTCATATACAAATATGGATCCTAGATGCAAGTGAATATGAATCTTAGATGCAAGCAAATATAGATCCTAAATGTAATTAGATATGGATCATAGATGCAAGCAGAGGAGAGAGAACCTAACATGTTCTTAGAGAAAGCAAAGCACGTGGGAGTGGGAGGAGAGAAACTCGTGAAAGAGAGAGAAGAACTTATAGGAATGCCCTATAATGCAACATCCCTCTATATAAGGATAAGTGAAGTTCCTACAACTTTCAATATGAGACTAAACTTATAGGAAAGACTTAGGAACCCATAAGCTTTAAAAAATTTGTAGAAAACTTAGGACAATTTTAAGCCAAATACTAATAATCACTCATGTGGATAAAAACTATATAGAGGACTCAAGATGTTATTCGTGAAGCAACAATGCATAAATAAAGGCACCTTTTGGGTTTGAACCTCCACATTAGTGTTACTTAATCTTTGTCAGTTTGGAACCCCAATAGTATTAGCTTTGAATTAAGAGTTCTAATTGACCTTTCAAACACCGTAACATACACTTTCACTGTAGGTAAACATAGTGTGTCTACCAATATATAAAATTCACACATTAAAGGTCGTGTTGTATCCTAGTTTCATGAGTACTCTAGAGAAAAAATCTAAATCCTATAGAAGACGACCACCTTCACACTTATATAGGTAAGTCCATCAAGGATATAAACATATTTGAAATACCTTAGTCATAAGGTCTATGAATTTTATTAAGATTTCAATTCTCCATACACAGGTTTCAAGTACTTAATATCATGAATGAACAAGTAGATTAAGTGCTCAGTCCAATCACTCAGTGACTTGTTCTTTCAATTGAACTACTAGATATGGTTTGACCCTTATCACGGGGTTGGGTTTCTATCAACAATGATTGCTTTTATAGATTTTAGCAACATTCTCCTTGATGTCCTAAAGACAAAAGTTCCTTTGTCAAAAGATCTGCTAGGTTTTGATAAGGTTTCATATATTCAATAGAAATTACTCGTTGCTTGAATAAATTATTTACATAATTATATTTTAGAGAAATATGTCTAGATTTTTTATCATAAATATTACTTTCTGCTTTGTATATTGTTGCTTCACTATCGCAATCCATAGTAATCAGGGGTAATGACTTATCTCCTAATGGTATTTGCATTAAGATATTATTTAGTCATTTGGTTTTTATACTAGCTAAAGCTAGTATTATCAACTTTGATTTCATTATAGAATAAGTTATCACATTTTATTTCTTGGATCCCAAAGCAACTACTTTAGATCTAAGGGTAATTAGTTAATCACTCATAGATAATGACTCGTTAAAATCAAAATTCCAATTTAAATCATTATACCCTTCAAGTATAGTGGGTTTGTTTTCATAGAATATCCCATAATATAGAGTTTCTCTCAAGTATTTTAAAACTCAATAGATAACATCATAATGTTCTTGTCCTATATTACTAGTATATTGGCTCAACTTGTTCATGCTAAAGGTTATGTCTGCTCTAGTTTCATTTATAGAATACATGAGACTACCAATAATACTTGAATACTCTAATTAGAAAATAATTCTCCCAGTGTTAGTCAATAGCTTAACACTCAAATCAAACAGAATAACAATAGACTTACAACCATAATTATTATATTTTCTTAAAATCTTCTTAATATAGTAAGATTGAGTTCATGTATATTCATTCTCATGTCTAATTAATTTAATACCAAGTATAACATCAGCTCATCCCATATCCTTCATGTCAAATTTGGATGAAAGAAAACTTTTGGTATGATTTATGCATTTTACATTATTATTTATGATTAGCATATAATTTACATAAAGATAAATAATTATAACATGACTACTTTTTACTTTGCTATATATGCATTTATCAAAGTCATGAATTCTAAATCTGTAAGAAATAATCACTTCATCTAATTTCTCATGTCATTGTTTAGGTGATTATTTCTAACCATATAAAGACCTTAACAATTTGCAAACTTTCTTTTCTCGACCTAATGTAATACAACCTTTAAGTTGTTACATATAAATTTTTTTTTCAAAAAACCATTCAAAAATGCAGTTTTAACATCCATTTGGTAGATTTCAAGATTGAAAATTGATGGTAAAGCAACCATAGTTCTAATAAATGAAATCCTACTTATATAAGCATAGGTATCAACCATAGTTCTAATAAAAGGATTTTTCGTAAACTTTTTTTTAATACAAATATCACATTTGATAACATCCTTAGTTTTGCATTTAAGAATAAGTTCTAAGTTACTCATGATTCTCAAAAACTTATAATTAACATATTCTAATCTAGCATGCCATAAATCATGAGTTAAATATATAAACAGAAGCAGAATCAACTTTATTGATCAAATTGAGTTTAAACAACTCATTGGTGAAGTAGCATTTACCTACAAATTTATGATTCCTCGATAGTATAATACTGTTAGATTTCATTTTAACCTTGAAACATGAGTTGTAAGCAGATAGGTAGGTACGTGATATACATTTTGGAGGGTAAGATTTTTTAAAAGTAAAGTGGAGTTTCACACTCCCTTTCCATGAACCTTAACTTCATGTAAATCTTCCACGAAGATCTTGTAGTCTTTCCCAATGATTTTCTATGTTTTAAACATACTTCTATCATTACATGAATGGATCATTGATCTATAATTTACATATCACTCTTTATTCGAATTAATCATAAATATCACATATTATAATCAATCAGGTTGTCATCGGGTTCACTAGCCTTATTGCCTTAAAAAAATTTCTATGTCGTCATTATCTTGTATAGTGACCCGGTTTACCACAAGTATAGCAGGAAACAAAATCTCTCTTCTTAGCAATGTTCTTAGATTTTTTGTTTTTGTTCTCATGTTCGGGTTTGAACCTTGGTTTTCACTCAATCATGTTTACCTTAATACAATTTTTTTTTACTTCATCTTTCTTAGCAGGAAACAAAATCTCTCTTCTTAGCAATGTTCTTAGATTTTTTGTTTTTGTTCTCATGTTCGGGTTTGAACCTTGGTTTTCACTCAATCATGTTTACCTTAATACCATTTTTTTTTTTACTTCATCTTTCTTATCTCGAGATCGAGCTTCCTCCTCAATTTTATGATGTTGCAGAAGTTGGTCTAAGGTAAACTCTTTATTCTTATGTTTTGATTTATTTATATAATATTTTCATGATAGAGTTTATCTACTAATGATTGCAACTACCTAGAATGATCAATTTAGGTTCATACACTCAGACTTGATCTGATTAGCCAAATTTTGCACTTCATGGACCTGAGATAGTAGTGGCTTATCATCGAAGAATTTAAAATTTATATACTTATTAACCAAAAACTTATGATTTCCTGTATCTGTCTTGTATTTGCTTTTAAGGGCTTGTCACAACTTATTCGTTGTATTGATTTTCGAGTAGAGGTTAAACAAGGTGTTTGAAAGTGCATTCAACATGTGACTATGACACAAAAAGTAATCTTGCATCTACTTTCATCTCTTTCGATCTTCAGCAATAGTTATGTCTTTATGTTCTTCTGGACATTACTCTATGAACATGTATACCACATTTTTAATTATGAGAAAGATGAACACTTTGTGTTGTCATCTTTTGAAATTTATGCCATTGAATTAAAACAAATTTGGAAACCAATTTAAGCCTTGGGCGGGCTAGAGTTTATATACTATCACGCAAATTTAGAACTACCTAGTTTTCAACATTCACAGTCATCATTTGTAAAATTATCACTTGAAAATTATTGAAAAATATACTTTACTCAATGAGTTAAGCTACTAACTTGAACCAACTGTACTCGAAAGCATGCATTACACATGTTGTCTTTCAAGCGGTAGTTACCCCCACTTAAGATTAAGAACTCGTTGCAATGAGTACTCTTTCAAGTGTTACACAAGCTTTCTCCTTCTCACGAAAATTAGATTATGCCCTGCACTGAGTGAGACCAATAACCTTGATATAGACTACCTTGAACAACCTCTTGACTAAGTTAGGCTGACCCAACTAGACACGAATTGGATATGGATCCTAAGTTCAAATATAGGTATGAATCATAGGTTCAGATACAAGTATGGATTCTAGATGCAAGCGAATCTTGGATGTAAGCAACGAAAAGATCAAAAGAGAGAAAGAGCTAGCAAGCTGTGTGTGTGTGTGTGAGAGAGAGAGAGAGAGAGGTTTATATAGGCCTCAACCCTCCTCCCCCCAACCACCATGGCCTTTTAACATGCCTAAATGGCTAACCATAGAGGGCTATAGCTAGTCATAAAGTCCCAAACGGTTAGCCCAAGGAAAGCATTGCAAAAAGATAAAAAAAAAAACCGATTGCAAAATGACCTTGCCAAGGTTAAGACTATCTTTGAGCTAGTCAACAAAGTCAACAATCAAGGTGAAGGGTGGATCCTTTGGTCTTGAACCATTATGACCATTAATGTTCATGCAAAGACTTTGAGCATGGTGCAAAGTCCAAAAAAGAATCCAAAATGGTTTAATGCAAAATCAAGGGCATTAGATCTTTAGCTGTAAATCATATTATGGCTAGCTGTTTGGCTGGCCCAACAAAGAGGGTGCTAAAAAATCACAGAAAAAGCAAAATCAGGTTCAAAATGACCTTGCCAAGGTCAAGAGTATATTGGAACTAGTCAACAATCAAAGTGAAGCAATCAAGGTGAAGGGCAGCTCTCATGGTCTTAGACTTTTATGACCATTAATGCTCATGCAAAAACGTTGGGCATGGTACAAACGAATCCAAGTCAAAGGCCAAAAAAAAATCCAACAATTTTAATGCCAAGTCAAAGTCTATTTAATGGTTGGTCAAAAATCAAAATTAAACTTGACTATTAAAACCATCTAAAGTTTCAGTTTAAATATTTACAATCTCAAGCTCAAATGCCTATAAAACAACAAAATTCCTACAACTTTCAATATGGAACTAAACAAAAAACTTAAGAATCACAAACTTAGAAAAATGAAAAAAATATGTAGGAAACTTAGAACAGTTTAGAGCAAAACCCTGTCACATTTGACCTGATTCCATGCCAAGTTTATTCAACGACAGTCAACAGCAAACTGACGTTTCCACCGTTCATGTGAAGGATGGAGAATTTCCTTTTAATAATAGGCTTCAAGTGTATGCGGATATGACCATACCAGCAGCATCCACCACCATCATAACGGCAAAGCATAACCCAAATCTCAAGGAGGCCTTTGACCTTTTCTTTTCTTTTTAAAGGCAAGCTGGGGTTAGGCAGACCCCCACCTCAAAGTAACACTAGGGTTTTGAACCTGCAACTTCCCACCACAAGGAGACCGAGACGTGCACTGACAGCATATACCAACCACGCGGGCCCCCGTTGGTACTTTTGACCTTATTTCATACCCCAAGAAAAGGAAATAGCACACGAACAAAATTAAACTTGTAAAGATTGAATTAAACCAGATCAACAATTTTAAGTGTTCATAAAGAATTCATCTCAGATAGAGGAAAGATCCTCGTAAACAGATTTGATTCCTGGTCTCTCAGTCACTGGACGGATGCATCTCGATGCTATCGCTAGCATCTCCTGCATACCTTTCCCTGCAGATGAATTCCCACTTTCTGTGACAATTGCTACATCAAAACACTCCGAACCATGTTCGTTTGCTGCTCGTGCCCGAACCCAGTCGGTGAGATCCACCCCACCCTGCTCGCTGGACACCACATCTCCTGCGCATTTTCCTGTCAAAAGCTCCAGAAGAACCACACCAAATGAGTAGACATCTGACTTAAATGAAGGCACCGGCTTCTTGGCAGCTGCCAATTCAGGAGCACGGTAACCAAGAACTCCGGCATCCAGTATCTGTTCGGCTGTGCCAGACTGAGTCATTAGACGGTGAAGACAATAATCAGCAACTCGTGCGTTCAGTTCTGGTCCTTCCAGCAAGATGTTGGTTGATTTAAGGTTGCCATGCGGAAGTGCACGGTCAAAATGTAGGTAATTCAAGCCACGAGCTACATCCACTGCAATCTTGAGCCGTTGGTTCCAAGTCAATGGTGGACCTTTTCGGGTTGGCCGGTCTACAGGGGAACAGAGAAGGAAAACATTAGACCCTAGGCAAAAAGGAACATAACAGTAGAAGAGGGTAGTCAGATATGGTATCCGACTAGTTCAATGGTCTACAGTGAACCTCGCTTATCCACCTGAATTCTGATAGTCCAGATGCATAGTAGAATCAAACAAAGGACTATATGGGAAGATAATTTCCAGGTGGAAAACAACCACATAGAAGAACTATGCTACACATTTTTTCAAAGCATATTTAGAGAAAGGATGTTGGATCATCCAAATTCACGCTGGGCACTAGAAGGCACAGGCCATACCAGCACAGACTAGAGTTTTGTCTTCAGAGGTACATTTGAAGCAAATGTTCATGTATGAATTACTGCTTCAAGAAGGCCACAGGTATGCTCCAGCAGCCGCCATCCTGGTCAGTGATCCTTTGATTCAAAATGTGTTTCAATCATCATCGGTTATGGATTATGATTGAGTTCACTCATCAGTGCATAGATCATACTGGACAGGCCACAAAGATGGTAGAATCTACCATCTGCAAGTGGTTGGTGGTCGCATTCAAATCATAGTAGGGTCCACATGCATTAGGAACAGTGGAAAAAATATGCAGCACTTAAAGGAAACTATCTGCAGGTTACACCTTACAATAGCAAAAGGATAGGGAAAAAGTAAGCTAAGTTCAAATTTGAGCTTACCATAGAGAAAACTTGCAAGGCTCCCAGGAACTACGTAGTCAGAAAGAATAAGCTTCTCATGCTGGCTTGGGCCCCAATAATACCCCCTCAATCCCACAACATTCGGGTGCCTGATATTACTGAACTTCTTTGCCTCTTTTGCAAACTCCTTCCTTGGTTTTGCAACCCCTTCTCTTAACCACTTCACAGTCAAGAACACCCCATTGTCCAAAGCAGCTCGATATGATGTTCCATGACTGCTCCTCCCCAACACTTCCGCTGGTGCCCTTGACAATTCTTCTGGTGTAAAGGTCAAGGAATCATCCAAAAAGTGCAGCTCTCCAGCAAGCCTATCCGGGGAATGCACTTTCAACTGCCCCATATGTTCCGGAGTGGATGAACCACCTGAACCTGGTGACCAAGATAACTGACTGTTCTTTGAAGGTGAATAAAAGCCCACAACATCACCACCACTGACGCCAGAATTTTTCTCATCAGGACTCATGACACCAGGATAAGGTGAACCCTTTCTGCTTCTAGAGGCAATAAGTTCTTCAGCAGATACGACCAAAGCAGCAGAACCAGTAACACCTGAACCCCAAACAACTTTGCTTTCGGCACTATGTTTTGTCTTTGAGATCCTTTTGTAATGTATGAAAATTGCCAGAAGGATTATGATGGTGAATGCAACCACACAAGCTATGATCACCACAGCTTTTGTAATAGCAGTAATTGGTTTGTGGTGACTTCCACCAGGGACAGAATTAGGTCCAGATGTGGAATAAGGAAACATCAGATTTTCATTGCCAGGATGAAACGAAGAATCAGGAAATTTCCTAAGGTTCACTGGAATCAGGCCTGTGAAATCATTGTAAGAAACATTGAAGCTCAGGAGAGAATGTGGAAAGGACCCTGGCAAAGGGCCAGTAAATTGGTTAGAAGACATATCAAGAGAAACAAGTGAAACAAGCTTGGTTATAGAAGCAGGCAAGTTTCCAGAAAATTTGTTTCCAGCAATGTCAAGTAATTTCAGGTTGGTTAAGACATCAATTTGAGAGGGAAGGGCACCACTCAGACGATTCATGGATAGGTCAAGGACTTGAAGATGAGTATTGTTCATTGACAAGGGTCTGAAGGGGATATCCCCAATGAAGAAATTGTTGTAAAGATGAAGCTCTTGTAATGTGGGTGAAGCTAACAAGTCATAAAGAAGGGGACCATCAAAACGGTTATTGCTAAGATCTAAAATGCTGAGCTTAGGAAACTGTGTAAGAACAGATGGAAGTGATCCAGTCAGCAAATTATGTGAAACATTCAGATAATTCAGCCGCAAGAATTGAGAAGTTGACTCCGGAAAAGGTCCAGTCAGCTGATTCTCACTTAGGTCAACAAATTCCAGATTGTTTCCCCATTTTACAGTAACAGATAAATTTCCAGTAAATTGGTTATTTGACAGATCCAGAGTGGTGCAGATTCCAGTCAGCAGTGGGAGTTCACCAGAAATGACATTTGATGACAGGTTAATAACTTGTAGAGTTGTTGAAGTGATCATGCTTATTGGACCTAAAACACATGAGATCATACAATCACAAATAATGAGAACATCGGTATACAAATACCAAACAGTCAATGATTATAATTCGCAAGAAATAACAAATACAATGTCATCCTGAAAAGAAACTAACAATTGAACAAGTAATCTTCATAGTTAACAAACAGCTAATAATCACGATTAGATAGAAAACACAAACTGAAAAACAAAAGCAATAAACCAAATGTGAACAACCAAGAATATATCCAAAGACACTTTTGTGGTAGAATCTTGTAAAAGGTTGAACCAAAATACCAGATAACATTTCTGATACCTACGGGGTAAAGTCCAGGCTTCTAGGACTACAAAAGAAGATACTATGAAGAATTTTTTTGTTCACTGGGGTATTTACAACATCTCTTTATCTGTGGGAGGGGGAAGGAGCATCAAAGGAATTACAAAAGTGAAAAAAAGGCAAAAGGACCACCCAACTACTCCATTTTCACTCCTGTTCCATATTCCTCTTTATGTTAGTTATATTGGAGTTTCATTAAATGGCTGTATCCCCACATACACAGCCTCCCAAGAATATTTCCAAGAGTTAAGGACATCTCTTAACATTGTGCTGGTGCAACAGATACCCGATTTTGACTCCCGCTCCATATCACCTTTGCAGAAGCTTTTGCAACTTCAAATGAAACCTTCTCTAACACCATTCATTGTCAAATATTGCAAAGATCAAATTCTCCAGCACAAACAGTGAAGTGGTAGAGAATTTTTAGATGAAATTAGAACACTCGGTTTCCTCCCTAGATGCACAAGACTAATATATTTTTCGGTAAAATGTAGAAAGGCCCCTTAATTAATATACCACAGCAGGGTGATATACAAGATTGCACAAACTATCGTGGTATAAAACTCATGAGTCATACTATGAAACTTTGGGAGAGGGTGATTGAGTCTAGGTTGAAGAAGGTTGTCATGATATCGGAGAATCAATTTGGTTTTATGCCTGAAAGATCAACTATGGAAGCTATACATCTTCTTAGACAACTTATTGAGAGAAATAGAGAGAGGAACAAAGATTTGCATATGGTTTTTATTGATTTGGAGAAGGCATACGATAGAGTACCTAGGGATGTTCTCTGGTGGACAATGATGAAGAAAGGTGTTTCTCTCAAGTACATTAATATAATTAAAGATATGTATGAAGGAGTAGTAACCAATGTACGCACTTGTGGAGGGGTGACAACCAATTTTCCTACAACGGTTGGGTTACATCAAAGATCTGCTTTAAGCCCTTTCCTATTTGCTATAGTGATGGATGAGCTTACGAGATCAATTCAAGAAAATGTGTCGTGGTGTATGTTGTTTGCTGATGATATTGTTTTGATTGATGAGTCTAGAACTGGGGTTAATGCTAAGTTAGAATTATGGAGACAGACGGTTTTAAGTTGAGTAAGAGTAAGACAGAATACATGGAATGTCGGTTTAGTAAGCAACGAAGTAGTGATAGGAGTGTAGTGAAGCTTGGTGAGCAAAAAATACCGGTGGAAGATTGTTTCAAATATTTGAGATCTATCATTCAAAAGTATGGAGAAATTGATGGAGATGTAAATCATAGGATAAAGGTTGGGTGGATGAAATGGAAAAGTGCAACTGGAGTGTTGTGCGATCGTAGAATGCCATTGCGGTTGAAGGAAAAGTTTTATAGGACGACTATTAGGCCCGCTTTACTATATGGTACGAAATGTTGGGCTGCCAAGAGTCGTCATATTCAAAAAATGAGTGTAGCTAAGATGCGTATGCTGAGATGAATGTGTGGAAATACAATAAAAGATAAGATTCAGAACGAGGAGATACGTAAGAAGGTAGGCGTTGCACCCATTGAAAATAAGATGAGAGAGAATCGTTTACGGTGGTTTGGACATATTCGGCGAAGGCCTAATGATGCTCCAATTAGAAGGATGAGAAATGGGAAAATATATTAGTTAAAAGAGGTTGGGGTAGGCCTAGGAAGACATGGATGGAGGTGATAGGAAAGGATATAAATGCTTTGAACCTCACCGAGGACATGGCATTGGATAGAAATGATTGAAGGAGAAGGATTCATGTGGAAGACCCTGAATGATTTTCTTTTTTTGGTTCATATCACCGACCCCAATTGTTTTGGGATGAAGCCGTAGTTGTTGTTGTTGTTGTAAGGTGAAGCAGGAACTTGATGATATATGGATCATTCTGTAGGGAAAAGAATGACACCATGTTTATGTTTTGTTCCAGAATGAATTTGAAAAATCAAAAAAGTATTGTTGGTTACAGTCTTGTCTGTTAGTGAGCATAGCACAAGGTGAAAATGGTGGCCGAGGAGTACTAAGCATTTTGTTGGCATGAAATCTATATAACATGGGTACTTCAAAATGTGCAGTGTACCCATATCAAGGCTGGCATTGGGTACTTCAGGAAGCTTCCACATATATGCGTACTATATATATAGGATAACATTTGGTAATGGTGTCATGACATCATATCACCTTCAAAAATCATAGGTGCAAGTTGTTTTGACCCGATCAGACCTCATAGATGTGTTCAGCATGTTCCAAAATCTAGGGATCAGCTCTTTAATGATGAAAAAACATGATTTATGAGTCAAGAAGAAAATCATTGTGGGATGATTTTTAAGCCTTATAGAAACATGCCTACATGTTATAATTGGATGATCCAAGAACCTATTCCCACTAAGAAAAACACGTAGATCACATCCTATGTCACATAGGTACAGGTGCAGGTGTGGGTGTGACAACAATTTCAAAAAAATTGGGTGTGGAGGTGTGGATATGTATATACAGCATAGTCACTTGTATTGGTCAAGATAATTTCTCACCGAGAGTTTTTGTTGGAGATATTTTCAAAAAGCAGATCTTCTAGGAAAAATATTGAAAGTTTATATATATATAGTAATAAGAAATGTAAAAAGTAACAGGTTTTGTATTATTTATCTTGCAAAAATATAAAGAAAGGAGTTTTAAAAGTTTTTAAAATACCAAAGAAACAAAAAAGAAAAAAGAAAATTTGATCTTAAAATATATAAGATAAGAATCTTTTTAAAAATGTCACAAGAGTATCATGATATTTTCATTTTAGCAATATTTTGAAAACATCAACGATATTCTGTCGATATTATTGGCCTACCTTAAAATGGTGATAATATATATATATATATATATGTGTGTGTGTGTGTGTGTGTGTGTGTGTGTGTGTACGTTATGTACATAATATAGATAAAACAGGACTTGGTTAACAAAGTTCAGTTTCAGACAGAAATGAACACCGGTGCAGTTGACCACAGCCTAACATTGCAGAAGCCATGTCCAAGTGCCACACCCGCATGCTGCCCTTTTAGAAGTGTCCATGTAGAAAGTTAGTTTCATGTCAAACAATAATAAAAAGAAAAAAGAAAGAGATGTTTGCACCTCATGGCGCCATGACCAATATAAATTAATTTATATATATAGTCTTTAGCATGGTTGTCAGTTGACGAAGCGGGAGCGGGAAGCGATACGGGAAGCGGGAGCGGGAAGCGAAGCACTTTCAAAACTTTAGGAAGCGGGGAAGTGTGGGACCACTTAGGACCGATTCGGGAAGTGTCTCGGAAGCAACCTAGGAAGCGTCTCGGAAGCGACCTAGGAAGCGTCTCGGAAGCGAGGGGGAAGCGAAAAAAATAAAAATAAAAAATACAAAAAAATTGGAAAAAACAAACAAACAGGGGAAGCGTGGGGGGAAGCGAGGGGGAAGCGTGATGGGAAGCGCACTTCCCATTAAAGGGAAGCGCGCTTCCCAAAAAAGGGGGACACTTCCCCCCACGCTTCGGAAGCGCGACGTTTCACGCTTCCGAAGCGCGCTTCGGGGAAGTGCGCTTCCCCTTTTAGCTAGGCGCTTCCGGTAACCCTGGTCTTTAGTACATGCACCATACTGTATCAATGAGTCGAAACTCAGGTGCAACTTGTTTCTACTCAATCTGAGACAGCAGATGTGATCTACATGTTTTATTTAATGAGGAATGACTGTAATTTTTGGTTAAAAAAATATTTTTTCGAAAAAAACATGATGCAACGGGTGATCCCTACTAAATAAAACATTTAGATCACATATGAGCCAAAACAAGTCACATCTATAAGCTTCCACTCATTGATATTGTATGGATGTGCATTCCAAAGATTTATCATATCTGTGCGTGTGGGATAGAAGATGGTACCCTCATGGATAAGAACCCCCTAGTTGCAACTCACAGTGGGAGGTTGTTTTGACCAAATCTAAACACATGGATGTGTTCAGCATGTTCAAAATAGTAAGAATGGACTCTTGGATCATATTTTTTCAACGAAAAAATATGATTTTATGGGGGTTGAAAACTTGAAAACTTGGTACATTGTATGCCATTGATTTTTCAACCCCTGCAAACTCTTACCTACACATTGGAATAACATGATCCTCTCTCTCTCTCTCTCTCTCTCTCTCTCTCTCTCTCTATATATATATATATATATATATATATATATAAAGAGAAAGTGTAGTGGCGTTCGCAACCGCTGCTAAAGACCCTTTTTTTCAGAATGCACACGTCTGACCCTTTTGGGTTATATGTGTGGGGTTATATGTGTGTGTGTGTGTGTTTAGCTCAACGAAAAAATCAACTGTATATATTGCACGAAAAGCTTGATTAAATAAAATCAAGAATTCTTGATTCAATCCAAAGTATGGTTTTTAGTAAATAAGCAATGATAAACACATCTACAGGTTTGGGTTAAGCAAAAACTTGGCGCAAATATGTTTTTTAAAGAGGTCTGGGACGGTCTGGGAGACAAATGCTCTGGAAGATGCACATTACTCTCTCTCTATATATATATGTGTGTGTACCCACACCCTCGTGAAAATGATGGACCATTCCACCTGTACCCATGTCATACAACATGTTGGTACCCATTTGAATGTGATGTACTCTGAATTTCTCTCTCAACTGCCATTTTACCCGCAAAATAACAACAGAGCAGAGGTATTGCAGCATCTGAACCAAGACTTTGGACCCGACCATTAACAATCAATGAAAAAACAAAAAGAGTAACCATGCAAAATATGGCAACCCATTAAGGGAGAAAATAAAAAAGAAATGTTTCAACTGTTGAAACAAATTCTACATGAAAAAGAATGACAAGTACCTGACAGATTATTGCCACTCAGGTCCACTTCAGTTAACACCAAAGAATCACCTCTCAGAAGCCCACTTGGTACAAATCCATAGAAACCATTGTTGCTAAGTCTCAGAACCTCAAGAGCATATGCAAATTGAAATGCTGGAAGCTCCCCTGAGAGCTGATTATCACTGAGATCCAAAACCTTTAATTCTCCCATAAGTAGTAAATCGCCTGGCTTAATCAGTGAGCCAGTAATGTTATTTTTTCTAAGGTTCAGGTACTGAAGTGAACCTGATATACTAGACAGAAACCCTTTCCGGGAGCTTGAACTTGAGAGCAAATTGTCACTTAGGTCAACATATGTAGCACTGGACAGAAGGAAAAAATCCTCATTGATTACACTGCTGAGCTGATTCTGATGCAAGTCAATCATTTTTAGATTCTGAAGGCGATTCAAGCCAGCAGGAATATTCTGAGTAAATTTATTACATGAGAGATTCAGAGAGACCAACTGAATCAACTTAGTGAGATCAACAGGCAGCACACCAGACAAAGAGTTACGACTCAAATCCATGGACTGGATGGACGTTAACCCACTAATAGAGTCAGGAATTGGTCCAGAGAAACTGTTACCAGATAAAGAGAGGTTTTTTAAGCTATGCAAGTGTCCTATCTCTGAAGGTAAGGATCCTGAGAAGAGGTTGTTTGAGAGATCCAAGTATTGGAGCTTACGGAGGCTTCCAATGCTTGGGGAAAGTTCTCCAGTGATTGAATTATTTGAGAGAGACAAAGTAATCAGCAGTGTAAGGTTTGCAAATAAACCTAAATCAGAATTTGCAGATAGGTTCAAATTGTTGAGCACAATACCTGCAACACTGTTCCCGCTACAGATAATACCATACCAGGAAGAAGGGCATCCATTAAAATCAATTGACTCCTCATTCCATGAGTTAAAGATGGAAGCAGATGGGTCACTCTTTATTTCTTTCTTAAACTGGAGGAGTGAGAGAATGTCCTGTGACGGAAGTTGCGCCAAAGCAGAGAGATAAGGGAGACAGAGAAAAACCAGGAGTATCATCTTTACAGTGGATGGTGAAACTGCAGACAAGATGCAAAACCCAAATTGCTTTCGGGATTTCAACCACATCTGTGAATGCAAAGGAACAGTGTACGAACTCCCAAGAATGCTACTGCTTCAAGCATTCAAAAGGCCATTTTGAAGGAAGCAGTGCAATTCTTCAGACTTTATGACTTGCAGGGTAATTGAAACGTACACTTGGTAGAAACAGTATCCTCACTGACTGTCCAACCGTTCAAAGTTATGAATCATCGTTAGCTTAAAAGCAGATTTTCCCTACAGAATATGACTTTTTTCTTGCTCAAAGGCAGTACATTATCAAAAACTTTATGGGATTGTGTCGACCTACCAAGCTGGATCCCATAGCTGGTTGTAAAATCACACCAAGGTTACCATACACAGGTTCGACCCAGCTAAGAGCTCGAGTTATAGCGATAAGATCTACCAGAAACTAGCTTCCCTCCGCCCTTCGCAGGGTAATTCTGGGCAAAGAAAACAATAAGATGTCATTAAACGACTGTTCAAGCAATAGAACATCGAAATTTACTTTATATATTTCTTTACCAACTTCCACAAACACAATACAACAGAGAAATGACACTAAGATTCAGAGAAACAATCTCATTATCCCTACTTCACAAAATGAATCGCCTAAAAGGGTTTTTAGAAATGGATGCAACCAACTTTAACTTCCCACTCTACTTCTGTAGCTTTCATTAAAAGACTAACTACCACCAACTTTGTCGTTATCAGTCATTTTTTCCTTTGTAGGTAGCGCACTTATTCCATCCATTTACTACATCATTGCCAAACGCTTGAAACCAAGGTAAAATCATAATTTTTTACGGTTATCCGCTTCTATGATCGACCTCTTTTCCTACTGAAGCACTTTGCGTCAACTCTACGGAAGCGAAAATCGCCCACCTGAAGACCCTCAGAGAAAGGGAAGGACGCCCATTCATTACTCGAGGTTTAACGTAACATTAATACGAGAAAAAGAAAATAGCATATTTATTATGGGAAGAACCTTCCACCTTTAATAGATATTCAATATTCACTAATTTACTATGTAGAAAAGTTACTTCTAACCATAAAAAATAAAAAATGCAGAGTTACTAACTTTTGGTCTTCATTTTCCCTCAAACCCCAACTCCACTTTTAGCACCTCTTTCCAAAAGTTATTTGGAAGCCATTTTTGCCAAGAAAATTTACTGAATTTTTTCTTTTTAAATGAAGGTAAAAAGGGTAAAAGGTAAGGAAAAATAACTCCAAAAAACTAAGGAAAACGAGAGACAATGGACGTCATTAAACCACCTTCAATGGAGGAATCGGAAAAAGAAGCTTCAAGAATCGACTACTTTACACCGACGAGTTATATCCAGGAAACTGACGATTTTGACACCCGAAAATCGGGAGGAAAAAATCGCCCTCTTCTGCCTTTCAACAGCCGATTCATGTGAAAAGATCGGAGACGTTTTGACCGAGTTTAAGCGATCAATAACCTTCTCCTAGTTTTCATTCCGCGCGTGCCGCGATTAATTGGATCTAACTCGAACTTACCAACTCTATCTAACCTTCACGCAGACGCCAGCTCGAAAAAGGTCGGCGATCTTTTCAGTAGAGAGATCTGAGCTCTCACTACAACTTCAGCACGAGAAAAACGAAAACCATAGGACTTCGCACAGCCCTTTCTGGCAGCACGACTCGAGAGATTCACCCTCTCTGAACCCAACGATTATCCAGACACTAGAATAAAGAAGAAGAGTAGGAAACGGATTGCGCTTCTCCTCAACCGGCGGTTTTGACTCCGATTTCGTCCCACATTGCCCAGAAGCAACTTCGTCTCTAAAGAAAATCGTCCGGAACTTCACAGCAGACGCAGGAAAAGCTGTTTACCTCAAAGATCTTCCAATTCGCTTAAACGTCGACCGATCGCTACTCCAAATGCTTCGGGCGCAGCTTAAAGATGAGCGATCGTGCACGAAAGAGATGTCCGGGAGCTCGAAACGAACTCAAGAAACTCAAAAACCGCAGAATCCGCTGATCTTCGACCAACTAGAAGCTCAGTAAACTGAAGAAAACAGAATCGTTCAGAGAAACGGCAACTCCTCTCATCTGTACCGCAAGACCCGGCGATTCTTTCAGGACCGAAGCTTCAACTCGGCACACTCAGAAGCTAAAAGTAAAAGCACGGCGACTTCTCACCACTGGAGACGGTTTACAGAGCTCGAAACACGGCGATGTTTCGGCAGAGACGAAGCTTCGACTCGCGATTCTCAGAGTCGAAGCGTTTGTCAAGCGATCCGCTCCGCAGGGAACGATCTACCGCCGATGATCACCAGAGAAAGAGGGAAAAGGGTCCCAAAAGACCCCGTTTTCCCGTCGATGCAACGCCAGAGGAAGGAAGACCTCCTGAAGATCGAAATGGGGAGTCCTGAGAAAGCACGAGAGCGAATCCGCACCAGGAAATGGCGGGTTCGGACGGGCGAGAACGAGACGGGTTTTCTAGAGTTTCTCCTCCCACCTGCGTCTCGCGCGCTAGCCCCGAGAGTTAAGGGTAGAATCGTAATTTGAACCTAGGTAAAACTGGCATAGCTCGAGTTTAGCTTCCCTCCCCCGCCCAAAAACAAGCGCCAATTTTCGGTGAAGAATTACGGAAAAGCCCTTCAATTTGTTTACGGTATGACGAGGTCGCCGCCAACGCGCGTGCCTTGCAAAATGACGGAAAGATGCACTTCTGGTGTTCCTGTCGAGGGATCTCCCGTTCGTTCCGTTTGCAGCTAAAATGACTAAAATGCCCTTACTTATTTCTATATTGCCGTGACGGATCTGCAATCTACATATGCTTGATATTAATTTTGAGTGCTTGTAAATAATAAGTGCCGTGACCCTAAAATGCCCTTACTTATTTCTACAGGGGACAGAAAATTCCAAAAAGGATTGTGGGGTGTTTTCTTTTTTTGAAAAAAGTTTGGTTTTGATGGTGTGAAATAGTCTCATGTTAATGGTGTTTGAATTTGTTGTGGGTTTTATAATCTATGTGTAAACTCTTACACTTTTTTCTGAGAACAAGAGGTTGGGGTGACTACCAAACACGCGATCGCTCGCCCATCGTGCTGAGTCGGGTTCGGGTAATTGGCCTTTTAGGGCTATATCCATTGAAGACCAATGTATCTTTTTGCCTCGATTTTCTGTTTTTTTTTTGGATTTTATAAAGGAAAAGAGTCATACCTTTTGAAACTGGTGACCCTTGGCAGAGTCACACTTGTTCAAATCTGGTAACAGTCATGTCTAAATGGGCAACTCTTCAAGAGTCATGTCCTTTCGAACAGATCTCTTCCACGTCTATATAAACGTGGTTAGAGAGGTTCCAAAGGGACGGATGTACATTCTATCATCTCTTTCTCTTTCTTGCTTTGCTAAAACCGTGAGGTCTGCAGTTGTAGTTTCTGATGTTGTTTTCGAAGGGTGATCTACCATCGGCGTGCACCGATCCAGATCACCGAGGCTATTGTATTCTAGGGGAAAGACGCCGGACCTTGTTTGCACTGTATGTGGGGGCGAATCTTCTCTAAGGAGAGTACTTTAGTACGCCTTAGCCGTTTATACTGTATTAACATGCTTCTGTTGTTTATATTATGTTATATGCATATGTTTATTCATTTGCATATGTCTGGATTTTGGTATATGGTGGAACTCGACATGTTTGCTCCATGTTATTGTTTCGATCGTCTGTTAATCATGATGTTTACACTACTATATTTTTTATTTGTATCATGTTTTATATCATGATGATGATTGCGAAACTGTGTGATTTGAAAATTGATCCAACAGTTTAAACCCAAAAGTCAGATTAATACATGGAGCCAGGTATAGTTTGTAAAATTTTATACCAGACCAGCAAATTTTCAATGTAAAAATAACAAAAATTATGGTTTTACCAGGTTTGGTTCATGTAGTTCTTATCGGGTCTAGGTATGGTTTATCTCATAGTGAACTGGATTAGACTTGGGTTCAGACCTGATACCATACCCCAAAATCTGGTGCAAGTCTGGTTCCACCTGGGTCACCCCTAGTTATGGATAAAAAGTGGGCTGGCTCCACATTTGACAGAGAAGTAGGTCCGGATATTGAAATGTGATTTCAATTCCATGTCGCATTTTACCTTGGATTCTGGATATGGTGGTTATCGTTTGCCTTTGTATTGGATCCCATAATATGGGCCAGAATTGATTTGAACCTGAATCAAAATTTGGACGGACTTGCATATTCCAGTAATCCACTATATTACGCACAACCCTAACAATTCTATAAGGATTTTTTTTTTCCAAAAGAATTATACAACAAATTATATACCCACAGTATCGAAGGGTGACGTTCCTTCACTTATGTCACATAGGCACGTCATTTTGGTGGTGACATCAGAAGACCTGGACGTATACACTGACACATGAGATCAATGTTTTAATATTATTTTAGTATTTATTAATATTATTTTTATAACATATATATTTTTAACATCAAATATTAAAAATAAATTTTATTTACTAAAAAATAAAAAAAATCATTGCCTTCATGTCCTATTTTCCAAACAAAACAAAAACATAAATTTGTAAGTGGAGCTCCGATCACGAATCCTCATGTCTGCGTATCTATGTGACGTATCCTGGACTTGGTGACGTAGACTGTGAGTAGAGTGCAGTCCTTGGGGTAATTTTATAATATGGCTCTAACGGCGTCAAAGTAGTAGTCCTTTTGCAATTTGGGGGCAGGCGTGGGCGTAGCCTTCCTTCCACGGCGGACTCCAAACCTACCATCAAATCCGGTTCGTTGTCGGAGGGTTACGGTACGGTATCTACTTTGCCACGTGTTTTGTGGGACCCACATGCTCCCAAGAACGCAGTGCCTTTACTCTCCGGGAAGAGCTCCCCTGGTAATGATTCCTCTCTTTAATGCTATCCAAAGAAATTTAAAAGCCCTACTTTTTTTCACTTAATTACGATAATGCCATACAGCTTTTGGAGGTGGGGAGAATTTACCACAAGTGCCTTTGTTTTTTGGGTGAATGACAAAAGGGGCCTATTCTCTGACACCATCCCTTCTTTTTAGACAATGCTGCAACCGGGTCGGATACGGGTCCCACCTTCTGGGACCATTATTACCAGGTGTAATGCGCAGCTTTCCCAGAGCCCTATGGGTTAAAAAAAAAGTCTGATTTGATCTGTCTTGGTTACTTGTGAAGATGTTATTATCTTCCACTTGTTAATGATGGTTGCTTCTCAAATGCCTTAATTTTCACTTTCATGTTATTATTAACGCGTTAAAAAAGAATCTCTTTTAATTAAATTTTTAGTTTGCTCTTTTTTTCTTTTTAAATTTTCAGGCATACATCTTTATTAAGTTTATTAAATATTATTTATCATCACAATTGATTTAGAGACGACATACGATAGAGTATCTAGGGATATTCTCTGATGGACAATGATGAAGAAAGGTATTTCTCTCAAGTATATTAGTATAATTAAATATATGTACGAAAGAGTAGTAATCAATATCCGCACTTGTGGAGGGGTGACAAACAATTTTCCTATAACGGTTGGGTTACATCAAGGATTTGCATTAAGCCCTTTCTTTTTTGCTATAGTGATAGATGAACTTACGGGATCAATTCAAGAGAATGTGCCGTAGTGTATGTTGTTTGCTGATGATATTGTTTTGATTGATGAGTCTAGAACTGGGGTTAATGCTAAGTTAGAAGTATGGAGACAAACTTTGGAAGCAAGAGGTTTTACGTTGAGTAAGAGCAAGACAAAATATATGAAATGTCAGTTTAGAAAGAAACGAAGTAGTGATGAGAGTATAGTGAAGCTTGGTGAGCAAGAAATAGCGGTGGATGACTGTTTCAAATATTTAGGATCTATCATTCAAAAGAATGAAGAAATTGATGGAGATGTAAATCATAGGATTAAGGTTAGGTGAATGAAATGAAAAAATGCAACTGGAGTGTTGTGCGATCATAGAATGCCATTGCGGTTGAAGAGAAAGCTTTATAGATTGACAATTAGACTCACTTTACTATATGGTATGGAATGTTGGGCTGCCAAGAGACATCATGTTCAAAAAATGAGTATAACTGCGATGCGTATGCTTAGATGGATGTATGAAAATACACTAAAAGATAAGATTCAGAATAAGGAAATACGTAAGAAGGTAGGTGTTGCATCCATTGAAAATAAGATGAGTGGAAATTGTTTATGATGGTTTGGCATATTCGGCGAAGGCCTAATGATGTTCCGGTTAGAAGAATGGAGAAATGAGAAAATATATTAGCTAAAAGAGGTCGGGGTAGGCCTAAGAAGACCTGGATGGAGATGATAAGAAATGATATGAATGCTTTGAACCTCACCGAGGACATGACATTGAATAGAAATGATTGGAGGAGAAGGATTCATGTGGAGGACCCAGAATGATTTTACTTTTGGTTCATATCGCCGACCCCAATTGTTTATGATGAAGTTGTTGTTGTTGTTGTATTTGCCATCACCAATATGTGAAAAAGCATAGTTTTTTGTGGCTGATTGACACGAGGGGTGCAAACGGGTCAGGCTTGGGTTAGATTTTGCCAGATCTGAATCCGAATCCGAAATACATGTCATAATATTATATAAAAAAGGAACAAAAAAAGCTATTTATGTGTAAAAATGTATCCAAAAAAATTGAACAAAAACAAGCTATTTATGTGTAAAAAATGTAACCAGGTCAATATTAGACTTAAAATGCTGATCACAATCAGACCCGAATCCGTGAGTAATCCGATGACCAGATCTCAAACTGATCTGAATACACATTTGGATCTTACATAAAAAAAATCATATCCGAAAAAAACATGTCAAATTCCAATAGAATATCCAATCCGTTTATAACCCTAAATATGAAAAACCAGCATTCATCTGCTATTTATTGTGCAAGTGAGATATGTCTGGCATTGAGCCAGACCCTGTAAGCACATCGTGTCCACTATGGTGGGGCCCAGTTCCGGTCTTGTCCACTTTGTGCATGACTAAGAACAGGAATCCATGAACTTTGTCGCTTTAAGGGTAAGTTGGACTTGATTGTGAGTTTAGTGGCGCGGAATGCTCTCGGCGTCTGCAGCATTCAGGGTACGTTTGACGGCACGTCCCGGGGACCAATTTAAAAGAAAAAAAAAGCATCGACGGGTGGTGTCTCTCTCCTGTGCAGCGATGGCCGACGGAGGGGGAGGGGGAGGCGGAGGCGAGGACGGCGACATCTCGGCGGCTAGGAGAGAGGGAGGCGTGCCGGAGATGGGTTAGGGGAGGCGTCGGGAGGGCCGTTGTCCTGCTCTATCAGGTCGGCACCGCCGCCCACCCTCAGCTCCACCACCGGCGAATCTGTGAAACTCATCGTGCCGGAGACGAACACCGTTTAAGATTTTTTCAACCGAGATTTTCTTGAGTTTTCCTTATAAGAAAAGAGGTGTATTCCTTCGGCTAGAAACCCCGATTTTGAACTTCATTTTGGGAATCTTAACTTTTCCAAAAACCCCATTTTTTCGGTGGGTTCTCCGGCACCGACAACTTGAAAATCCAATGTTTTCTTTGAAACCCCAATTCAAATGGGGTATTTGATTGTTTGTGGTGGCTGGAAAATCGTCCTCAAACCTACATGAATTTTTGCATTACTCGTTTGGAGAACCCAAATGATTTTCCTATATTCGTTGTCACACCACTGGTCTGAGTTTTCCAGCGAACCACAGATTTGCACGGAATGCCCGATCTGGAGTGGATCGATTTTCCTCAGCTTAGATCTCTCATTTTGAGAAATTCCTTGATCGATTTATTGAAGTTGTGTCTGCTATCTAAAAAAGATTTCTTTCTATCACTCATCTTTCAGAAATAATGTAAGTGGGGAAAAGAAAAAAAAGAGAACGGCGAGTTTTGGGGTGATTCCATTGGTAGTCGATCAATGGAGAGAGGTGGTGGCCATCATCATCAAACAACGGACACCTAGAACAGATAATCCTAATACGGTTGGTACAGTTGTTACAGAACGAACGGAATCAATGTTTTGTTCTGTCTTTTTTATTCATTTCATACAATCCTGGACAAACCATAAAAAATGCTCTTAAGGAATAGTGAAACACCGTTCCACCCCTACCCTCGGGGGAAAACAAAACAATGGTAACACGGTTACTCTCTCAGTCTCACGCACACCCCTTTGTGCGGAGACGGATAGGTGGTTACACCCTGTGCTCTCTTTCTCTCCCGTTTATTCTTTGTTGGCCTTCTTCTTTGTTTCTCTCTCTTTCTTTAGGGTTTGAATTAAGAAATTTTGAATTGGAGTTTTTTAATTTAAGGTTTTGTATTAGGTTTTTTTGAATTATAATTTTAATTAAATAAAAAAAATAAAAAATTAATTTGATTAGGGCTTTGAATCTAATTTCTTTAATTAGAGATTTTTATGTTTAAATTGATTAGGGTTTTTTTCTTTGATTTTTTTATTAAGATTTGGAACAAGGTTTTTTGTATTTAATTTTATGATTTATTTAAGGTTTTTTTTATTTTATAATTTATTTTTCTTGTAGCTTAGGGTTTTTTGATTTATTTATGATTTATTTTTTTGCTGATTTATTTATTTTTATTTTTTGCAAATTATTTATTTTCAAATAAGAAAAATATGATTTCTTATTTGAGTCAAAACAAACGTGGACAAAAAAACAGTTGTTACCGAACAGACAAAACACGTGCATTGTCTATTATATTATACTGTTTTGTCCAATATCAAACACACCCTAAGGACTTGTTTGCATGCAGCGGAAGAGAGCCCCATTGCACCTACTCCCTCCCAACCCATTCCACAAATAGGGGGGTAGCTCATTGAAAAGAGGTCCTCTTTCCACACAGGCAGATGATATCCCGTTTGTGATGCCTTCCCCGGAAAGCCAGAGGTTTATGCGACACACAATCTCCCTAAAGAATAGTGCTATTAGTGCCATTGGTGGGACCAAATGCTGGAGTTTGCCAATTAGGGCACTTGTATTAGGGTACCAACCTGTCCTTAAGGTGCATGGAGTAGACCACATACAGTAGTAATACCAACTAGCAATAGCAATAGTGATAGAATGTAGAAGCATTGCTTAGACTTGGCAGCAATTTGAAGAGGTCCAAGGCTTGGGGTTCATGAACTTGGTCATTTCCTTGAATACCTACATCCCATCTACAAGATACAATGGATTAGACCCTATGAGTGTGTTTGATGGCTAGGATAGTTTTAGCGACATATTTTCCCGGCTTTCTTTGAGGACATACACTCCTAAAAATGGCCAAAGAAAGGGAGATTAAATCGCACGGTTCCACCAGAAACCGAAAGGTTTTCCTTGGAGAAAACTTATCCCCGACCATGAAACATGCCCTATGGGTGTATCATGAGTTTGACACCCTCGGACGTCAGATCTGAGTAGGGGGTGTCAACAGGTCGAGCCCAGGTGGAACCTGGCTCCAATTTTTGGGTATGGTATTAGGTACGGACCCGAGTCTAATCAGACCACCATAAGAGAAACCATATCCAGACACAATAAGAATTACATGAACCAGACCCGAAACCTTATGAGAAGAAAGTTTTCAACGTTCTAATTTCTTTTGGGTCACTGGGATAGAAATCCAAAAGCATAAAAGCTAGAATCATGAAGATTTGACAAGCATTTCTCTTCCAAAGTCTTGAATTCGTGCTTCGAAGACAAGATCGAGAGCTCTTAGCATGAAACGAAGAAGAAAACTTGAAAAATGGAGACTGGTAGGAGCGATTCTAAGAAAGAGACCATCCCCATCCTCTCAAATCTCTTCGACGACGTCCTACTTAACATCTTCAAATTGGATGATGACCTGTGCCATTGGTGTCACCTCGCATGCGTCTGTAGTCGATTCAACGTTCTCATTGGGTCTGTCTGCTGCAAGACCAAGTGCTCCTCTACCATCCCTTCCATCGTCTCTGATCTCCTGCACAGCTCGAGCTCTGATTTGTTTACTCTCTTTGCTTCCCCTCATGCCGAAGACCAGAACTGGAGACCGAGTCGCCCTGCGGGTGGTCTTACCTTCAGAAGGTTAATATATGTTGCCCCGGTCTCCTAGAGGAAGTATTGACCTTTTCTCTGGAAGGCCTCACCTCCCCCTTTGCCGGCCACCGCTGCACAGGAGAGAGAGAGAGAGAGACGCATAGATGACCACTATGGAGTTCCCCAATGGGATGGGCCGGTGGCTGATCTTGAAGGGAAAAGCCAACACTAAGGTACACCTTAAGGGCCAAGGCATTCATCTTGTGAGTCATTGCCCATTATGCTTAAAGGGAGAGGAATCATTGCAACACTTGTTTTGGGGATATGGTAATCTTCAAACCATGTTGCAATAAGCTTGGGGGGCCTTGAATATGAATTTAGAGAGCTTACAATTCCCAAGGGACCCTATTACAGCGAGACACCTGTAATCATCGGGAAAGCAAGGGAAGTTTGTTTGGCGAGTGCTTTATTTGGTTTGATTGTGCACATCGGCAAGAAGTGAGTTGATTTCGTCACTTAAGTTGATTACCTCTATGGACCAATGATGAGATCTATAATGATGTCATCTCACTTCCACTCAAGAATATCTAAAGGCAGCAATTGATGTTTTATATTCACCCATTGGCAAGATATCTTGTCATAAAATCTGTTATGTCTTTCCTGATGCCGTTCCATCAAAAATATCTTTGAAGATTTTTAAACATCTTGATACTCCTAGAATGAATGAAATACCTCGATCTGTGAGCTTCTACCAAAATCTTACCTCTCATGTAGGTCATTAAGAACCCACAATCTCTTTATAAAATGAATCACTTTGTGTAACAAGACTCACCCTTGCTAGCCTCTGTCATAAACTTCTCATAGTTAGGATTCTTTTTTTGAGTAAAACTTTCCAAAATCTTCAGTGACCAAATTCACACACACCAAGTAACAAAAATTTTCTACAAACGACTGTTAATCTATAAAGCTCTACAGAAGATCTCAATCTCAACTGATCAAAACATGAAATTAAAGCCTTTTTGCTCAATGCGTCTGCAATAACATTGACCTTTCCTGGATGGTACGACACTGAATGAGTGCGATAGAAATGGCCTGGGCAAACCATTGACTAGTTGGGTGCTCGGAGGGCCATCTTGTGCCCAGCTAAGTTTCACTTTTATGTAACTCTCATTCTCGCTATATGTCCTTTCTGATTTTTCTTGTGCTGGGTGTGATATCTGATCACACTCATAAGTCTTATGTGCCATTCAACGACATATCAATGAAACTGAATTAAATTTCTTAAAAAAAAAAAAACAGACAGCGGCAATCAAAGACCGTGACCAAGCTGAAGGGTCATTACAAGTTTCACTTGCTCCTTGGTGATTTTGGGTACACACCCCTCAACGCAAGGCCAAAGCTGGATATGGTCCCTGGTGAGCAAGGATGTCTTGGGGTTTTTGCACCAATGAGCTCGCCAATGGGTGAGGTGGTTTTCCTCAGTTATCCCCACCCCCCTCCCCCCCAAAAAAAGAATTATATTCTTAATGCTGGTGATTTAATTGTTTAAGGAGTGGAAGGAGCTCAAAATGCGGATGTGAAGAATGCTGGATCTGTCACCACAAAATTATCATATTTGTTGTGATTTTGTAAAATCTTGGTTGACATTCAAGTATGCAAATCTCTCTCTCTCTCTCTCTCTTTAAAGCACTAGACACCTTTACAGAAGTTGATGTCAGAACAGTAACAAATGCCTATGCTGAATGAATATCATGTAGCAGCACTTTTTTTTTTCAGATATCGGCAAACCTGTCCACCTGCTGGGTGATCAAGTTGGATTAGTTTTAACTCCTAACCTGAACTGAAAATAATGGGTGCACATGCACCCACACAACTTGGTGATGTTTTGGTTGCCTCAAAGGCCACGAGCACGACTGATGAGCTGGAAAACCCTGGGAACAGAATGACGTAACATGTTAGCAAAGGACCTTAGCTTTTAAAGCATAATCCCTTTTTGTGAGGGTCAAATAATATTTGGATTAGAGAGCGTGACTTTTAATCATAGAATTGAATCCCTAAACACCTCAATTTTTTTGTTTGGATTTCACCATGGAATTGGAAAGGGATTCTAATTCTTTTATACGGTTTCAACCATAAGATTAGAATCCAAATCCAGCTCTGATTTTACCGATCATAAACGCAAATCATCATGATGATGACCAACATATATATTTATTTCTAGCTCCTTAGTTCCTTACCTTCATTAGTAGCAAATATTATATATATATATATATATATATATATATATATATATATATATAGAGAGAGAGAGAGAGAGAGAGAGAGATGAAAACCTGCTAAATGGAGGCGGTGTTAAATGAAACATGCATTTTTGGATGAAAAAAATTGTATTTAGAGCAAAAAAATGGTATTTAGAGCCTCAAAATTTTATGAAAATTGTAGCTGTTGATTTTTAAAACATTATAAAAACCTAACCATGCATCAAAATCAAATACTCCAAGAATTGATTCCTATAAAAACAAGCATATAGATCACGTATGTATGGTCAGGATTTCAAAAAAACATCAGAAATTCAATAGCATCTATCAAGCACTGTGCCTATTTAGTAGGGTTCCCATTTCTATATATAGAGAGTAATGGAAACATGCTAAATGGTTTGTTTTTTATACTCTTTCACTATTTTGACTTCATAGATGTGTTCAGCATGGTTGATTTGCTAGGAATTGTCACCCAATCATTTATTTTTGATGAAAAAATGGTATTTGCAGCTTCAAAATTTTACAAAGTTTTTGTATTAGACCTCACTGCACTGGCTCTGTCTGCCATACTTAGGATCACTATCCTGGCAGCGTATAACTACATGGACTTACCTCTTGCCCTGAGGGAGTTGTCGGCTTCAGCTTGCGCAAGGGGTAATGCCTATGAAATTTGAACCTAGACCACCTGCCTAACAACCTAGGCCCATCCCACTAGGCCAAACTCTTTTGGGGCTAATTTAGCATGTTTCTCTCTCTCTCTCTCTATATATATATATATATGTATATATATATATAATGAGTAGGTGCTTGAAAGTTAAGTGCTTGATGAGATTTTCAGCTTTTTTCATTTTATTTTTAAATTCTGACTGTACAGATGTGATCTATGTGCTTGATTTTATAGGGATCAGCTCTAGAAGTGTTCGATTCCAACACATGGGTGGGTTTTTATAAGGTTCAAAAAATCAACGGCAAAATCTTTGTAAATTTTCGAGGCTCCAAACATCATTTTTTTCATCAAAAACACATGATCCAACTGTAGTTTCTTAGTAAATCGACACATATTTATAGGGCCGAAACAGCATAAAAAGCACGAGAGAAGCCAAAAAACCCATCAAACACGTTCATCAAGCACCTACCCATTACTATATATATATATATGCTTCTAAGGTGGAAATACTTATAGAGGTCCAAAAGCAAAATCTAACAGTTGGATAATGTTAGAATATTCTATTTGTTATTTTCATGTATTAAGTTGACTCAAATATGATGTTTTATATCATTGTTATACCATTTTTATTTTCATGAATTGGAAGTCATTGATTTTCACCATGAAACATGGTAAATGGGTTTTTCAGGTTTTTTATTAATCTTGGAGCATTCGATTCAGATGCATGGACGGGTTTTTATAAGATGCATGGATGGAGGTGATAAGAAAGGATATGAATGCTTTGAACCTCACCGAGGACATGGCATTGGATAGAAATGAATGGAGGAGAAGGATTCATGTGGAAGCCCCATAATGATTTTCTTTGTTGGTTCATATCGCCGACCCCAATTGTTTTGGGATGAAGGTGTAGTTGTTGTTGTTGTTGTTGAAAAATGAACAGTGTAATCTTTATAAAATTTGAAGCTCCAAATATCATTTTTTGCATCGAAAACACATGGTCCAGGCAGCTGAACACATCTATGGGGTCTGAATCACGAAAGAACAGGAAAAGCCAAAAAACTCATTTAGCATGTTTACCTCACTCAATACATCTATCCATTATCATTAGTTTTCCTAGTTGATGGATGATAGTGGGTTGATATTGCCTTTATGGGGCAACCCCATTATCATTAGATTTCAGCTAGCTTCTATTGGGAGAACGGTTGATGAATCATTTTTAAGTTATGTGGGTTTTAATTCTTTGGAATTAAATTTAGGAATTTAATTCTTAGGTAATCGTAAGAAATGAAATCAATGTTTCTTAAATGGTCATTGAATTGGGTTCCACCCAATTCCCTTCATCCAAACACACCTCAAGAGTGTATATAGGTAACATACTCTGCCAAATAAACAATGATGCTTTATTTATCCAGGAAATTGATTAATATTTTTATTTATCCAGGAAATTGATTAATATTTAAATTGTCATCCACATACGCTTTTCTTTCTCAAATAAATGACCAAATAATACCAGACCATCCCAAGCTAAAAAAAGGAAATTTGCAGAACATGCTATTCTTGAAGTTGGATTCCAAATTCAGGGGGCAGAAGCAGCTAAACAGCCTAGTATAACACATCAGTGTGCTCACTCAGAGTCATGGCAAAATACAGATATCTTTGCTTAAGAATCAATTAACTCCAATCACTAATGCATCGTCATAACTGCCCGAGAGATAGACGGTAGAAACTCCCGAAAACAACCCTAATTGTCATCAAAATCCAAAAACAACATTATCTATAACTGCAAAACAAGAGAGGTACCTTGATCAACATCCTTCAGAGTTACCTGTTTCCGTAGACTTTGATTGGATAGATAAGTAAAAACAGCTTCACTTTTTCCCTCCTCCTGAAACATTGAACTTGAAGAATATGATATCTCCATCTTGAACTACATAAGTCTTTCCTTCTTGTTTGTACTTTCCAGCCGCCTGTGTGGAAGCCCAAATATATGATGCACACCCATGTTTAGGCAATCAACATGAATCGCAAAACCATATGACACACCTACTCAAAACGGAAATTCTACAGAGAAATATAGATTATTCACATGAAAACGCAAGTAGAAGACACATGAATGTGCTTCAGATTGTGGATTTTACTAAAATTAGGACAAATAGGTTGCCAACCAGAGTTAAACCTAGCCAAGGTGTTACAATTGCAGTCACCATTACATCGCTATAGAAAAGATACAAAGGATTGATTTTACGGCATTCTCATTATTTTGGCAGTAAAACACCACCAATTTTGCTAATGGTAAATTTGTGTATCAGTGACTTCATATCAATTAAACTTCCTCAAAAAAGATATCATTTCAATTAAACGATATTACAACATGGAAAAAGAATATACCTTAACGATTGCTTCATTGCCTAATTCTTTTAGATCATCAAACTTCATCACCTAGATATCATGTCATATACAAGTCAGTGACAGAATTAAAAGTAAAACATGTTCAAATTAGCAACAGAAGAAACAAGATAAAAATAAATAAGTCTTATAAAATTTTAAAACAAACGTAAAATAACATCTCTAGAGACTTGAAATTACAAAGTCACATGCTAAAGTATCGTTTGGTTATTTTCTCTTGTGATAAACAAGAATTATCTTCCACATGAACGACAGCGATAAACATGGATAGAATGTAGAAGCATAAATATAAAAAAGATTCAGAAGTAAAAAATAAATGAAACTCACTGAATAATAAATAAAACTGTAAATGAAGACAAATTTCACCTTTCTACATGCATATGCTTCACTACAATGCTATTAGTCAAGTAGGAGCAGAATCAAGTACACTAATTAACTTGACAACTAAGACAACTTTTTGATTTCCAAACCATCAAATCAATCATATAGAGCATCAATACTTTGTCATACCTCAGCACATATAAAACCTTTCTCAAAGTCAGAGTGGATAGTACCAGCAGCTTGAGGTGCCTTAGTTTGTCGCCTGATCTGCCAGCATTTCACCTATAAAATAAAAATGGCCACCACGTTATTGGTCCGGGTGACAGTGTAAAGTCCGAGATTTCAGCAAGCATTCTGATTAAGGCACCACAAAGTACAAATACACTGAAGGAATGAAACTTTGCACAAATGCTTGATGTTAACTGTTCCAGAGTGTGTCATGTAACTTATTGTAACTGTCTGAGGAGATATTTTTTTAATTATGTTTTTTTAAGGTTCCATTCTAGGAAACAAAACTCCACTGAAGAAATGATGACAAGACATCATCACACTACAAAGAGTAGGAACAGTTAATTGAAAGGATAAAAGAGAAAATTATAAGACTCCTTCTGCACTATCCCAGTCCTAGGAATGGCTGGCTGATCCAAATTTGCTTCAGACCAGCAACTTGTGTCAATAAGTTTATGTACCAAATACAACAATGAATCATCTCCTGATCCTGCCATGCATTTTAAAGTACTCTAGTCAATGCCACAGACACTTCACTTGGCATGTGTATCCCGTATTGACACAACATGACACTTAATGGACATAGTCAAACCAGTTTCTCATACAGTCAACATTGTCATTAACTTTATCTATTTTCTTTTATGATCTTATTTACTTATTATGTATCATTGAGTTCTTTTTCTTTTAAAATTTGTCATCAATTATTTTTTTCTTTTAAAATTTGTCATTAATTACATTACATGTCAATTTCAACTTGGTTTCATTATTTGGTAGTGATTTAGAATTGTTGTTTTATACACACTTACACACATACATACGTCTGTGTATGGCTGTGTCCCTGTATTCTAATTTTTAAGGATTAACCAGCATCTGTAAATATGTGACAGACTCTAGCATTTCTCCCCACCATAGTGACTGTCCAAAAGAATTCTACAAGGTCAATACCACTCATTTCATGGAAAGACATAGTTCCCAACCACAGGAACTCCCTTAACCACCACACGAGAAACTCCTTCCTTTATTTACCAAGACTTCAGCTGAATAATCATTACACAAAATTTGCACAATCAATAAATCCAAAGGCCTAGTGACATCCAACCAAATGCCACGTTCCAGGACAACTCCTAGAATCTAAATCATCAACTAAAAAGTTTATATAGGAAAAATGAAAATCACTGAACCAGTGATTTTCAGATACTCATGAGATATTTTCCAAGAAATTGAGAAAACAAAATGAAAATCTCACTGTACCAGAGTTTTAATACCTTGCTGTATAATACAGTTGCAATAGCTGCAAAAATAATTTAGTGAAACCAACTGCAATAAAATATCAACTAATTCAGGAAATTCATTTGTTAGAGCCCACTGACAAGACCTAGATGAGCCAATTATAATTTGACATTTTTTTTCGTTTTTAACATTTAAATTCAAGCGAAAATCAAGCAAAATTCAGGTTAAATTCAAGCGAAATTTGGAGGCGAAAATCAAATATGCATACCGTTACATGCGCCTCATAATTCTGAGCATATTGGTAACCTATTTTTCTGAAATCGGGTTACGGTTGACCCGACAATCGCATTTTTCAAAAATGACCCGCTTCTATTTTTGCCTTTTTCTAGATTAGATCGGACTGAATCCGCTCCGTTTGATCCAAGTTAATATGGATTTGGAGCCGGTTCAGGATTCATATTGACTAGGATATGATCCAAGTAGGATCCATATGGATTTGGATCTTGGATCCGGATATGGATTCGAAAACCATCCATGGTCAATTTAAAACTTTAAAATCAAATTAAAAATCTAAATTGGATGAGGTAGAGTTCCACCTAGGGTAGAACTCTAATCTATGTAGTCTTCGAGAGGGGGGCGACACCCTCTAAAATATTCTTAGAATATTGTATTAAATAAAATATTAAATAAAATAATTAAATAAATTTTATTTAATTGAAATTATCTAGAAGAGGTAAAGTCCTACATGGAATAGAACTCTAATCACTTAAGCCTTATCTAGAGGGGACGTCACTCTCTAGATTAATTCAATTGAGAAAAAAATAAAAAGAAATTTAAATAAGATAAGATTATAAAAGGGGTTAGTCTCTGTTAAATTATGTATCGATATCTGTAATCTCATATATATAGATACATATACATATATACTATGTATATATGTATATATATCTATATATATAAATATATACATTTTCTTATCCACCCAAAAGGGTATTTCTGTAAATTCCTGTTTTATGCATATTCCATTTTGGAATATGCTTGTAATTTTGCTTTTTCTTTTTCCTTTTCTTTTTTTACTTTTTCCTTTTTTCTTTTTTGCTCTTTTGTTTTTTGTGCCACATAGGGAGGCTCCCCAAATAGTCGTTGGGGAGCCTCCAACGGTCACATATGTGACCGTTGGGGGCTCCCAACGACTCTCTTGGGAGCCCCCTATGTTGCTCCTTTGCTTCCTTATAAATAGGGGCTTCCTTCTCTTGTATTTCTCATGGCTTTGAGTCAAAGCCCAAGTGCTCAATAAAGTGATTCCGATATTTTTTATGCCTTTGTGCATTTGTGAGTTTTTTGTGAGTTGTGCTTTTGTGCACAAGTGTTCTAAAGTGTTCTTATTGTGCATATGTGCCGGGTTTGTTATCAAGAAAATTAAGGTCTTGATCTTAGTATCTTGTTTGGAGATACTTTTACAGTCTCCCCCTCTCTCTAGAAAATTGTGTTCTAGAGAGAGGGAGAGAGAGTTAGAGAGAACCCCAAACTCGTCTGGGGAGAGAGAAAGAAAAAGCAAAAAAAAAGAGAGAAAGAGAAGGGAAGAAAGAAAAAAAAGGAAGAAAACTTGTTTTTTCATACATCCATCGGTTTTCCGATCTTTTTCTACGCTACGATCAAGGTACAGGTTTCTCTCTAAGTTCTTAGAGGAAGAAAAAGGTATAAATCCGATTTTATGTATAAGTTTAGATGGAAAAGGGAAAATCTGATTCAAAAGAATATATATACATATATAAAGTGACGATTTCATGTATATATATATATGTATATATGATTATTTCTTAAGATTTTCGATTTTCATAGAGTATCAAATCTTGAAAATATCTATGTTTTTGGTAGATGTTGATTTTCTTGATTTGATATAAGCATGGGTTAACGATTCTTCCTGTTATGCATATGAACACACACACACACACACACACACATATATATATATATATATAGTTTAATTTTTTGTGAGTTTCCACGCTCACGCAGGCTGAAAATATACATACATATATGTATATAATTGAATCCAGGATGGTTGATTTCTTAAAGCTGGATCTATATGTATTTTGGCATGATCGAATCAAATATGTCGAGTCATATCCATATTCAAAAATTTTGATAGTAGCTGATCATGTTTGTTAAATTTGTTTGATTTGCTTATTTCATGCTACTGGAATTATTTTTTTACTTCAGAATATGTTGAATCTTAGTGAGCAAATTTGATCAGACTTGCAGTGTTTTGCATGTATGTACAATCTGATCAGACTTGCCAATTTCTGTTGTGTAAATCTGATCAGATTTGCCCAATTGTTTGTATGCTGAATTTTTTTAGCACGTTTTGAAATATTTATTAAATAAGATTTCTTTGTATGCAATCTGATCAGACTTGCAAATCTTTTCGTGTAAGTAAATCTGATCAAACTTGCCAAATTCTAATAGTGTACAAATCTGATCAGACTTGTTGATTCTTTTGTGTCAGCAATCTAATTAGATTTGCCGATTTTTCCGTGAAGACAAATCTAATCAGACTTGCCAACCCTTAAGGGGTGCAAATCTGATCGGACTTGCAACGTTTTAACAGGAGAGCAAATCTAATCAGATTTGCCCAGCTGTTTTGATACGCAATCTGATCAGACTTGTCGATTTATGTATATGCATACAATTCTTCGTATGATGAAGATTTTGTTTTGCTCATGCCTATATATATGCATATATATATATACACGTTTATGTTCAAATTTAATTATGTGCAAATCTGATCAGAATTGTTGAGTTTCTGAAATTAGCAAATATGATCAGACTTGCCGAGTTGCACGGGTATGCAAATCTGATCAGACTTGCCGACCCTTACGTGGGTGCGAACCTGATCAGATTTGCAATGTTTTGGGCATGTGTAAATCTGATGAGACTTAAAGAGTTTTTATGTGCGTAAACCTGATCAAATCTGCCCTATTATTAGCTCAATAAGGAATTTTCTGCATAGTTGGATTGGTATATGAATTTGATCATGTTTAAGAATTTTCAGAATAGTTGGATTGGTACATGAATTTGATCATGTTTGAGATTTATGTATGTATTTTCTGAAATGATACATGAACATGATGTTGATTTGTTTGACATGGAGTTGTGCATATCATACACATGAATATGAAATTTATTTGATGTTTGCATAAATATGATTATATGCATTTTTGATTGTTTATGCATGAAATTGATTATGTTAACGTGTTTTGTGGGCATCGATTGACATGCGTATGCGTATACGTTTGGTTTTATGTGCATTCATTTGTGTGTTTGAATATGCATTGTGAACATGTTTTAAAATAAGGCGTGTGTTGCATATTCACTGAAATTTTGCAAAAGATGCATAAAACAATTTCGAGATGAGTTGGTGGTCAGACGTAAACCACTGCGGGCCATGTAGGCCAAGAGCATGTGTTGCTTCACTTATTGTAGATTTTATTTATACATTGCAAAATTTATTTTCTGAAAAGTTAATGGTTTTCCAAAAAATAATTGCATTGTTAATTATGCGGGTCAAAGCGCAAAATTGGTTTTGCATGTTGATTTGCACAATGGTTATTGTGTAAAGAACTTCAAATTATTTGAAAAGGTAAAAGAGACCAAACTGTGTAATTAATCTCTTCATTTATGTCTATTCCACATTTTGGATGGCAATTTTGGGGGACCGTGAGGATACTAAAACATTTTGTATGATTGTGCCCCTTAACCCGATATGTTGGTTCACCTCCCGGACATGGTTTTAGAGAGATTCAGTCATTTTGCCTAGAAGTGGTGTTGTTGACTCAGCTGTAGTTATTGGTATACCAAGAAAATGACCTTAGTAGATGTTGATTTTCCTGATGTCCCGGCATTAGATGTTGATTTCTAATATTCTGATGAATGGTGTTGATTCTTGATATCGGTAAAGGAACAAGTATGAAACCCAGTAATAAAATACAAATTTTGTGTTAAGCTACAACTAAGAACCTAATTTGGACTTCAAGAATTTGTGTCCGTTTTGAGTATTCACGAGTTTAAGGAAAAGTGAAAACTAAAATCGTGTGCATTTAATAGGATCATGTATGCAAAAGCAACTCTGATATATAACTTAATAAGTTATTCATGCATATTTACTATTCAACATTAGTTCATGCATTCATACTTACTTTGTTTCACATGATAATTGTTATCACATGTATGTCTTGTTAAATGCTTAGATGGTAAGTTGATTATGGTATATTATTATTGTGATATTCCTTCAAAATTTATGCATGAAATTGGTTTATGTTATTCCTTCACTATTTGAATTTTTAGAACAATTCCTATAAAGAACTTTGGTTCTTACCCGTTTTTATAAAACTGTTTTGCAGGTCCAGATGCTCAATGGTGTCTTGACTCAATGGCTCTGGAGATTGCGAGCCTTGTGTGGTTGGTTTCTGGTTCTCTTACAGAGTAGCTCATTTATGATATAGATGATTTTTAATCTTAGTCTATTTGACATTATTATTGAATTAATAAAGATGAAATTCTTCTTCTTTTGATTCAATGCACAATCTGGTTTGTGATGTGGTATATTAAATCCCCGAATCTTTGGGATAGTATCACAATTGTTTTAAAAACAAAAATCCACTATTTTTTCGAGGGTCCGTTAGGGTCGTTACAAAAAGGATTAACCATGAGTTCAAGTAAAGCCATACATGCAGATTTGACTAAAGACAATCCCTTCTCCGTGCTTCGTTGGGAAATGCCATCCTTAATGGTGCTCAACCTCACATCTGCTAATATGTCCATTAATCTAACTGGCTTTCTCCAGCACGCTGACACCAATTTATCCTGCCTCTACATAGCCTATATAGCAAGAAATTCTGCTTCTAGAGATCCTCCCCCCCCCCTTCTGAAGGTTCTATATCTACCCTTTCCAAATAACTGGCCAGAATTACATCTGTAAATTCTCTTTTCAACTCCATCGTAGACCTTAGATTCTGTACTTCTGCAGAGGGCAGCCCATTCTTTGTTCTTCTTCAATAACAGACATAACTGCTTCATCAGAAAAGCTATGTTCACTTTCTTCAGCTTTCTAGTTCCCTGCCTAATTGAAAGGCTACCAGGTTCCATGCAACAAAAGCTTGCCTTCCAAGTCTCCATGCCATAGAAAAGATCTAAACAACCTTATCAGCCTCATTTCTATTTTCATAGGGATCAGCAAAACAGACACCAGAAAGGATGGCAATTACAACAAATTATCATACTTCAGCACTTCAAGACACATTTATGTAAGAGCCAAGATTTGTAACCATAGTGACAAACGTTTTAAATGGCAATTTCTCGTTTTTCAAAAACTCGCGAGAAATTGGAATTTTTTCATAAATCTCGCATTTTTTTCGGAAAAATCTTGGCAATAAAAAATAACTTAAAAATATAAAATTTATTTTTTATAAGAAAATATTAATAAAAAATATTTAAAAATAAAAATACAAGTTTTTTTTCGCGATAAATAGCCATTTAAAACGTAAATATCGCAGTATTTATGTTTTTTTCATAAATCTCGCAAGATTTTATCGCGAGAAATTGTCGTTTTAAACTTTCAGGCAATTTCTCGCGATATTATAGCGAAATTTTCATAAATCTCGCGATATTTGTCACTATGTTTGTAACTAACCAATCTGACTAAGGAATTGCCTAAATCAAATTCTTGCAATATCCTTAATAACACAGCAAAGATGCCTCAACAAAAGCACAATACTTCCTTTGTAAGCATCTTTTTTGTCAAGTATTTTGAAACTTAAAAAGTTTTCAACTAACTCTAGACTCAAACAGGATGAGAACCCAATGCTGAGACAAATCCCAAATTTTTACTATCATGAGAGTGACGGGATGTAAAGAAAACACTTAGGTAATAAGTCCATTGTATTAATGCACCGTGCAAGTTGGAAGCTACACACATTTCATGCATTCATGGGTGGATGTGTAGTACCCCACCAAAAGTTTCAGGTCCTGATAGGACCCACTATCCATAAAGGACACATACAAACAAGCACACACATGTGAAAAGCATTGAATGAGGCAAAATGCTATAACACCCGTGAAGTGAGGCATACACCTCGAGGCAATGAAAGGGTAAGCTTCAGGAAAAAATGATGTAAAAACTTAAAATGGATCAATTTTTCAAAGACCTTTTGTTTATACTTAAGTATAAATGGTTGCATCTTTACTGTACAATTGGTTGAATCTTTGTGCAACTCTTTACCATGGAAATAAGTTTGATTAACTTCTAGTGCAGATTAGTATCTTCATTGGTTTCACAGCAAAGTGACTACCAACCGGATATGCATATAATTTAGAATAGTGTGGCTCTTTATGGCTGCTGCAAGCTCCCATCTAGCTGGGAGTGCTATGAGTGGATCAGTTCCTGATTGAGGCACAAGCCTACAGTAGGTTACTAACCCAAAGAAGAAAAGCATCAACTATAGAATGATAATATGGTGCTTGTTCAGAATGTTAATGGAGAAACATATGGAAATCAAAAAAGCCTGGCAGAAAAATATTATAGTTAAACCAATATTAGCATAGAAAAATATGCAAGTTTAATCTAACCTTCAGAAGCATCAAGAAAATACCAATCATAAATGACAGAAGTCCATATTACATGCACTATAACCAAGCGAACATGCATATCAGACCCTATCCATCAAACAGATACCCTAAACCCATTCACAGATTATATATTTCATCAAAAAAACCAACAATGCAAAGAGGGAATCTATCAAATTATCAACAAGCATATATAGTCCAATTTTACATACTGTTTTTACATACTGTTTTCTTATCTTCTCATTACAGTTAGCATATAGGAAGAAAAAATAACTCAGAAAACTGGAGCTCCATCAGGATGTGACAATGGTGCAGACATTGATGCCGATCATCATCATCATCATATGCCAGAGCTCCCCTTTCCCCTGAAGAACCGTGTATCGAGAGATATCACACAAAAAATAGAATGAAAGAAGGGCAGGAGAGAGAGAGAGAGAGAGTTGAAAGTCGCTGGTTTCAACTTATGACATCAGCAACTTTGATGCACCATCAGTGATGTCATCGGTAATTTTAGGGCTTAGAAAAGTGAATGGGGAAGAGAAAAAATCAGAACTGACTTCAACCCATTCTCTTTTAATTTTTTTTTTAATGTAAAAAATTGGTCAGATAGGGATCAAACCCACCATCACACGCAGAGGGAGGGGGTGGGCTGTGCATTGGGCGGTGGATAAATATATGGCTTGTGGTTGTCCTTGACAATATCATCAACCTTTCTCATCACTAAGAATTCCCCAAATTCAGAAATACCATGGTAGAACGTCATATTAGTTGATACCATAGTGATAAACGTTAAAAATGGCAAAATCTCATTTTTCAAAAAACATGCGAGAATTAGAATTTTTTTTCATAAATCTCTCATTTTTTCCGCAATAAAAAATAAATGTAAAAATATAAAAATTATTTTTTATAATAAAAAATATTTAAAAATGAAAAACACATGGTTTTCTCATGATAAATAGCCGTTTAAAACTTAAATATCATGTTTAAATCACGGTATTTATGCTTTTTCATAAATCTCACAATATTTTCAAATATCGCAAGAAATTGCCATTTTAAACTTTCAGGCAATTTCTTGCGATATTATCAAAAGATTTTCATAAATCTCGTGATATTTGTCACAAAGATTGATACTACTAAGGCTTGTTAAAATTGTATATATATATATATATATTGTAACTAGGTTAGTTTCTTTATATTTCTCTTTCTTTTTCTTTTTCTTTATTTTTTAATTCTTTTTGAACTAGTCAACACAAGGTTGACTAGTCCAAAAGAGACATTGGAGCGGGTCCAATGGCTCTATTTAGAGTTCAACAACCAGCCCCAAAGTCTCTATGGAGCTCCCATGATGTGTATAAATAGGGGTGAAACCCCTCTCATAATGCAATGCTTCTTGCATGTATTTCTTATTAATAAAATATTATTTTTTATATTTTGTGAGCCTCGTTTGTGTGCCCATTTGTGGGTTTTGTGAGTGAGCATATTTGTGGCTCTTTGTGTGTCCACTTTGGTGATTTGGTGGACCTTATTGTGGCTCTTTTGTGTGTCCACTTTGGTGATTTGGTGGACTTTGATGAAAGCTCTCATTTCCTTACATGGTATTGGTTCCATGCTTCATGTTGATGTTTGTGGGATAGTGGTTGCATACTTGAAGATTCAGAATCAAATCCAAGTGTTTGTATGATCCATCGTACTTGCCTCTTTTTGTTCTTCCTCACTATATCTTTATCTCTCTCTCATCTCTCTTTTCTCTCTCTTACCCTTGTAAAATGGATGACAAAAAAGTGTAATCATTATGCCTATGAAACTTAATGATTCTAACTATGTAACATGATCTTCAATCATGAAGCATCATATTTAAGGAAAAGGATTGCAGAGACTTGTGAATGGATCCGATCCGAAACCTAAATTAATCCTCACTAAGATTGAAAAAGAGAAAGAAGTGTCGGAGGATGAAAAATACAAAGAATGAAGGATGGGACATGTCAAGATCATGTCTTGGCTCATTAGTAACGTTGATATCAAAAAATGCTAAAGTCGTGCAAAGTTTGAGCATGCAAATAAAGGTTAAAAATACATCAAAAAGGTGCATTCCCTTAAAGATATTGCACATGTGTACAATTTACAAGATAAAATTCAAACACTCAAGGGAAAAAAGCATTAGATAATTTTATAGTGAATTATTTGATCTTTAGCAAGAGTTAGTTCTTCTTGAGCCAAAATGGCATTGCCCGGAGGATATAGAACCCCGTAAAAAACAAACGGATGTGAAGCACTTCTATTAATTTGCACACGGTCTAAGACTGAAATTTGAGTCCACAAAATCAGCACTCCTGCATAGAGGGAAAGTCTCTTCTATTGAGGACACAATTGAGGAGTTAAGCATGAAAGAAAATAAGCTTAAGAAGCGGACTACTAAGAGCGATGATGACCCGATACTAGTCTTATCTAGGTCGGAAAACTATGTTTATAGCTACAAACCACCACACTATGCAAAGCACAACAATGAGTATTATGGAAGACAAGGCAATGAATATATAAAGAAAAAAAAATACTTGTTACTATTGTCATGAGCAGGGACATGTCAAAACTTACTCTCCTATGTTAAAAAGGCCATATGAGAAAAATGTTGCCTTGGTTGGTCCTCCAGACAAGTCAAATGATGTCAAAACCATACAAGACTCATTTGTTGAGAACATGTTATTGACATAACTAGTGAAGGCTCTTTAACCTCTCCACAGAGCAGTGTCTTCATCAACTAGAGTTGTTGTTACATCCTTTGGCTTTTCTGATCCCGGTAAATCTTTTGGCTTCTTGACTCAAGTGTCTCGTTTCACATGACACCAAATGGTGAGTTTTTATCCAAATGTCGTAATTCAAGCGGGTCAAATGTGTTTATTGTTGATGAGACATCTCTTAAGATAAAATGAAGAGAGAATTTCGAAAATATTTCTTAAAATTAAAAAAAAAAAAATTCAAAAGTTAGATATATTCCTAAATTAAATTTAAATTTTGTCTGTTTCTCAATTACCTTACCATGAATGTAATGTTTTTTTTCTCCCCTAATAATTGTCGGGTGCAAGATCGTCAGTCAGGAAAGCTGATTGGAGAAAGCCATAGAGAATAAGGCTTATAGGATTTTTTTGAAAATATCCAAGAATACTCTTTGTTGTAATGTTCATAAACTAGATTTGGATTTATGACATAAAAGCCTTTGTCATCTTAATGTATAATTAACTCCGCCTGTGTAGTTATACACTGCCGGTCCCAAGCCCGGATAAAGGAGGAGGGTTGCGGTAGGCCTGTGACAGCCAGCATAAAAACTTTGTCATATCCTATGAAAATGAACCAATATGAGAATTTCGTTGGGGCGTTCCCTACTGAGCGACGCGCTGTACTCTCTAGGCCCGGAGGCAGTGATAAATGTGCAAGGGTTGCTAGGTCGTCGCCCAGAAGCGACACGTCACACCGGCGCCCGGGTGTGGTGTCAAATAGGCAAGGGTTCCCTCACTTTGTTGGACGGGTGGGGGTAAAGAAGTTAGTCCAAGACCATAAAATTAGGTTAGCCACTTGGAACATAGGGTCTTTAACTGGTAAGTTGGTAGAGTTAGTAGATGTTATGTGTAGGAGAAAGATTGATATTTTATGTCTTCAAGAGACCAAATGGGTAGGTGAGAAAGCTAAAGTGATAGAACCTTGGGGATATAAGATTTGGTATACAGGAATAAATAGGAATAGGAATGGAGTAGGGATTGTTATGAGTCGTCAGTTTATAGATAATGTAGTTGAGGTCCGTAGGAAGGGTGATAGAATTTTACTTATTAAATTAGTATTAGGTACGGATATTATTAATATTATTAGTGTTTATGCACCTCAAGTAGGTTTAGATGATTCCATTAAGCATCAATTTTGGGAAGATTTAGATGGAGTAGTACAAGAGACATCTTATGGAGAAAAGCTTTTCATCGGCGGTGACCTTAATGGACATGTAGGCATTAGTAGGGATGGATTTGAGAATATCCATGGAGGCTATGGTATAGGAGAAAAAAATGAAAGTGGAGAAAGAATTTTAGATTTTTGTTTGTCCTATGATATGATCTTAGCAAACACTTGGTTTAGGAAGAGAGAGTCTCACCTAGTAACATTTAAAAGTGGGGTTAATACGAGTCAGATAGATTTTTTCCTACTTAGAAAGAGAGATAGGGGTTGTTGCATCGATTGTAAGGTTATACCAGGAGAAAGTGTAGCTACACAACATAGAGTCTTAATTTTAGATCTTAGAATTAGACAATGCCGCAAAAGGGATAGACATAGGATAGATCCTAGAATTAAGTGGTGGGCACTGAAAGGAGCTAAACAAGGAATGTTTGTAGAGCAGGTAGTTAAGGAAGTTGATTGGTGTCTCGAGGAGGATTCAGAATCAATGTGGAATAAGATAGCGGGTGGTATGAGAAAAGTAGCTAAGGAGGTATTGGGTGAGTCTAAAGGCGGTGCACCACTAGGTAAGGATACATCATGGTGGAACGAGGATGTCAAATTAGCTATTAAGGTTAAAAGAGAGTGTTATAGAAATCTAAGTAAGAGTCGTGATAATGAGAATTTGGAGAAGTATATGATAGCAAAGAAGGAAGCTAAAAAAGTTGTTCGAAACGCGAGGGCTAAGGTATATAAGGAGGTTTATGACAAGTTGGATACCAAAGAAGGCGAGAAGGATATTTATAGGCTTGCAAAGATGAGAGATAGGAAATCGAAGGATTTGGGTATGGTTAGATGTATCAAAGATGAAACGCAAAGGGTTTTAGTCAAAGATGAGGAGATTAAGGAGAGATGGAAAGATTATTTTGATAAGCTATTTAATGATAGTCATGCTCAAGATCTTGGAGACTTCTCCATTCCTTTTCATGAGATAAATCGTGACTTCATGCGCAAGATTCAAAAGAAAGAAATTGCAGAGGCTTTGAAGAAAATGAAATCAAGAAGGGCAGTTGGCCCAGATGGTATACCTATCGAGGCTTGGAAATGCTTGGGAGAGAAAGGTTTAGAATGGTTGACAAATCTTTTTAACTTGATTTGGCGAACAAATAAGATGCCTAATGAGTGGAGGAAGAGTACTTTGGTGCCTTTATATAAGAATAAGGGTGATATACAAGATTGCACAAACTATCGTGGTATAAAACTCATGAGTCATACTATGAAACTTTGGGAGAGGGTGATTGAGTCTAGGTTGAGGAAGGTTGTCATGATATCGGAGAATCAATTTGGTTTTATGCCTGGAAGATCAACTATGGAAGCTATACATCTTCTTAGACAACTTATTGAAAGATATAGAGAGAGGAACAAAGATTTGCATATGGTTTTTATTGATTTAGAGAAGGCATACGATAGAGTACCTAGGGACGTTCTCTGGTGGACAATGATGAAGAAAGGTGTTTCTCTCAAGTACATTAGTATAATTAAAGATATGTATGAAGGAGTAGTAACCAATGTTCGCACTTGTGGAGGGGTGACAACCAATTTTCCGATAACGGTTGGGTTACATCAAGGATCTGCTTTAAGCCCTTTCCTATTTGCGATAGTGATGGATGAGCTTACGAGATCAATTCAAGAAAATGTACCGTGGTGTATGTTGTTTGCTGATGATATTGTTTTGATTGATGAGTCTAGAGCTGGGGTTAATGCTAAGTTAGAATTATGGAGACAAACATTGAAAGCTAGAGGTTTTAAGTTGAGTAAGAGTAAGACTGAATATATGGAATGTCGGTTTAGTAAGCAACGAAGTAGTGATGGGAGTGTAGTGAAGCTTGGTGAGCAAGATATACCGGTGAATGATTATTTCAAATATTTGGGATCCATCATTCAAAAGTATGGAGAAATTGATGGAGATGTAAATCATAGGATAAAGGTTGGGTGGATGAAATGGAAAAGTGCTACTGGAGTGTTGTGCGATCGTAGAATGCCATTGCGGTTGAAGGGAAAGTTTTATAGGACGACTATTAGACCCGCTTTACTATATGGTACGGAATGTTGGGCTGCCAAGAGACATCATATTCAAAAAATGAGTGTAGCTGAGATGCGGATGCTTAGATGGATGTGTGGAAATACAATAAAAGATAAGATTCGGAACGAAGAGATACGTAAGAAGGTAGGTGTTGCACCCATTGAAAATAAGATGCGAGAGAATCGTTTACGGTGGTTTGGACATATTCGGCGAAGGCCTAATGATGCTCCAGTTAGAAGGTTTGAGAAATGGGAAAATATATTAGTTAAAAGAGGTCGGGGTAGGCCTAGGAAGACTTGGATGGAGATGATAGGAAAGGATATGAATGCTTTGAACCTCACCGAGGACATGGCGTTGGATAGAAATGATTGGAGGAAAAGGATTCATGTGGAAGACCCAAAATGAATTTCTTTTTTGGTTCATATCGCTGACCCCAATTGTTTTGGGATGAAGGCGTAGTTGTTGTTGTTTGTTGTTATTTTTTTTTTTAATTCTGAAAATTTTGCATGTGAAGATTGTATTTTTGGCAAAATAAAGAGATTGCCATTTCAAGAAAGAACTTGTGTTTCTTCTAGACCGAGCTTAAGTTAATACATTCGGATGTTTGGGGCCTAGCACTTGTTATATCTAAAGGTGGTTTTACTTACTATGTAATTTTTATTGATGTTCTTTTTAAACATACTTGGATCTATTTCCTTAAACATAAATCCTATGTCACATAGGTGCGGGTGCGGATGAGCGATGCAGCACTTTAGAAAAACTTGGGTGCAGGGAGGGTATATATATATATATATAAATATATATATATATATAAACAATTTTAAGTTAACACTATGTGTATTTGTGCGCATTTATGTATTTATTGTGAAAGTATCTTCAATAAGATACTAAGTTCAAGACCTTAATATTCTTGATAACAAATACATGCACACATGCACAATAAGAACACTTGTGCACAAAAGCACAAATCAATCTCACAAATGCACTAAAAGAATAAAAGCTTTATTGAATGATTGGGCTTTGACCCAAAGCCATACCTAATACAAGAATGAGGGCCCATATTTATAAGGCATTAGTGGGCCTTGGAAGGAGCTCCACACATAGTCGTTGGAGCCCCTCCAACGGTCACATTGGTCACAAATGTGACCGTTGAAGGGGTCCAACGACTAGTGTGTTGGCCCCTCCCAAGGTAACTACAACTTTATCTAATAAAAAAGAAAAAGAATTTAACGAAAAAGAATTACAAGCATATTCACGAAAAAGAATATATGTAAAAAGACTAAACTACCCCTACAACTATCAATACAAAAATATGTATTTTATATATAATAAGTAGATACATATACATATATATAATATATGTATAGGTATTACCTTATATATATAAAATATATATTGGAGTTCATGAAATTGATTACATAATTTAACAACCCCCTCAAACTTAGAGCACGATGATCGAGAGTTTGCCAAGGAGGAAGTTGAATCGCAGAGCACACAAAGCTTTAGTAAAGAAATCTGACAGTTGATATTCTGACGTGACATATAGAAGGTCAATTATACCTTTTAGATACGCCTCACGAACATAGTGACAATCCATCTCTATGTGTTTAGTCCATTCATGAAAAGTGTAATTTTTAGCAATATAAATCACACTTTTGTTGTCCTAGCATAACTTGGTGGGCTCTTCTATTGTGACCCTCATGTCTTCTAGCAACTGATGGATAGGGATGGCAGTGGACCGGGGGAAAGCGGGGCCCCGCCCCGCCTCGCCCCGTTTGGACCGGGGATGAAGGGTATGAAACGGGGATGGAGGCGGGGATGAAGGTTAAAATCCATCCCCGTCCGGGGGTGGAGGCGGGGATGGACTGGCACGTTCCCCCGCCCCGCCCCGCCCCGCCCCATCCCCGCCCCGGCCCCGCCCCGGCCCCGCCCCGGCCCATCCCCGCCCCGCCCCCGGCCCATCCCCGTCCCGGCCCCGCCCCATCCCCGCCCCCAACTCAGATGAACTGTTTACTAACCCTAACTCCCTTCCCTAATTTCCTAACCCTGGAGCCGGGCGACGTTACTGTGCACGTAGGACGCCGGGTTCTCGATAGCGTACCGGACTCCGGCCTGGGCGGCGAGGTGCATCACGTGGGTGAAGGCGACGAGGTCGAAGAGCTTGGCCAGGAGCCCGGCGTCGTTGATGTCGCCGGCGATGACGAAGACGCCGTGGTCGCCGAGGATTCGACGGCGGGCCTTCTTGAGCGAGGGGTCGTAGTAGTCGTTGAAGTTGTCGAGGCCGACGACACCGTCACCGCGCTTCCGGAGGGCGAGCGAGACGTGGGTGCCGACAAAGCCAGCGGCGCCGGTGACGAGCACGCTCATCCCGCGGGGTCGGGGACGGGGGCGGGGTCGGGACGGGGACGGGGCGGGGGCGGGGCGGGGACGGGGACGGGGCGGGGACGGGGACGGGGCGGGGGTGGAGGACATGAAACGGGGATGAAGGCGGGGGTGGAGGATAAAATCCATCCCCGCCGCGGAGGCGGGGCGGGGGTGGAGGATAAAATTTTGAGGCGGGGCGGGGGTGGAAACCTTGTCCCCCGCCCCGCCCCGCCCCGCCCCACTGCCATCCCTACTGATGGATCCATACAATTTCCATGGTAGTAGTCGTCATGGCACGATATTCGGCTTCAGTTGATGATAAAGACACATTTTGCTGCTTCTAACATCTCCACGAAATCAGTGAGTCTCCTAAGAACACACAAAAACCAGTGGTGGAGTGACGGTTATTTGGGTCACCTCCCTAATCAGAGTCAGTATAAGCAAGTAATTTTAAAACAGAAGAGGACAGAAAAACTCCCTTATTTAGAGTACCCTTTATGTATCTTACGACTCGCAAGATGACACTCATGTGGACTGATGTTGGTGCATGTTGAAACTGGCTGGAAGTATGAACTGCATGAGAGATATTTGGTCTGGTAATACTCAGATACATCAACGATCCTACAAGTTGTCTGTAGGGAGTAGGATCGGAAAGAGGAACACCATCATCAATCTTCATTTTAGCTCCTACTATAGCAAAAGTTTCACAAACCTTTTCATCCGTAATACTTGACTTGCCATTGATCTCAGAAGCAAGCTTAGTTTGAGATAAGAAATACCCTCTATGAGAGTATGCTACTTCAAAATCCAAAAAATAAGTTAAAAAACCCAAATCAGACATTTCAAATTTATCTTTCAAAACTGATTTTATGCTCTTAACTCCATTAGAATCACTACCAGTGATGAGCATATCATCTACATACAACAGCAAGATCACAATCCCTGTATTGGATTTTCTAACAAACAAAGCAGTATCAGTAAAACAGGATGAAAAACCATTTTCTAACATTACAAAATTAATGCTATCATACCAAGCATTGGGAGCTTGTTTCAAACCATAAAGTGTTTTCTGAAGGCGAAACACTTTTCCTTTGGGGGTCACCATTCCGGGTGGGACATCCATATAAACTTCTTCATTCAGATCGCCAATTAGAAATGCATTTTTAACGTCCATTTGATAGATGTTCCACTTGTTGATTGAAGCAAGAGTTATAAGACACCAGACAATGACCATTCAAGCCACAGGGGCAAAGATTTCCTCATAGTCAATCCCATATTCTTGACTATACCCCTTTGCAACTAATCGAGTCTTATATCTCTCAAGGGATCCATCACTCTTAGTTTTGACATTAAATACCAATCTACACCCTATTGTTTTCTTACCCTTTGGAAGGTCTTGAAATTCTCACGTCTTGACTCTTTTCAGGGCTACGAGTTCATCTTTCATCGCAACTATCCATTCAAAACTTTATCGTGCTTCCTCAAAGTTTCTAGGTTCTACGTAAGAATGGATGACACTAAGACAGACTTTATATTTGGGTGAAAAAGAGTCATACGATATGAACCTAGAGGGAGCTTTCCTATGTCTTTCGGTCCTACATAGGTTTTCCTCACCTCGAGGGACAGTCTGACTATCATCATATTTTTCAAGAGCACTTCGAAAGGTGTTTCTATCTCTATGAACATAGGTGATGGGATCTCTAGATGGTCCCTCATCGATATGTTGATCAGAGGAGGAGAGCAGAAGAATGATTTCTTCAATTTCATTATCACTTGAGTCATTCTGACTTGACTCATTATCACTAGTATCATCATCTTTGGCTAACAATTCAAATATAAAAGAATAGTCTATATTCTCATTATGTGATTCTGGGCTTTCAAAACCACTAAGATTTTTCGAAAAACTCACAATTTTGGAAACATACAATTTGTGATTTTTAACATCATAACATTGAAAACCCTTTTGGGTTTTCGAATAACCAAGAAAGGCGCAAGGAATGACTTTTGGGGGAAAGCTTATCATTTTTATCTGTAAGGACAAAATATTTACATCCAAAAACCCTCAACCTGCTATAATCAGGTTCTTTTTCGTATAACTTTTCAAAGGGAGAAATTTTATTCAATTTTTTTGATGGAAGTCTATTTATGAGATAGACTGAAGTAAAGGTTGCCTCAGCCTAGAGTTTTTTTGGGATGTTTTGCGAAATAAGCAAAGTTCTAGTTGTTTCAATAATATGCCTATGCTTTCATTCGGCTAACCCATTTTATTGTGGGGTTTTCGAACAAGATTTTTGATGGAGAATACCATAATTTTCAAGATAACTCTTGAATTCATTTGAAAGGTATTCACCTCCAGAATCGGATCTAAAAATTTTTAAACTTCCATTGAATTGATTTAAAATCATCATATGAAACGTTTTAAACATTGAAAAAACTTCATGTTTATGTTTAAGAAAGTATATCCAACAAAACCTAGTATAATCATCCACGAAAATTACATAATATGAGAATCCTCTTTTAGATATCACAAGAGCGGGACCCCATACATCGGAATGAACAATTTCAAAGGGTTTTGCTGAAAACATAGATATTTAAGAAAAAGGAAGACTTTTCATCTTCCTAAGGATACATTCATTACATACAAAATTTTCTTTACAAAGATGTTTAATAAAAGGCAAATAAGAGATTTTAACAATGTTAGGATGTCCCCGTCTCTTATGCCATACATGAATATCTTTATTTTGAACAACATTACAAATTTGATTCTTGGGAACTTGGAGATAATTAACGTAGTAGAGGTCTCCTCTCCTAGAGCCTTCCCCAATCAATCTCCCGGATCGGCGATCCTGAATTCAACATCTATTAGAAGAGAATTTTATATCGCAACTATGGTCCGAGAGTTGAGAAATCGAAAGTAAATTTAAATTTAGTTTTGGTATAAGACAAATTTTTGGAATAAAAAAAATCTTGTTTTTCAAAATTGCCTATTCCTTTAATTTCAAGAGGTGTTCCATCCGCCGTTGAGACAAAAGATGAAAGAGAGTTTTTAGAAAATTCAGAAAGTGAACAAACACTTGAGGTCATATGAAAAGATGCGCCGGAATCTAAAAACCAAGATGTCTTACCGGGAGGTGAGGAGGTAGACATAGTGGCTCCGGAAATGCCTCCCTTGAGAAGAGGTTGTAAAGCTTCTATGATTTGTTGAAGAGAAAGAGACCAATTTGATGATAATGGCCATTCCTCCGGTTGAGATGACATAGTCATTGCAAGAAATTTCTTTCATTTTGGGCAAATAGGTCCCGATTCTTTACAAAAATGACAATTTAACTTGCTATAGTCTCTTTTTCCATATCTATTATTTTCTCCTTGACCTTGATTGTTAAAATGAGGAGGCTTGTAGGCCTTCACATTATTCCTCGGTCTTGACACAACATTCACCCCTTCACAATCTTCTTGAGTAGAAGAGGTAGCAAGAATGCTAGGATTACTCTTACTAATTCCCATACGGGTTTCCTCCCCACTTAATTTAGTGATAACATCTTCAATTGAGGGAGATGTGAAAGTGGAGAGAAGAGAGGACCGAATTTGTTCAAATTCGGGTCTAAGTCCATTTAGAAAATTAAAGAAATGATCTTCCTCAAGTTGTTTGTCTTAATTCGATCACTTCACCAATCCACTTTGGTTCAAGCATAACAAGCTCGTCCCAAATGGAAAATAACTCAGCAAAGTATTCCCAAAAAGTCGTCTCATTTTGTTGGAGGGTCAATGCCCTCTTTTGGAGATAATATTTGTGTGACAAATCTCTTGAAGAATACAATTTTTCAAGATATACCCAAGCTTCGGAAGCTTTTTTGAACTTAATAATGTTGGCATTGATCTTGGTTTCAACGGATGAAAAAATTCAAGACAAGATCTTGAAGTTTTTCATCTCCCATTCATCATGCTTTCTTGAATAATCTTCTAGAGCCCTTTGTCTTTCTTCCCCTTCAAGGATCTTAATATCCCCCTTTTCAACGATTGTAATTTTTGGTTCGGGTTCCGGTATCGAACCTTGAACATACCCCCAAAGCCCCTTTTCCTTTAATATGGGCTTCCATATTACCGGCCCAAACATGATAATTTGAACCATTAAGTTTAAACCCAAGAGAGAAGTGGGAGTCCTTTTCGCCCATTAGAGAGGATAGAAGTTTGACAAAAGAGGGTTCTAAAAAATTGCCCGAAGAAGATGATCCACTTCAAACTCCAATAACTTGAAGGCACGTTTTTCGAGGCACTCAAAAATTTAAGAAACGCAGGATCCTCCTTCAACGAGGCTTTGATACCATGTGAAAGTATCTTCAATAAGATACTAAGATCAAGACCTTAATATTCTTGATAACAAATATGTGCACACATGCACATTAAGAACACTTGTGCACAAAAGCACAAATCAATCTCACAAATGCACTAAAAGAATAAAAGCTTTATTGAATGCTTGGGCTTTGACCCAAAGCCCTACCTAATACAAGAATGAGGGCCCATATTTATAGGGCATTAGTGGGCCTTGGAAGGGGCTCCACACATAGTCGTTGGACGGGTCCAACGACTAGTGTGTTGGCCCCACCCAAGGTAAGTACAGTTAAAATGTACCTCATATATATATTACATCAATACCCGATAGGGGTATTTTTGTAATTTTACATAGTTGTTTTAGAAAACAACTATTTTGTTTAAATATAAATTTCTTTATTTATTTTTTTGTTTTTATTTTTGTATTTTTTAGAACCAAAGAGGGGCTCCAACCATAGAGTCGTTGGAGCCCCCAACGGTCACAAATGTGACCGTTGGGGGCTCCCAACGACTCCATGAGAGCCCCCTTTTGGCTCTTCTTTTGAGGCCCTTTGGCCCTCCTTTTTCCTCCTCTCCCTCTTGTATAAATAGGGGTGAACCCCTTGTGTATTTTCATTCTAGAGAGCTTTCTCTCTTCTCAATAAGAGGCTTTTTATATTGTTGTCTTCTTAAAGGCTTGTGCTTGTATTGTCCCTTTGTGGACTTGTGATATTGTCTCTTTTATTCATTGTTGTAAGTGCTTGTATGCACTCTTTATATTTCCGCAATATCTTATTACAAGTACAACTTTATCTAATAAAAAAGAAAAAGAATTTAACGAAAAAGAATTTAACGAAAAAGAAAAAGAAAATACAAAAAAGAATTACAAGCATATTCACGAAAAAAAATATGTGTAAAAAGACTAAACTACCCCTATGGCTATCAATCCAAAAATATATATATAATATATGTATATGTATTACCTTATATATATAAAATATATATTGGAGTACATGAAATTGATTACATAATTTAACATTTATATATATAATATAAATAAAAATGAACTTGATTAGGGTTAACTGAATCTACTTTTGGATAAAAATGGAATTCAGTGTGATTGACTTCACCTAACACAGGAAGTTGTGTCCAAGTGTCACACACACCGGGGTGCGGGTGCGACGCGGTTTGCGGTGCCCTGTTAGAAGAGTCTGTGTGACATAGCACAAATCTGAATTTTTCTTACATTTTCACATATTTCACAATTTGGTCACACATAAATTTAAAAATGAAATCAAGAAGGGCAGTTGGCCCAGATGGTATACCTATCGAGGCTTGGAAATGCTTGGGAGAGAAAGGTTTAGAATGGTTGACAAATCTTTTTAACAAGATTTGGCGGACAAATAAGATGCCTAATGAGTGGAGGAAGAGTACTGTGGTGCCTCTATATAAGAATAAGGGTGATATACAAGATTGCACAAACTATCGTGGTATAAAACTCATGAGTCAGACTATGAAACTTTGGGAGAGGGTGATTGAGTCTAGGTTGAGGAAGACTGTCATGATATCGGAGAATCAATTTGGTTTTATGCCTGGAAGATCAACTATGGAAGTTATACATCTTCTTAGACAACTTATTGAGAGATATAGAGAGAGGAACAAAGATTTGCATATGGTTTTTATTGATTTGGAGAAGGCATACGATAGAGTACCTAAGGACGTTCTTTGGTGGACAATGATGAAGAAAGGTGTTTCTCTCAAGTACATTAGTATAATTAAAGATATGTATGAAGGAGTAGTAACCAATGTCCGCACTTGTGGAGGGGTGACAACCAATTTTCCTATAACGGTTGGGTGACATTAAGGATCTGCTTTAAGCCCTTTCCTATTTGCTATAGTGATGGATGAGCTTACGAGATCAATTCAAGAAAATGTGTCATAGTGTATGTTGTTTGCTGATGATATTGTTTTGATTGATGAGTCTAGAGTTGGGGTTAATGCTAAGTCAGAATTATGAAGACAGACATTGGAAGCAAGAGGTTTTAAGTTGAGTAAGAGTAAGACAGAATATATGGAATGTCCGTTTAGTAAGCAACGAAGTAGTGATGAGATTGTAGTGAAGCTTGGTGAGTAAGAAATACCGGTGGATGATTGTTTCAAATATTTGGGATCTATCATTCAAAAGTATGGAGAAATTGATGGAGATGTAAATCATAGGATAAAGGTTGGGTGGATGAAATGAAAAAGTGCAACTGGAGTGTTGTGCGATCGTAGAATGCCATTACGGTTGAAGGGAAAGTCTTATAGGACAACTATTAGGCCCGCTTTACTATATGGTACAGAATGTTGCGCTGCCAAGAGACATCATATTCAAAAAATGAGTGTAGTTTAGATGCGTATGCTTAGATGGATGTGTGGAAATACAATAAAAGATAAGATTCAGAACGAGGAGATACGTAAGAAGGTAGGCGGTGCACCCATTGAAAATAAGATGAGAGAGAATCGTTTACGGTGGTTTGGACCAGAGTTACCAGAAGCGCCTAGGCGTATGGGGAAGCGCGCTTCCCCGATACGCGCTTCGGAAGCACGAAACATCGCGCTTTCGAAGCGCGTGGGGAAACATCCCCCTTTTTTGGGAAGCACGCTTCCCTTTTATGGGAAGCGTGTTTCCCTTTTATGGGAAACGCGCTTCCCCCACTCTTCCCCCTCGCTTCCCCATTTTTTTCATTTTTTTTCTTCCCCCTCGCTTCTGGTTCGCTTCCTAGGTCACTTTCGAGACGGTTCATAATTTTCTTCTAAGTGGTCCCACGCTTCCCCGCTTCCTAAATTTTTGAAAGTGCCTCGCTTCCCGCTCCCGCTTCCCGTATCGCTTCCCGCTCCCGCTTCCTCGATTGGTAACTCTGGTTTGGACATATTCAGCGAAGGCCTAATGATGCTCCAGTTAGAAGGATGGAGAAATGGGAAAATATATTAGTTAAAAGAGGTCGGGGTAGGCCTAGGAAGACTTGGATGGAGATGATAGGAAAGGATATGAATGCTTTGAACCTCACCGAGGACATGGCATTGGATAGAAATGATTGGAGAAGGATTCATGTGGAAGACCCAAAATGATTTTCTTTTTTGGTTCATATCGCCGACCCCAATTGTTTTGGGATGAAGGCGTAGTTGTTGTTGTTGTTGTTGTTGTTGTTGTATTTCTATCGTTCGCACCAATTCAGAGAAAGAATCTTTATAAAAAAAAATTAAAGATTACCTAAGCTTAAATGGCATCACACATAAAAAATCTTGCCCTTACACTCCACATCAAAATGATTGGGCCAAAAGAAAGCATAGGCACATTATAGAAACAACAAGAACCTTGCTTATTGCAAACCAAGTACCAAAATTTTTTTTGGGTTGAATCCACATTTAGTGTTGTTTATCTCATCAACAAAATGACATCCTCTTCTTTGCAAAATGTGTCACCAGTTGAAAATTTTTTCAAACTAATTCCTGATTATTCCAGATTGAGAGCTATGTCACAGGTGCGGGTGCGGCACTTTAAAAAAACTAGGGTGTGGGGAGGGTATATATATATATATATATATATTATAATTTGTAACCGTTTTAAGTTAACATTACTTGTATGTGTGTGCATGTATGTATTTATATATATAATATACATAAAAATGGACTTGATTAAGGTTAAGTGAATCTACTTTTGGATATAAATGGACCTCAATGTGGTTGACATCACCTAACACAAAGGAAGTTGTGTCCAAGTGTCGTACCCACCTGAGTGGGGGTGCGGTGCCCTGTTAGAAGAGTATGTGTTACATAGATTGAGAGTTTTTTGGCGCAAATATATTATTTTTACTAACAAGAATGATAGTGTTATTCCTTGTGTCTTTTTGGGATATGCAAATAACCAAAAAGGCTATAGATGTTTTATTTTAGAAATAAAAAGCTATATGTTTTAAGAAATGTGTCCTTAAAAAAAGAAACATTTTTTGAATTTGAAAAATCTAAGAAAATAACCGAGTATTCGTTTTTGTTAGATTTAATTTCAAAATATGATGATTGTGATTTTGGTCTTGATGAAGACCATGAGCTTTATAAATGATATAGTGAGTGAAGAACAATCTCGTGATAATGAGATTAGAGAAGAACAATCTCGTGATAATGAGATTAGAGAAGAGCAATCATGTAAGGATAAAAATTGTAAAAAACATTCTAGGCATAGTGATTTTAAACGTCATGTGCAATTGAAAGATAAACCGATAGTGAAAACCCGATAGAAATACAAACTAGGTCATATAAAAACCCTATGGAAAATTTGAATCTTAGGACTCTTTTTCACCTAAATATCAAACCTACATTGCATTAATACATTCCTATATAGAACCCTCGACCTATGCTAAAGCAAAAAAAAAACACTGAATAAGTAGAAGCCCATGAGGGTAGAGCTAGAAGATTTAGAAAGAGTCAATACTTGGACTATTTAAGACATTCCCCAAGGAAAAAGACCTATATGTTGTAGATTGGTGTATAAGATAAAAACCAAGTCATGGAACTCTTGAAAAATACAAAGACAAATTAATTGTCAAGGGATATTCCCAAGAATACGACATAGAATATGAAGAAACTTTTGCCCTATTTGCTAGGATAACCGCAGTTAAGACCTTAGTAGCCATAGCCTCTGTGAGAAGATGGTTAATATATCATATCGACGTTAGGAATGTATTTCTTAATGGAATTTGGTTAAAAAAGTTTATATAGAAGCACTACCTGGTGTAACTATTACTAGCGGAAAAGTTCTTCATTTAGATAAAATCTTTTATGGTCTTAAACAAGCATCAAAGGCTTGGTATGTCATCTTTAGTCAAGTTATGCTTGATATTGGATTTCAATCTTGTTTTACTGACACAACTTTGTTTGTTAAGATTTCTGATGCATGTATTATTATTATTCTTTATATTGATGACCATATCGTCACCGGAAGGGACAAACGAGTTTAATAGATTAAGAAACATCTTAAAAAGCATTTTGAAAAGAGGTTTTTTAAAATATTTTCTTGAAATTGAAGTAGCTTATTCTTTTAAAGGTTATCTATTGACTCAATCTAAATTTGCTTTAGATATTGTTGCCAAGTCTAGAATCTCATATGATAAGAAGGCTGACACTCCCAAGGTTGTCAATGCTAAGATGAGAATTGATGATGGAGAACCACTTAAAAATCTGACATCATACAGACCTGATCTTTCAATTACAAGACCTGATATAGCATATGCAGTTCACACAACCAATCCGTTTCAGCATGCTCCCACTTCTATTCATATGGGAGCGATTTTGCGTATTATTAGATATATTAAGACTTCTATTTATCGAGTTCTTTTCTTATCTTCTTCTTCATCACTAGATTTAACTACATATATTGATGGTGACTGGGAAGGTGATCCCCATAACAGTCATTGTAACGACCCCAACTCATATCAGTTAAAAAGTGATTTTTTTTTAACAATTGCGAAAACAATCCCAGAAACCCGAGGTCTTACAATTCAAACCACATCAAATTGTACACTACATGCACAATATGTAAACATCATGACAATAGCAAAACAACATCAAATTCAGGGTTGGTACATGCCCACTACAAGCACATGCAAGAATCAAATTAAAAATATCATAATCATGCATCAACAATAATTCTTTTAGCGTTTTCGGTGAGCTCTGGGTACAATACACGTACCCACCGGGTCCAACCTACATGGTCTGCACGCGAGACAGCATTGGTAGGCACCGAAACAAAATTAATTCCATGAAAGCATGTATAACAGTCTGAAAATAACCATGCACATTTTGTACAAGTGCAGTCATAAAAATCTGCATCTAACACAAGTATAATTTCATTTTTCTGCATGCATAAAACCCAAACTTTTAACATGTACAAGTTTGGAACTAACATGGGGTATTTTACACGTGGAAAAATCAGACATAACTACGTGTATTTGTCATGCTAAATCTGATTTCACTTAAATCATTCAACACTTGTGATTTTAGTCTAAATCATGGCAATCAATACGCAATGTTCTTGAGCAAGTAAATCTGAAAGTGCATGTAAATCGGTACATGTGATCAAAACTGGGCATACACGTAAATATAAACATATCACATACATATATCTATATATTATTTTTTTAATTTTTATAGCAATCTGGCCAACTAGACCCAGCCAACCCATTCGACTGGGGCTAAAGCCCTGCCCAGCCGACTCAGTCGGCTTGGTCTAATCTGATCAGCTGCCCAGCCAATCCAGAGAATCAGTTGGGCCCTGTATAACAAGAAATAGAAAGTTTGAATATATAATTGTCCTTTTTTTTATTGACTCTGGCCAGAACTAAGCCGAGCCGACCCAGTCAGCTAGGGCTCAAATTCTGCCCTGACAGAGCCCAGCCAACCCAGTCGGATGGAGCTCATGTCCTGACCAGCCAAACCAGTCAACTGGGCCAGATCTGGGCCCACTGCCTAGTATTAAAAATAATATATATATTTTTATTTTGTAATAAGGACTCAATCCCAGCCGAACAATAGGCTGGGACTGGACAGCAAATCTGTCTTGTCCCCCCCCCCCAAAAAACCACCCAACCTTATATATTATATTTGTACTTTTATATTATTGTATTTATATTAATTTTTTTTGTAAAATCAGGGACCCAGCCCCAACCTGAGCAATACAGTTGTCTGTCCCATCCCGAACAAGAGTAGCATCGAGTCTGAAATTTTTATTTTTATTTTTTTTTATAGTCATATATATATTTTTTGTCATGGTTCAGATTTCGATTCCAAGAATCGCGGTCCCTTGCTAACCTGTCCGGATCCGTCCACTGGTCTAGTACAGACAAATCTGTCCAAAACGGATAGAACAGACAAGGGTGCAGATCTGCCCATCATCACGACGGTTAGATCTGTCCGCTCAATACATGTCTGTCCAAATATATATCTATATACATATGTTCCACATATGTATATACTATATACATATATATAAATATACATGAATATATGCATGTAAACTAACGTGAGAATTAAGCATACGTGTTCTATACATGCATACATCGATTTCCAAGGATCGGAACGGTGAAACTAAATTAAAATTCATGGTTTTCCTTCAAAAATCTTGCCTAAAGCTTATTTAGGCTCTTTTTCTCAACCGAAACAAAAAAGAACACCCGTACCTTGTTTGGAGTTTGAAAAATGACCAGAATGATTGGAGAGGAAGAGGATCTCCTCTTCTTCCTTTATCTCTTTCTCTCTCTTTCTCTTTCTCTTTTTTTTTTTGAGCTTATATAGAAAAATAGGGGGTGACAACCCCCCCCCCCCCCCCCAATCCTTCCAACCCCTTTTAATGTGGGCTGGAGAGAGAACTTCCCATTTGGGAGTTCTTCTCCACCCTCTTTCCAATTTTTTAAAAAATCTATATTTGATGACTTCTTCTCTCTTTCCTAATTCATGTAATCTTTCTCTTTTCTTTTTGTTAACTTTTGTCTTTTGGCAAGTGTGGACTCTTCTAGAGTCCTACCATTTAGCATTTTTTTAAATTAGGAATTACTTATAATTTAATAATAAATTGATTAATTATTAATAATTAAATATTCAAAAGCTTCCAGAAGGGTACCTTATCCCTTTGAGAGTCTTTCTAACTCTAAATATCTTCAATTCAAACCTATTTATTCAATTTAAAGTTGTATTATAATTGGATCTAGATTTTGGATCGAGATCCAAATCCAAGATCCAAATCCATATCCAAATCTATTTGGATCCTAAGCGGGATCAATTCATAATTAATATGGGTCTTGGATTGAGTCCAGATCCATATTAATTTTGATCATATATATTGGATCCAGTTTGATCCAAATCCGAACCTGAACCCGACCCATCGATGCGGGCCTTTTTTGAAAAATTGTGATTTTCGGAACAACCATAGCCCGAATTCGGAAAAGTAAAATATTGTTGAGCTCGAATTTTTGAGGCACACCTAACGGTATATAATTCGAATTTCGCCTCCGAAATTCGCTCAAATTTTGCTTGAATTTCTCTTGATTTTAAAAGTTAACTTTTTATCACCTTTTAATTGGCTCGTTTTAGCCTTATCAATGACACCTAGGCCACGCCCAAACTCAATTAACATATTCCTAATATCGAAGGTTTATCGATTTTCCCCCAACACTTAGACAAATTTTCAAAAATCTCAAATTTGACTAAGAATGAAATTACAAGATATTGCAGCCACTCAACCATGAGTTTTTTGTGTTTTTATTAGGTGAATTATAGATCTCATGGTAATATAAAAAGCAACATAAGGCCTCTCTCTTCGACCGAAGCAGAATATCGAGTCATGGCTTAGACGATTGTTGGTTGATATGGGAGTTCAAGTTAAAGGAGCATTACGAATGTGTTGTGACAACAAAAGTTTCATCTACATTGCCAGCAATCGAACCTTTCACGAGCGTACCAAACATATTGAGAAGAATTGTCACCATGCACGAGGAGTATCTATAAGGCACTATTGATCATCCATATGTTTCCTCATAATACCAGTTGACGGATTTCTTCACCAAACCTCTCGTTGCTCCTAGATTTCACTTTCTCTTAGGCAAACTTTCGGTTATCCAACCGTAACTTTACTTTCAATTATCCAACCATTAGTTTGAGGGAGTGTCAAAATTGTATACATACATATTTTATAGATACATATTTCTTTCTTTTTCTTTATTTTTTAGTTCTTTTTGAACTAGTCAACACAAGGTTGACTAGTCCAAAAGAGATGTTGGAGCAGGTCTAACGGCTCTATTTAGAGCTTCTCTATGGAGCTCCCATGATGTGTATAAATAGGGGTGGAACCCCTCTCATAATGCAATGTTTCTTGCATGTATTTCTCATTAATAAAATATTATTTTTTATATTTTGTGAGTTTCTTTTGTGTGCCCCTTTGTGGGTTTTGTGAGTGAGCATATTTGTAGCTCTTTGTGTGTCAACTTTGGTGATTTGGTGGACCTTGTTGTGGCGCTTTTGTGTGTCCACTTTGGTGATTTGGTGGACTTTGGTGAAAGCTCGCATTTCCTTACAAGGCTTAACATATTGAATCTCCAAGAACTCTATTTTTGAAACCATGTTATTGAATTAATTTTGCAATATAACTGTACAGCATAGATTTCCCTTAACTCTCTCATGCGTAAGATCAATTACAGAAAAATCAATATTTGTTCGAAGAACAGGAAATCAACATTTCCCATAGAACTGAAATATAACAAACAGTAGATGAAAGAATAGGAACTGGTCACTTCAGATGAGAAACCAAGGTTCTGTATCCCTTGCTGATACCAGCTACAACTTCCATTTGTAACACCTCAGCTATGAATTTCAGGAGGCTCATTAACTAATTTCCATAATTATTCCAAACTTGCACATGATGAAGCTGGTCCCCCTTGCGGATGACAAGATGACACAGTTCAAAGAATATTCTTGTTAAGAACATCATTCTATACAAGATTTGACTCATATGCCAAACAATAGGATATAGCATGAATAACACAGAATATGAAACAAAAATGAAACAGGGCATCAAAAGGCACCTCCAGAGAATACTGAGAAAACAACCAAGGGAACGATAGTATGAAACAGTAGAAAAATGTCATGCAGAATAAAAATGGATTCCAGAGAACAATTACCTCATCCGGCCCTGCAGTGAAAAAATATATGAGATTAATTGCAGAAAATCCCGTCTTTATAATCTTTGGGAGTGCACTGCATCACCATAAAACTTCAAACATGTCAGCACACGTTATAAATTAGGGATCACCAAGACCCCCCCCCCCCCCCCACCTCCCAAAAAAAACAAAATCCAAAAAAGAAAAAGTTATGATAGTGGATCAAAAGGCAGAACCATTAGGTCATCTTGAAATGAATAATGAAGAAAATAATTACATACAGCAGGTAAAACTGATATGCTTATGCAGTAATGGAACACAAACCAAATCTCACCAAAATTTTAAGATTCTTTATTAGACAGTGTTCTCTCTAGGCATTAGAAAGCAGCATAAAAAATTAAGCATCTCAGTAGCAACTTTATCCTTTTAATAGTAAATAGTCAAGAAATTAAAGATTGCCCCATTTATATATCTATAAAACAAGAGGTTTTATCCAAAACAAGATGGCCCAACTTGGATGCACAGGTATGGGTCCTAGTGTGTAAACCACAATCAAATTCAACCGAACCAGACTCTAAGCATCATCAAATTAGCTCAATCCTCCAACCTGAAAAATTGACAGCCCTAAATACTGCGGTCAACTTAATAGGTGGTCATGGAAATATGGAATAAAAAATACTTAGAAGCACCAATAACCTAATGATAAAGCACAAGAACAACTTTTCGAGAAGTGTGTAAACCACAATCGAATTCAACTGAACCAGAGTCTAAGCATCATCAAGAACGCCAGTGTACCCTACAATTGGAGGTTTCTGATCTTGTTGTCTCTCGCTTTTCGAGAAGCTTCTTTCCCTGGGGAAAGACACAGATGGGGATGTACAGCAGTGTTCTGTTGGCTGGTCAACAGTTTCACCACCAGTGATCCTTCAGTAGTTGCTGTTAAAATGTATCTCCAAAATCATTGTTGTAAGTATAAATATATAAATTTATATACCTATTTTATTGTCTTACCCTAAAAGGGTATTCTTGTAATTTCCTATCTTGCGCATATTCCATTTGGAATATGTTGTAATTTCTCCTTTTATTTTTTGTACTTCTTTTTTATTTTTCATTTATTTATTTTTTCTTTAAAAGGTGCATTGGGGGTCCCCCAATAGAGTCGTTGGGGGTCCCCCAATAGAGTCGTTGGGGGCCCCCCAACAGTCACAAATGTGACCGTTGGGGGCTCCCCAATGACTCCTTTGGGACCCCCCTTTGCACCTCTTGGCTCTTGTATAAATAGGGGTGTTCCCCCTTGTTATTCTAAAAGCTTGAGAGTCTCAAGCATTTGTTCTTTTCTATAAAATACATGCACTAGTGCATGCTTGCTATTTTTGCGTATTTTGTTTAAGTGCTGTGAGAAGTGTCTTCGTGCACTTCTTTTGTAAAGTATTTATGCTTGTATGTGTATTGTCTCTTCGTAGACATTTTCACATGGTATCAGAGCTCAGTTGGCGATAGAGGATCGTGGGATTCTTTTCTTTTTGAGTGCCTCGAAAAGCGTGCCTTCGGATCTTTGGAGATTGAAGTGGTGGATCTTGCTTCTCAAATATTTTAAAAGAATCTTGTGCAAGCTAGAATTTGAAATATTGTGTTGATACGCCATTTCTCCCTTCCTCTTTACTTCTTAATGGGCGAAAAAGAGTCTCATTTTACTCTTGGCTTCAAATTAAATGGATCCAACTATCATGTTTGGGCCGGAAACATAAAGGCTCACATAAAAGGGAAGGAGCTATGGGGTTATGTGCAAGGCACAATTCCGGAAACAGAACCCAAAATAACCGTGGTAAACAGAAGTGAAATCAAGATTCTTTAAAGAGAAGAAAGGGTCAAAGCTCTTGAAGAGTATTCTAAGAAGCACGATGAATGGGAAATGAAGAATTTCAAGATTCTTTCTTGGTTCTTTTCATCCGTTGAAACTAAGATTAATGCCAACATTATTAAGTTCAAAAAGGCATTGGAAGCTTGGCACTATCTCGAGAAAATGTATACATCGAGGAATCTATCTCATAAGTATTATCTTCAAAAGAAGGCTCTCTCTCTTACTCAAGGTAAAATGACTATTAGGGAATATTTTGCCGATCTTTCCTCCATTTGGGATGAGCTTGTCATGCTTGAACCAAAATGGAGTGGAGAGGCAATTGAACTCCGTCACAAGCAACTTGAAGAAGATTGGTTCTTCAATTTTTTGAATGGGCTAAGGCCCGAATTTGAGCAAATAAGGTCTTCTCTTCTATCCTCGTTTACCCCTCCCTCTCTTGAAGATGTACTCACCAAATTAAGTGGTGAAAAGACTCATATGAGTTTATGTAAACAAGGATCAAGTGTTCTTGTGGTTCCTTGTAATTATGAAGAAAACCAAAACAATGAGGTCAATGTTGTATCAAGACCCGGGAACAATGTAAAAACCTATCGTCCCCCTCATTTTAAACCACAAAAATCAAGGTGAAAATGGTGGGCAAAGAGGAAAAAGGGACTATAGCAAAATTATTTGTCATTTTTGTAAAGAACCCGGACATATCAAACCCATATGTCCCAAATGGAAAAGGCTTCTCGCAATGGCGACCACCGGTGTACCACAAAAGGAGGAGGCATCATCAAGTGGGTCACTCTCTATAAATCAAATAGTGGAATCCCTTCAACCTCTCCTCAAGGGAGCTACCTCCGGTGCCGCCGTATCCACTTTATCCTTTCCAGGTAAAGTCTCTTGGCTTTTGGACTCCGGTGCATCTTTTCATATGTCCCCAAACATGTTTTCGTTTTCTGATTACTCAAAAAATGTTTCTCCCTCTTTTGTTTCCACTGCGGATGAAACCTCTCTTGAAATTAAAAAAATAGGTAATTTTGAAACTCAAGATTTTTTTATTCCAAAAATTAGATTTATACCTAAACTAAACTTAAACCTTCTCTCTGTTTCTCAACTCTCGGACCATGGTTGCGATATTAAATTCTCTTATGATAAATGTTTAATACAGGATCGTCGGTCCAAGAAATTGATTGGGGAAGGCTTTAGAAAAGGAAACTTATACTATATGGAATCTCTTCAAGTTCCAAAATCTTTTTGTAATGTTACCCAAAACAAAGATATAAATGTGTGGCACAAAAGACTTGTCATCTTAATATCACCAAGTTGTCTTATTTACATTTTGCAAAAGACCTATGTAAAAGTTCATTTTCTTGTAATGATTGTATTCTCGGAAAAATGCAAAGTTTACCTTTTGAGCAAAGAACTATGTTCTCTTCTAAAACTTTCGAAATTGTCCATTCGGATGTTTGAGGACCCGCACCTGTCACTTCAAAAGGAGGTTTTTCTTATTATGTCATTTTTGTGGATGATTTTTCCAGATATTCGTGGATCTATTTTCTTAAGTTCAAACATGAAGTTTTTTCGTGTTTTAAAACCTTCCATTCAATGATCAAGAATCAATTCAACAGTAACATAAAGATATTTAGAAGTGATTCTGGAGGAGAATATCTCTTCAATCAATTTAAAGTATATCTTGAGGATCGTGGAATTGTCCACCAAAGGTCTTGTCCTAAAACTCCTCAACAGAATGGGTAGGATAAGAAAACATAGGCACATCATTGAAACCACTAGGACCCTTCTTATTTCCCAAAACATTCCTAAAAACTTTTGGGCAGAAGCTGCTCTTGCTTCTGTTTATTTAATAAATCGCTTACCTTCTAAGATATATCCCCTTTTAAGATATTATATAAGCTTGAACCTGATTATAATAGGTTACGAGTTTTTGGGTGTAAGTGTTTTATACTTACGGATAAGAATGACAAGCTCTCTCCCAAGGCTATCCCTTGCGCCTTTCTTGGATATTCCGAAACTCAAAAAGGGTTTCGTTGTTATGATCTTCGAGATGATAAGTTATATGTCTTTAGAAATGTAACATTTTTAGAAAATGAAAGTGGATTTGAAAAAAAATGTTTCTCAGCAAGAAAACTTTGACTATTCTTTCCTATTCGACTTATTGTCTAGTAATGATGATATAATCTAGTGATGATGATGTATCATCAAACCATGATAAGGAAAATGATGGTGATGTTGATGAACATAACTCACTCAATGAACAAGAAAGTAGAATTCCAAGTGATCCGATAACCTACTCTCGTAGAAACCAAGACACCTTTAGAAGTGCTATTGACCAATATAGTGAGCTTGTTCCTACTCTCGATCACCGAAGATCTGAAAGGAATAGGAGACCTCCAACTCGTTTTGTCTCTTTTGATTCTTTCTCACCCTGATATAGGGCTTGTCTTAATGACATTCACTCTTATTTTGAACCTAAAAATTTTGAAGAAGCTAAAAAATGTATAGAATGGCAAGAAGCCATGCAAAATGAACTTAATGATCTTAAAAAGGCTGAAACTTGAGATTTCCAAACTCTACCCATAGGAAAGAAAACTATAGGTTGTAGATGGGTTTTTAAGGTTAAAACTAAGAGTGACGGATCTCTGGAAAGGTATAAAGCTTGCTTAGTCGCAAAAGGGTATGGGCAAGAGTATGGGATTGATTATGAAGAAACTTTTGCTCCTGTAGCTCGAATGGTTACAGTTAGGTGTCTTATTACTATTGCATCTATTAAAAATTGGAACATTTTTCAAATGGACGTGAAAAATGCTTTTTTAAATGGTGATCTTAACGAAGAAGTGTATATAAATGCCCCACCAGGCATGAAGATTCCTAAAGATAAAGTTCCTCGTCTTCGAAAGGCCCTTTATGGTTTGAAACAGGCCCCCAAAACCTGGTATGACAGGTTTACCAGTGTAATGTTGGAAAATGGTTTTTAATCATGTTATACTGACACTGCTTTATTTACTAGAAAATCTAATGCAGGGATTGTGATACTGTTACTCAATGTTGATGACATGTTAATTACAGGTAATGATGTTCAAGGAGTCAAGGGTATTAAGTCCGTCTTGACTTCAAAATTTGAGATGTCAGACTTGGGTTTTCTGACATATTTTCTTGGAATTGAGGTTGCCTATTCGCAACGTGGTTATTTCCTATCTCAGTCTAAACTTGCTTGTGAGATTATTGACAGATCAGGAATTTCGGATGACAAAGTATGCGAAACCCCTGAAGTCGTGGGATCAAAAATGAAGATTGACGACGGTGTTCCTCTAACCGATCCTACTCCTTACAGGCAGTTGGTTGGTTCGTTAATGTACCTTAGCATTACTCGACCCGATTTGTCACATGCTATACACATCGCCAGTCAGTTTCAGCACGCTTCTACAACCGTTGATATGAGTGTTGTCCTTCGCATCATCAGATATTTGAAGGGAACAATGAATAAGGGAGTATTTCTATCTTCTTCTTCTGAATTAAAATTGCTTGCTTATACTGACTCAGATTGGAGAGGTGACGCTAGTAACCGTCACTCCACCACTAGCTTTTGTGTTTTTTTAGGTGAGTCTTTGATCTCATGGCGATGTAAAAAGCAACAGAAGATATCTTTGTCATCCACTGAAGCCGAATATAGAGCCATGGCAGCTACCACCATGAAAATTGTATGGATTCGACGCCTTTTGGAAGATATGAGAGTGCTTATCAGAGAACCAACAAAGCTTTGTTGTGACAATAAAAGTGCAATTTATATTGCCAAGAACCACACCTTTCACGAGCGAACAAAGCATATAGAGATAGACTGCCATTATGTCAGAGAAGAATACTTGAAGAAGGTCATTGATCTACCATATGTGACGTCTGAGTATCAACTTGCAGACTTCTTCACAAAAGCTCTATGTTCGCCCAGATTTCATTTCCTTCTTGACAAACTTGCGGTTATCGCACCGTAAGTTTGAGGGGGGGTGTTAAAATGTATCTCCAAAATCATTGTTGTAAGTATAAATATATATATTTATATACATAAAGATACATATACATATAATATATTATATATATATGTATCTCTATATATATAAATATACATATTTATATACCTATTTTATTTTCTATTTTATTGTCTTACCCTAAAAGAGTATTCTTGTAATTTCCTATCTTGCGCATATTCCATTTGGAATATGTTATCATTTCTCCTTTTATTTTTTGTACTTTTTTATTTTTCATTTATTTTTTATTTTCTTTAAAAGGTGCATTGGGGGTCCCTCAATAGAGTCGTTGGGGGCTCCCCAACGACTCCTTTGGGAGCCCCCCTTTGCACCTCTTGGCTCTTGTATAAATAGGGGTGTTCCCCCTTGTTATTCTAAAAGCTTGAGAGTCTCAAGCATTTGTTCTTTTCTATAAAATACATGCACTAGTGCATGCTTGCTATTTTTACGCTTTTTGCGTATTTTGTTTAAGTGTTGTGAGAAGTGTCTCTGTGCACTTCTTTTGTAAAGTATTTATGCTTGTATGCGTATTGTCTCTTCATAGACATTTTCACAGTTGCCCTCCCACTAGGAGTTCTGCCTTATGATGTAGAGCGTTGAATTTGTTCTTTACCAAACAAATGGTCTGTGCACATGGGTGGGCTTGTGGTTTTTAAGTCCTAGTATGGAATCAGTAACAATTATTATCCATAACCTATTTTATAGTAGGGCTGATGGCCTTCTTTCTATGGAAGAGACCCCTCATTGAAGGCTAGTGATGGATACCCCGACTCCAACAGCCTCCATTTAGTAGATGATGTCTAGTTGGGTTGTTGGGGTTGAGGCAATGCCTCCAAGGACTTAAAAAGCACCTATTCCAGCGAGTGATTTGTGGTTGCTGGCAACACTTAAAAATGTCAGACATTTAGGGTAGAGAAGATCAAGATTTCACTAGGGCAAATCAATCCTCTCTACAACTTGATCTGCCAACTTTCAAAGATGATGGCCATCTAGGATCCTTGAGCAGTTCAGCGAAGGTTGAGGCTCAATCCCTTCTTGTCATTCAATTAAGATTTTGGGGACTCACTCTGTTCATAGCCTAGGGAATTCCTAGTAATTGATGATGAGCCAGACAAAAGTCCTATTAGGGGATATTTGGGCAAACACCTCAAACTCTCAGAGGGCAGTGGGTCCTCAATGGAAGATGATCTTAGCTGCCTCAAGGTGAAGCTTCCCAAAGTAAAGCTTGATGAGCTGTTTTTTTTATGATAAGGAACCCTCACCTAGAACTGAGTCACTAAATGGGCCCGCCCCCTACGAGGTAAACCCTGGATGGGGTCATCGACATCCAAGCCCTTATAAAGCCCACCAGTTAAAGGCACCCACACAGCCGGTGATACGAACCCACTCGCTAGCTCGCCACCTATGACATGAGCTCAGCCACTGTGTGCTAAGCCAATTGGCGTTGAGCCTGTGTATTTCGAGCTAATGGATCTGATGTAATAGGATTGAGACTGAGGCCTGACATAAGGCTTAAAAGGCACCACTTGTCATTTCATCTTGGAAATTTTAGAACTCTTTCAATTCCCACAAATTGAGAATTCAATTGTGTTGCTTCTCTCAAATCAAGCTACTCTCTTGACCTTCTCTCTGCACCTAGTGAACGCTGGAGTTTATCATTAGAGTACTGCAGTCAATCAAAACTCCATTGTTGGTGTTGAGCTTGCTGAACTGCATGCTGCACACGTCAACCATGGATCACCATTGCTAAAATGAATCCTGCAAATTCCTTGACTTTTTCTCGGCACTCATTGATCATTCCATCGATTGTGCTATCGCAGCCATAATAGGGTGAGCGCCAATTCCCTTGATCCAACCAACCAATCACCTTAACAGAGGATCCTCCCGATAAAGTTGATCCCGTTCATCTTGTCAGGCCATTAGTCACCGTAAAATCAAAAGAGCCTCAGTGAATTGTTGAACTAAGCATTTGATTGCCAAGATCATCCTCAGTTCATGAGATTCAAGCTGCAATTCCGGCCGAATTCATAGGAATCTCTAAACGAAGATTCTTCCATTAAGAAGCAAACTAAATTTTCTAGAGGATCAACCTCTGAACGCCGACGAAATTTCTCCAATTTTTAGTGTATGCACCAATCTCACCGTGTGAAGGCTCGATACAATACCCGATCACGTGCAAGAGTTCCTAAATTTGACTTCTACTCTCAAGGCCATACCACCTGGTGAGGGTCAAACCTAGGATGAAGGGGTCAGCACCTTCTCCCCAAGCCTGCTGCCACTCAAGCAACTTTTGGGTTGTCTCATTAAACAACGATGGTGAATCCATTTTGTTTTGGAATGATGAGTGGGCAGGTGAGCAGGCTTCGTGCTCCAAGTTTCAAAACGTGTTTCTTTTAGCCATGCTCCTTGAATGGTACACAATGTTGGATGGCTGAGAATGACTGGTTTGCTGCAATTAGTAGAAGATTGGTTGGCACTCATGGAATGGCTCTCAATATGGCAACTAACCAAAACATGATTCTACCATTGGAATTTAACAAAAGGCAGTATGTATTTAGCAAGGTTGTCAAACTAGGAAGCAGAAACAGGAAACAATACGGGAAGCGGAAACGAGAAGAGAGGCAATTTAAAATTTATAGGAAGAGGGAAGTGAAGTATCAATTTGAAAGCGAAATAGGAATAAAAAATGAAGCAATATGGTAACTGAATAGGAATCAAACAAGCAAATAAAAACTAAAATAAAATTGATTATTCTTATATTTCATGATTTTTCAGTACAACAACAACAACAACTACGCCTTCATCCCAAAACAATTGGGGTCAGCGATATGAACCAAAAAAGAAATTCATTTTGGGTCTTCCACATGAATCCTTTTCCTCCAATCATTTCTATCCAACGCCATGTCCTCGGTGAGGTTCAAAGCATTCATATCCTTTCCTATCATCTCCATCCAAGTCTTCCTAGGCCTACCCCGACCTCTTTTAACTAATATATTTTCCCATTTCTCCAACCTTCTAACTGGAGCATCATTAGGCCTTCGCCGAATATGTCCAAACCACCGTAAACGATTCTCTCGCATCTTATTTTCAATGGGTGCAACACCTACCTTCTTACGTATCTCTTCGTTCCGAATCTTATCTTTTATTGTATTTCCACACATCCATCTAAGCATCCGCATCTCAGCTACACTCATTTTTTGAATATGATGTCTCTTGGCAGCCCAACATTCCGTACCATATAGTAAAGCGGGTCTAATAGTCGTCCTATAAAACTTTCCCTTCAACCGCAATGGCATTCTACGATCGCACAGCACTCCAGTAGCACTTTTCCATTTCATCCACCCAACCTTTATCCTATGATTTACATCTCCATCAATTTCTCCATACTTTTGAATGATGGATCCCAAATATTTGAAATAATCATTCACCGGTATATCTTGCTCACCAAGCTTCACTACACTCCCATCACTACTTCGTTGCTTACTAAACCGACATTCCATATATTCAGTCTTACTCTTACTCAACTTAAAACCTCTAGCTTCCAATGTCTGTCTCCATAATTCTAACTTAGCATTAACCCCAGCTCTAGACTCATCAATCAAAACAATATCATCAGCAAACAACATACACCACGGTACATTTTCTTGAATTGATCTCGTAAGCTCATCCATCACTATTGCAAATAGGAAAGGGCTTAAAGCAGATCCTTGATGTAACCCAACCGTTATCGGAAAATTGGTTGTCACCCCTCCACAAGTGCGAACATTGGTTACTACTCCTTCATACATATCTTTAATTATACTAATGTACTTGAGAGAAACACCTTTCTTCATCATTGTCCACCAGAGAACGTCCCTAGGTACTCTATCGTATGCCTTCTCTAAATCAATAAAAACCATATGCAAATCTTTGTTCCTCTCTCTATATCTTTCAATAAGTTGTCTAAGAAGATGTATAGCTTCCATAGTTGATCTTCCAGGCATAAAACCAAATTGATTCTCCGATATCATGACAACCTTCCTCAACCTAGACTCAATCACCCTCTCCCAAAGTTTCATAGTATGACTCATGAGTTTTATACCACGATAGTTTGTGCAATCTTGTATATCACCCTTATTCTTATATAAAGGCACCAAAGTACTCTTCCTCCACTCATTAGGCATCTTATTTGTTCGCCAAATCAAGTTAAAAAGATTTGTCAACCATTCTAAACCTTTCTCTCCCAAGCATTTCCAAGCCTCGATAGGTATACCATCTGGGCCAACTGCCCTTCTTGATTTCATTTTCTTCAAAGCCTCTGCAATTTCTTTCTTTTGAATCTTGCGCATGAAGTCACAATTTATCTCATGAAAATGAATGGAGAAGTCTCCAAGATCTTGAGCATGACTATCATTAAATAGCTTATCAAAATAATCTTTCCATCTCTCCTTAATCTCCTCATCTTTGACTAAAACCCTTTGCGTTTCATCTTTGATACATCTAACCATACCCAAATCCTTCGATTTCCTATCTCTCATCTTTGCAAGCCTATAAATATCCTTCTCGCCTTCTTTGGTATCCAACTTGTCATAAACCTCCTTATATACCTTAGCCCTTGCGTTTCGAACAACTTTTTTAGCTTCCTTCTTTGCTATCATATACTTCTCCAAATTCTCATTATCACGACTCTTACTTAGATTTCTATAACACTCTCTTTTAACCTTAATAGCTAATTTGACATCCTCGTTCCACCATGATGTATCCTTACCTAGTGGTGCATCGCCTTTAGACTCACCCAATACCTCCTTAGCTACTTTTCTCATACCACCCGCTATCTTATTCCACATTGATTCTGAATCCTCCTCGAGACACCAATCAACTTCCTTAACTACCTGCTCTACAAACATTCCTTGTTTAGCTCCTTTCAGTGCCCACCACTTAATTCTAGGATCTATCCTATGTCTATCCCTTTTGCGGCATTGTCTAATTCTAAGATCTAAAATTAAGACTCTATGTTGTGTAGCTACACTTTCTCCTGGTATAACCTTACAATCGATGCAACAACCCCTATCTCTCTTTCTAAGTAGGAAAAAATCTATCTGACTCGTATTAACCCCACTTTTAAATGTTACTAGATGATTTTTCAGTAAAAGAGTAAATTTTTTGTTAAAATTTAACAATGATGGTTACCAATTTAGAGAAAGTATATGGGAAGTGAGTGGAAGCGTGAGAGGAAATACATAAAAAACATGAAAAAATAATGTGAGAAAAGCATTTAGGAAGCATAGAAGATGTGTGGGCGAATCGAGATTCCCATGAAGTTTCATAAGCGAGGAGTATCACGCTTCCGAAGTGAGTTGTTGGAAAGCATGCTTCCCATCTCCCTAAGAAGCTTTCGGTAACTCCGGTATTTAGTATCTTCCTTCAATCTGGTGGGGCTGGAACCAGATATGGACTTATTCCCTAATAATAGAATTTGGAGTTAGGAACTTCACATAGAGCATAGTTCTTTGCTTAGACCCTTGTTGTCGGGAAGATGCACATGCTCAATCAGCTTAGCAGATTCTGGGTCCATCCCACCAATAGATGCATTATGTGTAGCTGCTAGAAGGAGACTATGATACACTTCTGATTTTTTTTTGTTTCAAAAGATTTTTATAACTCACTTGGCTTGACTTGGACATTGAGGTGTGTTTGAGATCATGTTTCAAAGACCTTATCACGGGTCCTATGCAGATATCTAAATCACATGAATAAGGAAAAGGATCTGGAAATGGTGGTTATTTTCAATGTGCTGGGAGGTTTGGTTGGAGAGCCAGTGCACCTCTAAAGATGCTTTTACCAACCTTTCTCAGATTCAAAGGAAATTTTGATAAAAAAAAATTACCTTTGTGTGAAGATTTGGCCAATTATAATCTTTCTTTCCAAGAATTGGATGATTTTTCCCTTGAGCTTAGGGGTGTCAACAGCTCCAACCTGGTTCCAACTCCCAATCTGACTTAGAGGTGCTGATATCAGGTCCGGGCCTAGGTCCGATCGGACCCATGATAAGAAAAAATGCACTTGAGTCCTATAAGGATTATATAAACCAGGCCCAGTCCATACTCCCGGTCAAATAATACTTTTTATGTCTTTAACATTGAAAATTTGTGAATCTTAATTGGAACTTGGGTTGGACCCAGGTCTGGTATGAAATTTCACAAACAATACCTGGCTCTATATACTAATAGAACCTATGTCACATGGCTACGGGTGTGGGTATTGGTATGGAGGGTACGACACGGCAATTTAAAAAAAATGAGGGTATGGGAACACGGCTATATATATATATATATAAAGAGAGAGAGAGAGAGGAAAGGGATTGGGTCTGGATCATATGTAGATCCATATTAAAAACTAAAAAAAACTTTGTAGTAATTTTTTGAAAAAAACAGAAGGGGAATGAAAATTTTATTATAAAAGGGGAAAGCAGGAAGGGGTATCTCTCTCTATACACGAAGGAGATAGAGAAGACGAAGACCAAGAAGAAAAAGGAGGGGCCAAGCTCTCTCTCTCTCTCTCTCTCTCTCTCTCTCTCTCTCCTTCCTCCCCTTCCTCTTTCGTCTTCTTCTTCCTTTTCCTCCTCTTCCTCTTTCGTCTTCTTCCTTTTCCTCCTCTTTCTTTTTTTATTCTTCTTCCTTCTCTTTCTTTTTCTTCTTCCTCATCCTCCTCTTCCTCTTTCTTCTTCTTCTTCTTCCTCCCTGCCTTTCACCGACATCAAACAAAAAAAAATGGTTTGGGTCAAGGTTGGACCCGAGCCGATCCGGACCAGCACATACCCATGCTGCGTTCAGTACCCGTCGACACGGGTAAGACTGTTAAATAGCCATGTCTATGTGACATAGAACCCTTTCGTCTAACCCTGATACAAATCGGACCTTCTTTATCAACAAAACCCAGATCTTGATGAGCTTGGTACAGGTTGGGTCACCGTTAAACCTGACCCATTGACACCTACTCGAGCTGCATATTTGGTGCACGCTGTTGTATGTTGCTGATCTCTTGTTGCCAGCTATTCATAATTAATAAATTTCCCTTTTCATTTCAAAAATAAAAAGAACTTATGTTCATCCCAAAGTTTTTTTCCTTCATGCATAGTCATCCTATAGCTCACAGGAACAATTGTATTTGTCAGTGTGATTACCCTTCATAATATAAACTAAAGCTTCACATTTACCAATAAACTAAAATGGGGTTCAATTTGAATTGATTTCTTGTCATTTGTAGTAACAAAGAAGCAAAATATCGTGTTAAGAGCAAATTCTACTGACCTCTGCAACTTGTTATCTTCACAATACTTTGCTGCTTCATCCTCAGGCATATCAGCTAGGTTCCTTTCCAAAATGCAACTAAAGGGGATAATTGGTTCACCTCCATGCTCTTGCACCCTTCGACAATCATACAAATATTAGTAAAGAGTGGCATTTCATTACAAAAGGGTGCACTACATTCAAGGAAGATGCACAAAAGACTGAGGGTTTTGAAAACTACATGGAACCATAAATTCGCAAAAGTTGTATAAAAATGCACAAACAATTCCAAATTTTTAAAAATATTATGATACTTTTTATTTGTTTAAAGATTAAACTTTTCTCCAATTAAAATGAATTTTTTATTTTTGATATTTTCTTCCTTTTTGTATTTCTTCAAAAATCATGAATAACATTCTTTCTCTTTTTCTTTCTATTTTTCAGTTTTTCAGAGGTACTTGCGTTCCTGTGAGGGAATTAATCTAAGGTAAGATGGGTGGTTAGATAGGTTACTTCATTGCCTAGGTAGGTAGTTTGATGAATTGGCATTTGATTATTTAATTTTTTTATATAAACTAGAGTCCAAGTTAAAACTCAATTTAACAGTGGGGGCGATTTTCTTAGAGGAGTCCTCTAGAAGAAGGGTGACCCACTTAGGAGCCCTCCTGAGAGGAGTTTGGGTTCCCAAAAGGAGACCCAAACCCCTCTATAATTAAAGAGACAAGCCTCCTTTCTCCCACACGAGTTTGAGAGAGAGAGAGAAGAAAAGGGAGAAAATAGAGAGAATAGAGGGAAAGAGAAGAGAGGGTCGATTTGGAGAAGAAGGCCTAAACCGAGGTAAGCCCGTTCTTTTTCCGGTGCCCAGCCATGGGGGCTGACCACCATGCATTTTTCTTATTTTTTTATGTGTTTAACTGATACGAGGTCTATAAATCGACCTTGGACAGCATCTACATGAAAAGAAAGAGAGATCTAAGGTCTCTTTTAGGATTTTCTTTGGTGTTTCAGGTATTTTTTTCATTATGGTTCATTGTCGTTCCTGAATTCGTTGTGATTGTTGATTCGTTTACGCATCAAAGGTACGGAGTTTCTCGCTATTCAGCATGTTTAGGGTTTAGTATAGGTTGATCAAACATGAAATCAGGTTCTTACAGTTAGATTTAATATATATATATATATATATATATTGATTTTTAAATTCTAGTTTTGATTATTTTATTTATAGTTGATTTAGTTCATTTTTGGATCCCAGACCGATGTAGTTTGATGTTTAAATTTATGTTCATGCTTGATCAGATGTTTACAACATATTAAATATGTTCATGCATACATTTAATATGGTTTGATGTATTAACAATTTATTTGGAGGTGTTCGCTAACCCGAAAAACGTGTTTTCTTGTTTGGAAACGTTGAATTTTGTTTCATGAGTGTGATTACATCATGTTTAGAAGTTCATATACAAGTGTATCTTGTGCTTATGATTCATTAAAAATCGTTAGATGTAGGATTATTGTTTTTATTATAGAAATCATGAAATTTGTTGTGTTTAATTGAAAAGCATGTTATCTTGTTTTTACGGGCTCAAACACTTTTCAACTTTATCGTACGCTTAAACGGTTTGGCAAAAAATTCACAAATTTTAAAGGGACGTTCTATACACAGAGGAAGTCCCAGAAAAAAATGTGGCACTGTTGGAGGTCCGGATGAGAAAGCACGACCTCTGGAAGTCGAAACAGAATTTATGACCTAACGTCAATTTTGTATACGACTTTAATGTCGTGTGGATTTTATTTCTATTAATATGTTCCATGGTTATGATGAAACTTTTATATGTGTTAGTTTACATATTAAAGAACTTTCAATAAAAAATTGATAAACAAATTCATTACGAACTGTGAGTTAAAAATCAAAGTTGACTCTGAAACCTGAAATTTTTAGAGCGCGAACTGTCCAAGAATCTGAACAGGTTGCAGTCCATGAATTTTAATTCATGGCTCGAATGGAGTTTGGATCTGATCTCTGTGAGACATTGTTTCCGATATGTTCATCTATCTACAATAACTTTTACATATTTTTTCTCCTTCTATAAAGTTGTTGAATTGATGCTTATTCGAAGGGACTAAACCAAACAGGTATGTTTGACAAAAAGAAAACCAAGTTATGTAAATTATTTATTTGTACTTGCTCCGAACTCCGATGGAGACAAGGTTTGTGGCTATGTTTAGCTAACACATCCGTGCATCTACTATTAAATTTCCAAATTTTTCTCACTGAAATATAACCGGGACTCAATCTGTGCAGTTCTGAGTTGGAACTCTTGTGATTTCAGAGTCATAGTTCCGAAAGTGGATCAGTGAAAAATGATTTAGTTTCAGATTTAAACCCAGTGATTTATATGCCTCATGATGTGTGATGTTGTATGTATGTTCATGTGAATCATATGGCCCTGGTATGCGGCTAATGAGCATTATTTGTCGTCTAATGGGTAATGTCTATTTGAATGCATGATATGATTCGAAAGAGTGGGCTAAATTGTATTGTGCCGTATGAGTAAGCTACATGGGAGCTTATTGATGGTTATGCCCTAGTGGATAAGAATGTAATAATCTTGTACATGCATGGTAAGGTGCATGGTCAGGATGTTGTGAATCTATATTGGTTCCTGTGAGAACATGTGTTAATTTAAAAATATTAAAATTTGTCTTGCTTATCTAACAGGATCTTTGGATTTGCAAGTCGCAAGGGACTCGTAAAATACTAAACATTGTGTGCATTGTGTTTCCTGAGAACTCAATATTGAGGTTCGTGTTCTCAACCATGGTTGTAAGGAACTTTCCATCACTTTGCCTGAGGAGTGATGTTTAGCTCCAGCTATTGAGAATTGGTATACCGAGAAAGTGGCGGAATGTGATGTGTCCCGACATCCGGGTGATATGTTCCCATATGTTTTGGCCTAGGGTGATGTGTCACCAAACGTCGATCGAGAAACATATGTAGTGCCCAAATAATAATAAAATACAAATTTGTGTGATTAAGATACAGTTGGGTATTACCATGAACCTCAAGAATTGGCATGTCTGGTACCTTCGGGTCTTGGTCGAGACGATAACATAGATTTGTTTGGCATTAATCATGTTCATACATTCAAAAGAAAGTGTCAATAAAGAAATAAAGTTTATTCATGCATCATATATATTTTATACATGCATCGATTTATGTATTGTGTAATTATGTTGAATGTGTTTGTGTGCAAGCATATTTGAACTATGTTATATATGAATTATTATGTATGCTCACCTGTTTTCTGCAACATATGTCCGGATGAACTATGTGAGATTTTGTACGGAAACTCTGAGTTCTCACCCCTTATTTAATATTTTCAGGTGAGGAGGCTCAGGCCTAACTGAGCAACGTGATGGCAAAACTGACTGGCTATGAGTGACGATGTTTATGAATTAGTGGTTAGCTTCTAGACATTTGAGATTGATATCAATTAAGAATAAAATAAACCAATTTAAGGTTTATTAAGTTTGATTATGCTTTGAAAATATTATTTCATTTGGATATGGTTTGATATGAATGGTTAGTGTAGAAAAGTAAAATTGTGAAGGACCCAGATCCTTGGGTTTTATTCCGCACTTAAAATAAAATAAAGCAATTATTTAAATTCAGTAGTTCTGTACTGAACCTGGTACTAGGAGGCTAATATACACTCGCGCAAGCCGTCTAGTGCTTGGTACGGTTGGAGTTGTGTTTTCAACTCATTTGAAAAAGGGTTTTGTAATGACTTGTCTCGAACTCTGCTCTAAAAAACAATTAAACGTGAGTAGGCCGACTCCTTAGAGTTTAATTCGGTTAAGGCAATGTCATAGAAAGCACCTCGTTTAAAAATATAGTGTATTTTTTGGATTGAATTTGGGGTCATTATAGTTACATTATGATTCACGTATGTTGCAGAGCCAAATCATAGAATCAATGCACATGCGAACGCTTCCCAAGTTGGTACACCAAGGCTCTGTTCGAACCAATGGTACCAGTGGGCTGCATCTTCCTCCAGATGAATAGAGGCGAAGAAGACTTTTTCTATTTCCGAGGTCTGTATCACCCAAAAACTATGTCACACGGACTCGGCTAAGGAGGTGCCGCACCCGAGTCGACACGTCCCGACACGGGTGCGGCTTCGGACTCGGCCCGGACTCGGTCAACGCCGAGTCGGACTCGGCCAACGCCGAGTCGGACTCGGCCAACGCCGAGTCGGACTCGGCCAACGCCGAGTCAGACTCGGTCAACGAGTCTAGGCCGAGTCCGTCCACATTTTGGACTCGGTCAACTTTGACCGAGTCCAAAAATGTCCCTAAAAAACCATTTTTTTATATTTTTTATTTAAAAAAAATATATATAAAAAGAGTGACAGTGCTGCAGTCACAGACTGTGACTGTGTTGCAGTCACAGACTGTGCACAGTCTGTGCAGTGTGCACAGTGCACAGTCTGTGACTGTGTGACTGTGCACAGTCACAGTGCTGTGGACTGTGCACAGTCACAGTCTGTCACACGGACTGTGCTGTGGCATTTTAAAAATAAAATAAATATATATATATATATATATTTTTTTGCCGAGTCCCCGTGACCAAAAATTTTAAAATTGTGCCGCACCCGTGTCGCACCCGCACCCGCACCCATGTGACATAGCCCAAAAATAATGCTCAACCTGGAATATCCAGTTGGTCAGATCCTTAAAGACAAAGGTGAAATTTTTGATAGAGGGTGGATTCATGACTCTAAGTCAAGTGTTGGCCTACAAGACTGACTAATGTTGGTCTGAAGTTTGGGTGGTGCAGTGGGTTAGGCTAGGATTTAAGGTTGGCCCTCGGTTTGGTCTTCTGGTGGGATGTCTCATCTAAGCAAAACAAACTTTTCTAGAATTTTTAGAGGTTTTAGGTCGAAATAATTAATTTTTGGGACTAGTCAAGACATTACAGGTTCAGTCTGGTTTTCTGTGTTCAGATAAGGTTCAATGATCAGACCAAATCTCAGTGATCCAAACGAATTTTTGAGATCTGTAAATTGGGTTTGAAAGCTAACAAATGTATGTTCCTACGGTAAAAATTTCAGAATTTATGGATCTAGGATCATGGCTAGGGAATCTTTTGAAGTTCAAAAAATGTTAGGTGGTCAGGATCTAAACATTGGATCTAACAAGTTTAGATAAAACAATGATATCTACAGATCGGGATAGGATTTTTACGATTCGTAAATAGGGTTCCATTTAAGACAGGCATGGCTATCTATGATGATTTTTTTTGGAACTGACAAAGGACCGAGATGAATTTTTGAAAATCAAACTTGAATGTACGCCTGTGTCGATCCTTAAAAAAAAACAGGCAAAATTTGGCCCAACTTCCGAAAGTCGAATCGAGGTCACTAGATGATGGATTCTAACTAATCAAATTTTAATTTAGAAGTTTGGGAATTGAAGAACCTGTGCGGGTACCGAAACTTGGCACAAAAACCCAGAAGGTTGTACAAACGTCAAAATTGTTGCACAAAAACTGAGAAAGGTATGGGCCCTTGTTGCATTAGGCAGTCTGGCTGGTCGGCATAGCTTCCAAAGAGTGTCTGCTCTAATACCAAATGGTAGAATCTGATTCCCAGTGGGGTCAATCCTCCTAGATCTGGGCATGCGGAGCGGGGCAGGTCCCAAAAGCTAGGCGCATGCAGGGGAAACCACACCATGAAGAGGGTGGCAGAGGCGTGTCTAGGGCAGGAACACGACAAGGGAGAAAGTACCCATTGGGAGAAAGAGATACGACTCTCTTGGCTGGGTGCGGGGATCGAGACGGTAGGCAAAAAGCGCAACGAAAAGGGAGAAACATGTTCCCGACCGGCTGATGATGAACGTAGATGGATGGACGGGTGACGGAGCCGTCTTTCCCTCAAGAAGCACTCACATACAAGAACCGTGAATGAAATTCAGAGGAACTCAATCAATTTTATTGAAGAATAAAGGAACTATACATGTTTATTTATAGAACAAAAAAGGGAGCTTAAGATAAAGTGTACATCAACAGTCCCTCCCTGGATGGGATTCCATGGGGGACGTCCTACTAAAGTCTTAGCCTGAGTAGAACTCCAGGTTGGGGTGGATTATGATAATTAATGCAAAGTCTCAAACAGGCTAGGCGGCTACCACTGGAGCGGATATTCTGGGTTTGACCGGGGGCAAAAAAAGGGCTTGTACCAATCAAAGAGAGAGAGAGAGAGAGGACGGCCTATGGAGCCCTCATGAAAGCATACAAAAGAAACATGTAAATCGTCCACTCATTTAACCTCATATAAAGAAGAAAAAACATGGGCTTTTACCATGCATGTAGAAAACCAAGTAGATTAGTAATTTCTTTATTATATATATTTTTTGGATGTGGGATCTTGTAATGAAGTAAAGTGTGTACAAACACAATGCCACTAAAGAGCTACAAAAGTGCACAGCCACAAATAGGGATGGCAGTGGACCGGGCGGGGGCGGGGGCGGGGGACAAGGTCTCCACCCCCGGTCCATCCCCGTGGCGGGGGAGACTTTGGACCTCCACCCCCGCCCCGTCTCAAAATAATAATCCCCACCCCCGCCCCGTCTCAAAATAATAATCCCCACCCCCGCCCCCGTCCCGTCCCTGCCACACCCCATCCTCGTCCTCATCCCCATCCCCGTCCCCGTCCCCATGAAGATTGCATTTTCCTTGCCATTTTTAATAAAAAAATATGCAATGTCCAAAAATATTTGTGTTTGATCAAGTCCATCATAACTTATTTTTAAACTCTGATGAATATCTTTATGTTGATTCTTTAAGGTCTTCAAGATGCTTTCCCATTCCTCTATATTGTTCTTATCAAAAAAGAGTGGGCCTAATACTTCAAGTGTTAATGGTAGCCCACTGGTACACTGCACAACTTTCTCTGATAATTTTTTCAAACAAATTGAGTTTATTTTTAATCAAACGCTAGAATATTTGCTAATTGAGAGTAGAAAACAAATTTTAAATAATGTGATCATGACTTTATGAAAGCTTTTTAAGATTTTCAGTGAAAAACAACCCACAAAATATCAGAATTTCATTACTTGAAAATTTGTATATTTATGTCAAGAAAAAGATGATCTAACAAACTATGCAGATTTGGTTGAAGCAATTAACGGGAAAAGCAAAACAGTAGAAGTTCCACCATAATCTGAACATAGAACAGATAAAAATCAGATCCAAAAAAAAAGATTTTTTATGTGCAACCTCAGCCAAAAGATGGTGAATGGTTAATGAATAATCATTGTCACGCTCAATAACAAAATTCAATATCATAATTGATTACACCAACATAAAAAATCAGACAAGAAAACTTTAGGTCGCAGTTGGTTGCACACATTTATCGTACAAACAAATAGAAATCTTGATCCAATGCAATTTTAAAGAAAATGGGCGCACCCAGATAGACCCTTCAAAATCCCACAGAAGCAACAAAAACAAATTAACGCAGAGAGAGAGAGATCAGATGGTAGTGCATGTTATAGATTCATCACTCTATTACAAATTTGATTGGGTTTAACCATCATCACGTCTCCCCAATTCAATACCCCAAATTGAAAAAAGATTTAACGTACAAAATGAAGAAACTCGCACAAAGAAATAGAAAAGGGCGAAACAAAAAAAGAGTGAGATACCGTAATCCTTTCAAATGTACAAAACTCAGGGCTAGATTTTCAACTTCTACATAACAAAAAGGGCTTCTGGCTGCAGCTTCTCAAAGATGGTATAAAAGAAAACGAAAATTTACCTTCTATCTCTCCTTTGGGTGGAGACGGTGAGTAGGGATGATACATTATTTTGTCTAATAAGATTTAGGGTTAGGGTTAGTAAGTAGTATATATAAACATGGTTGTTTTGTAATTTTATTACTTAACTTAATATTATTAATGAAAGCGGGGATGGGGCAGGGCGGGGCGGGGGAAAGTGTAAGTCCATCCCCGCACGGGGATGAATTTTAACCTTCATTCCCGCCTCCATCCCCGTTTCATTCCCTTCATCCCCGGTCCAAACGGGGCGAGGCAGGGCGGAGCCCCGTTGTCCCCCGCTCCACTGCCATCCCTAGCCACAAAAGCTAATAATGGGCTAAATACAATAAGCCGCGAAGGGCTAAGCAAACAAAACTCACAAAGAGCAAGAACACACAAAATATATAATTCTTTTATAAAATGCTCAAGGAAAGCATTAACAAGAGAGGGTCTGAAACCCTCTTTAAATAGGCCATAAGGCAGCTCAATAGAGCTGTTGGAGATCTCCCAATAGCTATAATTATAGTTGTTGCTCCCCAACAACTCTATTGGCTGTTTACAAAAAATGCCCTTTCACATTAGTGAAAGGGACACCAAACAGAATAATAATAATAAAAAGATTACAATGATGCCCCTAATGGGAAGCTCTTATTACATAGGGAGAAAATGATGAAAATGCCCCTGGTGGGCATTACTAATTTACAATCATAGGAACATAATATATATACATATAAATGTATATATATACATAAACAAGAAATATATATATACACATTTACATGTGTATATTTAAATTTTAAACAAATATAAACATATTAAAAATATGTATATATTTTAACAGATCTAATGGGCTTGTTCTATTAGTACAGGACAAGAACGCAGAAAACTCAAAACTGTCAAAGGATAGGAATTTAGTATATAAATAGAAAAGAATATGGAAGAAAAGACATTACTATCACTGCAGAACTCTATGTACCAAAGAAAATATGAATAAATATGCATACCATGCATGTATCTTTGGCAAAAACTTGTTCTTTTTTCTTTGGTAATCCTTCTCATTCATGTTTACCTGAAAAGAGATAGATCCATAAAAGCATAGCATGTCAAAGACCACAAAGAAAGAAAAAATCTACAGAGAACCCCAAGTGAGAAACAACATAATAGATGGTAATAAGCTTTTCTAATTCAGCAAATTTACCAATCTGGTCAAAAGACTATGGTCCATTTAAATAAAAACCTTATGACCAATCTGGTCAAAAGACTGGTCCATTTAGATAAAAACCTTATGCACAGCAACATGGAACTGACAAATTATTCAGAAAATTTCAAATTGCCAAAGTACTAAATTGGGTGTTGAGCTTTTTGCAGAAAGTGATAGAGTGGGCATGAATCTGCACCACTATGATTAAAACCTAGGACTGAATATGACAGGTTGGCAAAGTCTTCAAATGTTAGCTGGATTTCTCTGGTTCAAATCCCAGCAGGGGCTATCCTCGAAAATGACAATCACAAAAAGGCAGAAAAGAGAACAAAAGGGAAGTTATTATCTATAGATGTCGAGCATTCAGCACATGTAACATGAGTATCATTTATGTATGATGAACCAAATGATAGAAGCATGCCAAAGAAATAAACCATGACGCATCTCAGTGTGCTCCGCAATGGCGTGGAACCATTATAGCTCGAGGGCAATTAGTTAGGCTTACAGAAGTTCCCAAACAACCACAACCTCCATGTCTTGGTGAGTGCTGGTGTCAGAAAAATTTTGCCCATAAAGTTTTAGTTGTATAGCTACAGAACTGAAAGGATATACAACTCTGCTACTTGCATGAGTCAACAATCAACACAGTGCACTTCTAGCAAATGCCAATTATATGAGCTAACGTACATCACATGCATTCCATAAAACAAAAATCATATTGAAAGTCTTGAATCCCAAAGATGAAATTGCCTAAAAACTTTTCACTGTTTTTCTCAAGTGACTTTTTCATATTTTTAACAGGCTTTGAGAGAACACATGATTTACATTCACCAAAAACAACAATGGAATTTCTGTGATGTGAAACTCGAGAAAAAATTGATAAAACCAAGGGATTGCTCTGGGGAAAGATAAAACCTACTATCAGATCTGAAACAAAAGGATTAAGAATTTCTCACTGGCTTTAAAGCGCAAGTTGCGACCAAACAAAAAATAAGTATAGAAATAAAAGTCAAATGCATAGAAAGAACCAATGGACAAATGAGTCAGAGATTAAGCAGAAACAAACAGAATGACACACCAAGTACACAACAGGCTTTGCAGTGAGCAGCTGGAAGGTATTCAAAAATTCTATATCTGCAGTTTTCCATTCTCCAAGACGTACATCTTTTTCCTCCTCAAGCCATGCCTTAACCTACAACAATAACAACAACAAATACAGATAATTGACACTAGAAGGATGTAATGTTGGACACTCATTATATAACCATGACTTAACCTGGTCTATAAACTGCAAAAAGAACTAAAGAAACAGGGCAGGAACTTCAGTCTCCCTTGGCACAGATCAACATGGGGACAATGAACTACAGTGTGTTACCAATGAGTCAATGAGGGTAACCAAATGAAAGCATTTCAGTATTTGCAACTCCAACATCTCCCTGATCATCAATAGATGCCATCATCCATGTGGGCAGGGACAAAGAACAAAGACGGGAATGCTCCCATAGCTTGTAATAGGAGGAACCCTTTGCTATATTGTGGTGTGATTGTACCACTCTCAAGAGATGGATAATTGTTCCTGGTGTACAGCACCTCACTTTCTTAGATATGGACTTGTGTAAATTTGAAAACCAAGAAAGGGATGGTGCCAGTTTGACCTTCCCAGCACATTGTGTGTAACATAAATTGGTTAGGGATAAAGCATGCTAAGAATATTCTCTGAAAAAAGCCCATTCTAGACTCTTGATTTCAGCCGTCTTCAAAACCTAGATTAGTATAACCTTTAGACCAGTAGACTCTGGTTAAGCCAGCTAGAGATAAGTCGGCTGTCACACGGACACCTCACTTGGCATGTGTATCCCGTATCGACATGACACAACACTCGGATACTTCACGGACACAACACAACACTTCATGGACATAGTCAAACCAGTTTCTCACACAGTCAACATTGTGTTATTAACTTTATATTCTTCTTTTAAAATTTGTCAATAATTACATTACATGTCAATTTCAATTTGATTTCATTATTTGGTAGTGATTTAGAATTGTTGTTTTATACACACACTGACACACAAATACATCTGTGTGTATGGCTGTGTCGCCGTGTCCTAATTTTTTTTAAATATTGTATTGAACCAAGCGTATCCACATTGTGTCCCGTTCCCACATCCGTATCCATATGACATAGTAAGCCAGGCAGCTTCTCAAGCTGCCAAAAGTATGGAGGCACATATGCACACACCCACAAGTGTGCCGCACACACACATAAAAAATGTTTTATCTCATTGAGGAATATGCACCAAACAAGGGAATTTTTATTGGCTTGAGAGGTCCTGTATTACTGGTTCATAAGAGGGAACATGGATGTGCGCTTGATTTGCAATCAAACACAATGGCACAAACAGAAAACATTCATAAGATTATATAAGGTTAACAAAGTCAATTTGAAATTAGGGCAAAACCTTCATGCAGCACTCATGCTCTAACTTCAACTGTTTATCGTTGCTCCTCTTCATGCTTTTCTCAAGATCTTCCACTTTCCTCTCCATAAATTCTATATCCTGAGAACAAAACCCCAAAGGTGGAAATGCATACTTAAATTTCCCCCGAGTTGCAAAAGTAAATAAAAACTGGAAAATGTGATTGAACATTGAAAGTAACCAGCACAGAAAAAACACAAAATACTCATGAGCTAAAATTGAGCCTGCACATAAAACTTCAATAGAGCAATCTAGGAATGAATTGGAAAAAAATTCCATGAAGTAATAGTATGGCCCTTGCTTGCCTAGAAGTCAAACAGATTCTCATGCAACAAAGTCACAGAAAGCCAGAACAACATACACATCAGTATTATTTTTTTCCCCTTGAAACACACAGATTCTCATGCAACAAAGTCACATAAAGCCAGAACAACCTACAGATCAGTATTCTTGTTTCTCCTTGAAACACATAAGTCACAAACATGGACCAAGAATCCTAGAGGGAAAAGTATATAAGAACATCAAGCAGGCAGTATCAATACATGTTCACCTGTATATCAACACCCAATAAATTGGAATAACACCTAGCTATACCAAGGAGATCTGGTGTCCAATCAAAGAAGAAACAGAGCTATAGAGTCATTCTGACCATCCACCTTAAGGAGTTCTAGATCTTTGAAACACGAATTGCATATCACACGCAGTAACAGACAACCTTAAGGTTATCTTGCACACTTTCTTAAAATCTAATAAGAACACAATGCTATTTTTATTTTCCAACATGACTAATGCTAAGGTCAATGGTAAATAAATCTGGGAGAATGCAAATGATCAATCATGACTTTTTTTTGGCAATATCAATCATGACTTTAATGAAAAATAAAAATTCATAGCATACAGTTGCTGTCCCAAGCCCACATAAGTTTTTAATCATTCAAATGTCATTGGATTCATCAATCTACTCTCTTCTTTTTCTTCTGAACAGAAGGGTTCGGCTAACATTTATTCACTTCAGAACAAGGTCACCAAATTGCTGAGAAAAATCCTGGTTGTTGTCCAGGTCAACAGTTGCAATGCACTTGAAAATCCTGAGTTCTAGAGCTGAATTTTTTAAGTAGACTGAAAAGGGTATGGATATAGCATTCTTAACAAAAAAAACATCAAAAGAAGCATCCAAAAAGCATCAAGCAGAACTAACATAGCACTTGAGAATTGAAGTTAAATTACTAACATTAGATCAGGGTGTACCTTCAACCGTAATTCTTGACTTATGACCTCCAAATCTCTGACAGGGTCAACAGTGTCATCAACATGAATAATATCTGGATCTTCAAATCCTCCTGCAGATGCGAAGTCAAAATTTATTCCATGTCATTTCATATTGAAAGAGATATAGGGAAAGGATGCCACATTAAATAGACAGAACATGCATACACCAAGCCGACGATGTAATAGAGGTCCTTTTGTTTTCAAAGTTGACAAAAAAAAAAGAACAGAACAGATGGGCCTGATACCATGGAGTACCTGTGTGACTAACAACCAGAATTTTTTGGGAGAGAGAGAGAGAGAAAGATTCCATAAGTACAACATAAAAGATAGGATAAAATATATAGACAATCTTTCTGTAGAGCTTATCAACCCTTGCCTCATAAAAATCTATGAATTAAAACTGAAAATATAAAGAAACAGAACAAATTGCTATAACACTTACTCAAAACATGAAAAATGCCATCAACTGCACGGATATGAGAGAGAAAACTGTTGCCTAAACCTTGCCCTTGATGAGCACCACGTACAAGTCCAGCTATGTCATGAATTTCCAAGAATGCAGACACCTGCTCTCAGTTTAAATTTAATTGTGAAAAAATAAAAAGTGGAAATCCGGGAACAAACATGCTGGAATTATTCTTTTAGGAACCTTAAAAAGTTACCCGTTCAAACACAATAATAGATGAAATCAGGGAACAAACATGTTGGAGTTATTCTTTAGGAATCTTAAACAGTTTAACTCACATACAAACATAATAATAGGAGAAATTGTTAACTAAAATGCACCAAAATTTTGCTGGTAATTGTAAATCATGAAACAAAGCTCACTAAATCACTAGCATCTTGAACAGTTACTGCAGCATTTTGGTTTTAGCTACCACACAGCAAGAATGAAATACAACGCAAAGCAAGATCCACTTTACTTCTGCTAGACTTGGAAGATCACAATATATAGCAAGAATAAGTGCTTCTGTGACAATACAATTTCATAAGAAACAATTTCCAAGGCTTCTCCAGATTTGGAAATATCCACTTGGTTTCCATACCAAGGCTCAAATCAATCAAGTCTGTTGTGTCTACCAATTTTGCCATATCCCCATTTCTTTTGAGTCTGGGATCCCATGTGTTTGCATCCCCCTCTTTCCTTCCTGTTAGAATGATTCAATTCATTCAATATAAATCCGAAATCAGAAAAAGTGTCTGCTCTGACTTTTTACCCATTTCAACTCTATCAGTCCAGTGTTTGGATCAATCAAAACCATAAATGATTCTCATTGGTGTGTCTGCAATTAAACACAATAGCTATATCCCACATATATTTGCCTCTCTTCCACGCATTTTTCCTGCTCGATTTGAAATAGTGGAATGGTCAATATTCTTCTTTTTTCTTATCTTTATGAATAAAATCAAATCAAAGGAATGCATAATCTCATTATGATTTGGATTGCAATCTTAGGTCAGATCCATATAACAAAATAAACTAGCTTAGATATAACTATAATAAGCTAAGATCCTAGCAACTCCCCGAACTCATAGACATCACTATTTTATGTTATGTTAGTTGAGCCTGAGTAGCTTGGTAATTGGAGCATCATATTTGTAATGTGATGGACAGTGTCAGTGGCTATTGGTTCAATTATGATAGTCGGCTTTTTGTTATCGATTTTCTATCCATGATTGCTAATGTAATCTTGAGATCAAGGAATAGTGAAAAGACACTTTCCGTTTTTATTCCAAATCTCAGATTTCTGATCTATTATGTCAATGTCACGGGAACTTACATTCCAATAAAAGGGGTAGTAAATCAAGTAATATATAGTAAATGGATCAGTTTGGAAATCAATGAATTGCTAATCATAGAATATTATTCCTGACAAACTTGAACCTAAAATAGCAAAGGTTCAGACAGTCTTGCCCCCTGTCGCTGAAAGAAGTAGAGAATTTGATCTGGACTTTGATCCCATTCACGAATCGCAAATAGATCAGCAATGATATCTGCTCTTTCTTCCCCCTCTTTCTATTCTTTTCGTTTTTCAGTATCAAAGTAATTAGGGATAGAAAATAAATATAAGGAAAAGTACTACTCTTAGAATAAGAGTATCAATTGGTATTTGATACATTGAGTGCTTGGTAATGTTGGTGAATTAGATGAGGATACAAATAGATAGATATTTGAACCCTCAGTAAACAAAGGCATACATAGCATTTCCAATGCTACACCTTGAACCACTCAGTCATCTCTCTACATAACCTTATTAATTATGACCCAAAACCAAGTGAACTGTGAGTCGCTCATATTATTGAGTACAGGTACCACCATTATCATATCAAGCATTTCGTCAAAGAACGATCTTGCTTCAAGTTTTGAGGGATAAAAAATAAAAACATACTCATCCTTGTCAAGATGGCACTCCCATCTTATTGATATTTCATTTCTACTAGATTAAACCAACTGGTTGGAATGAAGCAACTGATGGATTCTATACTATGATTACACAGGAATCACATAATCCTTTCCAGTTTCATTTTAGATTTTTCAGCAACCCGTCCCGTGAACTATGGATCTATTACAATTGATGAATCCTCCCATGGATTTTAATTCTATAATCTTATGGTGTCTACACCCTATGCACACAAAATGGATAATTATCCTTAAAATGTTTTTATCAAGGAGTGCTTATTCTTTTTTTATTATTATAATGAAATAAAACGTTTTTGGGTTATTATGGGCTGGGTTACTGTTTATTAATATTAGTATTAGAATCTGTAGAAAATTTTCTTTGATTATTGCATTTTGATTAAAAAGCTAAACATCTTGTTCATTGGTACACTACTAAATTGGAATTGAAAATCCAACCATATTCAAATATTTCCTTATTGATCTCAAAAGGACCAAGTAAAAGATCCACATTTACAATTTGCCATTAGTTTTTTATGTCATTTCATTTCATACAATTTCTTTGTAGTGGGATCATTTATCCAAGATATAGACATAGTTTGCAATCCATTTTGTAATTCATTTCATTACTCCTTGTTGGTAACTCTTCGTCTATCCGGGACAGGGTAGGCAGCCCACATACATGAAGAAAAGAAGAAGGGGGCGGGGGGGTGTCCTTGTCTGTCAGAATACTACAAGTGGGTCCTGCAGAAACCTAGAGGAAAAAGCCTAAGGAAAGGATGGGCTTTGGAAAAGTGATGGTTGACTTTTGACTATGTGCTTTTTTTATAATTATAGAAGGGGAAGGAGTTTGTTCGCCTTTGGAAACTCCTTATTCATTCCTAGAGCTTGGGGTCATAATAGCCTGAACATGGAGGGTGAGCATCGTTGATGCAGGCGGCTCCTGCATTCTTTAATCCAAATGGCATCGCATTAAAACGATATAGACCAAGAGGGGTTCTGAAAGTGGTATGGATATTGGCTCTGAATATACGGAACCTTTACAAAAAATCTGTCATAGGGATACTCCAGTTTACTCTCGTGTAGTGTGCCCTAATGTACTACTATTAATGGAAAACTACACAAAATCAGACTACAAAAGAGCTACAAAAAAATTAATGTATCCCCTGTCCCTTTTGTTATGTCCACGTGATAGCCAAAAATAATCGACCAACCATGAAAATGAAGATCCTTACACAAATATCAAGAAAGTAAAAGAATATGACCTAAATCAAACCTAAAAATACCACACCGTTAGGGTTCCCTCTGTATATTTAATCATCGCCAAGCACCAAAAAATCCATATCCAAAACTAAAGCAATTCATTCCACCCAAGATTGCACCAAGTTCATTCCTTCACATACTTAAAAACATGTGTTTAAGATAGTGAAAAATAACTTCTTTTGTTATACTTTCAAAGGTCCATAAAGTCAACTAAAATTCTATGTTGAATTGTCATAAACAACCCACCAGTCAAAAAATGTAATGAGCTATTTCCAGTTATCGTAGCAAACACAAAGCTATTAGTACAGGAGTTTAGCATCCAATAGCATCTAACCAAGCAAAAGCACTCAACCTAGATTAAAAATGGATGGCTAACCAAACCACTATTTGGACCTAGAGTTTTGTCGTATATAAGGGAATCATGGAGTTAACAAATAAATAAAAAAAGTCACCAATAAGCTATGTCACCTGGGTACGGATGCGGGTATGGAGGGTACGACATGACAATTCCAAAAAAATTGTTGGTACAGGGACACTATATATATATATATATATATATATATATATACACAAAATAAAGTAAATATAATATATTATATATCTAAAATATATATTATATACTAAAAATATGCTGAAAATATAATATATAATATAATATAGGACATGCAAAATGGTGTGTCCGGTACCCGTACCCATGTCAACACGGTTACACACCTAAAGTGGTGTGTCCTGGTAACATAGCCAGTAAGGAAAACATTGTATGAGTAGGTCGCAAGAGGATTTACTCGACTCTAGAAAATCCACACAGAGTTCCCTTGCAACCATGAAACAAACAACAATTGAGGACATGTTTGGAATGGTGGCCACAAAGTAAGGGCACTTTCGAGTCTTCGACAGTTCGCCTTTAGGGTACGTTTGTGTGTCATGGAAAATGGGTGTTTTCCGCGGAAAACGCATTGACGGGTGTGTGTTCCCGCAGGGTCCACAATGATGAATCAAACTGCAAAAAAGGTCATTTCCGCGAAAAACCTTCAATGGGTGTGCCAAAATACATGATGCCTCTGGGTTTAACGCAGAAATTGTTCCGGGGAGGGGGGGGTCCGACTCCGTTTCCGCGACAGGTATTTCCACGAAAGGAGGTGCCGCGGCACCCCCTTAGTAACAAGCTCCTCATACTTGATGACTTCCAAGGAAAAGGATACAACTTTAGTAGCAACTTTATACAAGTTAGCAAAATCAACACGCAATTACTTGAAGATTGCAACAAGTTCTGACTTTTATCCTTAGTGTCATAAAAAAATATGGTTATGGAATAACCATCAGTTGCATAGAGAATTTCTCTTGACAGTTTATGATAATGCCAAAGACATACCATGACAATGTGCAATATATGATTGAAAGACACAATACATGTTTCCAATACCCCCACCAACACTAAACAATCTCTATCAAAGCATAATGAATTGTGCATCATTTCTTTGGCTGAGAAGACGCATTGAGTGGCATCTATGTTACATGGACACCTCACCTAAGTTGAAATGTCAGTATCGGACACTTCCTGACACCGACAATGACACTCCTAGACACGGCACTGACACACCATTTTTTAAATTAGAAGTGTCCAAAATGGGGCCCCGCCCCGCCTCACCCAGTTTGGATCGGGGATGGAGGACATGAAAAGGGGATGGAGGTTAAAATCAAAATCCGTGCGGGGATGGACTTACGTTTTCCCCTGCCCCGCCTTGCCCCACCCCGCCTCATCCCCAATCCCCGTTAGTAAACTTTCCTCACCTTCTTTAAGGATGGCAGTGAATCGAGGGAAAAGGGGGTCTCGCCCCGCCTTGCCCCGTTTGGACCGGGGATGGAGGACATGGAATGGGGATGAAGGTGAGGATAGAGGTTAAAATCAAAACATGTGCGGGGATGGAGGGCAGAATTTTGAGACGGAGCGGGGTGGAGACCTTGTCCCCCACCCCCGCCCCGGTCCACTGCCATCCCTATCAACACTTTAAATTGTGTTTGGACACGCCGTGTCCAAGGAGTGTCCATACAAGTGTCCAGTTTCTTGCATAAAATACAAGGGTGTCCAGCTTTATGGACATTTGTTAAATAAGTGTCAATTAATCTAGAGTGTGGAAGATACTTACCTGGGAAGTATCCATCGCGCATTAACACTCCCATTAGTCTTGATGATTTGTTTGTGACCTTTTGTACTTACAATCTTACATGCATAAAACTGTAAATTGTCAAGGATTAAATTACAAATGGGAAGGGAATGTGTATTTTATATTTTATGGTTTTGTTTGCATAATTTTTTAAATCTCTGTTCATCTCTATAATATATATGTGTTTCTTTCATCCTTGTAAAAAATCATGGGACTAATGCCTTCTTTCCATTTTTAACACTATTCTTCTACACAAGTATGGCTTCTACTCCTAACTCTCAATCCCATGGTTCTGCAGCTCATTTATGCTCTAATCACGTTGCCGCCTAGATGGAATCACAAACCAAAATCCACACGTATTACATTCTTGCAAGCAGCAAATAGGCACCTTTGTTGCATGTGCTAAACCAGAGAAAGTAAAATACAATGAAATAAATGACAATAAACTTATATATGACAACCGGTAAAAATAGCAAAATATGAACCTTTTTGAGAATTATGAATATCAAAATCATAGATTAACATATACTTCCAGCAGTCTAAGCTAAACGCATTCGAGAATGCAAGTGGCCCATACATGCAAATTAATATCCAAAGAAACAAGAAACTAAAAAGTATATCTCAAATACTAATATGTAGTGTGCATATGTGTAAAAACACAATTTGCAAATTTATATGTGCATGCATTCTCAATATCTAAGCAAAGTGAGGATAGTTGTGATTAAAGAATCATGGACTTTACAAGTTTTTGAAAATGATATCCTACTCCAACATGATATTTGTAAAACTTTGAAGCCCTTTTTTACATAAGATCCAGCTTTGAATAACACAATTATATTGCATACAACAATAGGGAAAAAATACCTCACTTTTTGGCTTGTACAACTGACAAAGCCATTCAAACCGCTGATCAGGAATGTTAATTCTTGCCTCATTTGGTTCTATTGTACAAAAAGGAAAATTCTCCGCAGGTATTGACAACTTTGTAAGAGTGTTGAACAGTGTGGACTTGCCAACATTTGGCAAACCAACCTACCAAGAAAACCGCACACACTTAGTTATAAGAGGAAAACAGGAAAAAATGATGAAAAGAAAAAGAAAACACATTTTATATTGAACTAGTTTTTATTCTGAACTACAATGCCCTAGATTGACAATATAGATGTTCTAAGATACTGAAAGCCCAATTTCTGATAAATAATGCAATGCAAATAAAATTAAAATGCACTAAACAAATATTTTATCTTCCTCTTCAAAACAACTAACTGAATAAAAAGTAACAATGCCGACAGCAACACAGCATAAGTTCGCCTTACAAAGCAAAAGACAGTACCCTCAAAGGCATAAACAATGCTCCACTATGCTATAGAAATTAAGGTAATCAAACCTCAAAGAAAATAGCTAATGAGTCGTCAACTATAAATAAGGAAAAATAGCTAAAAATGGACGAAGTAAACAAGAAGCATAACTTTGCGATCTGACTTCTGAATGAAGTGATTTTTTATCCATTATACATCTATCTTCAGAGACTTGACATTTCTTTTAATTCTGTTTCAAGATTATACTAGTTCCAAAAGCCAAGCCATAGAATGAAGATAAGCAATTGGAAATATCATTCTCATATTGTACATATTTAAAACATTTCCAAGAGAGCATGATGCATCAAATAGAAGACATTTCATGGTTATGTTCCATTAATACACTATGTCATAACAAAGATAGCGAGCCCACTTAGTTGCTCAAGGAATATTTCTACTGCCATGATTGATTAAAAACTAGTGTTTTTAAAAAATAGAATCTCTCTCCTGAATCAACACAACATGATACCAACAAAGACACCAGAGTTTCAAAAATTTGTTTTAATCTGAGTTGCATTTCAAAAAATTGTTGTAGAAAACAACTTCGACATTGAAACCACGACCTGCTTGCACAACTCCACTCATGTAAAAGCTTGTCAAGATGCAAGATCGGTTCATATAAAGTACATCTTGTATACACTGAAAGGATACCAAAGATTGAGGTTGAAAGAATAATTGACCAAAGACCAAAAAGTGAAACATGTGAATAATCCTCAATCGCATCAGGGGCAATCATCCCCAATCAATATAAAAGTAAAAAATCATGGAAGCACAAAAGGTTGTTCATACCATATTTACCAGAGAGGGAATCAAAAACAGGAAACAGAACGAGAATCAGAATCGGGAAGCGGTCATTCAAAATTTTTAGAGGATTCAGGAAGCGGGAAGCAGGAAGCAAATAAGAAGCGGTAAGGGGAATATTATAGGAAGTGGTATATGAAATTGTAAGAAATACTAATAAAATGATGGATTCAAGAAACAAAAATTTAAGAAAAAGTTTTTGGAGGATGAGCGAGGTATATTAATGAGTAATTAAGAAAGGATGTTTACAATCTGCAACTATGTCATCTTATTACAAAAAATAACTAAATCACCTAAGAGAATAATAACAAATTTAAAAACAACTTAATAAGTGTATTTTAGAGTTTGGATACAAAACAATAAAATGATAAAAAATAAGTGTGCAACAATTAATGCATAACTTATCACATATATTACAATTCTAAGGAACTTCAACTAAATCTAACAATATAAGCCACCCATTATATGATACTTAATAAAAAAGTTATGCCGAGGTGGATAATGTTATATAAATCCATACCTATAAACCAATATCCAATGTCAATCCAAAGAAGAACATCCCTACTTTTGAAAGAACATAGCAAAAAGACATAAATATAATTACTTTTGAAATGATTTACAGGAGAAAAAAGGGTATGCATAGAAAAAGGTTACTTTCTTATGCCCTTAAAGTTTTCAATTTAGCACATGCAAAATAGTTTACCTAAGTTTTAGGAATTAGAATTCCTATATACGAAGAATTGAAAATCTTCAATTCGGGATTTGAAATTCTTATACCCAAGAATTAAAATTCCTAGGTAAGGGAGGAAATAGAGCTCCCAATCATGGGAATCCCAACGCTCATGGCTGAGATTTGGGATTCCCATAGTTGGGAATTGGAATACCCATCAGATGGGAAGCGAAATTCCCATATGATGGGAAGTGTGAATCCTTTGTCTGGGAATCGTGATTCCTATGGCCAAAAAGTGTGATTCCGAACAGCTTTCTGGGAATCGTGATTCCTATGGCCAAGAAGTGTGATTCTGATCCGCTTTCTGGGAATTGTGATTCCTATGTAGTAAGAGTGCTTCAGGTAACTATGGTACATACATCAACAAAATCAAAAGGTACAATGAAAATTAGTATAACCAAAGAAATTAAGGCTATGACCCTGAAGAGTTATTTGCAAGGAATTGGTAGAAATGCTTTGAGAGGAAAGAAAAAGAAATGATTTGGAGGGACTTGGGATTCCTGTTTCTGTTTGGGGAAGGGGAGTACAGGTATTGCACTTTTTTTGGATTCTCTATTTTGTTCGGGAAATTAGTGAGAGAAATGAAGAATGTATCTGTATAAAGTAAAAGATTCCAAAAATAATTGGTGTGAAATTTTAAGAGAATCTGAATTTTTAGTCAAAGAAGAAATTGGCAATTATCTCCACTTCGTGAAGGTGCCCAAAATGAGGGAAATGAAGAGATAAGTGTGGCACCTTCAATGCAAATCTTTTGTTTCCTTCAATTATGAAGGTATCAAAATGAGAATACTTGATTTTCAAAAAACATTCCAACTCTTTCCAACTGTTCCCAATATACACTTCACAAAGAGGCCTTAAAGAAACAATACTTAAAAAAGAAAAAGAAAAAGCACCTTACATCATTTTGTTTTCATAAGAGATATTTCAGTGCATCACTTGGACATCAAATCACAGGCTGGTGGTTCTATATAGTAAACAGAACGATTATATGAACAACCACAACATAAGTACATGAATAATTTGATGAAACGGAAGCACAAGCATAACCAAAAAATATCATTAAGATAACTACATACTCAACACATACATGAATTGTTGGTTCACCGATGCTATCCTATTCTAAACGAAACATATAACTAAGACTCAACCCAATTGCATCATGATTCAGGCCACAAAATTCTCCAACTGACCAGGCAAGCTAAGTCTTTCACAAGCTGACCTGACTCTAGGTGGCTGCAATGGAAACAATTGAAAATTGGTTCAGTTCAAGGCATCAGGAGTTCAGGATTCCACCATGTTCATTAAACAAAGCATGTCTATCCAATTTGATTGAACCTAACATAAGCTCAGCCAACTCTTATAGGATACCACAGACTACGTGAAACCAAGCAACAACAGTCAAAACTCAACCTCATCAATCCTCTTATCTGATGCCAATACCCAGCACACATTCAAGTCCAAGATTGACCATGTACCTCCTCAAAACCCAAATCAAAATGTAGAAAGGACACAAAAATATGCAAAAAAGAAAAGGCTAAATGTCTCCAACTATTGAATTAAAAGAAGACACCATGGTTATTCTCTTGAAAATTGAGTTGGAGAAAGGAATCCCCTTTTTGTGTAGGCACCGTGCAAAAGGTAGCATGTAATTGAAATACAATGCTCCTGTGTCTGAAGAGCCATTAATCGAACCTCAAACCCAAAAGACACGAGAAAAGCAACAAATAAAAAAATCCTAAAAACTAAAAACCAAATAAAAAGGAGAAGTAAAGTGGCATGATGGTTTTTCTGTTGGCTCAACGCAGCAGAGAGGATACTATAACAAAAAATGCCCATTGATGACTAGAAGGAGCCATTAGCATCTTACAATCACACAAAAGACGAATGGAAAAAAAAAGAAGAGAGGGAGGAAATTTTGAAACAATAGAATGGCTGTAATTAACATGACCAATAGGATATTAACCTATCTTCAAAATCACATCCAATTTAGCAAGAATCCCACGAGAAGGGTGGGAGAGAAAAAAAATGCCACCATAGACCACTAAACTAAAATTGTCGAAATAACAGTCCATTCCAAATTTTGAAAACTAGTTTAGATACAGAGCACTAGTTAAACTATATCATTTGCCGAGTTAATTCATCTTGCTAGTCAGCCGAACACAACAAACTAAACACTGAACTAAACCACCATAAGTCGTGGAATTGATTCCAGTTTTAAAATATAACAAAAAATCTGCTAACATATCGGAATGGCATGATTTTTCTTATGAAATTTTCTTGATGAACTACAAAATTTTGCAAAAAAATGGATAAAACTCATCAGAAAAATGTAATAAATATATCACAAATAATGTGCAGTTTAACAAAACTATGAACACAACAACTGAAATTATTCACCAAAATAACTTCTCTTCCATCCCGGCGCATGGCACTATAACTCCAACAAGCACAACAAACTCGATATCAAACAATCACTAGTCCACCAAATAAATCATAAGACATCCTAAGATTCTAACCAAATATAAATCATTTCGTACCATACAAATTCATCGAAACAAAAAATTCTTATAGGAACGGAAACTTACGATACCAATCTTGAGGTGAGACGAGAACCTGCCGAGGATCGGCCGCACCGCTGGAGCATCCTTCGTCTTTGCTGGCTTCGGCGGCATTTCTCGACAACTAGGGTTTTACCTCTCTCTCTTTCTCTCTCTCCTCCCCAAAGTCCAAAGTCCAAACCATCAGAAGACTACTCTTGCCGGTATTTATAGGCAACCCTAGAGCCGCTAGCAGGTATGCATACAGCATATTCCCGCGTCGCCCTTACGCTGCTGCATCGCCCTCGCCTTGACAGCTATATTGCTGTGAAGGACCCAGCAGTGCAGCTATCGTGCTCGGCTCTGACAACGTCGGACCATCTGAGACGAGCGACCGTAGGGGTGCCAAGGGGTTGGATCTGGTTCAGACCCAGGTAGGCACAAACCTGGATTTGACTTTGAACTACTGGTATCGGATTCAGACCTGGGTCCAATCGGATCTACCAAAATAAAAATCGTACCCAGGTGCTATAAGGATTACATGAACCAGACCCAGTAAAATAATATTTTTTAACTTTTTACCTTAAAAAATCATGGATCTTAATTGGAACTCCGGTGGGAACCCAGTCTGGTATGACATTTCACGAACCATACCCAGCTTCAAATACTAATCGGATCCTTCAGGTCTGACCTGGATCCTAATCGGCTTCCTTCTTTGTCCCCAAACCCTGACCTTATAAGGTTTGGTACAGATCGGGTTGGAGTCAAACTTGACCCACTGACACACCTACGAGCGAGAGTCCATTGGTACTCATGGTCCTTATGTACTGTTCATGGTAACCGCTACTGTCAACTGGTCAGGTATGACCCCGAATCTAGCCTGGACCAGATCAGCTAGGGCTGCAGTTCTGTTATAATGAACATGTTCGATTAGCTGTTCGGATTGGATCATAGGGTCAGCAACAATATATGGACCTGAGTATGGTCTATGAATTCCTCTACCGAGACTGTTTTAGAATTGGATTTGAATTAAGATATGCTCTCTCTCAATGTAATATGTAATAATTAAATTTTCATCAGGTTTGGTTTGTGATATATATATATATATATATATATATATATAGAGAGAGAGAGAGAGAGGAGTAGGTGTTCCCATTTTTTTGTGTCTACCGCTTGCTTATTTTTTCTAAAATCTTACCATACAGATGTGATTTAATTTTGTGGGAATCGACTCAAGTTAGGATTTTATAAGATTAAAAAATCAATGGTCTACAATTTTAAAAAATAACCAATGCTTAAAAAATTATTTTTTCTCAGAAAAACATGATTCAAGTGTGGTTTTAGTAAATTGATTAGGGTCAGATTTTTAAAAAACAACCTGAAAACCCCTATCCAAGCTCCACAGGCATGCGGTAGGCACATAAAGGTAGCAGCACCTACCTTTTTGCTATATATGTACATATCAAAACCCACTTTTATGCAAGGACTGGACCCAGTCCCATCACCTCAAAGTCTTTCTTGAGTTTGAATTCATAACTGTCAAGTACAGGCCTGACCTGTTGACAGAACTCAAATAAGTTAGACATGGTTTGGGTCGTTTATGACATCGTGTCCACCTCTCAATGAGTTTGTTCTAGTCTCAATCGTGGCCTAATTTGATCTCTTAGGGCATGTTTGAAAGTGAGAAACAAACTCATAATAAAAGAAAATTATTTTTATGAGAAGTTTTGATATGATAATTTTTCTAAAATAAACATTTTTCACTTGTTTGTGTGCATGAAAAAAACTCTCCCGCAGTGGTGGATCACTCTGGGAGTCACTCCTCCCTCTCGATCACGATGAACCGACCGGGGTGTCGAGAGGTTCTCTACATTTTTTTCTCCCTCTCTCGCCCCCCAATGGGACCCCTCTGATCTCCCCTATCCTTCTGTCCTATCGATCTTCTCTTGCTTCCTACTTTTACCCTCTGGTCTTGAACCAGGTGTTTGATGGTGCCCTGAACTATCGATTCCCACAAGAATGAGGGATCTTGGGAATTTGACGGCTAAATGGGTGTGATTTGTTTGGAGGGAGAGGGAGAGGGAGAGGGTGAGGGTGAGGGTTCGTAGTAGGGGATTTTGATAGTGGAGCACTATGACCCTAACCGCTTGCAACGGCATTTGTCTGAGCTGATCACTGAACTTATGAAGAGACACCCTCCATCTGTCTCCTTAAAGTCGTCGTTCATCTCCCCCAATGATTACCACTGCTTCCCTGAGAGTGACAGACTGGGAGCCAAGGTCGAGGAGGAGGCGGGTGCAATCTTGCACTCGCCCTACCCCACGATCCCTCCTGGCTTGAGCATGATGACGTTGCTCAAGTCGCTTATCTTCCTCTCAAATATGCTGGTAAGGTTCGTACCTCTACTTTGTTCATCTCTCTCTCTCGAGTGAATGTTTGATGATGGTGTTGGTGAGATGGTGGGTGGTGGGGAGTGAACCTCACCATTTTCTCCTGGTAGACTCTATCTAACCTCTCAAGGAATGTTTCCTATAAAAAAAGTGTATTGTTTAGAAAATACTCTTTGAGAAAAGTCTCTTTCGTTTGGAATAATTAGAAAAAATGCACAAATTTTTCATTATGTATCACTTTTCCTATATTTTTCTCATGTTGGAAGCAAGAAAAACTCTCATAGGAAAAAAAAAAAATTTATGAGAAGTTTTGATATGATAATTTTTTTAAAATGAAATTGTTTCACTTGTTTGGGTAGCATGAGAAAAATAAAATAAAAAATCTTAAAAAAAAACAAAAGAGAAGAGGGTGGTGGTGGAGCTTCTCCCACACGGTTTTTTGGAGGTGGGTGATGGTGATGGGTGGTGGTGGTGGTGGTGGTGGTAGAGCTTCTCTGGCTCAGTTTTTCGGGAGGTGGGTAATGGGTGGTGGTGGTGATTGTGATAGTGAAATGATGGGTTGTGAGATGGTTGGTGGGGGAGTGTAAATCACCATTTTCTCTTAGTAAGAAACATTCTTCCACCCCCTGTAAAGAAATGTATCCTATCAAAAAGTGTGCTTTTTAGAAAAACACTATCAACCAAAAAGTCTCTCTTATTTGGAAAGTCAGCAAAAATGTACGATTTTTCTACTTTATATCACGTTTCCTACATCTTTTTCACTTTCAAAAGTGCCCTTAGTGGGATCACGTAGAGTCCCTTCAGTACCATGTATGTGGAAAATGAGCATATGTTGTTCTTATGCAAAAAATGCAAACATGGATCAGGTTAAACACAATTATGACCAAACTCAACCACATTTGTTCAATGATTCCAAACTGGATCTGACTATGCAAACCATATTTTCCAAACCAGCCAGTGTTTGGGTATGCACTATCAAGATCTGACATTATCCCATTGGATCAAGTTTGGGACTAGATTGTATCTCCATTTGATTTGCATCACTAGTAATTAAACCAATATGTTGAGTCCAATATCCACTTCATGGGGCACTTATTTGAGTTGACAATATTAGTCAAAATTTTATGATTTCTTAAGGAAAGAAGATCCAAACCTCGTGGATTTAATCTTAATCAGCATCCATACACTACATAGATCCAACTTGGGCTGTCGAGTCTGATTTTCTTCCATCCCCAAATCCAAATCTCATTTAAAGTGGAGAAGAGCGTCTAGTTTGTTTCAAGTGCTCAGAAGGAATGTGCCTTCCTATTAAACATTGAACTCCTCCTCCACTAGCATGGCCAAATACTTCACTTCCACATAGAGAGAGGTCACATTGGGAAAATGTGTTTTAAGAGAACCCCCTCTACTTGACTTCTTATCATTATTCTTCTTGGCTTGGGTATGCTGTTATATCTTGTTGGTCTCTAAATCTGATATGGATTCAGAGTAAGGACAACCATATAAATTCACCAAGGTAAGTCTCCGGAGATCTTGGGTTTCTTGCCTATTTGCCTCTATCATTTTCTATTCCTATTTCTTGGCCTTCTTTCTTCATCTTTATTCTCCATCATCATTTATTGATTCTTGATATGGATCATTAGAGGCCCAGTGGGATGCCACCTAAGAGAAGGATGATACCATGCCAACATCATTCACATCTCTCTCTCCTTTCCTTGAGTTTTCCAACGCGAAGGAGCTGGAGGAGTATAGAAGACCTAAAAGCAAAAAAATGCTAAGATGAGCCTCGTTTAATTTTAAGAGACCTAAAAATAGAAAATGCTTAGAAAGGCCTAGTCTAATTTTGGGAGGGTTGTTTATGAGCCTTGAAAGATGAAAGGGTTGTTTGAGGTTATCAATATGGGTTTCTCTTTTCTATACATAGGCATGTAATCCCTCCTTTTGAGGGTATGTCATTGAAGTGAATCATGTTCCCTCAACTAAGCTCTCACTCCCTCAATCCATCGTGCTCCCTCTTTCTATAACATGTCACTCTTTCTTTCATTTCCCCCCTTTATATGTTTCTCCTACTGCTATCTTCTCTAGAATCTTCAGTCATAGAGCACCTTCTAGAGATCCATACATACTTGGCTCAAGCCTGGGAATCACCCTAACCCTAAGTCTAGCCCAAAAATTTTCAAACTTGGCCAAGTTTTGTTTGTTGTTAATAGCATAATTTCATTAGACTTGCGTAAGCCATATCTACCAAACTGTATGGAATCTGGGGCTAAAATTTAAATTCTAGACTCTTCCCCTTGCCTTTTGTTGATCCCTAAAATTTCATAATTTTTTTATAACTCAGTAAAGTAGAATTAATTTTCTATTCAACCCTCAGAGCTAAATCATATACTAGAACCAATAAACCCCAAAAACCCTATATCTCCCCAACCCCATAGATTTTGGACAAGAATTTTGGTTAGGGTCTATTTCCACGTGTATAGAACCTACCTTTAAAATTTTATATTTTTCTATAAAGCCATTTGGGAGAACCATATTTTATTTCTAGGTATGTCAGAACCAAATAGAATCTGACCTACCTACCCAAGTTTATTGAGCCTAAGCCACCTAACCCGGGCCTGCGCATATTAGTTTTTGCTGATATTTCATCCTGTTAAAAGCGTCTTCCCAATCTTATTCTCTTTTATTAGATTTATTGTTCTTTAAATTTCCATCTAACTTATTTTTGGTGATATTTCTTATTGTGCCTACTTCTTAGTTTGGGTTTCTGGTTCATATTTTTGTATTAGAAAGTAGATTTGAATATTCCTTTTTATTCTAGATATATGGACATTATTTTGAATATTTTATTTAGTTTGGTTATCACTTCCTTTGGATCACATCACATACAAGTATATGCTAAAGGGGTTTGCATCAATATTAATTTCATATTCACTTGAATTCTTGTTCCTTGAATCCTTGATTCTTATTTAGCTATCAGTTGTCTAAGTTTTGGCAACCCTAATGTATTCCTTTTTCACCATGAATAAAACAAATGTCAAATCATAATAGTGGAGAGGTGTCATGATAGCACAAGTGGGCCCCAAAATTTCCCACCATGTACCATTATTTATGTGTAAATTCATTTATACCTTTCTCCCATGAAAAGCTTTTATATAAGATGAGTTTACAAGATTTTTTATAAATAAAAAATGATTGTATGGTCCTTATAAAATGGTGCATTCTTCGAAATGCCTCACAATTTGTCAAAATCCTTTTCATGTTTTTATTCTCGACATTTATTGGACATTTTTACCCTTCACATAAGCAAACCTACTGAGGTTGTCGCGATATATAGGTACATCATCCGAAGTTCACAACCTCTCAATAAAAAGAAGATTAGCATGAACATTTTGTAGATCTGATGATATTCACAAAAACAAATTTGTGAACCTAACTAACTTAAGGGTTCTACCCTTCAGCACCAAGGTAATTAGATCACCATTGAGTTTATTTTGCCTAAGGACTAAGTTCAAGCAACCAACTCCAATCGGTTTGTGTGGACTGTACCAACAACTTGGAGGATTCGACACATTCCAACCTAAATTGTCAAACCCTGGCCAACCCTGCATCACCCAAACCTTCAGCAAGCCTTAACATACTTGGACCAAGTCTTATAAGTCTTTAGAACCCCATCCTTAAGCATTTCGCAAGCGTGGACCCCCCCCCCCTAAAACCAAGTTTGTCTAGAACTTATTTTCTAAAGGAGTTGAGACTTATCTGAATTATTTCTCCCAATTTACAAAGCCTTTGACCTTGAAATTTGATCCGTACATTTGTCAAGGCGTCTAAATTAATCTTCTAATTTGTAGGATTTTTTTGTCACACCATTTAAGCATACCAGATTTTTTACCAAACCCTATCAAACCTAGCCTATTACTTTATTTTGATTTTGATCCAAACTCAAACCTAACCCAACCTGCCTAGGCCCTAAACCTTGAACCTAGGACCATCGGGATGCATCACTATTGTGATGGATTTCTTTATTAAAAGAAATATTGTTAAGAACATGAACTCTACTCTTGCGACTGGGAGGGTGTTGCGTGTTCTCCCCCGAAGATGCATTGTTTGCTATAGTGCATGTTCGGGGGGTCCGAATGAGCGCCACATATATAAGCATGTGAGGCTTGTATCCCCGTGTGTGTTGGCATCACTTAGCATCAAAGTTTGGTGCGATTGCAAAGACTTAAGTACCGTTTTTTGTTATTCTCGCCATGAAACGATAATTTGAGAAAAGGACAAAAATGCCCTTTATCCAAAAAAGGGAAATGATGGTTCAACATGCAGCAATACCCTACAAATGTGCACTACAATGTTGTAACCTTCAATCCTCCCGACCAATTTTTCTGGAACGATAGCTTCAGTTTTATAAGTCTTTTGGTATGTAATCAATGTTGGGAGGATGTTTGCATTTCTTGTAAAACTTAATGTAGTGTCTCATATTGTTCTGTTTCATGACAGAATCAGATCAATTCGAAAGCGAGCTATGAAACACAGGAATCATGTGTGAATTATGTTTAAGTCTTACCATAAAGTTAGTTGTTATGCCTCTTTGCATGACCCAATTTTCACATTGTCAGATTTGTTAAGAGTTTAACATAATAGGAGGTGAATATTGTTAATATTTTTTGTGGATCACCGTTCATGAAAATGGCTTCATCCAAAAAGCTAAGGAACACAGGAATGACATGTGAATTATGTTTAATAATGTATCTTTCACATGTATAAATCATTGTAATATGTATCCTTCACGTGTATAAATCGTTGTCTAATCTAGTCTACAAAGCTGCAATTTTGATACCGTAGGTAAATCGCCGTTGCTCATTACTTATACAATTAGTGAAAATCATTGTCTCATCTAGCCTTCACATATACAAATCATTATGAATATACTGTAGTTGAATCGTTGCGCAAAAACCATACTTTGTAGTTTGTTAATATCTATTTGTAAGTTATTGTGCTGAATTTCTGTATTGATTTGTAATATATTTTTCCATATGTATATCGATTTGTAAGATATTATGTGTTTTATAGTGTCGATTTGTAAGCTATTATGCTGAATTTCTGTATCAATTTATAATTTATTATGTGATATATATATATATAACAATTTGTAAGATATTATGTGTTTTCTAGAATTGATTTGTAAGATGAACACGCACATGTAGTGTCCTATCACGATCTACATAATGACATCTATGTCAGCCACAACTGGATGAAAATCACAATATGCAAGAGTATAAATCTGGATAAAGGTGCACAGACAAATCGTTGTCTCATCTAGCCTTCAAATATACACATCATTGTACAACCCAATCCAATCACTCCCCCACCTAAACCCATAAATACAAATCGATGTGAAATTCAACAAAAAAATTGAGGTAAATTCAAAGTGATTTACAACATGATACCGATTTATATTTTATATATAAACAATATTTTAGTAACTGTTGAAAATCGATGAGTAAATCGCGATATTATATATTGATATCGTTGACAAAGACAAACAAAGATATATTATTGTCGTGGTAGCTTCTTAAATACAAATTGACGTTATTTATAACCATATTTATTTACCAAAATTATAATGTCGATTTGTGTACACATGCGTAAAACTCTGCAAAATGTAAAACCACAATATAGATCTAAATAAAACCCTACCTGACCCGTTGTCCAGGTCTAAAACCCTAATCTATTTAACCTCTCTTCCTCTTTTTTACAGCAGCACAACTTCTTCTTCTCTTTTTTTTTCCTCCGCCTTCGACTTCTTCTTCTTCTTCCTTGTATTTTTCTTTCTTCTTTGTTCTTCTGTGTTTCTTCTACCTGTGCCTGATAGATGAGGTTTGATGTTGATAACGTAGTTTCACGCTATGAGGAAAGATTTGTATAATCTTCGATGATGATTATGGTGGTTATCTTCTATGTAGACATTGATATATTCACGACATATACGACTCTGGCGTAATTGTCGTGAAGTATATCGAAGCCTACGCAGTATATTCTTTCTTTTTTTCATCTTTTAGCAGTCATTGTGTAAATCGCGATAGAAAAATCGTTAACATAGACAAAGCTCATCAAAGCAAATCACGATAGGACAAATCGTTATAGTGAAATCGATTTGCAACTGTGACTTAAATCGGTATCAAGTTGTAAATCGATTTGTATTTATGAAGTAACCTTGATTTTTACCTTATCTATTCTAAACATAGTCTCAAATTTTTTATTGTTTTAATTTTCTGCCTTTTATCAGTCATTGTGTAAATCGTGATAGGATATATCATTCACATAGACAAAGCTCGTCAATTATAAACCCTAAACCCCAATCTCTAAAACATAAAACCCAAAACCCAAAACCTAAACCCTAAACCCCAAACCCTACAACATAAAACCCAAAAACCTAAATCCTAAACCCTAAATCCTAAAACCTAAACCCTAAACCCCAATCCCTACAACATAAAAACCTAAACCCTAAATCTTAAACCCCTATTACCCTAAACCCTAAACCCGAAACACTAAACCTTAAACCATAAACCCTAAATCCAAAATGCTAAACCCTAAACCTCAATCCCTAAAACCTAAACCCTAAATCCTAAACCCCTAAACCCCTACACCCTAAACCCTAAACCCTAAACCCCAATCCCTACAACATAAAACCCTAAACCCCTAAACCCTAAACCCTAAACCCTAAACCCTAAACCCTAAACCCTAAACACCTAAACCCTAAACCCCTAAAACCCTAAACCCTAAATCCTAAACCCCAAACCCCAAACCCCAAACCTCAAACCCTGAACCCTAAACCCTAAAGCCTAAACCCCTAAAATCCTAAACCCTAATTGTGATTGGGCATATGATGATGTCTGTTCTTGGTTGATGATGTCATGTATTGTATCTAAGTCAAACCATTGGTCATGATATATTGTAACTAAATACTCATATATTTTGTAAATGAATGTGGTTGTAAATCACGTTAATTTGTAGTTATGAAGTTACCGCGACAACGATATGTCTTTGTTTGTTTTTGTGAATGATGTTGATTTGCATTTATGAAGTTATCTCGATTTATAGTTTACTAAGTCTAAACATCATGTTAATTTGTTTATTATTTTTTCTTTCTACCTTTTATGAATCGGTCATTGTATAAATTGTGATACGACATATCGTTCACATAGAAAATGCTCATAAAAGCAAATCATGATAGGACAACAAACCCTAATCCTGATTCTTGCTAATATAGCATTATTGTGTAAATCATGATTTTTATTTATGTGTGCTAAATATGAGATGACGATTTATAATAACGGGTTCTTACTAATATAACATTGTGTAAATTGTGATAGGACATCATTCACGTAGACAAAGCTCGTAAATGTAAATCGACTAATTATATAACAGTCTAAACGCCATGTCGATTTGCGTACACGTGGGTAAAAACCATATTTTATGTAAAACCCTTGTAGAAGGTAAGGTGAGATGCACAGAAACCGAGGTAGAGAGAGAGAGAGACGACTGCACAATAAGAGAACTTGTTGTTTGTTATTAGGGCTAATCTCTATGTTAAATAGAGAGAGGCCAAAAAGGAGAAATTATATATGAGTCCCTCATTAAACTAAAATATCAAATAACCTTTAATCTAGAAAAAAACTTAAAACTTAAAACCTCAAAACCTCTTAATCTCAACACTCCCCCTCAAGCTGGAGCATAGATATCAATCATGCTCAGCTTGTCACAACATTTTGAGAAATTTGGTCTCGCCAGGGCTTTGGTAAAAACATCAGCTACTTGATCTTCGGAAGATACATGATCGGTGCAGATATACCCAGCCTGAACCAAGTCGCGAATATAGTGACAGTCAACTTCAATATGTTTAGTCCTTTCATGAAACACTGGGTTGTTGGCAATATATGTAGCAGCCCTATTGTCACACATCATCAACATAGGTAGGGATACTTTCTCCTGAAGCTCAGTCAAGACTGATTTCACCCACATAATCTCAACTGCAGTCTGAGCCATTGCTCGGTATTCAGATTCAACACTCGACCTGGCTACAACGGTTTGTTTCTTACTCCTCCAGGTAATAAGATTTCCTCCTACAAACACACAAAATTCAGATGTTGACTTCCTATCTTCAACAGATCCTGCATAATTTGCGCCAGTGTAAGCAACAACGTCCAAAGATGGATTTCATTTAAACAACAGACCTTTACCAGAAGATGACTTTAAGTACCGAAGAACCATCATAGCTGCATCCCAATGAACTTTTGTAGGTTTGTCCATGAACTGACTAATTTTACTCACGGCTAATGAAATGTCAGGTCTAGTAACAGTCACATATAGCAACTTACCCACCAAGGATCTAAAGTCGACACTATCCACATAGTCAGACTTCTTATCGAACATGTGAGTTTTGGGATCCATTGGAATATTAGCTGGCTTAGCTCTTAACATTCCAGTCTCTTTTAATAAGTCCAACACATACTTTCTTTGAGACAACACTAAGCCCTCTTTCTTTCTTGCAACCTCAATACCCAGAAAATATCGAAGGTGACCAAGATCTTTAGTAACAAAGTGTTTCTGAAGATGATCTTTTGTTGCAGAAATATCTTGGGCACTGCTCCTGTTAATATGATATCATCGACATATACCACCATAACAACAATTCCAACACTGGTTTTCTTGATAAACAAGGAGTGATGTGAAGCTGACCTGACAAATCCAAAACTCGACATTACCTCAAATAGTTTGTGAAACCATGCCCGCGGACTCTGCTTCAGGCCATAAATAGCCTTCTTCAACTTGCACACCTTCTGACACTCCCCTTGAACCTCGAAGCCTGGAGGTTGTTGCATGTAGACAGTTTCATGCAAATCCCCATACAAAAAGGCATTCTTGACATTCAACTGAAACAGGGGTCATCCATGGTGCACAACAACAGAAAGAACAAGACGAATAGTGCCAAGACGAGCAACTGGGGAGAAAGTTTCAAAAAAGTCAACACCATAAGTCTGAGTGTAGCCTTTTGCAACCAATCGGGCTTTGTATCATTCAATCGACCCATCCGAGTTATATTTAATGTTATATACCCATTTGCAGCCTACAATATCTGCATCTACGGAAGGATCAACCAAGTCCCAAGTGTCTCGAGACCATAGGGCATCCATCTCATCATGCATAGCCTGCATCCAGTTAAAGTCGACTAGAGCTTGACTGTGATGAAGCAGAACAAAGGAAGCAGACAGAGCAGAAATAAAATTCTTCACAGATTCCCCAAGATTAACTTCTGAAACAAATTGTGAGATGAGATAAAGAGTGCACTGTCTCTTTCCCTTGCGCAGAGCAATGGGAAGATCATCATCAGAAGTAGGGACAACAGTATGCTCATAAATACTTACCTAAGGAGAAGGAGATAATGGCGGCATAGAGGTACCCTGTGAGTGTATACTATGGGAGGGTTTCAGAAGCGAGACACACCAGACGATGGAGCCAAGGACTGAGGAGGAAGCGACTCTAACGGAAAGGGAGGAATCAGCAGAGGAAGGATATCACCAAGGCTCTTCTGTAATCTTGGAGTAGTACTTGAAAAATAAGAAATAGACTCAAAGAAGGTAACGTCCGCACTAACATACTCTTTATGAGATATAGGGTCGTAGCAGCGATATCCTTTTTGGTTTTTAAGATACCCAAGGAAAACACATTTAATAGACTGTGCAACAAGTTTATCTCGATCAGGACCCAGGTTATGCACAAAACACACACATCCAAAAACTTTTAAGGGGGATAGGAAAGAGTGGAGCCTCTGGATGGAGAATTTGAATTGGGATCTGGTCTTCAACAGAGCTTGACGACATGGGATTTATATGAAAACCGGCTGTCAAAACCGCATCGCCCTAGTATGAAGCAAGCATATTGGATTGAATCATAAGGCACCGAGCAACATTGAGGATTTGTCTATGTTTTCTCTCAGCCACCCCATTTTGCTGGGAGGTATGGGGACATGTAAACTGAGGTTGAATCCTATTAGCAGAATAGAATTCAAGTAAGTCTTTGGATTTGAACTCAAGAGCATTATCAGTGTGAACAATTTTAACACATACATCAAATTGAGTTTTTATCTCCGCAATTAAAGATTTAAGAATGACAGGACCTTGAGATCGATCTCTTAACAGGAACACCCACGATAACTTTGAGAAGTCATCAACAATAACTAGATAATAACGACACTGAGACCTATTCAGAATCCTACTCGGATCCCACACATTGACAAGAAGATCAAACAATCCTTGACTTGACGGACTCTGACTGGAGGGAAAAGAACTTCAACAATGTTTTCCCAATTGACATGTTTCACACTGAAAAGAAATTGAAGGGGGTATATGAGGAATGACACGACAAAGTTTTGTCACTGGAAAATGACCCAAACGATAATGCCACAATAGAGGACTTGAGGATGATGTAACAACAGAATAGGCTGAAACCTCTGGTTGGTGTAGGTAATACAAACCACCTTCTTCATAGCCACCACCAATCCTTCTCCCCGTCAGCAAGTCCTGAAAGGTGCACCTCATAGGATAAAAAACCACTCTACAATTCAACTCTTTTGTCATTCGACTGACGGATAATAAATTCTGTGAAAACGAAGGAGCATGAAGAACATGCGACAATTGAAGAGTAGGGGAAATAGACATGTTTCCCTGCCCTACAATTGGGGAAGAGCTGCCATCAGCAAGAAATACCCCTTTTTGACCAGTCACATGTTTTAAACTCAAAAAGTTACTTGAATTTTCGCACAAGTGTCCGGAGGCTCCAGAATCAATGATCCACCTACCACCTTGACCAGATAGGCCATCACCTGCCGAGCACACAACCTTCGCAACAGAAGACTTCGAAGTGGATGATCGTAAACCAAGGAGCTCGTCATATTCAGCCCTGCTAAGAGTTACATAATCATTGGAGGAATCTGCATCTGATTTAACCACTTGAGCCATAATATACAATATTGGGCTTGATTCACAAAATGCAGGAGAAACCACACGCGCACACCCACAATCAACTACGAACCCGACTATATCAAGTTTTTGACTTCACCAATGAAATCTGAGAAACACGACCGTCGACTGTTTAGATCCAAACTTCAAATATAATTTTAAAGAAACTTGACCAAAACCTTCAGCCTCAACAAAGGATGGCTATAGGTTGCATATCAAGATCACACATCCAACACGATAAAGCTGTGTCTGATTCATGCCCGAAACAGTAGAATTATTCAACCTCCGCTCTACCACTATTGACACGCTTTGAGGACAGATTCAGCTCAGTTGATTCCGTAGGAGTTGTCTGACTTTCAGACTATCACACGTCAGGCAAGTCCACGTCTACACAGTTTTCCATACGAGAGATAAAATCTGAACATCCTTCAAGCGACACAGGGAATAGCGTGTGTTACCATCACGCATCAGCCAGTACGACAACCAGTAGCAGTACTCAACACAGATTCCCACGACAAAAGAAAAGGTTCCCACAAGCAAAATATTTTTCCACACAGCAGGGAATCACGTCTGCTGCTTCCACAAAAAAACATATATTAACATGCTGCTTTCACAGCACACACGTTCCGGCCAAAAAGATCACGACACAACAGGGAATCACGACTGCTGATATTCATATTTTGAAATCGAACAACTGAATAGGATCTAAGATGAACTCAACACCCATATTCACGACCAACAATAATATGAGCACACAAAAACTAGAAATCACGACAGCTGCTCACCAAATAGAATCTGAGATGAACTCAGCACCTAGATTCACAACCAGCGATAACATGAGCACGCAGGAAAAATAGAACTCACGACAGCTGAAACAAAATTAGTTTCACAACTTTTGCACAACACTCGTACTTATCAACATGGATATAGATATTTACCGTAACCATTAGATCTGATTACAGATCTGAGTCATGACATTTGTCAGATCTCAGATCTGTATCACTTATTTCGAAACAAAGATCGATCACACCTTTTTCCGTAATCACTAAAACTTGGCGCAGAACACGAGATCACGCTTCCAAGGTCGACTGCTTTGATACCATGTAGAAGGTAAGGTGAGATGCACAGAAATCGAGGTATAGAGAGAGAGAGAGCGACTGTTGCACAATAAGAGAACTTGTTGTTTGTTATTAGGGCTAATCTCTATGTTAAATAGAGAGAGGCCAAAAGGAGAAATTACATATGAGTCCCTCATTAAACTAAAATATAACCTTTAATCTAGAAAAAAACTTAAAACTTAAAACCTCAAAACCTCAAAACTTCTTAATCTCAACAACCCTAATACAGATCTGTGTAAAACCCTATTCTATATAAAACCCTACCCGACCCGACTCGACCCATTGTTGGTCTAAAACCCTAATCTATTTAACCTCTCTTCCTTTTTTCTGTGGCAACACAACTTTTTCTTTTTTTTTCTCCACCGCCTTCGTCTTCTTTTTCTTTTTTTTCTTCTTTGTTCTTCTGTGTTCCTTCTATCCGTGCTTGATAGATGGGGTTTGATGCTGATAACATAGTTGTTTCACGTCATGAGGAAAGATCTGTATAATCTTCGATGATGATTATGATTATTATCTTTTGTGTATACATCGATATATTCATAACACATACGACTCTAGCGTATTTGTCACGAAGTATATCGAAGCTTACGCAAAATATAACGACCATAATCATCTTCAATCGTTGCCGTCATATCAGAGCAAGCACATATATTCTGCGTGATAGACAGGGGGTGATGCTGATGTCCATTTATTTGATCTATTCCTACTGTCAGTCTCTCCATTGTTCGCAAATCATACTTCGCAATTAGAAAAATATCTGCCTAATCTTCGATATACTTCATGACAAAATGGTGCAGTGAGCTGCCATTACTAATGAGCTCATTTTCTTGAAGAGGATGTATCATCAGCTGCACATACAATCATTTTGCAGTAGGAAATGAACTCGATAATGAATGATATGGATGTTTTGGTGATCTCTTCGAAAAAGTCCTCCCATAAATAGCTTTCCATGATGTATTGTAACTAAATACTCATTTGTTTCGATTGTTCTATGTGAGGTTCTATCTGGGATGAGAATTTGAGAACTTTTGGAATCATTTGATTGAGTGTTAAATTCCCCCCTGGCTAGTGATAAATGCATGACCTGAAAGACCATTTGCTTTTGCAGTACATTCCTTCAGCCTTTGCAAGGCGTATCAAGTTAGATAAATGTGCTAATGTCACCTTAAGCAACTAAAGATGGTGCCATGTTTCACAAGAATGGTTGGTCAACATTTGTCGCATATCATTCCTTACAATTTGGAGATTTTTTGGTGTTCAAGTATAATGGTAATTTGGATTTTGATGTTAAGATATTTTGTAGAAGTGGATGTCAAAGGGTAGCTGCATATCTTGGTAAAAGTCTATGCATGAGAAAAGTCAAGCAGCGAAGGTCATTCCCAGTGACCAGCAAAGAGATAAGGACCTCCATTAGTAGATAGATTTGCCTTCTATCATTCCTAGTGACTAGCGAAGGTCATATATTATAACTAAATACTCATATATTATGTAAATAAATATGGTTGTAATGTATCGTTGAAGTTAACTCTATTTATAGTTTACTAAGTCTAAACATCGTGTCGATTTGTTTATTGTTTTTTCTTTCCATCTTTTATGAATCATTCATTGTGTAAATCGCGGTAGGACATATTGTTCACATATACAAAGCTCATAAAATTAATTCGCGAGAGGACAATCGGTATCAAGCAAATCACTATAGCAAGTATCGTTACAGTGAAATCGATCTGCTACTATTTCAGGATTTGTAGTTTACCAAGTCTAAACATTGTGTTGATTTGTTTATTGTTTTTCTTTTTTGCCTTTTATGAATCAGTCATTATGTAAATTGCGATGGACATATCGTTCATATAGACATAGCTCGTAAAAGCAAATCGCTAGAGAAAAAACATTATTATATTATGATACTTAAAGAATTATGGTTCTAAGTAGATTTGTATTTATTCACCTTTTATCAGTCAGTGTAAATCGCGATAAGACAAATCATTGTACATATAATGCATTTGAATCGTTATACCAGATATTGTCCGCTTTATCTTTGAAGTCTAAATCGTTATACCAGATTTACATAATGATGTTTGTATCTTTGAAGATAACTCGATTTGTTCTTTACTAAGTCTAAACATCGTGTTGATTTGTGTAAATGGTGATGAAACATATCGTTCGCTTAGACAAAGCTCGTAAAGGCAAATCGCAATAGGTATTCAAACGGATTTGGTTCGATTATTTGATGGGTTTTGGTGGCATGGATGTACAGATCGTGATGTAGCAAATCACAATAGTACGTAGTCTTTATACATACAAATCGTTTCATCCGTTTATCAATGTTTGTATAAATCGCGATATGAAGAATGCTCGTAAAAGTAATTCATAATTTACGCAGTACACAACGCTAAACGCTTCTTCGATTTTTTTTAATGAACGCCAAACATTACAATGATTTGTTCAGTGGCACTTGTGTGTTACGCTTATTAAAAAAAGAAATAAATTTATAGAATGTCACTTTATAAAAAAGAATTATAGAATTACAATAAAGAATTATAGAATTAAAATAAATAAATATCGAGATAAAAAAATCATATAATATTTATTCAGTGAAACTTGACGAATCAGATGGACTTTGACATACAAATCGTCTCTTTCTTTTTCTTGGTGGACTCTCTTTCCTTGGTGGCCTCTTAGTTCCCGTGATCTTATTAAAACCACTGGTAATCAGCTCTACCAGTGACCACATTTGTCTCTCCAAACTCCTCACCTGCTTCCGCAACTCCTTATTCTCCCTCTTCAGCATCTCAAACCTTGCGGCAAAGACTACCTTCTTTTTTGTGAGCTGTATTTGCTCCTTATCGTGTACTGCAACTGAGGGAATCATTGTTGTAGCCGGAGGGACACGATGGACTTGTTTTTTATGCTGGGAGATAACATAATAGGGGACAGAAAGGATGCATGGGTTGCCAACATTTTCATATTGCTTATTCTCAATCTTCAGATTTCAACGCATGGGTTCCCAATATTTTTTGAAATAGTTGAGGTCATATTGTCGTTCTTTATAATCATACGATATGACATGGACACCTTCTTTGTTTCAGTTATCCAATTGTTCTTTGAAGCGATCATGCCAATTCACGTTCTTAGCCCCACCATTTTTTATCTTTCTTCTCACTTCCACAAGTTGCTTTGGGATAGACTGTCCCAAGTTAGCTTGTAGGAGAACTCGACTACCATGTTGCAACTCAGCTTCATAATTGCTAAACCAAATATCGCAGGCAAATAGTCTTGTAGCCTGAGCAACAATCTCTTGGTCCTCGTCCTCCCAATCTCCATACCGTCTCCACACAACCTGTACATTGAAGATTATAGTTTAGGTATAGACATAATTATTCATGCAATTGAATGCTAAATATTAAAATGATTTATAATAATGAGTGCTAAATATATTACGACTGTTACTAATGAGAGCTTTGTATTAAAATGATTTATACTAATGAATGTTATATATTACAACGATTTACAATAACGAATGCTAAATGCTAAAAAGATAACACTTTGTACTAATGAAAAAATAAATCTACAACAATCATTACTTAAGAAAGCTAACGATTATAACGATTTAGATGCGATAACGATTTGTACTAAGGAATACAAAATCCCACAACGATTATTACTTAAGAATGCTAACGATTACAACGATTTACACTAATGAAAGTTAAATGCTAAAGCGATAACGATTTGTACTAAAAAATATAAAATCCTTCAACGATCATTACTTAATAATGCTAACGATTACAATGATTTACACTAATAAAAGTTAAATGCTAAAGCGATAATGATTTGTACTAAGAAATACAAAACCTTGCAATGATCATTACTTAAGAATGCTAACAATTACAATGATTTACATTAACGAAAGTTAAATGCTAAAGTGATAACGATTTGTACTAAGGAATACAAAATCCTGCAATGATCATTACTTAAGAATGTTAAACATTAGAATGATTTGTACTAACGAATTGAAAATCCTACAACGATGATTACTTAAGAATGCTAAACATTTCAACAAGTTATACTAATGAATGATAAATACTGAAACGATTGTAAACGATTTAAAACCATTTACCTCATTTAATTGCAGACCATCTAAAATAAACTTAGTATTATCTTGCTTTACATTTATTCTAGCCCATCAACCGATCTTTGGAAAACCACAAATCGCAGGGTCACACTAAGGATGCAAGGCAACAATATGCTTCCACAACCAGGCCTATAAAATCATATATATTAGTAAGACTATAACCTTCAACTATCTAGTTTACAACTACAAAATATGTAATAAACAATTACCTAGACAAATGGCCAAAACCCTGCGATGATTTTTGTACCATTATTCGCACGATAAAGTTGACTGTATAAGTGTGCGAGCATAGCAAAACCCCATGCATAGTTGTCGACTTTATCCAAGTTTTCCAAGAATTGCAGTCACAGGTAACTTATTCTCGAACCAGACAAATCAAAAAATAAAGTAAGTCTAAAAATATAAAAAAGGAAGCCACACAACTCTTGGTCAGCTCTTTCAGATGCACATATAGCGAACTGACATTTCCATTTATTATGGAAATAATAAACTTTCATCAAAATACATTGCCTCCATTCCTCGATCGACATTCCTAGAAGGGTATGTACTTGTCTTTTGCGGTATAGTTTGAATCCCGTAATAGGACAATAATTTCATGGCACTTACGGCCTGTAATTTGCGCCACATCTTCTAGGGTCATGGTGATCTCAAAAGAATCAAACTGGAATGTGTTCGTCTTATTATTTCACTTATTTACCACGTGGGTCATGGTGTTCCAGCATATTTCAAAAGAATGCTGATCCAAAAGGCCGTCAAAGTGCATATTTCACAATCAATCATTCTGATATTCACTCAACTATCCATACCACGACAGAACTACGGGCCATTGACATCGTCCTTTGAGCTTTTCACTTGGTTCTCTACTTCTCTTGTGACCTTCCTGTAACACAAAATAGCATATTATTCGTATTAAATCAAAATTAATCGCACTTGTACTTCTACACGTCGTTGTACACAGTAATCGTTATAAATAATAATCGTTGCACACTCACTATACATAGTAATCGCTATCACAATAATCACTATACATAATCATACCTATGATAATAAATCATTCACAGTAATCACTATCACAGTAAATCGTTCATAATAATTACTATCACAATAATCACTATACATAATCATACCTATAACAATAAATCATTCATAGTAATCGCTATCACAGTAATCGCTATACATAGTAATCACTATCACATTAATCACTATACATCGTAATAACTATCACAGTAAATCGTGACAGACATGAACAATTTATGTACCTTGGTTACACTTTTCTCCTCTTCATCCCCTCCCTCCAACCCCTGATTTTCTTCTTCCTTCCTTCGCTCATTTGGCTCCCTACTCTGCTTTTTAATTACTTCTTTTTTTTTCCATTTCCTTTTCTTCATCCTCCTGCTTTTTTCTTTCCCTTTTCTTCTCTTCATCCTTCTTCTTTTTTTTTTCCCTTTCCTTCTCTTCCTCCTCCTATTTTTTTCTTTCCCTTTCTTTCTCTTCCTCCTCCTGCTTTTTCATTTCCCTTTCCTTCTCTTCCTTATTCTGCTTCTTCATTTCTCTTTCCTTATCTTCATCGTCCTCTTTCATTTGCCTTTCCTTCTCTTCCTCGTCCTCCTTCTCATTCCTTTGCCTTTTCTTCTCTTTCTCATCCTCCTTCTCCTTCTTTTGCCTTTCCTTCTCTTCCTCATCCTGATGCTTTTTCCTTTGCCTTTCCTCTTCCATCTTCATCATGTCTTTCCTTTTTTTTTCTCCTCCTTTTTCTTAAATTGCCTTTCCTTCTCTTCCACCTCCTTATTCTTTCTTTGCCTTTCCCTCTCCTCCTCCTCCTCTTTCTTCCTTTACCTTTACCTTTCCCTCTCCCTCTCTTCCTCCTTCTTCATTTGTTTTTGCTTTTCATTATTCTTCTCCTTCTTCCTTTGCTTTTCCTTCTTTTCATCATCTTTCTTCTTCTTCAGTGATCGTTCTTCCTCATGCTTCCTTTGATCTTCAACCTCAATATCTGATGGATATTGCTCCGCATAATACAATTCCAATGCTTTGTCCCTTTCTTTATCATTTTCAATCTTCATTATAGTTTGGTACCCTTCATAACGCTCATATAGATGGGAATGACAGATCATTTCATTAAGTCTCATGAAATCGAATGGCAAAGGATTTCTTGTCTGACAAGCTTTAGACATTGCTAGCCTGCATAACACATAAATTTAACTGCATCATTATATGTTACAACCGCCTCCCCAAGTATATAATATTATAAATTATCCCATTCGTTAAACAATAAAAAATATTACAAATCATCGTAATATTTGGCTTCATAAGTAAACATTGTTGTAAGATTTAACAAACTTAATTACAAATTGAGGTAACTTCATAAATATATATCGCTACTACTTTAAATGTATAAAATTGTTGTTACTTTAAACTTACAAATCATTGTAGCAATCACAACCTTCATAAGTAAGTACATATCGTTGTAACGTTTGGGCTTCATCCGTAAACATTGATGTACAATTTATCAAATTTAAGTACAAATTGTGGTAATTTTATTAAATCATTACTGCTTTAAACGTATAAATCGTTGTTGCTTCATAACAAATCGTGCTAACTGTTTTTTGATGCTCAGAAGGTAGATATGTACAAATCAATTTGTTTGAGTATGAAAATAGGTGTTATTTAGCATGAATAGTATAACCAATTGTAAGATTTAGCATTCAGATTTACAAATCAATTTGTTTGCATAACGAAACCTTATGAAACTCAACGAAATGATATGAGTTTTGGTAATCCGACAGTAGAGGAGAAACACCCAGAAGATAGATGCAACCGATGGTGTCAACCAGTGTTATTAAAAATGCGCCTCAAGGCGCAAAAAGCGTGCCTCGCCTCAAGGCGAGGGGCTTTGTGCCTTGAGGCGCAGACATAAGGTGCAATACCCTTAAGGCGTGCGTCTCATAGGCGTTAAGGCACACGCCTTGAGGTGAGGCGCGCCTCGGACTGAGGCACACACGCCTCGATTTATTTGATCAAATGAGGGTCAAAACCCTCATTTGACCAAAAAATAGGGTTTAAACAAAGCCCTATCGACCCCTTTTATGTGTTTTTATTTTTTTCTCACCTATTTCCCTCTGCCTCCCATCTCCCTCTCGTTTTTGTGCACAACAGCATGACCACCATCGCCGACGACCTCCTTCTCACAACAACAACAACCCCAAACGTCGGTTAAGGTAGGATCTCTGCATAGTCTTCTTCCTCGTGTTCACACATAATGCATTTGCTGGCCACATGAATGTCTCTCTTTTTAAGGTTAAATTGGGTTGTCAAGAGAGACCAACCATGAAAACATGCGAGCTCTAGGGGAAGTCTCAGCACTTAATAAGGCATGTTTGAAAACCACCCAATGCCAGATCTTGCCTTCAGTGCATCACACCCACCCCCAGTCTGCCAGCAGGGCTCTGTTCAAGACATCTAACCTGGTGATGCCTAGTCCACCTCTGTCTATTAGAGAGGTGACCAGTGCTCAATCAACTATCTGCCTTTTTTGGTTTCAGTAACACCATACCAAATGAAGGCCTGCATCAATTCAGAATTACAAATTTTAGTGACATGGGTATTATTGTATTTCTGAGCAATGTATATAGAAAGAGATCCCCAGCCACACCCAATATCTAGATTTGTTTGCCCATCTTTTACATCTGCTCTCTCACAATGTCGCCAACATTGCTCTCTCAGCTTCCTCTAATGTGTCAGACTTATTTCTGAAGTAACAGCAGTTGCAAAATACAATTCATAATATTTCAATTTGTTTAAATTGGGTCAGAAAGACCTGGTATATGAAAGAACCAAGAGTAGCACACTTCAACAAACAGTTCTCGTGCATTCTTATTTTTGGCATTCTTGGGTCCCAGCAAACAAAGTGTTCTATGTTGATTACATAGGTTTTCATTTTTCAACTTAGATTTATTTGATTGATTGCATGCTTTCAGTTTTGATGAATTTTTGTATTAAGGATATTGACAAAAATTTATTTATGTTAAGTTCCATGACAGGATATAGATGTATTAAGCCTAATGACAGTTTTGAATTTCTGTGTTAAGCAGATTGATAGAAAGTGCTCTATGTGTTAAGTTTCAGGGCAGTTTTGATTCTTTTTAGAAAAGAATAATTCGTTTGTTTTTTGTCCACAAGGATGCTTACTGATATTCTATGTTGCAGTTCATTCACAGATGTACGATGTTTATCTTTTTTTTAAATTTTCTATTTTTTTTAATTCAAGAAAGCATGCAGTTGTAGAAAGTGAAACGATTTTTAATTTAATGAATGCCCATGTTTTATTTTTTAGATACTTACATAGATTAAGTTGTTGCATTAATATTACTTTTACATGTTAATCTCATATTTTTTTCAGTATTTATTTGAATTTTTTTATTTCCTGTTGGTTGTTGCTTCATCAATACAGATTTTTTTATTTTTTTATAATTTTAGATATTTTTTATAGTTTTTTTTAAGTTTAAAAAAAAAACTTTGAGGCTTATGCTTTACGCCTCGAGGCTTACGCCTTGCCTCAGATTTTGGTGGAGCGCCTCACTACGCCTCAATGCTTTTCACAACACTGGTGTCAACGATGCTGCCACTGTGAAATCGTTGTCTCAAGGATGCTCTGTCGGTAGTAGACGATGACAAAGGGTGCTCCAACGGTAGCAGACAAAGGCAAATGTTGCTCTGATGACAGCAGACGACGACAAAGGGTGCTCCGGCGGCAGCAGACGATGACAAAGGAGGGTCCGGTGGCAGCAAACAACGACAAAGGGTGTGTCGTCAAAGGGAGCTCCTGTTGCAACAGATGGCGCAAACGTTTATTGCTTAGGGCGAAAATAGAACGTTTGGACTTTGAAGAGTTAACATCATTCTCGAACCAGAGTTTCATTTTTTTAGAGAGAGGATCTCGAACCGTCGTTTCACTTTTCTAGATGGAGGACATTTTTGTTCTTTTCTTGAACCGTCGTTTCTTAGTGGGAATGGCGAGAAAGGGTATTTGAGTCTTTGCAACTACACCAGACTTCGATGCTAAGTGATGCCGACACACACGGGGATACGAGCCCCACGAGCTTATATACGTGGCGCTTATTCGGACCCCCGAACACGCACTGTAGCAAACAATGCATCTTCAGGGGGGGGCATATAACCTGCTTCGCTTGCGACTCTTTATCCCAAATACTAGTGGGGAAGATCATTTGAGAGACTTTCGGTCCATTTTCTCAAGCAATTTTGTTTATAAGACCATTTTTAAGGTTATTACTAACCGTATGAGGGGTATTCTTATTAGAGTTATTTCTAGAAACCAAGGTATTTTTCTCAAGGGTAAGGATATTTGTGAAAGTGTTTTATTTGCTCATGAGGTTGTTGATTCCATTGAAATTGAAATTCTTGTTTTATGTTTGAAGTTACTGTTTATCTAAAGTGTATGACAAATTTTTTTGAAAGTTTTTGATAAATTCATTACTTCTCTAGCATTTACACCCTACTAGTGTTCAACGTATAATGTTATGTGTTACTACAACCTCATTCCGAGTTGTTAATGGAGTGTTGGGGAATAAATTCAATAGCTCTCAAGGTATTAGGCAAGGAGACCCTATATCCCCCTATCTAGTTTTGGTGGTTGTGGAAGGGTTGTCAAGATGCATGACTATGGGCATTGATCAAAACCACTTGGAAGCAATCAGGTTCCCCATTACTATCATTATGTGTCTCATCTTTTTAGGTTCCCCATTACTATCATTATGTGTCTTATCTTTTTTCTCTATTGATGATGTCCTACTTTTCTGTAAGTTTGTAGAGTAGCAAATTTGGAATCTTAAATGCATTTTGAAGGAGTTCAAGACAACAACCGGTATGGAGATAAATGACAACAAATCTGTTATTATTTCTGTTAATAATGAGCCGAGTTGTACATTTCAAAATTCTTAGTTGATTAGTTGGTAGTTGCACCATTTGCCTATTAAATATTTGGAGCTTCTTCCATGTCTCGACAAGATGAATTCGAATGTGTCAGCAGGTTATCTCTAAAGTCCAGAAACACATTGATCGTTGAGCCATATGGTAGTGCATCAATCTCTGAACCCGGTTTCTGCTTGTTAAAAATCAAAAAAGAAATGAGGAATGGTCCCGGCATGCTGGTGTAAGTAAAGAACGATGAACAAATAATTAGCATTCAGTTGAAGATTCCATTCTTTCAATTGGATGTCATCTCTTTGATTGGGGAACAAGATGGTGCAGACTACTTTGAACCATGTCGTGAAGGCCGTATTCTATTTGCATTATAATACCAGGCATTGAAAAAATTGATACATATACCTTCTTAGTTGTATTTTCAGCAATAACAGTATAACCGAGGTTCAGGTCCTGGTAATGCCTGAATTGTACCATACAGCTGGAGCCCTAAGATTCATAGCCATTAGATGGGATGAGAATTTTTCTGAGATTCAATTTCCTTTTTCTTCTCAAAGTTGACTATTTTGGCACTTTGGACTACGCATCTACAAGAAACCATCTCTCAGCTTACGCAAGAAGCTCTTCTAATCTAGGTTGGAGGTCCTAATAGTGACTCATGTTTAATCCTGTCAGTCTTCTGTAGAGAAATGAAGATAACAATAATTTTGCGAAAGCAATATAGGATATAACAAAGACACAATCAAATCACAACACAAGGGTTTACGTGGTTCGGTCAACACGACCTACATCCATAAGGCACAAAGAGAATAATCCACTACAATAAGAGTAGAGAGTACAACGTCGAATAGCTTGCCCAAAGCTAAAGAGAATAATAACAAAGGAATCAAAGGAAGAGAAGGATACAAGATTACCTCTTGGGTGCACAACCCGAGTCAAAACCCATACCACAACCAACACTTCTCTCTGAGGATCAATGCGTGGTGACGAACCTTCTTCCCTCATCTTCTTCTCTCTACTCTACTTCTTTTTTCTCTGTACACTGTCACTCTGCTCACATCACTTTACTCTTGCACACAACCACTGCACCCCTTTTTATAGATGGCATAGAGCCTTCTAAATGTGAGCCTTCTAAACTTATTCCAGAAATCGAAGAGGTTTTGGCTCTTCAACTTCTTCTGCATTAATGGAAAGTAGTGGGTGGCTATTCCACTTTCCCACATCATTAATGGAAGGATAAGGTTGGCCCTTCAACTTTTTCTGAGTTAATCAGAAGCGGTGGGTGGCTATTCTACTTCCCTACATCATTAATGAGGGATAGAGTTAGACCCAACAATCTCCCCCTCCAACCCAAGGGGTACTCCAATACATCTAATCAACTGGAGTCCATGTCGGCCAACTGTCGACATGTATTTTGATTCTCCATAGATAAGGCCTTTGTCAGCATATCTGCACCATTATCATTTATGAAGATCTTTGCAAGATGAAGTAAATTTTTTTCAAACACATCTTGGATCCAATGGTACCTGGTATCTATATACTTTGATTTTGAGTAAAAACTCAGATTCTTGGCGAGATGAATGACACTCTGATTGTCGCAGTACACCAAGTACTTGTCTTGCTCAAAACTCAACTCCTTTAAGAATCTTTTCATCTACGACATCTCTTTGCAAGCTTCTGTAAGAGCAATGTACTCTGCCTCAGTAGTAGACAAAGCAATACACCTTTGCAATTTTGACTGCCATGATACAACTATCCTTGCAAAAGTGTGTACAAAACCTGACGTGGACTTCCTTGTATCAATATCTCCAGTCATATCTGCATCTGTGTAACCTGTCAAGACAGGTGATCCACCCCTAAAACTTAAACAAACTTTGGAACTCCCTCTGAGGTATCTAAAGATCCACTTTACTGCTGCACAATACTCTTTTCCTGGATTTGTAAGAAACCTGCTAGCAACACCTACTGCATATGCGATGTCTGGTCTCGTACATATCATTGTGTACATGAAGCTTCTGACTGCTAAAGCATAAAGAACTTTCTTCATTTTCTCCTTCTCCTCATCATTTGATGGACTCTGCTCTGAGTTCAGCTTAAAGTGACCTACAAAAAGAGAACCAACTGGCTTTGCATTGTTCATACTGAACTTGTCCAACACCTTCTCGATGTACTTCTCCTGTGATAACCATATCTTCTTGGTTTTTCTATCATGAGAGATCTGCATGCCCAATGTTTTCTTTGCTGGCCCCATGTCTTTCAATGCAAAGGTCTTACTCAATTCTTTCTTGAGCTTGTCAATTATAGACATATCTTTCCCAAGGATAAGTATATCATCAACATATAACAAGAGAATAACAAAATTCTCACAGAATCATTTTATGCAGAGACAATTATCTGAAGCCGATCTTTTGTATCTATTTTCAGCCATAAATGAATCAAATTTCTTGTACCACTGTCTTGGAGTTTGCTTCACCCCATACAAGCTTTTTTTCAACCTGCAGACAAGATTTTTTTTACCTTTGAAGCCTTCTGGTTGCTCCATGTATATCTCCTCCTCCAAATCACCATGGAGGAAAATAATCTTCACATCTAGCTGCTCAATCTCTAAGTCTGGGCTAGTTGCAATACCTAGAGCAACATGAATAGAAGATATTTTAACAAAAGGAGAGAAAATCTCTTCAAAGTCAATACCTTGCTTTTGACCAAAGCCTTTCACAACCAATCTAGCTTTGTACTTTGGTTGGGAACATTGTTCTTGAGTCTTTAACCTGAAAACCCACTTGTTCTTCAAGGCCTTTCTGCCATCTGATAGTTTCTTCAAGTCATAAGTGTGGTTCTTCTGCAATGCATCCATCTCATCATGCATAGCTATTAGCCACTGCTCTTTCTGCTCACACTCATGTGCTTCCTGGTAACTCTCTAGTTCACCTGTATAAGTAAGCATCACATACTCATGTGGAGAATACATTATGAAAGCTTGTGACTCTCTGAAAGATCTTCTCAGCTGAGATTTTGGAGAAGGTTGTTCTCCAACTTCTTTCTACTGAACATGGTCTGTAGGTAAATCAACACCAGCCTCTGCATCATCTTCCTGCACTGCTCTTCCTTCAACTTGTGCCACTGGAGGAGTAACTTGATCCAAGTGGATAGATCCACCTACAGAAGTCTGAATTGGCACATCTTTCTTGATATCTTCAAGTGTCTGGTCTTTAAAGAATACTATGCCTTTGGATCTGAATACCTTCTGCTTCTCTGGATCCCATAGCCTGTAGTCGAATTCAGCATCATCATATCCCAGAAAAATGCATTGCCTCATTTTATCATCAAGCTTGGACCTCTCCTCCTTGAGGACATGTGCAAATGCTCTGTATCCAAATACCCTCAGGTGCTTGTAGGACACATCATTTGCTAAGGCATGAGCAGAAAACAAGTTGACCACATCAACTGTTGTCCATAAAGCCTCACCCTAGAATTTCTTTGGTAGCTTGGACTGCACAAGCATACACCTGATTCTTTCCACAATTGTACGGTTCATCCTTTCTACAACTGCATTGTGCTGAGGGGTACCTGGAATTGTCAACTCATGACGAATTTCATGAATTTTACAATATTCATGGAATGGACCTGTGTACTCGCCACCATTATCTGACTTGATGTATTTCAGTTATTTTTTTGTTTCCCTCTCAATCATAGCATATAATTGCTTGAATACATCAAGAACCTGATCGTTAGTTTTCAGAGAGTATGCCCAAACCTTTTTGAAGAAGTCATCTATAAAAGTAACAAAATAAAGTGCACCACTGAAAATTTTCACATCAGTAAAACCATTAACCGTTTTTGTTCTCAGAGGACCACAAACATCAGTATAAACTCGCTCCAGAATGAGAGATTTTCTATGAAAAGTATTTCTAACAAAGGATACTCTATGTTACTTACCAGCTAAGCAATGAACACACGGGTTTAGATGTGTACCTTTTAACTCTGGAAGTTGCTCTCCCTTAGCAAGAATCTGCAAGCCCTTCTCACTCATGTGCCGTAATCGACTGTGCCACAAATCAATAGAAGAGTCTTCAGCTGTATTCAACTGTCCCTTACATATCTTGCCTTGCATCTTGTAAAGAGTACAACACCTCTTTTCTCTGGCTTGAACCAATGACCCGCTACTAAGTTTCCACTGTCCTTGGCTGAAAACACTGCTTCTGCCATCTTCATCAAGCTTTTCTACTGAAAGCAATTTCAACCTTAAGTCTGGAACATGTCTGACATCCTTGAGCACCAACATGTACCCAAGACTGGTCTGGAGATGAATATCTCCAATCCCTACAATTTCTGATGTTCATGTGTTTCTCATTCAGACAATACCAAAATTACTGGTCTTGTATGTACTGAAATACTTTCTCCGTGGTGTGGCATGGTACGAGGCTCTTGTGTCTATGACCCAATATGTATCATGTCACACACAGATACATGGATCATTAGTAGTAGACAAAATCACAAACTCACCTTCAACTGTGGTTGTGGTATCTTCTTTGGTTTATGATGATTATGTCTCTTTCCCCTTTTTCTGTTTTTTCTTTGGCTCTTTGCACTGATTCTGGAAGTGTTATTTCTTTCCACAATTGTAGCAAGTGATGTCCTTCATTGACCTAGACTTGCTCATATATCTGCGGTCATTTTTTTTGTCCTTTGACCGACCCTTGCCTTTGGATGAACTCACCATCAATCCTTCACCAGAATCCTCATTCAATGATGGTCTTCTCCTAATTTCATTTGAAATGAGGATAACTGTGACCTCTTCCATATCCAATGTTTCTTTTTCATAAATTATGGTTGTCACAAGATGCTCATAGGATGGAGACAATGAGGTTAGTAACAACAAAGCTTTATCCTAATCTTCAAGTTTAACATCCAAACTAAATAGACCATCAATAATCTTATTAAACACACTGAGATGGTCAAGAATGAGAGTGCCTTTCTTCATACAAAGACTATAAAGTTGTTTCTTGAGGTGTAACTTGTTGGACAAGTTCTTGGTCATATGGAGACTCTCTAGCCGCAACCACAATTTCGCCACTATCCTCTCTTCCATCACGTTACACATGACTTCATCTGATAGATACAACTGAATTACACCAACGGTCCTCAAGTTAAGATCATCTCATTCATCATCGGTCATGTTCTCTGGCTTATTTGTCTTCCCAACAAAGGCCTTGTACAACCCTTGTTGTGCAAGTAGAGCCTTTATCCTTCTTTGCCATAAGAAGAAATTTTCTTTGTCATTAAACCTCTCTACTTCAAACTTGGAGCTAACTGACTTAGAAGACATGACTTTTCACGAACCAGCTTTGATACCACTTGTAGAGAAATGAAGATAATAAAAAATTCGTGAAAGCAATATAAGATCTAGCAAAGGCATAATCAAATCACAACAGAAGGATTTACGTGGTTCGGTCAACACGACCTACATCTATGGGGCAGAGAGAAAATAATCCACTATAATAAGAGTAGATAGTATAATGTAGATAGTACAACGTCCAATAGCTTGCCCAAACCTAAAGAGAACAATGACAAAGGAATCAAAGGAAGAGAATGATACAAGATTACCTCTCGGGTGCACAACCCGAGTCAAAACACACACTACAACCAACACCTCTCTCTGAGGATCCGTGGTGACGAACCTTCTTTCCTCATCTTCTTCTCTTTACTCTCTCTTTCTCTTCTACTTCTTTTCTCTCTGTACACTGTCACTTTGCTTACAACACTCTAGTCTTGCACACAACCACTGCACCCCTCTTATAGATGACATATAGCCTTCTAGATGTGAGCTTTCTAGACTCATTCAAGAAACCGAAGAGGTCTTGGCTCTTCAACTTTTTCTGCATTAATGGGAAGTAGTGGGTGGTTATTCCACTTCTCCACATCATTAATGGAGGGATATGGCTGGTCCTTCAACTTCTCCTGAGTTAATCAAAAGCAGTGGGTGGTTATTCCACTTCCCCACATCATTAATGAGGGATAGGGCTGAACCCAACATCTTCTAGGCCAACTTCCTTGTGTTTTGGGTTTGCTTTGCCCTCTTATCTTGATCCTCACTTCCTTGGCAGTACCACCTCTGGCACTGTGTTTATAGCCTTCATCGTAGCTCATTTCCAATCATGAGTTTGAGGCCCAGGCCATTTCCTGAAATGGACTTCTTGCCGCATGGTTTTAATCAATACCTGAATGGAGCATCATTTGTGTACAGGTCAACACACATAAGATGCCAGTTTTGGGGATTTGTATCTATGATCTTCTTTGAATATTTTCATATTGAGCTGGCTGCCATATGCATATATTTTAGCTTGCAATGGAATTTCCCTGCTTCGTGATGTTTTTAGTTTTGGTTTTTTCCTTTTCTTTTCCTTTTTTTTTGCGGAGTTACTGTTATCTGCGTTCATCTTTTTGTCACCAAAATTGCTATGATTTTTCAGAAACTTGCCTTTGGAAAAAAACTGGTTCTAGAAATGTAATGATTCGTAAAGGAGAGCTTTTTTCTTGCTTATGCATGGGTATGTGTGAGATTGGTTCTTATTGGTTAGTTAGGACTAATTTGTTGTTTTTGAGCAGGTGAAAGGTTGAGCCCTTGGGTTGCTGCTGGATGTTTTATCATGGGTATTTCCATTATTGTCTTCTGAGTATTGAGAATGTTGTCTTTTTCTACTTTCACTTGCAGCTGGTCAGCTGTAGATATGACCACGTCATTGTTTTGAGCTCTCAGATTTTAACACAATACTCTCTCTCTTTTGCTTGTTCAATTTGTTGCGAACGTTTACCACTTGCTGATGGCGTGCCTCATTTCGTACATAAATATTTGTTACAATTTATGCTTCCCACTTTGATCAACTTTGGATCATCCATTCTTCAATTTTCTGTCAGAATGCTTGCATTCCCTCGTTCTTAACGACTGTATGAAAGCACAGGGTTACAACGCTGGTGTTTGTTACAAATTGTTAGATGAATTGTGTATGAGTTCTGATATGGTAACTTTAAGATTGTGTACGTTCCATGTAACACTTTAAATTCTTTTCTCTTTTAACTAGAAACCATATTGGACCTACATACCTGCCATCACCCATTTAGCCTGTGTAACAGAGCAACTTTAATGTCACCAGGGTCTTTTGAAGGACGACATAAGCGGATACACCAAAATTGTATGTAGTAACCCTCCATGATAAAATGATACTTAAGAACTTTTCACCTAAATGCATTTGGACAATTTGGTTTCCAGTGTAATCTGTATTTTCAGTTGCTTATTACTAATATAGGCTGCAGTTAATTGTCATTTGACATCATTTCTTCTGTGAGGGATCTCTGAAGTGAAAACAGAAAAGGTTATCCTTTGACACTGGGCCATCTCAAATGCTGCCACCACACTTGCTTGACAAATCTATTCATGTGTGGGGCAATGGCTTCATGAGCTTGAGGCACAGATTAGTGATCACCAGCAAAGTGTTTTGAGTTCCACTTTTTTTTTTCACCATTCATTATCTGGTTCATATGGCAAACTTTTCTGGGAAACACATGGCGCATATCACCATATCCAAGGGCGCCATGCGTTCAATCATTTTAGTGCATGATGAGGTTACAGCTCCAAAGAGAATGTGAGACCTAATGAGTTATGTAAGATTCATAAACTCAAGATACCCAGTCCATCTTATTCTTGCATGCTATAGTTCACTTGATATGGATTCAGCTCAACTGATTGTACATGTTCAAAATGGTTTCAAGTCAATCGCATAATGAGCTGAAACTAGGAATTGAAATGATGTGATCCCCCCAAAAGATATCCTCCACCAGGCAGACTCATATCTAGGTAGGACTCTTTAAGCAAGTCATGCGAGTCTCAAAAGGGAGGCAATCAACTGTTGTATCTTGACCGACATATCGAGCCAGTGATGATCCTGACCACACACCACTGTGTCTGAGCAAGATTCTATTAATTGCTCCATTATCACTTGATGTTCTCCTATGTACTGAGGAATACAAAGGGTGTGTTTGTGTGCCCCAGGAAGCTGGGGCGTTCTGTTGGAACGACTAGAAGTTTTCATTTGTGGGACCCACCATGGCAATGCATACGGGGCCTTTCCAAAATCAACGCTAAGGCTCTGCAGTGAGTGTTGCCGCAGAGCCTCCTTTCCAGAGGATGCAAACTCACCCAAAAGGAAAAAGACTGGAAAAAAAATAGAAGGAACTCAATAGTCACAATTGACTGTTTGAAAAATGCCAATACGATTACTAAGTCAGTTAATCACCAACCATACTGATTCAAAACCATGCAGGCATCAAAATGGCGCTAGAAACGAAGACAGAGAACATAATATTCAGCCTGGTTGGCTACTTGCAGCTCTGCGGGCCTGGTCTGAGTGCGCTATAGTCAGTCAATAGAGCTGGTTTTCAAATCCCACCGAGATTACTGTTTAACAGGATTAAGCATTGCAGATCAGAGTACAACGGCCGAACCAGATATTGAACAAAATTGGCCGAGTCACCAGACTTGTAGCAGCAGAGAGAGAGAGAGAGAGAGAGAGAGAGAGAGAGAGAGAGAGAGAGAGAGAGAGAGAGTAAATGTAATATTATATGCATCAACGTCCAAAAGCTATATTCTCCCAAAGGGGCCAAAACCACAAAACACAGAAAGTGTGAACTTATGAAATCCTATGCAATGTGATCACAAACATTTTGTCTTTCTCCAAACACCAACCATACATAACGAGTTTCATACTCATTGCCATCTGAAATGACTAAAGCTGATGAAACAGTTTAGATGCAACAGCACAACATAGTTGCTTCACAGATTGAAAAGCTTCCTCATCAAGAGATGAGTTTGCCAAGCGTTTCACAATGGCCTCCTCAGTAGCTTCAATGAAATCACTCGCCTGGCTGAAAACAAAATGGCCTGCACATTCCCAGGCTGTAAGGCCTACAGCCCTTGCGGGTGACGCCTGCAATGTCATGCAGCGAATGGCTTTAATCAGAGGGAAAAAAAGGAATGGGGAGAAGGTTTGGCCATCTTAAGAAAGCTGATCCAGGAAAATGGTTCAAAACAGTACTTCCCCCAAAACTTGTCATCCAGGTTAAGCACAAACAATAGACAAGCACATTAGAGATGAAAGAAAACAATTGTTCATCACTAAGAGAGCAAAATAAGAAGCACAAGCTTAATTTATCTATGTCTTGAATTCCTACATGCCCGGCACAATTTACTGCAATCTTGTGTTACTAGGAAGTAGAGCAACTTAAAGACTTTAAATAAATGCTTGGTAATTTAGGAAGTAGCCCAAAAATCGCATTGACCACTAAACCACTAAAAAGCATCCTTAAAAGGGAAAAAAGAACTCCAGTCATCCACAAAGAAAAAAAGAAATTAGCAACCAAAATAATATATAAAGTTCAAGAGAGCACAATGGACAAACAAATGAGAGAGAGAGAGCAAATCTTAAAAATATAGAGTAGATCAAACTTGGTGAGGATAGATCCATCCCTTGGAACAAACCCGGTTTTGGTTATTTTACCACTCTGGCAAGCAGGATCAAGCAAAGGATGAAATTAGAATGGTTAACTAGCAAAAACTTAACCCTGTTGACATATTCAAGTAGGGCTGGTAAATGAATTGAGCCGCTCATGCTTCGGCTCATCCCTAACTCATTCATGTTCGGCTCATTTAGTTGACGAGCCGAACATGAGCTAGCTCGGCATGTATAGGCTGTATAGCCGAGACGAGTACAAACAGTGCATGTTAATTTCGGCTCGACTTGTTTAAGCTCATCACTTTGACGAATCTTTTACGAGCTGTTTGGCTCATCTAAAGCTCATGAACTTGCCCCAAGATCGGTAGCTTGTTCAGACTAGTATGTTCGCAATGTTCAGCTCGTCATGGCTTGCTTTTGTGTTCATTTATGTTCATCTCATTATGACTCGTGAGCGTGCTCATGTAACTCGTGCTATTCGTCTCCTTTGACTCATATGGGTTCGTTTAGGCTCGTATTATTCAGTTTGTTATGACTTATATATTGCATGTAGCTTAATGTCAGTAGTTGGTTCATTGTGGCTCATATATGTTTTTAGGCTTGTTTGAAGCATTTCGAGTCTTTTGATAGTATCAGCATGTTTGGCACTTGTTTTATTATATAAATTGTGATATTTTATAACTAGAAAATGTATATGAGTTTCTTATTCATTTATTCATTTTGCACCATAAATATGCATAAATAAATAAATAAACATATATATATCACAATACAAACAAATATATACAGATGTATATATTTGTTTATACATTAAAATTTTATAATTTACACACTCTCTCTCTCTCTATATATATATATATAACATTGATATTTTATATTTAAATTTATTAACTTATTCAAGTATTTGGTTAAGACTTAAGATATTGGTCAATAAGACAATAACTCAATGGATTGCAACAATATTTTTCCCTTTTTGTACTGCTTTTAAATCGTATATCAATTTAAATGTGTGTGTATGAGTATCATTTATTTATTTACTGTATATTTTATCTTAGTAATTATCAAGTATGCAATAGAAGTAATGACCATGCTTAGCAACTTAATGAACATGTGAAACAACCAACTTTGATAAAGTGTAGTATGTGATTAAGAAAAAATAAAAGAACTCAACACCTAAAAGAGATGGAAAGATTGATTACAAAAACTAGCAAATAATATGCATAGATCTAATTTATTTTTGTGAAACTCTGTCAAAAAATTTATCTGTGTACAATGTACAATTGAACCAAGGTACAGGAACTTGTAACTACAAAAATATTCCAACATATCGCGAAGCTCATGTGTTGTTTTTTAAGTCCTCCCCAAGGCACGTTTTTAATAACACTGGGTGATATATTAATTCGGTTTTGGTAGGCCTTGCTCTCAAAAACAAAGGTTAGTTTTTTATTTTATTTTGTTTGTTTGTGTTTTTTTTTCTAAGTGTTGGTTCTTTTGGGTGCCTTTAGGGCTGGTTTCTTTCACCCCATTTTCACATGAAAATGGATGGTTTTCATATTAAACCTCCATTTTCATGCCATGGTGAAACAAACATGCCCTACGCATGATTTTGTAGGGCCATGGTGAATGGGAGCCTTTTTTCACATTGACCACCAAGTGGAGCTCATATGATCTCATGAGTTGAACAGCCTTCGTGATCTTGTGAGTTCAAGCCAATGCCACATGGGTACGGGTACATGGCTATATATATATATATATATATATATATATATAGAGAGAGAGAGAGAGAGAGAGAGAGAGAGAGAGATTTTGGGCCTGGGTCTGGATTATATATGGATCCACTATATTAAGATCCATATATAACATATCTTATAAAACGGAAAGGCCCTCACCCCCCCCCCTCTCTCTCTCTCTGATTGTTGCAAGAAGAAGAAGGTACTCTCTCTCTCTCTCATTCCCCCCCCCTCTGGTTTACCCTCTCTCTCTCTCTCTCTCTCTCTCTCTCTCTCTCTCTCTCTCTCTCTCGAGAGAGAGAGAGAGAGAGAGAGAGAGAGAGAGAGAGAGAGAGAGAGAGATCAAACACCAAAAAAATGGGTTGGTCGGGGTTGGACCTGACCCACGGCATACCCACACGTCGTGCAGTTGGCTACCCATATGGAGAGTCCGTGTGACATAGGTTCGAGCTTGAGCCAAGCAGAAACTTTGCTTGTTTATTTGTTTGAACAGTTCATGAGACAAGCACGAACAAGTGTTTTTCATGACAGAGACGAGCCGAGTTAGGCTTGTGGCAAACACGAGCTAAGTTTGAGTTATTTAAAGAATTTAACGAGCCGAGCTTGAGCACCTTCTATTTGGTTCGTTCTGTCATGGGCCAAAAGTTTGGGCCTAACAGTTCAGCTCGTTTACCAGCCCTATATTCAGGTGAGAAGCAGGACCTCTCCATCCTATTTAGCTTAATCCAAAAGTAAAGAAGACGATGAATGCATAAATCACAGCCAACGTGACAAGTTTTTTTGAGGCTGGAACTATTCAACAAAATTAATCATGCTTATGGACTAATATTTAGCAGGTAATTATGCTTCCAGATGACTATCATGTATTGTGTAAGTAAATGTTTAGAAAAGGTATCTGGCAGCCTCAACCCAGCAGTCAAAAGAAACTAAGCTCAGTATAAAGTCAATTATGAACTCGAATTGGTGAACAAATGTAAGTGGAAATGAGAAAACATGGTGAGACAGGGTTAACCGATGTATCAAGTCAATCCAATAACAGTTCATGAGTTCATGACCGAAGTTTGAATGATTGAGTTGAGAGGAGACCTGAGGAAATAGTAAAATTCTTGTTCCACAATCAGATACCAGCAAATTAAATAGCATGTCCTGGGCCTGGAAACACAAACAGATCTCTACAACCAGTTCCACCATTGCCCTTGTGTGCTCCCGAGATTTGAATGACAGAGATTTGACAGGGTAACCTGCAAGCTCACATACTTCAATACCTCTTTGCAGCCAACTGCCAGACACAGGGATACCAGGAACAAGTTCCACAGGCAATGGTTTGGGGAAATAGCAAGCCTATACCAATAGAAACATCAGCATTTTGTTACTATGAGCATCTGAAATTTTTTATGATATATGCTGCCCAAACGTGAAAAAGTTTTCTCATTCTAATGTTGGACATTGCTCAGCTAGTCAAACGCAATTTCTGGAATAAAAAAAGATGATTACCTTTGATAAAATTAAAAATACACAAGCACGAAAGTTTAGATATAATATATCTAAGTAGCCTAAATAACAGGATAGCTACATTAATAAGATAAAGCATTTGAATATCATTTGAGCTAGGTGACTCAAGACATGTGGGCCCTGTGCCCTTGTTTTTATGAAATGTAAAGCAATACAACATGCATTGAATACAAAAATACTTTTATCAATATGGGGAAAGAAGAAGGCATTCTGCTCACAAAGAGAAGGCAGGACACACACCAAGCATGGGATTTGAAAATATTTTGATCAATAACAGGAAAAAAAGCATTTTTTCTGAGAGCCAAATAACCTATTGCATCCACAAAGTGGAACTTGATCATTTTACAGAAATTGATATTCGTAGAGTTTGTTAGTTTGATGATTACAGAAAATCAAAGCCAACTTCGATAATAGCCAGGTTCGACAAAGCCAGGTATCTGCAAGATGTAGCATCTATAAGACCAGGAGAGAGAAATAAAAAAATGAAAGCATAGAATAACCGTTTTGGGGATGAAGGTGTAGTTGTTGTTGTTGTTGTTGTTGTTGTATAGAATAACCGTGAGTTTCCAGTTCACCACAAGAATTTATCATAACTATAAACATAAATACTAAATAAAAATTTCCCAATTTAACATTCAATACTAGGACAAAGAAAGGTAACCTACTACTCAAATTTTGACCTCTTCAAAAAAATATGGCTGGTTATGACATTTAAAGCTATTTCCAGATTATTTGCACAAGTGACTTGCATGCACCTTTCATTGGCCGAGGACAAAACCATGCATTTTAAGCATGTGCATTAGCAAAACTAACATGCAAAACCTCCATTAGTTAAATGAAGCACAAAACCAAAGAGGTTCCAGGAGGCAAAGTGTGTAACCTGAAAATGTGTTATAAGTGAAGATGCAGCTTCATTAACATAACAGACTCGAAAACTGCAGTTGTTAGCTTCAGTGGCCATCCGTAAAGCTAACTCCAAAGATTTCACATCCACCATTTGTGAAAGAGAACAAGCAGTCAAAGGCACAAGGAAGACATGTCCATACTCAACAGGATTATCCTTGACAGCAAAGGTGTCAAACAGATAAGCAGAAAGATTTAATTGATTGGAATGCTGAGAAGACCATGGAAGAACAAAATGATATCATGGATCAGACAGACTTACATTCATAATTATTAAACCACCACTACTAGGGATCGTCGCTGATGGAATAAGTTCAGGACTCATGTTTTCTCCACTTGCAACACAAAAAAGTAGGTTCTCCCTTTGAATGCACAGGACATTGGATTTAACAGAGTCAACTGAATGAACAGTGTTGCTATTATCATGACCTGTTACATCTTTGGGATCCCACTGATCATTCCATTGGACAAGAAATTTAGACTTGCCGCTCACAATCTGGAAAGAGCATCTTAGACTCAGGATTCATCAGGCCAATAAAATTCAAGAAACCATCTCTTGTTTCAGAAGAATTAAATTGGAAACTTAGTAGCTTATGGATACCTTTGTTTTACAGGAAGTGACATCATATCTGACCAGACCCTTCCATGCACGGTCTTCCCACTGAAAAGAACAGGAAGGGCCAGGCATGGGAATCAAACACCAATTGAGAGAGAGAGAGAGAGAGTTGGTGTCCTACCTGAGCAAGCAAAAGAACATCTAACAAACTTTGTTCTTCAAAGGCATAATCCATCCCACTTACTTCATTTCTATAAGAAATTGGTCCACCAAACTTGTAAAGAGGAACTTTAAGACCTGCACAGATGAAAAAGATATTAGAATAGTACATAACACATACTTCTGTATTTTGAGAATCTCAAGCACATTAGCTGTAATCATTTGGCATCAGTTGTCAGATGTGATAAATTTAAGAGCATTGTTTTTGTGTTACTACAAAATTAGCAAATAACTTTTTGTCTTTTTCATTTGCTAGAAAGTTCTTATCTTCTTTCTTTCTAGCAAAAGATAACCCTTACTCCACAGTTGAAAGAAGTCCTCAAAACCATACAATCATGAAAAGGACAAAAAATCAACCAGGAGCTGAAATTTGAAAATATCAAGTAGATTAAGTTGGAATCAAATACTCAGATAGAACAATGCAATGTCTCACAAACATTTATACATGAGAAAAGAATAATATTATGAAGAAAAAAGATATAAACCTCTGAAAGGAAGCTGAAGGCGCTTAGACAGATCAACCATAGGATCCTTCCATACAAAAGCATGTTCATCTCCAGTCTGCTTCACTGAAACCATGCTTGCACAACTTATTAGACACCAGATTCTCTAGGATGTGTAAATACATATATCAGAGGTCAAATTCCACTCCTAAATACCACCACCAGCAAGAAATGTCAGATCAGCAGGATGACCACCAGCAGAGGGAAGGGCACCTCTACCACCATGAAAAGAAGGGGAGGACAGCAAGAACTTTAAGCAACTCTGCAAACATCCTCGTGCCCTTCTAGTATTGATCCGTGATACTTTTCTTGGAGCCGTGATTAATATATTAAAGCCAGTCCTAATTGGACCAGCAATACACTCTCAGATCCGAAAAATATAAATCCAGTAGGAATACGAAGATCACATACTTTTCACAGAAATTTTTCAGAAGTCTTAAAATAATTGTAGCCCAACCAAACCCCAGAAAAAAATAACAATTCTTCCAATACCTAGCTGATGTCTAACTTTTCACAAAAAAAAATTCTCAACCAAGCTGCTATTTTTCCTTCAAAGCGAGCTCTCTGCTTCTTCAATGTGGATATGAATTCGGAACACAATGTTTGACAGCAGGAAAAATAAACCAAAATATCTCCAGCTGCAAGGAGAAACTTCAACAATAGAATCCCCTATAGAATGTGATGCCACGTTTCCTTCAAGATCGCCAAACATGAAACAATTTCCACAGGGAAATACAAAAGGGCCTCAAGCAGACCATAAAGAGCAATTTCTCTCAGGATCCAACAGTGCAGAACCTTAATTAAGTAGCAACTCCTCCAATGAGATTACTGGAAAAGAATGCACAACATCACAAATATCAATACTCTGTTTATTCATTATATCTCAGGAATAAAATTCAAAACCAGTTTACATTTTAGTGGAACTGATCATTGAGGTCATGTCTAAATAGTGATTTCCAAAAGAGGAATAGAAAAAGGAGGAAAAAATCATAATTTCCTTCAATCAACCAAAAAAAATTCTTGAAAGGATGAAAACATTTTAGAAACTTCAAAAAGCCATGTACGTAAAAATCCTTCCTTCAGCACCAGGAGGAAAAAGGACATGAAAGAAGGCAAAACCCAGGAAAACCAGAACTTGAATTTCCCCGTGTGTGTAGAAAAAACTAGCCTTTGGAATTTAGATCATGTTTAGCATGTTCTATATTTACAATTTGCATGACTTGATGTTAACTCCAACAATGTTTTGGACCATTTTAAACTATCCTCATATTCATGAATTCTGAGCCATAGATTTTCAGCTTTTTGAAAATTGAATCTTATGGTAAACCGGAAATGGTGAAACCTATTAACACAGTAAATAAAACATGTTAAACACATCTGTATGATTAGCTTCTACATTTTGTCGTCAGATCCATGCAAACAAGAGTGTGTACTGTGTACCACCATACAATACCATGGCTCAGAACCACAATAAATTTTACACACACACACACACATATATATATATGCATGTATCCATGCATAAAAAATGGTACCCAAAAAACTGACCTAAGTTGGCACATTGTACTTCCAATATATCAAAAGTTCTCCATTTATCATAATTTTTCTGGCCAAGTCCGAGACTGTGTGTGTATATACTATATATATGAAGTTTCTTTTTTTAATCTGCCCATACGGATGTGAGTTATATACTTGGTTTCATAGGGATTGGCTCTTGGATTGTCCGATTCCGATTGGTGGGTAAGTTTTGTTAGGGTTTGATAATCAACGGCCAAAAGTTTTCATATGCAAAGTGAGACAGAAGGATTGAACAAAAATAACACTTGAGAGGTAACATCTTTGCCAGAAAGAAGAAAACCAGTGGGGTGTAAACGGGTATACGCTTTAAAATTTAAATCAGATGGATCCATTGAAAGACATAAGGCAAGATTAGTGGCTAAGGATTACAGACAAGCCTATGGAATAAATTATCATGAAATCTTTTCTCCTGTTTTCTTCATGGTTTTACTTTGGCAGGTAATGAAAGTAAAGTGTGTAAATTAAAGAAAGCTATACACGGGTTCAAGCAATCTCCAAGAGCCTAGTTCGAGAGATTCAATGCAGCAATCACCCATTTTGGCTACATGAAGAGTGTTAGTGATCACACCTTGTTTGTAAAGAAAGGTAATAAAGTATCAATTTTGATTATATATGTTGATGATATTGTGATCATGATGTTGACGAGATCTCCAGTTAAAAGGATAGCTACATAAAGTATTTGATATAAAGGACCTTAGACCTCTTCACTATTGCTTTGGGCATAGAAGTGCCTACTTCAAGAAAGGGAATTCTCTTATCTCAGGAAATATGTATTAGATTTGTCGAAGGAAACTGGAATGCTAGGGTGTAAAAGCTTTGATAGCCCAATCGAGCAAAATCATAAATTGAGCATATGTGATGATGAAAAATGTGAAGATGTGGGGAGATAACAGAGACTTGTCGGAAAACTCATTTACCTCACAATTACAAGGCCTAATATATCCTATGCAGTGAGTAGTCAACCGATACATGCATTCTCCTATTACTGCACATATGATAGTTGTGTACCGCATATTGAGATACTTAAAGCAAAATCTGGGACAAGGGATCGTATATACTGATCATAGGCATTTCTAGAAGATCGATGTTCTACTTCTGGTTATTGCACCTTGGTTGGAGGAAGTCTTGTTTTGTGAAAGAGTAAAAAGCAAACAGTTGTATCTAGATCTAGTGAAAAGGTCGAGTATAGAGCCATGGCACATAGAGCCTGTGAGGACTTGATGCAGCCCTCACGTTTGCAGACGGTGGCTGTGAAAGGTAATACCCACACAATTGTGCACTGAACAGGCTGGAGTAACAATGCCCAACCACGACGGCGAGGCTGGATTCCTTTTATTTCAATCTCAATAACAATGAACAAAGTACTTAATAAAATGAAAGGTAAAGACAAATACTGACAGTAACAGGGAAACAAAGAAAAGAAAAGACTGGAAAAAGAAAAGGAATGCTGCTGGAAAGAAACTGTGGTTATTCTTCAAAACCCAAAAGCTGCCTCACGCAACCCTATACAGGGTTTTTAAAGCTGATCACCGGATCCGGGTCTTGGGTCCGGATCCGGACCCAAGACCATTTCCATTTGGAACCGGGTCTTCCCTCTTCTGGAATAGGTGCGTATTACATCCTTGTGGTGGGTCGGGTTCCCTGGCCGTGCCAGGGTCACGCGGTTCAACCTGCTCTGGTACAGCCTGCTCTGCATCATTCTCCCCTGGTTGGGAAGAAGTCGGCTCTGACGACTTGTTGTCCCCACAGTAAGCATATAGATCAGACACATTGAAAATCAGAGAAATGTTCCAAGCGTCGGGCAATTCAAGGAGGTAGGCATTCAGACCCAATCGCCGAAGGACCTTGAAGGGGCCACATTTCTTAGGGCTCAGTTTACTATAAGTACCAACTGGGAAACGCTCTGGATGTAGATAAACCTAAACTAATTGACCGACTTGAAACTGGATGTCGCGACGACCTTGGTCAACGAAAGCTTTCTACGCTTCGGAACTCTCAACGAGTTTGACTCGAACTTGCCTATGTATATCACGCATGTATTCAACGGCATCAAAGGCGTCGGGGGCTAGGTCGGGGAGACTGGACACTGGAGCTAGATCTACGACATGAGTGGGCGACCGACCATAAACAACTTGAAAAAGAGATTTGTTCGTGGATCTGTTGATGGAGCTGTTATATGCAAACTCGGCTTGAGGCAAGACTAGGTCCCAGGTTTTGACATTTTCTCCTACTAAACTTCGTAACAAGTTTCCTAAGGTGCGGTTCACAACTTCGGTTTGGCCATCGGTTTGTGGGTGGTACGCACTATTGAACTGAAGCTTGGTCTTCAATAAGGCCCACAAGGATTTCCAAAAATGGCTCATAAAACGCGTGTCACGATTGAAGGTGATCGTGTGGGGTAAACCATGGAAGCGGGCGATATCCTTGAAGTAATAGGAAGCTACTAATGAAGCGTCGGTGGTTCGCTTACATGGAACAAAAATAGTCATTTTGGAGAATCGGTCAACAACGACTAAAATTGAATCAAAACGACGTGGGGTTCTGGGAAGACCCACGATAAAATCCATGGACACGTGTTCACATGGTCGCTCAGGGATGGGTAACGGGGTATACAACCCACTATTCTGACGACGACCCTTAGACACTTGACACACATGACAACCTTGAACGAACTTGACAACATCTTTGCGCATTTTGGGCCAAAAGTATCATTCATCTAACAGAGCGAACGTCTTATCATGTCCAAAATGCCCAGCTAACCCTCCCTCATGTAATTCGGAAATCAACTGAAGTCTAAGAGAAAAATCAGGCACACATAACTTGTTCCCACGAAAGAGGTAACCATTATGAATACAAAAACGGTGGTCTATGGTGCGATCTGAGGAGAGGCACCCTTCCCAAACTTGCTGGAAATCAGGATCCGTCGGGTATAATTCCTTGCACTCCTCAAACCCAATGACCTGCACTGACATAGTCATCAAAAGACTGTTTTTCCTACTAAGAGCGTCAGCCACCTTGTTCAGAGTACCCGACTGATGACGAATCGTGAAGGTGTACTCTTGCAAGAAGCTGACCCACTTGGCATGACGAGCATTAAGCTTCTTCTGACTGTTCAGGTATTTCAATGCCTCATGATCCGTGTACAAGACAAACTCCTTATAAATGAGATAATGCCTCCAATAACGAAGAGCTTGTACGACGGCATAAAACTCAACATCATAAGTGGAATACTGGCACCTGGCTTGAGTCAGCTTCTCGCTAAAGAAGGCCACAAGTCAGCGGTTCTGACTCAAGACAGTGCCAATTCCCACTTTAGAGGCATCGCACTCAACCTCAAAGACTGCATTGAAATCAGGGAGAGCCAAGACAGGGGCACTAGTCATTCTCTCTTTGATGATCGTAAAGGCTTTTCCCGCGGCAGGCATCCAATAGAAACCAGTACCTTTTAGGCATTCTGTGATAGAGTCATGAGGGTACTGAAATTTTGCACAAAACGACGGTAGAAAGTGGCTAACCCGTGGAAACTACGGACCTCTCAGATAGTCTTTGGGGTACGCCAATCTACGATCGAACGGACTTTCGCAGGATTTGCTTTAACTCCATCAGAAGACACTATAAAACCTAGGAACACGACACTTGACGTCATGAACTCACACTTTTTTGCATTGACATACAATTTTTCTCTTCTCAAAATTTCTAAGACCTGACGCAGATGGCTCAAATGATCTGACAAAGACGAACTGCAAATCAAAATATCATCAAAATAGACAACAACAAACTTTCCTATACACGGACGCAACACTTGGGTCATCATATTCATGAAAGTACTTGGGGCATTAGATAACCCAAAGGGCATGACTAACCACTCATACAACCCATCATGTGTCTTAAATGCCGTCTTCCACTCATCCCCTTCCCGGATACGAATCTGGTGATACCCACTTTTTAAATCTATTTTGGAGAAAATGCAGGCACCGGACAACATATCAAACATATCGTCCAAGCGAGGGATCGGAAAACGGTATTTGACCGTGATTCGATTGATCGCACGACTGTCAACGCACATGCGCATAGACCCATCTTTCTTAGGGGTGAGTAGGGCGGGTACTGCGCAAGGGCTCACACTCTCACGGATAAAACCCTTTTGCAGTAACTCCTGAACCTGCCTCAACAACTCAGCATGCTCAGAGGTGTTCATGCGATATGCGGGGAGGTTGGGAAGACTCGATCCCGGCACAAAATCAATGGCGTGCTGGACCACTTTCATCGAAGACAACCCATTAGGCAGGTCATCTGGCATAATGTCGCAAAACTCCTCAATAAGAGGGGCAACGTCCGCGGAAACGAACAAAAACGTACTCATCGACGACTTAGCCACCAGGGCATAACAATAGACATCTTCCTGACAATGGTTCAAAAAATATCGGTAAGAGAGGCCCGCGAGCCTGAGGACTCGCTCAGGTTTATCCACAGTGGGAAAACCAGTCTCCTTGATAGGGAGAAGGACTATCTTATGGCCATTAAAGATAAAAGAGTAGGTGTTTTTGCGGCCATCGTGAGTTGTCTTGCAATCAAACTGCCAGGGACGTCCCAAAAGGATGTGGCATGCGTGCATAGGGGCTACATCACACCACACCTCATCGTGGTAGTGTTCCCCCATGGAAAACGGACTAAACACCACGGGGTGATGGGGACCTCGTTCCCCTTCTTGAACCAAGCCATCTTATAGGGTTGGGACAGTTTCTCGGTGTTGAGTTTCAAGGTAGACATGACGCTCTCAGACACCATGTTCTCGCATGCCCCGGTATCAATGATAACATCACACGCATGACCCTCACAGTTGCACCGGGTCCTAAAAATGTTATTCCTCAACCATTTTGATGGGACCGATTCCCGGGGTGCGGTCAACACGTGACAGATGGACAACAAATTTTCGACGTTACCGTCGAACTCTATGACTTCCCTCTCATCCTCGTTATCAACCAATGACTCACTCTCAGTCTCAGATGTTGACTCCACAATACCTTCAACAAGATGGGCATTCTTGCTCACAGTGGGACACTTAGACGCGACATGTCCTAACTCTTGACACCTAAAACAACGAATGGCCGACTCACTAGGTTTGGCTTTGGACTGGGTATGGAAGGCTGGTCCTGACTGGTCAGGTTTGCCAAAGTCTGCTCTAAGCTTTGAGTCACTAGGGGAGCTTGCTCCCCTGGTTGGGAAACTCGACTTAGGTCAACTGGATGGTTCACTACGGGAGGTCCTATATTCCTGCCTCCTTTTCAACTTTTCCTCGACATTCATGGCATAACCGCTAGTCTGATCCAATGTCTCAACTGTGATACAACTAAAATCATCAGAAATAGCAGGACGAAGACCAAAAATGTACCTTGTGACTTGCTGACGGGCACTTTCCGCAACCTGCACACGTAGGGAAAGACGATGGAACTCAGCAGTGTATTCCGCCACAGTTCGGGTGCCTTGACGCAGGGTCAGGTACTCTTTGTAGGCCCTCTCGGTGTGATCTGAAGGCACGAATTTTGACTGCATTAATCTCTGCATCTCTTCCCACGACTGTACGCGCTCTAGTCCTTGCCGCTCTCTCAATCGCTGCAGCTCTACCCACCATGTCTGTGCTAGGCCTCTCAACCGAGTAGACGCTAGAGAGACACGACGGTGTTCAGCAACGGTGTGGTAATCGAAGAAGAACTGCACGGCATAAGACCAGTCGAAGAACTGCTCCGCGTCGAATCATCCCGCAAACTCCGGAAGATCCAGCTTCACTCCGTAAGTGGAGGGGTGCTCTGGTGCTCTCTGCTATCAAGGCTCCACTATTCCTGCAGGATACTCGTTTCAGAAAGCGTCGTCGTCCCATATTGCTCCATCGCCCTTTGTGCGGTACTGCTCGCCTGGATGCTGGTGCTGACGAACTCCATTGATGGGTGGTTGGCGCTCAGGTCGCGTCGCTCCCTGTTGATTCTGCCTCGATCTGGCTTGCCCGTGGACGGGAGCCATCTGCGGACGGCGTTGGGGCATCGGGATGACAGGAGGTCCAGGGTAAGGTGGGTGGGTTTGGTGGCTCCCGGGTTCTAAATGGGTAGGAGCAGGGTAATACGGGTTTGTGTTATGATAGTGTTGTCGGATCGGGTGAGGTATCGGGTTTTGGATCGGTAAGGGGTTAATGGGTTGGTTGGAGTTCGGGTATCGGGTTGGGTTGGGATAGGACTGAGATGATTCGCCCGACGGGATATGGGTCGGGCCCAATCCTAGACTATTCGTCGGACCCATATTTGGATAGGTTGGATCGTGGATCGAGTTGTGAGGGTAAAAGGCTTGGTTTGAACTCGATCCACGATCCATATGATGATGAGTCTGGTTTTGACCCGGCTCAAAATCAAGCTGGAGCTCCGTTCGGGTCCGATACAAGTTTGGGTCGCAATAGGATCCATTTTGGGGTTCAAAGATAACGGGTTGGGCCGGATTCGTAGTGAACTGCGAACCGAACCCAACCGGGTAGGCTGGGTATGGGGCTGTTGGACCCAGACCCGTTCCCGAAAACCCAAAGGGTGGGCCTCGGTAACCGAGTCCGGACCCATTTAATAAAGGTTCTTGACCAGACCCTAAGGGGTCTGGATTGCTCCACAGGGGTCAATCCCCTTGGCCCGAGAATGGACTGTGACCGTGCCCCCATGCGCAGACGCTGGGAGGGTCGATAGACCCATCCCGGCCCGGGCTACTGCTGGCAGGCCTGTTGGCTGATCCGACATCATGTTCGGGCCACGCAGGCCGTGATGGGCCTGCAGCCCCTGTTGAGTGGCCTGCGTAGTCAGGCCAATGACGGGGAAAGTTCCAATAGAACTCGGGGTCGGCTGCGCTGCGGTCGCGCTAGGGTTCGGCAGCAGCGTACCTTGCTGGGGCATCTCCCGATTGGTAGCCCTGCGCAGATCTTCTTCAACGCCCTCCGACAGAACGACAGGATGATGGTCCACTCGGGTTGGACCAATTGCAGCAGCCGTGACGATGCCGACTACATTGTCGCCCACAGTGGTACCCACTTGTTGGGTTGGCGTCGGGAGTGACCCCGCTGACGATTCGACGACAACGAGCCGATTGTCCATTCCATCCAACCTTTTTGAGACTCCGGCTACTTCTTTATTCATGCGCAACATGTTTTCTTGCATTTTCGTCATCATTTCCATTATACGCATCATGGGATCTTCGGTACCGATCTCCTCCTGTTCCTTGTCGCGTGCCGGATCGTCCCTCGCCTCTTGAGCCATGTTGCTGCCGAAGGAGGATGTCGTGGCTCTGATACCACTTTGATGTAGCCTTCACGCGTTTTGCCGGAGGTAGTGAAGGCACAACAACTTGATGCAGTCTTCAGCCCTCACGTTTGCAGACAGTGGCTGTGAAAGGTAATACCCACACGATTGTGCACTGAACAGGCTGGAGTAACAATGCCCAACCACGACGGCGAGGCTGGATTCCTTTTATTTCAATCTCAATAACAATGAACAAAGTACTTAATAAAATGAAAGGTAAAGACAAATACTGACAGTAACAGGGAAACAAAGAAAAAAAAGACTAGAAAAAGAAAAGGAATGTTGCTGGAAAGAAACTGCGGTTATTCTTCAAAACCCAAAAGCTGCCTCACGCAACCCTAGATAGGGTTTTTAAAGTTGATCACTGGATCCGGGTCTTGGGTCCAGATCCGAACCCGAGATCGTTTCCATTTGGAACCGGGTCTTCCCTCTTCTGGAATAGGTGCGTATTACATCCCTGCATCGGGTCCCCTCACCTGTGATCGGATCCTGCTGCTGGATCCGATCGTCTATTCCTTGTGGTGGGTCGGGTTCCCTGGCCGTGCCAGGGTCACACGGTTCAACCTACTCGGGTACAGCCTGCTGTGCATGAGGACTTGTGGTTAATGTTCGTTCTTATTGAGTTGGGAAAGAATGTGAAAACTCCCATTACCTTGTCAAGTGACAATAAGGCAGCCATTCAAATTGCTTCTGACTCAGTGTATCATGAGATAACAAAACATATCCACACTGATTGTCATTTCATAAGGAAAAAGGTAGAGTTCAAAGTTATATTCAAAGTTGTGCATGTGCGGTCATCCAATCCAGTGGCTGATATTCTTACAAAGGCAGTTGGAAAATCAAGGCTAAAGGAGATTATATGCAAGTTGGGTACAATAGATACCTTCACACCAACTTGAGGGAGAGTGTTAGGAAATAAAGGTGAGGGTATTTATACTTTACACAGGGGCATTTTTGTAATATCAGCCCCTTTCCCCCCTCTTTTTTTGGTGGCCTTTTTGTCATTGTAATAATTTGAGCAGGGGTACTTTCATAAGCATAATGCCCTATCGTTGTATATGAACCACGTGAATAAACAAAATAGCGATTGAATGTTTTTGTCTTCATCTATCTTTCTCCTTCCTTTCTCTCTTCAAGTTCATCTTTTTCCCTTCTTGTTTCCATTCACAGGTACCTTTCTTTTCTGTTGCATCTCATCAAACAGATTAAAAATGTGGACCTTACACGTTTAAGATATATATATATATATATATATATATATATATATATATATAGAGAGAGAGAGAGAGAGAGAGAGAGAACTACCACCTGAACTAAGATTTTCATGATTTTTTATTATTTTCATTTAAATTTGATTGGAAGATGTAATCTATACGTTTGGTTTTATAAGAATCAGCTCTTGAATAATCTGATCATGATGCATAAGTGGAATTTTTTAAGACTTGAAAATCAATGGCTTAGAATTTTCATTTCGTTGAAAATACATGATCCAACAATCAATTCCTAGCAAATTCACCAAGATGAACACATTTGTATGGTCGGATTTGCAAAAAAAATGTCAGAAATGCCTAGTTCGCATGGTAGTTCACATATTCCAGCGGCTTTTATATATATATATATATATATATATATATATATATATATATATATATATATATATATATGTCTGTGTGTGCGTGTGTGTGTAGAGTAGAGGAGTAGCTGCCTACTCTATTTTGTGCCTACCAGCATACTGCAAGCAAACCGGGGGTGGGGTTCCAAGTTGTTTTTCGCAAATCTAAGGAGGGGGGGGGGGGGGGGGAGGGTCCAAGTTGTTTTTCGCAAATCTAACCCTCTAGATGCATTCTACATTGGTTGATTTGCTAGGAAATGATACCTCGACCATGTTTTTCGATAAAAAAAATTAGGCCTTGGATATTTATAAAAAAATTACACCGTCAATTTTGAAACCTCATAGAAACCTACTCGTGCGTCAAAATCGGACGATCCAAGAGTCAATTCCTATAAAATCAAGAATGTAGAATGCATTTGTACAGTCAACGGAAAAGAACCCTTCAAAACCCTTGGGGGGTAGCTACCTATTCTGATCCATGACTACCGCAGCATATGGGGCTTCTGAAGTGTTTTTTCTTTCTTTTTCCTGGATCTGACCATGCACGTGTTCTACATGCTTGGTTTTAAAAGAATGGGCTCTTGGATAGTCCAATTCCGACACGTGGGTAGGTTTTTATGAGGTTTGAGAATCAACAGTCTACAATTTTCATAAATATCCAAGCTTAAAAATTCATGTTTTTTATTGAAAAAACGAGATTCAAACATCATTTTCTAGCAAATTGACCATACCGAATGCATCTGTGCGGTCAGATTTGAGAAAAATGCCTCAAAAACTCCTGTTCACTCTCGATACACTTAATGCCAGCTCCTTTATATATATATATATATATATATATATATATATATATATATATATATATATATGAAAACTCATAGGTGAATGATCACTTTCAATCATGACCAAAACGAACTCGTGCGGAGCGTCCATCGCGGGGCGTGATGGATGCTCCGCATGTTGTTCCGCCAAAGAACACCTTTAGCGGCAACTTTTTGTCGCCGCTAAATGTATTCGATCTTTTAGCGATGACTTTTTATGGCCGCTAAATCCCTTCTTTGGCAATGGATGCTCCGCGCGAGTTCGTTTTGGTCGTGTTTAAAAGTGATCATGCATCTATGTGTTACTATCTCTCTCTCTCTCTCTCTCTCTCTCTCTCTCTCTCTCTCTCTCTCTCTCTCTCTCTATATATATATATATATATATATATATATATATATATATATAGAGAGAGAGAGAGAGAGAGAGAGAGAGAGAGAGAGTAATGCTCTAGTGCTCCGGGTGTACCTACTCCCACATACTAGAGTTGTATCTTATCAATTAAACCTTATGGATGCACTCAACATAGTCTATTTGATAGGAATCATGCTTTGGAACATGCTTTTTGGACATAAAAATAGGATTTTTTAAGTCATATAATTTTGATACATTGTGAGCCATTGATTTTTAAAGGTCTTAAAAAAAATACATGTATGCTATAATCACATGATCCAAAATTTGTTTTCTACTAAATAATGCTTATAGATCATATCTAAAGGGTCTGATCAACAAAAAAAGTTTAAAAAATTTAAAAATCTAAAGCTTCTATTAGGTGGGAGTGGGTACTCAGGGGGCACCCTATCATTACCATTATATCTATCTATATATGTATATATATGGGTAATTATTGGCTACTAATGAACGTATGAAACTATAGAGTAGAAATCACTCTTTTCTTAAAAAAATTCTAATTTTTTGTTGATCAAATGTTAAGGATGTGATCTACATGGTTTGTTTAGTAGGAAACTTGTTTTGAATTATGTGATTATGACACAGCTCACAATGTGCCAAAATTTTATAATTCAAGAAATCACGGTTTTACATCAGAAAAGCATGATCAAATGCTTGATCCTTAGAAAACAAACCATGTTGAACACATGTATGTAGTTAGATTGAGTTGATACTACTTGCACCTATGATTTCTAGCTCAATAGTTCCTTACCTTCACTAGTAGCAAATATTTTCCTCCCTATCTATATATATAGCTCAAAAAAGCCAAATTACGCAAGACACAGAAATTTTGGCATATTTCACTTCCAATATCACAAAAATTCCCCACTTATCCCAAGTTTTCTTGCTAATTGGGTGTGTCAAAGCAGCACCCAAGAGGATGCCAAACGCACCATTCTTCCAGAAAAGTAGATTGGCTATAGTTACCAAGAAATGAAATAGATACGGGAAGTGATGCGCAAAGCGGGAGCGGAGAAGCAAGTGTTAAAAAGTAGTATGAAACGAGAAGCGAGATACAGTTATGAAGCAATTATGTAAGCACATGAAAAATGAAAAGGAAACACGTAGAAAGCAATATGAAGCATGTGCAGATGCATATAAGAAATTACATAAATACAAATATAAATAGGTATAAATCTAATATGCAACATTGTCATAAAAAAATATAATTTTCTAATATAAAAAACATAGGAATTGAGGGGAAAGCAAGTGGAAAGTGACAAGAAGTGAGAGGGAAACATTAAGGAAGAGAAAGGGAATTGATTTAGGAAACGAGAAGAAAGCTGACTTATCACTAAAGAGAATCGAGTTTCCTATATTTAGGAAGCGAGCTTCCCAAAGCTTCCCTTCCTTTTGGAGAAGGGGAGAGTTTCGCGTTTCCGAAGCAAGCTTCTAGGGAAGCGAGTTTTCCCATGCAGCAAGAAGCTTCCGGTAACTATGGGATGGGCATAGAAATTCCACTGCTTTCAAAAAATGAAGAACCAATTTGTCCCAGTCTTCTGGATAAGTAGATGTGACACCACCTAAATTTACTATAGCACATTAAAGCAACAGCACAACTATTGCAATAATACGCAATTCCATAAAAGCATAATTTTTACCCCTAACTTAATCTAATAGAACCCAAACTCGCAACTTCATCCAAACAGATACCTAACAATCCGACAGCAGCGAAAACAAAGAGAATTCAACTCAATCCAAACACTAATTTACCCCAATAGAAGACATTCACTAGAAAAAAAATAAAATATCTCCAAAAAAGGAAAACGATTGACCATACAATAATCTCTTCAATACTTCTTAAACAAAGACGAATTTACCTCAAAAAAACGAAAAGGTTTCTAAGAAAAAATAGAAAAGTCAAATTTATCTCAAAATTAGTTCAGGAAGCCTAATTTATCCAGAAAGGGTCAGAAATCATGGCCATAATCAACCAGATACTCTAACAGACAAACGAACACACACACACACACAGAGAGTTTTCATCTTACCCAAAACCCTCAAAACACTCAATTGACCAGAAACAACGCAACGAATTCTTCAAAAGATGGATGAATCTCCCAACTCGACTACGAACCCTAGAAATTTGAGAGAGAGTTATAGATGGATGATGACACGTAGAGGACAGATGGATCCTGATCCGGCCTCTACCATTACTGAGCAAAGACCAGGTCCCACTTTGACCTACATATGCAAACGAGTCGGATATTTGACCCAGTAAAATACTTGCCCGATCCATCATATCATTGTATGTATATGGGTAGTGCTTATCTGATTCCGCGCATCTGGTGCATGTTTGGTCGGGTTTTTTGCGAATCCAATCTGGATCCAGGTAAATACAATTTAATCAGATAAAAAAAATGGGTCCGATAGACTCATTTCACCATTGTGGAAATAACTCAAGTTTAACCCAAAACTGGATTTTGAAACATTATTATATGACCACACTGGATGTAGATCTGCTTGACAAATCCGCCACTGGACCAGATCAAGCATGATCGCAGCCTATATCCGACCCGTTTCCATCACTGCTTGGACCTTGGATCATAGGCTACACGGCTTGGCAAGGTTGATTATGATGAAGTTGCTTGAGAGAGCAGCTCAAACCCTATTTGTGAGCTCATTTGAACCCAATTTGATAAGTTTCCAATCCAAGTTCAACTTGATCTTGAGTTGGGCTAAGACACGATTTTTTAGTCAGTAATGCTGCACACGTGCTTGTGTGTGCACGTGTGTATGCATATGAGACTAGGTAGTTTAATGCGAAATTTATTTGCTTTGTAGGAAATTAAAAGATAATAGGGTATTTCTTTTCTTTATAGTGTCATTCAGTTTTTTTTTTTTTTTGAAAGGCAAGCTAGGGTGAGGCAGACCCACCAGTTATTATTCAACGTACCACTGGGGTTTGAACCTGCAAAGTTATATCCAGTTTTTGGTTCGAGGGTATTTGGATGTGACACACAAGAGGGACTATCTGTTCTCTTTTGCCCTGATTTTAAATTAAAAGCTCTCTCTCACCCTTATATATGCTTTCTTTTTTATATAAAGAATGTTTTTTTAAGAAATATTTTCATGGATAAGTTTAACTTATTCACATGCAAGAGTAAAATTTACGTTTGCTTAAGTTTCAAGAAAAAAAAGTTTTTTTAAGAAATATTTTCATGGATAAGATTAACTTATTCACATGCCAAGAGTAAAATTTACGTTTGCTTAAGTTTCAAGAAAAAAGCTCACAAGGGCTCCACTGTGAATGTCACCAAGTTGACTGGACGTCACAAGTTCAAAATCCACGGGTGGCGTTCCTTGCCCCAAGGTCGAAGCTGGGTGTACTCTCGGGTGGGCAAAGAGGACCTTAAGGGTTTTACCAACTGGAGGCCAGCCAAGGTGCGGTAGGTGATGGGGGGTTTTCCATTAGATTATCCAAAACAAAAGATTTTATATAAGGGCAATAATTATTTTGTTAGGGTATTTAGATGCTTCATGAATTTAAAGGGCATGGAAGGCCATCCAACTTGTATCTTAATTTTCAAGGGGGGAAAAGAAGTCTGACCTTCAGCCCCCACATATCACCAAGTGCTTTAGAATCATCTTGAAATTCTAGGTGAAGATTACAAGGAGAACAACAATATATGAGAGGGTGTTGTGTGTTCTCCCCGGAACACAAATTCGCATGTTTCGGTGTGTGCAGAGGAATATCTTGGGACCCGTGATAATTCATATGCTAATGTTGCCCACGATGACTTTATAATAAAATAACATATAAAAAAAGGTAGATATGCTTTTGACGGAAATGTCCTCCCGTAAGATAGATATGCATTGAATGAAAATGTCCTCCCACTCCCATTATATAGATTTGCATGTTCCCCCTTTGTTTTTAGCATGTGCTACAACACATGGCCGTCTTCTCGTTCCTGCCTTTTGTTAGATAGAAAACTTTTTCTGGTTTGTTCCTACCTCGTGGAGATAACTATAAATCGAACGACTGGTTTGATCATTGGTGGGTGTCAAAGGGGGATTTATCGGCCATCTCTTTTTACAATCTTCTCTTCTTCTTTGTTTTCGTTAGGCAGTATGAAAAAAAAAAAGCAATGACGCACAAACATTCCAACAAGTGTCATTATAGCGTGCTGAGTACCTTTCCATGTCATCATGCTATTGTCGAAGAACGTATATTGTCGTGAGTGTCATTAAGGCGTTGTTTTGTTATTGCAGGTAGATTTTATCATTTCGACAGTTGAAAACTTGAAGATTTTATAATGACGTCTTTGTCGACCACAAAAATTTGCCTTTGTTACGAAAATATTGTCATAATATAATACAATTCGTTGATCAAATATCATACAAATCGATATGAAAATTAATGTTGATAGCTTATAAATCGATATACAAAATCATAATAGAAATCGATATTTAGAATAAAAAAAATATCTTAAATCGATATTAAGAATCAAAACATCATCTTAAATCGATATGAAAATTCCTATTGATATCTTAAAAATCAATATTTAGAATCAAAACAATATCTTAAATCAATATTAAGAATCAAAACAATATCTTAAATTGATATTAAGAATCAACCTAGAAATCGATATTAAGATTCAGAACAATATCTTAAATCGATTTGGAAATTTGTATTTATATCTAAAAAATTGATATTTAGAATTAAAATAATATCTTAAATCAATATTAGTAATCAAAACAATATCTTAAGGGTTTAGGGTTATGGTTTAGGATTAGGGTTTAGGTTTTTTAGGGTTTAGGTTAGGGTTAAAGGGTTTAGGGTTAAAGGGTTTAGGGTTAGGGTTTAGGTCTAGGATTTAGGTTTAAGGTTTAGGTTTTAGGTTTTAAGTTTTAGGTTTTAGGGTTCAAATCACACTCTTCATAAGTACATATCGTTGTAACGTTTTGGCTTCATAAGTAAACATCGTAGTACAATTTAGCAAACTTAAGTATAAATTGTGGTAACTTCATAAATCTTTACAATTTTGATACCTTAGGTAAATCGCTGTTGCTTAGGGCTTATATAATTAGTGAAAATCGTTCATTCACTCAGTATATGCAATGTATCGCAAATCACGGTTGTAGTAACATATTACTGATTTGTGAGATATTGTTTTGTTTGTTAATATCGATTTGTAGGCTATTATGCTGAATTTTCATATCGATTTGTAATATATTTTGTAAGTTATTCTAAGATATGTATAGTGATTTGTAAGATATTATGTGTTTTGTAGTGTCGATTTGTAAGCTATTATGCTGAATTGTCGTATCAATTTTTAATATATTATGCGATATGTATATCGATTTGTAAGATATTATGTGTTTTCTAGTATCGATTTGTAAGATGTTATACCATGTATTGTCCTATCGTGATCTACACAATGATGTCTATGTCAGCCACAACTGAATGAAAAATGTAATTTGCATGAGTACAAATCATGATAAAAGTGCACGAACAAATCATTGTCTCATATAGCCTTCAAATATACACATCGTTTAAGTTTTAGTGTATTGGCTTAGGTATAGTAATATATTATGCGATATGTTTACCGATTTGTAAAAGATATGACATAATTTATAATATATTTTGCCATATATACATCGATTTGAAAGATTTTATGTGTTTTGTAGAGTCAAGTTGTAAGCCTGAATTGTCGTATCGATTTATAATATATTATGCAATATGTATATCGATTTGTAAGATATTATGTGTTGTCTAGTATCGATTTGTAATATATTATGAAGCAACTGAGTCAACTATATGTCTTTGTTTGTGTATGTGAACGATATCCATATATAATATCACGAGTTACTCATAATGGTTTGCAACTATTGCTTAAATTGATTTGTACTTTACTAAGTCTAAGCATCGTGTTGATTTGTGTACACGTGCGTAAAACCCTGCAGAATATAAAACCCTAATATAGATATATATAAAACTCTACCCGACCCTACCCGACCCGTTGTCCAGGTGTAAAACCCTAGTCTATTTAACATCTTTATCTTTTCTGCGGCAACACAACTTCTTCTTCTTTTTCTTTTTTTTCCTCCGCCTTCGTCTTCTTCTCCTTCTTCAACATTTCTGTCAAACACATATCTATCTTTTAGAGACTCTCATTTTTACAGAAGAGGTACTCGAAACATATATATCGTTCATCGTCGAGTTCATTTCCTGCTGCAAAATGATTCTATGTACAACTGCGGATACATCCTCTTCAAGAAAATGAGCTCATTAGTAATGGCAGACCACTGCACAATTTTCCTCGGGCTGAGGCTGATAGAGACTCTAGCATTTGTGTACTCTTGAGAATATGCTTCACAAACTTCAACTGAGGCATTGTCCCCTTGAAGGAGCCGATGGGCTACATCATAAATCGCTTTTACGTATTTGTCTTTAATATAATTTATGACAAATATGTAGAAGCGATTTATGATGTAGCTCATTGGCTTTTCAAGGAGACAGTGCTTGAGCTGAAGTTTGTGAAGCATATTCTCAAGGTGCACCATTGCTAGAGTCTCTATCAGCCTCAACTAGAGGGAAATGGTGCAATGGCCTGCCATTACTAATAAGCTCATTTTCTTGGAGAGGATGTATCCGCAGGTGCACATAGAATCACTTTGCAGCAGAAAATGAACTCGACAATGAATGATACAGATGTTTCGAGTACCTCTTCTGTAAAAATGAGAGTCTCTAAAAGATAGACATGCGTTTTGATGGAAATGTCCTCCCATAAATAGTTGTCCGCATTCCCGCACCTGGATTTCATTAGAAGCACATCACTATTTTGGACATGGGTTTTATACTGGTGATGATATATATTTTCTTTCTTGAGGATGGTCATGTATTGTATCTAAGCCAAACCATTGATTATGATGTATTGTAACTAAATACTAATATTTTTGTATATGAATGTGGTTTTAAATCATGTGGATTTGTAGTTACGAGGTTCTAACGAGGACGATATGTCTTTGTGAACGAAACTGATTTGTATTTAAGAAGTTGACTCAATTTATATCGTTGAAGTAAAACCCAAAATCCTTAAACCTAAAACCTAAACCCCAAACCCCAATCGCCCGTAAAAACAATTAGAAAATATCATTGACATAGATGTAGCTCATAAAAGCAAATCGCGATAGCACGTGACCTTGATACGTCATTATGTAAATTGTGATGGTAAGTGTCATTCACTTAGACAAAGCTCATTGTCTAAAAGACAGACATCATTGTGTAAATCGCGATGGTATAACGATTTACACAACGACGTCTATGTCAGTCACATCTAGATAAAAATCGCAGTGCATGAGTACAAATCACGTTTGTGCAAATCGTTTCAGTCGTTTTTCAAAATTTATGCAAGAGATTCATTACTAGTATATTGCTTTTACGTTTCAGAATTCACCGTTTCAGACATTTATCAATCATTGTATAAATCGCGATAGGAACACAACTTGTAAAAGCAAATCAGTGGCATTTTCACTATACACAACGCTAACCGCTTGTTTGATTTTTATTTACGAACACCGGTCATTACAACGATTTGTTCAGTGGCAACGGTTTAGTCGATTTACCTTTGTTACAAAAATATTGTCTTAGTATAACACAATTTGATGATCAAACATCATACAAATCGATATGAAAATTCCTGTTTATAGCTTATAAATCGATATACAAAATCAACATATAACTCAATATTTAGAATCAAAACAATAGCATATAAATCAATATTAAGAATCAAAACAATATCTTAAATCGATATCAGGAATCATCATAGAAATTGGTATTAAGATTCATAATAATATCTTAAATCGATTTGGAAATTTGTATTGATATCTTAAAAGTTGATATTTAGAATCAAAACAATATCTTAAATCAATATGAAAATTCTTATTGATATCTTAAAAACCGATATTTATAATAAAAATAATAGCAGATAAATCGATATTAATAATCAAAATAATAGTGTGATAAATATTATGGTAGTGTATTTTAACTCTTTCAGAGGCCACTATTAACTGCTTATAGCATGTAATAAAAGATCATCCATACATACTTCATACATTTAATTAACACAATTACGTACAAATACGCATGAGGCATCATAAATGCTCATATCTACAAAAAAAAACAAGTTTGTAATAAAATAAAACAATATGCATATATAGTTTGTATGAAACTCACCTTTCGACATAACTTGGGAAGTCGATGCGAAGGATTCCACAATATCGTTGAAATACAATAATTAAAATTTCACGAGAATCACCACAAGGAGAGAGAAAAAATATTAAGTGTTCTAGAGAAAAAATGGTTAAGCTTCTTTTTAGAAACAAACAAGAAAAATAATTAACAAAAATGACTATATATGTAATTCAACAAGCACACAATGTAAAAAAAATTACACACCAAAAATTTACATAGATTGCCTCATATTTGAGGATCAGTTACTTAAAGGAGATTCACACGATTCTATGTGAACTTCGTATTATATATACGAATTAGTAAAATATTTGTGATGTTTTGATAGGTTTCAGTTTTAGGAAGTTCACATATTCAATTATACAAACTTTAGACTATATATGTGAATTTAGTGAAATACTTACAAAGTTATGACATGTTTCAGTTACAGAAAATTCACTTATATGGTTATGCAAACTTCGTACTATATATGCAAATTTAGTAAAAAATTTATAAAGTTTTAAGGTTTCAGTTACAAAAAATTTGCAGATTTGGTTATTTGAACTTCATACTATGTATGTAAAGTTAGTTTATGAAGTTTTGAGAGGTTTCACTTACAAGAAGTTCACAAATTGATAATGTGAACATCGTGATATCTACAAAAAAAACATGTGAATCTATCTTTTAGTAAAAGTATGTGATACCCAGAGAGCATACTATATATCGCGCAAACTAGAGGAAATTCACTTGTGCAAAGGGTAAAGAGTTCTTTTAAAGCAAAAAAATATGAATTTGGACATCTAGATTTCAAAAATCATAGGAAATTTTAGAAAACGTGTCAATTTTTGTAGTACAATAAAATCATTTTTTCATATTTACTTAATGGAGGTTCACAGGTTATATTCGTGAAGTTCGTATTGCAATTACAAATGTCATACTGTATTTGTGAAGGTCTCACCACAATGCGAAAGTCAGAGACATTCACATGTATTTGTGATTGTCAGCAGTTCGAGTATTTACTTAAAGGAGCTTTACATGTTATATTCACGAAGTTCGTATTGTATTTGCAATAGTCATACTATATGTGCAGAGGTCTCATCAGAGTGTGAAAGTCAAGCAAATCTCCTCGAGGAGTATTTATTTAAAGGATGTTTGCATGATATATTATATTCTTGCTCATACTATATTTGCAAAAAGTTATACTTTATTTGTAGATTTTCGCAGAATTTTCCTTTTTATTGAAAGGTTGTGAACTTCCTATAACGTAACTATATATCGTGTGAACCTCAATAGGTTCGCATGTGCGAAGGGCAAAAATATCATAAAAAATGTCACGAATCAGTGATTTTGGACATGTGAGGGATTTTGTCAAATTGTTAGGTATTTCATAAAACATGTTACTTTGCAAAGACAATATGGTCATTTTTTTTTTATCTATACGAGCTCTCCCAAGCCGAACACCCAATGTTCGGGCTTGACTCGTTTAAGCTAAACGAGCTGCTCGTGGATCGACTCACAAGCTATATGAAACAATCATGAACGAGTTTGCGACGAGCTGAACCGAGCTGATTCATGAACTTCTTGATTCGTTTGCCAGCTCTAATCATAATTGAATGATTCAAGAGCTGGTCCTTATAAAACCAAGCATGTAAATCACATCAATATGGTTAGATTTAAGAGAAAATAATAAAAAAATACATGGCTCCTAATATATAAAATCTAATATCTTTATATAACTGTGAACCTAGATTTGTCGGCCTTATCGAGCTTATCTGAGCAGGATTGCCAGCTCAAGTGCAGCTTGTTTATGTGCACCGAGCTTAAGCCCTTCCTCATGCTTGACTCGTTTATTTCCCTCGGACAGGTTTGAGCCAAGCTTAAATGGGTTGAGCCCGAGGTAGCTCGGCTCTATGTGCAACCCTAATCACAGGCCACTTCAGCATAGAGTCTCCACATTAAGATATGGATGTCCGACTTGTTGCATAATCAAAATTCGAACCCTTCCCAAATTGGTTCTCGCCAACCCAACTCATCTGTTTGGTCACTAAACAGCAACGTCCATCTAAAGTTTTCATGTGAAGTACATATTATTGGAACCATGAAATACATGTTCAAATTTGAGTTGAACTCAACAAATATGGTTGAGTGCTGAGTTAGACAAACAAATATGGTTAGGATCAGGTTGGGATCCGACCCTTTTTACTTTGCCACATGAAAATAAATAGATCTTACCATTTTCAACGGATCAGCACCATAGGGACTCTGTCTATAACTGGCTCCAAAAAGCTATCGTGGATCTAAGTTAGATCTTGATCTATAACCACAACCCAGTATTTAAAAGTCAGATTTGTTGTTGGGTCAAACATGATCCGATCCATATCCAGCCATTTGAACCTTGAGTTTCATTTGGCATTAACATTTGATGTATAGGGTAGTACAATTTCAACTTAGGTTCTTGTGTCCAAACATCATCATGGTAAATCCCACTATTTCCATGTTCATAAACTGAGAACAAAAAGGAAGATGGGGCAACCAATTGATCCTACACATTTATTACCATTACATCAATCTCTAACCTCAAAGTCTGGAAATTCTAAATCGAGTTCAGGAACTTGGTCATGTTTCACTTGGCAAAGACAAACGAGTACTTAAGCCTAGTAGCTCATACCAAGTCGGTCTATGTTGCATCTGCACATGCATGAAGTAACCGTCCCAATCATCCAACACTATCGATTCTTTCCCCATATTTTTTCTGTCTATTCATGGCACAAAGAACCAAGATCTCGAATTTTAAACTTTTTTATCTCCAATTTCTTAGAAATTTGAGAAACTCACAACTTTGTCCCGCATCAAAACTCATTTGGCAAAAATTTTGCTGACTTCATGCTGACATTACCCACCTGGACTCAAAAATTAAATCAAATTGTATGACACTCATTTCAAGTAGACAACAAATAAGTTACTCTTAACAAAGCCCTCCTATCAACAAGTTGAGACACAGAAATCAACATCAAAGATATTGTGATTCACACATAAAGGACAATTTTATCAAGTTGGCAGAAGAATCACATTTGTCTCCGTGTCAAAGTGGTGGGATGCAAACAACTTCTTAGGGTATGATTTGAAGCCATAAGCAGCGGATGCCCAATGCATAGGAGGGGAAACCCTGATCTTGTGTTACACTAAAACTTGTTGGACCAGAAGCTCCCCAACTCCACAAACTTCTTACATCTTCAGTAATGTAGTTCAGTAGCTTCCACCAGCATCTAAACAGGCTACAAAAGATCATAACAGATTTCTAATAACTACATAGAGTCGGCGATTAACATTGATGATGATGATGTATACATGCATGTAAAACACACACACACACACACACACACACACACACACACATATATATATATATATAGAGAGAGAGAGAGAGTAACGCGCTCCTTCCCCCCCCCCCTTTTCAGTAGCTTCCACCAGCATCTAAACAGGCTACAAAAGATCATAACAGATTTCTAATAACTACATAGAGTCGGCGATTAACATTGATGATGATGATGTATACATGCATGTAAAACACACACACACACACACATATATATATATATATATAGAGAGAGAGAGAGAGAGTAACGCGCTCCTTCCCCCCCCCCCCCTTTTCGTTAGGCTCCTTCAAAAATCGTAGTTTTAGGTATTTTTTCTCAAGTCTAACACCGTAGATGTGATCTGTAGGTTTTGTTTAGTGGGAACCAACTTTTGGATCTCCGGAATCTGACCTGTATACAGTTTTTTTCGGTGATCCAAAATCAATGGTTATGAAGGTACCAGTTTTTCCTGGCTCATAAAAACATGTTTTTTCATCGAAAAATATGATTCAAGAGTTGATTCCCACTACATCGAGCATGCTAAACACATCTAATGGTTCGGATCTATCATAAGATACTTAAAACCTATGGGGCAGAACAGGGCACAACGATAAATGGGGCCTAATATGTTCAGTTCTCGAGTATATATATATGCATGTCTAAACCATACCACTTTTTTACTGAAAAAGGGAAAAGGAGTAGTGTTTCTTTCAGTATGCCCAAACTACGACCTAGAAGAAAGGACACAGAAGATTGTGGCTGCACGGATGATCGCAGGCAACATCAAGGAGTAACAGCACCCAGTTCTAAAGAAAATTTCAACACGTCCAGATTTATCAAAGAATACATCCAAGAGATTTTGTTATTGAAGCAAACGACAGACTAACATTAAATGCAACATTTTGAACTGTGCATACCAATCAACCAATAAAAAATGGCCAATGAAGCAGGGAAAAACCAGGAACTAGAAAGTCAGAATGCAATGTAAGAAAGCTCAAATGGCCCAAAAGTCATCACGAGCAAAAGACATGAGAGAGCGAGAGAATTAGCAGCTCTAAACAATGTTAAATACTTCTAAAAATCAGTCGTGTGTTTTGATTGATTCAAACTTGTAGATGTGTTTGTCATTGATTAAATTGGATTTAATCAGTTTAACAAGAAAATTTGATTTTTTATTCCGTCAAGTTTTAATTCAATATGAGAAATATGAGCCATTGATTTTTTTTATCACTCTAAAAATACATCTTACATACTTTCTGTTAAGTTCAGATTAAGCATACTCAAGAGAGAGAGAGAGAGAGAGAGAGAGAGAGAGAGAGAGAGAGAGAGAGAGAGGGCAAAACAAATTAAAATAGAGTTCAAGAATCATTATACCAATAAGTTTATTCAGAAAAAAAAACACAAACTTCAAAGTAGCTATTACAGAGTGCAGAACACAAAACTTGAAAATCATGTAATTGATGAAAGCAAATGTACATAAGGATTACACAACTCTGTAAGAAATGAATCAAATATTGAGATGAAGATTTAACCTATAATGTGGCTGTAATTCATAGCAGACAACAGTATAACTGATCAAACACAATTCAATAAAATGAAGTGAAGGAAACATGCAAAATTGAATTTGGAGTTGAAGGATTCAAAATTACACAAAGCTAATGAAAAGAAGAGCAGACAAAAAAAAAAGGTAAAAATGTTATCTTCCAGTTAAAGATTAGTTCTTCACGGTGAAGGATAAGTTGGCATTGCCAATAAAGATACACAGACCATATTTCCATATTCCATGAAATGATGAAAGGTATTCAAATTTCAGAAGTTCTATAAAACAACTTACATTTTCATGAACTCAATCTACAGCAAGTCATTTTACAAGGAAAACCAATCTGAATACAGAATCCAAGAATTAAAACTGCCAATGTATCAAGAATTTAACCAAATAACCAACTATTTGTTTGGCAAGATGCATGTCCTCCGTATCAAAACAGAGATTCTAACATCAAACAACCATCTAGGACATGACATTGATAACCAAAAGAAAGCTAAAAGTTAAAACATTATGTAGAATATCTTAGAAGACCCAAGACCAAATTCTGTAAGCTTGGACAATAAGTACAATAAAAAGATAAGGAAAGAGAAAGATGATTGATACATGTATAAGATCATAGCTTAGTTTGTCATTTGATTATTAACAAAGAGGTCTTTATAGTAGATACAGATTTATTATTTCACAAACTAGTATTGCAGTCACAAAATAATGAATTATATTGATATTTATCCAAAACAAATGAGAAAATACATGTCATCCTGCCTTTGAACAATAGAATCTTCAAATACCAAAACAACCAGACGTGGTCAACCCCCGTATATTCTTAGTTAGGAATTGCACGAGCAAAAATAGACATTGAAGAAGGAATTCAAAAGGAAATAATAACATACATGCAGATTCTAGGCTTCATTTTCTACTTCATCTACCTTGCAGTGAGCTTCTGCAGGGATTGTGGGGTTTGGATCTGCATCAGCAGCACGCTCTAGTACTGAAACATTCTCCAAATTGCATAAAACTTCACCCATTGTGGGCCTTTTCTTCCCCTCATCAGTGAGGCATTTCTCAGCAATTTCTCCAAACTTCTTTAAGGACTCTGGCATGAACTTACCTTTTAGACAAGGATCTACAATCTGTTCCAGAAGCCCTCGTCTTTGCCACTGAACTGCCCATTCAGCAAGATTGATCTGCTCTTTTGGCAAAGTTGGATTTATAACTGGCCGGGCACAAACCACCTCGAAGAGTACCACACCAAAGGAATACACATCTGATTTTTCAGTCAACTGTTGTCGCCGGTAATACTCAGGATCAAGATACCCAAAACTACCTTTAACTGCTGTGCTGACATGAGTATGTTCCAATGAAGGACCTGTTTTCGAAAGCCCAAAATCTGCAACTTTTGCCACAAAGTTCTCGTCCAGGAGTATATTTGTTGTCTTGACATCCCTATGAATTATACCCCTCTCTAAACCAGTGTGAAGGTAGTGGAGTCCACGAGCAGCACCGATGCAGATATCAATTCTTTGCTTCCATGATAAGGCAGGAAGGTCACTCCCAAACAAATGATTTCTCAGAGTCCCATTTGCCATATATTCATAAACCAAAATCATCTCATTCTCGTCATCACAAAATCCAATTATTGCAACAAGGTGCCTGTGCCTGAGTTTGGATAACATCTCAATCTCTGTTTCAAACTCATTCAAGCCCTGTTCAGATTGGGAATTAGCTCTTTTGATTGCTACAGGAACTCCATCATCAACCTCTCCTTTATAAACCTTACCAAACCCACCAACCCCGATTACAAGTGACTCATCAAAATTCCGAGTTGCAGTTCTGATCTCTAAGATAGAGAATCTTTTTCCTGTCCTCAACAAACTATTTGATGCAATTGAATTTGCTGGACCCCTTGACTGTTTCACATCTACAATGCTGCTAATGGGATTATAATGGACAAGAGGCCGCCAATTAGGAGATGGCTTTTTGACTGGTTCATCCTTTTTGCGATTATACACACAGAAGAACATTGTAGAGAAGGCTGATAAGATGGTGATGGCTGCAATTCCTGATCCGGTGGCTACCCACAAGATCTTACTCTTCGAGCCCTTATCTTCTGGCCCTTCACCAGCTGTGTCAATATTATCAGCCTGCCCTGCTAGATTCCCATTTCGGCTGATTTTAAACATTTCTAAACCATTAAGAATCGCATCAGTTGCCAAGGCTCCTGCTGTTGCTTCAGGGCCAAGTTGAACCCATATCATGCTTGTTTTCTGTGATACTGAATCAAGATAGTCCTCATGGTAAGCTTTATTGTCCCCACCAGCTCGAGCAATCACATCAAAATTATTAGAGGCAGTCCTGTTGTCTATATAGATTCTGAAAATCCTCTGGCGAGTCATGTTATAGCTAAATTCGCAGAAATGTAATCTGATCAAGTAATCAAAATCTGTATCCACCGGGAATTTCCATGACACGTTGAACCTCTTCTGTGCAACTTGATTGTTGGACATCGTTCGCGCTGTCTCATAGACTAGCAGAGGTGCTACGATCGAATCATTAGGATTCGAGTAGCTAATATTTGAAGAGTTAACCACCGGAGAGGCAGCATTAGCAAAAAACATGTAATCTGAATCTGTTTTCCAATCTCGCATGAGATCAGGATCTTGTGCGGGTTGGATCTCAGGGCCTCCTACATTCAACCTATACATGGTCTCTAGATTCAATGTATTCAAATCCAATAAATTGTTCTTCGTGGTGTCACTCCCTACTTTAATAACGGATTCAGAAAAGAGTTGACTCGTGATCAGAATGATTTCAATTGCATTCACAAACACAAATGATCCACTGCGTGGAACAAAAGCCACAGATAATTCTGGAGTACCCACATTCAAAAAGTATTCCTTAACCAAAGAAGAGACGTTTGAACTCTTATCCTCATTCTGCAAGTATGAATTCTTCCTGTTGATTTCATTAAGAGCACTAAAACCAGAAACCAACTTGATATTGTTTGCTGTAACATCGAAAAAAGACTCGTTCGCACTGAAGTTTGCGAATGTAAATGGGGCAAAATGAAGCCTAAGGAAGTAATTCCCAGCAACAACAGCAACAGTGTAATTTGCAGGAACGGTGAAAATTCTAGCAGTTTTGTACAGATCTACGTAGCTTGAATTATCACCAACAGAAAGCGTCGAAGCAGCAATACCTGAAGAGCTTACTGTAAAATTCTCCGTCGATGAATCTGAAATCCATGTTCTTCCCGCAACGACGATGCTCGAATTACCGCCACAGGCTATCAGAAGAGGATTGATCTTGGCCTGTCCAATACTGACCAGAACTGACAGCATAATGGCAATTGGAACGAAGCCCAAATATCTCATCTTTGAGTTCCTATCCTCTTCAACTCATCAAATAGTAATACTCTCTCAGTTTTGGAGAAAACCAAAAAATCGGACAGGTTTACAAATTTGAATAAAGCAATATGACTCCAATGTAGAAAAAAAACCCAAACTTGTTTTAGCACCAACTGAACTATGCAGATATCAGGACCAAAACAGAAGCTTAAAAAAACTTTATCTTTGAAACCGTCTCCCCTTCAACTGATACCGAATAATTGATTTCTTTTGCGAAAAAGTGAAATGGATCACAGACTCCAAGTGGGTGCCCTTCTTTTCTGTGTTTAGGCCTCTGAAAGGTCCAGATCTGACCAATAGTTTGTAACAGTCCCATTAAAGACTGAAGAACCGCATTTTCCTTCACTTATTCTACTTAAAGATGCAATTTTCCCTATATTTTCAAATGGGCTTCCTTGAATCTTCAAGAAAAAGGAAAAATAAAAAGCAAAGAAAACAACAAAATCTTGACCTGTATGCTTTAGAATAATCAAGAAACAAAACTCAAGTACCACCAAGAAGACATTTTCTCCTCCCCCAACCTCCGTTCCTTTTTCCTTTCTCACCAAGAAAAGAAGATGTGACCAAAATATTTAAGGCCTCAAACTTTTGGAAAAATGGCTCCTTTTTCTTCTTTTCTGGAAGGGAGATGGAGAGATGTTTTACAAGCGCAGGGCACCAAGAGTGAACTGTGAACAAATGAGATGCCTTTAGCCTAATGGCTCTTTTGGATCCATGCTTTCCTTATTCATATTTCTAAATTTATTTAATAAACAAGTGTAAAAGTTAAAAAGAATTGGTTTTTCTTTTCCAGTGACTGTTGGTGCCAGACATGAGACATGGAGCTCCATTATTTGAGAGGTGGGTCACATGCTACTGTCCCCAGAATAGATGCTGTGCCTGGTTAGAGTCATCCTGAAGCGAAATTACCACAATGGCCTCATCTTTTACACAAGAAGTGTATGGTACTCAGTCTTGTCATTGTCATTTACATCCCCGAGAAGAGTTGTTGAATTCTCACTATGCTATTTATATCTTTGATGTGATTGCCCAAACTACCCCACTATGATGCCTTCTTCCTTTTTAACTCCCAAAAATTTGCTGTAAGCATGTTCATCAGATGTATTATGTATATGCTAGCAGACTAAAACTATGAGTAATTTACTTAGCAGCAACGTTTAGGTTATTACATCAAGCGCCTGGTTTTCTTGCAACAACTCATCTTATGTCATTTTATGGTCTTTTGCTAAACAAGACATTGATGAGGACATTTTAACTACTTTCTTTGACTAAGAAAACATTTTAGCTACTTTGTTTGACTAACAATGGTAAAGAAGCTGAACAAATCGAGCTCGGGCAGTTCTAAGTCTTGTTAAAGTGCTCGGGCTTGGTTAGCGAGCTTGTTACCAGGTGATCACAAGCTGGTTCATTTAAAAAAAAAATGTTTTAAGTATTATAATATATATATATATATATATATATATATATATGTGGAGGAAACCTTTAGGATCCGTTTGCTTGTCAAGGAAAGTGGGCACTTTTTGCCAAAATGCATCGATGGCGTGTGTTTCTGCGGGTCTCACGGTGACAAAACAAACATTGAAAATGTGAGACCCACAAAAAAAAAAAACCTCATTTTCCATGCTGGACCCCTTTTCCGCGGAAAGCATTCCTGTGTGGGGTCCGATTCTGTTTCCGCGGAAGAGATGCCGCGGCTTCCTCTTCCATGACATGCAAGCGGACCCTTACTGGATTCTCCAATTTCTTCCCTCTGCTATGGATTATGTAGTCCGATTACAGATGACTCCATCCTAATTCAGACTCACAGAATGTTCGAGACCAATCTATTTCGAGACCCTTATTAGATTCTCCAATTTCTTCCCTCTGCTATGGATTGTGTAGTCCGATTACAGATGCCAACATCCAAATTCAGACTCACAGAATGTTCGAGACCCATCTTTTTCAAATCAATCTCATGGACATTCAGCAAGTTTTGATCAGAAAACAGCTGGTGGGTCTTATTTTTTCCACTGTATCAACCCGATGATGAATCAATCCAACCGATTTGTAAATTACCACTAAAGAACCTCTCCTTCATCTTCGGGTTAAACCACTAACTGGGATCCTCCTCCATCCTCTGCCTGAGAAAGAGAGAAGGGGGGTTTAATTGTAAACTGCCTCGTCAATGTCTAACCATGGTTAGTTTGACCTAATTTTCAACGAAAGGACTGTTTGGGAATAACGGTGGGAAGTATTTGCAAAAGTGCTCAAGACAGAGACCATTTTGTAAATCTCTGATAAAGAAGGGACCATTTTTGCCAAAAACCTTAAAAAGTAATAAGAACCACTAGCTGCGCATTTCGTTTCCCAGCCTTACTCTTAATTAATAGGGATGGCAGTGGATCGGGGAAAACGGGCCCTGTCCTACCTCGTCCCGTTTGGATCAAGATGGAAGACATGAAACAGGATGAAGTGCAGGTATGAAAGCGGGGATGGACATAAGCTTTCTCCTGTCTCGCCCCCACCCGATCCCCATTAGTAAATAACTAAAATACCTTTAGGGATGACAGTGAATAGGAGAGAAACGGGGCAATTTTGCCCCCGTTTGAATCGAGGATGAAGGACATGAAACTGGGATGAAGGCGTGGATGAAGGTTAAAATCAAAACACGTGCAGGGATGAAAGCAGGAATGAAGGACAAAATTTTGAGATGGGGGGCAGGAGTGGAGACCTGTCTCCCTCCTCCACAGTGGTCCACTTCCATCCCTATCTATAAACATTAATTAAATATAATAAACTAAATGTTAGTAGCCGTTTTTAAATAGTTGTTAAGTTAGGTGGCTTTTTGTAAGTTTAAACTTTACTATGCTGGCATACATACAGACCCTTTTATTTGGGAGGGTGTTGTGTGTTCTCCCACGAACACAAATTGCCGTGTTATGGTATGTACCGAGGAATATTTTAGGATCCATAATAATTTATATGCCAATGTTGCCCACTGTGACCTTATAATAAAATAACATATAAAAAAAGGTAGATATGCTTTTGAAGGAAATGTCATCCCATAAGATAGATATGTGTTGAACGAAAATGTCCTCTCGCTCCCCGTAAATAGATTTGCATGTTCCGCCTTTGTTTTTAGCTTGTGTTACAACACATGGTCGCCTTCTCGTTCAGGTTTGTTCCTACCTCGTGGAGATAACTATAAATCGAACGACTAGTTTGATCATTGGTGGGCGTCATAGAGAGATTTGTCGGCCATCGCTTTTTACAGTCTTCTCTTCTTCGTTTTCGTTAGGCAATATGAAAAAAAACAATGACGCACAAACATTCCAACAAGTGCTATTAAGGTCACATCGTGAGTATTTTTCCATGTCATCATGCTATTGTTGAAGAACGTATGTCATCGTGAGTGTCATTAAGGCATTGTTTTGTTATTGCAGGTAGATTTTATCGTTTCAACGGTTGGAAACTTGAAGACATTTGTAAGACGCTGGGACCTGTTGACAAGAATGCTTGGTTACAGATACGAGCAAGGGCCTCTACCCCATCCGGTATCGTCCATTCATTTAGTATATTAAATGTAACACAAATCACGGTTATAGTAACGCATATATCGATTTGTGAGATAATTTTTTGTTTATTAATATCGATTTGTAATATATTATGCTGAAATGTTGTATATCGATTTGTAATATATTATGTGTTTTCTAGTTTCGATTTGTGAGATATTGTTTTGCTTGATAATATCGATTTGTAATATATTATGCTGAATTGCCGTATATAGATTTGTAATATCATTTTCCTTCTAAATAACACAGGCTCTTTTGGTACCGACTGTCCCAAGCCAGCTTATAAGAGTACTCGACTGTCATGCTATAACTCACTTTCACATTTGTTAAAGAGCCAAATATCGCAGACAGACAGTCTCGCAGCCACAACAATAACCTCTTTGTCCTCGTCCTTTACATCTACATAGGGTCTCCAAACAACCTATGCATTCGAGATTGTGGTTTAGATATAAACATAATTATTCATGCAAAATGCTGAATACGATAACGATTTGTATTAAAGAAGACAAAATCCTAAAGCGATTATTACTAAAAAATATTAAACATTATAACGATTTACGCTAACGAAAGTTAGATGTTAAGGATATAACGATTTGTACTAAGGAAGACAAAATCCTAAGGCAATTATTACTTAACAATACTAAACATTATAACGATTTACGCTGATAAAAGTTAGATGCTAAGGAGATAACGATTTGTACAAATGAAGACAAAATCCTAAAGCGATTATTACTTAAGAATGCTAAACATTATAACGATTTTCGCTGATGAAAGTTAGATGGTAAGGAGATAACAATTTGTACTAAGGAATACAAAATCCTAAAGCGATTATTAATTAAGAATGCTAAAGATTACAAAGATTTAAAACCATTTACCTCATTTAATTGCAGTCCATCTAAAATGAACTGAGCATTTTCCTCATTGACATTTATTGAAGCCCACTGCCCGATCTTGGAAAAATCACAAACCGCAGGGCTACACAAAAGACACAAGGCGACAATATGCTCCCACGTTCAGGCCTACAAAATCAATATATTAGTAAGACTACAACATTCAACGAGCTTAGTACACAAGTACTAAATATTTAATAAATAAATACCTAAACAAATGGCCAAAACCCGTCGACGGTTTTCGTACCATTACTCGCACGATAAAGTTGACTGTACAAATATGCGAGTATAGCAGCACTCCATACCCAGTTGTCGACTTCATCTAAGTCTTTCAGGAACTGTAGCCATAAGTAACTTATTCTCGAACCAGAACAATCGAAAAATAAAATAAGTCCAAAAAAATAAAGAAGGAAGCTGCGCAACTCTTAGTCAGCTGCTTCAGACGCACATGCAGCGGACCGACCTTCCCATTTATTACAGAAAAAATAAACTTTCATCGTTGAGGAATTGCCTCCACCAGAAATACACTCACATCATTCCTCCATCAACATTCTTACAAGGGTCATGCAATTGTTCCTTGGGTTATAGTTTGAATCCCTAATTAGGACAGCACTTGCATGGCACTTGAGACCCATAATCCATGTCATATCTTCTAGGGTCATGGTCATCTTAAAAACCTCAAACTGTAATATGTTCGTCTTATGGTTTCACTTATTGACAAGGTGGGTCATGGTGTTCCAACAATTTTCAAAATAATGTTGATCCAGAAAGCCGCCAAAGTGCATCATTCGTAATTGGCTCTTCTAATATTCACTCAACTTTCTGTACCACGACAGAACTATAGGCCACTAACACTACCCTTTCAGTTTTTCACCTGCTGCTATGTTTCTCTTTTGACCAACCTATAACATAAAATATCAAATCACAATGAATCGATATACATAGTAATCGCTATCACAGTAATCGCTATACATAGTAATCGCTATCACAGTATTAAATGTATAAATTGTTGTTGCTTAAAATGTATAAATCATGAATCATAAATCGTAAATTGCTACTGCTTCAAACATATAAATCGTTGTTGCATCAAAAAAATCGCTATTGTATTAAATATATAACTCTTTGTTAATTATGAAGTTACCTCATAAGTACATATTGTTGCCTTCATAAGTATATATCATTGTCTTTCACGACTCTGGTTTCAGTATGAAAATAGGTATTATTTAGCATGTATAGTACAACCACTTGTAAGATTTAACATTCGGATTTACAAATCGATTTGTTTACATAACAAAAACTTACACAAAACTCGCCTTTTAGGACACAAGTTTTATTAATCCGACAGTGGAGGAGAAACACCTAGACGGTAGATGCAGCCGATGGTGGTAACAATGCTCCGACTACGCTTCGGTGACAACAGACAATGACAAAGGGTGCTTTGAGGGCAACAGATGATGACAAAGGGTGCTAAGGCTGCGTTGTCAAACGGAGCTCCTGTTACAGCAAATGGTGCGCCGTCAAAGGGTGATTTGGAATGTTTAGGGCGACATATTGCGAAGAGCTCCTATTAAAGCAGAGGAGTTTACTCCTTAGGGCGAAAACGATGATGATTTTAACCCTTTCTGATGAGAGGACATTTTTGTCCTTTACTCGAAACATCATTTCACGATGCTAATGGCGGGAAAGGGTACTTAAGTATTTATAAACTCTGGCGGGAGGACATTTTTGTCCTTTACTCGAAACATCATTTCATGGCACTAATGACGAGAAAGGGTACTTAAGTCTTTGCAAACGCACCGGACTTCGATGCTAAGTGATGCATGCACATGGAAAACAAGCCCCACGTGCTTACATTAGTAGCACTCATTCAGACCCGAGAACACGCACCTGCGTGTTCCGAGGGAGAACATATAACCTGCTTTGCTTTTGTTTGATACATTTGAGGTGTAAGGTTCTTCACAGTGTTGTTGAGGTAAACAGCAAACCGCTATAAAATATGACCTCGTTGGCTGAATCAGGCTAATGTGGAGTAATAAATACGTTTTTTTTTTCATCCCATGCATCTCATTCTTTTGCACTATTTTTTTTTTTTACGACGAAGAACCCTGCCCAAGCGAAGAAAATCCGAGGTGGGGCCCCACGATCACTCTGCCTTACGTGACCCACCTCTGAAAGCTATGCGCCAGTGAGGTTTGATCCGGTGCACTAATAATTATTAAACGAATGAAAACGAAGGCTGATAGCTGTATAGATCTTACATGCAGATGACCTGCATATATGTTTGAAATTTTTTTATGGCTTTTTTAACCCCAGGGAGCGTCTCCACTGATCCATCTCTCACATGTGACTCAATAACAAATCTTGTTCCCCGGGAAAAATCTCGACGAGGAAAAATGTTGTGATATTTTCACAGATATAGTTTTTTTCTTAAAATAAAATCTCTAACAAAACATTAGTACGTGAAAAATATTATATATAGTAAACATAAAGTAGAAAAAAACAATTTTTGTCACATTAATAACGGATTAACATGGCATTAAAAATACAATACTTTCAATAATATATATGTTTTTTTTTTAATATTTTCATTATTTTCAGCTTAGGATTGGCCATTGAGAATATCGCATTAAAATGGTGCCATCTTCAAATTGTTGGCGATATCTCACTTGACTAAAACTGTCACAAGGACACTTAACTTGCCCCCGTGTCATGTCCCTTGCATACTATTCTTAACCGACAATGATGGAGATGGCCCTCGTTTTTTATTGAAAATACCATTGATCACAATAAGTTAGAAAATATAACAAACATGTCCAAGTTACTGTACACTTTACACTTTCGCTCTTTGTTGCTTAAAATTTTAAGATTTTTTCAGGCAACAACTGACATGGCGATTGATTTTTTCAGGTGACAACTGACATGGTGCCTGCTTTTTTCAGGCGACAATTACATGACCAAAGTGTCTAATTTGTTGGGCGACAAAAGTAGAACCGTCAACAAAAAATCAAGTTGCCATGTCTGGCATATTTTGAGTAGTGAATTGAATCAATTGATCATGTTTGACATATTTCTCTAGTCTCCGCCAAAACAAGGTTTGGTGTCAAAAGTGAAAAACATCTACGTCATTTCTGGTAATTTTAATTAAAAAAAATTATGCAAAAGTGACGTGTCTCGTGTCCTCCTGGACGTATCCTTGTGACATAGGACTAAAATGAAATTGTCGGTTGCAAGTCTTTTTCTATTGAATGGACGTTTGTTCATGTTAGTAATTGGAGCATTATATTAAAAAATGACTTCTCATTAATTCAATCCATGACACGTGGAGAAAGGCTCCACATACTTGGTTCGGTGGGTCGCCTCAAAGCTTTAACGTTGATGGAGATCAAGGGTTCAATACTCAGGGTGCCTTTGCTTTACCACAGTGGCAAAGCCAAAGAGATCAAAACTATTTTCAATGGGTTGTGGAGAGTATTACACTGCGAGCGCCGACTACATCCGCAGCTCGTAAAGGGACTTCTAAATAGGGGTGTCAATGAGTCGGGTTTGGTTCGGACCCGGGCAAAACCAGACTTGGGCTCGATTTTCAGATATGGTATAAGGTTCAAACTCGGATCTAATCGAGTTCACTATAAGAGAAACCATACTTGAACCCGATAAAAACTACATGAACCAGACCGAGACCGGGACCATACCTGGTAAAATAATACTTTTTATCTTTTTTCTATATTAAAAAATTGCAGGTTTTAATCGGAACTCAGGTCGGGCCCATGTTTGGTATAAAAATTCACAAACTATACCCGGATCCATGTAATAATCGGACCTTCAAATCTAAACCTGAGTCTTAATAGGGTCGTCTTATTTATCACCGTACTCGGGCTTGGTCCGGGCAAACCAGACCCGTTGACACCCCTACTTCTAGACCATTAGCAGCGGTTTCTTTCCACAACAACAACAACAACAACTACGCCTTCACCCCAAAACAATTGGGGTAAGCGATATGAACCAAAAAAGAAATTCATTTTGGGTCTTCCACATGAATCCTTTTCCTTCAATCATTTCTATCCAATGCCATGTCCTCGGTGAGGTTCAAAGCATTCATATCCTTTCCTATCATCTCTATCCAAGTCTTCCTAGGCCTACCCCGACCTCGTTTAACTAATATATTTTCCCATTTCTCCAACCTTCTAACTGGAGCATCATTAGGCCTTCGCCGAATATGTCCAAACCACCGTAAACGATTCTCTCGCATCTTATTTTCAATGGGTGCAACACCTACCTTCTTACGTATCTCCTCGTTCCGAATCTTATCTTTTATTGTATTTCCACACGGTTTCTTTCCATTAAATAAAAAAAAAACAAATATAAGAGCTTGTATCCGTGCACCTTATCTTCTTTCTTGATATTATAGAAGGAAATTAAGAGAGAACGATGTGTGGAATTGACAAATGCATAGGGGCTGCAATAATTGAACCTTGTTACTAGCTGTATCTCTATTATTCCGAGAATTCTATTGTGGGGAAAGGATCCATTCACTATGGTCCATTTAGAAGAAGAATAGAAGGTGGGCGGTGCTCAACATGAACGGTGGTGGTTTTAGTTAACCAACCCCAATAATTGAACACCGTCCATCTTTGAGATTTACCTGTGGGATACTGTTGGAGGGATCTCCAATAAGCTCTCAATTCTGGGAGTGAATCTAGTAAAACCTAGTTTCACTGATTATTAGATAACCATTTCCAAAGTAACAAGTGGGTCCTACTATATAGGAAGAATGACATCCTTGGTAGTGGCGTTAAATAAGACCGGATTTACCTCATTTGCTTTGGAGTCATCGAGTATTGATGGTGTCTCTATAGAAAAAATATATTGTTTCAAAGTTGAAAGTAATAAGATTAACAAAAAAAGTACATAAATTTAAAGCTAGAAGCAACAAAATTTTAGCGCTAAAAATTACCTGTAAACTTTACAAAATTTAAATATCATAATGAAGATTTTTAATTGAATATGACACATTCATATATGAGTACAATTAAGTGTTGAACTTAATTATTTCACTACTTTGTTTTATAAGAAACGATCACATCTCTTTCCTTTTTATTTTTTTTAAGGAACAATAATATTTACAAGATAATTATACACACTTATATATAATCCATATGAGATATTAATTTAATATGCAAGTGAAATCTCTATGTTCAAATCAGTATTCTAAATTAACATACGAGATCATCCATAATAAACTAAAACATTTAAGCATATTTAAATGAATCTAACTTCAAGTAATCTATACTTGAAATTAAAAACAAAATTTGTAATTATCATCAACATTAAATCAAATTATTAAGTAATCATTAACATGATTGTAACTAAGACCACAAATAAGATCATGTTTACTTAAATAAGAAATCAAATCTACAATATAAGTCATTTGATTGTCATACAATTTCTGACATGAAAAAAAGAGGTTTCTTCTTTCAATATAAAAACACAAAAATTGAATAATTGAATAAGCTTTTCAATGCATAAAAAACACAAAATTTTGATATGTGGTTGCAAAGTTATAGCTTTTGCAAGCTAACTATACATGTGCTACCCGATTTCGAGTCATGATCCAATCCAAATATATGAGTAAGATCCAAGCACAAATTTGAATAATATACAAAAAATTGATAACATTAAGAGAGAGAGAAACACGCACTAGCCAAAGGTCCTCAATTTATGTTGATTGAAAAAAAATAAAAAAATAAAGCACAAAACTAGATCAACTTACTTTAACATCAAAAGAGATTTGGACTTAGGCTTTTATATCCACTTTAGGTTTAGGAGCATACCGAACGGGGCAGACTTGGGCTTGCCTCTTGGCTATATAGCACAGAGCTACCCAAAAGGATTTCAAATTCTCCTTCTTAGAGTGACAACCTCTAACAACATTTTCCTTATTGACAATGTCATTCGTTATTGGATAATATTCTTAGTTAAAATAAAATTTTAAAAAGTTGTAAATATTTTGGGATACCAAAAATAAAATTCAACAACATAAATTTTACAAATATATCTACAAAAATAAGATTTACAAAAGACTTGTTTGTCAAATCATGACTTCGACTCAATATATACATATGACCTTTATTTAATACACATACTAGTTAATGTTATGAGCATTATAAAAATTTTGTTCAGCCAATACGTAAATATATAATACCAATATAGGACATGTTGATTGTCTAAGACTAAAGTTTACATAACTAATCTCATCGTGAAGGCTACTAACGAATGTGACTATGATACAAGGTTGAAACAAGATGAACCTGGGTATTTATGGAGCCATTTTATGCTTTTGGATTTTAGTTAGAATTTGGATTTTTTTAGATCTAAATTAGATTAGAGTGTTTTTTGCTTATAAATATTCTTTGTGATGACTTTTATTTTTGAAGAATGAATGAATTATTAGCAATTTTTTATATGTTTTACTTATTTTTCATAGATCCATAGTTTAGCATAGATTATAATAACATAGACATAGACCATAGCTTATATATTGGTAGTTTCTCATAAATTCGGCCTCAGATTTGCATAGCATCATAGCAAGTGATCATCACATCTTTCAAGAGAAGATCTTAATGGATTCAAGATGCCTCATGCATTCAACCCAGAGAGTGACGTTGAATATAGGTTAGAAATATGGCGTTCACATGCAAATATGATCAAGTAGCTTATAGGTCTATGACGGATTTTTTGCACAGACGAAAACCAAAATTTTTGGTTCTAACCCAACCCTATACCTCACCTAAGCATGTGCAATGTGACCCACACCAAAGATAATAAACCTCTTAGACCCATTTTAACCCATATTCACTTTAAAATTCATCTCAAAGATATAAATCTGTTAAGGTATATAAAGAATTTTACCATCTTATATCACAAGTTTATACCCAAGAAACTAAGGATGAGCAAATTATGAGGTACATTTCTAGGCTACAATTTTGCATTAACATTAAATTGAACCGTTTCAAAATGGCATCCTTGAAGCACACAGTTCAAGTGACTTTAAATGTTGAAGAGATGCTGAAATTCAAAGTGGGTTTGGGTCTACCTAGCTTAACCCCCATTCTTAAAATTCCCCAAACCCAATTAGATATGACCTTGTAGGAACCTAACCCAAATATATATCATTTGGAACCTTTACAAAATCTTATTAGGTGCCAAAATGCAAATGAAAATATATAAATCCTAACTCACACTTAAACATCAAAACGGGCCCAATCTTAACCTAGAAACCACTTTAGCCTTATGGATCCTCTATTCTAAAAACCAAATTAGTTGAATCTAGGTTCAGTTTAAGTTTTTATAAGGTTTAGTAAAAAAATTGGTTCTCCTAATTTCTAGTAGGTAAAGTGTTGAACATTTAGGAGGGGCTTTGGGACACATTAGAAAAACTTGGGTAAAATTTTCAGGATTTTGGGGTATGTTGTCTGGAAGATAAAATTCTTAGAATTTTTGGGATTTTTTAATGACAGGGTTTTGATAGACCTTGAGAGATTAATTTATTTTTCTCAGAATACCAATCAAAAAATTATGAAAAAAACAGGACAGGCTTGGAATAAGATAAAAAATGCTTGGTTAAATTTTAGGGTTCAAAGTCTTTAAGGTCAGAGAAATAAAAATAAAAGAACATAACAACATGAGTTTGAGCCTAGACTGGTTTTGGACTGGGATTTGGTAAAAATAGGTTATAGATTTATTTCTCCTCACTGAGAATGAGTTTTGATCCAATTTTTTTTGGTAGACTAAGGACAAGTAGCTTAATATATGGTTAAATTTGCAAGCTTAGACTATGTTAGGGGAGAAACATTTTAGTGAAGTCGAGTCAAATTCTATAATTATCACCAACATAATGTTGAACCTAAGGGTAGGTTTAAAAAGTCTAGGGAGTCTAAGACTGGACTCAGAGTTAAGGCTTAGAGTTAGCTGACTTGGTAGAGTTTTGAAGGGTTGGCTAGAGGGTCTTATAAGGGTACATGACTGAAAGATGGTCCAAGAAAGTTGACTTCGTGACGCAGGCTGGTTCCACTAATTTGCTTGATGTTATTTATAGTTCATACTTAGGCTTGCACCATGTTCAGTTGGAGTTGATTTACAAGAGATTTAGGATCAAAGGAAGGAGCCTGCTTGAGAATAGATGAAGTCCTATGAGTTAGAGGGTAGAGGTGAGGAAAGCCTAGGGGCCAGGGAAGAGAGAGAGAGAGAGACAATTTTGAGAGAGAGAGCATGAAGAACTTCAACTTCATATCAGATTTTTCATATTCTTCAAGGGGATTATAAGCCCTTTATATAGGCCATAGAGAAGGCATTAACACTCAAAACAATTTTCAAGAAATTTAAAAAAAAAATACAAAATCCTAAGAGTCACCTAGATAGAGCCTATTAGGTCTTAGGTAACACCCAAACCCATCATAAACCTCCTTGCACGCCCATCTAGGGTATTCAAGAGGAGAGGCCGACCTTCCTAGGTGGGGCCCACTTGGTTGGCTGGCCCTTGGGGGGCTCCTTTGGATCAGGTGTTTTCAATGTTGATTCGTTTCGCTCCATACTCTGATACGTCCAAAGCAGAGTTGGGTTGGATATTTTCATGCTATACTTCATACAATGCCAATGAGGATCCAATGTTAGTTGGATCTGTATCAGCAAGCCCTATGTAAACCTTTTAGAATTTAAAACTTCTAGCTCTGCAGGTTTGCTCCATATGTATTGCAGCAATCTTAACATTCACGCACACGTCATGAAATCATTTTGTAATTAAAAACTCGTTTAAAGTCAAGACATACATCCGTAAATGATTGTATGCCACACATAAATATTTGTTGTAAATGTCTTTACCTTCGCATGTTTACTTATTGTAAGTTTGCAAAACACATCTGTGAATGCCATGACCTTCGTGTAGATACATGTGAGACTCCTTGTTATTAAAAACTCATATAAAGTTTGTGCCTATATTCATAAATATGTGTCATGATTTTTGCAAACATGTATTATGAACCTCCTTACCTTCACATGTTTTTTGAGTGCATGTTCACGTCACACATTTACGTACATATGCAAATGATAGACATTCACAAAAGTCTCACATTCACAAACACTATATGCAAAACTCATGTTAATGCAAAACAAATATAATTAAGATGAAAATGTCCTTACCTTTGCATGTGAATGTCCTCTACACATTTGTGAATGTCCTCCTGATGTTCACCAGAAGACTCGCAAACATCCTCCACATATGCAAAACTTCTGAACTCAACTGCGAATATTCTAAACATTCGCATATTGAACATGAGATTTGCAAATATTATCAGGACGTTTCTGCGAATCTCCACATTCTCATGTGTAACATTTCACTACAAAAAAATAGTTGATTAGCGACGGAATTTAGCGACGGAGTTATATCGTCGCTACTTAGCGACAGATTAACGAGAGAAATGAATCCATCGCTATATTTGTAGAATTTTACGAAACTAGCGACAGATTATATTCCCTCGCAAAATCCGTCGCTACTTAGCGACGGATTGTACGAGAGAATATTTTGTCGCAATAAATACGACAGTTAGCGACGGAATTGCGACGGCTAAAATTCCGTCGCAACATAGCGACGGCCTAGGCGACGAAATATTTTCTGTCGCCTTTTTTGTTTTTTGAATTACGATGGCTTAGCGACGGAATTAATCTGTCGCTAAGCCATCGCTAAATGTCGCATTACCCCTAATCCCAGCCCTCTTTTTCCTTTCTCCTTTCGCTGCTCCCGCCTGCCGCCCTCTCCCTCCTGCCGCCCTCTTCCTTCGGCCACCCTATACATCCCGTCGACCTCTCTGCGGGCCCCCACCGTTCGCCGGAAGTCGATCTCCGTCAACCTTCCGCTGCCGCCGTCGCTGCCCGGAGCAACCGCAGGTACGTATTTCACCTTAAATGGATTGGAGGTCGACCCCCTGCGTTTTCCGGCAGGGGGTCGACTCTGCCAGGCGGTCGACCCCGGTAGGTGGTCGACCCTCTGCCGTGTCCGGTCGGGGGTCAACCCTGGTAGGGGGTCGACCCCCTGCCGTGTCCGGCCGGGGGGGGGGGTCGACCCCCCGCCATGTCCGGCCGGGGGTCGACCCCCCGCCGTGTCCGGCAGGGGGTCAACCCCGGCAGGGGGTCAACCCCTTTTGATGTCCGGCAGGGGGTCAACCCCCTGCCTTGTCCGGCCGGGGTCGACCCCCTGCCGTGTCCGGCCAGGGGTCAACCCCCTGCCTTGTCCGGCAGGGGGTCAACCCCCTGCCTTGTCCGGCAGGGGGTCAACCCCTTTTGATGTCCGGCCGGGGGTCGACCCCCTGCCGTGTCCGGCCGGGGGTCGACCCCCTGGTTTCTTGCTCTTTTTTTTCTTTTTTCAGAAATTAGGGTTTTTATTTTATTTTTATTGTTTAGTTTTCTTTGATTTTCATTGATTAGGTTTTTTTATTTTGATTTTCATTTATTAAGCAATTGAATCAAATTTCTTAAATTAAGGCTATTTGTAGTTAATTTAATTAGGGTTTTTTATTTGATTTTGTTTTATTAGGGCTTTGAATCAAAATTTAAAAATTAGGGCATTTTATAGTTAATTTGATTAGGGTTTTCTTGGATTTGATTAGAGCTTTTATTTTTATTTTCTATGATTAGGGATTTGAATCATAATTTTTTTAATTAAGGATTTTTAGTTAATTTGGTTAGGACTTTAAATCAAAATTTTTTAATTAAGGCTTTTATAGTTAATTTGATTAGGTTTTTTTTATTTATTTAGAGTTTTTATTTTTATTTTCTATAATTAGGGATTTAAATCACATTTTTTTAATTAATACTTTTTAGTTAATTTGATTAAGGATTTTTTTGTATTTGATTTGGGCAGGTTTTTTCCTTGTTTGATTAAGGTTTAAATTGTGGCTTTTTTATTTAATTTTATGGTTTATTTTTCTTATAGTTTATGATGTTTTGGTTTATTTATAATTTATTTTCTTGTATTTTAAGGTTTTATGATTTAATATGGTCGAATAATTTCATGGTGACTTCATTTTAAAACATCATTTTTTTTTGCAGATTTCTCAACAGAACTCGCTTGTGCCCCGCCACCCGTGGTAAGTAAGTGACAAAAACAATGCAAATCGGGTAAATACCCGTGGTGAGTAAGTGATGCAAGCGCATCACATGTTATTTAATTTATTGAATATAACACTTTATTGTTCACACACTCACTTAGTTGTTGATATCTAGGACTACTTTGTTGGAGTTCGGAGATCATGCTGAGCATGATTTTAATGTATGAATATGGAAGTGTTCTTATTTTTGGAGTACGGAGTCCATGCTATGCATGGTAGTAGTTAGTGGGATATTGAAGTGTGTTTGCTGCAGGTACATGTTTGATATTTGTTTGATATAAATTATTTTGATGTATTGCAATGTTTGATGTGATTGTATCCATGCTTACATGTAGTTACTTTCAATTTGATTATGTCTTCCATGTGAAATTGTATACTGAAAGCATGCTTCAAATGAATGTATCGTGTCATGAATAGTTTGCACATGAAAATATTAAGTTATTAATGCATGCATCATAATTCTTGTGATTGTATGACATCATATATTGCATGATAAATTTGATATTTTCTTCATCATAGTATTCTGATGGTTCTCTTTTAACTGGTTAGGATACTATTCGTAACATCATACGACAGAATGACTGCAAACCGTGAATGGATGTACCGTAAGATAGTGGACAATGAGTTATCGCATGAATATATGGATGGTGTCGACCGTAGGATAGTGGACAATGAGTTATCGCATGAATATACTTGGTGTGAATGATTAAAAATTTTATTTCAATGTATTGTAATACTTGATACGAATGATTCGAATGCATTGTAATACTTGATGTGAATGATTTCAATTATCTGAATGTATTATAATTTATGCAATTAACGAATGATTTGAATTAGTGCAATACTTGATGTCAATGATTTGAATTATTTGAATGCATTACAATGCTTGATGTGAATGACTTGAATGCATTGTAATACTTGATGTGAATTATTTGAATGTATTGTATGACATATGTTATTTGTTAGAATATGGTTCGTGGAGGTTATAGTGGTCGCTCATCCAGTAGTAGCCAGGCTCAACCTTCATCTTCACGGGCTCCTGTGATAGGTATATCATATAACTAATTAGATGCTTGATTAGTTCAAATGCACATTCTGAGAACTTGGTGTGTACTTTTTTACAGATGATGTTGCGCCTGTACACGACCCACCTACACCAGTTGATCGCACAAGTCAACAGCCAACACAGGAAACAGGGTCTTCTCAGGCTGGCACAAGAAGACTCATTCGAATAGTGTATATCGATAATCGACCGTAAGTATTTTGTTTTCAATTATTGCATATCTTTTAAATATTTTATATTGATATTTACTGTGTAACAATTCATGTGCAGCACGAGGTTTGAGCCACAAGAAGTAGTACGGGAGATTAGGAATTCACTTCTTCAACATCTACCAGGACCAGTTGCTCAATGGAAAGAGTACCCAAAGGAGGTATTAGACAGATTGTGGTCCTCATTCATGGTATATAGTTGTTCCTCATAGTTAATGTGTTTCATATTTAATTTATTTAAGCAATGTCTACTAACTTTCTGAAAATATTTGTAGGCTTCGAATCGCTTTGCAACTACGGTGGAAGAAAATGATGCAAGGAAGGTGTGGCAGAAGGTGGCTGCCAATCGATTTGCAGACATGCTGCACACTATGAAGACTGCAGCAAAAAAAGCATCTGGCGTAGTAGATGATCCATTACTGTGGAAGGGCCATGGTCCTATTACTATCAGGAGAGATTACTGGGATGAAATGTGTGATATGTGGGCGGGAGATGCATTTAAAAATCGCTCTGCGAAGGCTTCACAAAATCGATCGAAGATGCCCGAAGCCCATCTACACACAGGTGGATCTAAGACATTTGGGAGCCACCTAAAGAAAATGGTAACTCATCAATATATAATATTAATTTTATAAGTATTGTTGCAAATTTGTGTACTAAATCTTTTGTCATTTAACTTCGCAGGAAGCAGAAAAAGGAGGCAGTGTACCATATAAGGATGTGTTTGTAGAAACACATAAACGGAAGACCACGGGAGTCTTCGTATCAGAGAAGGCGAGAACGACAACGGTATGTATTAATTCTATTAATAATCATTGCAATATATATGCAAGTCATCATAATGTTATCATTAATTATTAATGAATACTTTAAACATTACTTTGTAGGAGGCATATGAGCAACAAATGGTAGAGCGATATGGCGAAGACGCTACTCAGCATCCATCATTTGATCCTACAGCATGGGTGACTGCAGCAGGTGAACCCAAAAAAGGTCGCGTGTTCGAGTTTGGGAGTAATATGAACACTTCACCAGTTATTGGTTCTTCCAGTTACGGCTCACCAACTTCTTGCGCCGACATAAGCTCCAAGCAGCCGACTATTCTTTCCGGTGATGATGTACGCGAGATCATTAATGAATCACTGAATAACTACTTCCAATACACCGTCGCCCCCTTTCTCCGAAATGAGATCAAGGCCGCTGTTCAGGATAGGGGATCTTCGATTCCAGGTCCCTCTCAGGTATAATCACATATATAGTTTTTTTTACTGTCTTAAAGCACATCTGAGCATGGTAGAATCACATATAGAGTTTTTCTAGATGCCTTAGAACACATATGAACATGCTATAATCACATATTCAATTTTTTTACTGTCTTAGCACACATATGAGCATGATAGAATCACATATATATATATATATATATATATATATATATATATATATATATATATATATATATATATATATATATATATTTAACTTTTTGTCTGTCTTAGAGCACATATGAGCATGATAGAATCACATATAAAGTTTTTTTGATTGCATTAGAACACATAAGCATGCTATAATCACATATTCAGTTTTTTTACTGCCTAAGAACACATATTAGCATATTATAATCACATATTCTGTTTTTTGACTGCCTTAGCACACATATGAACATGCTATAATAACATATAGAGTTTTTTAACTGCCTTAGAACACATATGAACATGTTATATATCATTTATGATAGAATCACATATAAATTTTTTGGCTTTGCCTGCCTTAGAGCACATATGAGCATGCTATATTCACATATTCAATTTTTTTACTGCCTTAGCACACATACGAGCATGATCGAATCACATATATAGTTTTTTGCCTGCCTTAAAGCACATCTGAGCATGGTAGAATCACATATAGAGTTTTTTTATATGCCTTAGAACACATATGAACATGCTATAATCACATATTCAATTTTTTGACTGCCTTAGCACACATATGAGCATGATAGAATCACATATAGAGTTTTTTTATTGCCTTAGATCACACATGAGCACATGATAGAATCACATATAGTGTGTAATTTATTTCATTATATTTTGTTTATCAATACTGACTGTTCTTTTCTTGTGTAGGCTGCTAGCGATAATCAGGGTAGTGGAGCTGAAGGGACAGATAAAGACAATGAACAAGAAGACGCACAAAATCTTGGCGATGATTAGAGGACTGTGTTAAAGAAGTTCTATTTTTTTTATTTTTCCTAATTGTAATTGTTGAATTGTAAATAATTAAACTTCTTAGTTTTAAGGTGGAACGATTAATTATTATAGATACTTGTTATATGAATTTTTTTGTGTGGTTTGTTTTTTATTTACAGGAAATATAAATTGTACAGTTCTCGGTAATTAATTTTTAAATAAATTTTTTTTGATTTTTTTTCGTTTTTGCGACGGATTAGCGACGGATGATTCCGTCGCTATTCATATTAATCTAGCGACGGCTTAGCGACGGAATTAAATCCGTCGCCACGCCGTGGTCGCCGTTTAGTACCGGCGGATTGGCGACGGAATATAGCGCTCGTTATTCCGTCGCAATTAGCGACGGAATTATTCCGTCGCCAGTTAGCGTCGAAATATTCGCGACGTTAGCATACTGTCGCCGCGTTGTCGCTAATCCGTCGCTAACATGGTTAGCGACGGATTAGCGACGGAATGTGGTCGTCGCTAATCTACTGCTTTGTTGTAGTGTTTGTGAACCTCTGCATGAGCATTAAATGTGATGCTTTGTATGCATCAAAGCTTTGTTTCATATATGAGCACCATTTTTAATAAAATTAGGGTTCTTACAAGGGTTTTGTGGTCCTCAACTTGTCCCCGGCAAGTTTTTTTAACGAGGTGTCATTTTTCTTGTCTTATCTTCATCATACAATGGCATATCAGGCAAGTTGTTTAGCGTTCGATACATCATCAGTGGCATGATTTTTTTGGTAAACATAAGTTTCACTCCTTGTAATAGTTGAAGTAGTTATTATTTGAAATAGTGACATGAATCAATTATTTTGTGAAACAGTAAAATGATTTTAAAGTTATTTTTGCATATTAAATATCCTATTCAATTTTTTTGTTTAATTCAATTTTATGTGTCTCTTTTGCCCATTTTTTTAAAAATTTTGTATGCCTCTATCATCGAATTTAGTTGTTTATCCTTTGTTTATCATGTAATATAAAAATGGCTACAGAATAATGGTATGATTTTCAAGATACTTTTGCATTTTCAATAGCATATTCTATTTTTTTTTGTATTTTGATTTCATGTTAGTCTCTTTTGCACACCTGTTTACATGCATCATCGAATTTGGTTGTGTAAGAGAGTGTTCATCCTTTATTATAAAGATGATGAGTGAAGAAACTGTCATGGAGTCACCAACACCTACTGATGTGAAACTAATAGGATACGTATATGCTACAAAAAAATTGTTTCAACTTACTCTCTCTACCATAAACCTTATGTAATATATTGAAGTTTCTCCATTTTGAATGTTTTTTTTTAAACAATACCTACTAGCTCATCATTTATACTATGACGTACGAAAGAGGCTCGGTATGTGGATAGACAAGGAACCTACTCTATGGCCAAGAGTATAGGTTTCTAATATAATTCATGAAAAATGCAATATTAGTAAGATAAGGCTGAGATTGTTGTTATTAAATAAGAAGCCTTAGATATATTCACTAAAAAAGGAGGCTTCAATAAGAAAAAATCTTGCTGCAAAAAATGTTTATATGTTGGTATCCATAATCATGTTTCTCATTCATGAAGCATCTAAAGATAGAGATGTTAGTGAGCAGTCAATGGTTAAGAAGTGTAATGAGATATTGACTTTGGATTTCTTGATAGTTGCTAACCTGCTGGCCCGCTTAGACAAAGCAGGAGACAATCAGCTCTAGTAGCAATGATGAGATATAGAGGGAGATAGTGGATGCCCGCAATTGTATCACACTCGTTAATCAACACAAATTTATGAAGTTAGAGACTTTTTCAATATATATTTACGAAGTTTAAACACACATTTATGGGCGTACTTTTTGACCTTAAGCTAGTTTTTAGTTAAAGGAGACTCACATGCAATCAACTAGGCAAAGGTCATGACATCCATAATTATGTGATGTAAAACCGCCAAGCTTATTAATTAACACGAATTGCATAATTATGGACTTTTGCAACATATATTTACGAAGTTCGAACACATAATTACAGACGTACGTCTTGACCTTAAGAGAGTTTTTAGTTAAAGGAGGTTTGCATGATGTTTATGTGAATGTCTTAATGTTTGCATACTCTGATATTCAAATATCATCTAATTTGAAGGTTAACTTATGTGAATATCCTAAAGTTAGCACACTCTGACCTACATGAATGCCCTAAAGTTTGTGCAGTTCATTAACCTTCCAATAATTAGATGATATTCATGCACAAATGTTTTGAGATTCAGATACTAAGTGTAACATCTTTACAAAATCTAACCTTTTAAAAGTTTTCTCAAAACTCAAATTTGAGAAAACTTAAATTTTTTTTATTTGAATTAAATTTTACATGACTTTCAAAAGTAATGTGTCAACGAGTTTCTCTAGGGTCATATTCCAATAGTTTCAAATACTGGACGACCTGCCAGATCGCAAGCACGACCATATATTAGCCTCCCAATATCAAATACAATATAGAACAATTTATAGACATAACTTGATTGAGTTTGTTACTCTATAAGAATTCATACATTAAATGTGAAAGACGAATTTTATTTAAGGGTTAAGACATTTGAAGAGTTATGTAAAAGATTGAGATTTGAGATAAAATTTTAAACGTTCATAAGTGCATCTCATTCCAAAATATTTACAAGTCATTAAAGAGTAATAGACCATAACAACTGAGTTTAAAAGTTTATAAGTCTGTTAAATAACAAAGTCTAGAATCTCCTAAAGATCATAATAGGTAAGAGAGTCCCTTTGAGTGCGCAACGACATATCCTTCACTTTAATCCTTTAGAATGGTATCTGTAATGCTGTAGGGCATTAACAACATATCTATAGAAAACCCAAAACCAAACTTGAAAAATACAAATTAAGTTTGTAATGGTACAATCATAGTGCGATTGTTATAATTAATAAAACAAAGTTCAAGAAAATCTACAACATAGCATTAATTGTCAATGCATACATTCATTTTATGACATTCATGCATGCATATATGCATTCATTAGTTTCTATGACAACCATTTTGCATAAATAAGCAATCAAGCAATTCCATATATAATTGCATAAAAAGATAAATAGATCAAATCTCATTGATCATGTTCAGAAACACACACACATGCTTTTCAAACAAATCAGGATATAAGAGTCTCTTACAATCAAATCATATGCATTCTTAATTTCAAAAGACAACCAAATCAAACCTATTTGACCAATTAAACGTATATGAGTATGCTTCTCAAGCATTCAAACCATACAAGTTTCGATAAATCAAGACATATTCATGCATCCTTTCATAAAAGACTAATAAGGTCATTCATATGACAAGTCATTCAGAGTCATTTACATCGAATCACATGCAAACCACATTGATCAAATACAAAAATACAAGTCAAAACTCCTGACAAATGATGCACGCTTGCATATTGATATTTAAGGGACAGGTCCATTCTCATGGCTATCACACACACACGCGTATGAATCTTATATGCATTTCTCTTTTGACATCAATCACTCGATCAAACCATGACCAATTCTACATTTTATTTATGGCAAAAATTTAACAAACAGGACAAGTCTTATTGACCAAAATATGCAAACACACCTTTGCATAATCAGGGTCAAGTCTCGGGTCACAAGACTAGATTAACCAAATGCTACTCAGCATTGCAACAATAATATATTAAACCAGTACCGACATGATAAAATAAGCACAAAATTTTCAAGACAATGAAACTGTAATTGATGACATGATAAAATAAAGGCAAAATAAAATAATGACATGATAAAAAAAATAAGCACAAAATTTTTAAGAAAATTCTCCAGCAATGAAACAGCAATTGATGAGGAACCAATCTGGTTGAGCAATTCAAACTAGTTAACTGAAAAGAAATTAACAGGGTATCAATACGTTAATGATTCAGAATTGATCAGACATGACTGTGCTGCTTTTGCTACCAGGATTTGTTAGCACGGCTGGCATATCGGGACATCCTCAACTGGGGTCCAACTTCTAAGATGAAGGTACTTCCTCTTTGCTTCACAGATGAAAAATGTAGCATGAAATCTAATGAAATAAAGAGAACGTGACTCCTCTGGAAAGAAAAGAAAAACAGGACACTCTGGGACACTCTGGGACACTTGGGAGAGGAGCTCATCGTAACCGTTCCATTCACATTCAGACATCAAACATTGGCCCAGCCAATGAATAATTTGGATTGCATAGAGCCAGACAGGTTTCTCTATTAGCATCAAAGACGCAAAATTAGACAAACAACAACAACAACGGAAGATTAAAAAAGAAAAACACAGAAAATGAAACCCTAATAGAATATGAGAGAGAGAGAGAGAGGACGGTAAGTTCACGTATTTTGAAACCCTAAACTATTGTTGCTGTCGACGATGAAGTTCGTCTTGCTGTTGATCGCGAAGCTCTTCTCAATGTGTTTCTGGAGAGATGGCTAGGGGTTCCTTTTTTTTCAGAGAGACGAGGACCAGGAAGGTTCTGGAAAAGGTTTGGGCAAAAGAAAATGGGAGGGATGTTTCACGCAAAAAAAAAAAAAAAGGATTTTTGCTGGCGTAGCTCCGTTGATTTGTGCGCCAGCAAATACAACTTTACAATGGCGTTACTGTTGGAGTGCGCCAAAAAAAATCCGGTTTAGATTTTATTTACGAAAAATGATTGTACTTGACGATTAAAATGCTGCATTTTTTTTTGAAGAACCCTATAATTTTCGAAATCCTGTTGATGTCCAAAATGGAAACTTTTTATTGTAAGAGGACGTTTTCATCCTTAGCAATGCAAATTTTCTTTAGATATGAGAAATATTCAAATATGTGAATTTTCTCACACGCATGTGTAAATTTTCTCTCAAAATATGAGAACATGTGAATGTCCTCCCAAATATGTAATTTTCTAAAAAATATACTAATATTATACCGTATTTTATGATTTTTTTCTCTATATATGTGCTTTTTAGTAGTGTTTTTGAAGTATCGCTAAATGGCCATCATGCTTTTGAAGTATCAGTTTTTTTTTTTTTTTTAACAAACTCCTTTTACTAAAAATAGCATAAGGTCAAAACATTAGCAAATGTGAAAGCATGCAAGAAGACTTTCACAAATGTGTTTGAAAACATTCACATATTTAAGAAAAAAATTGCATATTTAGATATTTGAGAAGAAAGTTAGTATATCAAAAGAAATTCACGTGTATGAAAAATAACAAGGTCATTTTACAATTGAAAAGTTATGATTTTCGACATCAAATGGATTTTAAAAAATTATAAGGTTTTTCGAAACACACCATTTTTTGTCATACAGTACAATCATTTTTTATTTTATTTATTCTAATATCCATGAAATTGATCAAAATTTATGCACGACCATTTTTTTTTATTTTTTTTATTATAATATCCATGAAATTGATCAAAAATTATGCGACGCCATACAAAAGACCATCATATATACAATATAGTTTGTTTAATAGAAAAAACATATTGTGTAGTCAAGTCTTTTAACAAAATTAAAAAAATAACAATTTATAATGCAGTGAAACTTTCTTCTTAAAAAAATGCAGTAAAATTTCACGATTCAAAAGATTCAAATTTTTACATCAGACCGGTGTGGTTCCTATTCAAAGAACAATGCTAAGCACATCAGCGGATTCAGACTGATAAGACAAAACTTGCACCTATGCCTTTCTGCTGAAGAATTGGTACAATCAAGTGGAGAGAGAGAGAGAGAGAGAGAAAGAGAGAGAGAAAGAGACTTTTGAAAACTATGCGTGAAATAGATGCTATCATGGGGACCACCTTTTTCCATTCCATGTTGATTTAGGGCAAGCTATTGGTCCCACCTAGAAATGACGTAGTGACCACTTTTAATGAGCAGGTAGATGAAGATGAATCACAATTAACATTGTTTTCTCTTCTTTTTCATCTTAGGCAACTGCCTGACAACAAATCTGTTGTAATGAGTGGGTGACCCAGAGTTGAATCCAAATATCAAGCCCTGATCTTCGTGTCCCACCCTTGAAAAAAGGTATGTCCGTGTGTGGGAACTATTGAGAAATGAAAATTCTTGGATAATCTTATTGGTCTTTTTACACATGACAACAGATGATTGTTTGGGCTTGAACTGAGTCACACTTAATGGTAGGGATGGCAGTGGGGCGGGGCGGGGGACAAGGTCTCCACCCCCGCCCCGCCTCAAGATTTTATCCTCCACCCCGCCTTGATCCCCGTTTCATGTCCTCCATCCCCGGTTCAAACGGTGATGAGGCGGGGCGGGGATGAGGTGGGGAAAAGTGCACGTCCATCCCCGCCTCCACCCCCGAACGGGGATGGATTTTAACCTTCGTCCCCGCCTCCATCCTCGTTTCATACCCTTCATCCCCGGTCCAAATGGGGCGAGGCGGGGCCGGGCCCCGCTTTCCCCCGGTCCACTGCCATCCCTCCTTAATGGGCTCACCTCTCTAAGAGGTAAAACTTCGGGTTGAAGACACGATCACCAATCCTTACATGCCCCCAACCGTGAGTAACGAAGCAATGACAGCCTCCACATGCCAATGAGATTCAATCCTGGGCTTTCAGCTTGACACAAGACCCCACGGGTAACCAACATCTGAAAGGGTGCCATGAAATCCTGTGCATTGTTGACACTACTAATAAGGACCCCAACTTTGATCATGATTTGGTGACATAAGAACATAAATTTTTAGATCATGAAGTTTGGGTACATTGTGAGCGCACCGATGATTCGTGAAGCACTTAAAAAGCTTGCCAATTCAAAACTCAATTGGTACATACCAAACAATGTAGATGATATCTATAAAGTCAATATAATAAAAAAATGCACAAAAAAGATTATTTTTATTAAACATTTTCATCTTTATATATATAGATATATATATATAGTGAGAGAGAGAGAGAGAGAGTTTTTCTCAAAAGCAAGCTGGGGTTAGATGGACACCTACTACCAACCTAGGGGTGGGCAACGGGCCTGGTGGCCCGATGGACCAAGCCGACCCGGTCTGCCATGGGCAAGGTTTGGGACAAGGTTTTAGGCCCAGACCCGTTAGGTACCGGGCTGAAACCCAGCCCGTTATATACGTGGGCCGAGCCTAGGCTAGCCCATGGGCTACCAGGCTGACCTGATCGGCCTGAGTTATTTATTTTTTTATTAATATAAAAATTTAAAAAATAACTATTGCATTGTAACTATTACTATTTACCTAATTAGTTATGTTAATTTTATGAAAACTAGAAAGATAATTAATTGGGTGGATGGGAAGTTAGGAACTTGTTAATTACTACTATTACAAATGGATTTAGGCTAAGCTGGGCTGGACCTGGCCCACTTCACATTGGCTGGTTGGGCCAATTTGCCAGGCATCTTCAAACCCGAGCCCATTAAGAACCAGCATCTTCAAGCCCAGCAGGCTGAGTTCTAAATGGGGCTGACTGGATGCCCACCCCTACCCCTACCCCTACCAGCTCATCAAACGGTCCCAATAGGCGAGTAAAAGAGGGTTCAAGTGGGGACCAGAAGCAAGAAAAAGAATACCACATTGAACCCTTGGCATGGCGACAATGCCAAGGGTTGAAGCCAACCAAGTGTATAGGCGTGGGAACAGCCCTAACTACTTTGGCTACTTTGGACTTTGCTAGCCTAGACAGACAAGTAGTGTCACTGTCCCTGGAGACTCAATTGTCGTTGTCAATGCTTGCCTAGTGCACAGCTCTGCAGATCTGTGGGGTTAAGCTTACCCACCTGGACCATGCTCTCTCTCTCTCTCTCTCTCTCTCTCGGAGATAACATATATGCTTAGAGGATTCACGAGGTCCTAACCAATGTAACTTCTTAACCATTCTCCTTTTTTTTATGACGAAGTTCCCCACCAAAGTCTCTCTCTCTCTCTCTCTCTCTCTATATATATATATATATATATATATATATATATATATATATATATATATATATATATATATAGAGAGAGAGAGAGAGAGAGAGAGTTATTTATCAGACCGATATTTGTGATTACCTCATCCAAATTTAAATAAAACCCTAAACCCTACCCACCAAGCAAGCATGATGAGGCCGTGCAATGGAAGGAGCCGTTCAGCTCCACAAGGGATAAATATTAAGGAAAAGAATTTCCAAATAATGCCATTTCTAGGCATAAAAGACACGCTAGAATCATTTGGCAAAGATGGAGTTTAGCATGCTTTAGATCAAAGGTCTTAGACAAACATGAATAGCAGAACTGGCCTATCTGGATGACCCAAAGCATGAGGAACCGATACTGATACCAAATTACTGGTGTCCATCAAGGCGCTTGGGATTAGCAACATTTCCTGCCAAATGGGGTGACTCAAGCAGGATGAGAACTAAAAATTGGAGGGTAATTTCCAACCATTACCTCAACCAAGGAAGCCAAACAAAGATTGAATGTAAATAGACTAATGAAAATGGAAACTTGTAAGAATAACAATTCTATAAATACAAATTGGAAACAAGGACCTAATCTAATCCACCCAAATTATTTTAACCTCGAAGCAGAAAGTTTAAAACCACATCAAGAAACAAGATTTGGAACAAGCAACAGGTCGTTAAGAAGGCAGATTTTAGAGGAGGAATTTGAACTCAAGATCCCTTGGTTTTGATGACCCAACTCTTAATAAGAATTGTGTTTGGGTCCAAGAGAAGCCTTGGTACTATGGCCATGGATCTGTAACGAGACCAACTTGATCTCCATTGAGCAGCAGCAAACCAGGATAGTTCAAACTATTTGCACTGAATATCTTGTATGATATAAGATCTAACGCATGAGTACACAAAGCATAACACTGGGAAAGATAGCCACTAGAAATGAAAGGAATGCCCTTAAAAATGAGAAACATTTACGTCCACCATGTTCCATGCTCAATTTCTCAAACTGCCTACAGCGATTACAGACTTGCAACAGTAGGGTGCGCATACTGCCTGACATTGAATTAGAAATGAAAAAAGATACAATCAAATAAAATCGCTGCACTGTATCCAACCTCAAAGGACTCACAGAATGTTACGAAGTCTTTGCACTCTCATCTGCAGGCAAATCATCCTCATCATGGTATATGTTCTCAGCCATTTGCCATATTTGAAGAATGTTGTCCTCTGCAACACTAGCAATCACCCAGTCTTCACAAGGATTCCATGAGAAATCTGAGATCTTACTGGTGTGCCCTCCATGAATAAACAGCAACTCTGGTGGTCCATCCTCTGCATCCTCTGGTGTCTGTTCTTCATCAATCCTATAGTACAAAAATAATATTAAAATTACAATAAGTTGCATTCATGCAAATTTAGTAATAAACACAAACCACAAAAAATAATCATGATCAGGAGTCAGGACAGAAGCCGCAAATCTACAGTTGGGCCTTTTGTTGAAAGAGGATTGGTAGCAGGTCAAACTATTCTGGAAACTTCTGCGCACACCAGGCTGGAGTTTGAATCCAATATTGAATGTTTAACAGAATGCTCTAGACTTGCCTTCTTGAATTTCTAATTGTGAAAGCCAATTAGAAACCATGGCATTCTATAAATACATTGTTCAGTAAAAAGAAAGGCCCTCAGAAACATTAGTTTAATGATGTTTTTTTGGTAATATAAATGAAATTTAACAAAATATGGAACTATATCATGGAAAAAAAACTTATGTATAACAGCAAATAATGACAGAAGAATGGGTCTGGCCCTTTCTGTTAACTTCCTTGCAATTTTAACTACACGATGAAAACATAGGAATACTGCTCACACCAAAGTCCAAACCCATAGAAATGCTTTAGAGCGTGTTTGACACATGGGACACACCCGAGCGGGGACTGACTGGTCCCTGCCCAGGATGTCTCACATGTTTGATACACGCTGGCAAGGTGCTTCCAGACAGGACAAACGCACCCCCCTCATTTATTTTCAAGAGGGTATGTTGGAACCCGTGAGTTGCACCTCCAGGGGTGCGGTGCGACTCATGGGTCCTGAACAAATGCTGCCCCTAGTGTTCAGGTGTCGTTTGTTTAGTGATTCAAACACACCCTTGATGATTTCATTTCCCAAAGGACCAAAAACACTTCCATTCTCCATTTTATCTTATGGATTATGACGTATGTGCACATTTCTTTTCCTGTATTTAAGTTGCATGAAAAACCTTTTTGGCACTCATTTTTGAAAGCTCAAGAATACAATCACTTTTCTATATGTATTTTAAATCAGAGAATCAAGAGTACAATCTCAAAAAAAATGAATCAAGTAAAAAGACAAAAATGAATCTTCAGTCCATTTTGATATTCACATGTACAAGAAATAAAGCAATATGAATGGGATATTTTAGAGACAACCTGCTGAGGTCCCAGACCATAAGTCTCCTACCAGCACAGCATGATGCAAGTATAGTCTCATTTTTTGGACTCCATCCAATCTGGAAAACTTCATCCCTGCTTGAGCAGTAGGAAATTTCATGAAGATAAGAACTCTAATTGTAAATTTGTCATTAAATAAATCAAACAACCCTCTCAAAATGACAGCTTTAATGTGACCAATTGCATTCAAACAAGAAAAACTGAGCCATTTCATGAACACAAAAATGAACCATGGAGTAAACATACAAAATGAACATAGATCACCAAGAGGTTGAATTACAAGAAATACAAACACTCAACCTTTCACCCAACAACCAACACACAAAAACCAAGTTAGTTCGTTAGTATCTCAGCTAGGAATATTAATTATGGTTTGATGTTTGATTAGCCAATTCACTCACTTTAGATTATACCATAAGTAACCAAAAGTATTAATCATGCAAGAATGACAGTGCCAAAGTATTCAGTTGTGCAAGAATAGGAATAACAGTGATAAAAGAAGCCACCTCAGTGGTTTCAGGGCAACCAGGTGCTAGAATGGTGCTGAACAAAACCAGGGATACTAATTGGTCAAAATTGAGTACAAAACCAACTGAAACACTTGTGTTACAGGCACATCCAAAATGGCATGCTACCCCTAGTATCCGCTGCAGCAAGGCCAAATATTGGTCTTTGGGAGGAATTATTCAGTGGCATCAGGCCAAGCTGGCTCCAGAATGGTACTGAAAAAAGAGGATGTTGATTGGTCAAAACTGAGCCTAAAACAAAGAAACTTATATTGGAAGCACATTCAAAATGACATGCTCCAACTAGCTTAAGCCACAGCAGGGATATTGGTTTTGGAAGGCAACCTTCAAGGATGGCATAGACACTGTATTTTTTGGATCACCATGATGACAGTGGTAAAATGAATTGGTCAATTTTCACAGCCAGTTATCACCCAATACCCAACACATGGAGAGAGAATATATCCATTACCATTAACCCAATGAGAAAATGATTGAAATGAAGAAAAAGAATGCAAATAAACATATTATAAATTGAATACAAGACAGTCTCTCCTCTCTTTTTTTAACTTTTTAGACCCAAAGGCAAGTCAAGGTACTTGAAGATACTTCATTTTACTTACTTGTGACAAGCAAAAGTATGCAACGCACTACTGATCTTCCGAAGGTCAAAAAGCTTGACAGTTCTATCAGTTGATCCTGTCGCTACCACCCACTCGTTGAATGGATTAAAGGAAAGGCAGTTAACCTAACAAATGCAAAATATTAAAATATGTCAAGACTCAAGAGATTTCAGGATGAAACAAGCTTACATATTTTAATTTGTGATAGTTTATCAGGTTATATGATGCAGGAACTTTTATCAGCATGCACAAAGCACAAAAACATTGCAAACTCACAATTTCATAGACGAAAGAAAAAAAGCAGATTCTCCCAAAAAGAGAGAAAAAGGAAACGGAAGATGAAGTGGAACTGAGGCGCATTAATGGTACATATAGTATCATTTACAGTTTTCCAAGCAAATTTCATCAATATTGTATGATATAATATATTGTAGTATTGAAAGGGGAACAGATACGATTTGAGACCCATATCATATTCAGTATGATTATTGTATCGATACAATACGACCAGTACCATACATGGGTGTATCATACCATATTGTACGATGTACATTGTGCCATACGAGTCAAGTACTTTTTTTTACTTCTCCAGCGCCAAAAAAGTCACCACCAGTTACTTATGAGGGCCATTTTTTAGCCCCCCGAGGGTCATTTTCACCTAGTTTTTGCATGCTCTCTCTCCCCAAACCGCTTTTCTAAGCCCACCCACCCTATTTTGAGATCAAATTGATCCTAAAAATTGTGAACAAGAACCCTCAAAGAACCTCTCTTAAAATTCACACATTGAAACCACCCTTTATACCTCTTTATATAGAGGTCACACACTATGTTTTCAAAACAAAGAGGGAAACCATAGGTTAGGTTTCCTTGGTAACATAGGAGAAGAACTCTATTTGGGGTTTTCTTAGTAATATAGGATCACATGTCTTATATGGCAAGACAAAACCACATCACCCCAATATGCAACTATTGCTATATCATTTTTTCGGGTAATATCTCTCGATTGAGGCATCATTTAGTCGGGACACATCTAAATATTGTTGCCTGCATGTCAAGGGATTTGTTGGATGTCATAAAATGACAATGTTAGCAATTACTCACTGGTCTGTGAGAAAAAAGATAAGAAAAAGAGATGAGAGGCAGAAATGGAGTATGTGCAGCCCTAAGAAGACGAAGATGAGCTCCATACTTCTGATCCTCTAGCTTCTAACATAGCGTCAGAAGTAGAAAAGTTTTGCAATGAAGGAAAAACTGTGGCTGGTGCTAGTACTAGTGTTGTGGATACAAAAAGAATATGAGGAGAAAGAGTAGTAGAGCTAGAGGCTTTATTAGGAGTTTTTTCCTTCATAAGACTGCCTCTGTGGTGCAACCCTATATTCGTACTGCTATAACTCCTCAACATTTAGTTGAGCGGGAGAATGTCGCGGTTGGAAGATGGTTATATGATGTTTGTATTAATTTCAATGTGGCAAATTCTTTTCATTTTCAAGCTATGTAGTTAAAAGCGTTAGGCAGTGCCTAGTCGGTAGACCCCTAAAGAGACTAGTCAAGGACTAGATAGGACTAGTCAATACCCAATTAAAATATAAAAAAGTACACAATATACATAAAAATATAGTTACTTCTTTTACTAATAAGCTGTCACACAGACTCTTCTAACAGGACACCGCACCCGTGTCGCACCCACACCCGCACCCAGGCGGCTGTGACACTTGGACACGGATTCCTTTGTGTTAGGTGAAGTCAACCACACTGAAGTCCATTTCTATCCAAAAATAGATTCAGTTAACCCTAATCAAGTCCATTTTTATCTATATTGTATATATAAATACATAAATGCACACAAATACACGTAGTGTTAACTTAAAGCTGTTAAAATTTATATATATATATATATATACACACTCCCTGCACCCAAGTTTTTTTAAAGTGCCGCATCCGCACTCGTATCCTCACCTATGTGACATAGCTAATAAGATGTTTTCATTACACAAGTACAAAATTACACATGTTTTCACAAAATATATATATATATATATTCAATATAATCAACAAAATATGCTTTCAACCTTTCACAGAAGCACAATAACACATACATATATAAATAACATATTACATAATTCATAATACTAAACATGCTTTCAGGATTTTATAGAAAAATTCATCAAAAACAAACTAACACACACATATATAAAAAACATAATCAATTAAAATTAACCGTGCATGCTTTCAATGTTTCACATAAAAAATCTCAAAAGCAAAGTAACACACACATATAATAACTAAGCATGTTTTCAAGATTTCACATAACAAACCACACAAACACATGCACATATATATATATATATATATATATATAATTATATACACAAAAAAATAACAAAATATATATAAGAATAATAAATAACTATATTGCCCTCATGCCTAGGTTAAGGCAGCTTAGTCATCGACTAGGCACCTTAGTCGGTTCCTACTTGGCAAAATTAGTAGCTTTTAAGGTACCCACGTAGGAATAGGAAAGCCTAGGCATTTTACTTACGTCTAGACCAACTAGGCAGACTAGTCGGTGCCTAGTCATGGCTTTTGACTACATAGTTTTCAAGTCATGGCAAATGTCATAACCAGTATCGAACTTGGATAAAAAATGCCTTAACATCATGCTTTGAGAAGAAAATTTTAAATAAAAATGTGAATGAAGTGAAGACATATTGTGATAAGATGAGGCAAGAAAACTGAATATAACATCATGGCAGATGGGTGGATAGACAGAAAGTCAAGGACCTTGATAAATTTCCTTGTTTATTGCCCCAAATAAACTATGTTTTTAAAGTCAATTGATTTCTCTGATACACCCAAGACAACATATGTATTGCTCAGGGTATTTGATCAGATTGTGGAAGAGATTCAACCTCAAAATATTATTCAATACAAAACGAAAAAATAGATTGGAACACAAAAGGGTCAATGACCTCATCTACGTTAGCTACAACTTACGGCAGAGGCAAAGATATATAAATTTATAAAGTTTATTTGTCGTTTTCATGTGTTTATTTAAAGTTTTCTTTATATCATACAAAACTCAATTAATTATAAATTTTTTATGTTATCTTTTTAGGCAAATAGAAAAGTTATCAACTTATCATAGAGGCACAAAGACCAATTTGATCACATTAGTTTGAAATTTTTTGATGTATTGGATGCATGGGTTCAAGAAGAAGCAAACATTCTTAAGGAAGAAGTCAGGATGTAGATGATAAAGAGCCCACATACATTGAAAATGATGTGAATGTCAAAGGAGGAGGAGAAGAAGATGGTGGTGATGATGATTGATGGTATATTTTTAAAAAACTTGGTTATTGTTTAACGTGTTATTTTTAAAAAGCTTGGTTATGATGTCTTATGCAACTCATAGATACATAAATGCTTCATATGTGATTTTATGGTTGTATTTTGTAATTCATCATTGTTTCATGTGTTTTTTAAATATTTTTGCTAATTTTTTCTGATATTCCATGATTTTTTTTAAAATTTATGATTTTTTACGATATAATATGTATCTTATTTTGGAACTGACCAATACAGGTAATGATATGATACTTACAACCTTGCACACACACACACACACACACATATATATATATGAGTAGCTCCTAAACAGTCTTATCTCCTAAATCGCCCTTAATATATTCAAAGGACAAAGTTTCAAGTGTTTGCCTAATTTGAACTTATAGATGTATTCTCTATAGCTTAACTAGCCATTTTTCGTGTTTAGATGGGTATTTAAAGCGATGAAAAATCAACAGCTCATATTGCACCAAAACTTCGTTAAATAGAAATCAAACTATGCAACACAGACTCTTCTAACAAGGCACCACACACGCACTCATGCGGGTGTGACACTTTGACACTTCTTTTGTGTCGGGTGAAGTCAACCACACTGAGGTTCATTTTTATCCAAAGGTAGTTTCAGTTAACCGTAACCAAAGTCTAGTTTTATCTAATATTATATATATAAATACATAAATGAACACACATACACGTAATGTTAACTTAAAACTGTTAAAAATTATATATATATATACCCTTCCAGCACAACACCCTTGCACCCAAGTTTTTTTTAAGTACCGCATCCGCACTCGCACCTATGTGACATAGAAATCAATGTTCCTCATCGAATCAATTCAATCCGAAGCATGGTTTTTTGAGAATAAGTAATGATGATCGCATCTACATGTTAGGATTAAGCAACAAACACGTGGACGGTTTAGGAGCCACTCATCACTATATATATATATATATATGAAAATGGGAATCTACCTGATTCCATCCATGCTCGACACATACCAAATGGGGTTTTTTAAAAAAGTTTGGTGTTTTTTCGAAACTCTAACCTTACAAATGTGTTTTACGTGCTTGTTTTCATAGGAATCAGTTCTTGGATCATTTGATTCCGATGTGTGGATAGGTTTTTATAAGGTTACAAAATCAGTTCTTGGAACACATCCATAAGGTCAGTTTTTTGAAAAAAAGCCCATCGGGTATGGGTCAGGTATATTACCACTGCTTTATATATATATATATATATATATATATATATATATATATAGGTAAATATTGGCTACTAATGAGCTAAAAATCATAGGTGCAAGTTGTATCGACTCAATCTAACCACATGGATGTGTTCAGCATGGTTTGTTTGCTAAGGATCAAGCCTTGGATCGTGCTTTTCTGATGTAAAAGTGTGATCTTTTGAGTTATAAAATTTTGGCACATTATGGGCCATTGACTTTTGGACCCTTTTAAAAACCTAATTACTTATTGTAATTTTTAAGAAAAAAAATGATTTCTACTCATCAGTTCCTTACCTTCTTTAGTAGCCAATATTTACCATATATATATATATATATATATATATATATATATAACCCAGTACCTTGCAATGAGTTGTAGATGTAAAGTGAGAGGATCCATGTTCTCAACAAACAGAAAAATAACACTAATTGTTATAATCATTGATGAGTTCCTGATTGTTGTACCACACTCTCATTTATATAATATAGAATTATAGATATAGTAGATAAAGAACAGATCAAGTCCATAATCAATAATTTAATCATCATTTTTAATATTCATGAAAATATAGTACTTTTACGTTATTTTTTTAAATATTGTTGATATCTTTGTCACCATGTGCACAAGCTTTAGCTCTAGATAGGAATGTATACAGAAATAGGACCTGAAAAGCCATCCATACATGATTGGTGCAAAGCTGTGATAATGATGATGGTGGAGGTGGTGATGAGAAAAGCCACCTGAAGTGCTTAGGCAAAGTGAAAAGCCTGATTTGGAAGCAGGAAGCAGTTTGTTTCCATAACAAGTCAAAAGTCACAAGAAACCAAGATTACTGAATATAGAGGCCGCAATTCCATATACAACAAAAGTGAATACCATTCGGGTTCCTGGATAACAGAATCTAAATACTTGAAACAATTCTTGCAAAAAAAATAGATTTTAGGCTTTTGTCCAAAAAAAAGTACTATCCCTATATTATAATGCTTATTGATGTGTCAACAGAAATCCTACATGTGTCAACCCATGTTACATATATCATCAATAATTTATGATGATCTTTTCAAAGATAAATATAATACTGAAAATTGTGATATTTTCAAAATATCACATTTTTTATCATCATAGTGATGTGATAAAAATAACTTTTGTAATATTTTTGCCATTTATATGTATGTGATATTTTCTTGAGAAAAACAAGATATTTCAAACATCATGAGAGTTTCCCTTGCAAAGATTTTCGCAAGAACAAGATTTGTGAAATTAGTGTGATCTCTTGTATATTTTTTCCGTGTTATCTTTTATACTATGCTCAAATTCATGAATGTCACTCTTGACTCAAACATTGCAAATATAATTATCAGTTTTTGAATGGCCCATATGTATATTTTCATGGTTTATTTAAATAAAGTAAATCAGGAATAACTTAATGTAGATTATAGACAATGACATCCCTTGTTTTGGGCATCACTTTCCATTGCTTCGCCCTCATCTCACATCCAAACCGCAGTGTGCTTCTTAAACATTTCCACACATTGATTTTCAGTATTTTGCTTACCGGCTCATTCTAAATTCAAACATGTTGCTTCCAACATCTAATTTCCGCACTGCTCCCTGCTCTAGAAGCTATGGATAAAACACCAAGTTTTTACATGCCCCACATAGGCCTAACTCCAAAGCACAACCAGAATAAGTTCGAGGCTATTGGTTTTCCACATTTGCCTTGTCTGACAGAACTTTCTCCTTTGAAAGTAAATATCTTTTTTCACTTTAGAAGGTTAGTTTGAGATGTATGTCTAAGCTTGCATTGGCTAGAGTAAGTTCAGTCCGAAATGTGGCTTAGCTCTATAAGACCTATTTCAATTGAAGCATGACTTAAGCACACTAATCTCAAACTAGTCTAAGTCACATGAGTTCAAGTTTAAAATACCAAGTAACAATTTACAACTAAAAAAGTTTCATGTGAAAATGTTCAAATAACTACGAAAATGTATTACTTTATCTGAGAAACCAAAGTGTAAACTTGAATTGTTAAAAAGGATTATAAATCATGGGAAAGGCATACAAAACATGCCACAGACACAGATGCTAGTCATGTGATTTCATATAACATTGCAGAGAAATTAACAAAATACCCCTAATTATTGTGTCCAATGTTTGGAATTACCTTCTTACTATGCCACAGACACAAATGTGGGCACAAAACAGAAATTGACACTTGGTAATAACATGAGAGTTTTGTGAAACTGGGACACAGGGACTCAGCATGCATCTTCCTCCCTCCCTCTCACACAGAGGTATGAAACATGACATGAGCACACTTGATGCAACATGGGAGTTTTGCAAAACTAGGAGGCAGGGACTCGGTCGTACATTATATGTGTGAGCATTCAAAGTTCTTAAGCAAAAATGATAGAGCATGAGTAATATCATACGTGCAAACTCTTGAACAACAATTTTAAATGATTATGATAATGTGCATTTTATAACAATTTCGAATTGAAAACTGAATTGTAGTGTAATTAATGATAAATATAAAAACATGCAAATAAATATAAAATGAATGATCTGAAGTGTTGTACTGTGTCTAGAGTTGTGCAGAAGATGACACACGAGACACACACGGTAACTAAAGCTTTCTTGTGACATAGCTTGATTAGTATGAAATGCTTGAAATTCATAAATTATGTTCACCATGTCAATTACATCAATCCTTTATGTTGATATGAAAACCATGAAAATAGATGTCACAAGGAACTTTAAGTCCCCCTCTGATTTTTAACTAAAATTCATCAAATTAAAGAAAAAAAGAAGCCCCTAATTTGATTAAATATTAGATAAGCATTGAAAAGAAACACCATGATTTCCTTTAAGATACTAGTGAAACCAAGCTTTTAATCACAAAAGACATGAAAAACCCCTAGTTAGCTGCTTCAGGTAATCTTAATGAAATCCATTTTCAATGTCATTACTATCAAAATTCAAATAAGTGCAATGATAATTTGAGTAAGTGCCCATAGATCAAAATGGACTCATCTTACAATTCACCCTGATATATAATTTAAAGCAAATTATGCTAGAAAGTGGAAAGCAAGAAACCATGAACAAAATGAAAGGTCATATATATGACAATGATATCAAACACGATAAAGATATTGACCATCTCAAAAATAGAATTGCTAATGAATATTATTCATAATACTTACCTCACCTTGATGAGCAATGACAGATTGGATGGGCTTGTTGACTGATGATGACCGCATGTCCCAAATAAGTAGCTGGCGATCATCACCTACTGAACCAAACAGGTACTCGTGTCTCAAATGCCAAGCAACATCTTCAACAACACCCTCATGGACCTATTAGTCAAGATCAACATTTCAAATTAGTGATCAATATTCATACACTAGAAGCAATTTAAAGAACTTATTAACCGTCATTCATCAGGACTTCATAAATGATCTTATCAAGCAAAGTAACCTGTGCCTCTTGCATGCTGACAATGGTTTAGGAGCTATGTCACAAGGGTACGGGTACGGGTACGGGTACAGAGGGTACGACATGAAATTTTCAAAAAATATGGGTACGGGCACATGGCTATATATATATATATATATATATATAAAGAAAATGGGACTCTACCATACTCCATCCATGACAAACCTGTCCCAGATGGTTTTTTTTTTTTAAATTTAGGTGTTTTTTTTAAATTCTAACCTTACATGTGTTCTACGTGCTTGTTTTCATAGGAATAGGGTGTTGGATCATTTGATTCCCATGGGTGGATAGGTTTTTATAAGGTTCCAAAATCAACGGTCTAGAATTTTTTTAAAATTTTGAGGCTCCAAAAACTGTTTCTTTTTCATCCAAAATGCATGATTCAAGAGTCGATTTCTAGTGAATCGATCATGCAGAACACATCTGTAAGGTCGGATTTTTGAAAAAAAAACCATCGAGTACGGGTCAGGTATATTATCATTTTGGGTTTGGGTCTGGATTATATATGGATTCATATATAAGACATCTTATAAAAGGGGAAAGGGCCCTTCCCCCCCCCCCCCTCTCTCTCTCTCACTAGCAGATTGGAAGAAGGAAGTTGAAGAGGGTATGCTCTCTTCTCTTCCTCTTTCGGCTTCTTCTTGCTTCTCCTCTTCCTATTCATCTTTCGTCTTCTTCTTCCTTCTCCTCCTCTTCCCCTTTCTTCTTTCCTCTCCTCCTCTTTCTCTTCCTCTTTTGTTTTTTTCTTCCTTCTCATCTTCCTCTTTCATCTTCTTTGTCCTTCTCCTTATCTTCCTATTCCGTCTTCTTCTTCCTTCTCTTTCTTCTTTTTCTTCTTGATCTTCATTCTCCTTTCTTTTTTTCTTCTTTTTCTTGTTATTCTTCTTCTCTTCCTCTTCTTCTTCTTCCTTCTCCTTTTTCTTCTTCCTCCCTGCCTTTCACCAACATAAAAAAAAACTTGGTTTGGGTCAGGGTTGGACCTGACCCAATTCAGACCAGCATGTACCCATGCTGCATTCAGTACTGGTACCCATGTCGGGCCATGTTGACACGGGTACCGCTGCTCAATAGTCGTGTCTATGTGACATAGTTTAGGAGTAAACCTCTCAAGACTACAAGCTATAAATCACTCCTCCCTCACTTCTCATGCAGGTATTCTCCCTTCTCATGCAGGCATTCATTATTTCAGAATAGCTACATAATGAGAAATCCTAGATGCACAAGATTTGTCACCAAAATGCAGCCACTTGAAGAAATCATTTTGTCATCACTTGTATGGCCACAGGATATGGAGATATAAATGGAAACGATGAATGAGTAAAGATGGACATTCACCTGATAGCTTGACTTTCCTCATTTCCAATAAGTGTTTACACAAGAACTTTTTTTTTTGTCTGAGAATGAGACTAGCCAAGAACACAAGCTTATGCATTATAAAGTATTTTTGTTTTATCCTCAAATGAAGAAACAACCTAATATTTACTTGTCAAAAGAGATGACTTGTCAGTTTTGGCAGAGTTTCAGATCTGAATATAGTAAAAGAGAGATATGAATGAATCCTATGGGATGTTACTCTATTTCTGCATGCATGAGAGGACGTCCCTAGGTATGTTTATATAGAAAACAATACAGACATTGTATTACATCAGGACTGTTTCACAAGACTTTGAGTTGGACTAAAAGTCTAAAACTGGTCCAACAATATGACTAAAATACCCTCATCTGGGTTCCTATTATGACTAGAATTCCTATTATGACCAGATTTCTTATTATAACAAGAATACCCTCATGTCTTCTATCCTTAAAACCCCCCCTCAAACTGTGCAAGGGTTATGACCATGGACAGTTTGTTTTTAAGCATCCAATGACGAAGAAAGGGTAACAGTTTGGTAAACAGATCAGCCACTTGATGTTCTACAGAAATAAAACGTGGTTGCACTTCTTTATCTTCTACTCGTTCGCAAACAAAATGTTGATCCAACTCAACATGCTTCATCTTTCCATGTTGAACAGGATTAGTCACAACTGCCACTACACTTAGATTATCACAATATATGAGGGATTTATCTATTTGTTGTCTCAGAGCAGACAGTAGATGACGAAGCCATAAAATTTCAGTTGTGACAACACTCATTGCTCTGTGTTCAGCTTCCGTGTTTGATCTAACCACCGTTCTTTGTCTCTTGCTTGACCATGTGACCAAATGCCTTCCCAAAAATACTCCATAACCTGTAACTGACCTCATGGAGGGATCACTTGCCCAATCCACGTTTGAATAGGCAACTACCACAAGGTTCATTGAATATGTATGATTCACCAGTTTGGAGTACATAACACCATCAGTGATTGTGCCTTTGATATATCTAAGGATTCTTTTCACAACATCCATGTGGCTTTGCCTAGGAGCATGCATAAATTATGATACCTGGTTAACGGCATAAGCCAAATTTGGTCTTGTAAAGGTTAGGTATTGAAGTGCCTCTACTATGCTTCTGAATTTCTCTGGAGAGTCCATCATGCCACCATTTTCAATATCTTCATGTAGTTTCGTATTTAATGCCATTGGCATGCTTACATTCTACCATACCACTACGTTGTAAGAGATCCTGGGCATATTTACTCTATGAAAGAGCCAAAGAAATTGTCCACTTGTACACCAAGAAAATACATGAGAACCCCAAGATCCTTCATGTGAAACTTATGATGTAGGAAGGTCTTAAGATCTTGGATACGTGATTAACTACTCCCTGTTATAATAATATCGTCAGAATAAACAAGAATCAATGTCATATCAGAACTATCAATGTGAGTGAATAAGGAGTAATCACATTGACTATGTGTGAAGCCAATCAATAGAACTGATGTACTGAATGTTTCAAACCATGCCCCTGGATGCTCGCTTGAGCCCATAGATGGCCTTTTCTAATCTCAAGGTTGTCTTCGCAACATCACCTTCGGGATAACCGAGAGGATGCTCAATATATACCTCTTCATATAATCTTCAGTAAAGGAACACATTCTTCACATCAAGTTGATACAGCTGCCAACCAAAAAAAATGGCAAGAGAAAGAATAACACGGATTGTTTTCATTCTGACAACATGGTTGAAAGTCTCATCAAAGTCAAGACCATGTTCTTAATTATATCCTTTGGCAATTAATCTTGCCTTATACCTCTCAATACTGTTGTTAACTTTATACTTAATTTTATAGACCCATCTGCATCCAGCAATGTTTTTATCTATGACTATGTTCATGACTTCCCAAGTGTCACACAAATGCAAAGCATGTTAAAATATATGTAATTCATATATATATATATATATATATAAAATACCCGATAGGGGTATTTCTGTCATTTCACAAGTACCCGATAGGGGTACTTGTTTTTCTTAGTTTATTTTTCTCTTTATTTTTTTGTAAAATGTATTTTTTGTTTTTTGCTCACTCAAAAGGGGCCCCACCATGTAGTCGATGGGGCCTCCAACGGTCACATTAGTGACCGTTGGGGGCTCCCAACGACTACATGGGGAGCCCCCTAGGTGGCTCTCCTTTTAAGGCCTCTTGGCCCTCTCCCTCTCCTTCTTTTGTGTATAAATAGGGGTGCTCCCCTCTTGTATTTCTTACTCTTGAGAGCTCTCTCTCTTTCAATAAGAGGCATTTATATTTTTATGTTGTGTTGTCTCTTGTGGGTTGGGTATTAGCCCCTCTTTGTTTGTTCATTAGTAAATGTTGTAAGTGCTTAGTGCACTCTTTGCTTTTCCGCATATTTCATTACATGGTATCAGAGCCTTGTGTATGCTCTTCTTTTTAATATAGCTAGTGGTGTAGCTATATTTGTTTTCTTTGTTTCTCTCTCCTTGATATTCTCTTGTAAGTGGTTGTTATGGAAGGAGAACAAAAGATTGATCTCTCCTTCAAGCTCAATGGTTCCAACTACATGATGTGGGCCGCCGCCATGGAAAACAACCTCAAAGGGAAAAAGCTTTGGGGATACGTTATGGGCACCATTCCGGAACCACAACTCCAACTAACTAAGATGGAAGGCGATCAAGAAAAAGCTCTTGAAGGAGATGCCCGCATAAAGGCCATTGAAGATCACCAATCTAAAATAGAAGATTGGGAGAGTAAGCATGCCAAGATTCTTGCTTGGTTCATGAATAATGTGGAGCTCAAGATTTGCGCCAACATTGCCAAATTTAGGATGGCAAATGAAGCATGGTTCTTCATGAAAGGTATGTTTACACAAAAAGACCTTGCTCGTCAATTCTTTCTTCAAGAAAAAATCCGGACTATCAAGCAAGGAGAAATGAGTGTTAGGGATTACTTTAGCACTCTTGGCCCTCTATGGAATGAGCTATCCTTACTAGAACCAAAATGGGTTTCTAGTATAGATGTGGAATTAAGGAGAGAACAAATGGAAAAAGAACACTTTTTCCAATTTTTACATGGGCTTAGGCCCGAATATGAACAAGTGAGATCCTCCCTCCTACATAGATCAAAGCCTCTTCCCTTGGAAGATGCCATAGCCGAAATATGCCAAGAAGAAACCCGTCTTGGCATGATTAAAGGAGGAAATGATGTCTTGCCGTATCCAAACCCGGCAACCATATGAAAACCTACAAACCTCCACATTTTGAAAGACAAAATAACTATAATGGCAACTACAGAAAAGCCATTTGCCATCATTGTCAAGAACCGGGTCATATAAGACCTAATTGCCCTAAGTTGAATGAAGCACCAAAAAATAAAGTTGCTTCCGTTGAAGAAGCTACTCAAAAGAAAGAGGAAGCAATCAAAGGAACGGACTCTTTTTCTCTTGCTCAACTATCGGAGGCACTACAAACTCTACTCAAGATTCCATCAACTTCGGGTGCCGCCGTAGCTTCCTCCTCTCCTCCAGGTATGTCGTCTTGGATCCTTGACTCTGGAGCTTCCTTTCATATGACCCCCCTTGAAAATGAGCTTTCCGATTTATGTAATAACTTTTAAAACTCCTATGTTTCAACTGCCGATGGTACATCTTTACAAGTTAAAAGTCTTGGAACCTTAAACTTTTCAAAGGACTTCTTTGTGCCAAACGTGAGAGTTGTACCTCAACTTAATTTAAATCTCCTCTCTGTTGCTCAAATATGCGATCATGGATGTAAAATCTCCTTCTCAACTAAGGATTGCTCTATACAGGATCTCCGGTCCGGGAAGCTGATTGGGCAAGGCCATAAAAGGGGAGATCTCTATTACATGAGCAACTTGAAACTCCCCATTAACTCTTTTTGTAACCATGTCCAAGATAAAAATATTGATATTTGGCATCAAAGACTTGAACATCCTAGTTTCTCAAAAATGTACTCATTTCCATTCGGAAAGAAATTTTGTAATGAGAAACATTTTGTGTGCAAGAATTGTATTTTTGGCAAAATGAAATCTACTCCTTTTCCAAACCGGACTTTTGTATCCAAAAGACCTTTTGAGTTAGTCCATTCGGACGTTTGGGGTCCTTCCCCTGTCATGTCTAAAGGAGGGTACTCCTATTATGTCACTTTCATCGATGACTATACTAGGTATGTATGGATCTACTTCCTCAATTTAAAATCCGAAGTCTTTGAGCTTTTTAAAAAAATTCATATGATAGTTAAAAATCAATTTTTAAGTAATATTTTTACTCTTAGATCCGATTCGGGTGGAGAATATTTATCAAATGAATTTCAAAACTATTTAGAAGTAAATGGGATTTGTCATCAAAGATCGTGTCCTAGGACTCCTCAACAAAACGGCTTGGCCGAAAGAAAGCATAGACATATCATGGAAACCACTAGGACACTCCTTATTTCCAAAGAAATTCCAAAGAATTTTTGGGCCGAAGCGGCCTTAACCTCAACTTATTTAATAAATAGAATGATATCTTCATCCTTACAAAATACATCTCCATACGAAAAACTATTTGAAAGAACACCTGACTTCAATAGATTAAGAGTTTTTGGATGTAAATGTTTTGTCCTTACTCATAAACGGGACAAATTATCTCCTAAAGCTATTGAATGCGTTTTCTTGGGTTATGGAGAAAATCAAAAGGGTTTTAGATGTTTTGACTTGAAAAATAACAAACTCTATGTATCCAAAGATGTAACATTTTTGGAAAATGAAAATGGTTTTGTGAAAACTAAAGATATTGACGAAAGTGAATATACTTTTTTATTTGATCTTCTATCTCAAGAAGATGAGACTCCTCAAGAAGAGGAAATCTCTAATGAGTCTTTGAATGACCTAGAGGAAATCCCTCTTGATAATGTTGTAGATGAGAATAATAGACCAATCCAAACATATGTTAGGCGTGGTCAACAAACTCAGATAAGTGCCTTAGAAAAATACCCTCAAGGATCCGACATTGAAGAAACATCTTTAAGGAGATCCAGTCGGATCTCCAATCCTCCAAATAGGTTTGTTTCCTATGAGTCCCTAACTCCTAGATATAGAGCATGTCTAATTGCATTACATTCATTTCATGAACCTTCACACTATAATGAGGCCAAAAATATTCCCCAATGGGTTGAAGCCATGAACTTAGAGCTTAGTGCCCTTGAAAAAGCAAAAACTTGGGAAATAACTTCGTTACCCACTGGAAAGAAATCAATAGGATGTAGATGGGTCTTCAAAATTAAAACCAAGAGTGATGGTTCATTAGAACGTTATAAAGCACGATTAGTAGCTAAAGGATATGCTCAGGAATATGGTATAGATTATGAAGAAACATTCGCACCTGTTGCTAGAATGACTAGTGTTAGGACTCTTATTGCTATTGCGTCTGTAAAGAAATGGCCTATCTATCAACTTGATGTTAAGAATGCATTTCTAAATGGCGAATTAAATGAAGAAGTTTACATGGATCCCCCACCAGGAGTATGTATTGGTAAAAATAAAATTCTTAAACTTAAAAAGGCATTATATGGTTTAAAACAAGCTCCAAAGGCTTGGCATGATAGATTTAGTAATGTAATGACAAGTTTAAATTTTCGTTCATGTTATACTGACACTGCTTTGTTTGTGAAAAGTGCAGGGTCTTCTGTAGTTATTTTACTACTTTATGTTGATGATATGATCATCACAGGAAGTGATGAGCAAGCATTAATGATATTAAAAAGGTTTTGAAAGAAAATTTTGATATGTCTGACCTTGGTTTCTTAAGATATTTTTTAGGAATTGAAGTGGCGTACTCTCCTCGAGGGTACATTCTCTCTCAGATGAAACTTGCTGCTGACATCTGTTCCAAATCGGGTATCTCCGATGACAAGAAGACAGAAACCCCAGAAGTCATCAATGCAAAATTAAGGTTGGAAGATGGAACACCTCTCGAGGATCCTACTCCCTACCGGCAACTTGTTGGGTCTCTAACCTACCTATCCATCACACGGCCAGACATTGCTCATGCCGTCCACTCTGTCAGTCAGTTTCAACATGCACCTACAACCGTGCACATGAGTGCAGTCTTAAGGATTGTCAGATATATCAAAAATACCATAACTAAGGGAGTTTTTCTTTCTTCTGCCTCGTCACTTGATTTAATTGCTTATACTGATGCAGATTGGGGAGGAAATCCCAATGACCGTGTCTCAACTACCGGTTTTTGTGTTTTCTTAGGTGACTCTATGATTTCGTGGAGATGCAAGAAGCAACACAAAGTATCATTGTCCTCGACGGAAGCAGAATATCGTGCTATGGCCACTACAACCATGGAACTTGTGTGGCTAAGAAGCCTCCTCAGTGATATGGGCATTGTCATCTCTACTCCTTCGAAGATGTGTTGTGACAACAAAAGCGCAATCTATATTGCAAGCAATCACACCTTCCATGAACGTACTAAACATATTGAGATGGACTGCCATTACGTTCGGGATGAATTCCTAAGAGGAACTATAGCACTACCTTACGTCACATCAGAGTTCCAGTTGGCGGACTTCTTCACTAAGGCTCTTGCGGCTCCTCGGTTTTTGTTTCTCCTTAACAAGCTTTCGGTTATATCCCCGTAAAGCTTGAGGGAGGGTGTTAAAATATATGTAATTCATATATATATATATATATATATATTTATATATATATAATACCCGATAGGGGTATTTCTGTCATTTCACAAGTACCCGATAGGGGTACTTGTTTTTCTTAGTTTATTTTTCTCTTTATTTTTTTGTAAAATGTATTTTTTGTTTTTTGTTTTTTGCTCACTCAAAAGGGGCCCCACCATGTAGTCGATGGGGCCTCCAACGGTCACATTAGTGACCGTTGGGGGCTCCCAACGACTACATGGGGAGCCCCCTAGGTGGCTCTCCTTTTAAGGCCTCTTGGCCCTCTCCCTCTCCTTCTCTTGTGTATAAATAGGGGTGCTCCCCTCTTGTATTTCTTACTCTTGAGAGCTCTCTCTCTTTCAATAAGAGGCATTTATATTTTTATGTTGTGTTGTCTCTTGTGGGTTGGGTATTAGCCCCTCTTTGTTTGTTCATTAGTAAATGTTGTAAGTGCTTAGTGCACTCTTTGCTTTTCCGCATATTTCATTACAAAGCATTGATCTCTTCATTCATAACTTCAATCCACCGATTATTTTTATATGCCTCAGCAAAATTGTATGGTTCCTTTTCTTGATGAATGGGAGTCATAAACAATTTAAAGTCAACAGAAAAGGTATCATAGCTTACCCACTTGTCCGACAGATGGTGCGGCCTAACGGATCTCCTTAATTGAATATGTTGTCCATCAGTACCACTAGTTTCTATTATGTCATGCAAATCATCAATAGTTCCTTCATGGATCCTATCATCGTCATTAGCTCTTTGATTGGGCTATGATTTCAGCTGCACCTTAGAATGACTCTAATATACCAAGGGAATTTGTTGAAACTGAACTGGATGAGAAATATCGTTAAAACCATCAATAAATGATTGGGTCCCTCTATCTTGTCCAATATCCGAGTTTTGTTGCATGCTGAATTCATGATCCTGATTAGTGGTATTATAGCTATTAAGAGTTGTTGGTTGAGGCTCTAGATGGCTGCTGACCGATCGCATATGATTTGGAGGTGTTCCCTCGTGTGATTGGGATCTGTTGGACATTGTTGGGATTACCATAGGCCAGAACTTTATTAATGGTTGAAACTGCCCTGAATCATCTCTTTCAGTTGAAACTGCACACTCGTTTTCGTGGAATATAACATGTCTGGAAATGACAAGATGATTAGTCTCCATATTATAGCACCTATAACCTTTAACCTCATCATCATATCCAACAAACTTATTCCGAAGGAAATTATCTACATGAACGTAACACTTGCAACCAAAGGCACGAAGTATAGAATAATTAGAATGCTTTCCAAACAATCTAAAGAAAGGTGTTTCACCCAATGTTGTGAGTATCATACTGTATTGTACAATACAAACTCGTATTGTGATACAAGTGCATATCATATTTGTATCATATGTATCGTATGATATAGTATCGACACACATTAAAAATGGTTGAATAGTCTTTTTGGGTTTTAAAGACATCTTGAGGGTTGACTCCCTCATTTGTGTAGAAGTCATTAGAGAGGTATTCATGCACCCTAGGACTCATGAGAGCGAGTTGGGGGTTGATCCGTGCCACAAGAGAGAGGGCTTTTGCAATTTGTTCAAGAGTGCATTTCCACCATTGTTCCACTCAAAGAAGTAGTTAAGGTTAAAAAAAACTTATTTTTTGCTTCTAATTGAATTTTATTGGAGAAAGATGGCATCAAATGATCCGGCATAACAATGGGGAACTCGAGTAATGAGTGAAAACCGATTGAAAATTAAGTGCAACTATTGCCATACTGTTTTTTCGGGTGGTATCTTTCAGTTAAAGCATCATTTAGCCGAGAAACATCTAAATGTTGTCGTTGTATGTCAAGGGATTTGTCAAATGCCGTGAAATAGAAATACCAGCAATTACTCACTGACCCGAAAGAAAAAATATAAGAAAAATAAATGAGTGACAAAAATAGGGTATATGCAACCCTTGGAGGATGAAGATAAGCTTCCTACTTCTTATCCTACAGCCCCTAACATAGCATCAAAAGTAGGAAGTCCTGCAGCGAAGGAGAAAGGTGTAGATTGTGCTAGTAGTAGTGTCGCAAGTGCAAAAGAAATAGAAGGAGAAAGAGGAGTTCTTTGAGATGAGGTAGAGCTAGAGGATCTATTAGGAGCTTTTTCCCTCCTAGGACTGCCCCTGGAGCGCAACACGACATTCGTACTGCTATGACTCCTCAACATTTAGTTGAGTAGGCAAATATCGTGGTTGGGAGATGGTTCTATGATGCTTGCATTCCTTTTAATGTAGCAAAATCTTTTAATTATCAAGTCATGGCAGATGTAATAACCATTATCAAGCCTAAATATAAAATGCCTTTATATCATGCTTTGAGAGAAAAAAATTTAGATATTAATGTGAATGAAGTAAAGACATTGTGATGAGATGAGGAAGTCATGAAGAGAAATTGATAAAAAGCATCATGCAAGATGGGTCGACAGGCAAAAAGTCAAGGACCTTGATAAATTTTCTTGTTTATTTCTCCAAAGGAACTATGTTTTTAAAGTCAATTGATTTATCTGGTTTGCCCAAGCAGAGATTCATTGCTTAAGGTATTTGATCAGGTTGTGGAATATGTTCAACCTCAAAATATTGTTCAATTCATTATTGATAATGCAACAAATTATAAGGTAGTAGGTAAAAAACTGATAGAAAATTATGGGTCATTCTTTTGGACCCCGTGTGTTGCCCATTGCATGGACCACATGCTTGAGGACATCGACAACATGGAATAGATAAAGCACAAAGTTGAATGCAGCCAAGATGTTACTAAATTTATTTACAATCATGCATGAATTTTGAACTTGATGAGAAAGTACACTAGTGGTGCTGAGTTGATTTATAGTGCAGTTACCAGATTTGCTACGAATTTTTTTACAGTGCAAAGTCTAGCAAAGAATAAAACTGCACTAAAATTTTGTTTTCATCATATGAGTGGAATGCATATCCCCATGTATAAAAAAAAGTTGAGAGCAATTGTATATATTGTATTCATGAGTGAATTATGAGATTCAGGGGTGAAGTTGTTGAGAATCACTATACCTTTGGTGAAGGCATTTCGATTAGTTGGCAGTGAAGACAGACCAGCTATGGGTTATCTCTATGAGACCATGGATAAGGCAAAAGAGGTCAATAGAAATATTTGAAAGTAAAGAAAAAATTGTGCACCCCTATATGAAACATCATTGATATAGGTCAATCGGACAACTTCATCAACCTCTTTATGTTGGAGCATATTATTTAAATCATGCATTTAAATACTCCCCTAAATTTAAAATGGACAGAAAAGTCAACGAAGGACTTTTGGATTGCATTGAAAAGTTGAATCTTGATTATGTCATTCAAGATCAAATTCACAAGGAAATGAAGATTTATGATAATGCATTATATGATATGGGAAGACCATATGCAGTGAGAAACTGTCATGTTACGTTCAGGTAATTTATTTTGTATATTTCAATTTTAATTTCATATTGTTATTTAGTTATGACGTTTTCTATGATTGTATTTGTTATTGTCTTACTAATTTCTCATTTTCTTGGTTTTTTTTAAAATGTGATGGACCAAGTCTGGGAGTGATGTTCCTAACTTGAGAGCTTTTCTCATTCGTATTTTTAAGCAAACGTTTAATGCAAGTGGATGCGAGAAAAATTGGAATGTCTTTGAGAAAATACATACAAAACAAAGAAATAGATTGGATCACAAAAGGCTCAATGACCTTGTCTACGTTCTCTACAACTTACGACTGAGGAAAAGGTATATAAATTTATAAAGTTTATTTGTCATCTTCATGTGTTTATTTAAAGTTTTTTTATATCATACAAAACCCAACTAATTTAAAATTTTTCATGTCATCTTTTTACGAAAATAAAAAAGTTATCAACAAGGCACACAGAGCAGTTTGATACCATTAGTTTGAAAAATTTTAATATATTGGATGCATGGGTTTAAGAAGAAGCAGATATTTTGAATGTCGAAGACATTCAATGCATAAATATGGAAGGGGCTCAAGATGTAGATGATGAATAGCCTACGTATATTGGAGATGATATGAATGCGAAAGGAGGAGAAGAAGATAAAGATGATGATTAATGATATATTTTTCAAAAACTTGGTTATGATGTCTTATGCAACTCATAAATACATAAATGTTTCATACGTGATTTTATGGTTGTATTTTGTGCAATTCATCATTGTTTCATGTGTTATGATTTTTTTAGAAATTTGCTTGATTTTCATGATTTTTTTAGAATTTTTGAAAAAAATTAGTAAAAATTTACGATTTTTTACCATACGATACGATACGTATCTTATTTTGGACCTGACTAATACAGGCAACGATATGATACAACCTTGGTTTCACCATTTAACCCATCCAAAGGCATCCGATTAATAAGAAACACAACGTTGCGAAAGGCTTTTGTCTACAAGTCTTCTCCCAATTTAGAATCATTCATTATAGCAAGAGTTCATTATGTCACAAGACAATGTTCCTTTAAGTTGTTTCATTCCGAGCTGCAGTCCTTGGGCAAGACATTTCATGCACAATGCCATTCTCACGAAGATATTCAATGAAATAAGTCGAGGTGAATTCACCTCACCCATCATTACAAAAGGCAAGAATTTTTCTAAAAAATTGGGTTTCAACATAGGCTTTAAATTGTTTAAAAGTAAGAAAAACCTTATCCTTGAACTTCAGAAAGAATATCCAAGTGTACTTGTTGAAATCATAGATTTCAAATGGGAATAAAGTTCTTTTATTAGAATGTCCAAACAATAATTCATGACTTACAAATGCAACAACTATTGCAAGAAATAGAAGACCCCTTGACTATCTCTAAGGACGAGTTATTCCATATAAAAGTAAGGTAAAACCAGAAGGGGAAGACATGGAAATCTGATGGAGGAGGAACTTCATTCACCACATAAAGGCCACCACACCGCTTTCCTTCAACAGGCATCTCCACTTTATGTGAATATTCTCCACAGAAGCAGAAGGAAAAGAAACATGAGAATTCATTTGATCGGACAACCGAGAAACAAAAATAAGATTACGCTTAATACTAGGAGAAAGAAGAGTGTTAAATAAATAAAGAGGACCAGATTGGTAGGTACCAAGACAGTGCATATATTAGTGATGCAGTGATGTTTACCATCTCCTGGAATAATACGACCTAATCCATGACAAGGCATAGCATGCATAAATTTACCTTAATCTCCTATCACATGACGTGCTGCCCCGAAATCTAGATACCAAGTGTTCTAAGAAGGAGCCTGTGGGGAGGAAGGAACAATGTCCTTTAACATTATGTTGTGCATGTAAACCTGCAGACCACGAATTCATCGATTGGGATTGTTGCAAGTTTAACGGGCTGAATGTGGTGCTAAGAGTATCGTGATCCTAATATGATGCCACCGATGCAGAATACGAAGGCGGTGTTGTAGAAGCTGATGGAGGCATTGAACACCCAAAAGAAACTCATAAGAGTGCGCAAAAAATGTGCTGGAATAGGAACTGTTAGTGGACGATATGTGGACAGATACCTTAAGTAACAATCCGAACTAATGTGCCCACGTGCGTTTGCCACACATCTGACACGTGACATTGCTATTTGGATGTGGTTCACCATCGGGAGTCAGTAAAAGTCCTGCACCTCTACCGAAGGAGTTGGCTCTACCATGTCCTCTGCCTCTTACACCGTGACCAGATCCATAATATGAGCCAGTAAAAAGAACCTCATTAGACACATGATCCATATTCTTCTTTCCAGAGGAGTAGCCATGATCAAACATAGCCTCGTGTTCTAGGAACATGGAACATAACTGATCGAAGAGAGGTCATGGTCTCTATCCTGAGTACATAGTAACAAACATGTTGAACTTCAACCCCAAACCTCAAAGGGTTTGTATGCATATATCTTCATCCGCAACAGGAGCACCTATTGTTGCAAGCTAGTTAGTGATAGATTTTACCTTGCTTAGATAATCAATCACTAGAATCCTCCCAAATTTTCCTTTTAGATGATAAATTTTAGGTATAAAGATTTGCTCAAACCAATGATGTGAAATTTGCCAAAGATTGTGAGCGTTAATGCCTGTGGGAATATGAAGTAAGACTTCTCGAGATAAAGTGGTTATAATATAGGCTACGACAACTTGGTCATTTTTAAACCATATGGAGAAATCCAGATTTGGCACAAGTTTAAATGTATGCACGTCATCCTTTGATTCAAACAGTAATAAGAACTCTGCAGGAACAGGTAGAATCCTGTCGAGATGCTCAACCAAACCATGGCTGCTGATAAATGGAATGATATGCTTCTTCCAAGTAACAAAGATGGAAGAGTCTAACTTGTCAGAGACAAGTTGACTAAGGGAAGGAAGAGTAAGAACTTAGGGTAGTCATCATAGTTTAAAAACTTGTCGGGTCAACCCAGTGACTCGGTTGACTCGGCCTGGATCGCCCAGTCACTGGGTAAAAAACGAGTACAAACTCCTTTTAAACAAAATCCAGCCGAGTCAGCCAAGTCATGGACGAGTCATGAGCAAGTCATTGACAAGTTAAAAGCGAGTCATGCATATATATTCATATATAATATATTATATATATAATTACATATACTATATGAAATATAATATAAATATTATGTATATTATATATAAAAATATGATTATAGATATATTAATAAAATTATACATTAAATTTTGATAAAATATACATAATATATACATATATTTATGTATTTTATATAAAATATCAAGTTAACGTGACCCGGCCGAGTCACGGGTCAAGGACGGGCAGAGTGACAAGTCAACGAGTTTTAAAACCATGGTAGTCATAACAAGAGGGATATTTGGAAAAGATAGAAAGAAAGCAGAAAAAACACCAGTTTTGTTTTGTTTTTTTGCTGGTCGATAACAGTGACGGAAGACCAACAAAATTTTGCCTGGAACAGAAATATATATATATATATATATATATATATATATATATATATATATATATATATATATTCTTTCAATAAACAAGAAACAAAAGAACTCAAGAGTATATAGACTGTCAAGCAGATTCAGATCTGAATCTATAAGATTCATTCCACCTTTTCTTTTTCTTTTTCTTTTTCTTTTTCTTTTTTTGGAATGACAGCAAGCTATGTCACAGGGATTCGGCTAGCAGGGTGCCGCACCCGCGTTGACGCGACACGGGTACGGGTGCGGCACCGGGTTGCGGTCAATGCACCCAGGGTCATTTTGGTCCAATTTTTCGGACTTGAAAAAAAATTGCCAAGATCAAACTACAAACACAGCAACACCGAAGCTACACCAAAATAAACAACAAATCCTACGGGATTCCCTTTTTCCTAACGCATCAACATGGAGAAGAGGATTCCTTCTTTTCTAAAGCACCATCATAGCAAACAACTATCATTCAAGCAATCAGGTTACGTTAGCGTCAACCACAAAAAAGAAAGGAAAAGATCGTCCCAAAAATGTCCACCATCTAATCAGATATTTGGCAAGATGATAGATCGATTCATAAAGAAAGAGGCTAAAAGACCAAGGGAAGGAAGATCGACGACGAACCTGACCCTTCACTTTGAGATTGATATGGGCCGATTGATCCATCGGCTTCTTGTCTTCCTCCTGAGTCACGGCAGCTCCATACATGGCTAAAAACCTTAGACCGCTCCTCCTTCCTTCCCTTCCCTCTGAAGCAGAAAGAAAGATTCCGAAGAAGAAGACGAGTGAGGGACGACGAAGAAGTAAACGAGAGAGGCAATACAAATGAGGAAAAATAGTGGGCCCCTTCCCCCTTTTATAGGGCGTCTGGTAAGGGAAAAAATAAACGGGGTTTGAATTTTCGAGCGAATCTGCCAGGGGAGTGATGCCCTTTCCGCCATCTCTTCATCTGACGGCCATGATTCGAAGGTACAAATCGTGTGGTCATGAGGGTGTATCAGAAAAGGAGTAGGAGCATCGCGCAGATTCATAGTTATCTGATGAGTATCTTTCGTGTTGAAGGGAAATCCAACTTGGACAATTTCGGGTTGGTCGTGGTCCATGGACTGGCTGTCAACGGGTCGGGTTTGTGTGGGATCAGGGTTTACCCATTCTCCCGCAAATAACACTCAACGGGGTTCACGTAGGGCTGGGAACAAGCTGGGTTCAGCTTGACTTGTATAGGCTCGTTTTACATATTATATATATATACTTTTTTTTGCCGCACCCCCACACCCGGGTTTTTTGGAAGTGCCGCATCCCCGTGTCCCCGCACCCATGTGACATAGACAGCAAGCTTTCCCTTTTTTTTTGAGAAACGATAAAGGAATCTGAAATAAAAGAAGGCACAGAAGGAATGCCTCAGATCTGAATCATTTTCTTTTAGAGAACGTAACTCAGATCTGAAACAGATCAGATCTGGATCCCTTTTCAGAGTACGTGATTTTCTTTTCGGAGGACGTGATTCTGAAAGAAATAACAGAGTTTGTTTTTGGCTGGAAAGTAAAACAGAATTCGAGAGAAAGAAAGAAAGAAAAGGGAGTAGAAGAAGGAAGATGGATCAAATCTTACAGCAGCCTCTGATTTGATGGGAACTTATTCTCGCCCCTGCTCTGATACCATGTCAGTTTTGGGCCTTTTGGCAGCGTTTCAAATCTGAATATAGTGAGGGGGGGGGGGGGGGTGAATGAGAGTTTCGAATCAGAATATAGTGAAAGAGAGGATGAATGAATCCTATGGGACGTTCCCCTATTTCTGCATGCATAAGAGGACGTCCCTAGGTATGTTTATATAGAAAACAATACAGATATTGTATTACATCAGGACTGTTTCACAAGACTTTGAGTTGGACTAAAATTGGTCCAGCAATATGACTAAATATCCTCAGTTGGGTTCCTATTATGATCAGAATTCCTATTATGACCAGAATTCCTATGCCCAGAATACCCTCACATCTTCTATTCCTTAACATGACAACCAAATCAGCAGAAAGCGCAGAACAGCAAGAAAAACATTATTTGATTTTGCAACCATGACAAAAGCCAATCATTGATGAGATTACAACTTCTAAGATAAGAACTCAAAAAGCACAGCAAGTATCTAGTATCTTTAAGAGAGTGCCAACCATTAGGAGCAAATACTGGCATAAATATACCTATCGTTGAAAACATTATGCTGTTTAAAAGAAGTTACTCAAAAAGGTGAAAAAGCCAATAATATGATAGTATTTGCAAGATAGACAAAAATAAACTTATCACCATATTATAATGATATAAATAATGTACTTACACAATCTAAAAATAAGAAGATATCTTTTTCAGATTTATTACCCTTCGCCCTCCCCAACCACCGCATTTTACCTGTTTTCCTCAATAACTCTAGTGAGGTTTTCTTGTGAAAAAAATTGAAAACTTATCTGATGGATTTCTTGCAAGGAACTACATAGAAGGAAATAAATGGCATAAAACTAACAGCAGAGCTTTCCCCAAGAAACCACTGATAATATATGGTTCCAATATGAGCAGATAGCTCTTACGGTAAATTGATTTGGACATTCCAAACTAAAACCGGATTGCACCCAACATGACAAGACAGCCCCTCATCCCTTATAAACTTTACCTTGAAGACCTGTTGAGCTTCAAGAGCCTTGTTTTTGGGAGTTGCATTGATATCCCACAAACATATCTGAGCATCATCTGAGCCACTAAGTAGATGACCCTGCTTAAAAGTACTCCACGACAAACCGTAGCCTTCAGTATTGTGGCCTCTCAACCTCAGATCTGGACTACAGGCTCCATCTAATGGAGGCTTGGATGGATGCTTGCTATAATCAAAGACATAGACCTCTGCACTAACTGTTTTTGTTGCAATAATGAAAGGATTTTGAGGCATGTAACGAGCTCGGTTGACCTCTCCATCATGATTTATCTGCTGAATTATTTGAACCTGTGAAGGAGAAAGTTTTAAGAAATTAGAACCACCACCAAAATGCACAAACCATACAATGTCGATTTTTAGTTCCTTCATTGGAAATTGCAACTAAAAAGATTTATCTAATTGAGAAAATATGAGCAAGACAAGAAGTAGGTGAAGTGTTTGGATTTTGCGAGCTGTTGCAACCACTGCTACCTTTCATTCCAAGAGCAGACTTAACCCCCTATTCCACCTGATGCATAGAAATTATATATAGCCTTTTAGGGAAATCAAGGGATAGAAAACAGACAGACTAGGATTGTTCATGCAAATATCCAAATAGTGAGGTAGAAAAGCATCAATGATTTCTGCCTGATAGAATAAACTGAAGCTTTTGACTCCATGGAAAAACAATGTACAGCCTAACATTAGCTGTCAGGTTAAAGAAAGCCTCAACTATGTACCACTTTATACGAAATGAAAAGCATATGATAACGGAAATTAAGGGCTCTTAGTTCTCACAAAAATAATAAGCTGCCTACAAGGATAAGAAAGGGAAAGCTGAATAAATAAATTAAGGTTTTGACTCTTTTAACTGCCTACTAGGAAAACTATAAAATGGAACTGATGAGAAACAACCGAAACATCATGCTCTCACAAACATTAGGAATTAAGCTTTAAGCTAAGCTTAGTTGTCAAAGGCAACGTCGCCTAGGCGACCTAGGTGCAGCCCCACCACCTGGGCTATTAGGTTTGGGTGGTGGGGCCGTATTTTACTGCCTAGGCTGGGACCACCTATGCTTAAAACCTATTTTTATCCACTTTTTTATGTTGGTTGACCACGGTCCATGTGGTGTATAAAAAGGGAAAGGGGGGGGGAGGGCCTTTACCCTTTTCGCTCTCTCTCCCTCTATCGCCCTTTCGTTCTCCCTCTCTCGCTTTTTTGCAGCAAGAAGAAGAAGCGCTTGAAGATACTCTCTCTCTCTCAGTTTCTCTCTCTCTGGGTTTTCTTCCTCTCTTCCCCCTTTTTTTCCTTCTCTTTTCTTTTTTCCTTTTTCTTCTTCATGTTTTTCCTTCCCTTTTCCTTTTTTTCTTCTTCTTCCTGTTTTTTCTTTTTTCTTCTTTCTAAGTGATATATATATATATATATCAAACTGTGTGCGTGTAATTCATATATGATCTATTTTATAAGCATATATCATAATATTTTGCATTTCATTTATATATTATATATTTTGTATTTCAATTATTATAATATGTATATAATATATATTCTGTGTGTGTTTCATTTATATGTGTGTGTGTGTGTAATTCTTCATATATAATCTGTTTGACATTTGTTGATGCACATACATATATATCTGTTTACTGTATGGAAATATATATAATTGCATGGTTTGTTTATTAGCATGAGTTCATTTCTTCTTCTTATTTGTCTATTGCTTATTTTATGTCTATTGTTGTTAATTTTTTTGTATACATGATTTTATTTGTTGTATGTTGTTTATTCACATTGTTAGTTGTATCATTTCTTTATTCAATTGTTCATTTAATATGTTTGACTGTTTCTGAGTTATAATCTGTTTATGTGCGTGTGTGTGTGTAAAATTACTATATAATTTGTTTTCTTATCTGTTTCACAGTTCACACTTCACATACACATTTTTTTGTATGCATGATTTTATTTGTTGTATATTGTTTATTTACTTAAATAGTCGTATGGTTTGTTTATTCAATTGTTCATTTATTCTTAATTTTTTTGAGCAGGTTATGTAATATAATTGCTTTACAGTGTTCAATGACGTTATTATTTGTCTATTGCTTATTGTTGATTGATTTTATGCTGTATACAGGTTTCTTATTAATTTTATTAGTTTGTTTACACATTTTGAATGTAAGTCACAGGGATTCGGCTAGCAGGGTGCCGCACCCGCGTCGACGCGGGTGCGGTCAACCCGACCCTGGGTGCGTTGACCGCACTCAGGGTCATTTTGGTCCATTTTTTGGATTTTTTTTAAATTGCCCTATGAAATGGGCTGCTGAATTTTAAAAAAAAAATCTTCGGGGGGGCTGCCCCCCTATAACCCCCCGCCAGGGGCGACCCCTGCCCGCTGACCGTGCCGGGGGGAACCCCCGGACCCCACTTCTATATATATTTATATATATATATATATTACATTTTTGCCCCTGCTGCACCCCCCCCCCCCCACCCGCACCCATATGACATAGTTTGAATGTTTTTAAAATTTTTTATTTGGGGTACCGCCTAGTCCACCTGGGCCTTTTTAGGGGCTCACCACCTAGGCTCCGCCTAGCGCATATGACAATTAAGAAGCTAAGTAAAAAAGATTAAAAAGAAAAGAAGTTTAGGCAAAAAAGGGGGAACATAAAGCCCTCAAAAAACAGGGGTTTCAACCTTGCCATGTATTGCATATGGAAAGAAACATAAAAAAATATCAATTTGTCATCCACATTATTCCAGCATTGTCTCCCATGCAAAGACAAGACAATTTGAAAGAAAAGTATACATTTCCAAAAATAATAATATTAAAATTTTCCCACAGTTAAAGCCGAATCCTAAACCTGCCTCTAGTCAAGCCCTAACTGACTGCATTAAAACTAGAAGGAACCAACGAGCCTCAAGACCTAACAACAGTTCTCACTCCGAATGAAGAACCCTTTAAGAAAGCACAACAAGACAGAGCATAGAACATCATATCACCACCTTCACCTAAGAAAATAAACTAATTACAAACAAGGGTTTTCATTTTGTACAGACAACATTGTGATACTTCAAGCACAAAAATCCTCATAAATAGGATTTAATTGTTTGCTGGGCCCCTCTATGTGCAAAAACAAAGATATGAAATATCAGGAAAAAGTACCACCATTCTGTAATATAAGGAACTTTAAGGGCTCTACTTATCACAAATAATGCATTTTCTACAAGAAAGAAAGGGCAAGGAAAAACCAGCAAAGTAGGATTTTGATCGAACCACGTAATCCCTACAAGGAAAAGTACATACTGGAGACACCAAAAGTGATCAATACAGTGTAAACATTTGGTCACACAAACTTGGGCTAAATCCTACAAACCGAGGAAGAGAGAGAGAGATGGAAAAGCTGAAAGCTTTAGTAGACTCTATCAGAGATGAATCTAGAGACAAAAAGACACAAAAAAGGTTTCAACCTTATCAGTAGTGACAGAAAAGCAAATGTTTAGATAGTTGATAGTTCTCACCAGCGTCAGTGCATCTCCTCTCCAGAAAAAAAGGAATAAATTCACAGAGAAGAACTCCCCCTTTATTTCACCCAAATATTAAACTTGAACTCTAAAGTATACTCATCACATTACAAAGTTAAACTGCAATAAGCTACTTTAAAAAAAAATCCAAAACTCCAGCAGAAATCAAAAGAGACAAACCTAACCTAGTGCAAACCCTAATCACATTAGGCTCAAAATAATAACAAAACACAACGACCACCGTGAGAAGCCACTTGGGATTAAGAGCACAGTAATAAACCCAGGAGCCCAAACAAAACCCACAAACCAAAACAACACCTTTCACCCTTTCGACCCCTAACCCTAACCCTAGGCAAATCGAAATCGACCCAACCAAAAAGATCAATTACTCAGAAACCGGCAAAGGCATAAAACCCTAAATAGAAAAAAAAAATCCAAAACCCCAATAAATCCCACAAACCAAAACTGCACCTTTTCATGCTTTCCACCCTAACCCTAACCAACAGGGACAAAATTAACAAAAAGGAACCAATTATTCGATCGAAAAGAACCATCAAAGCAAATCAAACCAAGAGGCCGCCAACAAAAAGGGGTAAAAAAAAACACGGGGAAAGGAAAGTACCTTGCCGTTGGCGCAGCCGAAGCCGCCGATCTCGCCGCGCTCATCTTCGTACTGGCGGGCGTCGCTCTCGGCGTCCTCGAGGGGGAGCTGGACCTGGGCGAGCATGAGGTAGTTGGGCTCGTTGTCGGAGGTGTGGGTGCCGAGGATCATCTTCTGGACGGAGTGGTCCTTTCCTGGTGGCTCCTCCCGGTCGGGGAGCCACTGGACGGTGAGGGATGGCCATTCGAGGGCGTGGGTGATGACGAGATCGTAGAGGAAGGGCGTGTTCTTCTTCCAGATCTTGTACTCTTCGTTGATCAGCCGCTCCTCGATCTCCCCTCGGAACCCTTCGTCGTCCTTCGCCATCCCCGCCGCCGCCGCTTCTTCTTCTCCTTTTTCCTTTTTCCTTGGCGGGAAAACCCAACGGCTACACCTAGATCCAGAGAGAGAATCTTCGGAGGCTCTCTTCCCTTTCTCATTTAATCTTTTATAGGGCTTTTTCCAAAATCATCCCTAACTTATGAGCCATTCTGAAAATTACCCCTGCCTTTTCCATAATCATTTCACTTACAAGTTACAACCCTCCAGGGTAGAGGAGTCGACCGAAACTGCTTAGCCATAGCAAAATGACCTTGTTACTCATCATCGAGGGCTCTTACCATTCTCAAACATGATAATGGTGAAACAAGTTTGCTCTCTCTCGAGTAATGAGAAACTCATTTTAGCATCTTCTGCAATCATCTATCCTCATTCAAAGAAATAGCAGCTTTTGACTTTCAAGTTCTATCTCAGAGTTACCCTCTCCTTGCTCTTGATTTATTTGGGTTGCTAACACGTCAATCCTACCAATTGTTGGTACCAAGTAGGATTTAACTGTTGAAGGAGTAGGACTCTCTGCTATGATGGAGTCCACGTCCAGATCAAGATCCACTGAGTCCACACCTCATACGAAGTCACCGTGTGATGAGATTCAAGAAGTCCAATGGCAAGAAGCTTCCAAGAATTCTAGAAAATCTCCATGTGACAAGAACACTTCTTGTAATCAAAGGAGTTCCAACCAAGATAGAAATATGAATGTGATTGAAGGCCTACGCATGTATACATACCGTCCCCGTTGGCTATAAATACAAGCTCCTCTCTATCAAAGGAGCGTGAGTGAGAGAGAAGCCTCATTATCGCCTAGGCTTTACTACAGTCGAACCACGTTAAATGTTTTGTGTTTATGTTTGGTTGTGGTGATCGATCATTGTTGCTTGTGTGTGTGAGTGAGATGTCGTTGTGACCATAGTGACAAATATAGCAAGATTTATAAAAAATCTCGTGATAATATTGTGAGAAGTTGCCTGAAAGTTTAAAACGGCAATTTCTTGCGAGATTTTCAAAATATCGCGAGATTTAGGAAAAAACATAAATATCATGATTTAAATGTGATATTTAAGTTTTAAACAGCTATTTATCATGAAAAAAATCATGTATTTTTATTAATATTTTCTTATAAAATTATTTTTTATTATTTTTTATTTTATTTTTTATTGCCAATATTTTATGAAAAAAATTCATCATGGTGGACGTTCAGTTGTGCTGGTCAAATACTCAAGTGTTGTTGTGGTTCATTTTCTTGCAAGTCTTCGTGTGCAAGTGCAAAATCAAGTTCGTAGCTTCTCATTTCATGACAAATCAAACCTTCAGTTCTTTGTTGTCATCAAACTCAAGCAAAAATGCCTTTACCTGCTTGATGGCAATAAAGTTACACTGCAACAACTATTTGCATTGGCAATCACAAATCGAGTAAATAGTATACAGTCAAGATCTTATCAAATTTGTTGATGGATCCTTTGTGGCTCTACCACAACACGTAGTCCAAGGTAGCAATATTGTTCATGATCTTGAGTATATGATTTGGAAAATATTTTATCACTATCATCTTTCACATTTAATATAAGAATTTTTTTAGAGTAATAAACTCAATCGAGTTGTGTCTACATACGGCTTTGTACTTTATTTAATACTTAGAGGCTAATATATGCTCGTGATTGTGATTATGTGGATCGTTCAGTATTTAGAATGGTTGAAACGTAGCCTTAGATGAACTCGTTGATGCATTGGGTTTTGAAAAAAGTTTTAAAAGGTTGAATTTTTAAGGATGTTACAACTTTACAGGTGATTTCTAGTGTCAAAATAATTCTTCCATACAGAGACATCGTTAAAGCTCACCCCCCAATTGGGTGCACTGAGGAATAACTTGTAAATTACCGTTGTCCACAAGTCATTGAGCTTGCAATAAATCATCCTCAATTCTCCCCTTGTTCAGCTCTATATTGCCCACCCTCTCCACAATCCACAATTTTAACCTTTTCTTAACCTCATATAACTTAAATGAAACAATGAATATATGAACCCCCAAAATCGGAGAGTTCCAAGCTTTAGCTACAATACCATTACAATCTGGCAAATAGGGGAGGGTGTTGTGTGTTCTCCCCGGGACACAAATTCACGTGTTCCGGTGTCTACGGAGGAATATCTTGGGACCCGTGATAATTCATATGCCAATGTTGCCCACGATGACTTTATAATACAATAATATATAAAAAAAGGAAGATATGCTTTTGACAGAAATGTCCTTCCGTAAGATAGATATGCATTGGACAAAAATGTCCTCCCGCTCCCCGTAAATAGATTTTCATGTTTCACCTTTGTTTATAGCTTGTGTTACAACACATGGCCGCCTTTTCGTTTCTGCTTTGTGTTAGATAGAAAACTTTTCCGGGTTCATTCCTACCTCGTGGAGATAACTATAAATTGAACGACTGGTTCGATCATTGGTAGGCGGCATAAGGGAATTTGTCGGCCATCTCTTTTTACAGTCTTCTCTTCTTCGTTTTTGTTAGGCAGTATGAAAAAAAGCAATGATGCACAAACATTCCAACAAGTGTCATTAAAGTGTGGTTAGTACATTTCCATGTCCCCATGCTATTGTTGAAGAACTTATGTCGTCGTGAGTGTCATCAAGGCGTTGTTTTGTTATTGCAGATAGACCTTATCGTTTCGACGGTTGAAAACTTGAAGATATTTGTAAGGCGATGGAATCTGTTGACAAAAATGCTTGGTTGCAGATGTGAGCAAGGGCCTCTACCCCATCTGGTATCATCCATTCATTCAGTATATGCAATGTAACGCAAATCGCGGTTGCAGTAACATGTATATCAATTTATGAGATATTGTTTTGTTTGTTAATATCGATTTGTAATATATTATGCTGAAATGTTGAATATCGTTTTGTAAGATATTATGTGTTTTCTAGTGTCAATTTGTAAGATATTGTTTTGGTTGTTAATATCGATTTGTAAGATATTATGTGTTTTCTAGGGTCAATTTGTGAGATATTTTTTTGTTTGTTAATAGCGATTTATAATATATTATGTTGAATTATCATATATAGATTTGTAAGATATTATGTGTTTTCTAGTGTCGATTTGTGAGATATCATTTTGTTTGTTAATATCGATTTGTAATATATTATGCAAATTGTCGTATATTGATTTGTAAGATATTATGTGTTTTCTAGTGTCGATTTATGAGATATTATTTTGGTTGTTAATATCAATTTGTAATATATTATGTTGAATTGTCGTATATCGATTTCTAATATACTATGCTGATTTTTCGTTTACCGATTTGTAATATACTATAATGAATTGTCGTATATCGATTTGTAAGATATTATGTGTTTTCTAGTGTCGATTTATAAGATATGGTTTTGTTTATTAATATCAATTTGTAAGCTATTATGTTGAATTATCGTATCGATTTGTAATATATTATGCTCAATTACTATATATCGATTTGTAAGATATTATGTGTTTTCTAGTGTCGATTTGTGAAATATTTGTGAGATATTGCATGGTAAATAACAACTCGATCCATAGTATAAGCAAATAACAAATCGTTGTTGCTTTTATATTGTGATTCATTCAATCGTTTCTTTGACTTGCTTAACTAATTGATATCCATTGTTATATGCATCTTGAATAAATCATAGTAAATGTATGCACTGGCTAACACAATTTGATATTTTTTTCATGACAGTGTTGAGCATATCAACTAGTTGCAGTGAAGATGATGTATCTCAATCATTGGAAAGTCATGAAGCAATGGACATCTGTACTATCGACGCACATGAAGAGTGAATATATGCACTAATGATGCACGTGATAAGAAGAGTGCAAGCATTGGATTCACTCTTGACTTGAATATTCCAGCAAACGAAATGCAATTCGAAGAATGAGATAGATGACCATAACAATGCACTTGACAAAGGTGCAGGCACCTCAAGTCTACATGATAGTACACTTGACTTTGTTCATGTAGAGTGAATGTTGTTTAATAATGAGGAAGCTGCATACAAATTTTATAATGACTATGCCTTAAAACTTGGCTTCAGTCTTAGAAGGTATTATTGGGCAAAAAATGCATAGGGTGTCGTGTTGAGAAAGGCATATGTTTGTTCTAAGCAAGGTTGGAAGAAGTCAAGTGGAAATCCAACAAGGAGCAAGTCACATTCAAGATGTGGTTGTCCAGCGAGAATGGTGTTAAGATGACTTCCGAATGAGAAATATGTAGTTCATACTTTAATCAGTGATTATAACAGAGTTTGACAAAAAGTTTACAAGGTGTATACTTAAGAGCGTAGATGAGGTCATGATAGGCTCAGATCAATTCGAAAGCGAGCTATGGAATACAGGAATCACATGTGAATTATGTTTAAGTCTTACCATAAAGTTAGTTGTTATGCCTCTTTGCATGACCCAATTTCCACATTGTCGAATTTGTTAAGAGTTTAATAAAACAGGAGGTGAATATGCTTATACACTGGATGGTCTTATTAAGAAAGAGTTTTTTTATGAAGCCATTTTTATAAATCGTGAGCCGCGAAAATGGCTTCATCCAAAAAGCTATGGAATACAAGAATGTCGTGTGATATCTGTTTAATAATGTATCATTCACATGTATAAATCGTTGTCTCATCTAGCTTACAGAGCTACAATTTTGACAATGTAGGTAAATCGTTGTTGTTAAGTGCTTCTACAATTAGTAAAAAATGTTGTCTCATCTAGCCTTCACATATACAAATCGTTATACATATATTGTAGTTGAATCGTTGCTTAAAAACCATACTACGTAGTTGAAAAAATATCTGCCTAATCTTCAATATACTTCAGGACAAATATGCTACAACCGGTATCGTCATTCACTTAGTATATGCAATATATAGTAAATCGTGATTGTAGTAACATTCTAGCGATTTGTGAGATATTGTTTTCTTTGTTAATATCGATTTGTAAGCTATTGTGCTGAATTTTTGTATCGATTTATAATATATTTTGCCATATGTATAGCGATTTGTAAGATTTTATGTGTTTTGTAGAGTCGATTTGGAAGCTATTATGCTGAATTTTTGTATCAATTTGTAATATATTATGCGATATGTATATCGCTTTTTAAGATATTATGTATTTTCTAGTATCGATTTCATTCACAATGACAAACAAAAATATATATAAAACCCTACCCGACCCGACCTGACCCGTTGTCCAGGTGTAAAACCCTAATCTATTTAACCTCTCTTCCTCTTTTATGCTGCAACGTAGCTTTGTCTTCTTCTTTTTCTCCTCCACCTTCGTCTTTTTCTCCTTCTTCGACATTTTTGTCAAACGCATATCTATCTTTTAGAGACTCATTATACAGAATAGATCACCCAAAAATCCATACCGTTCATCGTCGAGTTCATTTTCCTGCTGCAAAGCGATTCTATGTGCAGCTACATATACATCCTCTCTAAGAAAATGAGCTCATTAGTAATGGCAGCCCACTGCACCATTTTCTTGAACTGAGGCTGATAGAGACTCTAGCATTGGTGCACTCTTGACAATATAGTTCACAAACTTCAGCTCAAACACCGTCCCCTTGAAGGAGTCGATGGGCTACATCATAAATCGCTTTTACGTATTTATCTTTGATATACTTTATGATAAATACGTAAAAGTGATTTATGATGTAGCCCATCGACTCTTCAAGGGGACAGTGCCTGAGCTGAAATTTGTGAAGCATATTGTCAAGGTGTACCATTGCTAGAGTCTCTATCAGCTTCAGTCCGAAGAAAATTGTGCAGTGGGCTGCCATTACTAATGAGGTCGTTTTCTTGGAGATGATGTATCTGCAACTGCACATAGAATCGCTTTGTAGCATGAAATGAACTCGACGATGAATGATATGAATGTTTTGGTGATCTCTTTTATAAAAATGAGTCTCTAAAAGATAGATATGTGTTTGACGAAAATGTTCTCCCATAAATAGCTTTCCACATCCCCGCACTAGGATTGCATTAGAAGTACATCACTATTTTGGACGTGAGTTTCATATTGGTGATGATATCTATTTTCTTTCTTGATGATGGTCATGTATTGTATCTAAGTCAAACCATTGGTCATGATGTATTGTAACTAAATACTAATATTTTTTGTATATGAATGTGGTTGTAAATCATGTGGATTTGTAGTTACTTACGCGAGAACGATATATCTTTGTGAACAAAATTGATTTGTATTAAAGAAGTTAACTCGATTTGTATCGTTAAAGTAAAACCCAAAATCCTTAAACCTCAAACCTAAAACCTAAACCCCAATCGCCCGTAAAAGCGATTAGGAAATATCGTTGACATAGACACAACCCGTAAAAGCAAATCATGATAACACATAGCCTTCAGACATCATTGTGTAAATCACGATGGTATGTATTGTTAACTTCGACAAAGTTCATTCTCTAAAAGGCAGACGTCATTGTGTAAATTGTGAGGGTATAACGATTTACACAATGACGTCTATGTCGGCCACAACTGGATGAAAATCGTACTGTACATGAGTACAAATCATGGTAAAAGTGCATGGTCACTGTTTGTGCAAATTGTTTCAGTCGTTTATCGATGTTTGTGCAAATCGTTTCAACCTTATATAAACGCTTGTTCGATTTTTTTTTTATAAAGACCAATCATTACAACGATTTTTTCAGTGTCATTTGTGTGCTACCAATAAACATTGTATCGATTCATTTTTCCTTCCTCTTTTTCTTCTTTTGTCAGTCATTGTGTAAATCGCTATATAACATATCATTGACATAGACAATTTTCGTAAAAGCAAATCGTGATAGGACAAAAGTGTTTCAAACTTTTATCAATGTTTGTTCAAATCGTTGAACTTATTTCGATTTGTACTTTACTAATTCTAAATGGGACGTCGGTTTGTACCGTTGAATCAGTGATTGTGTAAATCGTTGTAGAATATATTGTACAAATTGCTATAGCAAGTAGCCTTCTTACGATCAAATCAATTCAGCCATTTATCAAATTTTATGCAAATCACGACAGGAAGACCGTAAAAGCAATCACGAACATTGCAACAATATGTTAAAGGGTTTTAGGGTTTGGGGTTTGGGGTTTGGGGTTTGGGGTTTAGGGTTAGGGTTTAGATTTAGGTTTAGGGTTTAGGATTAAGGTTTAGTAATATATTAAGGGTTTAGTGTTAGGGTTTAGTAAGATATTAAGGGTTTAGGGTTAGGGCTTAAGGTTTAGAGTTCAGGGTTAGGGTTTAGGTTTAAGGTTTAGGATTTAGGTTTAAGGTTTAGGGTTTAGGTTTAGGTTAAGGGTTTAGGGGTAGGGTTTAGGGTTTAGTAAGATATTAAGGGTTTAGGGTATAGGGTTAGGTATAGTAATATATTATGCAATATGTGTACCAATTTGTAAAATATTAAGTGTTTTCTAGTATCGATTTGTTAGATATTTGTAGTATATAATTGAAACCCTAAACCATGAGAAATTTACATTGTAGCGACATGAGGTGGCCATTTGCATGTTCAAATCATTGATCATTTAGCGATTTCTATGGAAATCGCTTCAAAATGTCACACCTATAATTAAATAGCTGTCATATGAATCACTATTGTCAACAAGTATAAATCGCTATTGCATCAAACGTATAAATTGTTCCTACTTTAAACGTACAAATCACTGCTTCAAATATATAAATTGATGTAGAAATTACACCCTTCACAAGTACATAACATTGTAACATTTGGGATTCAACATTAAACATCGTTATACGATTTAGCAAACTTGAGTACAAATCTTGGTAACTTTATAAGTCATAAATCGCTACTGCATTAAATGTATAAATTGTTGCTGCTTTAAATGTATAAATAATGAATCATAAATTGCCTCAATGATTTGACTTTGTTACGAAAATATGTGTCATTCATTTATAAAAGAAACGTCGTTTCACATCCCGCTCATTGTCAAAAATTGATATGCCTTGTGAGACCTAGATTTCGGTTGACGATTTATGCGATTTACGCAATGACGTCTATGTCGACCACAATGATTTGCCTTTGTATAGAAAATATTTGAACAATATGACACAAATCACGATTGTAGTAACATACTATCGATTTGCGAGATATTGTTTTGTTTGTCAATATCGATTTGTAAGCTATTATGTTGAATTTTCGTATCGATTTGTAATATATTATGCGACATGTATATCAATTTGTAAGATATTATGTGTTTAATAGGGTCAATTTGTAAGATACTTGTATTATGATATTAAAATGTGTGTGTGCGACATTTATATTGTTGCATGAATGTGGTAGTGATTTGCATATTCAAATCGCTTTTCATTTAGCGATTAAAATTGAAATCGCTTCAAAGCGTCGTCGTTGTCATTAAACCGTTGTCACGTGAATCACTATCATCAACACACATATACGATAAGTTGTTTCTTTAATTGGCATGGTAAATAACAACTCGATGCATAGTATAATAGTGTGATGCAACTGACGATCATAATAGATAACATGAAGAATGATGTTCATGTAGATTTAATTTGGCATGGTCGGCAGGAAGAAATCCTTTTGCCTCATAAGTGCGCGTAGTTTTCATTCTCCTCCTCCTTCTTCCTTTGCTTTTCTTTCTCTTTGTCATCATTCTTCTTCATTTTTAGTTCTTCCTCATCTTTCTTCGTTTGCTTTTCATCTTTAATATATGATGGATCAGGCTCCGCATAATAAATATCCAATAATTTGTTCCTGTGTTTTTCATTCTCAATGTTCTTTATATTTTGGTACTTTACATAACCTTCATATATATCGGATTGGCGGATGATTTCTCCAAGAATCATCCTCTCCCACGGCGAAGGCTTTCTTGTCTTACGAATTGTAGTCATTGCTAACCTGCACAACACAGAAATTTAATTGCATCATTGTATGTTACAACTGTCTCTCCAAGTATATATTATTACAAATTATCATATTCGTTATACAATCGCCAACATTACAAGTCGTCGCAATATTTGGCTTCATAAGTAAACACATAGTATGATTTAGCAAAATTAAGTGCAAATCGAGATAACTTCATAATTACACATCGCTACTGCATCAAACGTATAAATTGTTGTTGCTTCAAACGTATAAATCGTTGTACAAATCGCACCCTTCATAAATATATATCATTGTAAATCGTAAATCGTAAATATATAAATCATAAATCGTAGATCGCTACTGCTTCAAATGTATAAATCGTTGTTGCATCGAACAAATCGCTACTCATTAAATGTATAAATCGTTGTTAAATTCAAACTTACAAATCGTTGAAGAAATTTAGCTTTCATAAGTACATATCGTTGTAATGTTTGGTCTACATAAGAACAAATCGTGCTAACTGTTTTTCGATGCCCAGAAGGTAGATAGGTAAACATCGATTTGTTTCGGTATGAAAATAGGTGTTATTTAGCATGAATAGTAAAACCATTTATAAGATTTAGCATTCAAATTTATAAATTGATTTGTTTACAGAACTAATCCTTACATAAAACTCACCGAAAGGACACAAGTTTTGCTAATTCGACAGTGGAGGAGAAACACCTAGAAGGTAGATGCAGCCGATGGTGGCAACGGTGCTCCGACTATACTCCGATGGCAACAGACGACACAAAGGGGTGCTCCGACGGTAGAAGACGATGGTAAAGGGGTGCTCCGACGGTAGCAGACGATGACAAAGGGTGCTCCCGCGGCAGCAGACGATGTAAAAGGTTGCGTCGTCAAAGGGAGCTCCTGTTACCGCAGATGGTGCATCGTCAAAGGGTGATCCAAAATGTTTAGGGCAACATATTGCGAGAAGCTCCTGTTAAAGCAGAGGAGTTTACTCTTTAGGATGAAAACGGTGATGATTTTAATCCTTTTTGACGGGAGGACATTTTTGTCATTTACTCAAAACATCGTTTCATGACGCTAATGGCAGAAAAGGGTACTTAAGTATTTGCAAACAAACCGAACTCTGATGCTAAGTGATGCTGACACACACAGGGAAGCGAGCCCCACGTGCTTACATTACATATATGGCGCTCATTGAGACCCGAGAACACGCACCTGCGTGTTCTTGGGGAAAACATATAACCTGCTTCGGGGCGTGTTCGGGGGGAAACATATAACCTGCTTCGGGGCGTGTTCGGGGGGGAAACATATAACCTGCTTCGGGCAAATAGAGACCACATATAAAAAAATAAATAAATTAAATGAAGACTTGCACTTATGAACTACCAAGCTTGTCATAAGAAGAAGCCCCATATGATTGGAAACAATGTGGGGAAGATGAATGGGAACAATTTGCACACCAAACACGATTCACAAGGGCACGGTAGCACCCTTCCGTTCATGCGGAGCTCTGATGATATATTCCAATCACTCATAGCAACCCAAGGCAGATCAGCTTGAAGGTCTTGCAGATAGGTGAAAAGATCACAGCACAACACACGACCAAAATCACTGAATTCAAATTCAAAATTACCAATGCAATCAAACTTGAGTAATTGTTTCTAGTAAAAGAAAATGTCAGATTTGCACAAATTCATTTGACGTACAATTTTTTTTCGCGCTCAAACACGTCCTAGCCCCCTAACATTCCAAGTTATAAGCTTCATTACAAAGAAGATGTCGATGAAGGCCGATCTAAGCTTTACTAATGTTGTGCTTCTTTCAGAACCTCACTACTCAGCAAACTCCCCTTAAAAATACTCCTCTGTTTCGCTCCTCCAATAATAGCTTGCAACCATTTATGTCTCGCTATTCCCTCGTATGCATCACCATCGATGTCTTGCTCTTCCCACACTCCCTAAAAACCAGTTCACGAGATTCTTATGTCAACCAATACTAGAGCTAAAAATGAAAAAAAAAGTAGTGTAGCTTAGTCTTCACTCTCAACAACTACTACGCCCAGCAGAAGAGCAGCTAAAGAGCTGGCCGGCCAGGAAGTTCCTTGTTGAAGGCTTTCTTTTTAGGGCAGTTTTTCTTTCCTTTCCTTCAGTAAGTCACTCTTTCTTTCTCTGCCCGGGGGGGGGGGGGGGGGGTCTCGATTGATAGACTATGCTACTGGCTTAACATTTTTTTCTTCATCACCTCGTGGTGATGATAGGATTGGTCTATCACCCTTACTCAGACCAGTTATTCGAGTCAAGCTTTCTCCAGCTCGTGAACTTTGCATCACATGACTAAACTATCGACTTTTAGGGGCCTGTTTGGAATCGGAAACTGCCAAATCCATGATTTAGTGTAAATACAAAGGAGAAAGGGACTCACTTCTCATCCCAAATGCATAAAAGTCCATCCCAGTGCCGAGATTCCAAACAGTTTGACGAAGATTTTACTCTAGGGACCACCAAATGCATAAACGCCCATCCCAGTGCCAAGATTCCAAACAGGACCTAAAGGACGTCCCTCCATGCTAACAGGTTCCAAAACTTGGTCCCTTTGAATGTCCTTAGGATCCCAGACCACCAACTCTAGCTTATTGTCACAAGAACTGTGATCATGAGTTTTGCCCTCTAAAGCTGAAACAAGTTTCTCCACATTTGAATGGACAAGCCTCCTCTTACTGTTGGACTTGGATCCTTTCTTATTGGACTGGCCCGACCCAATGGAATTCAACACTGGATCCATGGTCAAAGCACCATTAAGATGCCTAGGTGAGCCACCTTTGGAAAAAACGTTAACCTCCTTGCCTTCACACACTTTTTCCATCACTTTCCACTTGTCCTAGCAAAGGTGTTTTGGCAACTTACACAAATTGAATTGGAATAACCACCTCCTTAGTTTTAGAAGGTTCTGCATGGACGGACTCCGGTGGCACGATGGATTCCGGTGATCGTATAGACTCAACCAGCCCAAGCTCCCTTCTCTAAATCAGAAGCAACCAAAGACTCCTCTACAAGCTCAGCGGTAACTACATGAGAATTCTCACTAGGTTGTCATCGCTGTTGAGTGCAGAAAAAAATTGTAAATGGACATTGACATCCACCCTCTGCTCGACTTTAGGCTTCCAAATTTTCTTAGATCTCACCTCCCTCCAGCTGTCTGTATGTTTCTCATGGTCATTGTAAGAGAATATATCTGATGTTGGATCAGATCTTACGTAAGCTGAAATGCAAGAACACAAACACATGCATGCACACATAGGGTTTTACGTAGTTCGGCCAGGCATGCCTACATTTGCGGTAATCTCTCTCAGTTCAATATTTTTCTTGATAGAACATTTTGGTGATATCGTCATGAATCGATCGAATACATGACAAAGATTTAGGGGTGGAGCATTTCTATTGATATAGGGCCGCGTAGGTCTTCAAATTACTTTGATTCAATATTCACTGACTCACCGAGGGGAAGAAGGGAGGAATTAGTATCTGTAAAGACCAAACAGAAACAGGGATACAAGTCCCTTAGGGATTCTTCAAGCACTAGCAGATGCCCCGGTTCAAGGCATAAACCCCTGACGTTTACAAGAGGGCAGCCGCTATGTGTGCTCTTGGCCCATATTCACATCATCCCATCAGACGGTAGCGCGGATTGCAGACAAGAAGGTTTGTGGCCTTGTATCCTTAAAAGAGGCGGCGGCAGCGGCCCGATATGGCCAGAAATTTGTTGGTCCCTGTAATGCTCCCCCCATCGTGAGGGGGTTACGGAAGGAGAAGGGGGCGACGCCCCTTCCTCTCCCACGAATCAGATCGTGGGAGAGGAAGCGGGCTGCCCCCATTTAATTCTGAAGGTGGGAGGGGGTAACCGAGCAACCCCCATGGCTATAAAAGCCATGGGGGGGCCTCCTCTCATCTCCCCATTCGATCACCAGAGGAGCAGAGAGGAAGCACGTAGGGAGAAGCAGGAGCAGACATCGCTGATCGCCGTCAGGTGAGTCTCCCTTTCTCGTGCTTTGTCCGAATGCAGGGGGAGGGGTCACCGGCAACCTCTCTGTTGTCGGTGAGTTGAAAAAAAAAACAGGGACAGGGAGAACCCTGTCCCAGTCTTGCAATAGAAGAAGGAGAACGACAGAGGGATTTCCCCTCTGTCATTCCCTCTCGTTGGTGACAGAAATGGAGAGGAGAGGATCGACTGTCGCATGGAGGCAGTATGTCCAATCGCCGCCCTCATCACCACGTGCACCGACCATTTGCAGAAGATGCAACAGTTCGGCAACAATGGTGTTGCCAGAACTTTTGCAGAATTTATGCAGGGCAGAATCGGTATGCATTTTCTGCAGACTAAGTCAACCATTTTGCCCGGTTTGAGCATGACCGGATCGAGCCAGATCGACGCAAACCGAGCTAGGGTCTGAGTACTCTGACAGACTGGCTCGGTCTTAACGAACCAAGTCGGGTCTATATACCGTGACCGACTGTTTCAGTCTATTCGGATCAAGTCGGGTCCTGACTAGTAAGCAGACGGAATCGGGTTTGTGATGGGGGATAGATTCAGTCCAAACCAAAGGTAAACCCAATATGGGTCAGACCAACTAAGTCTAGACCGAGACAAATCGGATGCGTGTGTGATTGATTTATCGAGTGCGGTGGAAAAATCCAAGTAGCGAAGACTCGATTTTTCCATTACAAATTGGATTTGGGTTTGGATCTCAGTTGTACCCAAAACTCAGATTGGATTCAATTAGACGACCGGGTTTAGATCCAGACAAACCCTTTTCAAGCAGGTTTGGATCAAGAATACCGAATCCATGATCCAAATCATAGTTGAGTTGATGACCTAAATGGTCAAATTCTATTATGGATGTGGATCTTAATATAACATGATGTAAAGAGGACATAGGAGTCATTGAAAGAGTAAAAAGACCATTTTGCCCTTGATACGTCTATACAACATACAAAGCATAGCTAAGTGCCCCGAAGTCAGATCCATGTGATTCTTGAATCCATGGATTCTACTGCTTGAGTAGAGTCTATTAGTAGGGGATGTGTGAACAAACTCTGAAAGAATGGAGTCAGAGTTGACAATTAAGTTTAAGGGTGTTTTGGCAATTTTGATGATACGAGGTATTCGTTGTTTTCAGATCAAGGGTTGCAATTGAAATTTAAGCGTTGCAGGTAAGTGAACATTTGCAAATTCCTCCTTAGTTAATTAAAACACATGCTAGCTAGTTTAGGCATTCTTTAATGTGATTCCAATGCTTCAAGTATGCTAGTTCTGTTATTGAGGATAGACACTGTTTTGCATGCTTAGGAATCTATAAAGTTCAAGTGTGATGCTTAAACCTTGATCATGCATATTTTCTAAGTGATGAAATAAACGTGGCATGACATGATTGCATGTATGAGATTGATGTATTAAGTGAAAATTGAGGGTAGAGTTCCGAAGTCTCAAGGTAGGTATTACCTTGGGGATATGTCACGCTTATGCCTTGGGAGGGGCATTGTAAGGGTCGTGAATTAATCTATGGTGGGTTACCATCCTTAACAGTTCAGACATGTAAACATGGGTTAAAAAGTAATTAGTGGATATACATTGAGGATTGTATAACACACTAAATTCAAGGTGTGAATGTCGAGTAAAAGTTGTTTATAGGATGACCACCTAATGTATGATGGGAACTCTACTAGGAGGCATGGTCTGGGGCAATGTTGAGGTGTGTACCTCTTAAGCAACCTGGGAATATCTCAGACGTTTCTAGGTAACCCTTAGGGGTTAAAACATTGCCCACTAGACACATGTAGGACGTAGCATGAACCACAAAACCTTGGGGGCAGGTATAGCCACCCTGGCTCTTCGGCTAGCTACCGTTTGAGTCCCTTCGCTCCCGGCTTGCAACCGGCGAGCTGCTGCTGCACCTGTGTCCGTAGTCTGGGCCGGTTTGGACTACGTTGTTTGTGAGTGGTTTATAAGTCTGGCCAACATTGTAGACTCTGAGTTGTCTACATGGGTTGCTACGCCCGAGGTGGCTATGTTCGGAATAGCCGATTAGAGTAGAAGAGTTGTCTGAAAATGATAATAGAGATGCGGTAAAGGGGGTAAAACTCATAACTAACATGTGTGCATAAGTAGCAAACTAAACTAAGACTAGGAGCTTAGAGCTCACTACAGTTGCAACGGTCGTGTCTATTTGTAAATGGAATCTTACTGGGTTGTAGACTCACCCCCCTTCTTTTGGTTGCAACTGTAGGTTCAGGGACTGCTGCCACCACTCTCAGGACTTAGTACGATTCTGCCACATCAGCCACATTAGAAGTATGGTTTTCCTTTACTTTTTATTCTGCTTTTGTCTTTGGATGGTTATGCTATTGTAAATGGATGTATGGACCTTCAAGTATTGAATAAAAGAAAAAAAAAATCTGGCACGATTTTTAGTTATTTTTTAGATTATTGAGTAATTTCCCTCTGGGAACTAACGTCCACGAACCCGGGCTCGAGAGGCCCCAGATCGGGTCGTTACAGTCCCTGATTCTGTTTAGGGATTGCGGCAATAAATTGATCGTCCAGTTCTATCGACACCGGAAAATGACTATCTGGCACTGCCAAATACCAAAAACTAGCATACCCAACCTGTTCTGTGGATGCTTCTGGCGTCCAGGTTGGTTCTAATAAGCAATCAAACGCCTATCAAAGTCCTGAAATTCTTAGATATCAAATAGCAATCAAAGGCCTATCAAAGGTCCTGAAATTCTTAGATATCAAATATCAATCAAAGACCCCAAATCGATCAGAATGGTGAGAAGAACCGCAGGTTCCAGTGCCTATCAAAATCCCAATATGGGTCACAAAGATGGTGGAAGAAAAACATAAAGTAGAGCAAACCTGGAACAGAGAGGAGGGCCAAGAGCACACATACCGTATACACCCAAGAGTAGACAACGCCCTACAACATCGGAGACGATCAGAGCCTTCGGTGTGTGTGTGAGAGAGAGAGATGGCGAGAATTGGCGTTTGGAGGGAAAAAAAAAGGCGAGCCCACCGCCAAACGTTCTTCCTCTTCTTCGAAGCGTTTGGATGCGAGGGGTCGCAAGTCTGAATGTTGTAACTTGTAAGTGTCTGTTCCTATGATTGGTATGTCTAGGAGTTGAATGGACTTTGCAACGCTTGGCAAATCAACTTTTTTTTTTCAACGGACAATGCTAGGGTTAGGGTTAGGTAGACCCCTAACAGTTATACAACAATACCATTTGGGGTTCGAACTTGCAACTTTCCAGCACAAGGTGACGTGCGTTGGCCTGTTTGAGAGTTTTGGAGCGATGATGTAATTCCCATTAACCTCCACTCCCTGTTTTGAGTAGGGATGGCAGTGAACTAAGGAGGAACAGACCCCCACCCTGGCTCGCTTTGTTTGGATAGGGGATAAAGGTGGGGATGGATGTTAAAATCAATATCCGTGCGAGGATGGACTTACGCTTTTCCCCGCCCCATCCCCGATTTCCGTTAGTAAAACTTTTTCTCCTTCTTTAGGGATGGCATTGGACCCAGGGGAAATGAGGCTCGGTCCCACTTCGCCCCCGAAAATGGAAGACACGTAGGAGGGATGGAAGCAGGGATAAAGGTTAAAATCAAAACCCGTGCAAAGATGAAGGCAAGGATGAAAAGTAGGATTTTGAGACAGTTCAGGGGTGGAGACCTTGTCCCCTGCCCTCTCGCTGGTCCACTGCCATCCCTAGTTTTGGGAAGAAGAGGGGCGATGGTCTTGTAACACGCTGATCTCAACTCTGTCCCAAGGAAGACGTGGTTGTCAAGTCCACGGCTCATCAACCTCTAATGTACCTCTAACCTCCCAGTTTCATAGAGTTATTTTGAACTTCCAATTTTCAATTAAGCAAGGTTGAACAAGTTGTCATTGTATTGTAGTGCCAAAATAATTCAAGGAACCAACTTAAGACAGGTGTCACAAGTATTGGCATCGAAATTTTCTCATCAAAGAAAAAACACTGATAAATATTTAAATACAAAAACATTGGCAATGTAACAGGTTTAGATATTTAAAAAACACATACAAATCTTAGATAAGTTTTATTAGAATGCAAAAAAAAGTGCTGATGTTGATCTATATTCACAGTACTTTAGAAATATCATAATTTTATATAGATACTATAATGTATATTTTTCCTCCTAATAAATAGAAATTTGCAACGTCATTTGATGTGAATCAATTGGGAAGGTTGGACAACATGCATTTAGAGCTTGGTTTGCTCGTAGTTTGTTTAATTGTTGCACCCTTCCAAAAAATTGAGTTCATGTTGGACGCACACGAGATGGATTCGAAATTGGACTCGAGTGGTAGGATCGGACCGCAATGAATAAGGCTTCAATTAGAGTCCCGCATACTCGAGCGGATCACACTTATTAGATGGCGTATGGGTTTTGACCCTTATGGTATGCACCCTTATGCAGAGCCGTACCTGTGTTTTATGGGGCCTGAGGCGGAGGGAAAAAATGGGCCCCCTATTAATAGTAGGAGTTGGGGGGGGGGGGGGGCAGAGCCTCCAATTTTTTTTAAAGAATCAAAATAACAATAAAATTTGCATTCACATTAAACAAATATAATATTTCAAATATTTATATTATATTAAATAAAAATGTATAAAATATTTATATAAACTACCTAAACAATACTCGTCTGATTGTTTTAGTGGCAAAAAAAATCAATTTAATCAAGTTGTTCAACATTAATTAACAGAAATTAACTAATACAAATATTTATATTATTTTTAGATTTAACTAGAAATAACATTAATTAACAAAAATTAACTAAAAATAATTAATAGTAATTAACTAACAAAAATTAACTGCTAACAGAAATTAGAAATTACAGTGAAACAAAAAAGTCAAGAGAATAAGACACAACCTGATAGTATCATCATTCAAATAACGATAAGATTTATATTTTTATTAAACAAATATGATATTCTAAATATTTATATTATATCAAATGGGAAGCTCGGGCCTTAAAAATGGGCCCCTAAATTTTTTTGGGCCCGGGGGCCCTGAGGCCCAAGCCTCATTGGCCTCTTTACAGGTCCGGCTCTGCCCTTATGGGTATGGTGGGTAGGAGACTGAGGGATTATCGGGGTTACGAGAGATAGGCACTTGTAAGTTTAGGACAAGTTGGCTAGTCGGGTAAGTTCAATCGGGTTCGGTGAGTGCTTCAAGTACACTCGGTGAGTGGTTTAGGTACACTCATGATAAGTTAGGCTTCAGAAGATAAGGCACTTGAGGGACTTTTAATGACGTAAATGTTTAGCTTATAGTTTTAAGATTTCTATATTTTTTTTTCTAATTACCATTGAATATGAAAACATGAATATTATGTGATTTGATTTCAGTTAGAATATTAATGGTGTTTTGTTAATTAACCATAAATGCATAATTTATAATGTTTGTAGAGATTATGTTTTTTTTAATGACGTAAATGTTTAGTTTATAGTTTTAAGATTTTTTGTTTTTTTTTAATTACCATTGGATATGAATCCATAAATATTTGTGATTTGATTTTGGTTAGAATATTAGAGTTTTTTTATCAACCAGCATAAATGAATCACTTATGAGGTTTGTAAAAAATAGGGGTTTGATTTGGTTTTTTGAAATATATTATTAATAATTATTTTTTCTTTTGTACTTTGTATTTGTACCCACCCTAGTTTAGGATCTTGGCTCCACCACTGTTCTTGTTAAAGTCATCCACAAATAGCAAAAAATATTTTTTTACTATGAGTTTTTGTTTACATTGACCCACAGAAACCAACTCAAGTAAACCTTTGGCCCTCCAGTTTGATTCTGGAAATGATAATCTATGAAATTTGCCATATATATAACCTTCACATATTTTCTTTTCTCCATTGATGTGGGAAATCCCAATCATCATGTTTTTTTGCTTTAGCAATTTCAAACATTGATAATTTAAATGACCAAATCTCAAATGCCAAAGATTTGATTCATTTAAATTTTTAGCTTTTAAAGTTCATCCAAGGTCATAGTCAAAGAAAAAACTTTGTTTATAGTCATTTTTACTTTCACTATCACTTGTTGACTTTTTTTGTCAACTATAGTGCATGGACATTATAAAAATTTATTGAATAGCATTTTTGCATAAGTTGACCAACACTTAATAAATTTTGAGTTTAACCTCGGACATCATGGATAAGTTTAGTTTGACCTGATTTAGCTTTGACTGCTATGACTCTCTTTCCTTCAACATTTTAATATGTGTCATCTTTCATCCTTACTTTAGAGGTGGCAGTTTCGTCAAGGTTGACGAAATACTTTTAATTTTTTGTGATATGGTTATTACAGCTGCTATCCACGTACTATGTTACAAAACTCTTGCTTAACATTCATGCAATAGAAGAACATTTGACCTTTATCATCTTTATTTTTTGGAAAATTGACTTCATTCTTTTAATGAAACCAAGAGTCTTTATGAGAGTAGTTTGAAACACAACAGCTCCTGTGAGGCGAATAGAGTCTTCATTTTAAGACTCTAAAAGTCATAGTGTTCACCATCAAATACAAGTACTTAAAGATGGGAGAGGTTGGTGACCGAGTTATTTGAGTTGACTGTCATAGTTTGTGTGAGTGCAGTCTTCTTCGATAGTGACTCTGATACCGCTTGTTGGGATTTTGAGCTCTCGATTAACACTACGAAGAGGTATGACCAATAAGGAACATGTAGAAAAGAGGTGTGAGGCAAATATTTCTTAGGTGTACACACACTTAGTCTCTTTTACTTACACATTCAAGTAAAGATGTCAAGGAGCACACACAAAAATTACTTCATGGCAAGATACTATCATAGAGAGTACAAGAGGGGTTTATATAATATTTTCCAAGACAAAACATAATAGAAACAAAGGAGAGAAGACACAAGCTTCCAAGAGTCTCTTATGCTTCACTAAGAGTCTCTCCTAACAATAGAAAGATATAAGGACTTAGCAAAAAGGTTAAATGGTAAAAATGTAATGAGAGAATTCCAAAAAGTCCTCCATACATCATCCTGTTAGACCTAGGGGTGGAAAAATCTGACCCGACCCGCCAACCCGCTTCTTAGCTGGGTTAAGGTTTGGCTTAAACGGGTTCATGTCGTAAACGGGTCGACCCGCCTAACCCGTTTATTAAACGGGTCATGTTCGTGTTAGGGGTATGCCAACCCGCCAACCCATTTGACCCGTTTATTAAACAAGTTAGGTGGGTGGGTCAACCCGTTTACACAAACCCGTCAACCCTCAACCCGTATATATATATATATATATATATATATATATATATATATTATGTTATCGGGTTGCGGGTTAGTAGCAGCACTGTAAGACCTATTTATTGCTAATAATTATTAATAAAGTATTTACGGGGCAATGTGGGTTGCTTTATGGGGAAATGTGAGAGTATGGGAGACGTCTTAAAGTATTTACGGGGCAACGTGGGTTGCTTTATGGGGCAATGTGAGAGTACGGGAGGATGTCTTATTTTATTAATTGATTTTAAATACCAAAAAAAAAAGAAATTAAATTCATAGGGATTACTTCAATGCCAGGCACGTAGCGTTAATAAATTTTAAAATGAAAAATGGTGATTTTATCACACAGTGGGTCAGGAACATTGAATCCAAACTGATTTTTGAGGCCTTCCGACGGAGGACGAGTTTCTCGACTGCTTTCTTCTCGTGAGGAGTTGTCCATTTATCCAGACGTGGGACTCGCCTCGATGTTCATTCGTCGTTATTGATCCTGTCCCGTATGGTGACGGTGGTCCTCCGGTAGAAGCAGAACTCGTCGTTGGCGTCTTCGGTGGACCTGTAAATGGCGTCAAGCAAAGCCGAGGAGAAGGATGGGTTTCTCAGGAACATCCCCTCTTTCGTTTTCGACCTCCATCTTTTCATCCTTTTGTGTAATTATTATATCTCCACACAGAGAGAGAGAGAGATGGAGATAGAAAGATGGGATGGCGATGGTGGTGGTCTGCTCAAAAAGACTCAAAAGCTGCAGAGAAGTGTTTGGAGGTTGGAACAATTGGAGTGAGCAACAATGAGACAGGGAGACATCTTGACGTCTTAAGATGAGAGAGAGAGAGAGCAAAGGGTTATGCCAGCGAGAGAGGCGCAATCAATGCCTGCTGCAAAAAACAGAGGATGGCAGCAGAGAGAGAGAGAGAGAGAGGTCACTCCTTCATCCTTTTTAGCTTCGAGTATCGTCGTGTTTTTTCTTGGTAATTTCCGAAGCATGCACTTAAGTTTCCAATATATTTAAAGAAGGCAACCCTTTTAATAAACGGGTTAACCGTGTCGTGTCGGGTTACCCATTTAATAAATGGTCATGTTCGTGTTTGCCACATCCGCCCGTTTAATAAACGGGTTGTGTTCGTGTTGAGGTATTCTGACCCGCCGAGCTGACCCGATTGCCACCCCTAGTTAGACCCTTCTTTCACAACAACCAATGTATTTATGACAACCTTATCTTGGCCACAAAGTTATCTCCCTTATTTGGATTCTAAACCTAAATAAGGTCCAAATTCAATTACAACTTAATATTTCAACACCTTTTGAGTTTCTTGCCAGCGATCATTAACCCATTAAGTAGATTCTCGGTTAACGATCAATGGTAAGAAGTCAAATAACCAATGAGGGTTCCGCTTGTCTAGTAGGAGCAGCTAGTGCACATCACCATGGGACGTTGCAAGTTCAAAAGCCAATGTTATAGTTTTTTAACGGGTAGAGGTCTGCCTAATCCCAGCTTGCCTTTAAAAAAAAAATCAAATGACAGTAATGCTTTTAAATTTCCAAAATGTCTGGCTTTCTCTTCTTTTATAAGGGCAAATAAATATTTTTTCAACTTCAAAAGGTAACATAAAAAATCTCAAAAGTCACTTATCACAAGATGTTGCAGTTTAACCAGAGAGGTCTTTAACTCTTTATTTGGTAGTTTTCAAAATTCAATAGACTTGTGACATAAAAAGAATTAGAAAGAGGCGAATTTCTGAAATTAGGGGCAAAAGGTGGCCAATTTGAAAACAAGTTTGACAGTTCGAAAAATACTTACTACCCTCATAAAAATAGAAGGGTAGTTTTTTAAGGTATTACCGTATTATTGTCCCCTGTAACCAGACTTAATGGGCAACGGTTGTGGGTCTCTCTTTGACAGTTTTCAGAAATTCAGAGGTTCATATTAGGAAATTTACATTTTATCTAGAGAAGCATGGATTAGAAATAGGAATATAATATAATTTTATACATTTTTTTGTTCTGTATATTATTTCTCATTCATTTATAAATAAATAAAACCTATATCGACAAATACAACTGTCCAGGGTAGGGGTGGCAAAATCTGACCCGACCCGCCAACTCGCTTCTTAGGCGGGTTTGGGTTTGGCTTAAACGGGTTCATGTCGTAAACGGGTCGACCCACCTAAACCGTTTATTAAATGGGTCGGGTTCGTGTTAGGGGTATGCCAACCCGTCTGACCCGTTTAATAAACGGGTTAGGCGTGTGGGTCAACCCGTTTACCCAAACCCGACCCGCCAACCCATTCACCCGACCCGCCCGCCAATCCGCCGACCCACTAACACGAACCCGACCCACCAACCCGCCAGCTAACCCGTTTATTAAATGGGTCGGGTTCGTGTTAGGGGTATGCCAACCCGTCTGACCCATTTAATAAACGGGTTAGGCGTGTGGGTCAACCCGTTTACCCAAACCCGACCCGCCCACCAATCCGCCCACTAACACGAACCCGACCCACCAACCCGCCCGCCAACCCCTTTACCCGACCCGATCAGTTTATTAAATGGGTTAACCATGTCGTGTTGGGTTACCCGTTTAATAAATGGGTCGGGTTCGTGTTTGCCACAGCCAACCCCTTTAATAAACGGGTCAAGTTCGTGTTGAGGTATACTGACCCGCCGACCCGACCCGCCAACCCGACCCGATTGCGACCCCTAGTCCTGGGTAAAACATAAGAGATCAAAGTATCATAGGTTGTCTCATGAATAGGTGAGAAACAAATTGACAAGAAAAATTTATGGAATAATCGCCGATTAATTTGGTGCCCAAATATGTGATTCACTCGCTAAAGCTGCCCACCGGAGATAGTTTCCCATTTAGCGTAAGCCTTACGACAAAGAACACAACAAAGGACACATTGTGTATCTAACTTTTAACCTCTTTCAACTTGAAAGCCTTCAGCTTACCCACCTAACTAGGTGTGTAGAGTGGGTGTTTTTCATTTATATTATATATTGAAATCCAAAAAGTGAATATTTAGGCCAAAAATCTCTAATTGTCAAAACCGAGAATCTTATACAAGATCCTTCGCCCTCAGTTTTGAGAAGCAAGGTTCACAAACATGGCCTTATAATATATATATATATATATATATATAGAGAGAGAGAGAGAGTAATGTACTATGCTTCGGGAGTACCCCACATACTAGAAATCAAGGTTGTAGGTTGTATCTTCTCACTTAAACCTTACAGATATACTCAACATAGTTAATTTGATAGGAATCATGCTTTGAATTATGTTTTTTTGACATAAAATAAGATTTTTTAATTCATGAAATTTGATACATTTTGAGCTATTGATTTTTTAAAGGTCTTAAAAAACATAGATGTATGTTATAATCACATGATCTAAAACTTTTTTTTTACTAAATAATGCTTATAGCTCATATCTATAGGGTCATAGGGTTTGATCAACAAAAAAAGTTTAAAAAAAATTTAAAAATCTAAAACTTCTATTAGTTTGGAGTAGGTACTCCCGGAGCACCCTATCATTACCAATATATATGAGTAATGCAACGGTACTTCAGGATATATATATATGATGAAGGAAAACCCTCACGATAACGAACTCACTTGATGGACCCGCTTCACTACTGGGAAGTAAAACCCCATGTTAAGGACACAATAACTTAATCTTACTTGCCCCAACTATGATAAAGTAATGGCAGCCCCCATGCATCAACAGGATTTGATCTTTGGCCTTCAACTTGACACATGATCATGCTGACCACATGAGTAACCACCAAAGTGGTTAAACAAAGTTCAGAGTTGTAGGGCCAACCAATCGGTTTCTTGCAGAGATGCCGATCTATACCGGAAATTGTGTTGAATACAATAATTCGATTGCATCTATTTATACTAAAAAAACTACAACATATGTTAACTAATGTCAAAATACCATTATTGTAATGACCCCAACTCCTGCTCCTTGAAAATGTGGATTTTTTTGTCAAGATGTGAAATTATTCCCAGAGATCTGAGGCCTTTACAGTTCCCCTCACCACTGGATAACCACACACCATAATAGAGCTTACACTTATCTTCCAAACCAACATCAAACCATTATTCATTTATTGAAAAACTGATAAACATGTCTAGAGACACTTGCATAATGAATTATTTAAAGTGCAACATCCATTAAATGAACCAAAAAGGAAAACAAAAGTAAAGCCATGATGTCCATCTGTGATCTATCTAGCAAGTGTGTGACACCTATGACTTTCCAAGACACCAGTCACTTCACTGAGTTTCTGCGAAAAACCATAAAAGAAGAGGGTCAAAATCCGAAGAATTCTGTGTACAGATCCCTCTAGTGAAAATAAGAGAGCATAAAGAACACAAGTACAGTTTTATGCAACTTTTCAGAGGAATGTAAGTGTGACAATTTAATAATCTGATTAAGCACTCATACCACATCTATTAAGCATATAAGAACCTTAATCAACAGTAAGTATATCAATCTAAGTACGCAAGGTATTCCACATACATTAAAGCCTAACCATCACCCATCTATATAACATTCAAGGGAAAAATAAATTATGCATGTACTAATGCATAGCAAGGTTATGCATGACATATGTATAATGTATGAACACCTTATTGTCTTTCAATTAAATTTCTTTCTTTTTTTTTATAAGCATGCCCTATTAAATGCATACAATTTAAGTTCCTCTTTTTTTAAATTTTCATCGCTCGTGGATACACCCAACGGGTAAAATCCTCGAGGTCAAGTTGGTTCCCAGGGTAACTTAGCACATAATTTGTATTTTATTACTCGGTTCCAACTTAGCCCTCGACCGAATTACCTTCAGAACATTAGACCTCCACATCTAATGTCGGGGACACAAGGGACACCCCACGCCCACAAGTGTCACTTCCTTGGTACCATAAACAACAGTTGTGTCAAACACACAACTTCCGGGTAAAGTGGTGGACTCTCCCTAAAATCGTGACCAGGAGAAGGAACCTCAATATCAGGTTCAGGGGACCAAAATTTAAGCACACGTAGTTTTTGTATCCTCACAGTCTCCCCAAGACCGGACTTCTAAGATCTTCATTCTCCAGATGGAAGATCCCATAATATAAGTTACACTGTTCTTATTTCTTATATTTTTATTAAAGTCAATTCTTTAAGTTTTCAACACTATATGCAAAAGTAAAGTGAAAACCTGTATCCTCCCTTGCGGGAACCCTTACGAGACTCTAGCCCGTGAGGACAATGGGAACAGTGTAGTAGTGTGCCCTACCAGCTTGTGGGATTAACGTGATGCAATTAAACATATAAGAAACAACAACCAAGTTCTCGGCGCTTCAGGTCGGTGATGATCCATTAGGCCATCAGTGCATCACAACAAAACCAAAGTGATGTGTTATATAACATCAAACTATTGTGCCAAATGCATATGCACTCATACAAAACAAAGTCAATAATAAGCATGTAATTTTCTACCTCCCATGCATCTTTGTCATGTCATTTCCTACATCCATACACACTTACCCATATCAAAAACATATTCACATGCATTAATGTTGGCAGTTAGATTTGTATCATCCCAAAATTTTTGAACGGATTTTTCTTTTTCTTCAAATATTAATTAACATTGTTGCCAGCCTCAAGCAACATGCATAAGGCCAAGCCTTTACACATTTTTTTTGTTTTCTCCATACCCAGCCAACCACTCGGCTGGGCCTGTCAGCCTATGCACCGGCCCGATCTGGGCCTGTGTAAGCTGTCAAAACTGAACAACATTACAAGGCATAAGTAGAGGGGAATATATTTGTCATACAACTCAGCCCAATATATTCATGTAGTCCACTACAGTTGAATATTGAATCATACAGACTTATTTAGTCATAGGCATGTGAAATTTCATCCCAACATGTACATAGCAAAAAAACTCTACCATTCGTCCAAGTCTTAAAGTATACAGATACGACCCCTACTACCAGACATTTTTGTCATATTTCTTTTCTTCATTTCGGCCACGTGGATAGCATTATTCAGATTTTCCCATGCAAGAAGTTCATTTCCAAAGCCTCACACAAAAATATAGCAACGAACTTATTCTGGAAGGATCAACAATTGTAAAACCAAATCAGGAATTTACTGGGGTAGGCAGACATGTTGTTTAGGATGTTCAGTGCTTGGAACATCACTTCCCTTTCTGCTGGGTATCTAGTTTAGCTCAGTTCTATATAGCATAATTTCATACTATCACGGTTGACTTTGAGTAAACCCTCAGACTTGGAACACATAATAGTTTGTGCATTCAAAGTTTAGAACATGCACCAATATAGATATGGGAATATACTCAAAACAGGAAATTTCAGCACAGTGTAAGCTTAACATGGACAAAAATCAGAATCTACTATAATTTGTACATTAAATGGATAGCACCTAAGTATACACAGGCAAGTTTAGGCAATTTCATGGTTAAAGGAACTACACAACCTTTATACATCGAAGAGTTAGGCAACTACACCAACCTTTTGTGAATGATGAAAGTCTAATCACTACTATCATTTAGGTAAAATGTAGCACATAAAAAAAAAATCGTCAGGCAGCCTGTGGCCATCTGCAAGTTAAAAACTATATATGATGTGTAGCAAATGAATTCATATTTGCAGGACAATTTTTTATGGCTCAAGAAGGAAATATAATTCATAAAAAAAATTAATTCAACATGAACAATTACATCACTTCATGCTGGAGTTAACAAAGTTTCATTTATCTAGGTCCAAAACTACAATCAGAAATAATGCATAGTAATAGATGGAATCAGTCTCATTCCAAAAACTCCCTAATCTCCCTTTAAGCGTAAAACTGAAACCCAGTTCCCCTTTCTTTATTTTTTTCTGGTTTGGGCATGACCCAGCCACCTAATTGGTGGAGCTTATCGTGGAGAAAAAGAAAGAATCGAGCCACCATGAACTCCATCTGGTTCCCAAGGATTTCATCTAAAGAAAAACAACATAAAATTGAACCAGGGTTCGATTTCTCAATCATCTTCACAAGAGGGGACCCGTACCTCTTACGGTGGTTTTCCCGGTGGTCGGAGATGAACGTCGCAGAGGGGTGCAAACTGGTGACGCTCCTCCCAACTGCCGTGAAAGGAGATGCTCAAGGGGCCTTTGACACTTGCGGATGGCCGGAGATTCGCCGGTGATGGGGCTCCTTCCTCCGGCGTGCGCAAACCGATATATATATATATATATATATATATATATATATATGTATATATATATATATATATAGAGAGAGAGATAGATGAACGAATCGGGAAAGGAGACCCACTTGGGACCCCCTTTTAAAGAGGAAGGCCCGGCAAAATCGGAGCCCCCTCCCTCCAGCGGCTGCGGTTCAAACCTCCCTCCCTTTCCTTTCTGCGATTTCTGTTAGGGTTCTCTCTCAGAACCCTAACCCCCTTTCAGACTTATCGGGCAACCCTTATCGGGTTGCCCCTTTTTCTTATAAGCCTTGTTACACAGGGCGCGGCTCGGGTCTGGACCTGAGACCCGCAACTCGCCCCCAAAAGATATGGATCCACAAGTTGGATCCAAATCGATCCAACTGTGGATCCTCGGATTAACTTTATAATTAAAATTTTTATTTGATTATCTTTATTATTACTAACTTGTGGTTGATATCATTTATACCTAGTTACCCCTTTATGGGTCCTAGATCTGAAATGTGGATCTAGGCCCAATTTGCATTTTTTTGAAATATTTTGTAATATAACCAAAATTTATTAGCAAAAACTTTTTGGTTTTTACAATTATGCAGACATTTATGACTAAAGAATCCACACAAATATGGTGAGATGAAGATGCGAAGAGCAGGTTGTCACCATAATTGTTCTAGTATTTCTTTATTTCTTAGATAGTCCATTTCTCATACCTTTTCTTCTCCTCAGTATAAAACGATTTTGAAATTTGAAATGCAAGAGCATTTATCTTCAATGAAAATGCTTTAGGGCCTGTTTAGAATCACGGGGTTGGGATGGGTGTTTATGTATGTGGTGGTCCTGTTGGTCAAACTATACCTTGGTTGTCCTGCTTGAAATATCGGGGCTGGGATAGGCGTTTATGCATTTGGGATGGAAAGTGAGGCCCTTTCTCCTTTGTATTTATACTAAATTATGAATTTGACAACTGTCACCTTTTTTCAAATGCATAAACTCCACGAACACCTATCCCAACTACAGATTCCAAACATGCCCTAAAGAAAAAAGAAAAAGGAAAATTTCTCATTTTTTGGTTTACGCATTTTACTTGTTCCTACCCCCAAAAGAAATCTATTAAAGATTGAAAACAGGTGGTCCACTGTTTGCTATTGAGGTTGGCCCCACCATCATCTCAATGGTCAACCTAGAGATATTGCAGTTTATCAAATATAACCAATGTTCAAAATATAGATATAGATCATAGAAAGTTAATTAAGTAATTTTGGGGAAGTGTCTCTTACGGTGTTACCTTGCCAAGGCCCTCTTTTTCGATTGTTTTTACCTTTTTGGGGTCAATGGAAGACCAGAACCTCCACCTCTGTCCTCTGGTTGTTAAAACCCTTGAGGTCTCTTGCTCGTTGGGGTCTATACTCCAAATTTGTTCCACTCATCCCTATCTTCACGACTCTCCTTGAGATTTCATTGGTGCAAGTTGTTTTGATCAAATCGGACTCCATAGATGTAATCTACATCATTCATGTAGTGACAAACTACATTTAAATAGCCAAAATCTAACTTGTGTGTTAGATTTTTTGGTGATTCAAAAATCAATGATTGACAAAACATAGAATTTACGATTTAAAAGTTCATATTTTTCATTGAAAAATATGATACAAGGGTCAATCCTTATTAAATCAACCATGTTGAATCCATCTATAAATCATATTTGATCAAAACTTGTATCATAAAAGTTAAGAAGGGTATTAAGATGGGGGACAACATAGGGGATGAGTAAAACTAGACTCGGTACACTAAGCTTCGTCGTTGTGGCAAAGCAAACCCCTTGAGGGTTTCGATATGTGATCATCCCATTTCTCTTGTTTATTATATCAGTAATTATGGAATAAACAAAGTAGTAGAAGTGTCAAAATCATTCAACTTATATGTTTGAATTCCACTTATCTCATATCCTAGATAGTTTTATAAACATGGGATCTCGGATGGCCTGCCCTCCTCAACCCCTCCTCACTAACCTTTGATTTCAAGGCCATACACTACAAGAAATTTGTGGATTAGCGACGACCTCAATCCGTCGCTAAATAGTTTAGCGACGGATAACTTTTATCACAAAATTATAGTCGCTAATTAGCGACGAAAACTATATGTCACAAGTTTTCTCACTAATTTGTGACGAATTAGCGAATGCCATGATTTGTCGCAAGGACGTCATTAATATGCGGAGATTTGATTTGGCGATAGATTTTAATTCGTCCTTAATTTTGTCGCTATTGTAGCGACAGATTAAAATCTGTTGCAAAACATTGGCCAATTCACTTTTGCAATGGATAAATATTCGTCCTTAATTCATCGTTAAATTAGATGTCGATACTAAATAGTGATGGATAATATTTGTCGCAAATCCTTTGCAAACAATAAAAAAATTTTAAAATAAAATAAAATATAAATATCGAGAAAAAATTCTTATGATACAATTCATATTTCCTGTACAATTTATATTTTCTGTGTATAAAAAATAAAGTACATATAAAAAATACATATAAAAAGCAACTAAAACAATTTATCGATCCACTATAATTCTCGCCAAGTTCTAATTATTTACAAGTGAACATTTACAAAGATTTGTTTTTTTAAACAACAAGAAGGTACAATAAATTCAACATATGAATCTAATCATCGCCAAGATTCTGTGTGTCATCTTCTTCATTGTATAGATCTGCCCCTTTAACTCCTCTACGCTGATTATCTCCAGCATCTTACAAGAGAAAAGAAAGGTTAGTATTGATAAACAAAATATAATGAAATAAATTATATGCAATGCACCTAAGTTAAGGCAATCAAAATAACATAAGTGAATTACACATAATCTAACTAGCAATAAAGTGAAGGATATTAACAAAATTCAGATGTGTTCTAAGGCTGACATAAAAAATTCATAATGATTCAATCATGCAAATATGTGTTCCAATCATGCATATACTAGCTTGAAATCTAATGACACGAAATAAATCACATGAAACTTTCCTACCTGAGAGGCACTTGAAGGCCAAGTTCTCGTCCCGAAAAAAGTTTCACAACTCATTACAGACAACGTTGGAAATTGTTTAATGTAAATAGTCATGCATTGTGTCCTTAACAAGTTGGTAGACACCATCTTAAGAATTAGGCGGGTTAGTCGAATGCTTAAAGTTGATGCTGACAGGAGAAGTCTGAGAGTCGTGACTGGAGGAGGCAACGACTGGTGAGGTGTTCATATTACTCTTAAACCCAAACACACGACCCTTTTTGGGTTCACCTATTGCAGTCACCAATGTTGCAGGATCAAAAGACGGATCCTAAGTGGAGTCATCGTCATATTGCTCTACCATTTATTGCTCGTATGACTCCTACAAAGTAATGATTACAAATTTATTAATAATTAAGAATTATAATGTTTATGATAACTTGTATATTACAATGTTTATTAATACAATAAATATATACCATTGTCGTTCTCGCCTTCTCTGATACGAACTCTCCCGTGGTCTTACGTTTATGTGTTTCAACAAACACATCCTTGTATGACATAATGTCTCCTTTTTCTACTTCCTACAAAGTTAAATGATAAAAAATTTATTTAACAAATATGCAACAATACTTATAAAATTGATAATATATATTGATGAGTTACCATTTTCTTCAAATGACTCCCAAAAGTCTTAGATCCACCTGTGTGTAGATGGACATTGGGCATCTTCACTCGGTTTTGTGCAGCCTTCGCTAAGCAGTTTCAAAATTCATGCATCGCCCACTTGTCGCACATTGCATCCCAAACGTCTGACCTGATAGTATGAGGGCCATGATTGTTCCACTACAGTGGATCATCTATCCCGCCAGATATTTTTCTTACTGCAGTCTTCATATTGTGCAGCATGTCTGCAAATCGACTGACAATCACCTTCTGTCACACCTTCCTCGCATCCTGCTCCTCCATCGTAGTCGCGAAGCGATTCAAAGCCTATAAATAATTTCATAAAGTTAGTAGACATGACTATAACAAAAAATTAAATATGAAACACATTGACTATGAGAAACGATTGTATACCATGAATGAAGACCACAATCTATCCAACACCTCCTTCGGGTACTCTTTCCATTGAGCGACCGATCCTGGTAGATGTTGAACTAGTGAATGCATAATCTCTCATATTATTTCTTGTGATTCGAACCTCACATTGCATATGAATTGGTACACATTAACTATTAATATACAATATTTATAAGATAAGTATATGATAAGTGAAAATGAAATATTTATGACCGATTAACAATATATACTATTTGAATGAGTCATTGTGTGTCAGACTGAAAAGACCCTACATCTAGCGTTGTCTCGTGAGTTGTATGAACAACTGGTGTAGGTGGGTCATGTGCAGATAAAGCATCATCTATAGAAAAATAAGTTAGAAATTCACATAATACGCATTTAAACTAATCAAGTATACAATTAGTTAAATGATATACCTATCGAATCAGTCCATAAAGATGATGGCTGAGACTGACTACCACGGGGTGCTCGACCATTGTAACCTCCACTTACCATATTTTAACAAATAAAAAATGTCATGCAAAACATTCAAACATTGCAATACCTTCAAATCATTGTAATACATTTTAATACATTCAAATCATTCACATCAAATATTGCAATACATTAAAACATAAGATATAACATCACTTGCTAATCATAGATAACTTATCCTTAACTTGCAATACAATTTGATCAGTTACACAACTCTATATCATCATGGATGCATAATCAAATCGAAAATAACTTCATGCAAGACATTCAAACATTGCAATACATTCAAATCATTTAAGTCATTGCAATACATTACAATACATTGAAATCATAACTCTATACCTATTGAAGATACATAATCAAATCGAAAAGAACTCCATGCAATACATTCAAACATTGCAATACCTTCAAATCATTCAAGTCATTGCAATATATTTCAATACATTCAAATTATAACTCTATACCTATCGAAGATACATAATCAAATCGAATTTAACTTTATGCAATACATTCAAACATTGCAATACATTCAAATCATTCAAGTCATTGCAATACATTTCAATACATTCAAATCATTCACATCAAACAGAGGTATATATTACAAGATATATTTCACTAGCTCGAGAATTCTTCTTCATCACTTGTTTGACTTTCATATTCTTCTTCTTCCTCCTTCTCCTCTTCGTCATATTCTTCTTCTTGTCCATCCACTTGGTATATCATTTGGATTACATTCTTCCATGCATGTGCCATCGATCAATGAAGATATGACATGCATACCATGCGTGATATCATGACCATAAGAGAAGTCATACATATCATCTGATTGATAGTAATCACTCTCTTCAGTTAATGATTTGAATATATCACACACACACACATACACACACACACACACACATATATATATATATATATATATATATATATATATATATATATATATATATATATATATATATATATATATATATATATATATATAATATCATGCAATCACAAGAACTATGATGCATGCATTGATAACTTATCATTCATTTTCAAGTGCAAACTTATTCATAACACAATACATTCATTTGAAGCATATTTTCATGATACAATTTCACATAGAAGTCATAATCAAATTGAAAGTAACTTCATGCAAGCATGGATACAATCACATCAAACATTGAAATACATTCAAATCATTCAAACATGTACTTGCGTCAAACACACTCCAATATCCCGCTAACTACTACCATGACTAGCATGGAATCCGAATTCCAAAAATAAGAACACTTATATTTTCATATATTAAAATCATGCTCAGCATGATCTCCGAACTCCATCAAAGCAGTCTTAAATATCCATAACTAAGTGAGTGTGTGAACTGAAAAGTGTTGCATCCAAGAAATTAAATAACCTGTGATGCTTATGCATCACTTACTCACCACGGGTATTTACCTGATTTGCATTGCTTTTGTCACTTACTTACCATGGGTCGCAGGACACAAGCGGGATCCGTTGAGAAATCTGCAAGAGACACTGTGTTAAAATGAAGTTTATTACTCGATAACAAGGAGGGTGACGCCTCCTATCGAAAATGAGCTCGAACAAGGAGACATATCCCTTTGGTGAAAGCGAGACAGACAAAGGCAATGCCCCTGCCGACAGTAAGGTCAAGGCAGGGAGGTTACGCCCTCTCCCGTATCAATCATGAGGTAGGGGGGTCTCGCCCCCTGCCGAGGCAAAATTTTCCAACAGGGGGATTCGCCCCCTGTCGGGCAAAATTTCCTAGCAGAGGGATCCACCCTCTATCGGGCAAAAAAGACAAGGGGCAGAGGAGCTTCGCCCTCTGTCAAAATTATCGAGGACATGGGGGGCGAAGCCACCCCCTGCCAAGGAAAACAAAAGGGCAGGGGGATTCTCCCCCTGCCGATCATTCTCCTGCAGCGTATAGGGGGGCCTCTGTCAGCAAAGTCAAGAGGACAGAAGGGCCCTGTCGACAAAGTCAAGAGAACAACCCCCCCCCCCCCCCCCCCCGTCGGCACTCGAAAGGATAGGGGTGAAGCCTCCTGTCATGCCGCAGAAAAAGAGGACAGGGGCAGAGGTCCTTGTCTTGCTGAAGAGATCAAGGGCAAGGAGGGGGCCTGGCAGAAGCAATCAGAGCCTCTGCCAGCCTCCGCCAACTACACAGGGGTGGGGAGGGCCCGACAGAGGCTGTCAGGCTTCTGCTGGCCCTTCGACAACAATATGGGAAAGGGGGTGGCTACACCATAGAGGAAAGGAGGAAAGTTACCTACAGACAAGGTTCGTCGGACGGGGCTCGTCGAAAAACCCAGAGAAGGAGCAACGAGAGAGAGAACGGGAGGAGAAAGAGAGAGGAGATCGTTAGGAGGTCGATGGGTGTCGGTCGATCGGGCGATGGGAGGTCGCCTGGCGGCAGGTGGTCCATGAGTGGCGGGAGAGCGACGGGAGGCATATAGGTGGCAGGTGGGCGACTAATAAAATAGTAAGGGAAAAGAGGCTCGTATTAGGGATTTATAGAAAATTTAGCGATGAATTCGCGATGACAAAATGTTGTCGTAAATGCCATCGCAAATGTTTGACGGAGTAGCGACAAAAAATTTCTGCTGTTGAGCCATTGCGAAGTTGCGATGGAGTTTGAGACAGAATTGTTCCATCGTGAATCCATCGCTAATTCGTGATGGATTCTCGACAGATTTTTTTCCGTCGCTAATTCTATAAATAATTTGAATGTTAGCGATGGATAGTTTTCTCTAGCTAATCCGTCACAAATTTCTGTCGCTAATTTGAGTTTTTCTTGTAGTGATAGTTTACAAAAGGCTTGGATCCAAAATGGGGCCCATACAAATATAGCCTTAGAGAACTTCAACAACCTTTTATTTTTTTTGGGATTTATTCATGTAAAACAACATTTTACAAAGTTCATTGTAAAGTAGTTGTCGTGTAGGCATGCATATGTTTAATCACACATTATATATTGTCTAAGGTTAAGGCTCATATAAAGTGATCATGTACCTTAATTTGTCATTTTTTTATTTTATAATGGGCTAAATTGAAAAAAGACTATAAAGTGGTTACAATTAGGTTATGGTCCCCAAACCATTGTTCTCTTTTGTCTCCCCATCAAGAAAGAAAATTGTTCCTTTCTCATTAGGTTTAGAGAAGAAGGCAAGACTACATATAGAGGTTCTGGAAGATCATACCCGTAAGAGATCTATGAGAGCACCAATGAATTCAAGTACGCTTCCGCAATAAGTTTTGTTTTTGATCCTTTTAATGATTTAGTATGAACAAGTTAATAATCATATAAAGTGTTTTTTGGATTTATGATCTCAACAATTGGTATTAGAGCAGCTTGTTCTTATTGAATTGTTGAAATATTTTGTTTTGACATTATGCTTCGCGTTACATTCGACGATCTGTTGCGATTGGCTTCGACACAGGCACCATTGGGTGCGTGCACAATTCTTGAGGAAAGGGGAAGGAGCGGTTTCCCTTTTTCGAGTTCCTTTCCGATTGATGTCGGGGTGCGGGTGGAGGAGTGCCAATCGACTTTTTTCGTATCGTTCAAAAGTGCTCGAACGTAAGGAAGGGTTATTTGGCACTCCCCTTAGGGTTATCAGACAGGTGGGAGGGCCGATCGGCCCTCCCCCTTTCTGTCTCTTTAGATTATCGGACGATAGGGGGTTTCCCTTCTTCTTATCGCCAGCAAGGGGCTCGCCATCTTCTAAACGACGGACGGACGATCGCCTGCTCAGATCGTCAGACAACGGGGGTGGACGTCCATTTAGACTAGATGTTTTGGGGTCGGAGGCAACTCAGGGCCATTTTCGGTGGTTGCTGGGTGTTTCAAGGGTCGACGACAATCGGTATTTGGTTCGGCCCTCCGCCAGTGGCAGTCGGTATTTGGTTCAGTCATCCGTCGATCGCGGTCGGTATTTGGTTCGGCCCTCTATCAACAACAATTAACATCCAGTTCTACCTTTCGCCTTCAGCCGATCCAGGGATCCCGTGACCCAAGGACCCGGGCCTTTTTATGAGGGTAATAATTAACTTTCTATTATTCATATCTATATTTTGGAACTTGGACAACATTAGTTGTATTTGATAAACTACAATATCACAAGGTTGTCCATTGAGATGATGGTGTGTCAACCTCAGCAGTAAACAGTGGAGCACCGGTTTTCTATCTTTAATAGGTTTCTTTTTGGGGTTAGGAACAAGTCCAATGGGTAAACCAATAAAGGAGAACTTTTTCTTTTTTCTTTAGGGCAGGTTTGGAATCTATAGTTGGGATGGGTGTTTGTGGAGTTTATGCATTTGAAAAAAGGTGACAGTTGCCAAATCCACGATTTAGTGTAAATACAAAAAAAAGGGCCTCACTTTCCATCCAAAATGCATAAACGCCCATCCCAACACCGAGATTCTAAGCATGACAGACCACCAAATACATAAACACCCATCCCAACGTCGTGATTCCAAACAAGCCCTAAATCATTTTCATTGAAGATAGATGCTCTTGCATTTTGCATTTTGCATTTTACATTTCAAATTTCAAATTTCAAAATCATTTTATACTAAGGAGAAGAAAGGGGATGATAAATGGACTATCTAAGAAATAAAGAAAATGGACTATCTAAGAAATAAAGAAATACTAGAACAATTATGGTGACAACCTGCTCTTCACATCATCATCTCACCATATTTGTGTAGATTCTTTAGTCATAAATGTCTGCATAATGGTATTTTGACATTAATTAACATATGTTGCAGTGTTTTTAGTATAAATAGATGCAATCGAATTGTTGTATTCAACACAATTTCCGGTATAGATTGGCATCTCTACAAGAAACCGATTGGTTGGCCCTACAACTCTGAACTTTGTTTGACCACTCTGGTGGTTACTCATGTGGTCAGCATGATCATGTGTCAAGTTGAAGGCCAAAGATCGAATCCTGTTGATGCATGGGGGCTGCCATTAGTTTATCATAGTTGGGGCAAGTAAGATTAAGTTATTGTGTCCTTAACATGGGGTTTTACTTCCCAGTAGTGAAGCGGGTCCATCAAGTGACTTCGTTATTGTGAGGGTTTTCCTTCATCATATATATATATATATATATACTCCTAAAGTACCGTAGCATTACTCGTATGTGTTGGTAATGATAAGGTGCTCCGGGAGTACCTACTCCCAACTAATAGAAGTTTTAGATTTTTTTTTTTACTTTTTTTGTTAATCAAACCCTATCACCCTATAGATATGATCTATAAGCATTATTTAGTAGAAAAAAAGTTTTAGATCATGTGATTATAACATACAACTATTTTTTTTAAGACCTTTAAAAATCAACGGCTTGAAATGTATCAAATTTCATGAATTAAAAAATCTTATTTTATGTTCAAAAAACATAATCCAAAGCATGATTCCTATCAAATTAACTATGTTGAGTATATCCATACGGTTTAATTGAGAAGATACAACCTACAACCATGATTTCCAGTATGTGGGGTACTCCCATAGCACAGTAACATTTCTCTCTCTCTCTCTCTCTCTCTCTCTCTCTCTCTATATATATATATATATATATATATATATATATATATATATATATATATATATATATATATATATATATATATATTAAGACCATGTTTGTGAACCTTGCTCCTCAAAACCGAGGGCGAGGGATCTTGTATAAGATTCTCGGTTTTGACAATTACATATTTTTGGCCTAAATATTCACTTTTAGGATTTCAATATATAATATAAATGAAAATACCCACAAAAGCTCTACACACCTAGTTAGGTGGGTAAGCTTAAGGCTTCCAAGTTGAAAGAGGTTAAAAGTTTGATACAAAATGTGTCCTTTGCCGTAAGACTTAAGCTAAATGGGAAACTATCTCCGGTGAGCAGCTTTAGCAGGTGAATCACCACCAAATTAATCGGCAATTAGTCGATAATTTTTTCTTGTCAATTTGTTTCTCACCTATTCATGAGACAACCTAAGATATTTTGATCTCTTATGTTTTACCCAAGACGGTTGTATCTGTCTATATAGGTTTTGTTAATTTATAAATGCGTGAGAAATGGTATACAGAAAAAAAAGAAATAAATGTATAAAATTATATTATATTCTATTTCTAATCCATGCTTCTCTAGATAAAATGTAAATTTCCTAATATGAACCTCTGAATTTCTGAAAACTGTCAAACATAGACCCACAACCGTTGGCCATTAACTCTGGTTACAGGGGACAATAATAGCTTAAAAAACTACCCTTCTATTTTTACGAGGGTAATAAGTATTTTTCAACTTAAAAAACATAACTCTTTTTTTATGTCTCCCACAACATAATTTTCATAAACATGTTTGTTTCACTCTTTTTCAAAAAGAGACTCTATTTCCTATGAAAGAGAGAGCCTTTTTCTTTGGAAAGGGCATGAAACAAACGGTCCCTTATAATCAGTTAGATCTAGTTGCTTCTCCCTCACTTTTCCTATATTCATATCCCCTTTAGGCAGTGCTGACAAATTCAGTTTTGAAAAAGATCAACAAAATCGGTCTGCACCGTTTAGAATCCGTCCATTTTAAAAGTTACTTTTATACGGAAAAGTGGAAAAATGAAAGAATTCTGAAAAGATTTATCTGAAAAAGAAGATATAGTAATTAAATGATGGTTCAATTAAATTCCTAAATACACAACCAAATAAAAAAACTGATTATTCAAAACAAAAACAAAAAACTTCAGGATTAGCTGAAAGATACATAGCTAACATTATTGCACTAGATGGTTGGTTGAGCAAGAGATAAAACATGCATTTTTATAAAAAGAAACCCAAATCTAGGTAGACTTCTGATCATCAAAACAACCAACCTAATCAGCATTTGTATAAACCAAGCACAAGAAAATTTTGGTCGGTTAAAATTGTAACTCATAGTGGATAGGTTGTTTGAGATACCAAAGAATCATTTTAACTGCATTTCAGTGATCATTGGTTGCCCCATGCATATACTGATAGACTTTACTGAATGCAAAAGCAATATTTGAATGTGTCATAGTGTCATATTGCAGTGCACCCACAACACTAAGTCTCCCAATTCAGGGAGTTCAATCACCCAATTTTACAGGGGGTTTGGATCGGCCTTTGAGTCGAATCCATTTCATGCCGATTCAGATTCCAATTGACCAATTTAGGCAGATTCAATTTGATTCTTGCAACACTTATTTTATGAGAACAACAATTCCCAAGTGAAGGGGGAAATGAAATAATTGGACGGTTAGGCTGCACTATCATCACTGAGAGGTCTTGGATTCGAAATCCCACCGGGTTATCCCCTAGCTTGCTTTAAAAGAATCAGAAGGAGGGCAACGCAAAACTTTGTATTTACATAACCAACAAGGTGACTCTCGAATGCATGGAAGAGAGGAGAGAGGCATGAGATTCGATCACTCAGCCAGCCTACCATAAAAAAAATAATAATAAAAGATTTGGGGCAAAAATTATAGAGAGCTAAAATCAATGACGTGGGGATAGCAAAACAAACGTGGTGCCCAGATGATTTTATCTCCAATATTTTGGTGCTACCAGAGCATGTATGGACAATAGGCATCACCCGCAGCTACTTCTCACACAGACCTCGAAAAACCAATCCACAACTCTCGCGAAATTTTGTCAATAATTCCACCCGGTTTGTCCCTTTCTCTATTTTTCTATTTACATGGTTTCCCTGTTGAGAGATATAATATAACGACCCCCACATGTGGCTCATCACTTCCCCTCCCTCCCTCTCTCATCTAGTACACGTTATCTTCTAGCCACTGTGACTTCTCTTTTTTGTTTTTCCTTGCTCTCTTTCGTGCATTTCTCTCCTTAGGATAAGGGGGAAAAAAAAGACCAGGTTCGAATAGATTCTCCTTTTTTTTCTCTTTCTTGTTTTCCCGTGATTCGTTTACCTTATCTCTGTTTCTGGGTAGTAATCAGAATCAGCAATTCGAAATTCTCGTTTTGAAGTTTTCTTAGGTAGTTAAGGTTTACTGCAGAAAATGGAGATCACCAACGTCATGGAGTATGAAGAAATCGCAAGGCAGAAGCTGCCCAAGATGGTTTTTGACTACTATGCATCTGGAGCAGAAGACCAATGGACACTTAGAGAGAACAGGCATGCCTTTGAGAGGATACTGTGAGTTGCTTCATTCTTTTTCCAAATCGAATGTTTTGGTTTCTGATTTTGTCAGTTACTACAGGGTACAGACCGTGGACTCCATTATTTTTTTTTCGGCTGTTCCTTTTACAACTATCATTCAGATAGTGACACGTTCTAGATTTTTTTCTTCTTTTCCAATCAGTACCTTCTTCTTTTCTTTACTCACGATGCTTTGTGTTACATACGGTACTTGTTCGTTAAAACACGTCTCCTTTTGAGTTAAGATGAATTGACAAAAGATTGGTTTGTGGGTGTGCTAGTTGTAGCAGAGTACGTTCCTCTTACTCCTGCCGCTGCTGTTACACCTTGTTTATGTCAGTGATGATAGTCGTGTGTTATTCTCTCCTGATCATCCTGTTTATGTCCATGCTTCTCCAGAACCTTTTGGTGCTATCCCCTGTCTTATGAGTCCTGTCCTTGAGCGTCTATGCATATGTCTGTTCGGAAATCATGTAAGGTTTTCCATGAACCTTGATCATTTTTAATACTTGAAGGCCTGACTATACCCAACTGGGGACTTTGAGCAGCAACAGAGAGCCTGACTGGGAATTGCGACTGTATTGACTTTCGGCTTGGTATTATTCCATCTGCGTTGAAACAGAGTGTTGCAATCGGCGGTTCTTATTTTCTTGAACTCATATTGTTTGCTACCCTGCTCATAGATGATTCTTTTTCCGAGCTTAGATCTGGATGCGTCGTGATACCTGGTTAACTTGTTTGATGATCTGGGTAATCAGGTTCCGTCCTCGCATACTTATCGATGTATCAAAGGTTGACATCGCCACCACTGTCTTGGGCTTCAAGATCTCGATGCCCATTATGATTGCTCCCACCGCCATGCAGAAAATGGCTCACCCTGAAGGTATGAGTTTTGATTGTGCAGATATGTTTCATCAGAAAATTAGTGGTGTAAAATCTGACTGACGTATCTAATTAAGTTCTAATTTCGCATTGCAGGAGAGTATGCAACTGCAAGAGCAGCATCAGCAGCTGGGACAATTATGGTTTGGACCTTCACTTTTTCCTTGTTTTGCTTAAGTATTGCTGCTTTACTTTACCTAATAGAGCTGATTTGTATTATATACCCATGTTTTGGGTTTTTAAGAAGTCTCTGTAATTAATGTTAGAAAAGAGGATAAAAACTGCAGTCATGCCAATTTCTTAAGGGATTTCCATATTTCATCTTTGAGTCACTAAATAAAATGTATTGTTTTTCCTTTTCCCTTTTATGTGCATTTCCCTAAAATGTTCTATTAGAGTGTGAGACATGTTATAAATCATTTTCGGATTTTTACCCATAGATCTTGAGGTTTATTTACTTATGCTCTTGTTTCATGAAGAATCAATCACTGTTCTAGTTACCTTAAGGACCACTTTGGATTATAAAATGTTAAGAAATTTATTCTGGATTTCTATTGGGCTGGTATATATTTTATATCCTGAGTTGCTGGCATACATGCGGATTCTCTTCATCCTTCTTGTTAATGAACATTCATTCTCTGGAAATTATTTAATATCTCATTGCATACAACTCAAAAGTAGTGTGCTTACACATACATTAACTGCTAGATTGAGATGAACTCATTGTAGAATCCCTTAAGATCGTCCTTTTATGGGTTTCTCCTTTGTAGAATTAGGTGATATTTTCAAGCATCAATAGCTTTGTGATAGTTACTGTCCCGCATTGCAGTTTCCCTTCAAAATGACTGCTTTTGCAAGTCTCTTCTCAAATTTGAAATCACCTGAGACACAGTCATGGACTCATAATTCAGGTTAATTTGTGTGTGTTAATGGATAGTAATCATAGACCAATCTCCCTGTTGTCTTTTTAATGCTCTGCTGCAGACATTGTCATCATGGGCCACCTCCAGCGTTGAAGAAGTTGCATCAACTGGACCAGGAATTCGATTTTTCCAGCTCTATGTAAGATTGAATTTTCTTTTTATTATGTTATTTGCTGGTTTCATTTCATTTTCTGTAGTTTCCTGGTTAAATATTTTTACTTTTCTCTTAATATCTGCTCATGCATGCCGTTCAGTTGGTCTGAAACCTACCATTCCTTTTATAGGTGTACAAGGACAGAAATGTTGTTGCACAGCTCGTAAAAAGAGCTGAAAGAGCTGGCTTCAAGGCGATTGCACTAACAGTTGACACACCAAGGCTTGGCCGCAGAGAAGCTGATATTAAGAACAGGTCATCCTCATTTACCAAGTATAGGAATGTCATTGAAGGAAAATACTTAATTCCCAGGAGTGCATAAAACGAAGTTCCAATTTTCTCAAGTATTTTAATGAAGGCCCCTGTTTAACCCCAAACTCCTTATAGCATGACTAACAGAATCTTTCACCTTGTGACGTTCCCCTCTTTGAAACTCTTACAAGTACATGTTTAATTGTTTGTTGTTGATTTTTTAGGTTTACTTTACCCCCATTTCTTACATTAAAGAATTTTGAGGGGTTAGATCTCGGAAAGATGGATCAGGTTGGTCATCCAGATTGTTTGTATCGGTTAAATGACTTATTTCACCAATTCTTCATATATGTGATGTACGCTGCACCTTTTTCTTTTTTGTGCAGACAAATGATTCTGGATTGGCTTCATATGTTGCTGGTCAAATTGATCGTTCACTTAGTTGGAAGGTAGGATTAGGTGGAGTTTTTAATGATTCTGGCTGATGAAAAGTATCATAAATTAGTTTCTTTGCTTGTATAAGCTATATGTACCTTTTAAATGGATGTTACTTCAAAGTCCATCATTAGCCATTTGAAGCTTAAACTGTAGTGAACTTTGCAAATAATTGTCCCTTTTGTTTAATTCTTGTGCTGTTCAACTTATATTATGGCTAGAATTCATTGACAAACAAGTTTATGTGCAATATGAAAAAGAAAAAGAGAGAGTGACAAAGGAACAGTTTGACTAAGTAGCTGGAATGATTATCGTAACTGAACTGCCACTCAACATGAATTTGGTAATGATTTCTTGGCATGATGAACTCATTAGGACTGATATGCCCAAGACAAAATTTCTTTTTTGCCTATGAGAACCTGTCTTCACTGGTGTGCAATTTGAGGTTCCCTTGGTCCTCGTGCCTTATGTGTTTTCAATGCACACCCTTCATCTGGCATTAGTTAACCTTCAATTTCATTGGTTTTGACAGGATGTGAAGTGGTTGCAAACGATCACCCATATGCCAATTTTGGTCAAGGGCGTGATGACCGCTGAAGATAGTAAGATTTTTCACATCTTAAGCTAGGTTTTTATTTTATGTTCACGAATTTCTCTTTTGGTGTCTATCAATATTGATCCTCTGAACTTACGACTTATATTTTTGTTTCAAAACTTTACAGCCAGATTAGCTATTCAAGCCGGTGCAGCTGGTATCATTGTGTCCAATCATGGAGCCAGGCAGCTTGATTTTGTTCCAGCAACCATCAGCTGCCTGGAAGAGGTATGAACATGACGAACTTTTCCTTTTGCTTTTTGTTTTCATGAGGTATTCGAGGTTCACTTATTATTTCATTTTTTTTCGCTTCAAATTTTTATTAGGTTGTGAAAGCTGCACAAGGTCGTGTTCCTGTTTTCCTTGATGGCGGGGTCCGTCGTGGAACGGATGTCTTCAAGGCATTGGCTCTTGGTGCTTCTGGTGTATTTGTAGGTTACCATAACATCTTCAGTATTAAGGCCAATCATACTTATTATCAATGGACCTTTGTTTTTCTTAGATGCAACTTATGTTAATGCAGATTGGAAGGCCGGTGTTGTTTTCTTTGGCTGCAGAAGGTGAGAAAGGGGTAAGAAAGGTACTAGATATGCTCCGGGATGAGTTTGAGCTAACAATGGCATTAAATGGATGCTGTTCGCTCAAGGATATCAATCGAAACCACATAGTGACAGAAGGGGACATGATTCGAACTGCATCCAGGTTGTGAATTGCTCAGATTATGAGCAATTCTCATACTGGATATTGTGATTTCATCAGGTCTTCTGGTTCCATCTGCAATAGTTTCTTTTATGCCAAGCCCATGAATTTCCAAGACTTTGAGACTTTCAAACTTCTTAGTGTATTTATGGATAATAATTTCACCGACAAATGGCAGTATATTCCTTGTCTGTATATTTTTTCCTGCCATGATCATGTTATTCAATAAATGTTGGAGACTTGGGTTCTAGTTTCAGGGCAGTGTAGGCAGTAACTATTTATCTTTTTGATGCACGCACCAGAAAAAAAAAGTTTAACCATTATTTGCCTCTTTAAAGTGTTTCTGTACTGAAGCTTATGCATGTTTAATCTCAACGATACCACTTTAACAAGCGTTAGCCAAAGGGTGAAGGGCTCCCTTTTGGTTCACCTGACACAAGTGTGAGCGCTTGTTGGGAAGTTCAAGGCAGTGCCCTCTCCGCAATCTGCACTTTGGTTTCCCCAGCACCAATTTGTTGATTGGTCTGAGACTTGGCTTTTAAATCCAACCTCTACCTCCATGTTAGAACCTATCGAGGTCGGACCTTAGCCTAAGTGCACCTCTCATGCCTTTTCATCCATTCCGGTGCTTTGTGTTTTATTCCAACCCTTACCATCATGGTAGCCTAACCTGGCTGAAATTTGGCTTTTGCAACCAACCTGTAGCCCCATGATAGGATTTTACCTAGCCTGAGCCATAGCTTATGTGCACCTCTCATTTCTTTTCAGTGCTTGGTGCTTTTGGTATGTTTTTTCTTTTTTTATGCACAAGATTTCTTCTTATGTCTTTTTTTTATCTCTCTACTTTTTGCCAATACTTTCTTTTCTTTTTTACCATCTTTTTGCATTCACTCTCCCTCATCTCTCTTTTTTATCCTTGCGCCCGTGTTCTTTCAAGACTAAAGATTTTGTTTTTATTTTCTTAACTACATAAAGCTAGACACCAACATGATTCCTTAATGAGCTTACACTGATAGCTAAAAGCTTAATTCAGTTCCCCACTAATCAAATATTTCTAATTTCAATTTTTGAGAAAAGATTAATGAGAATTATTTATCGTTGTCTTCTAAAAATGATAGAATGGCACATCTTTATCGAGAATTTAACACTTTTGAAATCCACTAGAAAACCATTTCTGCCCCTATTCTAAGGATAAATCTTTTCAAATCAGATGCATTGATAGGGTTAGGAAGCCCAACCCCGTCGACGTTGATGAACCAATAAGTGTTATCGAGCATGATTTGTTTTACAACAAAGGGTCCTTCCCAAAGGGTGAGGATGAACATGTTGAATCTCTCTCAAGACCAAGTCATGAACTTTGAATCACAGATTTGGCGAAATGTCATTCAATCCTTCTCCTATAACCCTTTGCATGCTCTGATGCAATGAGCCTTCTTTCGTCAAGCAAGTCTAGTTTGACAAGTTGATACTCTTGTTGGGATTTGAGAGGAAGTTCTAGACTTGTCATAAGGGAGGGTAGTTGGTTGCTCCCTTTTAAGGACTGTCTTTCTATCTTTCCAATTTCAAATGATTGATACTTTTGATCTTTCTTCATTTTCAAGCAAGGTTGGGTGAACCATCTGCAAATTAATTATTTTCTCTTTTAGTGGAAGACAAATTACATATATCAAAAAATCCATTTTGCCTAATTCCTACAAATTAGTTTTTACATAATTTAGCATAGATTTAAGCATAAACAAAATTATAGAATTAAAACTCATCACACCAATCCATCCTACCTACATTAAATATGCTGAGCTTAATCAAGATTTATCATAAAAATATATATTATAATCTATCAAATCAATTTTTGTAATAAGGCTTAAAACTAGTTTTTCTTCAAACAAAACCAAACTACCAAAACACAAATTTTGGATTTTCGAAATATGTTTTCATGTAGATCCATAGCTATAGATGTTTTTATGATATGTTACATGTTGATCAATACCATGGATCATGGTGCAATGCATCTCAAAATCGAACATACATATAAGTAGAAAATCCCCTACCTTATGGCCATTATTGCCACCAATCCCTTGTGGCCACCGGCCCTTGGCACCAATATCTTTTTAGCCACTAAAATGTTCTTAAAAATCCAAATTTACCCTTTTAATTTTTTTTAAAACCCTTATTCTTTTCAAAACCCACCTATTTCAAAAACTTGCAAAAATCCTTTGAAATTGTTTGAAAACTCTTGAAGATTTCATTATTCTAAGAAAAATCAAAATCTTTCCGAATTATTTTTCTCCTTTTATTCATGGGTTCAAAGCATGAATATAAAGGAAAAACATTAAAGTCAAATCATAAAAAAAATATAGAAAATCATAAAATATCTAAAAAATTCTTAAAATTCTAAGGAGAATCCCTAAAAATCAAGAATACATAATTCATCTATAATCCTTGAAAACTTTGATAAAATCAAAGAAAATATCCTCTTTGAATCATCCAAATTCAAAACAATGATTCAAGAATCATCAAAATTGGAAATTCTTGACAAAATCACATAACGGGTCATAAGAATTTCACAAAAAATCACTAAAAAAATCAAGGAAAACATCCCAACATCAAAAATCTTAAAAATGAATAAAATCCTTGAAAAATTCCCTAAATTTTTTTGAACTTGTTGCATCCCATCTCAGTTGTAATAAGTACACAAAAACTCAATTATACCAAATAAATTTTTTAAGCACAAATCCTTAAAATCCAATAAATCTTTAAAAACACTCTTAGAGGTCGTTGGAAATCCTTTTTTGTCCTGTCATGGATTTTTTCAAAAAGTAAGACTCCAAAACCTCCTCCTCCACCTCCACTTTTTATCGCTTTCATTCCATCATGGGCATATCCTGAGAAAGCAAAGTAATAAAAAGGGGTAAAACACATTAAAATCTAGAAACCCCAAAACCGTTATAAAGTCATGATAAAATTCCAATGCAATTTTAAGAAAAATCTCTATAAAATCATCAAAAATCTTAAAAACCTTAAAGACATGATCAAATCTTTAAAAAAAATCCAACAAATGCAAGTTCAAAAATAAATCTTTAAAACCTCATAAGGTTCCCTTCCCATGTTTTGGAAAGACATCCAGGTCTTTAAGCCTTATTCTCAGAACAAGCTATTTGTCTGGGTTGTTTGTGAGACGAGAATCCCTTGAGCTTTAAAAGAAATTTAATAAAAGTCGCAAGATTCTCAACAAAAGAAAAGAAATTTGAATAAAAGATGTTCATAAAATTCTCTCAAATTAAAGTATCTTCTCTTGCTTGTTAGACTCATGGCTAGTCATTAGCAAGACCTCCACCTATAGGGAAACCTTGTGTGGAACCAGTTGCTTTCCTTGTCCTGGAAAAGCTAACAAAACAGACCATTAAGCACCGACAAATCAAATTGTCACCAATTGCACATTATCTTTGTCTCTAGATTCTTCTTTCGTAGAAAGAATCTCCAGCTTTCACTAGATCAAATTTTGGGTGTCAACTTCTTTGTTATCAATAGTGCTTTGCACGCTCGATAATAAAGAGGGGCCTCTGTTGATACTCAAATTTTAAGGAGTTCCCAACCAACATAAATGTTAGCTTCGACACATTAGAGTCACCTTGATGACTCGTCAAAAATGAAATAGTTTGTTCACACTCCAAAGCTTTTGGATGTGAACCTAAAGTATCCTTGTATGCAAAGGTTAAAGGTTGATTAGTACTTTTGGCATAATTTTTTTGAATGATGAGAGAGAACCCTTTTATAAAACCCCACAATGAATTAAAGCATAGGTTGAAGTATTTTGGTAAAAAACTTGGTTTATGCTATATTTGGTTTTTAAAACTACATCCTCTAAGTGTTTTCATTAAGAATTAGAGGTTTAAAGCTTTATAACCAAACAAAAATCACTTTGATACAAGTTTTAGTTTTGAAAAATGGTTTAAAAAAATAAGCTCATTTCAAGTCACTTTTTAACCAACCAAATGAAAAAAAACATTTTTAAAGAAGAAGAGGTTAGCTTTCCAATGCACCAAACCACGCATCGATACGATGAACGGTTTGAAAGATACAACTGAAATTAGGGGTGTCAACGGGTAGAGTTTGGTTCGAACCCATGTGAAACCCAACCTAGCTTCGATTTTTGGGTATTGTATAGGGTCCAGACCCGGGTCTAATTTGACCCACCATAAGAGAAACCATACTCGGACCCAATAAGAACTACATGAACTAGACCCAGGCTATACCCAATAAAATAATATTTTTATAATTTATACATTGAAAATTTCTGGGTCTTAATCGCAAATCACGTTGGGCGGGGCTGGTATAAAATTTCACAAACTATACGCGGACCTTCAGGTCTTAATCAAGTCTTCTTATTTATCACCATACCCGAACCCTATAGGGTTTGGTACGGGTCGGGTCTGGTAAACCTGACCTGTTGACACCCCTATTTAAGAGTGAACCGACTTGTGGTGTGGGAGCTGTAAATAGCCCCCCCCCCCCCCCCCCCCCCCCCCCCCCTCTTCAATGGGTTTTGGAAGAATTCTTGCTCTTCTTGTGCTTGAACCTCCTTAGGTTCCAAAATCCCTCATTCTCAATCTCGCTAAAGTTTATTTCTACTTCGTGATTGCGCAATGAGATCCCTGAGGTATATTTATCAACTCTTGTCAATTTTCTTCCTATCCATTTGGTTCTCTTGAGTTCTTTTCTCAAGAATCTTGTATTCTTAGAATCTTTATTCCAAGAACCTTCTTTCATGTGGGAAAATCATTTTTCCATTAGAAAATCTTCAACAGCTTAGAAACTCTGACAAAATTTCCCGGGATTTTCCCGAGATGCGGTAACACTGGATGACCGAAAGTTGACATCATTTCTTTCATCAATGCTGGATCAGTATCTTACTTGCTTCCTTGATTGGACGACGCTCTTTCACCACTGAAAATAAAGAAATTAGGAGCCAGAAAATATTTCTAGCTCAAGTGTACTGTACCCTTGGTAGAAACCGCGTGTTTCATTACATTTTTTTGTTTTTTGTTTTTGTTGATCAAGCTTAGGGATTTGATCTATGTGATTTGTTTGGTCGAAATCTTGTCCAGTTAATTGTATAAGCAGATTTTTTAAACGCTTTAAATTCAGTGTAAGAATTTCTTAATTGAAAAAATCATATTTTTACATCAAAATTACTGGATTAAAATTATGTTCCCTAGTAAATGGACTAGGCTAAATGCATATGTCGAGTCAAAATTAATGAAATAAAACTTGTACATAAGTTTTAGCTAGAGAGTACCGTACTCTAGAGTGCCGTCAAGCTTTTCCATTAAGAATAAAGGTGCTACCGAAGGGTATTTGTGTGATACGCTAAATAAAATGATTACTCTAAACTGAAATGAATTCATATAGAAACGCCGACACTTGGGGAGCACCTAACCAAGCGTAGGTCTGTTGGTAATTCATCTCTCATAGACTCATAGTCCGCTTCTCTCTCTGTCTCACACTCTGCTCGAGTCAGCTGGTTGTCCGAAGCAAGGATGAAGGAGGAGGAGGAGGAGCAGCATCAGCAGCAGATGAAGGATGGTGGCGTGGAGGAACAGAGCCCCACTTACCTCTACCTCCTCATCTACATTGCCCTCTCCAGCGGCCAAATCTTCTTCAACAAGGTATTGCCTCTCTCTCTCTCTGCCCTTTCCCTTTTTTCTTCACTTCGATCCATTCGTTTCTATAGTTGTTCAATTCAATTCTCTCTGAGAGTTTTTTTAGGGGTTTATCGTTGATGATGCTGTATTTTCCATCCTTTTTCTGCTGAGCTGTAATTCTATATCAATCGACCATGTGTATGCCAAATTTGTTCCTCATCTTTAGTTACTTATGTTATTCGGTTGGGGTTTGGCTATCCATCGAGATACTTTCTGAGGAGATGCTAGACCTAGGAATTCCCCATGACCCATCATCAACCCATTTCGCTCTATTTTTTTTTTATGTTCTGCAGCTCATGATTGAATAAGATATAATTCTTTTGTGAAATTTGTATCTAATTGGAAGATAAGGCGATTTTTTTTCTGCTCTTTCGCGTTTGCCACTTTGTTTCTCTTGGTGTCGATGCATTCTAACTCTGGGAGACAGTGGATGCATGCATGTGGGGTTGATATCTGAGGCTTGTTTTCCTTTTCTCCTCCCACTCCAAGGGGTATCGGCTTTATTTATTTTGATTGGTTTTGTTGCCGATGTTAAAAAAATGGGAATAGGAAAAGGACGATAGTGCTGGTAGTTGGCCTTAACACTCATTGGTTAACATCATGTTTGTTTGTACTTGGCAAAGAAAAGAAAAAGCTAGAGAAAAACTCACTTTTTTTAAATTTCTTTTTTCCATCCATTGTACGTGGCAGGATATTATGGAAAAATAGGATGATTCAAGGTGGGTGCCTTGAGAGCACAATGCCAAAAGATTCCTCTTCTTCTTCATTGTCCAAGATTCAGTTCAGGAGAATCCTTCATAAAGCTAGTAGCACATGAAATCTCACAATTGATGGCTTATATTACATCAACCTTGTATCTTTAGTCTTTACTACAAATCCTCAACAATAACACTCCTGTCCTTGTACTGGATCACGTTCATAACTAATACAGCAAAGTTTTTGATGTCCACTCAATTCAGTTGAAACACAACTTATGCCACATTTGACATGCTTCATCTTATCTGAAGACTAGCCAGCGGCTATTGGTCATTCTGTCCTTGATGGCAATCAACTTCCACATGTTCTAATTGGTGTTATCTTCCTATTACCACAAAGTTATCACCACCATCTTGACTAAGACTCTCAACCCAAGTTTATGTGATGTCCTCCCTTTCTGTTGAGGGGTACCATGCATCTGAATTTTGCTGGGTATACCAACCTTTGTAAAGCTCTCATCTCGAACTTGTTCATGAGAAAGTCAATGACATGGACTTGGTCCTTCCAAACCAGTCTTCTGTTTATCCTGGATGTGGATGTGGTATTCTACCAAAGCTTCATTATCTTCCTCACTTGAGCCAACATCATGTGTGTCATTTGACATTGGATAAAAAAGAAGAATCACTTGCTAACTCATTCTGTCACGCAGCATGCCTGCATGCATCTTTAAATGGTGATGCCTTGGGTGAAAAAATGATTTAACTACCATTCTCCTCTTATGCATTCTACTGCCTACCAAGATCATGGATGATCTACTGCCCTCTTATACTTGATAACTCTAGCAAGGCAACATGGATCCTCAAGATGGTGCACCCAATTTGCCTTCTGGACTTGCTGGTACTTTTCTCTGGTGTATCTTCTTATTATGGTCTTCATTTTATGATGGGAGGCCAGGAAAGAAAGACAATCTATCAGTGGCACAGCTGGACTTGCTGGTACTTTTCTCTAGTGTCTCTTCTTATTATGGTCTTCATTTTATGATGGGAGACCAGGAAAGAAAGACAATCTATCAGTGGCACAGGTCAGGAAATGGATTTTTCTATTGTTATAATCGATACCAGATCAATTTCATACTTTCCTCTCATCTCTTATATGAGTGTAACTATGTCATTTTAGTTAATCCACTTCATATGAAGAATCCCCAATCTTAGATCAGGTAATCTAGCAGTTAGCACACAAACTCCATCCTTGGCATAGACGACCAGATATTGCTGCTTGTTCTTTTAATAATCTTTTGTGCAAGAAACAACTTAATGTGTTCACATCACAAATAAAAGAAATTTTATGTGGATTCAAATGAGATAGTTGGATGGTTTATGTCACACTATTATAACAGGGGTCTTGGCTTTAAATCCCATGGTGTTATCCCCAGCTTGCGTATCAAAAGAGTATACACACACATGTATGTGTATATGTATATGTGTACACTTTGTGCTGTCTGTGATAGTGATGATTTCCCTTTTCCTTAAGTGAATCATGTCTCCATGATTATCCCCAGTCACTTCACATGGTATTTTTGGGGACCAGTATCCATTCTCCCCCTTTCTCAAAACATGTTATTCATAAATGACTTTGTAGATAGGTTTGGACATAATTAAGGGAAAGGTATACCCATGTGTGGTTTTTTTTGTTAAGTACATTAAAAACCATCTTCTTTTTTCCTGGCATTGCCATTCATGTTGATAGAAGTCAAAAATTGTTTTCTTTCTATGTTTTTCTTATTAATTGTGATCATCTTGTATAGAGAATTGCCTTCAGAAATTTGTTGTGTTGGGCCACATCCAATTGTGTTGTATGGTTATCATACACAATCATATGATGGTGGCAGCGTTTTATGAGTCAACCCTCTTTCTTATCCTATTTCCCATGGGCACTTCACTTAGCAATTAGCATGTGTGTCCCTTGTCAACATACACGATACTAGGCACTATATAACCTAGAAATTAGGTATGCAAGAGCAAGAGCAAGAGAGGGATGAGGGAAACTTCAGGAACTTCATTAAGCCAAAAAGGAGAAGAGGATACAACATAAAGGGGCATCTCCTCTTGGTTACACTAGAGGACAAAAATGATTTACTTGAGCCCTATAGATAAAATGCAAAAATGCCCCTCAAGATCAAACATATGTACAATGATAAGAAGGTAGCACAAAATAACTATGATACAAGTATTACATTTCACAACACTCCCCCTCAAACTTGGGATGATGAGAACACAATTATTCCAAGTTTGAAGAGAATTGGTTGAAATGTCTTTAAGGGCAAACTCGGTAAAACAATCTGTAATCTGACTTGTTTGTGAAGACGCCTCAGGAATAGGTTTCCTGCACAAGCAACAGACATGAGAGAAGGAGAGAAGATAGAAGATGAAATCCCAATTGACGTCTTACCTATTGTGGGTGACATTTCTGTATTTATATTATGGTGTGTGAGAAAATACAAGAATACCCTTGACTGGATTGGGTATTTACAATATGTTAGAGTTGAAGAGATCCAGATTTGATCCAGATCCAGATCCAAAATCATATTCTTAATATGCCCCCTCAAACTGGACATGGTGAAGAACCATGAAAAATTTGGATTTTAAATGCCAATATTGATTCACTGGAAGTACCTTGGTAAACAGGTCTGCCACTTGATCTTCTTCCAGAATAAATGTAAGATGGATCTCCTTGGATTTAACTTTTTTTTCTGACAAAGTGTTGATCTATTTTCACGTGTTTCGATCTTTCCATGTTGAACCATATTAATAGAGATGGAAATGGTATTGTGGTTGTCACAGTATACCAAAGAGCTGAAAATGTGTTGGTATAAACTGCATAGTATGTGTTTAATCTAGATAACTTCAACAGTGATAGCTGCCATAGCCCAATATTCAACCTCGGTGCTAGATCGAACAATGGTTTTCTATTTCTTGCTTGCCTAAGAGACAAGATGAGAACCTAAATAAATTCCATAACTCGTAACATATCTCCTTGTCATTGAATCATGAGCCCATGTGTTTCGTTTGAGGTTGATGCATATACTGAGATACCTGATTTACAACAAAAATTAAATCAGGTCTAGTGAATGTCAGGTACTAGAGAGATCCAACTATACTTCAGTATTTTTCGGGGTCTTCGAAATAGGTGTCATTTGTTGAATCTGCACTCAAATGCACGTGAGCAGCCGCCAGAGTATCCACTGGTTAACATTGTAACATCCATTATGCTGCAAAATATCATGAGCATACTTCTGCTGAGAAAGGATAAGATGATCTAACTGCTGGTCCACTTGTACTCCAAGAAAGAATCTAAGTGGTCCCAAGTCTTTCATGTAAAACTTTCTATGCAATAACGACTTTAATTGGTTAATTCTTTATCACTATTTCCTGTAATAATGATGTTATCAACATAGACTATGAGAACCTTCTGCACAAATAAAGAATAGTCGCAATGACTTTTCTCAAAACCAAGAGTTCTTACAACAATACTAAAAGTGTTAAACTATGTTCGGGAAACCTGCTTAAGGCCATAAATAACCTTTCTCAATCAAAACACTATGGCATTTTGGTATCCTTCTGAATACCCAAGCAAATACTCCATATAAACTTCTTCACACAAGTCCCCGTGTAGGAATGTATTTTTGACATCTAGCTGAAATGGACTCCATCCATGCAACACGGCTAATGATAGAACAATCCAGATTGTTCTCATTCTGACCACTGGATTGAAGGTTTCATCAAAGTCCAATCTCTCTTCACACAAGTTCTCGTGTAGGAATGCATTTTTGACATCTAGCAAAAATAGACTCCATCCATGCAACACAACTAATGATAGAACAATCTAGATTGTTCCCATTCTGACCACTGGACTGAAGGTTTCATCAAAGTCCAATCCATGCTTCTGCCTATAACCCTTAGCTACAAGCTTGGCTTTAAATTGTTCATTGCTGCCATCTGATTTTCATTTGATCTTATATACCCAACGACATCCAATAACATTCTTGTCTGTTGGTCTGGGAACGACCTCCCATGTATGACATTCATGGAGTGCAGATTGCTTCTATCCAGCGAGAATCTTTACTTGCCTCAACAAAAAATTTGGGTTCTTAAACATGTTCAAGAGCTGCAACATATGTGTAAAAATTCATAAGGAAGGACTCATAACTTACCCATCTAGATGGTGGATTTTTCACTTGAGTAGTCATACGAATAGGAGCATTGGTTGAAGTTCCAGTGGCTGAACTATCATGAATTTGAGATTAAACTACATCTGGAACACTAGCATTTAAAGGCGCCTCTGCTAGGTGATTAAAAAATATTTCTGTGGGCTGCTGTGGCCGATCTAATATAGGAGTAATGTCAGACACACTTTGCTGCACAAGTACCACATCTTGTGGCTTCAACATGTTGGCATTATTGATTGTTGTATTAGGATATATAGTTCGCTGTTGTACCTATTTTCTTCTAGTGTAAACCTGATCAAAGGAAGGGAACTGGTCCGTTGTTAGTTTGTGAGACTTAGGTACAACAACTGTGTTGGACGAAGGTGGCGCAGTAACATCACGATTTCCTGCACTTGATACTGCATGAGGGGAAGGCCAAAATGACTGCAAAAGATTGAGATTAGATGATTTTTGCTCTCTGCCACATATATCTTCATCGAAAACATGTTGTGCAATGACAACTTTATTAGAGGCATGATCAAAACAACGGTAACCTATAAATTCATTATAGCCAAAGCCAATGAACTAACAAACCGTTGCCCTGGGAGACAATTTGTTTATCAAAGAACTATCAATGTGAACAAAACATCAAAGACCATAGGCCTTTAACACAATGTAATCCATGTGAAAGTATCTCCAACAAGATACTATGATCAAGACCTTAATATTCTTGATGATAAACACGTGCACACATGTACAATAAGCACTCTTGAAACACTTGTGCATAAAAACACAACACTAAATCTCACAAATGCACAAAGGCATAAAAGAATAAAAAGCTTTATTGAAATACACTTGGGCTTTGACCCAAAGCCATTAGAATACATTAGGGGGAATACCCTTTTTTATAGAGAAGGTGGAAGCCTTGGAGGGGCTCCACTTCTAGTCGTTGGAGCCCCTCCAACGGTCACAAATGTGACCGTTGGAAGGGGCCCAACGACTAGATGGTGGGCCCCTCCAAGGTGTACACCACCTTTTACAAAAATAAAAAATAAAAAGTAAAAGAATAAAAAAGAAAAAAAGAAAAATAGAAAAATAGAAAAATAATTACAACATATTCAAAAAATGAATATGTGCAAAATGACTAAACTACCCCTACAACTATTACAAGAATATATATATATATAGGTAGGTACATGTACATATATAATATATATATGTGAATGTATCTTCCTATATATATATAATATATATATAATCACATGGATTTGATATTACAATTTAACACCCCTTCTCAAACTTAGGGCATGATGATCAAAAGTTTGCCAAGAAGGAAGTTGAACCGTGGAGAACACAGTGCTTTGGTGAAGAAATCTGCCAACTGATATTCTGAAGTGATATATGGAAGTTCTATGATTCCTTTCAGATAGGCTTCTCGAACATAGTGACAGTCCATCTCAATGTGCTTAGTCCGCTCATGAAACATATGATTTTTTGCAATATATATTGCACTCTTATTATCACAACATAACTTGGTGTGCCCTTCTGAGTTATCAAAAGGCAGTACTCGATAGCAGGTGGAAGAAGGCTATGCAAGATGAAATGTATGCTTTACTGTCTCAACAGACATGAGACCTCGTTGATCTCCCATTGGATGCAGACATTGTTGGATGCAAATGAGTATATACCATTAAGTACAACTTAGATGGTTTAATTGAAAGGTACAAGGCCAGGTTAGTAGCAAAAGGTTATACTCAGACATATGGTGTTAATTTTTTTGAGACATTTTCTCCGGTAGCACGGATAGACACCATTCATCTTGTTCTCTTCTTAGCCGTTCACCATGGATGGAGTTTGTGTCAGCTAGATGTGAAAAATGCATTCCTATATGGGGATCTGTCTGAGACAGTCTACATGCAACAACCTCCTGCATTCGAGGTTGAGGAGGAGTGTTAGAAGGTGTGCAGATTAAGAAAGGCGATATATGGTCTAAAGCAAAGTCCTTGTGCATGGTTTCAAAAATTGTTTGAGGTGATGTCAAAGTTTGGTTTTAATAGGTCAGCGTCCGACCACACATTATTTATTAAGAAAACTAACTTAGGCATAGTAGTTATGGTTGTATATGTAGATGACATCATCATTGCAGGAGATGACATGAAAGATATTGCAGCTACTAAGGATCATCTTCAAAAATATTTTATTACAAAAGACCTTGGTTTTCTTAGATACTTTCTGGGCTTAGAAGTGGTCAGGAGCAGTGAGGGCGTGTGTCTCAACGGAAGTATGTTCTTGATTTACTAAAAGAGACAAAAATGTTGGGAGCTAAATCAATAAATATTCCCATGAATCATAAAGTTCATTTATTGGATGAGGGGTCAAAACTTGTTGATAGCAAGAGCTATCACTCATTGGTAGGGAAGTTACTATATGTGACAGTGACTAGACCTGATATTGTTCTGGCTGTAAGCAAGGTTAGCTAATTCATGGACAAACTGACTGAGGTACACTGGAATGCTACAATAATGATACTCAGGTACTTAAAATCTTCTCCTGGAAAAGGGTTATTATTCAAGAAAGGAGGCACTCTGGAGGTAGTTGCTTACTCTAATGCTGATTATGCTGGGTCTGTAGAGGATAGGAAGTCTACCATAGGATTCTGTGTATTTGTGGGAGGTAACTTAATTTTTTGGAGAAGCAAGAAGCAAACCGTGGTTGCTAGGTCAAGTGTTGAATCAGAATATGGGGCTATGGCCCAAACGGCAGCTGAATTGACGTGAGTTCGAACTGTGCTGACTGATCTTCAAGTAAAGGTTTCATCTCCTATGGTGATGATGTGTGATAACAAGACAACCACATATATAACCAATAATCCGGTATTTCATGAGAGGACAAAACATATTGAAGTTGACTGCCACTACATACGAGATATGGTTCAAGCTGGACATATCTCTACCAAGCATGTAATATCTAAGGATCAAGTTGCATATATTTTTACAAAGCCTCTTGCCAGGTCTAGTTTCTCTAAATGTTGCGGCAAGCTGAGCATGATTGATATCTATGCTCCAGCTTAAGGGGGGTGTTAAGATAAGTTGACTACTTTAGAGTTTATTTATTCTTAAGGCTGGATTTGTTATTTTATGAATAATGAGGGACCCAAATGTAAATTTATTCTTTTGGCTAACCTCTATTTAAACTAAAGGACATTAGACCTAATATGATTTTGATGTCTTTTCCCCCCTCTCTTTCTCTCTTGTTTCTCAGTCTTCTATTGGTTTTTGCTGTCTACAAAAGCTAATGATTTTCTCCCTTCTTTTGTGCCTCTTTTCTTCTTCTTGATCTTTGATGCAATCCCTTGCATGTTAATACCCAAGACCTTTGATCACGGTCTTTACATACTCAGTCCAATATGAATAATTTGTCCCATCCAACTTGATGGGAATGATATGTATAGAATCCTTTTTCTTTATAACTCTCCAAACCTCCAACGACAATATGAGTCTGCACAAAGCATAATACCACAGCCAAACAGTACCAGTGAGACCAAAATATGTTGTATACAACAGAATATCAAGAGAAATATCCCAACCAAATTGACTGTTATTAGAATATCTGAAACCAACATCAATGCACTGCACTATTGACGTTAAAATGAGACCAAAATTCACATCAGCTATCAGCAGATAGCTCCCGGTAGACTAAATATACTCTGGTCTACACAGTAGAGTAGGTCTACTGCACCAATAGACCAGCCGGTGAGCATAGGCACAATAAACGGAGTTACAGCCTCACTCAAACTATCCAAAAAGTGAACACAACTCCCTTAAATCCACATATCTTCCACCCAGATCACTTATAATCAGTGGCTCACACAAAAACGACCCTATTCCAAAAATCTCACATAAACTGAGATGGTTCAGATTTCCCAGATCCGCACTCTATATAGGGTGATATCCAGAAAATCAAGAAAAATATGTCAAAAATCCAATCCTTACCTGATCGTCGAGATTTCTGTTTTGTAGAGATTCTAAAATCGAACTCTACGATGCTACCTTCATCTGCACAAAATCCCAAAGTCGACTGGCAGTTGCTGATGTCAGCAGGCCCAAGCGCGCACTTTGAGGCAGGTTTCGGCAACAGCAAGGATGAAGCCTTCTACACCCAATCCCACACTCCAACAGCACTTCCTTCTATCTGATATGGCTCTGATCCCATATCAAATATCAAAGCAAGAAGAAGAATAGAAGAGATGGAAATGGAAAGCAAAGCACCCAAGAAAACTTCATTAATTCTCAAAGTTATTGGTTACAACAATATATGGTGATCAACCCCCCTAAAGCACTACAACACGAAAATAGTTGACTCTATAACCGAGACAAAATACAGTAATAACCTTATAAGTAATGATATGTACATGAGGGGTAGCACTCTGAAAAGTAAAATGCATATTACACTTCACAACACTAGATGTGCCAGTTGTGCCAACCTTTAAACATTCAAGTGCTATACACCATGCTTGTTGGATATGCTGTTGGCTACAATACTCTCATACAATAGCCAAAAAATAAAAAAGCAAACTCAGACCCCTTTATGTTGTATTAATGAATACATATTGCCTCTACAATAAGGACATATCATGCTAACTAGTGTGGAACAATTTGGGAGTTCCATTTTTTTTTCTGGAATCTATTTCAACAGTACAAAGCCTGGATATGTCTAGTTTATATGGGATGCAGATGATCATGCTGCTATTTTGAGGCTTTAGATCAACTGCTTGTTCATTTGCTTTTATCTCTAACTAGAATATTTATTCCGTGGAACTTTTTGCACTTCTCTTCAGAACGTTGTGAGTTTCTTCATGGAATTTCAAACTTTAGTGAGTTTGAGTATTGGATATATGGTGCGCTTCAAAGGAACTTTTTGTGAACGTGCTTTGTGCAGGAATACTATGTACATGCATCCATTGTAGTTTGTCCAATTTGTTAGTGCATTTGATCTGGGAAATATTCTTAAAACTGCTAAATTGCATACCAAGATGTCTACTTACATTCTATAGGTTGACTTTAAAGATCCATTTACTCTATATGATACTCAGTGTTGCTCCTGTGACCTTAGTGCAGAACATAAATCTGAATATTGTGTTCTCTCCTAATAATGTGTTCCATTATGTGATCATCTTGATTTAGTTATGATTTGCTTTTCTTTGATTTACAAGTGCAGTGGGTCTTATCATCAAAGCAAATCAACTTCCCATATCCTCTAGGACTGACACTGTTACACATGCTTTTCTCCTCTGTATTGTGTTTCATAGTTACCAAGATTCTAAAGGTATGATTTGTTATCTTATTTCAATTTAAAAATAATGACTAAGTTCTTCAGAAAAATGAATCTTGGTAAATGTTGGTTTTCAATATTTTCAAAATGAAGGTCCCTTTTAAGTTTATTTTCATCTTCATTTCCCTGCATCATTTGATATTTATTTCTTTTATGTGCTGCAGCTTGTGAAGATTGAGGAGGGAATGACTCCAGAAATGTAAGCAGTGTATATGCTTACTTTTTGACTGAGTTGGTACTGCTTGTTTATTTGTCAATAGGCTTTGTTTATTCTCTGTTTCTGAAGAATTGGTGAGTTGTGTTGGAGATGAGTGGTCCTATGGTGTTAAAAGTGTAATTAATGAAGAAGACTTGGCTGGAACTTTGATGCTTTATATTAAATTCGAATTTAAAGTTTTGGTTGGAGAATGGCATTTTTTTTACGCTCTTTCAAATGGTGGGCTTTGTGCTGGCCTGGCTGGTACCCAGAATCCTCTATGGATTTGCCCACACCATCGAAGTGTATAGATCTGGACAGAAGAGATGAAAACGACTCAAATAATTCAACTTGACCTGGTAATTATTGGATCTGGACTGGGTCTGTATAAATCCATTATCCTGATTTGACACCCATTGTGAACCATATTCAGATCCATATCCTGATTTTTGTTGGAAACTATTCAGTCTACAAGAAAATAAATTCTGGATTCATATCTATCCACGTTACTCCTTTGGCCATCCAGTTCTAGCCTTTATAAAATGGTATTAACCAGAAGCGGACCATGTTTCATAGATGGTTCTAGAATTGGATCCATACCTGATGATTTGGATACGGATATGGGATGGGTGGGTTTGAACCTGGTTTGTTTCTCGTTCTAGTAACATTCATGTTTAGCAGAGTAAGGAGCTATTATTCAACCTACTAGTTTTTCATGATTGTCATTTAGTGGTTGCATTTTGAAAGTCTTCAGACCTACCAGTTTGAGACTGAAGGAGGCACCTAATCCCTAATTCTTATACATGTTCTGGTAGACCCGAATGTTAAAAATGTGAATATATATATGTGTGTGTGTGTGTGTTAGAACTTAACTAGGTTAGCTTTTTTATTTTCTTTTTAGTTAGAAGTCAACTAGGTTGACTAAGTCAAAGAGATGTTGGAGAGAGCCCAACGACTCTATTTGGAACCGTTGGGATCTCTTCCAATGTCTTTTGGAGATCCACATTTGTATATAAATAGGGGTGAAACCCCCTCTTATTTGTATGTCTTATTGCATAGATTTGATCAATAAAATATTATTTTATTGCTTGTGCTTTGCCCCTTTAGCGGGTGTTTGTGTGTGAGCCCATTTTGTGGCTTGTGTATTTTTTTGGTGCTTTGATGAAACTCTTTGAGTGTCCACTCTTGTTGTTTTGGTGAATATATTTTGGAGGACCTTGTTTCCTTACATGGTATCAGAGTTTGGAGATCAAGTTGATTTTTTGGTGAATTGGGAAGCGTACCACTCAAGTTTTTGAAGATATAAAGCAAAGTTGCCTGTTGGGGAAGCAAGAGTGAGAAGTGAGGCACTTTCAAAATTTTAGGAAGCGGAAAGCACGGGATGACTTAGAAGTGAATCAGGAATCATCTCATAAGCGAATCGGAAGCAACTTAGGAAGTGAACCGGAAGCGACCTAGGAAGCGAGGGGAAGCGAAAAAAGAGAGAAAAAAAGAAAAAAAAAAACACAAAAAGTGAAAAGGGGAAGCGAGCTTCCCCTAAATGGGAAGCGCGGGGAAGCGTGCTTCCCCTAAATGGAAAGCACGCTTTCCCTAAATTGAGAAGCGCACTTCCAATTTTTTTGTGTTTCCCTGCATGTTTTGCGCTTCTAGAAAGCACACTTCCCCATGCCCTATGGCGCTTCCGGTAACCCTGAGATAGTCTCTTTTGCAAAATTTATTCAAGTGCTTGTGAGATTGTTGTGCCCTCTTGGTGGAGTGCTCGTGTGTTCATGCTCTTCATTGGAGGTGCTCGCTTGGTGGTGGAGTGCTCTTGTGTTTGTGTTCCTCATTGGGGGTGCTTTCTTGGCGGTGGAGTGCTCGTGATACTTTTGATTATCTTTTTCTCTTTCTTCCTCCTCTCTATCTTCTATTTTTTTTCTTAGCCCTTGTTAACATGGATGACAATGATACTATCACCCTAAGACCCATCAAACTTAATGACACAAACTTTGTAATATGGGCTTCAATCATAAAACACTTCATATGAGTGTAACGATTGTGGGATTGGAACCCAAACTAATCCTTACTAAGATAGAAGGAGAAAAAGTGGTACCTCTTGTTAAAAATAAATGTACATATTATATATATAATATAACTAGAGTATAACTAGGATTACATTTTTTAGGTTTTTTGCTTTTTGGTTTTGAACTAGTCAACAACAACATTTGTTGACTAGTCAACATTGGGAGTCGTTGAAATTCCACTAGAGGGGGGGGGGTGAATAGTGAAATATGATAAAGATCGATAAAATAAAATAATCAGGCAATAAGGCACAACACATAAAACACAGAATTTATACTGGTTCGGTCAGTACCCAGACCTACATCCAGTCCCCAAGCAAACCACTTGAGCTTTCCACTATAACATCCGAGTCACCGGATAAATAGTACAACACCCTCTTCCTCAGAGGTCTTCTTCTCTCAACAGAGAAGGACAACACCCTCTTTCACAGAGGTCTTCTTCTCTCAACAGAGAAGGGCAACACCCTCTTTCACAGAGGTCTTCTTCTCTCAACAGAGAAGGGCAACACCCTCTTTCACAGAGGTCTACTTCTTTCAACAAAGAAGGAATACAATGAATAACAGAAAGTTACAATACTTCTTATAGAACCTTCAGAAAGATATGAATGCACGAATGAAGGATTCTCAGAATGTTCTGTTTGTCACTCAGAGGATACTCTTTGTCAAAGAGCTGGACTTACTTTTTCTCTTTTCTTTCTTTTCTCTTTCTCTTTCTTTTTCAAGGCTCTCTTTTCAAATAATGAATAGAATTTTTCTCGTTGTAAGCTCACACGTCTATTCCATTCCCACTTGTCGAATAGTTTATTTGAGTGTGTTTATATAGATTTAAAAAAGTAGTCGTTACATTTTGAAATCGTAGCCTTTTTGAAATGTGAAATGTTGTGTCATTTCAAAAACATCTTTTAGAGAAATTCGAGAATGCCTTTTTCCATAAAAGTAAAATGTATGGTACACTAGTCGTTGTAATATTTTAGGTAATACACATTTTATGTAAAAAGTCTATTTCTTACAATAGTACATTGAACGTTGGATTGTAGTTTTGTCTTTATTCTAATTAATGATTTGAGGTACATAAGTACTTCTTTACTTTAAATGAGTGCAAGTACAATGAGTGCTTTGAGATATTTATTTGTACATAGTCATGTTAAGTGTTTTCTTTATGTTGTGTTTTTCAAAGTCTTCAGAGAGAATGAGGACTAAAAGAAAGTCGTCATTCTTTGAGAAGGATATTAACAAGGATTTGTTACAGGAGGTATTTAATGCTTTGTACAAAGAGAATGATGACTTCAAGTAAGTCAACATTCTATGGTTTTGTAAAAAGGTAACTAGAGTCCTTTCAAAAACATATTATATTTGTATTTCTTTGTGTAGCCGATTTTATGTTTTTGTCTTCTTCTTATATTAAAAACATTTCTTTAAAGAAGGTAACTAGAGTCTTTTCAAAAATATATTATATTGGTTTTTCTTTGTGTAGCCGATTTTATGTTTTTGTCTTTTTCCTACATTTCTTTTTCATGTTGTCTTGTATATAGTGTAAGGTACAATTATTACATGACAAAATATCTTTTTCATAAAGGGTTGTAAGAAGGTACAATTATTAGTTTTCAAAAAAAGAGCTTTTTGAAACTATCGTATACTTTTATGATATAGTATATATGCATGAGTATGTAATATGCAATATGCATGTTCCTGAAGGTTCTGTTACATATGACTCTAAAGAAGAAAAAAATCTTCATCTTGAGGTAGCCGATATCTTCAGTTGAACTTTAGAAATGCATGGCTCATCAAGCTTTTTCTTCAAGGAGTATGATTGCACAAAAGTTGTACTTGAACAGGAAGTCTCCATCCTTTTTGGGTGAGATATCCTTGCATCAAATACTCGTTAGATGTATGGCAAAACATATTCAGTCATAATATAACATTTTTCAAGAGGACATATTATCATATTATATAAAATCAAATACGACAGTGTATCATATTATGTGACATCAAAACAAAGTTTCTCGACATTCTCCCCCTTTTTGATGATGACAAAATATGCTCCCCCTGTCAAAAAGACATTATGCATAGAAATAATAATATGATAAAATATTTGAAAAATGTTTAAAGAGAATATTTCTCCAATAATGGAGACAGGTGTTCTCCCCCTTTGTCATAGACAAAAAGGAAGGGATCAGAGTAAAGAGAGTTATTACAGACCAAAAATATTACAGTCCAAAATTAAACGTATTACAGACCAAAACAAATAAGTTTATCTCGAAGATGGAGGATGTTGATGTGTTCGGTTGACTTGATCCGACTGGAGGGTTCGTAGAGTTTGCTGCAACGAGGCTTGACAGCGAAGAATACGATCCTGAGAGCGCTGGACATCTCAAAAGAGCTTCATCAATCATGCCACAGTCTCTTCTTTTGGCATCTCTGACCCCGTTAAGACTCTTTGGTTTCTTGACTCAGGTGCCTTATTTCATATGACACCAAATAGTGATATCTTATCCGTATATCATAACTCAAGCGGGTCAAATGTGGGTGGCTCTCTCTCTCTCCCTCTTTTCTCTCGCATTCTCTCCCTCTGGAAACCTCTCGCACGCATCTCTCCTTCTCTCTCTCTCTCATTCCCGCTCTCCCTCTGAAGACCACCAGTGAAGATCGAAGGGCTGGCAACCCTTCGATCATCCTCACCTTGCTTCCACCATCGATGGCTAACGACCCCCATTTTTCCAGAATCTTCCTTTTCCCTTTAAAAGGGCGCTTAAGAAGGAAGCTCAGACCATCCATCTCCTACCCCTCCATCATTATCCTTCTTGTTCTTTCCCTCAGATCGTTTTCACTCCTCCATTTCAACGCATCCTCCTCTTCCTCCTGATTCCTTTTTCTCCTTCCCCTTTCTCTGTTTTCACTTTCCTCCCGTTGGTGAAGAAGGCCATATCCGGTAGTAACAGGTAGAGGAATCCCCTCTTCTTGATCTCAATACCTTATGAATCCAAGGTGCTTCCTTCTATTTTTTTTTTTTTACTTATTTTCTTTCTTTTCTGTTTTTATGAATTTCTGAATTGTTCTTCTTCTTTTAACAAGCAAAGCCTCTTTGTAAGCACCGATCTGCGGATAGCAAGATCGGCTTACATCTGGCAACATCAATGGAATACATAGATTCCAACATTCTTTGTTTTTTTTTTCCTTTTTTTTTTCTTTTTTTTCTTTGTAATTTATTTCTGGATTCTCTTGTCAGCTCATTGGAATTCTGAAACTCTAAAACTCAACTCAATCTAGCTCATCTCAGTTCAATCCAGCTCGAACCCCAATTTTCAGTGTCATTCTGACCCAGTAGAGTCCTGAAAGCCATTTCTTGAGCTATTTTGCAAATTTTATCAATTTTAATGCTTTTTAAACTGGTACAACAACCAATCGGGGTTTAAAATCCAAAATTCTTCATTCAGGGTCATCATTTCATATCATTTTTCAGCATTTCATAACATTTCATTTCATTTTCGAAGTCCAGAGCTCCAATTTTATAAATTTCAATCCAGATTGAGTTTTAAAAGTTTTCAGAAATCAATTTCAAACCCTGGGTTTCCAAAATTGACATTTTTACTCCCAGGAGTCTAAATCTGGAAATATTTTCTCGAGAAAAGCAATCTGGAATAAAAAATTTCGAAAATATTTCAAAATATTTTTTTATTCCAAAAATTAAATATATTCTCAAGTTAAACCTAAATCTTTTGTCTGTCTCTTAATTATTTGACCATGGGTATAATGTTTTCTTCTCTTTTATTGGTTATCAAGTGCAGAATTGCCAGTCAGGTAAGCTGATTGGGGAAGATCATAGAGAAGGAAGGTTATACTACATAGAGTTTTTGGAAATACCCAAAAATATATTTTGTTGTAATTCTCAAAAACTGAATTTGGATTTATGTCATAAAAGACTTAGCTATCCTAATGTATTCAAAATCTAGCACTTTCAAATTTGGAAAAATTTTGTAATCTTGAAAAATTTTACATGTGAAGATTGTATTGTTGAGAAGATAAAAAGATTGTCATTTCAAAAAAGAACTTTTGTGTCTACACGACCACTTGAGTTAATACATTCAGATGTTTGGGGCCCAACACCTATTGTATCTAAGGGTGAGTTTGCATATTATGTGATCTTTGTTGACGACTTTACTAGACACACATGGATTTACTTTCTCAAACATAAATCTAAAGTCTTTTTATATTTTCAAGTATTCCATAAATTGGTCAAAAATCAATTTCAAAAGGATATCTCTATCTTTCGCACTGATTTAGGAGAAATTTTTTTATCAAAACATTTTAAAGATTACTTAGAATCAAATGCTATTACACGTTAAAAATCTTGTCCTTACACTCCACAACAAAATGGCTTGGCCGAAAGAAAACATAGACACATCATAGAAACCACACGAACTTTGCTTATCTCAAATCAAGTACCTAAAGAATTTTCGGCCGAAGCCACTTTGACCACAATTTATCTTGAAAAATATATCACCAATTGAAAAACTTTTCAAACTTACTCCTGATTATTCTTGACTAAGGGTTTTTGGATATACATGTTTTGTATTCACTGATAAAAATGATAAACTTTCTCCCTTGCTATTCCTTATGCCTTTTTGAGATATGCAAATAACAAAAAAGGCTATACATGCTTTGATTTTAAAAATAAGAAACTATATGTTTCAAGAAACGTGTCTTTCTCAAAAAAAGTTTTTTTTTTTAATTTGGAAATTCTAAGGACATAACTGAGTATTCTTTTCTGTTTTATCTAATTCCAAAGTTTGATAATTGTGATGAAGACTAGGATATCAAAAATGATATGATGAGTGAAGAAGAATCTCATGACAATGAGATAAGTGAAGAACAATCTCAAAATAAGGATTGTATTCAGTATTCCAGGTATAGTAGCTCTGAACATCCATGTGCCTTTGAAAAATATACTAATGAAAGCCGTGTAGAAATACAAACTAGAAGCTCATCGAGAGTATCAAAACCCTTGAGAAATTTGTCTTATGAGTCATTTTCACCTAATTATCAAGCTTACATTGCATTGATACATTCCTACCTAGAACCCTCAAACTATGTTGAAGTAAAGAAATATTTTGAATGAGTAGAAGCCACGAGGGTAGAATTAGATGCCTTAGAAAAGGCGAACACTTGAACTATCCAAGATATTCTCCTAGGAAAGAAACCCATAGGTTGTCGATGGGTCTATAAGATAAAACCCAAGAGTGATGGAACCCTTGAAAGGTATAAAGTTGGGTTAGTTGCCAACAGATACTCTCAAGTGTATGAAATAGATTATAAGAAAACCTTTTCACCGGTTGCTAGGATGACAACAGTTAGAATCGTAGTAACCTTTGCCTCTATAAAGAAATGACCTATACACTAAATGGATGTTAAGAATGCGTTTCTCAGTGATAAATTGATTGAAAATGTTTAGATGGAGGCGCTGCCTGGTATAGCTATTCCTAAAGGAAAGGCTCTTCGTTTAGATAAGGCTCAGTATAGCCTTAAGCAAGCTCCAAAGGCTTGGTATGATAAGTTTATTCAAGTTATACTTGATGTTGGATTTCAATCTTGCTTAACTAACATAACTTTGATTGTTAAGATTTTTTATAGAGGTATTCTTCTTCTTCTTCTTTATGTGAACGATATGATCATCACAGGATGTGACAAACAGGTAGTTGAAAATATTAAAAGACTTTTCAAAACACATTTTGAAATGATTGATTTGGAGTTTTTAAAGTATTTTCTTGGTATAAAAGTTTTTTATTCTTTTAAAGGTTATTTATTGACTCAATCTAAATTTGCTTTAGATATTGTTGTCAGGTCAGGTATTTCAGATGATAAGAGGGTTGACACTCTTGAAGTTGTAAATGTCAAAATGAAGATTGATGATAGGAAACCACTTGAAAATCCAACACCTTATAGACAACTTGTCAAGGCTATGTTATATATCTCAATTACGAGATTTGACATTGCACATGCAGTTCATATTGCAAGTCAGTTTCAACATGCTCCCACCACTGTTTTTGCGTATTATTAAATATATCAAAACTTCTATTTTTTGAGAAATTTTCTTATCTGTTTCTTCCTCCTTAGATTTAATTGCTGATACTGATGCTGATTGGCAAGATGATCACTCAACAATCGACACTCAACCACTGGTTTTTGTGTGTTTTTAAGTGACTCGTTGATTTTATGAAGGTGTAAGAAGAAACAAAAAGTTTTTATCTTTAATTGAAGGAGAATATCGAGTCATGACTGCAACCACTATGGAGGTGGTCTAGCTAAAAAGATTGTTGGCTGACATGGGTGTTCAGAGTAAAGGAGCATCACAACTGTGTTGTGACAACAAAAATTTCATTTACATTGTCAGCAACCAAACCTTCCACGAATGAACCAAATACATTGAGATGGACTGCCACTATGTACGAGAGAAATACCTACATGACACTATCAATCTTCCTTATTTCAGAATATCAATTGACAGTCTTCACCAAATCTCTCGCTACTCATATATTTTACTTTCTCTTAGACAAACTTTCAGTTATCCAACCATAAGTTTGAAGGAGAGCGTTATATATATATTAACTAAGTTAGAACTTAACTATGTTAGCTTTTTTATTTTCGTTTTAGTTAGAAGTCAACTTGATTGACTAAGTCAATGAGACGTTGGAGAGAGCCCAACGGCTCTATTTGGCTCACATTTGTATATAAATAGGGTGAAACCCCCTCTTATTTGTATGTCTTCTTGCATAGATTTGATCAATAAAATATTATTTTATTCCTTGTGCTTTGATCCTTTAGTGGGTGTTTGTGTGTGAGCCCATTTTGTGATTTGTGTATTCTTTTGGTGCTTTGATGGACTCTTTGAGTGTCCACTCTTGTTTTTTCGGTGAATATATTTTGGAGAACCTTGTTTCATTACACCAAAAACTAAATTATATTATATCTATAATGTCTATGCGTGAACTTGAGATAAATTTCATCAAATTTTTCATCTACATAATCATCTGCCACTGCAGCAATATTTGCCATGGCTTCATGTATCTATATTGCATATGCATGGACTTGAACTAAATTTGATCAGTTTTTGGCTATCTAGATATGCATCCTCTGTCCTCCCAATTGGAGCAATGTTCGCTATGACTTTGTGGCTGGGAAACACTGCATACCTGTACATATCTGTTGCATTTGCACAAATGCTGAAAGCCATCAGTATGTAGCTTTTATTTTATTGCTTATTTTTGCTTTTTATCTTCTGACAACCTTTATGAATGCTATTCATTGGAATTTGACAGTGCCAGTAGCTGTTTTCATTCTTGGAGCAGCAGCTGGCCTTGAGGTTCTGAGCTGCAGAATGCTTGTGATAATGTCTGTAATCAGTTTTGGAGTTCTTGTGGCTTCGTATGGAGAAATTAATATCAGCTGGCCGGGAGTAGTTTACCAAATGGGTGGTGTTGTTGGAGAGGCTCTGAGGCTCATTTTTATGGAACTTTTAGTTAAAAGGAAGGGTCTGAAGCTAAACCCTATATCTCTCATGTATTATGTAAGTCCATGCAGGTAAGCTTGAACTGAGTTCTCTCTCCTTTTCAATATCTGGTCTTCTGTATATGGTGGTGATTTTGCTCATTGATAAATGTTCCTATTCAATTGACTGCAGTGCTATCTGCCTCTTCATCCCATGGATATTTTTAGAAAAGCCTAAAATGGATTCTGCTGGAATGTTGACATTCCATCCATTTATATTGTCACTCAACTCTCTCTGTACCTTTGCACTCAATGTGTCCGTTTTTGTGGTCATCTCACATACGAGTGCTGTGACGATTCGTGTTGCTGGAGTCGTTAAGGACTGGGTGGTGGTCTTGTTATCAGCAATTTTATTTGCAGATACCAAGTTGACTCTTATAAACTTACTGGGCTATGGCATTGGTAAGATAGAAGTGAAATTTTTCCTGTTTTCTCAATTGAAGCTGAGATTATAGATGATGGGAGAGCAAGAATTCTTTTCAATTTTCATGTTGGTTTTCTTTAGCATTATTGATAGCCTTCTAAGGATGGAAGAGATGGAAAACTTTTGAGGACAACAGATAGAGCCTTTTTCTTTTTAGAAGTTTCTTGTAGTCTTATTTCATTTTCTACCTGCTATTCCTGAATCAAAATGTATTTTTCTGTCAAGTGTAAGAAACATTCTAAGATTGCCATATTTGCTCTGTCTAACAGCCATTGCTGGGGTGGTGACCTACAACAATCACAAACTGAAAAAGGAGGCTTCGAAGGGGACAACAAATGGACCTGTGAACAGCAGTAATGAAGAGGGGGCTCAGGAGGGCGGTCATGTCTTGTTGGTCAACTCTTCTTCAGAGAGAATATAGCTTGGGTTATGCTTCAATGATTTAGGTAAAGGCGATTTCGATGATCTGCTGGATATGGTCAAGTTGCACTGGCTTCAGTTCTATCTGCAGCCTAAATTGGACCTATGACTAATTGTCAACTGTGGCTGGTATATCCAGCTAACTTAGCATGCTTTTCTGATTTCATGAATTATGCGCAGGATCCTTCACACTGTACCATCCTATGGGGCATCGATTGAGATACATGAATGATGTTGCCTTGGTGAGTTCAATTGACTGGTCTTCTTTCCTTTTCCTATATGGAATAAGGTTCTGTAAGTATTATATTAGAACCCTTTTCTGGCCTTTCCTACATCTAATTGTTTCCATGACTTGGTGCAGAAATATTTCAAGTCCTTCCATGTTTAAAGGCTAAACGGATCAATGGCAAACTGCAGCTGTTGGCCAAAATTGACAAGTTTACTTACAGATGTTATCCCGACTTGTTTTGCAGATTTTTTTTGTTCACTTGTAATCAATTATTTCGTATAGATGATGAATCTGTTCTTGTACCACTGTGATTTTACTCAACTCATGCCATAATCCATGTTTAACTATTACCAACTCTAGTTTGGGTTTGTAGCAAATTTGAATTCAGTTGCTTCTCATGTTTTACTTTGTGTATCGCAAGTCTCAGACAATGGCTCGAACTGATTCATGACTTGACGCCCTTGGTGTTTCAAGGCCCACATTCAAGATCTTTTGTCAGTCCAAATCATTTTGGAATTTGGATCGGGTAACATTGAGAAAAAATATGATGCGACTCAATAAGTACACGATCGGGCAAAATCTCAATCCAACTACATGCCAAATCTTGGCTGTATCTCATTACAATGCTTGTACTTATACAATTATATAACATTTTTGCAACTTTATCGTCGGTAAGGCTTTTTCTTTTTTTGATTGGCAAGCTGGGGGTTAGCTCCGTGGTCTTCGAACATGAGACCAAGTAATTCTATGTTTTATGCCACTCACTAAATTTTTTTGACAAAGCTTGAAATTCTTTGCCCTAATCTAAATAATAATATTTAATTTTATGCCCAAAGGATATTTAATTTTAAACCGTCGAATAACTTGCAACACATCCGATTTATTTTTTAACATAAAAATATAATCCAAACATATCTAGAATGTGCATCAACAAATATCACATAATACTTGTAACAATCATTAGTAACTAATGGTGCAAACCCATATAAATCTTAATAAATAATTTCAAGAGGCATACAAAAAACATTCAACGAGTTTGAAAAGGTTAAATCATGCCTTTTACCCTTTTGACAAGCATCACATTATTAATAATATGTTTATCAAATCAAACCAAAATCATCAATAAGTTTTTGAACCAAAACCAAAGGAGGGTGTCCAAGACTTCGATGTCACTGATCTATTTTGGCCCTTACACCAGTGAGAATTCTCTTTCCATTCAATACAAAAACTATGTCATCCCTTTTTGTAATAGGTATTCACTCTACGTAATGATTGGCACCATAAGAAAAGTGCCCAAGTTCATGGACTCTAATGATAGTGATGTATTCTATAAACTTGGACAAGTTTGACATGATGCTAAAATGCACTGTGGTTGACAATGCATTTGTAGATGCCAGCAGAAGGCTAGCTTGTCATTTGGCTTGGATCTAGTAGTAATATCACTCAGCCGACTTGTATGAGTAGTGACCAGTCAATAGGCTCAGCTGGACCTTAATACAAGAGGTTACAATCAAAGAAGACTGGGTTGAGCTGTCATGACCATGATGCAGGGGTTTAAACTACAAAGCAAACAAAGAGATCCAAATAAATGAACCACCTTGAAGTATAATCAATGGAGAAAAATCCATATTAATGATAATCAATGCAACATTCTTCTTTTGTAGGGCACTAGTCAATAGAGGTTTCCTTAGTTGCTTTACCTTGAACTACATTGTTAACAGAACTTGCCAATCTGGAGTTGTTTAAATAGCACACGGCCTGATAGTGACCATGATTATCAATCTTAAACACATGGCTAATCACTTTTTTTGTTTCATGGAGAACAGAGAAACCACCCCCGGAGCAAGAGACCTGGCCATGCTAGACTATGCCTGCCAACCTACGATTGCTTCTGCAATGACGTAAAATCGTGGCACACCCCTCACCCTCATGTCACCTTGCTTCAGCTGCATGATGTGAACCTAAACTGCCCAAACCTCTTTGAAGCACGTCTAATCACTTCACATAAAAAAATCAATACACTTGATGCAGCTGATCAGGATCATGGATTTGAAGGATTTGGATTTCACCATGTTTGATCAACTTCATCTTATATAAACCACCACTATTTTCCCGGTTTAGGAGTGTCCTCCTTGTGTGTTGATCGTAAACATAACAGAAATCTGGGTGAAACTCAAACAAAACATTAGTATCTCTTGTGAAACACTGAACATAAAGCAATTTTTTTTTGTAGTTTTTGAAATATTTAAGATTTCGTTCATTTCAAATATGTCAAAATTTTTTGTAGAACCAGTACTATGAATTAGAAAACTTGAACCCCGATCTTGACAACATCATGTCCCTGATAATCAACATGAATGAATAAATTGTTGATGTCATTAGTCACATGATGAATAGCCCTTAAATCGGGATACCAGTTATCATTCCCGGAAGCTGAAGGAGAAGCATCATAGGTCGACACATTGTAGGCTTGAGGATTAAAGTTCTTGATGTGCAGAAGATTGATATATTGATAACTTTGTCTGGCGGTATGGCGTTGTTTCTCACATATTTTACAAACTGATCTGACAGCAGAGTTATTATTGGAACCACCATTGTTGGTCCGACCACCAACTCTACCACCTCTATTTCTAATTTGAAAACCGCGACCATTGATGGTGTAGGCACAAACTAATCAATAGACCCATCTTCAAATTCATCTTCTTGAATCAGAAGAAGACCATGAAGCTCATCTAAGCTCATTGGATCTGAACAAGTCATGATAGAGACCTTGAACGCCTGGTATTCACTAGGCAAACTTCCAAGAATGCATATCACCAAATCTTCCTCCTCAACTGGTATAGAGGTCATGGCTAATTACTGAGCTATAGACTTGGCCTTATGGATGAATTCATTCGTATGCTTCAGGTGCCTTTCTTCAAATCATGCAGTTGAGCTTTCAATTGCAACACTCTAGATCCAAAGTGAGTATCTCATATGAAGTATTGAGGGCTGACCAAACCTCAAAAGAAGACCTGAGATTTACAAACTGGCTATGAATAGGTTTGGTAAGGGAAGACATAATCCAACTCAAGAGAAGTTGGTCCCTTCTAAGCCAATCGATATACTCTTACTAAACTCTATTGAACCAACCTTGAATTGAGATGGCGGTGGTTTTGAGCCATCAACAAGCCCCATCAAATCATAAGTGATGAGAATGGGGGTAAACTGGGAATACTAGATTAAATAGTTCTTGCTATTGAGCTTGATAGACAAAAAATGCTAAAGGGAATTAGGAGATGGAAGCAATAAGAAAGATGAATTTGTACCATTGTTAGAGCCATTAGATGAAGGTGAAGAACCTGCCATCGTAAATCTCTGTCTTTTATGGGCTCTGATACTATAGAAGAAGAGACCCACAGGAGAACACACAATGAACACTCGAATTTTTAACGTGGTTCGGTCTGGTATAGACCTACATCCACAATGAGACTCCTCTCAAACTCTCAACGAGGAGCTCATAGATTGCCAACAATCATATGAGTTACAAAAGGTGGTTGAGACAAGGCCTCATCAACATGTCATAACAATTTTATCTTTTTTTTTACATGAATACACAATTTTATCTTTTTTTTTAATGAAACTAACAACCCACCTTGGCTTCTTTCACACATATCTTGCCAGCCTCTTTCACTAACCATTGGATTCACTCTCTTTAGGATTGTTAGCCATCAAGGTCACCTGTTTATCTTCATTAGAAAGAATATCACTAGAGCTGATAGCGATCCCCGAGCTGACCCCATCTTTCTTTGGAAAGCTAGTATCTATGTGATCTGAATTGGAGTTGACCTTCACGGGTTCTGAGCTGGATCCAAGAGCTGCACTTAGAACTATATTTGTAACAAAGGTCATAGCTTGTTTTTAGATAAGCTGATAGGCCACTTGAAGATTTATAAGAGTTCTGTGATTAGCTCTCACACTGTATCAGTGACATGAATATCATGATATAGAAAATCATATAAATCAATGCAAGAAGTGAGATATTGCAATATAACAACAATAAAGGTTTTAAGAACCGGAGACTTCGAGAAGGCTGAAAAGGGAATACTGTCTCGCCCGTGCATCAAAGCAAAAAATATGTGCCTTTCATTGCCAACAGATCAAATTGACCCGTCATCCAAAATGGTCATGTTTCCACAGTTTTTCAGCTCCATGAAGCTTTCAGTTTAGGCCACCAAAACCAAATCAATTAATCATGTTGAGAATAGTTTGCTTGTATTAGCCGAATGCAATTTTGACACTTATTAGCAAGATGCCAATCAATTAATCATATCTTTTAATATACCTATGCCAAATCCTTCCTTGCATCATGCCAAACTTTATTTCAAGGGATGCACAACGAGCTAGCTAGCTCGGGTACAACCCATTTAAGTTTGCCTCGAACTCGCTTGAAAAAAAAATGAGTAGAGCTTGAACAAGGATTCATGATCGATCTTTGTAAATGGGTCGAGGTTGAATAGACAGTCCAGCTCGAAAAGCCCAATTAAGCTTGGCTCATATAGTTATGTAAAAAAATTAGATTTTATATATGTATGCATTTTTTTCATTATATATTCATAAAGAGAGGTCTTACCTTAATAGATAAGTCATTGGTCATCTTTGAAAGTGGCATGGGTTGAAATCCCACCGTTTTCCTCTCTTTCAAGTCTTTGGATTTTTTTATTCAATTTATTCTCTTGTATTTGATCAACCTTTTTTAGGGGTGGCAACTAGCTACATCTTGTGTTTAAACCATCTTAACAATACTTGTGATCAAACCCTTTGGGCTTGTGGTTGCCGTGTTTGGGGAGTTATACCTTGGTTGACACGATGTTGTAGGGTTCTAAGGCCTCTACGAACCACTAAATCAAGTAGGTCAAAATTGGACTCGATATGTGAATCGAGAAGAGATTCTGATCAAGATATGAAAAGACATGGTTCAAGGTTTTTAGAGAAACCTAGAGATGTGTGTTAGGGTCTAATATAGGTGCTAGGGGTTAGAGAGGTCAAGCTGTGTCTTTGGAAAGACTGATGATGTAAAACGGGTGAAACTTCATGTTGTGTTGAATCAACAGGGTATGGTTTTAGTATTTTTGGTCTCAAACGTGGGTAGGATACTAGCTAAGGCTGGGATCAATTTTAAGGGTTGTGTAATAGGTATAGGGAGGTCCTAAATGGATTTACATATTCAGGTTTAGTCAAGGTATGTGTAGAAGATTAGAAAAAGCAAAACATCCCCCAAAATGAGATTGTACTACTCCTTTTGGTGCGGTCTTAGCCTAGATGACTTAGGTGACTTTAGAGAAGGCTAGTAACTGGTGTTAAAGTAGTATAAGGGTTTAGGAAGTGTATAAATGCTTGAGATAAGGTTGAAGGGATGATTGATCAGCAGAACTAAGATTAACAAGGCTACAACATTAGCTTTTGTAGGTAAAGAGACACTATGCTGCACTTCAAAGATACGAGAAGGGCTTGCACCCTTAGCAGAGGTGGACAACTAGATCCACATGTCTGATCTACATGTGAGGTCAGAGAAGCGAGAGGAAAAAACGTGAAAGAAGAAAGACAATAGAGAAAGAGACGTTAATTAATGAGGGTAGGGACTTATGAAGAGAGGAGAGAGAAAAAATCATTCAAAGAGAAATGACAACTAACAAAAGAGAGAGAGATTGATAAACTTCAATATATTTTATTAATCTAATTGGGTTTTCCAACCCTTTATTTATAGAGTGGAAACCAAGAGTCCAATCCTAAACTCCTAAACTAACAATGACTTTACAAAGAATTCTATAAGAACATGCAACTTAATAAGAGAGAGGTTTTTAGAGGCTCATCTCAATCAGGACTCTTACATGAATTAAAACTCTATAACAATTAAAAAAACAATAAGTCTCTAACTAATTAATTTTAAGATAGATGATAAAGCCTCTAGAAGTGAGGGATGTCCCATGCTGATCTCTTGGTTTACACCTCCTACGTGAGTCTCGTTGGATGACCCTCGTTGGTTTTGATGCATGCACATGTCAAACTCTTCCTTCTTATGGTTTAAACACATGTTCATTGATTTTTCTAAATGTGAGGACATCAACTATCACATCGCCTCTACAAGTTTCACCTAAACCTGGATGACACTTAATGCTTGCATGAATGATGAAGTCCACATAAAATATAGTCGAATAATGACTAATATTTACAACGATAAGAAGTCCTTGAGGTATATGCAATCTCAGTCTAGTATTTGCATAAAATATAAATGAACTTCATGAGTTATATGTGAACTTAGTCTAATATTTGCGAAGTTACGTGGTTTGTTTAACTCCACATATATTTTTATGAAATTTACATATATAAAACAAAGGTCAAATAAATGTCTCTGTAACAATGTCAAAACTTTGCAAATATTATACATGAGATTCACAAATTTATTGAAGACTTAAATGTGAACCTCTCCATATTTTTGCGAAAGTCTCTACCATCACTAATTGTGATGCTTTGATTTTTAAAACAATGTTTTCATAGTAAAACAATGATGGTTCACATTTTAGGGTTTGTTTTCGCCTGATTTTAAAACATTTGAGGGATTGCTTTTGCATTTTAAGGTTTGTTTGCACTGAAAACAATTTTTAGTGCCGATCAGCTACTGCACGTCCAAAAACATTAAGAGGGCGTGCAGCTGCGTGTCCATTTTTGTTCGCTGCTTATGGGCGTTTGAAGATACACCCTTCTTATATACACCATTTATATCAATAGATAATAAGCGCTCTAGGATGTGAAATCGGAAAATTTCAGAAACGATCAATCCTTTTGACGAAACATAGAGAAAATTCAGAGCTATCGACAGCCGCCTATCCCTATCCGTTAACCTCTCAGACTTTCCATGTTAGAGCTATCGACAGTTGACTAGGAGAAACTGATGTGGGAATAGCTACACCTTACTATCATACCATGCATATCAGGGTCCAACTTGTTTCTCCAGTAATATTCGAGTGCGATCCACATGCATTTAAAGAAATATACGGACATTAAAACTTTGCCAAGTGCATGCATATCTGAGTGGATCCAGGACTTGGATTTAGGTCGAACTAGGCTTTCCAAACTTGTACTCATCTTCTATCCACGTTTGCATCACCTTAGATAGATATTGGGCGTGGGTAACTTCTTATTGGACCCGTAACTAAATTGAACCACTTTCATCTTGTCAATGAAATTTCCCCCAAAATCTCATTTGCTGTTTTCTGTGGAATCCAATGGTAGAGTGTAATTTGGTTGTACAACTGGCAACCTGCCATACGTGGAATTTGAGAGAGAGAGGATCACTACCCTTTTGGGTTGGGGTAACGGGGAAACCGAACCACACCCCGTTTGTGGGAATTGGCCTCCGCCTGCCAGGCGACGACAGGCTGCGGATCATTTTTTCTTCTTCTCACTACCCACCCTCTCTCTCTCTCTCTCCTCCCTCCAAATTGATGGCCGTCACACCCCGTTCGCGGGTTCATTCGTAGGGAAGAGGAAGAGGAAGGAGAGAGAGAGAGGGGCTTGGCTTCCTCCCCCTCTCTCTTTCTCCTTCTCTTTCTCTTATGGAGCCATTTCCCTTGTCTCCCTCCCCTTCTTCTCCTCCTCCTTCTTCTTTTCCTTCTTCTTGCTGCTGCTGTTCATGGCCTTGCAAATGACGTGGATGAACATCCAGAGAAGGAAGAGCCCTCCCATCGGCCTGCGGAACCTCGGAAACTCTTGCTACCTCAACAGCGTTCTCCAGTGCCTCACCTACACCCCTCCTCTCGCCAACTTCTGCCTCAACAACAGACACTCTTCCATCTGTAAGCTCTTCCTTTTTCGTCTTATCTTCTCTTTTATTTTTCCTATTGACAGCACCAACCCAAGCTCTTGTTGGGATTCGATTCCTTTTTTTTTTTGTTTAGATTGCCGTTTTAACTGCCAATAGGTTTCTTTCTGTGCTGGTCCATCATTCTATACTTTAACACCAAGAAATTGTATGTGAAAGAATCAACGCTCCTGATTTCGAGTATTTTCCCTTTTGCTCTATGGTAGCTTCTTCCATTCGAATTTCCCCCTTTCTTTTTCTACGCCTTAATTCTCATCCTTTTTTTGTACTTTGTTCACTATTGTACTTCCTTGCTTTACTCTCCGCAGTCTGCTAGTTGAATCTGGTTTTTTTATTTTTTCTTTTCTTCAAGTTTCTTATTGGTACTCGAGCTTGATGTTTTCCTCCTCAGGAGGAGTTTCTTGTTGTCGCATATCTTTTGTAATCGTGGTCTCTTTTTGACTTTGAAAAGAAAATTAATATTTTCTTCCTGCCAATTTCTGCTCTTTTCCATGTGTGATTGGTGTCCCCTCGGTTATTCTTTGTTTCGCAATGGTACCGCAATTATAAAGCATTGGGGAAATCATTTCTGTTTCTCTTTCAATTTGCTATTGGAGTGTGGATAAGGAACTTTGTCACTGTTTGTGTTGGGAAGTCATGCTTCTGTTTCTTTTTTAGGTAAAACATTGAGTTGTATGTTGAACCGCGTTTGTGATACAGGCGAATCATCTAATGTGAAAAAGAAACATGAGTGCCCATTTTGTTTGCTGGAAAAGAGAATAGTCAGATCTCTCAGCATTGAGATCCCTTTGGATGCACCGGCCAAGATCCAGAACTCCATACAGATTTTTGCTAAACATTTCCGGATAGGTAGACAGGAAGATGCTCATGAGTTCCTCCGGTACGTGATTGATGCTTGTCATAACACGTGCCTGAAGCTGTTTAAAGTGCGGAATGGGGTGGTATATCAGAATGGTCAGGCGAATGGAAAGACTGAAAAAGTTGAACCTAGTACCATAGTTAAGGAGATCTTTGGGGGAGTGTTGCAGAGCCAGGTCAAGTGCCTTTCTTGCAGTTCCGAGTCAAATAAGATAGATGACATAATGGACATCAGTCTGGATTTGTTCCAGAGCAGTTCTTTGAAAGAAGCCTTACAGCGATTTTTCCAACCAGAGGTTTTGGATGGGAGTAATAAGTACAACTGTGAGAAGTGAGTAAAACATTCCAACCTCCACTCTGTTCTTTGTTTCTGAATGTGATTGCTTTGTTCCTTGTTCTACCGGTTTGAGTAGTTGTAACGACCCCAAACTGACCTTCGAAAAATGCAGATTTTTTTTAACGAATAAACTATTTTTAAATAGTGCAGAAAGAAGGGACACATTACAAATTTCATATACACAACTCATCACACATTCTAGACATAGAATAAATAAAATCATAAATTTAAATTGAATCGAATTTAATATAATAGTTCCCATTTAGGGTTCAACAAGTTTTAAAAAACAATAACTTCCCAAAAACTATCAGAATCCGGTTCACCAAAAATATAGCCCTCGATCCCTTCCAGCAAGCAGGTCCTTCCATAACTGAGCTTTAGTATTTGAAAAAGGTTTTTAAAAACGGGTAATAACCGGAGTTTTGGTACGAGACCTTCTCAAAATCCAATAGTAAGAAAATTGGTATAAATCAAATCAAATATAAGTTTAAAAATGCTCAAGCAAATATTATATATTCGGAGCAAACTTTCAATATAAGCAGTTCAATTCAACCAACCAACAATCTTATGCTAAATTAAACATTTTTGAGATGCATGAATCAATGTAACATGTATTAATGACTTTTTAAGTTCAATTACCAAGTATTTCTTTTGAATGCATGTCCATACTTAAATGCATCACATTTATGTTTTCACTTTTATAAAACCCGTGGATACTCAAAACGGGCTAAATTCTCGAGGTTCAAGGGAGTTTTCTGTGGTATTTTAATACACAATTTGTATTTTATTAACTGAGTCCGACACATGTCTCTCGATCGACGTCAAGAATCAATATTTTCAATCAAAACATTAGGAATTAACACATAAAGCCGAGACGACAAGAAAATTAATATTCGTTGACGTCACCTTCCTGGTATACCAATAACTGTAGCTGAGTCTAATAACACCACTCCTAGGCAAAGTGACGAGAGTTGCTTACAACTATGACTGAGAACACGAACTACTCATCGGGTTCTTAAGAAAAATAATATACACGGCGTTTAGTATCCTCATGGTCCCCCATGACCACCATCCAAGGGTCCCATCTTTTTAGAAGGCTACAAAGGAAAAATAAATTATTACACTATTTGGTATCTTTTACCATTCTTAATCAATTTAAAGTTTTTTTACACAAGAACAATTATGCAAATCAACATGCATTAATAAATTCGAGCCTTTGCCCTATCAATTTTAGCAATGTAATTAATTCAAAAGCCATATGAGACAGTTTTGCAATGCATTTAAAACTTGTTATTTCATGAGTAACGTATGCACCTGGCCTCCAAAGGCCTAATGGTTCACATATAACCACTATAAAATTTAATGAAATTTAAATGGCATTGCATATTTCGGTGAACAACAATTACACATAGATATATAAGTTTGTGTTCACGGTACAACATCAATGCTTATTCATAGCACATATGAATGAATGCATATTGTAACAAACAATTCAGATTTATCATATTATCCAAAAATCCAAAGTTTTCTAACCAACTAAATTCAACGTCTATAGATATTCACACAAAGCAGCATTGAACACTTTTTAATGAAAATCAGATTTTGGACAACATACGAAAATTTTAAATTTTCAAACCAATTTCTAAATCAGATTTTTAATACATTTAACAGATCAGATTTTAAAAATAAATGGATGTAAAACCAGTTCCCTGCCAACCAAAACAGGGTTCACCCTGATTCAGACTGTCATAATAAAACCAAAATCAGGTTTACAGGTTCAACAGTGCCTAGTGAAAAATAGGTTTATTAAGCCCCAAAGCTCAACGCCAATATATATATATATAACCAAGATCTGATATGCTGACCAGCATGGTTCAGCATCAGCCCCCATGTGGTTTCTAATACCAGCCAATTGATTCTGTTTAGTACAGAAATTTACCCAAAGGAGGATAAATATATATAACAATTTTTTTCCAGCATTGCAGTGTGTTATCAGAACTAGGGGACCATTCAGGTTTCCACTTATGAACTGGAAAACCGACTGTGAAATCAGTCACATAACATTGATCATAAACTGTTTACACATTCAGTTTCATTCTTTTTATCAATACCAGGTCTTAATGCAGGCATCAATACATCAAAAATCTGAGCACACAAAAACCAGTCTGTTCGTGATCTGAACAACCTCAGACTGTTTTTATTATGCAAACGGTTCCATGCTGATCAAAACAAAAAACACAGCTTAAATTTCCAGATTTACACCATGATCTGTACATAAATTTCTGATCCAACATAAACCAAAAAATAATTATATTTGTTCTTGTTAGGCACAAAATTTTCAAAGCAATATACACATTATAGATTAAAATCAATGAAAAACACAGATTAAAGATGGGCCAAATAAATCAACCCCAACACAAACAGACTTTCATTATAGCCCAGTGTGAAACCACAGACCAATATATGTGTATGTCCAGTTTACAATCCTAACCAAAATCAATCGCAGCAAAAGAAAACTAGATCTTTTAGGTTCATAAAAACTCAAATCGAGAAACTGTTACCCAAATAAGGACAGTCATGGGGTTAAAATAATCAAACACCTTAAATCTGTACACAGATTCACAATTTCATTGCTGTTCTTAAACCCATGCCGTTTCGATTTAAACCAAGTTCCTTACCTATTGAATCCCAAGAGGAAAGGACCCGTACCTTGGTGAGCTGCTGTGGACTGAACCACAAAGAAAGAAGAAGAAGGTGATGACGCTGCAGAAGAAGGAATGCTGCAGCCTTCCTCAAACTTAGTACAGCCCTCTCCCTTTCTCTCTCTCTGCACCCTCTCTTTTCTCGCCTTTCACGATTTCAGCCTTCTCTCTCTCTCTCTCCCTCAAAATCAATATTGGGAGAGAGAGCTCTCACTAATTTTATAAAAGGACTCCTCTTCTAATGGGGACGTCCCTATCAAATTTGGAAAGTCTTCTATTTCCTTACGGAAATAGTAGCCTTTTCTAAACAAACTCTTCATTAAAAAAATGTATATATATAATATCTATATATATTATCTATTATTATTAGTATTATTTATTTTTTAAAAGCTTAATTTATCCACACACATATGGATCATGGGTCTCGGCCAGCGAGCCCAGGATCCATATCGGGATCCAATTAGTGTCAGCCACTAATTACATTTCAAAAAACTTGGGTGTGGGGGGTTGCGGCAAAATATAAAATATATATATATATATAAAGTCCAAAAGTTGGACATAAATGACCAGGTTGACCGCACTGGGTGCCGCACCCGCGTCGCATTGACGCAGGTGTGGCATCTAGTTGGCCGAGTCCCTGTGACATAGGGCGCCAGATTATGCAGAGTTATACGAATTAGTAGAAAGATGAAAATATATAATGGTTCATAACAAGTGTTGCTCTTTGTATACCAAAAACCAACAAACATATTTCTGTGGCAATTTTTTCAATTTACCAAAGAAATAACTACTGTAATATCTAGTAGAATTTTGCCTAATTATAAGTTTAATAATATAGTTTTCATTACCTGCACCTGCACCCGCACCCGCACCCGCACCCGCACCCGCACCCGCACCCGCACCCGCACCCGCACCCATGTGACATAGCTGGCGCCTATTGAACTATGAGATGATACAACTGCCATTGTGTGAAAGCCTAATGATCATCTTTATCATATAGTTTGAAATGGAGAACAGCAACTAATATATGATCGGTCATAGATACCTGTTTGCGGTTATTTAGTTACAGCCACAGTAACCAGTATCGTTTGATTTATTTGAATCCCACAAGAAAAGGATATTTTGACAAGTTAACACCTGTAAAATCAGATAATTTGAAAATATCATGATTTCTATCGTCCACTTTTTTTGGGGGAAAATCTTGGGAAAATATTTATTTTAATTTTAAGATATCTTCAATTTTATTATTTTCCTTTTTAAAATTTTCAATTGTTTATTTTTGCCTAGATTTTCCAGAAAAACTAGAGAAAAGAGGAACATTGGTAAATATACTGAGAATTTCTTGGTGAATGAATTGCCCTTTTGAACTTTTGTCGCTGTGGATACAGAGTGGGTTTTTTCATAATACGATTAAGATGGGGATAATTTCACATTGTTTTCGAAGACATTCTTTTCCTATATTTTTATTTAGTTCTGTTTATATGCACCAGTTACTGTGCTTATGCTGTACACAATGAGATGTCAGGTGTAAAAAATTGTCAGCTGCTAGGAAGCAAATGTCTATTTTTCGAGCACCAAATGTCCTTGTAATTCAACTAAAAGTAAGTATTCCAAAGAAGTTTTCTTCTATTCTTTCTTTTGATCTATTGGAGATGATACTTTATTTACTCCATGTGCCTTTTGCATAGAGATTTGAAGGTATACATGGCATGAAGATTGATCGAGCCATTGCCTTCGACGAAGAGTTGGTTCTTTCTGCTCATATGTGTAAAGCAAGCCAAGTATGTTGCCTTTTAACTTTCATGTGTCTATTGGCTTTAGTCAATAGCAAATAGAAGTTACTTGATGTACAATTTTGTTATCATGCCTTACCTGCTACTCTAATTAAAATAAGTGATTTTTTTTGAGCTTTATTCTGCTAAACGTTGCTTTTAATGTAGTAATTAATTTTACTCCAATTTGAGGACTCACTCGAGAGTTAGGATGGATTACCTATATATTGATTTTCATCAAATAGTGAAGCTGGAATAATTTGTATTGCTATGAAAACGATTTTACTGTTTCGTTATAATGTTTTCTATCATATATATAACATTTTTCTCACTAGCCCTATATATTTTGTTTTCATTCTCTTAACTTTTACCATTTTTTCTTTAAATTATTCCTCAAAGTTCATTTTTTTTTTTTCCACCTTCTCTGGTCCTGCTAATAAGTACCATGGCATATTTGAAAAACATACACCATGGGACTTCAACATGAATAAAGTATGTCACTTCATCCATGACTAATGCAAATAAGCGTGAAGTTTGAAATCAATCTTTATTGTAGTTCATTCTTAATTGGGGATGTACCTGTCTCTTGGCATGTATTTCTCATTGCAGTTTGACATCAGAATATATATTTTAAATAATTGCAATTCATTCATATTGGACCTCTTTCTTGTTTAGTATTGACTAATTTAGTTCTTCGGAACTGTATCATAAGCTTTCTCTAGTTCAATTGAAACCATTAGTAATTCTATCCTCAAATTTTAAATTCGAAAATGACTTCTTTTGCTAATCTTCCTGCCGTAAACCCAAATTGGTTCTTTGAAACATGTGATTGTTTGCTTCAGTGCTATTCTACAATTCTTTCTTACTGTTTCATAGTATGACCTCTAAGTTGATTGGCACATTTTGGAAGATCCTTTTGTTTGTGTATAAGGATCTAGCTTCTCATACATCAATTAGTTTTTTTTAGGGGCAAAATATTATTTGAATAACTTCGATAACTGTTTAGTCCCCACTCTACCCATCAAAATTCAAAATTTCATAAGCATACCATCTAAAGTTAATACTTTGTTTTCTTTTTTTTTTCAAGAACTCTATCAATCATTTTGTGATTAAGCCCTCTTGGTCCACTGTATTCTTCCATTATTCATTTATCTTTCTCCATATATCTTTAATTTTATCGTCCTTGACCATAACCTTTCATCTTCATCTTAATACACTTTAGGGTCATGATCTGCAATTTTTCCTTCACTAGACTATATATATATATATATGACAATCGATTGTACCTACAATCTAGTTTGAATACTTAGTTGCCAAAGGTGCTAGGCGGAGCGTAGGCAGTGAGCCCTTAAAATGACTAGGTGGAGCCACCCTTTGTTGCTTTTTATTCTTCCATGATTTCAATGAATCACCCATGAAAAATACAGAAAAATGATGTAGAATGCTTATCCTTGGGTAACACACTAAAATCTGAGTCACAATATGCTCTCAACTTTGAGTTTGATGATGCTGAGGAAATCAAACCATGACGCATAGTATCCCGTATATATAGAATAATCCTGAGAACAGTTGCCAAGTCCACTGATGCAGGTGCACTTATAATTGACTCAACACATGAACAAATGTGATGCCGGGTATATAATAGTCAAGTCAAGTATATCAAACTGCACACAAGCTGCCGATACACTGTGATGTTTAAACTCTTAAGGACTAGGGAGATATGGTGTTTTTTTAACATTGACCAATTCTCAGGGTGATGTGCTGGATAGGATTTTGATAGGGAGGTGTTAAATTTTTTTATCTCTAAGTAAAGTTTTCTAAAAATTCTGAAATTGAATAGTAGGTAGTGGACATGTGTAGCAAGGGACGGTACAAAATTTCCGCAGATGTTAGGAGATACAAAATTTTGAATGCAAGACAGTTTCTGGATTGGGAAATGGTAGTCTCAGTTAGGACAGAGGTTAGACTCAAGACAGGCGGAATTTTATCTCCTACAAAAAATTTCAGACACTTGTAAATTGACCTAGGTGGGCCTAGGCTGACTAGTCAGTACCCTAATTAAAAAAATACACAAAATATGTAAACAAACTACTAAAATTAATAACAAACATGTGTACAACATAATATCAATCAACAATAAGCAATAGACAAAACACGTCGACAAACACTATAAAACAATTATATTAAATAACCTGCTCAAAACAATTAAGATTAAATGAACAATTGAACAAACAAACCGTACAACTAAAAATGTGAATGAACAATATACAAAAAATAAAATCATGTATACAAAAAAATTAACAAACAATAGAAATAAAATATGCAATAGACAAATAAGAAGAAATGAACAGGAAAAACAAACAAACCATGCAATTGATAACCTGCCCAAAAATTTAAGAATAAATGAACAATTAAATAAACAAACCATACAACTAACAATGTAAATAAATAATATACAAAAATTAAAATCATGTATACAACAAAATTAACAACAATAAACATAAAATAAAAAATAGACAAATAGGAAAAAGAAATAAACAATCGAATAAGCAAACCATGCAACTGAGAATTGAGTCAACTGACAATGCAAATAAAAGGAAACTACATAATTTAAACACAATTAAAGCCTTAACAATATTAAAAGTTATAACTGAACTACTGATAGTTCGTGATAACTAAAAACATCACATTTAATCAATGTCTCATATGGTAATCTTCATCTCTAAACTATAAAGATCCTAAAACTAAACTATATAGGACAAGAATTAGGACAATAAATCCTCATTGTTGCATCAAACTGTTGCTTCACCATCTATTCATATTGAGTCATTGACACATTTTCTTGGTAAGTGAAGTTAATTGAGTTTTCCGTGGTGGGTTATCATCTTCAGAATCTGGAACAATGGTTAGAATCTGGAACAATGGTTGAAATTCTTTCTTTGCATTTTTGCAATATTCTTTTTTTTTTCAAAATTTTCTAGCTCAACAATAACATCAACACAAAAAGTTGTAAGAATAGATGGAGAATGACATGGACGTACAAATTGATGAAGACCTGCAATATGTTGCTTAAATCTATGCAGTCCACCTCTAATAATAGCTCCACAAAACACACATGTGAATGACCTTGGTACATTATCCATACTTTTGCGGTGTAGGCGACATCGAAAAATCTAAAATAAAAAATAACCAATTAACCACCAAATAAAAATGTAGGCATACAAATATTCAACAAGTCTATACACACATAACAAACTTAACTAATAAAAAAAGAAAAAATAAGCAAGCAACTTAGTTGTTTAAGGCAACAAATATGTAACACATTCAAATATATTTGCAAATATATAGCACATTCAACACTCTAAGTGCATTCATGTCTAAAATAGTCAAATCCAAACTGATATATGTCTAAAGGATAAGGGTCAAAGAACCCCAATAAATTTACAATAACAACTTAACAAGTTATGCACATAATCTTCCAATTCTAGAAATGTCGAATATGAAGTAGACCCACTAGCACTTGCAGAAGAAGCCCCTTCCATTGTTGTTCTAAGCAAAAAGAATAAAAAAATGCTAAATTAAAAGGAGTAAGCAACAAAAAACATAAGATAATATATATGTGAAAAACAAATGCATAAACTATACAATATGATAATATATACATATACATAATTGCATATGCTTGTAAGTTATAATCTCTCTCTCTCTCTCTCTATATATATATATATATATATATGCATAAAAAAATTACACACACACACACACACATATATAACTCAAAAGTATAACTCATAAACAATCAACCAAAAATATAACTAAAAAACATAACTCAGAAATAGTCAAACAAATTGTATATGAATGACATACACAACTATATATATATGAAACACACAAACACAAAATATATATACTATACATATTATAATAATGAAAACACAAAATATATAATATATATCTGAAATACAATATGTTAATATATATAATTATATATATTTACATAAAAAACATACATATATGTGTGCATCAACCGCTCTGTATGTGGGTGCATGTGAACTGTGAAAAAGAATACTCTAACAGATCATATATGAATTATACACACAAATATACAGATCATATATGAATTATACACACAAATATATAACTCAGAAATATAACTCACAAACCTAACTCAGAAACAATCAACCAGAAATATAACTCACAAAACATAACTCAAAAACAGTCAACCAGAAATATAACTTAGAAATAGTCAAACATATTATATATAAATTACGTTACATACACACACATATATAGATATATAAATAAATGAAACACACAAACACAGTTACACAAAATATATATTATAATAAAATAAAAATAGAAAAGAGAAGCAAAAAGGGGGGGAGGGGGAAGAGAAGAAGAAAACCCAGGGAGAGCTAGTGAGAACCCGAGAGAGAGAGAGAGAGAGAGAGAGAGAGAGAGAGAGAGAGAGAGAGAGAGAGAGAGAGAGAGAGAGAAGGGAAAAGGGAAAAGGAGTTACGCCTTTCCCCTTTTTATACCGCCAGGGGTCAAAAAAAAAAAAACCCCACCACCCAGGTGGTCCAAGCCTAGGCGAGCTAGGCAGCACAACGCCTAGGCGATAAAATAGGACCCCACTGGCCAAACCCAATCGCCCAAGAGGTGGGGCTACGCCTAGGCGCCACCTTTATCAACAAAGTTTTAATCTCACGATGCGAGTTGTTTTTGTAACGACCCCAAACCGACCCTCGCAAAATTTTGCATTTTTTTAAATGAATAAATTATTTTAAAATATTGCAAAAAGATATCCCATGGATCCGAGACACATTACAAATTTCATATCCACAAACAAACATACATTCCAAACATATAATTATTCAAATCATAAATTTAAATTGAATTTAGTCTAATTGAATAATCCCCATTTTGGGTTCAACAAATTCCCCAAAACAATAACTCCTAAAACAGTCAAAATTTGGTCTACCAAATCATAAACCGTCGCTCCCTCCAGCAAGCCGATCCCGCCATCACCTTAATGACAAAGGCGTCACCTAGGCGGCCTAGCCGACCTAGGCGCAGCCCCATGGGGTCCTATATTGCCGCCTATGCTATCACCGGCTAGGCTTTTTTTTTTTTTAAATTTTGTTTTATTTTGAAGACATATCATTTGTTTTCTTCTTCAAGGAGGAGAAAAAGAAGAAGAAGAAGAAGAAGAAGAAGAAGAAGAAGAAGAAGAAGAAGAAGAAGAAAGAGAAGACATTTATTTGTCTATTGCTTGTATTATGTCTATTGTTCGGAAGAATAAGAATAAGAATAAGAATACATTATTTGTCTATTGCTTGTATTATGCCTATTGTTGAGAAGAAGAAGACGTTATTTGTATTATATTGTTGTTGTTGTTAATTTTTTTGTATACATGATTTTATTTTTTGTGTATTGTTCATTCACATTGCTAGTTATATGGTTTGTTTATTCAATTGTTAATTTATTCTTAATTTGTTTGTGCATGTTAAGGTTATATTATATAATTGTTTTACAGTGTTCAACGACATGTTATTATTGATGCCTAGGCCTTTTTAGGGGCTCAAGGCCTAGGCTCCGCCTAGCGCCTATGAAAATTAAGGCTATCATTGAACCTCAGTACCTGAAAAAGGTTTTCAAAAAATGGGGTGAGAACTGAAGCTCTCGTACGAGACCCTCTCGAAATCCAAAGTAAGGAAGATAACATAAATCAAACCAAACATAAATTTAGGAGGGCTCTAACAACAATTCACACTTAAGATAGGCTTGCAATATAAACCAGTTTAATTTAAAACAACCACACTATATGCTACATAAGTATTTAGGGATGCATGAACAAATGCAACTTTCATGAATGACTTTTTAATTTAATTATCATGTATTGCTTTTGAATGAATGTCCTTATTTGATGCAACACATTTAAGTTTCATCTTGCATATGCCTGTAGATACTAGAAACGAGCCAAATCCAGAGGTCCAAGGCAGTCCTCAATGATATCTTATCACATAATTGTATTTTATTAACTGGGTCTCATACAAGTTCCTCGACTAACGTCAGGAATCATCACCTAATGCTGGAACAACAAGGACATCATCACTCTTCAAAACCACTTTTGTTGGTATACCATTAACTGCAGCTGAGTCAAACAACACCACCCTCAGGCAAAGTGGTGGAAGTTCCTTACAACCGTGGCTGGGAACACAAACCACTTATTGGGTTCTTGGGAAAAGCAATGCACACGTCATTCAATATCTTCATGGTATCCCATGATCGCCGTCCAAGAATTCTACCTTTTCAGAGAACCATCAAGAAAGAACAATTATTACACTGTTTGGTCTATTTTACCATTCTTAATTCATTAAAGGTTCTTCACAAAAGCAATTATTCAAATCAACATGTATTATCTAATTGAGCTATTGCCCTTGTTAATTTCAACAGTATAATACATATACTACTTCTAAATTAACTCAGAAGCATACTATGCATTCAAGACTTCTCGTTTTGAAAACATCATACAAGCGTCTGGTCTTCAAAGGCCCGCAAGTGGTCTAACCAAAACTACTATGCAAATATAATATTTTTAAATAACATTGCAAATTCAAGTGAACAACAATCACACATAAATAGAGCAATACCAATTCGTATTGAGAGTACTTTCACCTCAAACCTGACACTGAAGCATATTCATGGCTAAAATTGCATGCACATCGTAATCAAAATCAGATTTATAATGCCAGCCGAAAATCCAATTAATAACTTGACTAAAAACCAAACTTTTATAACCGACCAGAATCAACTTTGTACTTCAATTAAATTCAGCTTTAACTAAATAACCAAAACAAATCAGATTTAATAATTTCAAATGAGACTCAAATTTAGTTGAACTAAATAAATTCAGATTCTAATCAAATTCCAAAAAAACCAGATTTTGAACACATAATTTGCAGCTTAGTTGATTAAATTTAAGCAAAAAACAGTTTTGGATTAGTCAGCAAAATAAAATAAGGGTTTTATTTCCTCACGAATTCCAGATTTAATAATTAAATAGATTAAGCTGTTACTTCAAGTCTCAAACCAGATTTGGCAAGTAAAAAAAACTCAAATTTAAAAGTCCAGATTTCAAAAGTTAAAACCTATTATTGATTTAAGGTCTTATTCTAAAAATCGTAAATTTGGTTTTAAGGTAAATAAAAAAACACATTTAATTAAACCTTAACTACAGTCAAGCATCTCCAAACCACACAGCTGAAACATTTCTTTATGATTAGATATATATAATTTTTTTCAGTCCGTGGCCCACACAAACTGTTCCCGAACCAACACTAGTTCAGCAAAAGAATAGAATCCATCGAGAACCTGTAACGCTGACCCTTCTTTGATTTGGGTCAGGCCAAATCCAAACATAAATTTGGGTTTGGACAGATCGTTAGGATCAACCCAAAAACCCAAACATGTCATAAATTCAGAAATCTGAAATCAACTTAAACATGTAGAGTTCATATCATGCCCAGATTTCAAAATAATACTATGCATCAAAATCTATACAAGAAATGTGGACTAAAATAACCATTAATGCATGGAAAAAAATAATCAAAGTTTGCGTAATTCTGAGTGTGCAAAAAATCTAAATATTCATAAATCTGAGCATGCAAAAACCAGTCTATTCATGCTCTGAACAATATTAGACTTACTCAGTTAACGAAACTGGTTCATTCTAATCAAAACCAAAAAGAAGAAACACATACTAACAACCAGACTCTAGATTATCCACAAGGCTATGCAAAAGAAACAATAATCATGCTTAATAAAATCTTTGAAGTTTGATAACAAAATCTGTAATCAGTGTATCAAACTTGTTCATACGGTTAACATAAGCAAAAATATATTCATTTGTTAATGAGGCCTGACCTTACCTATAAGGGTTGCCTATTCAGGCCAGTGCTAACAGCATAGACAACAAAAGCTAACAGCATACATATACAACAACTACAACAACAACAACTACGCCTTCATCCCAAAACAATTGGGGTCGGCGATATGAACCAACAAAGAAAATCATTATGGGTCTTCCACATGAATCCTTCTCCTCCATTCATTTCTATCCAATGCCATGTCCTCGGTGAGGTTCAAAGCATTCATATCCTTTCTTATCACCTCCATCCATGTCTTCCTAGGCCTACCCCGACCTCTTTTAACTAATATATTTTCCCATTTCTCCATCCTTCTAACTGGAGCATCATTAGGCCTTCGTCGAATATGTCCAAACCACCGTAAACGATTCTCTCTCATCTTATTTTCAATGGGTGCAACGCCTACCTTCTTACGTATCTCCTCGTTCCGAATCTTATCCTTTATTGTATTTCCACACATCCATCTCAGCATACGCATCTCAGCTACACTCATTTTTTGAATATGATGTCTCTTGGCAGCCCAACATTCCGTACTATATAGTAAAGTGGGCCTAATAGTCGTCCTATAAAACTTTCCCTTCAACCGCAATGGCATTCTACGATCGCACAACACTCCAGTTGCACTCTTCCATTTCATCCACCCAACCTTTAACCTATGATTTACATCTCCATCAATTTCTCCATACTTTTGAATGATAGATCCCAAATATTTGAAAGAATCATCCACCGGTATTTTGTGCTCACCAAGCTTCACTACACTCCCATCACTACTTCGTTGCTTACTAAATCGACATTCCATGTATTCTATCTTACTCTTACTCAACTTAAAACCTCTTGCTTCCAATGTTTGTCTCCATAATTCTAACTTAGCATTAACCCCAGCTCTAGACTCATCAATCAAAACAATATCATCAGCAAACAACATACACCACGGCACATTTTCTTGAATTGATCTCGTAAGCTCATCCATCACTATAGCAAATAGGAAAGGGCTTAAAGCAGATCCTTGATGTAACCCAACCGTTATAGGAAAATTGGTTGTCACCCCTCCACAAGTGCGAACATTGGTTACTACTTCTTCATACATATCTTTAATTATACTAATGTACTTGAGAGAAACACCTTTCTTCATCATTGTCCACCAGAGAACGTCCCTAGGTACTCTATCGTAAGCCTTCTCCAAATCAATAAAAACCATATGCAAATCTTTGTTCCTCTCTCTATTTCTCTCAATAAGTTGTCTAAGAAGATGTATAACTTCCATAGTTGATCTTCCAGGTATAAAACCAAATTGATTCTCCGATATCATGACAATCTTCCTCAACCTAGACTCAATCACCCTCTCCCAAAGTTTCATAGTATGACTCATGAGTTTTATACCACGATAGTTTGTGCAATCTTGTATATCACCCTTATTCTTATATAGAGGCACCAAAGTACTCTTCCTCCACTCATTAGGCATCTTATTTGTCCACCAAATCTTGTTAAAAAGATTTGTCAACCATTCTAAACCTTTCTCTCCCAAGCATTTCCAAGCCTCGATAGGTATACCATCTGGGCTAACAGCATACATATGAGCCAAAAAAATTTAGATTGTTGCATGAGCCCTAACATCCAATTCGATCACCTATCAACACAGTTTCAATGGTTTTAAAGAACTATTGTGAAACCCAAACACCTACAGGCTGTGTTTTCCCTGGCATTGTAAAACAAAACCCTATCAAGATTGGTTTTGATTTCTATTTTCGCTTTCTTAACCCCATGTGTGGTTTAATCCATACTGATCCCCTCATCTATCGGAATAAGAGAGGAAACCCGTACTTTATATGATGTGGACTGAACCAAGAAGAAGAAGAAGAAGAAGAAGAAGAAGAAGAAGAAGAAGAAGAAGCGCGGTAAGCCCTCCTCTCTAGCTCTCGTTACCCCCTCTCTTCTCTCGCTGATCTTCCTTCTCACTCGTTGCTCTCTCTCTCTCTCTCTCTCAAGATCGTGATTTGAGAGAGAGTGGGTATGCCCTTTTATAAGGAAAATAGGAATCCCGTCTAAGGATGAGACGTCATTTCTGAAATAGAAAGCCTTCTATTTCATTAAGGAAGGGACACCTCTTCCTATCAAACATCTAAAATAAATAATATATATATTTTGTTTATTTATTATTATTATTAATTCATCTTAAAATAGATGGACCATGGATCTCAGCCAATGAGTCCATGATCCATATTGGGATCCAAAGCTTGCGTCAACCTCTATTATATATATTATATATTATTTTAATCCAAACAACGAAAATATAATTATTTAATTAAAAATTACATTTATAAAGTAAAAAAACCCCACAATTTTTACGAGATATTATGGTTTTGACACAATCTAACCTCATAGATGTGTTCAATATGCTCGGTGTTTTTGATGAAAAAACATGTTTTTATGAATTTGAAAAAATCGATGCCTTCATAACTGTTGATTTTAGATCGCCGGAAAAAACTTGTATATAGGAATTTCAGCGATCCAAAATCTGGTCACTAAACAAAACATGTAAATCACATGGTGTTAGATGTGAGAAAAAACACCAAACAAGGGGGTTTAGCCCCATTTGCTAGGTCGTTTGCACATACAAACAATGAAGCAAATACTAACCCATATATATATATATATCCATGTGTGTGTGCTGAACCACCAAAGTTTATGGTGGTACAATTTTAAGTTACATAAATATGATCTCTAAACTAACGTTTGAATCTTGTTTGACATGTTTTATACTTTTATTTACTATTTCCTTTTGTTAAAGTTTATTCCAACACGATGTTTTGAGCTCCTTAGCTATCATTATCTTCATTAATTGAACTATGCTAAACCATATTTAGGATTGAATATGACATTTGGTGGCTCAATCCATGCAAACAAGCATGTATACCACCCACGGTTACTAGAAGCGCTTATAGGAGTGGGGAAGGACGCTTCGGAAGTGAGAGACTCGACGTTTCTGAAACGCACGGGGAAGCACCCATTTTTAATTTAGAGGCACACTTCCCGTTAATGGGGAAGCACACTTCCCAATAAAGGGTAGCTCACTTCCAAAAATTGGGAAGCGAGTTTCCTTTTTTAAGGGTTTGGATAGTTTTATCCCTTATTAAACTTTTTTTACCAAAAAAATGAAACCGTGTTTCTTAAGAGGGCAAAATGGTCATTTTTAATTTTTTTTGTGAAAAAAACCCAAACCACATAGGATTTGTGTTTCATTCACAAATGACAACTCTCTCTCTCTTTCTTGGCAATCTCCATCGACTTTTGGGCCTCCAACGATGGCAATGGGTGTCCTAAGGTACGTACGCCCTCTCTCTCTCTCTCCCTTTATCTTACTTTCCCTATTCCTCTCTCTCGCGCGCTTTATCTCTCTTTTCTCTGACTCTCCCTCTATCTCTTTTACTGTCTCTCACTCTCTCTGTCTCTATCTCTCACTCTCACTCTCCCTGTCTCTCCCTCTCTCTTCGTTTCTCGCTCTCTCTGTCTCTCACTCTCGCTCTCCCTCTCTCGTTTTCTATGTCTCTCACTCAATCTATCTGCCTCTCCCTCTCTTTGTCTCTCACTCTCTCTGTCTAACACACTCTCTTTGTCACACTCTTTCTGATAGCATTGTTGAATTTTGACAACATTTTTAGTATGATCTACAAACATGTGCTAGTCGATTGGTGTGTGTGGATGCATATTACTTTGTCTTCTTTTATCTCAGTTTTATATCGTGCTAATTTTGGTAGCATCATGGGTAACCCTAACAACATATACTGACTTGCCGGGCATAGTGTTTGCTCTGTGCAAACCCCTATCAGTGATCTTTGAAATCAAATCACAAAATTAAAATAGCAGTGCTAGGAATTATCTGCACATCAAAATTTCAAGCTATGCCACAAAGATTTTGTTTAAATTGTTGCAAATTATGAATTTTTCTTGATTTATTATTTATTAAATGCTTGCAACCGGATGCATTTGTTAAATGGTTGTACTTGCATACATGATTCTTTTTTGAGATTAATAGATCAACTTTAATGTTATCTACTCATGTTTTATTTTTGTCAATGATAACATAAATCTTAGATTTTGGTAAATTAGGAAAAATATAATTACATTTTCTCTCCCCTTTCGATTCCTAATCGCTTCCCACTCAAATCCTAGGTCACTTCCCTTTTCGTTTCTCCTTCGAATCCTGGTTCGCTTCCATATCGATTCCTAAGTTACTTTCAGTTCACTTCTCTTCTCGCTTTTGAGACAATTCCCGATTAACTTCTAAGTCATTCCACGCTTCTCGGTTCCTAAAATTTTAGAACTGCCTCGCTTCCTAAATCACTGCCTCGACTGGCAACTCTGGTACCACCATATGGTAGTGTGGTTTAGACCCATAATCGATTCTCTCTCTCTCTCTATATATATATTCATTGATGCAGTGGCACTACATGCTTCACATGCAACTCCATTGTTGACAACTATCCATCTTGACATTTCTCGAGATGGACACCACAACCATCTCTAGAAATGCCACGATGGGTGGCTGTCAATCTTGTCATTGCATGCCCACTATGTAGCGTTGTTGCATATAATGTGAAGTTCACACACACACACACACACACACACACACACACATATATATATATATATATATATTATCGAGGAAGTAAGGAGTTGACATATGAAATCTTTCCCTTTCATCCTCTTGGTAAAAACAATCATATCGATGACATTTTCGCAACTTTCTCCAGTCAGTATGATGAAGGGGGGATGTAAAGCGACTTCCATTGTCTCTTCACAGGCATCCCTAGCATCTATCTTTGTTGCCTTTGGCAAACAACGAAGAGCCATCCATTTCTCTTTGATGCTGGTATTGGGGGGCCTAAACTTATTGGTTAAGCCTTCTCGTGTTGAGCTAGCTCTAGGTGTTAGCAGAACTCATACTCCCCCTCCACTCTCTGCGATCTTATTTCAACATTTATCATTCTACGAATTTGGTGTCCTTGCCAACATCTTTAGGGTGGTCTTTTGAACATGAAGTGTTCATTATGCATCAGCACATACATCCTATATATGTGTATGTATGTATAGAAAAATGTTTTTGTAACGATCCCAACTCCTTGTAAAAATAGTGATTTTTTTTAAACAATTGCAGAAATAAACCCAAGGATTCGGGGTCTCATAGATTTTATATACCAAACCACAAACAGACTGTGCATTGAATTGACGAAGAATAATCAACTTTATTAATCAATGAATAATGTCTAAATAATTGAAACAATAGAATCGTCTATCACAAGGAGACACTCTTTCAAAGAACCCATAACTAGTCACGCAAGACTTGCAGTCTCCAGCTAGCTAGTCAACCCATCACTAAGCACCCGGACCTCAAATTGTTTTTGAAAACGGCTAAGAACCAAAGTCCTTTTGTACGAATTCCTCTAAAAATTCAAACAGTAAGAAAATAGTATAAACCAAATTCATGCATAATTTCAGAAGAATATCACAACAATTTACCATAACCAACTTACCATTCAAGCATTTAACAAAATATCATGCAATAACAATTATTATGCGAAACAGAATAAGCATGAATGCATGAACTAATGCAGAACAATAAATATGCATGATTCAATGTATATGCATGAATAACTTATTAAGTTATTTATGAGAGTTACTTTTGCATGCATGTCCCTATTAAATGCACACAAATTTAGTTTTCATTTTTTCTCACAATTTTTCGAAGTCTGAGTTAGGTTCTCAGTTGTAGCTTAACACACAATTTGTATTTTATTATTGGGTTCCACACTTGTTCATCTATCGATATCAGGAATCAACACCATCCATTGAAAGATTAGAAATCAACATCTAATAATGCCGAGACATCAGAGAAATCAACATCTATTGACACCACTACAGTTGAGTCAACAACACCACCCTTAGGTAAAGTGACTGAATCTCCCTAAAACTGTAGCTGGGAGGTGAACCATCATATTGTGTTCCGGGGCACAATCACACATGGAGTTTTAGTATCCGTACGATTCCCCAAAACCGCTATCCAGGATTCCTACATTGTGAATGAGATATCAAGGACGAGATTAATTACATTGTTTAATATCTTTTACCTTTTTAAACAAATTCAGGTTCTCTACACAAGAACCATTTTGCAAATTAACATGCAAAACCATTTTCGGGCCCTGGGCCGCACAATTTTAACAATGCAATTAATTTAAGAAAACAAAAAATTTCAAAAATAAATTTTGTAATGTGTAAATTAAAATCCACAACATTGGAGCAATAGATGTTCCTTGCCCACACAGCTCACAGTGGTTCACATTTTACCATAAAAGCATATCAAAGTGATTTATGCATTTTTTGGAAAATTTTAGTGAACATGCAACACACACCTTATTTCAAAGCATGTCTACAATTTACATTCAAACACATGCACAAAAAGCCAATTGCATACACATGCGAACAGAGGCTTGCAACACACATTATCATGATCAATTCTATGCATAACACCCAAACATATCATATTTATGCAAATATCAATATAAACTTTAGAATGCCATGCGTATGATATGCACACTTTCAACATAGTATTTGAATGCATAAACATGCATAGCCAATCAAAACAAATAATCAAATACATAACCCTGTAGTCAATATGAATGTGGGTCCGAACATAGCAAAACTGTTCTGTTATAACATACATGACACAATAGCAAATCTCATCAAATTGCATATCAACCAGAGTTACCGAAAGCGCCTAGGTGCATGGGGAAGCATGCTTCCCCGAAGCGCATTTCGAAAGCGCGTAGGGAATCACATCTTTTTTTTGGGAAGCGCACTTCCCTCACGCTTCCCCCTTGCTTCCTCATTTTTTTTCATTTTTTTGTATTTTTTTTTTACTTTTTATTTTTTTTCGCTTCCCCCTCGCTTTCGGGCTTCTTAAATTGCATATATGGATGAATCAAGGGGGACTTAAGGGTAACACATCAACATTTAGTAGCATTCTTGGCGTCTGTACTGACGCTGGAGCTGTAGAATGGAGACTTCAAATTCATAATCTGAGTATAGTTCTTGGGTTTGAGTTGAATTTGTATGTTGGGTCTGCTCTTGTTGGTTTTTATATGCAATGCTGGAGTATAGATGACGCAATCAAAGTGTTTGGTTTAATGCCGGAGCGAACTTTGGCTACTTGAAACTCGATACCTTGTGGATATAGCAAATATGGTCGATCAGACGAATTGCTTGACATGGTTGGAAAGATGCAGGCAGCATGCATGAAACCAAATGGAGTTAGTTATTGTTATGTCATTCATAGGTGTGATCATGAAGGTGTTTTGAGCCAGGGAAAGCAAGTGCATTGTCGCATGATTAAAACAGGATTGAATCTCATTTTTTCATCGCTAATGCAATAGTTGACATGTATTCTTCTTGCGATTGCTTAAGCGAAGCCATCAAATCATTTGAGCTAATGCAGTTTCAAGATGTGATTTGTTGGAATTCTATTATTTGGGTCCATGCCAGACATGGATATCTACACATAGCTGTAAACTTGTTCAGCTAGATGCGTCAGAGGGGGAAAAACCCACGATTCATTCACTTATTGAACTCTTGAATTCGAGTACTGGCTTGCAAAGTTTTCAACTTGGGGAACAAATATATGGGCCCATTCATCCACATATTTTTTTCCCGCTTACCCTTAACTTAAGCCCTGCTTCCCCGTTCATGATTTTCTTCTAAGTCTTCCCACGCTTCCCGCTTCCTAAAATTTTGAAAGTCCCTCGCTTCCCGCTCCCACTTCCCGCTCCCACTTCCCGCTGCCGCTCCCTGCTCCCGCTTCCCGCTCCCTGCTCCCGCTTCCCGCTTCCCGCTCCCTGCTCCCGCTTCCTCGACTGGTAACTTTGATATCAACACTCTTTGGCAAAACTAATCAGATTGCTCATGCACACATCCATTGACAGCTTGACCAGATTACACCTGCACCAAAGCTGCCAAAATTGATCAGATTGCACCAACACAAGACCTTTATATAAATAAATAAATGTATAAATATAAATATAAATGCATAAATGTATACATATGTATTTACACTATGTATATTTACAATTTTAACAACACCAACATAGACAAAAATTCAAATATGTTTAGGACATTTAAATATGTTTACATATTATAAATTTGAAATTTGCCGATGTTTTGTTTTCTCACAAGTATTTTTAACATTAATGGTGCATTTGTTGCATGCTGTCCCTAGGGAACAAGCAGTCACATGGTGCAACATGCTTTTCATACAAAATGCATCCATTCGCGTGGAAAGCGTGTGGTCTCTACCATGGGATCTCACCTTTCACTTGTTTCACCACCTTGTTGGGAAAGAGTCACACTTTCTTATCCGTTCTTTTGGGCTGAAACAAACACCCCCTACGCTTAGTTGTCAAAAGTGCTAGTCGGCGCCTAGGCGAACGACCCTAAAAAAGACTAGTCGGGGCCTAGGCGGGACCAAGAAAACAAAATATCAAGAAAAGAATAAACATTACAATAAATAGTTAAATTTAGTAGCAAAGATATGAATGTAATTATGAATTAAGAATACATGTGTAATTCAATGTAAAATATCATAGAATTCATAAATTTACATAGCATTGAACACAAAACATATCTATATTGTACATTGTATCTACATAAATAAATAAATAAATAAATATATATATATATATATATATGTATATTATGTATATCATAGTCACCTGTATCGTTAAAGGTATGTTCTAGGCAAGGGTATTTCTCAAAAAGATTTTCAAAAGTTGATAAATCCCGAGAATATATAAAAAATTAAATAAAAATTATAAAAAGTAAGTAAAAATACAGGAAATGAAAAAATGAAAGAAAACTAAGATAAAGATCTTAAAATAGACAAGATAAATTGATAAATGAACAACAAAGTTAGCAACTAACAACTAACAACTAACAAACAGTAAATGAGTAGCTACGTGACTAACAAGTAACAACATAACAAATAATTATAGCTTCCATCTAACAATAGGAAAAAGAGAACAATTTAGAACTTAGAAGTAAACTTGAAATGTCTAACAAGTAACACGTAAACAACTCAAAAAAAAAGTCATAACTCATATTTTTTGAAAACGAGATCTTTTGAAAAAAAACTAACGAAATGTGCAAAACTCATCCATTTGATTTGGTTTTTGAACCAAATCAAACCAAATTTTGAGGCCAAGGTCATTTAAAAAAAAACTAAAGCGATTTTTCCAAATTTTTATCCGTAATAAATTTGTTTATTTTAAAAGAACAATCTAAAAATAGACACAATTTTATGTAGCGATATTTATCGCTATAATATTGCGATATTATCGCAATATTACTGCGAGATATATAATTTGCCGATATATCGAAAATATAGTGATATATTCCCGATATTATCGACTACCTTGAAATAGCCGATAATATCACAATATTTTCAATATATTGACAATATCGGTAACTTTGATATATATACACACACACAGCAGCCCCCCAACACACACACACACACACACACACATATATATATATATATACATATATATATATATACTCACACATATTTGTTTGTGCGAAAAACATGGGCAAACATGTAAAGAACAAAAATGAAATAAAATAAAAAAGAAGAAAAAACAAAAAAAAGGGAAAAAAGGAAGATAAAGAAAAAGAAGAAATGGAAGAAAAAAAGAAGAGAGTGGAGGGGCGACAGGAGGAAGCAGAAAAAAAGAAAAAAAAGAAAAAGAGAAAGGGAAAAAAGGAAGAAAAAGACAAAGAAGAAAAAGAAGAGCAAGAGGTGGAAAAAGAGAAGAAGGTGGAGGGGCAAAAGGTTGAGGAAAAAGAAAAGGAGAAGATAAAAAGGAAAACAAGAAGGTAAAAAGGGAAAAGGAAAGAAGAAAAAAGAAAAAAGAAAAAAGAAAAAAGAAAAAAGAAAAAAGAAAAAAGAAAAAAGAAAAAAGAAAAAAGAAAAAAGAAAAAAGAAAGAAAGAACAAGAAGAAAAGGATAAAAGAAAAAAAGGAAAGGGTTTGGGGCAGGAGGAAGAAGAATAAAAAAAACAAAAACAAAAAGATAATGACAACCATGTCCCCACAGCCTAGGTGGGGACATCCTAGGCGCCACCTAGGTGGGAAAATAGGGCCTTACCACCTAGACCCATAAGCCTAGGTGGTAGCCCTGTGCCCAGTCTGCTAGGCACTGCTTTTGACAACTATGCCCTTAAAAACGAAATTCCATGTGCTTCTCATCCAATTTTAATGTAGTTCTTTCTTGATTCAGTGCAAGGAAGAAAGGTGATTCATTTGATTTTTGCCTGCCCTTGCAATCTGCCATGATCCAGGAATTTGTTTGAGATGATTTTTCCTAACCTAGATGGTGATATGTAATTTCTGAAACATTGAATATGTGCCTATTAATACATGAAACACTGTGCATGTTTTTGTACATTGTTCTACTTTTGAAGTTAACTAAAATCTCCTACTGAATTTAAATCTTGTTGCTCTAATGTGTTCTCTTAAAATTTTCAATTTACACCTCTAAGGTTATACTATGTAATTCTTAGGCTTCTTTTGATTTCTCTTGTTTGATTTTTAGTGCATGCATTTAGAACTAATAATGTATGTTGTGTTCTGAGAATCTGATGCACTCTTTTGATATGGCCTTGCAATTCTTCTGTGTTTTTTATTATCTTTGCTTGAGTAAGTTAAAAAAATAATAATAAATTTATTGATTTACACATCTTCACATTCATCAAGCACTGACCATCTATCTGAAGGATTTTGAGTAAGCTTATTGCTCTCATGTGTTCTCTTAAAATTTTCTATTATCACCTTTAAGGTCATACTATATAATTCTTAGGCTTCTTTTGATTTTTCTTCTTGTTTGACTTTTAGTGCATGCATTTAGAACTAATAACGTATGATGTGTTCTGATGCACTCTCCTGATATGGCCTTGCAATTCTTCCATGTTTTTTATTATCTTTGCTTGAGTTAGAAAAATAATAATAAATTTATTGATTGATACATCTTCACATTCATCAAGTCTATCTTAAGGATTTTGAGTGAGATCATAGTGTAAGAATCTTGAAACTCAACTTTAATTTTTTCTAGAATTTCTCTTGTGAGTATTGTATAATATTAAAATAGAATTAGATTTTTTGCTAATCTTCAAATTTGATGCTCAATCTTAGATTTCTACGTAATGTATCTACTGGGAGATCCATTGCACTTGTTTTATTTCCTTAGTCATGTGATTCTTGTCTGTGGTTCATGTGGTAAGTTGGTTAGGCTTGATGTTGGTTGCCCATTGATGCAGGATCCACGACCAGAATACAATCTTTTTGGTAGCATTGTGCATTCAGGATACTCACCAGAATCTGGGCACTATTATGCATATATCAAGGTTCGGTGCTTATGTTTTATGCTAGATCCACTTTAGCAGTTTTATCTGAATGATTCTTTTCTTTTATAACTTGTTTCCAGGATGCTAGTGGACGTTGGTATTGCTGCAATGACTCTCATGTTACACTTGCAACTGTAGAGGAGGTTCTGTCTGAAAAAGTGTATATTCTATTCTTTGTCCGGACTAACCAAAGGCCAAAAGTTGTGAAGTCTCTCACCTCTAATGGTAATGGAGTCACTCCTTGCAATGGGAAAGAAGCTTCAGCAATTGAAAAAGCAAATTGCATGCATAAGCAATCAGCATCTGTGCTATCTGATGGCAATTATTCTGAAAAGGGTTTGTTGAACACATCAAATATTGAGAAACCACGAATGAAATTTAGCATTTTACGAACAGCTGCTCCTGAATCTGGAGAAGTTGATGCAAATGGGAGTGGTTGTTTGAAGATACATGATAATGCATCAAAGGAAAGACTGAGAAAATCTGAAGGCTTGCCTATTCAAAGGCATCAACAGGTGCTGTCAACTAATAATATTGGTGCTGAGGGGACAAAATTTTCTGAAAAAGACATGGATTCTACAGCAGTTAAGTCCTCACTGTTACCAGAGCGTCCAAATGGCAGCATAACTAATCAGAAACCTTGTTTTGGCAGTAATGTACAAAATGTGGTGGGGCCATGTGGAGAAATGAAAAACAACAAAGTATCACATGATAACAGTGATTGCTACTCCAATGCCATGGAAAACAAATGGAAAGGGCATGACAAAAATGATGCTGATATTTCTAATTCAAGTAATGGTGGCTTGTGCAGTTTGTCTGGACAAGAGTCTGGTTGCAAATCATCAGGAATGTTTTCTGGGAAAGAGAATTTTGTCAGAGATCTAGACTTAAAAGAAGTGTAAGCTATCTTCTCCCATTTCTTTTTTCCAATAAATATCATAATTTCTTTTATCAAAGCAGTCCTTAACTTCATCTCGATAGTTGTGGGCATCTAGCTTATGCCCATATGTGGAAAGATATTAAAAAGTCTTAGAAAAAATAGCAAAAAGCAAAAAAGAATACTTGTCTGATGGGTGTGTGTGCTTATGTATAGAGAAATGTCACATGAAAACAAACTCAGGAATGGGATACAACACAAACATTTGGTATGACATGGGAACTTCCTAGAACTAGGACATGAGGAGACAACTGTACATTGTGCATGTGTGTGTGTGTGTGTGTGTGTGTGTGTGTGTGTGTGATTATATACATTCAAAATTCTTAATCTAAAGCATAATCATGAAATAATCTCGAGTGCAAATCTATGGAAAAAAATTCTAAGATATGATTAATAAACATTAGGGGCATGTTTGCTTCACACTGTGAAAGTGCAATAATCACAGCTTGTGATTCTAAATCACTTTCACAAAACTTCCACAGGGCAAAGCAAACATGAAAAAGTTGCCCTATGATTCTGAATGCCTTGTAGCCTGTGAAAGTTCATTGCAGGTACCCTGTGAATGTGAACAACTTTCACAAGGTTTTTGATTCAGCTGAGAATTAGAAAAAGTAGGAAAGACGTTTTAAAAGACGTTGCAAGTCTGTAATTACTGTTGGGTTGGGCCTTCATAAATGACCCATCTTCTCCCCTGACCAGCATACTACACTTGCCTTCTGAGCTCATCTTTCAGCTTGTATCCTCCTTGCCTCTTTTTTTTTCCCCTCTTTGTCTGTGGAACTCTCCGGAAAGTGGTTCCCAGTGAGCTCTCCTCTGTTTGTTTGCCTTTTTTGGCCGGAATAAAGGGGATTTTTCTTCCTTTAGAGCTGGCCAGAACTCCCCAGAAAAGGGGCCCGACACTCTCTTTCTTCTTGATAGAAAAATGGACCAAATTAGTGGGCCTTCTCAGGCAGCGTTGTTCTCTCACCAGAAAATGGGCCAGGCAACATGCCCCTTTTTCTGGGAACATCCTCCTACTCATTGGAGAGATTTCAGCAAACGTGGAGATTGTGAATCAAAATGAGAATTGAGAATCACAACCTAATATCACAACCCAAAAACCAAACATAAGAAAGTTGTTCCAGAGAATGTCAATCATGTGATATAATTCTCAGGGACAAAAATTTCACAAGTCGTCCAGCCTGTGATCAAAATAAACATGCCCTAAATATAAATACAAGTTTAAAACTGAAGTGTCTGTAATCACTAGCAAGTTCTAAGAGATAGAAAGAACTTCAAGTAAAAGATCAAGATCACAAAAAGTACGGACACAGTTTTGATTGTCCTACAGAGGTTTGATTGTATTCATGGTCTCATGGCATATCAAATGTCCTGTCGACATGGGATACACATGCTAGGTGAAGTGTACATGTGACACTCATACATACATACATGTGTGTGTGTGTGTGTGTGCATGTGAAAACACGTGAGTGTGTGTACGCGTGTGTGCGTGCATGCGGGTGTGTGCATTCATATCTGCGCATGCACGTTGGTGTGCATGCGTGTGTTTGTGCACCCGTGTGAGCGTGTGCGTGTGTCACACGGGCACTTCACCTAGCATGCATATCCTGTGTGAACATGACACGACTCTCGGACACTTCATGGACACAATCAAACATGTCACACGGGCACTTCACCTAGCATGTGTATCATGTGTCGACACGACATAACACTCGGACACTTCATGGACACAGTCAAACCAGTTTCACAACTAGTCAACAATGTCATTAACTTTATCTATTTTCTTTTATGATCTTATTTACTTATTTTCTGTTCACTTGAGTTCTTTTTCTTTTAAAATTTGTCATTAATCACATTACATTTTAATTTCAATTTAGTTTCATTATTTGATGTTCCTAATTATAGTATTTTAGACTTGTTTCACACACACAAACACATACATACATCTATGTGTATACGACCATGTCCCTGTGTCCTAATTTTTGAAAATTATCATATCGTACCAAGCGTATCTGCACCGTGTCACTTACCTGTATCTGTATCCATGTGTAGGTGTGTGTGTGTATAAAGACTCGTTTCACACACACACACACACATGCACATACATACATCTATGTGTGTATACGACCATGTCCCTGTGTCCTAATTTTTGAAAATTATCATATCGTACCAAGCGTATCCGCACCGTGTGTGTGTGTGTGTGTGTGTGTACACACGCCAACGCATCATTAGCTGGTGATGGCTGGCCATCACTAGGCTGCTGAGGATTGATGAGTAGTTGTGTGTGTGTGTGTGCATACACACACCAACACATCATTAGCTGGTGATGGCCGCCAACACATCATTATCTGGTGATGGCTGGCCATCACTAGGCTGCTGAGGATTGATGAGTGGTAATTGTTGGCCTCTCCCCTTTCCCCCCTCTTCATTTTCTTTCTTTCTTCCTCATTTTCCTCTTCAAAACATCGCCTTCCTTCTCTTCAGCTGGAAAGAATCTTAAAATTCTTTTCTTTCTCTGTTATGTGGCTGTGGACTTTTGCCTGATGAATGTCTCTTCCATGTGACCAACCTCATGTTCATCATGCAAGTACCTGGAAAGTGATCTGCTCCTTAGAATGCCATGAACGGTTATCCAAAATGCAATGATTGGATGAACTTTGAAAAGATAGGATTGTACATGTCAGGCCCTAAAATATGTCAAATATATATAGTTAACTAACAATTAATAATAAACAAATATATACTTAACATTAGATCATTTTGATCCTTCGTGTTGTCAATATCATAGTTGCCAAAGAGGGGAACAAAAGCAAGAAGCAATACGAGAATCAGAATTGTGGTCATTCAAATATTTAGAAGATTCAGAAAGAGGGAAGAGAGCAGGAGGCAGTATGGAGGAATTGTTTAGAAAGCGGTATGTGAATTCGTGTGAAATATTGATACATTGATGGAGGTGAGAAGAAAACTTTTAAGCAACGATCGTCACAGTCAATAACGATATTAACCTATTAGAAAATCTCTAGATGACTTATTTTAGCTATTAGAAAATCTCTAGGTCACTCATATTAGAGAATAAAACACAAAAATACATTCAACAAAAGTGCAAAAATATTCAAGAGTAACAACTTAATAAACTTACTGTGGACTCCAAATGTTTAGATAATAAAAGAATTTGTGTAGCAATGTACATACTTTATCACCTGCTTTACAAATCTAAGAAACTTGAACTAGGCCTATGTGATACTTTTGAATAATAAAGGATTATGCTAATGCTAGAAAATATTTATAGATCCATACGTATGCCAAAGTCATATTCAATTCCAATTTAAAGAGAATCCTTGATTCTTGTCATCTTAAAGGCAAACTTATGACTCAATAACAAAATATGTTATTGTTATCTCTAACGTCCAAATCGTGTGATACTTATATCACTATCATTTTATAAAAACTATACAATCATACTTTCCAAATGCTTGCTAATGGGGAAAGTATAAACTATACATTCAAAATTCCAAAATACAAAAAGAAATCATCCAAAGTGGACTTTCTTTTACTTCGCCTCTTTTGTTTTAGGGAAAGTACAAGTATGCCCTTAGTTTTGAAATGATTTACAAAAGGAAAATAACATACACATGGAAAAATTATTTTTTTCCACCATCTGTAACATCATTATATGAGGTAGCATTTGTAAAGTGATTTTTTTTAAATTTGCATTTTCATTTGTTGACTGTCAGAATATTGTTTTCCTTGTCTCTTCCATCTTGACCGTTGTTGGTGGTTAATGCTTTCTAATAGGTGATAAATCTGTGGTTTCTCAGGCTTTGCCAAGATGCATCTTCTTTTCTACGAACATGTTGCTGGTATGATGAAGTGTATGCTTTCATGCGCAACAAAAAGAGGTTATGTACGCGAGATGCAAACATTCCTGATAAGGATTTGAAGTGAGATTTTTTCCTCTTATTTAATTTATTTTTACTGTTTGCAGTTTTCAACAAACATGAAAACCGCATTTGCAATAGCAATTTTTTATTTTTCTTCCCATGTTTCAAGCCCGAGCTGTCACACAGACACTCAACATGGGGTGCCATACTTGGTCAACATGGAAGGAGACGGGTACAGGTACCGCACGACTTGCGGGTACCCCATGGGTTGGGTCCAGGTAAATGCTGGGTCAGGTTCAAACCCGACCCGATCCAATTTTTTTTGTTTTGTGGTGTTTGACCTGTGGTTAAAGGGGCTAGACTATTTTGGTCTCCCCTCACCACGATAAACCCCTACCCTCTCTCTCTCGCTCTTTTGTTCCCCCCCACCCCACCCCTCTGGTTTACCCCCCTCCCTCTCATTTTTTTTGGTCATTGGGAGGGGGGTTACCTACCTCCTCCTTGAGAGAGAGAGAGAGAGAGAGAGAGAGAGAGAGAGAGAGAGAGAGAGAGAGAGAGAGAGAGAGAGTATGGGGTCCTCCTCCTCAGTATATATGTGTAGAGAGAGAGGCTGTGGGGATGGGGTTACAAAGTACCCCTTCCTTTTTATAATAAAAAAAAACACCCTTTTATGTTTTAAAAAATTTCATTCACCCCTTATTTCTCTTTTATATTTAAAATAGACACATATATATTATATATATAGTCGTATCCCCTTACCCACAATTTTCGACCTTGCCATGTCGTACCCTCACTCGTACCTGTACCTGTACCCTCACTCGTACCTGTACCTGTGTGACATAGAGCCTGAGATATGTTTCACTAATGAATATTGTAAAAAATTTAGAATGCCTGTAACTAGTCTGAAAATTATTGAGGTGTTTTATGATAATGCATGTGGAATTCCTGTGCAAGGAATAACTAGTTATCTAGAAGTTCCAGGCTTTCATTGTCTTATTAGTGATTGTCTATAAATCATATTCTATGTCACATGGGTGCGGGTGCGGCACTTTCAAAAACCTTGGGCGCGGGGGTGTGGCAAGGGCAAAAATGTAAATAAAATAAATAAATAAATAAATAAATAAATATATATATAGGGGGGCCTGCTGCGCGGTCAGTGGGCGGGGGTCCGGGGGGGCCACCCCTTGCGGGGGGGGGGGGGGGGGGGTTATAGGGGGGCAGCCCCCCCCCCCCCCCCCCAATTTTTTTTTTAAATTCGCAGCCATTTCATAGGGAATTTTAAAAAAAAAATCTACAAAAATGGACCGAAATGACCCTGGGTGCGGTCAACGCACCCAGGGTCGGGTTGACCGCACCCGCGTCGATGCGGGTGCGGCACCCTGCTAGCCGAATCCCTGTGACATATATTCAACAGATCCTATATTCATGGTGGCATTATGAACTTTTTTATGCCATTGTCCCGCTGGACGCTGTGTATGATAGAGTCCGGTGGTTTTGCTCTCCATTTGCATGTGACCAGTGTGTGAACTTCATATTAATTTACTTCCTTGTTTCCTTTTTGGTTTTCCCTTCTATTCATTATTTCGGTGTGGATGCTGTTATTGATACTCTGAACACATTAGAAGAGTCCAAAAAGCTCTTATTGGAAAAAATGTAGTCTGAAACTATATAAATAATTGAAACATGGTAAGTAATTTGTTTAAAATGACAATTTGTCTTTGAATTAAGATTAATCTAGTCCTGGAAAGTAGGAATCACTAGATGCTGAGCATAGAAGACTTCCTGTTGGTTCAGTACCATAGTTACCGGAAGCAAAATGGATACCTGAAGCGGAAGTGGGGAAGTGAGTGTTAAAAAGTAGAGTGAAGCGTGGAGCGGGATTCGTTTTGGAAGCGATTGTGGAAGCGTATGAGAAGCGAAAAAGAAAACGTGAAGGAAATGAGGGGGAAACGAGTAGGAAGTGAGGGGCAAGCGAGGGAGAAGCGAAAAAAATAATAATAACATGAACAACACAAAAAACAAGGGGGAAGTGAGGGGAAAATAAGAGAAAAGCTAGGAAAAACTAATGGGAAGCGAGTGGGAAGTGAAATGGAAGCAAGTGGGAAGCGCACTTCCCCCCCCTCCCCCCTTAGGGAGGCGCTTCCGGTAACTATGTTTAGTACTATTACATATATGTTCAATTGTTTCAAACTTCTAAATAAACAATGCTTAGGGCTCAACGAAATCTAGATAGAGAGACAAGTTTGACATTTATATTTTTTTTTTGTCTTCTAGAGAGAGGGTGACATCCCCTCTAGAGTCCTCTATCCTTTAGAAGATAGAGTTCTACCAAATATAGAACTCTTTTTCTCTCTAACTTCTCCTATTATTTTATATATATATATATAATTTTTTAATTAATTAGAGATCTATCTCGAACACCTATCTAGGTAGAGTTCTACTCCATGTAGAACTCCACCTTATCCAATAAATACAAATTTTGAAAATTAATTAATTAATTAATATTTAATTATTAAATAATTAATTTTTTAGAATATTCCAAAGGGTGTCGCCCCCCTTTGGAAGTCATCTCATAGAAGAATTTTCTCTTAATTTAACCTTTAAATTGATTTTAAAGTTTTAAATTGGCTGTACTTAGATTTTGGATTCGGATCTAAATCCAAATCCATATCCAAAATTCATATGGATACCAACTTGGACCGGATCCTAGTTAATATGGGTCTTGGACTAGGTACAGATCTATATCAACTCAGATCAAACAGATCGTATCCAATCTAGAAAATGGTAAGAATAGAGGTGAGTTATTTTTGAAAAACGTGATTTTCGGGCCAACCATAACCCGATTTCTGAAAAACGAAATACCAATGTTCTCAGAATTACGAGACGCATCTAACGGTATACTTACCTGATTTTTGCCTTTGAATTTTACCTAAATTTAACCTGAATTTCACTCATTTTTTTGCTTGATTTTAAAGGTTAAAAATAAAATGTTTCTCAAATATTATCCGCCTCATTTTGGTCTTGTCAGTGGGCCTAGACCCAACTGATGTCACCTATAATTGAGGATATTTTCTATGATTTTTATCACATTTATAAAATACTTAGCCAAAATTTTAGAAATTCAGAATTTAAAACTATGGAAAAACACACGATATTACAACACGGGAGCAAAAATTTCATCATCGTCTATTCCATACTCTTCCTTTAGCTAAAAATCTAGCTTTATACCTCTATAATGTCTTATCACTTTTAATTTTATAAACCCATCTATACCCTATTGTTTTCTTTTCTTTAGGTAATGTTTGAATTTTTTAAGTTTTTGCTTTCTCTAAAACCTTTAATTCATCATTCATGGCTATAATCCATTCTTGATGGTTCTTAGCATCATTATAAGAGGATGGTTCTATATATGAGTAGATGACCATTAGACATGCTCTCTACTTGAGTTCAAAAGAGTCATATGACACAAATCTACTTGGAGCTTTGGAAATCCTCATGGATTTTCTAATACTAGATGAATCTATGTCTTGAGTTTGAAAATATCTTTCTAGGACAAATGGTAGATGATCTTTGGTGCGTCGAGAATAAGTTTGAAGTTTGAACTTCGTTATGTGTATAGTCTATACCGTCAAGACCTTCATTCCCATTCTCATGTGCATTATGAGTGTCCACATTGTCACTCTCATGCACATCATGAATGCCATTACTATCATAATTGGCAACTTTATCATGCTCATTAGCTAGATAAAAAAAAACAATAATCATAATGTTCTTTGTTTTTATCTTTATCAAATCCATTTTCGTTTTTAAGAAACGTGACATTTCTTGAAATATATAACTTGTTTTTTCTAATTTCATAACATCTATTCCCTTTTTGGTTTTCAGCATATCCCAAGAAAACACAAGTTATAACTTTTGCAGAAAGTTTGTTATTCCTGTTGGTTAGGACAAAACATTACAACAAAAAATTCTTAACCTTGTAAGAGCGGCTTCGTCCCAAAGTTTTTTAGGAACATCTTTAAATATAAGTGTTCTAGTAGTGTTAATAATGTCTGTTTTCTTCGGTTGACCCATTTTGTTGAGGAGTATAGGGACAAGATTTTTGATGAATAATCCCATGTAAATCAAGATAATTTTTGAAGTCATTTGATAAAAATCCTCATTCGGAATCATATCTAAAAATTTTAGTGTTGGTTTTAAAATTACATTTTTTGTATAATGATGAAATTTTTGGAAGCAATCAAATACTTTCGATTTATGCTTAAGAAAATATATCTATGTCTACTAAAATCATCCATGAAAATAACATAGTATGATACTCCTCATTTGGACACAACCATAGCCTTTTCCCATACATCTGAGTCCACTAATTCAAATGTTCTTTAAACATAAAATGACTAAGTCCATATGACAAGGATTTCATTTTACCAAAAATACAATATTCACAAACTAAATTTTGTTCTTTATATCTTGTAAGAAATGAAAATAAATTTAATTTTGACATACTAAGATGTCCTAGTCTTTTGTGCCAACTTTCTATATCTTTCTTTTCCATAAAATTACAAAAAACATGGTTTGATAATTCAAGGTTGTCTATTACATAGAGATCTCTCTTTCTATGACCTCGTTCAATCGGCTTCCTGGATTGAAGATCCTGTTTCGAACAACCATTAGATAAGAAAGAAATTTTACACCCATGATCCGCAATTTAAAAAACATATAAGAGGTTTAAATTTAATTTTGACATTATTCTAACATTTGGTATATGAAAAGTTTGATGTTTTTGCAAAGTTTCAGAACTTTTGATTTTTAAAGAGGTTCTATCGACGATTAAAACATAAGAATCATTTAGATTAATATGAAATCATTTGGATTCATATGAAAAGAAGCTCCAAAATCAAGAATCCAAGAAGTCTTACTTAGATCAATATATGTGGATACGGCCGCACCGAAGAGAGAGAAAGCTTGATTTTTTAACATTGGTTGTAATGCTTCCATGAGTTGTGCTAAAGACAATGATCCCATGCTTTTTGAGTTTTCATCTACACCATTTCTTTCAAAAGATGGTCCCGTGGAAGCCATCTTCTTTTCATCTCTTTGTTTTTCTCTACTTTTTGGGCAAAACGGCTTGATGTGACCCGGTTCATAACAAAAATGGTATATTAATTTGCCACTTTTCTTATATTCATAGTCTTTTCTTCCATGATCATTTGAGCTTCTCCCATACTCATTGGAGCTTCTCTCATAATCATTGCTTCTTTCAAAGCGAGGAGGCTTATAAGCCCTTGAGTGATTTTCGGGCCTTGACATAGCAAGAACTGACATAGCAAGAACTGATTCTTCATCTTTAGTAGATGAGGGTTATTTAGTCTATTTTTTTCATAATTAATTCTTCAAGAGTTTCAACTATGGTAGGAACTCTTCTTCCATGAAGAAGGGCCGATTTGGTTCCTTCGAATTCGGGTCTAAGGTCATTTTGAAATTGGTAAAAGTGCTTTGTTTTAATTTGATTTTCACGAAGTTTTGTATCTTGGGGGTAATGCCACTTATGCTCTAAAAGAGTCAATTCATCTCAAAGAAGATAAAGAGCATTATTGTATTTCTTAATGCTCATTTCTCCTTGGGTCATGCATGGCTTTAACTTTGTTTTACACATTACATATATGAGTTATGTTTTTTTGACAATATATATCCTTAAAATATTTTCATGCATCACTAGTAAAATCAAAATTTTGCCAAACTTAAACACCTCTTGATGTCAACACTATTAATGAGCCATCCAATAATTTTTGAACGACCCATCCTCTATTATTTTCATCTTTTCTCGTACTCCCCAACGACCTTAGACATTTCATGTCTTTGAAGTGCTACTTTCTTGCCATTGTCAATCTTGGTGAGCATAAGTTTGGGTTCTCTTTCGGTAACATCAACCAAACCCCATAAACCCTTTTTCCATATTTTGTATTTTACTATGGATACCCATATCACACAGCTTATATAATTGGGTCTCACGGGAATGGAGATAACATCTCTTTTATCTTCCATTTTTACAAGAGATAGAGATAGAGACCAAGAGCAAAAAGAAGAGCTAATAAAGAGCTAACAAGAAATGAGTTGAAGAGGTTTGATGATGCGCTTCCTGAGGCAATGGACCGAGCTTCACTCACGGTCCTTCTCTTGATCTTCACGTACAAGCCACATTTTAAGAGATCCAATGACACTGATACCATGTAACAAAACAAGAAATATAACTAGAGGGTGCCTCTTATGGGCTTACAAGAACACAATCTCAAAGGACACAAAGACCACTTATGGGTAAATCATACAAGCACATGGGCCACTTAGGAGCCAAGAACAACCTAAAAAATATAGAATTTGTATAACAAATATGATTCAACAAGCATTACATGCAAGAGGGGTTATACCCCCTATTTATACACAAAAGCAAGCAAAGAAGAGCCATTGGGAAGTTCTGCCAACAACTATACACTTTCCAACAACTAGAAATATAGCGGTTGGGAGCACTCCCAACAACTCTATTTCAAGAGCATTATAAGGACTATAATGCCTTTGATAAAAAGAATAAATTACAAAAAATAATAAAAACCTAAAGTGCCCCTAAAAGTAATATAAAGGACTATTGTATCCCTAATGGTTACAACTTATTATAAGGTTGTGAAAAGACTAAAATACCCCTATTAGGTATTTAACTATTATAATGAATACTAATGTATATATACATTACATTATATATATATACATATCTTAACACCCCTTCCCCTTCTCTCTGTCTGTTGCAATAAGACAAATAAGAAGATGAGAGGAGGTACTCTCTCTCTCTCTTTCCGTGGTCTCGCTCTCTCACCCTTTTTGGCTCTCATCCGCCCGCCCCCTCTCTCACTTTTTTTTCTCTCGATTCCCCTCTCTGTCGAGAGAGAAAGGGAGATAGAGAGGAGAATTGAGAGAGAGAGAGAGGGAGACAAAGAGGGGGAAGATGAGATCCCGAATAAGGGGGAGAGCGAGACTAGGGAGAGAGAGTCAAGTGTTTTGGGTAAGGGGGGAAACAACTCTATTGAGCTGCCTTGTGGCCTATTTAAAGAGGATTTAAGCCCCTTTCTTGTTAATGCTTTTCTTAAGCATTTTGAATACAAATTATATATATTTTTATTGTGCTCTCGTGCTCCTTTTGTGAATCATCATGTTCGACAAAGATGCGAAGATAAATCTGTCCTTCAAGTTAAATGAAACCAACTACATAATGTGGGTAGTCGCTATAGAGAAAAACCTCAAGGGAAAGAAACTTTGGGGATACATTAGTGGTTCGATTCTCGAACCACAATTAAAACTCACTAAGAAGGAAGGATAACTATAAAAGACTCTATGAAGATGAGAAAAAAAAACTATAGAAGATTATCAATCCAAAATGGAGATTTAGAAAGTGAGCATTGTTAAAATAATATCATGGTTTATGAGCAATGTTGACCTAAGGGTATGCGCTAATCTTGTAAAGTTTAGAAGGGCCAGCGAAGCATGGATATTCATGAAAGGTATGTATACACAGAAGGACTTTGCTAGGCATTTCTTTTAATACAAAAAAATAAGATCTATGATGCAAGGTGATATGTGTATACAGGATTGCTATAGTACCTTATACCCGTTGTGTGATGAACTTGCTCTTCTTGAATCCCGATGGAAATGAGTTATTGAAATGAGACAACACCAAATTGAGAGAGAAAACTTCTTTAGCTTTCTGCATGGCCTCCGTTCGGAGTTTGAACAATTTAGAGGTTCTTACTCCATAGAATTTCCTCTCCTCTTAATGAAGCATTTGTCGAGTTATGCCAAGAGGATACTCATCTATATGCGAACAAGAAAGTTGACGAAGTACAATCTATGTCTAGATTGGGGAACAACCTGAAAGTATATAAGCCTCCTTATTTTGTGAGAAATAACTATAGTAGAGGGAGAGATTATATGCCACTTTTGTAATGAGCTGGGACATATCAAGCCCAATTGTTCTAAGCTTAAAAGGAAAGTGTTTTCTGTTGGAGAGAAGCCATTCAAAGCAAATGAAGAATCAAAGAGGGATGAAGACATCAAAGATTCCATTGCTCAACTTACGAAAATTCTTCAAAGAGTCTCTTCTACTCCATCCACTTTCGGAGCTGCGGTCTCATCACCTCCCGGTATGTCTTGTTGGATAATTGACTCGGGTGCTTCTTTTCATGTAACTCTGAATGCCTCTTCTATTTAAACAAAGTTAAAATCTTTTGTTTCTACCGCTTATGGTACATCCTTAGATGCTAAAGGTATTGAAGATCTTAAAATGACTTTTAAACTAATCAAAAGAATTCTTTGTTCCAAAAATTAGAATAATTTCAAAACTAAATTTAAATATTTTTTCGGTTTCTCAAATATCTGATCATGGTTGTAGAATCTCTTTTTCATGTACGGATTGTTCTGTGTCGATCTCTAGTCCGGGAAGCTGATTCGGCAAGGCCATAGGAGAAAAGATCTCTATTATATGAATTTTTTGTCTTTACGCTATAAATCATTTTATAATCATGTTCAATCTAAGGATGTTATCACTTAGCACAAAAGACTTATTCATTCAAGTGCCTCTAAATTGTATCTCTTTCCTTTTTTAGAAAAATTTTGTAATAAAAAGGAACTTACTAGCAGTGATTGTATTTGTGAAAAAATGCTTGTATTTGTGAAAAAATGCATTCTTCTTCTTTTTCTAATAGTAACTTTGTTTCTAAACGACCCATTGAGTTGTTGCATTCGGATGTATGGGGATCGACGATCATGTCTAAATGAGGTTTTTCTTATTATGTCATTTTTATTGATGATTATACTAGGTATATTTGGTTGTACTTAGCTTCAAATTCGATGTCTTTTCTATATTTAAAGAATTTTATAACCTTATCAAAAACCAATTTCAAACCAACTTATCTATTTTTAGATCCGATTTGGGTGGTGAATATATGTCAAATCAATTTAAACATTATTTTAGATAAAATAAGACTATTCACCAAAGATCTTGCCCCAAAACTCTCCAATAAAATGGACATGCAGAAAGAAAATATAGACATATTATTGAAACAACTAGGATTCTTCTTATTTCAAAAAATGTCCCTAAAAGTTTTTGGGTCGAAACCGATCATACATCTGTATATCTTATCAATAGAATGCCTTCCTCTTTAAAAAACATTTCACCTTTTGAAAAATTATTCAAAATATCTTCGGATTTCAAAAGAATAAGGGTATTTGGGTGTAAATGTTTTGTTCTCTTCTAAGGAGAGGATAAACTTTCTCCTAAAACTTTTGAATGTGCTTTCATAGGTTATGGAGAAATTCAAAAGGGATATATATGTCATGATTATAAAATTGACAAATTATATATTTCAAGAAATGTGACTTTTTTGGGAGATCAAAATGAGTTTGAACACAATGAATCTAAGGAGGAAGTTGACTACTCTTTTCTGTTTGAGTTATTACCTAGGAACAATTTTAATGTTTCTATTAATTTCAATAATATTGAATGTGGCGACGAGAGTGTTTCTCTTGATATTGATAGGGATAATTCCTTTGATAGGTATAATACCCTTGTTGAGAACTTCAATGAAGTTCGTGTGTATACTTGGCAGGATCGTGAAAGTAGTCATCAAAATGCTTTTGAAATCTATTCCCAAAATGTGCCTTTAAAAGAAAATCTAGTTGAATCATTGCCTAGAAAAACTCCTAGGATGTCTAGACTCTAGACCTCCTCAAGGATATGTGTCCTATAAGTCTTTTTCATCGAGATATAGAGCTTGTTTGATGATGATTTGTACCTATCACGAACCATCAAATTTCCATGCAGCCAAGCAATATTCACATTGTGTAGATGCCATGACATTAGACTTAGAAAGTCTTAACAAAGCCAATACATACATACAACAACAACAACAACTACGCCTTCATCCCAAAACAATTGGGGTCGGCGATATGAAGCAACAAAGAAAATCATTATGGGTCTTCCACATGAATCCTTCTCCTCTATTCATTTCTATCCAATGCCATGTCCTCGGTGAGGTTCAAAGTATTCATATCCTTTCTTATCACCTCCATCCATGTCTTCCTAGGCCTACCCCGACCTCTTTTAACTAATATATTTTTCTATTTCTCCATCCTTCTAACTGGAGCATCATTATGCCTTCGCCGAATATGTCCAAACCACCGTAAACGATTCTCTCTCATCTTATTTTCAATGGGTGCAACACCTACCTTCTTACGTATCTCCTCGTTCCGAATCTTATCTTTTATTGTATTTCCACACATCCATCTAAGCATATGCATCTCAGCTACACTCATTTTTGAATATGATGTCTCTTGGCAGCACAACATTCCGTACTATATAGTAAAGCGGGCCTAATAGTCGTCCTATAAAACTTTCCCTTCAACCGCAATGGCATTCTACGATCGCACAACACTCCAGTTGCACTTTTCCATTTCATCCACCCAACCTTTATCCTATGATTTACATCTCCATCAATTTCTCCATACTTTTGAATGATAGATCCCAAATATTTGAAACAATCATCCACCAATATTTCTTGCTCACCAAGCTTCACTACACTCCCATCACTACTTCGTTGCTTACTAAACCGACATTCCATATATTCTGTCTTACTCTTATTCAACTTAAAACCTCTTGCTTCCAATGTCTGTCTCCATAATTCTAACTTAGCATTAACCTCAGCTCTAGACTCATCAATCAAAACAATATCATCAGCAAACAACATACACCACGACACATTTTCTTAAATTGATCTCGTAAGCTCATCCATCACTATAGCAAATAGGAAAAGGATTAAAGCAGATCCTTGATGTAACCCAACTGTTATAGGAAAATTGGTTGTCACCCCTCCACAAGTGCGGACATTAGTTACTACTCCTTCATATATATCTTTAATTATACTAATGTACTTGAGAGAAACACCTTTCTTCATCATTGTCCACCAGAGAACGTCCCTAGGTACTCTATCGTATGCCTTCTCCAAATCAATAAAAACCATATGCAAATCTTTGTTCCTCTCTCTATATCTCTCAATAAGTTGTTTAAGAAGATGTATAACTTCCATAGTTGATCTTCCAGGCATAAAACCAAATTGATTCTCCGATATCATGACAATCTTCCTCAACCTAGACTCAATCACCCTCTCCCAAAGTTTCATAGTCTGACTCATGAGTTTTATACCACGATAGTTTGTGCAATCTTGTATATCACCCTTATTCTTATATAGAGGCACCAACGTACTCTTCCTCCACTCATTAGGCATCTTATTTGTCCGCTAAATCTTGTTAAAAAGATTTGTCAACTATTCTAAACCTTTCTCTCCCAAGCATTTCCAAGCCTCGATAGGTATACCATCTGGGCCAACTGCCCTTCTTGATTTCATTTTCTTCAAAGCCTCTGCAATTTATTTCTTTTGAATCTTGCGCATGAAGTCACGATTCATCTCATGAAAAGGAATGGAGAAGTCTCCAAGATCCTGAGCATGACTTCCATTAAATAGCTTATCAAAATAATCTTTCCATCTCTTCTTAATCTCCTCATCTTTGACTAAAACCCTTTGCGTTTCATCTTTGATACATCTAACCATACCCAGATCCCTCGATTTCCTATCTCTCATCTTTGCAAGCCTATAAATATCCTTCTCGCCCTCTTTGGTATCCAACTTGTCATAAACCTCCTTATATACCTTATCCCTCGCGTTTCGAACTACTTTTTTAGTTTTCTTCTTTGCTATCATATACTTCTCCAAATTCTCATTATCACGACTCTTACTTAGATTTTTATAACACTTTCTTTTAACCTTAATAGCTAATTTGACATCCTCGTTCCACCATGATGTATCCTTACCTAGCGGTGCACTGCCTTTAGACTCACCCAATACCTCCTTAGCCACCTTTCTCATGCCACCCACTATCTTATTCTACATTGATTCTGAATCCTTCTCGAGACACCAATCCGCTTCCTTAACTACCTGCTCTACAAACATTCCTTGTTTAGCTCCTTTCAGCGCCCACCACTTAATTCTAGGATCTATCCTATGTCTATCCCTTTTGCGGCATTGTCTAATTCTAAGATCTAAAATTAAGACTCTATGTTGTGGAGCCACACTTTCTCCCGGTATAACCTTACAATCGATGCAACAACCCCTATCTCTCTTTCTAAGTAGGAAAAAATCTATCTGACTCGTATTAACCCCACTTTTAAATGTTACTAGGTGAGACTCCCTCTTCCTAAACCAAGTGTTTGCTAAGATCATATCGTAGGACAAACCAAAATCTAAAATCCTTTCTCCACTTTTGTTTCTTTCTCCTATACCATAGCCTCCATGGATACTTTCAAATCCATCCCTACTAATGCCTACATGTCGATTAAGGTCACCGCCGATGAAAAGTTTTTCTCCATAAGATATCCCTTGTACTACTCCATCTAAATCTTCTCAAAATTGACACTTAATGGAATCATCTAAACCTACTTGAGGTGTATAAACACTAATAATATTAATAATATCCGTACCTAATACTAATTTAATAAGTAAAATCCTATCACCCTTCCTACGGACCTCAACTACATTATCTATAAACTCACGACTCATAACAATCCCTACTCCATTCCTATTCCTACTTATTCCTGTATACCAAATCTTATATCCTCAAGGTTTTATCACTTTTGCTTTCTTACCTACCCATTTGGTCTCTTGTAGACATAAAATATCAATCTTTCTCCTACACATAACATCTACTAACTCTACCAACTTACCAGTTAAAGACCCTATGTTCCAAGTGGCTAACCTAATTCTATGGTCTTGGACTAACTTCTTTACCCCCACCCGTCCAACAAAGTGAGGGAACCCTTGCCTATTTGACACCACAACCAGGCGTCGGTGTGACGCGTCGCTTCTGGGCGACGACCTAGCAACCCTTGCCCATTTATCACTGCCTCCGGGCCTATAGAGTACAACGCGTCGCTCAGTAGGGAACGCTCCAACGAAATTCTCATATTGGTTCATATTCATAGGGAATGACTAAGTTTTTATGCTGGCTATCACTGGCCTACCACAACCCTCCTTTATCCGGGCTTGGGACCGACAGTGTATAACTAAATAGTTATACACAGACGGAGTTAACAAAGCCAGTACATGGGAGGTAGTAAACTTACCCTTTAAGAAAAAGACTACGGGGTGTTGATGGGTCTTTAAAGTAAAAACAAAAAAGTGATGGTTCTTTAGAGATATATAAAGCTAGGCTAGTTGCCAAAGAATACTCACATGAGTATGGCATTGATTATAATGAAACCTTTGCCCCTGTTGCTAGAATGACTGGTGTTAGGACTTTGATTGCCTTAACTTCCATCAAACAATGATGTATCTATATGTTAGATGTCAAAAATGTGTTTCTTAATGGTTAGCTTTGTTAAGAAGTTTACATGGATCATCCTCCTAGGTTTGCAGGCCCCAAAAGCTTGATATGACCAATTTAATAGGGATGTTATTGATAGTGGTTCTATTTCTTGTTATACTGACACTACTCTTTTTGTGAAAAATGCAAGAAGCAATATAATTATCTTATTATTATATGTTGATGATATGATTATCATTATGATTGATAAAAAAGATATTGAAAAAATAAAAAATATTAAAAAAAAGGTTTTGATATGTTTGACCTTGGTTTTTTGGAATAATTTTTAGGTATTGAAGTTGCATATTTTCTTCGGGGATATGTGCTTTCTCAGATGAAGCTTGCATCATGTATTATTGCTAAATTTGGTCTAAATGACGAAAAAGAAGTGGATACCTCAGAGGTAATCAATGCAAAGATGAGGGCTAATAATGAAACTCCTTTAGAGAATCCCACTCCCTATCTTCAGTTGATTGGTTCTCTTACCTAGTTATCTATCATCAGGCCAGATATAACAAATGCTGTTCGTACTGCAAGTAAATTTCAGCATGCACCTACTACTGTTCACATAGCCTCCGTCATGCAAATTGTTTGATATCTTAAGGGGATAATAACAAAAAGAAATTTTTTATCCTCTTCTTCATCTCTTAACTTAATTGCTTATACTGACTTTGATTGAGGTGGTAACCCCAATGATAATATTTCTACTATAAGATACTGTGTATTTCTTGGGGATTCACTTATATCATGGCAATGTAATAAACAACAAAATGTGTCACATGGCGACTGCTATTACTGAACTTGTTTGGCTGAGGAGTCTGATCAAAGATATGTGAGTCATCATCTTCACTCATTCGAAGATGTGTTGCGACAACAAAAGTGTGCTCTATATTGCTAGCAACCACACCTTCCACGAATGCAAAAAGCATATTGAGATGAACTATTATTGTGTTAGAGAAGAATTTATAAATGACACTATTAAGCTTCCTTATGTTACATCAGAATATCAACTTGCAGACTTTTTCACCAAAGCAAGCTTTGCTTTCGCCTTGCTTCTCTTTCCTTCTTGGAAAACTCTCGGTAATCTCACTGTCAGTTTGAGGGGGGTGTTAAAATATATACATATATTCATATATGTATATATTTATTTATATATATATATACACACACATAAATGCATGTATATATATATTTCTTGTTTATGTATATATATATATATATATACATGTATATGTATATATATTATGTTCTTATGATTGTAAATTAGTAATGCCCACCAGGGGCATTTTATTCATTTTCTCCTTATGTAATAGGAGTTGCCCATCAGTAGCCGCATTGTAATCTTTATTTTTTTTATTTTTCTTTTTGGCGTCCCTTTCACATCAGTGAAAGGGCATTTTTGTAAACAGCCAATAGAGCTGAGCTGTTGGGGCTCCCCAACAGCTATAATTATAGCTGTTGGGAGATCTCCAACAGTTCTACTGAACTGCTTTGTGACCTATTTAAAGAGGGTTTCAACCTCTCTCTCTTGCTTAGTTGTCATAGGCGCTAGGCGGTGAGCCCCTAAAAAGGCCTAGGCGGGGCCCAAAATAAATAAAAAAATAGAAAAAACACAAAAAACATATAATAAGAAACATGTATACAACATAAAATGAATTAATAATCAGTATACAAATAATATGTTCGTTGAACACTTTAAAACAATTATATTACATAACCTTAACCTCCTCAAACAAATTAAAAATAAATTAACAATTGAATAAACAAATCGTGAATGAATAATGCTCAAAAAATAAAATCATGCATACAAAAAAAGTAACAACAACAATAGACATAATACAAACAATAGACAAATAATGCCTTCTTCTTAACAATAGACATAATACAAGCAATAGACATAATATGTCTTATTCTTCTCAACAATAGACATAATACAAGCAATAGACAAATAACAGGCTTGGTCGCCAAGGCGGTGGGGCTGCGCCTAGGCATCACCTTTGACAACTAAGCTCTCTTGTTAATGCTTTTCTTAAGTATTTTGAATATAAATTATATTTATTTTTATTGTGCTTTCTTGTTCCTTTTGTGAGTGATGTATTAGCCCTTTGTGGCTTATTGTATTTTGCCCATTAGAGGCTTTTGTGTGTCTGCATACATTGTAGCCGTAAGTGGCATTGTTCTTGTTCACTTGTGTTTTCATTACGTGTGGAAGTGTAGAGTAATTAATTGAGAGGATAGACAGGTAGAGGGAGTGTGAGGTTTAATAAATAAAATACGAAGAATGATTATTAAAAATCCAACATACTTTATTTTTCTATTGGTCGAAAATTTGGGTTAATTCCCCTCCAAAAGATTGGGCTTGGCCCATGCACATTAGGATCTAATAGGATGAAATCTATGCCTCTTATCTATTTTGAAATATCATTGATGGTTTTATGCGTGAAGGGTGTTTATAAACATATAAAAGTAACATGTTGAAAGATGCCTTGCATTCCTGAAGTATTGTGATTACTAGTGTATAGAACTATCATGCTATCTCGAAATATGAGGGGAAAACAAAAAGTGGTTTCACTTGTTAACGTCCATGAAATGTCATGGGTGTTAACGACACATGCATAAATACATTTGCCATGATCCTATATGTGGGTGCCTAGAATAGCCAATACGGTTTAATGTATTCTGGCTAATCCAATGCAAGATGATCTTCACCTTTGAGGCACAAGTGATTAATATACTTTTCAACAAAGGTTGAGTATATTAAATAAGCCTTTTGGACTTCTGTCAAAGATCAACCAAGATCCATTGACCTAATCTGTTATCCTAGTAACTTTTTTCAGCTAAACCATATTGGCAATCGACCAAGATCCTTGCCTGGAAATATTTGGTGTGACTTGGCACATCAGGGTTGGGTACATGAGCCTATTGAGCCATCTTGACCTGATGCCTATCAGTGAATGGGTATTGCACCAAGTAATGAGACAAATAGAAGATATAAACAATTAAAACTAATAGTACATCTTTTCTAACTAAATTAAAAGTTGTATTCTAGGAAGTAGTATCCTCTGTCACATGGATATGAATGTGGGAATGGGAGACAATGCGGATACACTTGTTATGATATGGTGGTTCTCAAAAATTAGGATACAGGGACATGCAGTCTTTCACATGAGCACTTCACCTAGCATGCCTGTCTTTTGTTGACACTTTGCCTAGCATGTATATCCTTACTAAACTAACCTCATAGATTTGATCCATATACTCAGTCTGGTAAGGATCCTCCTTTGGGTCATTGAAATCCGATGTGTACAGGGTTTTCTGATGCAAAAATTAAGTCATAAATGCACCAAACTTTCCTGACTCAAGAAACCCAGTTTTCTCATCGAAAAAATGATCCATGGGTCAATTAAATCGACCATGTTAAATGCATCTATGAAGTTAGATTGAGTCAAACAAGTGAGTTCCCAACTAGATTTTAGGTACAATTGTTTGTAGCAAATATATATAATTATAATATAATAAAAATAACAATTTTTAAAAGAAAAAAGAAGGAAAATGCAAACAAATGCAAAATAAGTAATCGAGATCATAAAAGTTAATTGGTAAAGTTAATCACACAATGTTGACTGTGTGCAACATTGGTTTAACTATGTCCATGAAGAGTCCTGGGGTACACAATGTAAGTGAAGCATCTGTGTCATAAGAGATGCCCATCCTAGTCACTATGGACATATTTGCCCAATTGACACATCTGAAGGAATCAATGTTGGACTTATTGGTTCTTAGCTATTCATGGAAGGGTTGGTGATTGGGGTTCTATAGAGACCACGTTTTATTAAAGATCTGAGCGATCAAAAGATGAACAGATGGTTTATTTATCACCGAGTAGAGGTGAATGCTATATGGTGGCAGTGGGGAATTCTTTGGTGTTGAATTGTGGTATTCAGGAAAAAGTTATGTTGACTGCGAGCAATGTGTAAAATTCAAACACCATGGTCTTGCAACCTGATTTTATTTTCCTAAAATGTCACAAAATGCAAAGTTCCTGTACTTGGTAAATGCTCTTTGCCACCTAGCATGGGAATAAATAGTTTGTAGGCTAATTATCAGCTGGACGTTTACGATGAGCAAGCTATAGAGTGAACTGGACTTCCTGACTGTGACGGTGGCTTTGTAGTCTTTGGAGACAAAAAAAGTTGCAAACTCTCTAACAAGGCTGGATTTGGGGAACCTCAATATTTCTTTCATTTCTTATGCACTGCCATCATCTCCGTCATCATTATCAAGGCCTTTCCCATGTACACAGGACCTACTTGATGATTCTTATCCTATGTTCATCTCTAGTTAAAGCTAAGGCCTTAATCAAGCTGTAGTTTTGAATGCCTCTTGTTGGCTTCTCCAAGTCTTTGGTCTGCCCCTATTTTCTTCAACCTATATTATCTCACCACTTGAAATAGTTGCATCCTTCTACATGCAAAGCGCAACCTATGGAAATGTCTGTCTGCTGGTAAAGTTTTGATGAGTGGTATCTCATTGCTGCCTTTTGGTCCTTTAAAGTGACACATAAGGCTGTAGGTAGGTGATCTGATGGAACCTTGAAAGTAAGTCTGCAATCATTTTGCATCTTCATGATCTCCAATAGCATTTTTGTGTCAATGGAAGACAGAGAACAAAAAGATAATGGGAATTTTTGTGAGATCACTGAACAATATTGGAGGGTAAGTATATTTTGATATTCTCCTATCTCACAACATGCCATGCTAGGTCTAAGGCACGTGGATACATGGTTTCAGGTACAACGCATACTGGGTTTTCATGTTCACCTGTCACATGGGTGTGGGTGCGGGGGTGCGGCACTTTCAAAAAACTTGGGTATGGGGGTGCGGCAAAAAAAATAAAAATAATATATATATAAAATTGTGCAGGGGAAGGGTCGAGCCCTCTCCCTGCGCCCTCTTTGTGCAGGGGAGGGGTCGAGCTGATGAGTTGTGGAGCCTGATTCAGAGTTTTTGCCCTTGCAGAAAGGGGGGTGGGGGGTCCTGGGGCTCCCCCCGGCGCAGCTCCCTCTTTGTGCATACTGGGTTAATAAAAAAATTGGACAATTTTTTTTTAATAAAAAATTGGACACAAATGACCCTGGGTGCACTCAACGCACCCAGGGTCAGGTTGACCGCACCCGGTGCTGCACCCGCGTCGAGTCGCGTCGACACGGGTGCGGCACCCTGCTAGCCGAATCCCTGTGACATAGATGTTCACCAATATACTATTGCTAACCAAAAGAAAGCATTTTTGAGATGGTCTAAGGCACGTGGATACTTGTATATACACAGCTATCTAGATGACTTGTTAAAAATTTATGAACTTCTCACAATATGAGATCTCATCATTTTTGTTATGTTAAGAGTCATCAATGTCTTATCAAATATTTTGACTTCATATATCTAACATATACTTCCTCGCTTTATTTTCAGGCCACTCTTGATATCTGATGCTAAAGCAACCTTTAATTCACAAATTCCACAAGCATTGAAGTCACATCTACTTGAACGCATAGAATCATTCATGTTAGGGCAACATGACTTTATGCTGAGGTTGGCTAACCTTCTGCCTTGTTTTCCTTCTCATTTTTTCAGTGCATCTTTCGAAAGTAGCCATCAGCAATCATTGTAGCCATGTTCAGCTCTTACGCATTTGTATTTGCTTGCAGGAGCAAAGGCATATAGCCGCTGGTGTCTTCCCCACTATGTATTATGTTCTTTGAAATATTTCACAGCATTGATGCCTCGCTTGAGATGGAAATCACTGGTACACATCCTAATCCATTAAACACTTTTCTTTCACACCGTTTTTTGGCATTGAATTTTTTTATGGCATTAAATCACTGTTCTTTTTTTATGGTTTTTTAAATTGACGATCCCTCTTTTGGGTTGCCATAATATGCTGTTTTTATTTTTCCTGCTGTGTGATTTCCCAGGTCAACACCAGAAAGATTGAAAATTGATCATGTGAATATCATCCAGAGCAATTCTGTGGCAGTTTGTTCTTTACATTTTTCTGCAGTACAGAAGAGGCTGAGGAGATATTTTGCAAAATTATTAAATATCATTTTTGTCACTGTCAAAGTTTCTTTTTTGTTGAGCCAAAATTTCTCTTTTCATATCCCTGATTTAGAATTTCATGGCTATGCTTGACGTTTCGTATTGGCTGCAAGTTTTTGCATGCGGCTTTTTATTTGTGGAAAATGACCATACTGTGCTACAAAAATGATGTGTTTCCTGAAATGCCTTGCAATTTTTGAAATCCGCTCGATGTTTAGTTCTGCGATTTTTTGTTGTAAAAAGACATTTTTACCCTTCATATGAATGAATTTTTTCCGATATGCGAACTTCATCTCAAATATTCAAATATGTGAATTTTATCCTAAATATGCGATTTTTCTCTTAAATATGTGAATTTTCTTCCCCACATTTGTGAATATCCTCCTCCTTGTGTCCCTTATGCAATTTTACTAAAAGGAGGCTTGGACATTTTGGGAACTTTCACAATTATGAGTTATGAAGGTCCTCAAAATATGCATACTTTTTTTAAATAAATAACCTAAAAAATGTCTCACATCCCTCACGCCCCTGAACTCCCACCTTACAGACAAGGGGGTGTTGCCTCGTTGCAACCCCCAACTAACTTACCGTGAAGTTGGTTATTTAAAAATCAGGGGCTTATATCAAGGTAGAAATCAAGCTTCATACTTCAACAATTCACACATTTTGGTGACCTTTGCAACTCATGTTGTGAATGTATGGTAAATGACCTCATGCTTGATATTTGCAAAAGTGTTGTTAAAACTTTTAACTGTGCTTCAAAAGTGCTACTGAAATTTGCATATTTGGGAAAAAAATTGTAGTTATATTTGAGTGAAAATTTACATAATCAAGAGAAAATTTGCATGTAAGAAAAATTTTATATTTAGATATTTGTGATGAAGTTATCATATCCGAAGAAAATTTGCTTGTGCGAAGGGTAGAAAGATTCTTTTATAGTCAGAAATTTATAAATTTTGACATCGGGCGAATTTCAAAAATTGCAAGGCATTTTTTTAGAAACATGTCATTTTTGGCGTACAATACCATCATTTCTTGTTTTATTTGTGTAGTTTGCTATGTTGCTCACAATATAGTCTTGCATCAACAAAGAACAAGAATTTTGTGCAAATTTTTTATGATTGGCTTTATCATATGAAAATAGCTATGCGTCATGCATTCCTCTTGCCTGAGGTGGGAAATGCCTTTATATGAAAATAATTGTGTCATAGATTCAGTTATCAAAGCACAAGATTATTGCCACTACTTTGGGGGCACCAACCCAAATCAATTTAGATAACCATGCAAGGTCATGAGTCATCTATTTGGGCTCAAACATTCAATGGATTATATATCCAAAAGTAATCACATATTTCTATCAAATGTATTTCAATAATTTCATATATGCATCAATCATATCAGTTATCATATTTCATGCCCGTCGTAGGTTCATAAACTGAATCTTGAAGCATGGATATATAAATCCAAAACATGCGTATTGAATACATCGAATCAATCATATTTCACAATTCAAAACATATGAATGAAAAATCCAAACATGTGTATATCAAACATGTAATTTCATGTTCGTGGACATTTTCTTCTCCATTTCCTCGAAGTTTCTTTTTAATTGAATCTTTGTTAACTGCCTCTATCGAAGGTATGTTGTTCTCTGAAAATCCAAGTTCTAGTTGTAATCGTGATAGCTACATTCTTTGGTCAATTTTCCTGTGTGTTATATTTATGATGCCATCCAATTGTGTGTGAGTTTGAGCATTATGTTTTCAATCGATTAAGTGGTTTCAGATTGAGAGTATAAAAAAATATTAATCATAACTATATCTTGTATTAGCATATGCTAAAAAATCTCAGCTCACTAGTAATTACAAAAGAGGCTAACCATCTGCCGCCTCTTTATGATATTTCTGGGCAAAATGGCCCCTCTTACTGCAATAGCCACCGGCATTACGGGGACATGGTTGTCTATCTTGAGAATCATTGCCTTTCGAGTTTGGTTGCTAATGGGGCAAACTTCTTTTTTGAATGAATCGTGGATGATCGACTTTTCTTTCTATTTTTTCTTTTGTCATATCCCAATCATTTTTAGAAATTGTTTTCATGACTATGAGGGGAATAAGAGTTCTTTGTTCTTTGATTATCTATCCCTAGTCCTTCAAAGTGTACATATCTCATTTTAAGGATCATGTTGCATCCTTTTTCATGTTTGGCGAATTATGGATATTTCTTACATTGTCTGAATTTAACATCATCAATTTTTTCAGATGATTTGAAAAAGTTAGGCTTCTTAGAGTATTCTTTCGTTGCTACTCTAGATGTCTTGACGGTATTGGTTTCAATAGTTGACATCTACCAAAAAAAATTTTAGTATCTCAATATCCTATGTAATCACAAACATTTAAACAATAATAATCTATGCAAAGAAGTACTTCTAGCTGTGTGCCAATATTTTCATCTCGCTTTGATATCATGTCTATAACGCCCTGAGATTTTCAACTCTTGAAAAATACATGAAAATTTAAAACTTTTTCGTTCTTTATCAAAATCATTAGCCGAAATATTTTTGAATAGTGGTTCGAAACCTCGGGCGAGTTACATTACACTTAAAAGTATTATACTTAATTTAAAAGAGAATAATATGATACAATTAAAATACTTTCATTTCAAAGAAATGTGTATCATTTAAAATTTTACAAAACCAATACAATATCATGTATCGGAATTCAATGCCTGTGAAAGGAAAATGATTGGTTTGTCGATAACGTTGTAGCATCCTTCATTCACTCCATGTCTAAATTTGTAAATGCCCAACTTTTGTTGGACCCTTTTACCTTTTGCATGAGTGAACCTAAAGAGGTTTGCATGACATATAGGTACACTATCTCGATCTTACACCCTCTCACTAAAAAGTACATTTGCATGATGATTTCACAGACCTCACAAAGTTCACATAACCAAATATATGAACCTGAAATTTGCGTACCTTCACAAATACCATACAAAATTCAAATATATAGATGACATTTGTGAGCTATCATGCGAATCTCTTTTAAGTAATTGATCATCAAGAGGGTCTGCAAATATGTGACGCATTCACATATTAATGTTTGCGAATGTCCTCGACCTTTGCACTCTAGTTAATCTCTGCAAATAAGGTACTACCTTTACATATATAGTACGACATTCACGCGCTATCATACAAATCACCTTAAAGTAATGGCAATATTCACATATAATTTTTGTGAATGCCCTCGACCTTCACACTCTTATACGAAGATCACAAATATGATGCTACTAACAAATAATGTATAACCTTCGCGAAGAGTGCTTGTTAATCTTCCTGGATGAAATTCTCTTAAATGAGATCCACAAATATGTGCTGACATGCACAATTTTTTAGCATGCAAATTTTCATACATTCGCATGCTTGCTAAATCATATATAAAGTAATTTTTTTTAATTATTTCTGAAAAGAACTGTAACCCTTTTCCCTCTAGAACCCATAAGCCTTTCCCTCTTCCCTTGCTGCGATTTCATTGAAATCTTTTTGCTCCATTCTAACGTGGTTGCATTATCCTTCTCATCTTTTTTCCTAGTTAGGTTGAAATGTGAATTTCATACAAATAATATATATGCATATTGTTTTATTTATTTATTTTGTTTTTATAGATATAAGTATTTAATAACTTTGTAGTATGTGTGTTTGGTTGTTGTGATGTTTATGTATGTTTTCTTATGTTTTATTTAATATTTGTCACTAGGTTTACCGTTTATGCTTTACTATGTTGAGATTTTTTCATATATATATATATATATATATATATATATATATATATATATATATATATATATATATATATATATATATATATAAAGTGGTAGCTGCACAACCCTTAGATGCACAACTACCTAAAGGATCACGCTACGACTAGCTCAAAAATCATTAAAAAAACACTAAAATGTGCTTTTGCACGTTTTAGCGTATTTAGCGGTGGTTTTTGTCTGCCGCTAAAAGACCCATCAGAAAATGGGACCCTTAGCAACGGTCAAAAATTGCCTCTAAGGGCAAAAATACGCAAAAAGCGCATTTTTGCCCCTTTGCATTTTTTTGTGACCGTCCATCACTTCCTGTGATGGTCAACCATCATGGTTGTGCAAGTAGCTGTGCACCTAAGGGTTGCGTAACTATCACTCAATATATATATATATATATATGTTGGTGTTGTAGTTGATTTGTATTTTTTTGCTTGTCCTTTATTTAATATTTGGTGGTTTTGTCTTAGTATAATAGGGCTATGTTGATTGTACACAAGCATTCAATTAGTGTGATGAGGTTGGGGTTGGGGTTGGGGTTGGGGTTGGGGTTGGGGTTGTCGGGGTTAGGGGTTAATGTGTGTAGTTGGTTTTCAAAGTGGTTGTTGTATGTAGTTTTGTTAATTGAATGCATGAATGATATATGAATGACCTTTTCTTACATGCTATTATCATTAGATGAATGATATGTTGTATGATTGGTGTAGGTAATTAATAATGACCTTTGAAAGTGTTAAAGTATACTAACACAATACTGATCACCCTACTTAGAGATCTATATTAGTCTAAAAAACCAGTAACTTTAAAGAATTTATGACTTTGATATATCACAAAATCAGATATGCATAAGAATTATTGAGACTCTAGTATAATTATTCTCTTAAAGTAGGTAGCCAAGACAAGCACTTGGAAGTGATGTATAAAAAGTTATTGATAAATAAAATGATGAGAATCCTGTAGAGAACGTGCATCTATCTCAAACATCATCTATTGAGCTCAATATTTTAGCGAACATCTAACTGTCCCAAATAATGAACAATATTTATATCTCAAATATTAAGTTAGACATGCAGAGGGCATGTAGTTGCCTGAACCAATTAAAGATATAGATGTTCTACATACAGGCAATAAAGAACTTCTATGAACAATTGATGTTGTACATGATCAGAGGATCACTGTTGGGGTTGTAGAACTACGTGGGCAAACTAATGATACTGATCTTTATCTCTGTAATTTGGATGACGTGCATTCTTACATGGCAAATGGCATAGCTAGGTACAAGTTGTTGGACTTTATAATGTGTGCTTGAGATGTAAATGTGATGAGGGAGGTGTTATTTTTATGAAAAATCTTGAAAGTTGAAAATACAAGAATATTAAATGCATAAAAGCAAACGAAGTGATAAATACATCAGATTTTGATTTAGTTTATGCAACTGAATAATTAATTAGTGATAACAACAATCATGTTGACAGTGAAGAATCAAATGATATTAATGATGATGACTATACCATATCGGCTGAGCCAAACCAAGACACTAATGACATGAGACAAATAATAGTAGATGAAAATGATGCACATATGATAATTGAGAAGTTGAACCCTTGGTATGTTGTATAAGCTATATGTGCATTTATGGAGCAGTAAAATTGTTTTATGTTTTTACATTAATAAGACATGATTGAATAGTCTTGTTTAATGAATTCACATACAATGAAGATCAATTGAAAATCATTGAAACGAAGGCATCTCAATTGTATGACGAGTTGCATAATGAAAAGCTTAATGATTGGGAACCTTTTTAATGTTTAACAATAGGTTCAAACGATCAAAAAATTACTTTTGATCAAAGGTTTAATGATCTTTAGCATCGTCGTGAGTTTTTGAAAGATCATGCTACTAAAAACAACTATAAAGCAAAATATATGGAGCTACAATAACAGTCATTGTTGTATGTACGAGAAAGAACCCACAAACTATGGTTGATTGCTCCTAGAAGATCCATTATATAAAAGTGCGCAGAATAACGTTCTTTTAAGTGAAGAAGTATAAAAATGAGCATACATATGATAGATCATTGGGTAACTTCTAGTGAAAAAGTGTCTTTCAAGTGTTATTCACAAACGCCTGCACAATAACTTAGAGATAACTCTAAGAGAAATTATGAATAACATCAATCATGAGGATGGTGTAAATGTGACTTACAAACAAACATGGTGTGAATGAGAATAAATGAGAAAGTGGGTATATGGTTCATTCGAAGAGTCCTTCAGGATACTTTCTGCCTATTTGAATCATTTGATGAAGGCTAACCCCAGAGCGATAGGGTACATTCGGATCGATAAAAAATATCGATTTAAGTATTTATTCTTATCATTTCGTTTATGCATCAATGAGTTTTTGAAAGGATGTCCTCTAATTCTTATGATATTTGTGATATCTTTGTGATAACACATTCCTAAAAAAAAAAATTATGGTATATTATTGTCATTCCATAGTATTGATCTTTGTGGTGAGATGTTTCTGATAGCATTTGCAGTTGCAGACAAGGAGTCGAAAAATTCATGGGTGTGGTTTTTGATGCATCTAAAAGAAGAACTCATACGCTTCGACGAGTAATATGCGAATGCCGCCACACATTTGTAGACCTCCTCGATGATCATTTTACTTAAAAGAGATTCACATGGTAGCTCACGAATGTTGTACTATATATGCGAAGGTAGTACCTTATTTGTAGAGATTGACCAGAGTGCAAAGGTCAAGAACATTTACAAACATTAATATGCAAATGTTGCCATACATTTGCGGACCTCCTTTAGGATCAATTACTTCAAGGAGATTTACACGGTTGCTCACGAATGACCTGTATATATATATATATATATATATATATATATATATATATATATATATATATATATATATATATATATATATATATATATATATATATTGTACGATATTTGAGAAGGTATGCAAATTTCAATTACGTGAGGTTCACAAATTTGGTTATGTGAACTTTGTAAGGTCTGTTATATCCTCGTGTGAATATACTTTTTAGTGAAAGGTTGTGCGATTAGAACAATATACCTATATATCACGCGTAAAAAGGTTATAAAAAAGTTAGGTATTTGCGAATTTGAACTTGGGGGCAGATTTAAAAAATTACCGGGCATTTTGGAAAATATATCATTTTCAATATAATACGGTCATTTTCATTTTCAGTAAAATTTTCAATGCTAGATCAACCCTAAATAATACCCTTCTAGACGCTTAGATCCTCTATCTAACTGAGATAGCCCCAAATGCTTTTGTTCCATAGGTATTTAGTTCTCATAAACGCAACCCACAAGAAATTTTATGATAGATATCCAAAGCTAACTTAGGCATATGAGCCTTATTCACCTCTTCTATTGTTCGAATGCCAACACCCCATCAGACTTTGGTTTGCAATGGACATCACAAGCCAGAGGGTGCCAATGTTTCCCTACCTCTCCATCGTTCCATAAGAAGTTACAAAATAATATCTCCAATTGATTGATAACCTTTTTAGGTAATTTGAAAGAGTAGCCAAAATACGGGAATGCTCGAAAGAGTATTCATCAAAAGAATTGTACCAAAATAAGACAATAGCTTTGAATGCCAACAATCAATGCGATTCTGAACTTTGGAGATAACCTGCTGACACATTAGAATCCAGTTTGCCGACACATAAAGGAAGACCCAAGTATTTAATAGGCAAATCTTGGAATTGCCAACCAAGAACCTGAGAAATACGAGGGAAAGGACCTCTCAATGTAGAGAGGTATAATAACTGATTTGGTGTCATTTACTTTCATACTAGCTGCCAACTCAAACTCCTGCCAAATGCATTTAAGTTGCAGGAACTGAACCTCTACAAGCTTACAGAAAAGTACATCATTTGTAAAAAAGAGATATGAAATATGATGCTCCTAATAAGGGAAAGAGATCACGTCCAGACGATTCTGATCAATACCCATAGCAATATGCCTAGACAATCGTTTCGTCACCACCAAAAATAAATTAGGGGATATAGGATCCCCTTGTCTAATGCCTTGAGAGCTAGAATTTTTTTTCCTTGGCACTTTATTATCGACAATTCAGAAAGAGGCAATGGTAATACATTTGGATCGATGCTAGTTAACCCAACAGGTGTCGATGTAATTGGGTATGGACCCAATCTCAGCCCAGTGGCTCGACTAAGTGAGGGGTCAACACCAGTTAGGCTAACTGGTGACTACCAAGTGAGTGTCAATGGCACTAATTACCCTCAGACTCTCATGTATATTCTTTGGGTACCATGATGTTGTCAACGCACTTTGACGAGAGGGACGGTCTTGGATCTCACACTTGTTCTCTTTTGTTCATAATCTCTAGTGACTTCAAGAACAATATTCAGGTGAAAATCTATACAATGACGATTTTTGATGCTTTAAACATATTTACATCATTATACAGTGCATCGTTGATCATATTCATATTAATCTTTTTAAAACATTTACATACATCATCCAAAAATTAAAAAATCTTCATAGAATATCTCAAATATAATTTCATCTATGCAAGAATCATAAGAAAGCCTAAAGAACATGAAATCATGGTTTTTTTATGCAATAACATATTGTTTAATCATGCTAAACATGAAATAATCTACCATATATGCTCTGATCAACTTTCTTTATCAAAAACATCAAAACCCTAAAAATATTTTTGTCAAAACTTTCTTAAAAAATGATATCTGCATAAAAGAACATGGATTCAAGCATATATCGAATTTTCAAAACTTATAGAACTTATATTTCATCAATATAACTTAATATTAACATCTTAAATATGCTACAACAAATAAGATCTAACAAATAACAATAAAACAAGTTTTCTCCAATCATTTTTCACATTGGAAGCTTGAAAATCATCCTGTTTCAAAAAAGTATTTTTCTTTTTGATTCCATGGTGACATAGATCCACTAAAACATGTTCTCTAAATTGAAAATCAATCTTAGAGAGGTGTTTCAAGGTCTGATCTTCATTGGTTCAGATTTGAAAATTGTTTTTACAGATATTTCATGCATTTAAAAATCTATGTCTACGTGATTGATATACCTATCTTTATCAGGTTCTCAAATATACATCGGCCTTCGTTTAGAGGAAGAAGATGAAGAAAAAGAAAATGATGAAGAAGAAAAAGAAGACTAGGAAACTAGAGGTAGAGAGCTTATAAAGCTCTCCATAGGGGGTTGTCCCCCCCTGGGACTCCCTCTCTCCTACTTGAGATAAATCTTATCTCAACTAACCACTAGGTGGGTCGACCCACTTAGAGGCCTCCCCTAATGATCCTCTATCATGTGGAGTCCACTAGAGGGGGATGTCCCACCCTCTCTAGAACCTTCTTATATTAAATAAATTTATTTATTTATTAATTAAATATTTTCTAAAAAGAACAAAGTGGGTCCTACTTGGGTGGTACCCCACTTGGGTTCAGATCTAAGTGATCTGGATCCAAAACCTCAGATCCAAATCCAAAAACCATTGAATTGGATCCAAAAACCAAACAAGAATCCAAAATTTTCCAGATCCTAAAACTTGATCCAAATCCAAAAGTTTAATCCAGATCCAAAAGTCTGATCTATATCCACTCCCCATTTGGGTTGGATCTAGGAACAAAAAAAATCCAAATCCAAAATCAATTTAAAGATCCATATTCAGACATACGATTTAAATCAACACTGGATCCAATTTAAGGTTTGGATCTGAACCTAACTCATCTAGGATCCATATGACCCAGAGTCACCCTTGAACCCATGTGGGTCATCCTAGCAGCACCTAGCAACCTCCTGGGCTATGCGTGACCCCTCTGAGCCTCTCCTGGATCCTACTTTGAGTAAAAAACACATGCCGATCAACTTAGACTCTCGATTTTTTCTTAAATTTAAAACTGATTTTAAGCTGAATTTAAAAGTTGAACTAAAACAAAATTGCAGGTGTTACTTACATGACATTGTTGGGAGACACTCCTTTCTTGACCAGTATTGTCCTATGACGATCTAAAACTTAAATATCTTTAGGGTGATTCTCATAAATAATATATATATATATATATATATATATATATATATATATATATATATATATATATATAAGCATTTTAGTTTGCTTAGGTTGTAGTTATGTAGTATTTTGCATTTAAACACCATTAAGGTGTTTCACAATGTCACATTTTCAACTTTCTTTGTGTCAGTTGGTATCAGAGCGAGGGTTGTCGAATTTCTTAATTCGGCACATTCGACATTTATAATGTTTAGGGAGTAGTGTGTGCATAGTCCACACATGGATCATGACGAGGATATCATTGATGCCCTATTTATGATTGAGGTTTATGAAGAATCCCTTCATGAATTTGAGGGCGAGGGTATCTTTGACAAAGATGTGGGAAAAAACGATGTCCTTCCAACCTCTATCATTTTTGTTGACGAGTCTCGCGAAGAACCTCTTCATAAAATCTTCGTAGTCTCATCTTTGATGAGTTCGAAAATAGTAAGGACCATGGAGAAGCCTGTATGTTGAGTCTCTCTTGAGCAATGTGACACCCATCACTCCTGAATTTGTTTCGAGTTTATGGAACAACTTGAGGGTGTTTGTCTCCAAATGTTTTTGGTCTCATCATATTAGCGATGAAGGAGAAATTGCTTGTGAAACTTGGAATGATTCACATAATTGGTTTGAATTGTTAATTTTTAGACTGTATTTCACTTCTAGTTCTAAAATAGGATTTGAGTCATCATGCAATATTATTCACAAGAAATCATTTCTTTTATCTGTAATATTAGTAGACAAAATTTTATCTACTGATGATCCACAGTTTTTTAAGGTCTTGATCAAATTAGCACAAGGAAAAATTGTTAAATAATCTATTTCTAATGAAAATACTATATAAAGAAAATCTTTTGCGAACCTCACATTTTCTTGAAATTCAAGAACAGGTAAATTTCAATTTTTGTGAAGGTTCAACATATTTAAATTTGAACCTGATAAGTTTATATTTTCATCAAAGGATATATCACATCAAAAAGTGCCTGAACATTGTTATTTTGTTCCTCTTTATTTTATAAAGTTAATTTTGTTCAAATTATTTATTGGTGAATGTTTTTACAAGTACTATGACAATCCACCTGCGTATGCTGCAAGGACGAAGCCTTTTGACCACAGTGGGAACAAATATAGCACATCTAGACTTGCGTTCGGGAAAAATATGTTATCAGACTTGAACACATGAATTTTCTTCATCTGAGATTTCAGATGAACAATTTTTGATTTTTGGGTGTTTTCAGAATTTTAGAATTAGATTTATTTTTATTTTTAGGATTTTTTTGAATCTAAATTAATTGATCGATTTCAGATCTAGGTCTGATAGCCCATTAAGATCTCTTTAGGGCTATTGGAGTGTGTGAGGGATAATATGGGTAGTTGTTTTGTGGACTTGAATCCTCTTTTTTTGCCTAAGATCCATTTTCTTTTGGTCTAGATTTATTTTATTTAGATCTGAATATTTTATCATTATGGGTTTGGATCCCTTAATTCTAAATTATAGATCAATAGAATAGCTCATTGATTAGGAAAGAGGTAGATGACCTGTTGCACTGATAGGAGGAGGGTCACCTCCCATTGGACCCAATAAAGGCAACTCTCATTGGCCCAATGAGGGGTGGGTCACCTCTCATTAGACCAAGAAGAGGCACCCCATGCTATTGGTCCTCATGAGAGGTGGAGAACCCACTCCCATTGGGCCAAGAAGGGGCCACTGTGTATTGATCCCAATGTGAGGTGGAGAACCTTCATTAATTGGTCTAGGGGTGGCAGCCCTATCCTCCCCTCCTACATGTTTTCCCCTCTTTTCTTAAAAGAAACTCCAAAAAAACGAGAACCAACTTGTTTTTTTGTAAAAAAGGTGTGGAAGGATTTCTTTCTCTTTTACCATTATCTTAGTGGCCGTCCATACTAGATTTTGCTTGGTCGTGCGTAGAAGTGTGAGCTAAGAAAACTGAAGAAGATCACTGTCGGTGTTGGCCAGACCTCGAGCTGAAGCTAATTCATATTTGGGCATTTTTATTCTCTCTCCTATTTCTAATTCTTGTTCTGATTGCATTTGTTTGTTTTTGTTTATGGATATCTCTCTTGTTGATGAGAGCATATTTTCTATTTGGGAATGAATGTTATTTTAAACTTGGAAAGAAACAATGTTTTATGTTTGGACGTGAATGTGATCTGAAATAAATTTTTTGGAGTTCCTGTTAAAAAAAAGGGGGGTAGATATGCTCTTGGTTACATGTTATTGCTTGGATGTAGGTTTGATTGAATTTCTTCTAGAATTTGTTTAGAGGTTTTAGTTTTCTATCTTGAGCTAAAATATATATTTTGTTGGATTCCTCAAAACCCGTTTAACATCGTCTCCTGTTGAGAAAACTAAATATGAAATATTCTGTCTTCTTCAAATCTATAAAAATAATATTTTGGACTGAATTTTAAATTTCTGTGTTGTTTTTGTGACTGTGCGTAGGGCCCAGGTTGAATGTTAATCTGTCAACACCCTTTTTGCACTTTTCTGATCTCTGCCCTTACTAATGCTTGTCATCTAAATCACTTAACAACATTTTAGTTGTTCAATAATTTCATATTTACAGTAGCTGCCCTGTTTTGCCTGATTTTCTATTTCCCGTTATTGTTTAGGCATTAAAGCGCTGTTAAAAACCCAATCGAGGTTGTGCGCAATGAAAATTTAAATTCTGTTTTTTTATTGTTGACAACACGGAAAATCCATTGACCAACCCATGTTCATCTATTGGGAAATTTATAAATCCTATTTGTGAAATTGTTTGTTCTTATTGAATATTGGATCTTTTAAGGTCAGATTCATAATTGAGAACTCGTGCAAATTATTTACATAACATTGTTGGGACACCCCTTTCCCGATCAATATTGTCCCATGAAGTTCTGAAACCCTAAATATCTTTAGGGTGATTCTCATAATATATATATATATATATATATATATATATATATATATATATATATATATATAGAGAGAGAGAGAGAGAGAGAGAGAGAGAGAGAGAGAGAGAGAGAGAGTACTGAACATATGTCTTCTTTTCTTGTTCTGCTCTGTTAGGCCCCATAGTTTGAATTGTTTTATGGTAGATCTGAACCATTAGATGTGTCTAGCATGCTCGATTTAGTGAGAATATACTCTTATCATGTTTTTTCGACAAAAGAATATATTTTTATGAGCCAAAAAATATTGATGTCTTCATAGCCATTGATTTTGGATCATTGAAAAAACCTTTATACAGGTTAGATTCCAGATCCAAAAGCTGGTTCCCACTAAACAAAACCTATAGATCATATCTATGGTGTTAGATGTGAGAAAAAATACCAAAAACTATGAGTTTTGGGGCCAAACGAGAAAACGGGGCTGAACGAGCGCATTACTCATATGTATTGTTGTTTTAGCTTACGTAACTTGTAGTTCCGTAGGATTTTGCATTCGAACACCATTAAGGTGTTCCTTGGCATCACATCCCCAACTCTCTTTGCAACAAACATGGATCAAGATGGAAACACTTGATGCATTTCAAGTTCGTGGGTCAACTATATTCTTTCACTTTGGCCCAAAAGATACCCAAACCCAATTACATAATATCTTGTTAGATTCTACCCCAAATAAGTCTTCATTTAAATCCATTCAAGACCTATCTGAAGGTTCAGATCCAATTAAAGTTTATTTGGATCCAAACCTCTTTTAGTGGATCCGCTTAAACCCACCTCAGGTCTCAAAGATCTAACCCTGGACCTACTTGATCCAATGTATAATGACCTTATGCAAACCTTACCCATTGCTAAATATATTCAAGATCCAAACCCTAATAATCAAATCCAAAACTATCCAAACTCTATCTTTCCTAACATGAGCTTGGTCCAAACTTTTATCTTACCTGGATCAGATCAGTATAGGCTTCCACAAATAGCTATGGATGAGGTTCCTCAGATCTCACATGACTTTCGTTGGTTTAGAACGAAAGTTTTTTAATTTTAGTATGCATGCTTGATTAGTTGGGTTTAGTTTATAAAGCAACATCAAGATCTAATTCCATATTGTGGGTGCATAACCCATAAGGTAGAACTAAATTAGAAAAACACAAGTGGGATCCAAACTTGAGAGCAAGTCTTCTCCAACCGAAAAAGAATGATGCAATAAAACAACGCTGACTCCATTTTTGCTTAAGTGGAACGATGCTGGCTCCATTTTTGCCCAAATCGAACCCACAAGGTGGGTTCGACCTTTGTTTGACAGAAAGGCTGTCCATTGTTATGGCCTTTCCCATATATATATATATATATAATCAGGTTTAGTCTAACTCTATCTTATGTTATGCTTATGAAAACCAGGTATGGTTTTGCCTATGATAGGTCTGATCTGACTTGAACCTGATGAAATGTTTTAGAAAAGCTTCATTTAAGAATTAATCGGATAAATTCTAAAACGATGAAAGAAAAAAATCTATTTCCAATAGTTGAAATTCTAAACCAGTGTTGCCAGAATGGGCATATTCATATGTATCGGCTCAAAATCGATTCAACCCTTCAATTTTTAATATTTTAATATTTTGGAAAGTATTTTAATATTTTAATAATATGGTTTTTATTTTTTAACGTTTTTTTTATTAAAAAGTGAAAAACGTTGATTCTTCAGATAGATTCAGTTCGACTCCGAATCGATCGATTCTCTGGATCAATTCCAAAACCGATAATGACAACATGGATCAAATCCAACCTGTCTATACCCCTATCTGACAAAAACACCGCTGGCCACGAGTGGCGGGCCCCCACATAGTTCCTGTTCCATGCTTTAGGGTGACATCAGCTATATGCCAAACATTGGAAACCGTGGGTATCATTCCATTATTGGCTTATGGATTTGGAGATTCGTGTTGATAAGGTTACTGTTAGAATCCAGGTGCCCAACCAAATTTGATGTTCATGGAAAAGATTAGGTGCTACGCTAAATCACTATATGATCAGTCCTTTGTCATCTTCACCGTTTATCGTGGTCATCAATGGCTACTTGTAAAGCGCTCGATGATAGGTTCCACCGTTTGCACCAATGATGCCGTTGATGGAATTGATGAACGGTGAAGATACGGGAACACCGACTGACTTTGATTTGACATATCACTTTATCGCTCTCCATCTTAGAGGTCTTTTGAAGGTGGACTGATAGATGGCACCTGCCTTTTATGGCCCCCCACTTTCCTGAGTCATCTGATGAATGGTGCTTTCGCTCTTTATGTTTACAGGGAAAAAAGCCAACAGTCAAGCCTGCCATTGCTGCGTTGCCATTTGTAATAAGCTGAGAGTACAGATTCCAAAAGCACCCCAAAAAATGGAGAAATTAAACCATCCCTTCATGCATGACAACATTTCTCTGTCAGGGCTTACTTTCTCAAAGATTGGTGGTACAGTGGGGCCCTCCTTTAATGGGCCATACTTATCCTCTGGTTGGCAGAATACTTATACAAGTGTTATGAACACTGGGTTTGCTCACTAAGATTGAGTTCAGGGCAATATGATTGCAAGGCAAGCATCATAGGTGAGCCATACAACAAAGCATCAATCTCTCCTGAGTCCCACAACCAGGTTTTCCTCGCTAAATATCCAGACAGCTTAAGCAATTCTACAAGAGAGCCTCTCAAAAGCATATATATATGGAGAAAGCTAGGCATGGCATCCGTAACGAGGAAAAGATGCAGGAGCGCTATGTGAAGGAGGAGCCCTATATGAGCATCCAAGAGAAAAGCAAGGACTCTTCCAGAGAAAGTGTGCTAATCTTGAGGAGCACATCCACGCCAAGGGAATTCATTTCTCAGTGGAGGTTCCCTCTAAGGTCAAGGTAAAAATGCCTTCACTCTGATACCGCGATAACTAGTTGATTGATTACGGATTTCTATTGTGATCGGTTATTGCCTTCCATTGTCTGTTCACAATTAACAACGATTGAATCATGCACGATTCTATGACTTGCTTTAGACATGAGATCAAAACTGAAGGAGTATATATATATATATATATATATATATATATATATATATATATATATATATATATATATATATATATATATATATATATATATATATATATATAAGAAATAAACCGAGTTTTGAGTATGCTGCTCAGAGAAAACAGAAAACGTAGTAGTTGAGAGAAACAAGCCCCGACAGCTCTCTGCAGGCATCTCTTCCATCCCAAAATATTCATTTTTGAATATGCACACAGTTACGTGCACAAGAATGCTCCTCTCTCTCTCTCTGACGCTACCTCTCTTTTGCCGCAATCTGGGCAAGCGGCTCTGGCGTGAGCCCATTTTATCTCTCTGATGTTCTTTTTCTCTTCTGCTTTCTTTATTTGTTTTGACTTTGCTTTTGTTCAGTTCATGAGTTCAACATTTTGGTGATCTCCATGAGTGGTAATGTTGAATTTCTTTCGGCTCTCTCTCTCTCTCTGTCCTGTTCAAGGACGCGTGTGGACGTTCTGGTATATCCTGTCCATGCACGTCCGTGATTCAAACGCACCCTAAACGATTGAAAGAAGGCACCAAGGTGATAAAGGATGTCCATCCATGAGAGAAAAATGTCCAGCAGGGCTCAGACTACCTGTAGCAAGTTACCATGAGTTATATACTTATATAGTGGTAAGGTGAACAATGAGTCTGGTCATCTTCTTGTTCCGTGAGCTCTTCTATTTCCTCTAAGGGAACCACTCTGCAACAGCCTTTGTACAGAGTGAGAAATACCATGGATTTAGGTCTATTACAGACTGAACTACACTAAATCAATTGCGCATACTCTGTGATATATATGGAAAAAATATTGTCGCCTTAAACAGCAACAGCATACAGTGTTGCACACTCTTGTCGTATGGATTGAGACACAAAATGTTTGACCTAACAATACAGATCTCTTTAACATACTATGTTTACTGTGTTAATAGGTTTAGTCATGTATATTATATCACAAAATAACATAGTTTATCTACTTGTTGAGGATCTTAATCATGTATGATATACCATAAATTCAATTTCAAAGAACAGCAAGATAACGATGCTTAAAAAGTTGGACAAAACATCATGCTAGAGTCAACGCATGGAATATTAAACAGAGCATACTAAACATGATCCAAAAGTTAGGCTTTGCATTTGGAGGTTAGATCCTTATAAATCAAGATTGGTATATTATGGTGGCTTTGTACCACAATATATAGTTGCTTACAATCAATTGTACCTACAATCTAGTTGGAATCTCATGATCAAGGACGTTTTGACTTAATCTAACCTCCCTCATAGATGTGTTTAGCATGGCCAATTTAGTGGACATCGTTCCTTAGATCTTGTTTCCTTGATGAAAAAAATGTTTTTCTGAGTTAAAAAATTTGGTGCATTTACAGCCACTGGATTTTTGCATCGGTGGAAAAACTTGTACACACATCAGATTCTGTGGATCCAAAAACTGGACTATCAAGAAGAGCATGTAGATCACATCTATCAGGTTATATTTACAAAAAATAAAAAATAAAACACTGACTAAAATTAATTCCTCCTTGTTAAGCTTGGTGTTCTACATATCACATTTAAAAGTTTTTAGGGCCATCAAAACAAATGTACCTCTTCCTGAGCACCTTCCTTTCCTCACATTTGATAGGATTTTAGGATGTTATGCCTTGATTGCATCTTCGAAGGTCACAAATAAATAAATCATTATTGAGTATAACTTATAGTAAGATTAGAGACGTTCTAGCAATGTACAACTTAGTTTAATATAAGCAACTTTTGTTGGAAGTTTGTTTTCCATTTGAATATGTATCCCTGAGGTGTGGTTCTATGATCGGGCCGAACACATACAATGTGTTTGGCCCTTTTGAAAGGGTTTTGGATAATATAATATTGAAAACCACCATTGCTGGTGATTTTCAGTGTTTTGCACCGGATCCCAATTCCCTCAAAATCACCACTTCATTATCCACCGCCCCTGAACTAAGCCAATATATCTACCTAACCTGTTTATACGTATCTTGCTCATTAAAATTAAGTCCAGTCTCTACCAAAACCTGAACCCCAGTTCTATTGATGTTGGATCAGGTAAGATATGGATCCAATTTTCATATCTATTTTGGAATCGAATCAAATAAAACCAGAACCAAACCCCAACATACAAGGCCCAATTACACGTTACAACCCAATGGTTTTAGTAAGAAAAAAAATGGGAGAGGCGACCAGAATGGAAATTCCATAAATAGAGGCATGCACTTTGCCATATTTCCCATGTTAATGCCTTGTCCATTGTAGTTTGACTAGATCTAATTTTTGACCACCATTGACGGTTGATCCAATCATTGGAATAGTGACCGTCTCTAGCTGTTTTGAAGTCCTACTTTTTGCAGACCAAGTTGGAGTACGAGTTGTTAAAGGGTCACCCTCACCCATCCAAGTACCTAACGCTTTCAGTAGCTGTCATCCAACAAGCCACGAGTAAGCCAGTTAAGATCATGCCTAGTGCTGTCCGGTAGTATCATGTTATAGGGAGGGGAATACTGGGGTCGGTTTTAACTTGCTTTTTTTTTAACTAGGCCAAGGCAAAATTCTCATCACCTACACTACACTAGCAGGCCTTCGGTTGGTAAAATCCTTGAGATCCCTCATGCCCACCAAGCAGTACACCCAGCATGGTCCATGCGGCAAGGGTCGTTATGTCAGGTGTCAAGTGATCATCATCTCTAAGCAGGATGGTGGAACCCTTGTTGGCAGTCTTAACCTAGAAAAATGTAATTTACAAGTAGGCACCCAACAGATGGAAAATTTATGTATAGATGCCTCTAATTTTGTAAATATTTATGAAATTCTTACATTTTCAAGAAATTGATTACATGACCCCATAGGTTACTTTTTATCATAGTCGACACACAAAACTATTAATCCCAAGAATATCGTGACATATTCAAAATCTTGATGATTTTTAATATCTCCCATTATCATCACAAGTTACACAACATCAAACATTTTTTTTTTATAGAAAATTTTAATATGTCAGATATATAGAGTAGTTAGATTAAATAGAATTCAACCTAAAAAATAATTAAATTTCCATATATAAGGATAAATACGGAAGCAACTGATCATTCCAGCCGAAAGGTATGATTTCATGTATATTTCTTTTTGTTTTAGCACAATTGCTGGACTCGCTGGTGGGGAGAGGTATAAACGTCTGGAATTTGGCTTTATTTTTGACAAACATCGGGCTCAATGACCCTTGATTGTGAATCCGCAATTTATTCCAACTGGAAATGGGTTGTTTCTCATATGGGCTCATTCTGAGGAGGATCTGAGACTGATCCTTCGTCGAGGTGCTTGGCGGGTGGCTGGAAGAACGCTTGTTGCTAATAGGTGGGTTCCGAGAACTCCTCTTAAACTTGATCTTTCCTCGAGAATGCTTCTTTGGGTTAGGCTTCCAGTGTTATCTTTGGAGCTCTGGAATAAGGATTTCTTCAAGGGAGTGGGTGACTACCTGGCGGATTACTTGATAGAGCTTGGACACTTCACTAGAACTATGGAGAAGACGAACTTTGCAAGAATTAAAATTGAGGTCCTCCTACGCTTTCATCTGGAACCCTCGATTGAGCTTTAGATTGAAAATGGTCATCTCTTTGAGCAAATTATTATATTAATGTGTGTCTACCAATCATTAGGACAGTTTGTGCCCCAGGAGCAAGCGGATTGGGAAGGAGCAAAAGAAAACTGACGATGGGTGGATGCAGGTGAAGGTTGCAAGAAGGCAGCGAAAGAAACATGTTCCATTTGAAGGTTCACTTTTGAAAAACAGATTTGATGTTCTTAACAAGAAAGTATGTGGGGATATGATTGTTGAAGAAGGTCTAGCTGCGGGGCAAGATAAGCAAATTAATATTTCTCCATCAGATGAAAGCAGTGAGGTTCCCCTTGGATTTGGTGGTCACACCCCTACGTTGATCCACATGAAGGATAATCAAATTTTGGATGTTATAGTAGGAGTTTTTGTTGAGTCATCGGCTATACAGGAGCCACTTCCCACACTTGAGAATTAGATTTTTCCTTCTAAGGCAGATGTCAAGAGTGATATGGTATGTGGAGTTATGGTTGTACATGTTGAGTACCCTTCTCAAATGATTCCTTCCAGTAAATGGAGTGATGATGCCGCTATAGTGGTGGCTGATTTTACTTTTATGGCCAAAGCTTCTGATCAGAAGCTAGGAAGAGATCCAAGTATTCTGAAAAGCTACAAGTATTCATCCATTATTAATGGGGACAATGAGTTTTATGAAGTGCGAGTGATTGCTCTTTGGGATCATTATTGCATCGAAGTGCGCCAGATGCAAATTGGGTTGCATGCAATTAGCTTGGTGTGTTGTCATATCAGTAGTTAGCAGGAGTTTGCTGCAATAGGAGTATATTTACATCCAGAACCTAGGTTGAGAAGAGTAGTCACTGAGGGCCTTCAAGAATAGACTCCATGTGAAGTTTGCCTCTTGTTCTTATGGGTGACTTCAATGCCATGAGAAGTCATCAGAACAAGACTAGCAGACCTCTTGTGCCTTCTTTGTGTTTTCGTTTTAATGAGTTTATTATGCATTATGGGCTTATTGAAGTTGCTGATGTGGGCTTCGAATTCATGTGGACGAACAATAGAAGATGGGATAAGTTAGTTTTCTGCCGCATAGATTAGTGTCTATTGAATGAAGCATGTCTTAGTTTGTTTGGTACTTCTAATGCGTTGAGGACTCTTGTTAGAACCACTTTAGATCATAATCTGCTTTTATTTCAGAAGTTTGGTTCTTACTTCATTGGGTATAAACCATTCTAGTTCTTTCAGTTATGGATGAATTACAATCAGTGTAGAGAAACTGTTTTCTGTTTGGCGAAAACATAAATGGTGTACTATGGTTAGAATTGTGGAGAAGCTTTATGAAATTCAGATTCAGCTGAAAGGGTGGAAGAAGAACATTGTTGGGAATGTGGAGTCTAAGGTTGATGAGATCCATGCCTTCCTTTAGTCTAACTGTGTTGGTGTTTCCACGGGAGATGAGGAAGCTATTGCCAAGGAACCTGAGCTAAGGCTCACATTAGCTTTGGCCCTTAAAGATGAAGAGATGTATTGGCGACAATAAGCTTGTGCCAATTGGTTTAAAAAAGGGGTCTCTAACAGTGCTTATTTTTAGGCCTATGTTAAGGGAAGAAGGCAGCTGAATACTATTGAGTTTTTAGATTCTGAGGGTGAAGTACTCTCTTCTTTTAAGAGTCTTCAAGGGGCTGCTAAAGGTTTTTTTCACGAGCTGTTGACACAACCTCATTAGTCAGAGGATGGCTAGGGGGTTGCGAGTTTCTATGAAAGAAAACGAAAGGCTATATATTACAACTAATTTTTCCTAAGGAAGTGAGAGATGCGATATTCTAATCTCAAGAAGACAAAGCTTCAGGTCTCGATGGATTTACGATATGTTTTTAACTAACTTATTGGGATATTGTTGGGAGTGAAATTTCCTACGGTATTCAGGATTTCTTCCATAAGGGTAAGTTTGTGGGGAAGATTTAGTCTTGCACATTTTGGTTTTCATTCCTAAGGTTTTCAAGGGTCGTTTATCAGTTTGTCTTCATTTATTGTTGCCCTCTAACTCAGGTTAAATCACAAGTCAAATTACAACAGTGACCTTTTCATTAAGATTTCAAGCAATAGTTACCAGAAGTGCCTTCCTAAGTGGGGAAGCACACTTTTGAAGCTGGAAGCGCCATGCTTCCCTAAAGAAAGAGAAGCAAGGGGAGAAGCACACTTCCCTCTACCTTCACAAATTGCTTCACTCTTGCATATTTTTAGTTTCTTACTCGTTTTCCTTTCGCTTCCCACTCGCTTAGCCCTCATGTCTCCATCACTTCTCCCTTTTTTTGTAATTTTCATGTAATTATTTATTTTTTCACTTTCCACTCTCTTTCCCTCCTTTCCTTCATGGTTCCCTTTTTCACATCTCACATGCTTCTATAATTGCTTTCTAAACTAAGCCCACTTCCCCATTCATACTACTTTTTAATGCTAGTTTTCCCATTTCTAATTGACACATCACTTCTCCTATCCATTTTGCTTCTTGATAACTATGCTTCAAGCTATTTACTTTTTCTGTTTTCGAGGATGAATGAGTACTTTTAATTTTTCAAAGGACAAAGCAAAAAACCAGAAAGAAATCATGTTTTCCAACATAATAGATGTTGACCTGAAGTCCTTATTTGACTATTTTCAAGAAAATTTTGGCCCATATCTGAAATTTCAAAAAAGTGTGGCCCATATTTGAAATTAAAGGCAAAGGCTTAGCCTCTAAATGGAATTTTTTATATTTATTTATTTTATGCTTCAGTTATATACAATGTTGAATACTAACTCACCCTTGCTAAACCTGTCATACTTCATAAAAGCATGGTCTCTCATTGGTACAAGATAAAGCCATCAGACAATTTCACTTTGTGTTTGGTTGGTCGACGTGACTGTGAAATTTTCTCCTAACTCCATAAATTTTCTCAAATTATAATTAGCTTAACGAGGTCTTGTCAGTGAGCTCTGGGCCATGCCTAGAACTAGCTGATGTCACCCATAAAGTACTATATTTTCCCATGATTTTATCACTTTAATTAAATATATAATTTAAAATTCATATTTTTTGAATTTAAAAGTCATGAAAAAATATGCGATATTATATTTTTACTCCCTTAAAATAATTTTGTCCACAAAATTAAAAACGTAACGAATAAATATGGGTAGTGGTTACGCATATCGGCTTCGACCTCCCAGATGCATTCGTCTAATCCATGATTCTGCTAACGTACCTTCACGAACGTGATCGTCCTACTATGAAGTGTCCTCTCATGTTGATCCACAATCTCCACCGACCTTTCTTGTAAAGAAATTCACAATTTAAGTAAGGTGATTCAATTCTTTTAATCACTTTACTTAATTGGATAGAGAAAAGATCCCTCTAGGCTGGTGTCTTCAAGGAAGACCCAAACTTACCAATGATTCAACGAAAATTGGTAACCATCCAAAATACCAAAATCGCCTATTGCTTTGTAATTCCCATAATACCCTTTATAAAAATTCTAAAATTTAAAATTATAATGAACTAAACTAACTACAATATACCCTAGCTAATATGTAGACTAGATGCATTGGCAAAATTGGAATGTAAAAAGAGAAATTTTGTAAATGGATACTTTGACTAAATAAGATTGCTTATGTTAATTTAACTAATTATTAATTAATAAAGAATCATGCTATAAATGCATTAACTACAGGATTAAGAAAATACTAAACTTAATCAGACTTACTAAAAACAAAAGCTTGACTGAGCAACATTAATGACTGCCATCCTCTTTAGAGAAGACGATAGTCCTTAAAAAAATATTTTAAGACAACAAAACTTGATTTTTGACTAAAATACAAAACTAAGTAAAAACAATTTTTTATATACTCAAAACCACCACAAGACTCGATCTGCTGTAACTAAGTATTAGAAACTTGGTTTTAAGCTTTTCAATCTGCTGTAAAAAAAATCAAAACAAAAACACGTTGAAACATAAAAGACGGCTAGACATGGTCTAGCTAATTTCTACAAAATAACAAAAAGAAAAATAAAAAGACAAAGAAGCAAGGATCTTACCGGACGATCCACGCTTGGTCCGAAGCTTGAGGTCTCCCACGTCTTCTTCTAACTTCTGTAAATGCATGCATAGCCAGCAGCTTCTTGCAAGGTCCGGTGGTTAGGGTTTGAAGGATGGTAGATGGGAAAGAATGATGGGTCCGAAAAATTCCTAAGCTTGTTTGAAGGCCTGAAAAACTCCTCGACTGGATAACACCCGAAAAACTCCTCGGTGCAAAGAAAAAGACCCTTCAATGGCTACTGGTCTTCAGCACACAAAAATAAAAAAATTAAGAAGATGATTGACATAAAAAAATACACAAAAGAATGTGGAAGGAAAAAAGATGGAAGACGCCCAAAAAACTCCTCGACGGCGCAACACCCGGAAAGCTCCTCGGTGCGAAGAAATGGTAATGGAGGATTCAAAAATAGAGATGGTGCTGCTGTAGTGGAGAGCTCTTAGAAAATTCTTGGACAAAATTTTAGAACGAGGGGGCATCCCCCTTTTCTTTGTTTTTTTTTTTTTTTTGAAAATTTCAAAAACACTCTTATGAAAAGATATTTTAAAAAACACTCAAAACTTCTAAAAAATTGTTGGGCACCCCTTTTAGAAAAATGGTAATGGATCTAAGGATTGAGATATTATGATCCAATCTGATAAAAAATCCAAAATGTATCATGCTTTATATGGGTCTGGATCTGGATCCTGACTGAATTTGCTCCATTACACGAAAATGTTCGTAACTTCATCAATTTAACTCAAAATTGAACGAAATTCGAAATGTAGTTCAATATCACTTGAACTAACATAAACATGGGTTTTAACTATGAAAATATGGATAATTACATGCATATGATGCTTAATTTATAATACATTTCATGCATTATCATAGAGAATTTTTAGTCTTAGTTTATTTTGATATTAATTAATAAATTAATAAAGTTTGATCATTGGGTTGGTTTATGCAATTGTTTAAAAAAAATCACTATTTTTACAAGAGTCAGTTGGTGTTCCCTTGCGACTTACAATGTACAGTTGTGCTTAAAGTCTGTTTTGCTTTTGTTGAGTCTGATGTAAGCTGCCCGGTTCAGGTGAATCAATACCCCAAAGGGGCAGCCCGTATACTTGAACTGTAATAGCCTGCAGGCAAAATTGTGAATAAAGTAAATGCGTTGAGCTTTCTTTTGTTCACCCTCGTTGTGATTGCTTCTTTTGATTGCAATTTCTCTCCCTCTATTTTCTCTTGCTCTCTTGCACTCTAATTCCAAGCTTCCGCGATCGGCAAGCGAGCTGACGAGTAGGCTTGCGGCGACGAGGAAGGACCGTCGCGCCGCGCTGGCCCATTGAAGAAAATAGGCCCGTGACAAGTGGTATCAGAGCCCGTTCTCGTGCTGGGGAAGGGACTTCGGAGTCGGTGTCGACAGACACGTTGACAGGATGCGATTTGTGAGCAAGACATCGTGGCGACTTATCAAAACTTGCGCAACACCAAAGGCAAGGCAGTTGCTGAAGCTGAGGAGATGGGTTCACCTCGGGGTCAAGAAGAGTTGGCTGCAACTGTTAACAAGTTGGTGAAAGAGGTGACTTCGCATGATGAAGCGATTTCACGCGCATGTGAATCATTCAATGAACTGAATGATGTGGTGGCGAGCCTGCAAGCGCAGGTAACCTTATTAATGGGGCAGGTCACTTCGTTGATGACTACAGTGGCCGACTTGCAGTCTGAAGTAGGGGAGCTTCGGCTGAAGAACCGCACGTTGCAGCGGACGGTGACCCTAAATGGCAGAAATGGTGAGAGACCACCAAGGATTGATGTACCAAGACCCGTAAAATTCAATGGTTCTCGCGACAGCAAGGCCATTGAGAACTTCTTGTTCCAAGTAGAAGACTACTTGGATATCCAGAATGTGACCCTCGAAGATCTGAGGATTAAGGCTGCAGCGGCCTTAATTGATGGGGATGCTATCGCTTGGTGGAGACGAAAGCGCAATGACATGGAGAGGGGTCAATGTGTGATAGGCACCTTTGATGACTTCAAAATGGAGTTGCGCAACTACTTCATGCCAAGAAATGCGCAGAGGCAGGCTTATCGGATGGTTCGTGAGCTCAAACACACTGGTTCGTTGCAAGACTATGTCAGAACGTTCCAGAAGCTTATGCTGGAGATACCTAACATGCCAGAAGACGACATGCTCAACTGGTTCATTGTGGGGCTTCAGCCATGGGCACAGTCTGAAGTGGAAATGAGCAACCCCCGTATTTTGGAAGATACATATGTGGCGGCTGAGCGCTTAGTTGACACACAGCGCAAGCCTTTCACCCCATCAACCAAAGTTGGGAAGAAGGCTGACCACGGAGGCAAAAAGGATGAGCAACGCAATGATAAAGGTGAGGCGCCAATACGCCATTAATCCGAAAAGAAACAGAACTTCACGAAGCATAACAACAGCAACAAGGGTGAGGTTGTGACATGTTGGTTCTGCGGCGATAGACATATCGCTAGGCAGTGCCCAAAGCGCCTTGTAAAGGACGACGGGCAAGCCAATGCTGCACGGGAAGAATGCAACGATACTGAATGTAGTGACACTGAGACCATGCAACCAAGGATGAGGGCCATGCGATCGATTAACGCAGCTAGAAGTTGCGCAGCTAGAAGTTGCCCAGCTAAGAAGATGCAGGTCAGTAAGAAACTTATGTACGTAGAAATCATTATGAATGGAAAGTCTACTTCAACAATGGTAGACTCGGGGGCCACGCACAACTTTGTCTCGCGGAAAGAGGCAGAACAGTTGGGCTTGAAAACTGGGCCAAAGTAGAGGACTATCAAAGCAGTAAACTCTGAGGCCAAGCCCATCCTTGGTGAAGCAAGAGATGTGGCTACTCAAGTGGGGAGTTGGGTCGACAAAGCCAACTTCTCTGTGGTGCCCCTGGACGATTTCAAGGTGATTCTCGGTATGGAGTTTCTGCGAAGCCAGAATGTTATGATGCTGCCAAAGTTTAACACGTTGACTATCATGGGGTCAGACCTGTCACACACAGTGTAGTGCCTTACGCAGAAAGGCAAGTCTTCCGTGTTATCGGCAATGCAACTGAAGAAGGGTGTCAAGCATGGGGAGCAGACATTCTTAGTTGCAGTGCGTGCAGATGAAGGGAAGGTAGAAGCAGCAGTGCCGCCGACCCTAAACCCACTATTGGAGGAGTTTCGGGGGGTGATGCCCCCGAAATTGCCAAAGCGTCTTCCGCCAAGACGTGAGACCGACCACAGAATTGAGTTGACCCCGGGAGCGAAGCCTCCTGCAATGGTTCCATACCGTATGGGGCCAACTGAGCTGAAGGAGCTGCACAGGCAGCTAGACGAGATGTTGGACGCAGGCATTGTTCGTCCATCAAAAGCCCCATTTGGTGCCCCGGTCCTTTTCCATATGAAACATAATGTCTCTAAACGGTTATGTGTGGATTACCGTGCTTTGAACAAGGTCACAGTGAAGAACAAGTACCCATTGCCATTGATAGCAGACTTGTTCGATCAGCTAGGCAGTGCCCATATCTTTTCCAAGCTAAATCTGCGATCGGGTTACTGGCAGGTGAGGATTGCCGAAGGTGATGAGCCGAAAACAACTTGCGTCACCCGCTATGGTGCTTACAAATTTCTAGTAATGCCATTCGAGTTGACAAATGCTCCAGCCACGTTCACAACTTTAATGAACCAGATCTTCTACCCTTACTTAGACAAGTTTGTGGTAGTCTACCTGGATGATATCGTGATCTACAACAGTAACATGAAGGAACATGTCAGGCACTTGCGAACAATGTTTCAGGTGCTGAAGGAGAATGACCTCTGTGTCAAACGAGAGAAGTGTCTCTTCGGGCATAAGGAGATCAGCTTCCTTGGCCACGTTGTGGGGCGTGGTGTGCTGCGTATAGATGGGCAGAAGATAAGGGCCATCCAGGAATGAGTTCCGCCAAGCAAAGTGCCAGAATTGCGGTCATTCCTCGTTTTGGCAAACTATTATCGGCGTTTCATCGAAGGTTATTTCCTCATTTCCGCGCCCCTCACAGATTTGTTAAAGAAGAATCGGGTATGGCTTTGGACAGGAGCGTGCCAAGATGCCTTCGATGGCTTGAAGAAAGCCTTAGTGAGGGAGCCAGTGCTGCGACTGTCTGATCATTCAAGACCCTTTGAAGTCCACACGGATGCCTTAGACTTTGCCATTGGCAGAGTTATTATGTAAGATGGTCATCCGATCGCATATGAGAGTCGCAAGCTGAAAGATGCAGAGAGGCATTACACAGTGCATGAACGTGAGATAACCGCCATTGTGTATTGCCTCAGGACCTGGCGGCACTACCTTTTGGGTGTTGAGTTCGTCGTCAAGACGGACAATGTGGCCACGAGCTATTTTCAGACGCAGAAGAAGTTAACGCCTAAACAAGCTCGATGGCAGACGTCTTTGGCTGAGTTCGACTTTGCCTTGGAGTACAAGGTTGGAAAGACCAATGTTGTGGCGGATGCTCTGAGTCGTAGAGCTGAACTGGCAGTTGCGCGTGCGGAGTCTTCTGAAGTGCATTTGGAGGATGCATTGCTGAGCCGCATCCGCGAGGGTACACAGCAAGATCCGACCGCACAACACCTTGTTTCTCTGGCGCAGGCAAGGAAGACTCGACGATTTTGGCTACAGGATGGCCTCCTCTTAACAAAAGGGGGACGCATCTTTGTACCACGGTGAAGAAGCCTTCGCCGAGAGCTACTCAAATAGTGCCATGATACACTATGGGTCGGCCATCCTGGTCAGGAGCGGACCTTAGCACTCCTTGAGCGCGGCTACTATTGACCGGAGATGAGAGACGACGTTGAGGGGTATGTGCGGACATGCCTCATCTGCCAGCAAGATAAGAAGACAAACCAGAAGGCTGCCGGTCTCCTTGAGCCTCTACCAATTCCAGAATGTCCTTGGGATAGCATCTCCATGGACTTTATTGTTAGCCTGCCGAAGGTAGAGGGCCTCAGTTCTATTTTGGTTGTGGTGGATCGTTTCTCAAAGTATGCCATCTTCATCCCAACTTCCAAGGAGTGCCCTGCAGAGAAGACTACAAAGTTGTTCGTAAAGCATGTGGTGAAGCACTGGGGCATACTAAAAAGCATTGTGAGTGATCGCGATGCTCGCTTCACGGGCAAGTTCTGACGTGAAGTATTTCGGCTACTTGGCTCTGAGTTGCTGTTTTCAACAAGCTTCCATCCGCAGACAGATGGGCAGATAGCGCATATCAACGGGATACTGGAGCAGTACCTTAGGCACTTTGTTAGTGCCAATCAGAAAAATTGGGTGAAGCGCCTTGATGTGGCATAATTTTGTTATAATTTGCAGAAGAGCGAGTCTTCAGGCCACAGTCTGTTTGAGATAGCTACGGGGCAGCAGCCACTGATGACCCCGCATACTTTTGCCACACAAGAAAAGGGAAGGCCATCATTCGCCTATCAGTTTGTTCGCGACTGACACGAGCAAAATGAGTTGGCGAAGGTATTCTTACACAAAGCGACAAAGAGAATGAAGAAGTGGGTGGACAAACACCGTCGGCCCGCAGGGTTCCAAGTTGGGGACCAAGTGTTGGTGAAGTTATATCCTGGTCGCACAGGCATCTTCCGCGGGCGGCACTGTGGACGGCACCGCGGACGGCACCGCGGACTACTCAGAAAGTATGAGGGACCCTTCACCATCACAAAGAAGGTGGGCAAGCTGGCATACAAGCTGAAGTTGCCCCCAGACTTCAAGGTGTACCCGGTGTTCCACGTGTGCAACCTCAAGTAGTTCCATCCAGATGATGGAGACCCAGAACGCAGTGTACCACAACGCGCTCCCATCATGCAGAGGGCCCCGACAACACAACGGGCCGAGAAGCACCTCAGTCAGATCCTTCGCCACAAGGTCAACTACTTGGGACAAACGAAGAAATACTTGGTACAGTGGGAGAAAACAGCGGAACCAACATGGGAGCCTGCATTTCGAATGAACAGCCGCTACCCGACTGAAGTCATGGCTTACCACGAAACAGATGGCGCCGAGGACGACGCATAATTTGAAGGGGGGAGCATGTTCCCTTGCGACTTACAGTGTACAGCTGCGCTTAGAGTCTGTTTTGCTTTTGTTGAGTCTGATGTAAGCTGCCCGGTTCAGGTGAATCAATACCCCGAAGGGGCAGCCCGTATACTTGAACTGTAATAGCCTGCGGGCAAAATTATGAATGAAGTAAATGCGTTGAGCTTTCTTTTGTTCACCCTCGTTGTGATTGCTTCTTGTGATTGCAATTTCTCTCCCTCTATTCTCTCTTGCTCTCTTGCACTCTGATTCCAAGCTTCCGCGATCGGCAAGCGAGCTGACGAGTAGACTTGCGGCGGTGAGGAAGGACCGTCGCGCCACGCTGGCCCATTGAAGGAAATAGGCCCGTGACAGTTGGGGTCGTTACATTAATAGACCACACAATGCGTTTTTATCTCATGAGCAGCTGGGTAAAAGGGACCGTCAATGGCGATGCTGGTTGCCGATCACTTGGTAGCAATTCTGGGCGCACAGTAATGAAGTAGTGTTTGAAGGTGAGACCTCCAACTTGAAGCTGGTTCGCAGCTGGGGTAAGCAGAGAGCTTAGGGAAGTCATCAAATCTGGGCAGTACTCTGAAGCGTTGTGATTCGCGAATCAAGACTGGTTTGTAACCGTTCTTATCTCAATTACAATGTCTGCGCGGCTTTGCTAATGACTTGTACATAGAATTTTAATATGTGAACTGGTTGTGTAATGATGAATAATATATAACAGATTGCCTTTTCTCTAAAAAAAGATGAAGCCATAATGCTACCAAGATTCAACATACCTGGCTACGTAGATCATCTTAAGGCATTCAAGCTGCACCATGTCGAGAGTTTGATACCCGAGGTGCTCAGCAATAGCCCCAGTGGAAGAGGGGGCAACCTAGGAATGCAAGAACTTTACCCAATTGAAGCTTGAATAGTTAGCAAGGTACTCAGCCTAACTGATTCTTCCACGTATGCTGGGGCCTACCTCCCCCAGGATGATTTAAGTACCTTAATTGTGCTTTTGACTTTCTATGAACAGCTCGTCGAAAGCACAATCCATTTATCAAGGAATGCACTTTTCTCTAACCCAACTTTCCTATCAAAAGAAAAAAAAGGAATGCACTTTTGAAAGTGGTTTCAATGTAAAAGAACATGATTTTCTCACTTGTTAGCCTGACACATTGTAGACTGTTGAATTTCTACTTGTACAATAACAATATAAGATCATATAGGTAGGGTTTGATCTAAAAAATTCAAGAAAATATGATAGAACAAGTTGTTTTCACTAGATGATATGGTACAGTCAAGTATATATATATATATATATATATATATATATATATATATATATATATATATATATATATGTACCATGATACCATATGGTGGTATGCGCTCTTGCTTGTATTCATCTTGCAACCAAATGTTAAATCTGACAAAACAAATAAGTTTGACATGGTTTATTTACCATGTTGCGAGGTATTATAATGTCTAATCCACTAGATGATTTGATCAAGAACACACAATTCATGAAGGGCGTTTAAAAATGTCATAGCATATCACATTAAAGTCTACTTTAACAGTGAAAATAGCAAATAGAACATGCTAAACATGATCAAGAGGTTAGATTTTGCTTTCTGAGATTAGATCTGTGTAAATCAAGCATCTTCCACAATAAATTTTTGTGGTTCAATACCACAATAGAAGCACCGATATATGCAGACCCGGAAGAGGGGGGAACATTATAATCCTATTTTTACATCTACCAACAAAGAAACACATTGGCATGTGACCATGTTTGAGGAATTGAATACTTTAGTCCAAAATGATACTAAAGGTTCATATTCCATCACCACATCAAAGTATTATTAGCTACAAATGGAGTTTTAAGAGGAGACATAAAGCAGGCCATTCAAACTCACAAGGCACATCTTTGTGCTGAAAGATAATATCTAAGGGCGACCTATTAATTTGTTAGACGTTGAACAATGCAAGACACATATTTTTACTACAAGATAATATCTAAGGTTGGCCTATTAAATGGTTAGATGTTGAACAATGATTGTTTTCAGGGTTTTTTTCATTGAAATGTATGGTTGTGGTACAACCACCTAAATCAATTGATTATCATCTTTCACATTATGTGTGAAAATTTGACAAGGCCCTGGTTTTTTTTTTTTGAATGAAAGTAAATAATTCAATAAAAAGTCTTAGATATGTTCATGGATCCCGTGAGAGGCAAACCACCCCCATAATGCACGTTTTGGAAGCCACCCTGGATGTGTTAAACTAAGCCCCACATGCTTGGTATACTGACTTTGCATTTATTACACATTTTAGATCTTGCACAAACACCACCTGGTGAATTCATAAATTTTAGAACAATGCTACTTTTGTCTTGGTATACATGGATGATATTTTCACCATGAAGTTGCTCTAAAAGATTTTGGGTGTGCTTCACTTTTTCTTCTTGGTGTAGAGGTCATGCCTAGCATAAGTCTCATTGGACAGTGCCGACCAATTACTAGTCAGCTTTCAGGTAATCCCAACATTTCAGAGAAATATCTATTTGATGATCCTACTTTTACTTGGTTGATGTTACTGTTAGAGCTAGGGTTACATGTGGGAAACTCATTTGCTGAGAAAACCATTTCCAAAATCAGAAACCTATCATTCCCGAAACAATGGGAAACTTCTAAAAATGAATGGAAAACTCGTTTCTAGTTAAGTGAGAAACTTGTTTCACATCACATGGGAAACCTACTTACTTTAGGTGGGAAGCGCGTCTCCCTTATTTAAATAACATGTTTTCATACATTTTTTTCAAGTTTTCGTTAAATAGAAAGTTTCTTTCTTTAATTAAAAGTTGAGATTTATGTTAATGTAATTCATTGGAAGAAATGGAAAAATTAAAAAATTTAAAGTAATGACATTATTTTTTTTCTTGTTTTTTTATTCTATCCAAGCCTATGTTGTATTTAAATACTTTATTTATGATATTTAATAATTTATTAAATGCAACATGGTTATGCCATCATTTACAACAAATATAACCAACTTTATAATAGTTTTATAGTTGTCATCAATATAATAATATGTTCAGTACAAAAAATATTTATTAAGTCTTACTATTTATCATAATATGATCAAAGTAACATTAATTTAGGTAAACTTATAATATATATATATATATATATATATATATATATATATATATATATATATATATATATATATAGAGAGAGAGAGAGAGAGAGAGAGAGAGAGAGAGAGAGAGAGAGAGAGAGAGAGAGAGCTGTGCAACCCTTAGGTGCAAAGCTACCTACGGGATCACGCTGGCTCTCCATCGCAGGGTTTGATGTATGGCCAGCGCAAAGAATGCTACAACATGCTTTTTGCGCATTTTAGAGTTTTTAGCGACAGTTTTTTACCACAAAAGTCCCAAAAGAAAATGAGACCTTTAATGGCAGTAAAAATCTGTCACTAAAGGTCCAAGTTTTTGATGGGGCCTTCGGGGATAGTTTTTTGACTGCCAAAAAGTCTTATTTTCCACCTGAACCTTTAGAGGTGGTCAAAAACTAAAGCAAAAACACGCAAATAGCTCAATTGCACAGTAGCTGCACACCTAAGGGTTGCACAGCTACCACTCATATATATATATAAACACGTTTTCCGTTTTACATGAACTTTAGAAAGTCTCGTTTTGGTTTCCCTTCCTGGCAACCTTAGTTAGAGTCCTACAATGACCTGGATTGGCAGTAGATACGGGTTTATCTGAGCTACAATTGGACTGTGTTGCAGCAAACGTTTTCTGTTTTTTATGGACTGCCGGGTTTCTGGTGCAGTGTTATAATACTCTCTGTACTCTGTTTCTGTGGGTTGTATCGCTCTATCAATGTACTCTATTTCTGCTTAGCAACCGGATGATATCTCATCATCTGCGATGCTGAGTTTTTCATCGCTGAATCAATGAATTATCATTCTTTCAAAAAAAAAAAAAAGCTCACCATCGTGAAAGTGTGCCAATTCACGTTTAATACTTCTATGCTTCCACAAAGTGATATTAAGTATATCATGAGCTATCTCAAGCTCTTTCACACAATCTTTCCTAAAGGTATGTGTGTGCTTTTCTCCATCATGGATCATTTTCTGTATGTTACTGGTGGTTGTACCATCTTTCTATGTTCTAATCTTATCTCTTGGAGATTTTGACTGGCCTTAATACAAAATTTAATACCTTGCTCTTAGTTACATAGCTATTTTTTTGTGAAGAAGGGAAAAATACTATTTTTATATATACATTTTCAATTTACACATTCACGGGTTACAATTTTCTGTTGAGTACGATTGATACCGAATGACGAGCTGTCATCTGATGTCATTACCTTGATCTTAGTTACATAGCTATTAAACTAATGTGGTTGCAATCATGCAAATCTGTACTGGAATTTCTCAACCACGCATGTCCATTCGATGCTATGACAATGTTGCTGTAGCTTTCTTGACAACTATTCCCATCTTCTATAATTGCACTAAGCATGGTGTAGATATGTACCTCCAGAAAAATGAGTATGCTACTGTCCCACTAGCGTCATGCCAGTGCAAGATCATGATGTTGGCATTTATGTAAAACCATAACTGAAATTTTAAAGCAAATCATACTTACCGGTAGACGCCATGAATGAGATGAGCTTTGGTGTAGGTATACAATATTCTCTTCAGCCTATCGATGCTCATGATGAGCTTAGGGCGTCAAGTCAATGGTGAGCAAGACCCAAAACCGAATGAGAAATGGGAACACCGTGGTTGCTCTCATCATGCAATCATGCCTCTGTATGTGAACCTTTTACATGCCATATTGAATATGAACCTTTCACATTCGCGTAACCCTTTCTCCACTAATTCTCTACTAATGCCCCACTAAAGCCTTCATTAGTGTCAAACAGGGTCACACTTAGGGTTGAACTCGATCCACAATGTCCAACATTCTTCCACTTGATCCATTGACACGAAAAAGTATAAAATCAAGGTTTATACCATTATCTTGACTTAATTTCTATTTCACATGCTATCCTGTATTACAAGAATGAATCATATGAGTCATAGAGATGAACACCTTTTTATAAAATATCATATTTCTATTTACTATAATATAATTTATTTTCAGTGCTTTACCATGTTAAGATTACCTTTATGAATAGGTTGATGTCCAACCTATTTTATTGATCTTTTAATATTGTTATTCTGCTATTCTCTTTAACCAAATGAGAGATCATTTATGCAAAATCAATAATACACAAAGTCATAGAGAATCAATTTAATTTCACAAATGTGATCACATATAAGCATAATGTATTATCATATATCACAAGAAATCAAGCAGACCTATCCCCTTTACATATTGAGAATATAATCTCGATGCTAACCCTTTAGTAAGGGGATCTATAGTCCTTTTCTTCGTACTGATTGTATCAATACATACTAGATGATTCTCAATCATTTCTTTAACAACAAAGTGCTTTAAATTTCATGTGTCGACACAAGGTTGAGCCCTTATTGTTATTTAAGAAGGACACAACAACTTCATTATCACATAAGATTTTTATTGACCTCCAAATAGGGTCCACTATACCAGGATTCATAATGAAGCTTCTAATCTATTTGGCCTGAGATAAAATCTCATACAAAATCAATAATTTCTGCCCTAATGAATTTCAAATTTTTTTTCACTGTCCAATAGTGAAAGATGATACCTCAAATATTCTTAGCCACTCATAATTGCAAAAGCAAGTAGCCAAGAATATTCGAGCACTCCTACTTCTAATAGACATTCTTTTAAGAACTTCCACTTCTCATAGACAACCTTTAGAGTGATTGTTCTATTCTTCGTATGAGAAAGATTAATCACTCTATACAAAATTTATATTGAAAAAGTAAATGTGAAATCCTTTATTATTCACCTTTTCTAAGACAAGCATAATTGGGCCATTATCGTTCTACTTTGGTGGAAACAATAATATTCATAGTTGTTTTATCTCTTCAATTCACAAGGAATTGACTTCAATTGGTGAAACTAGCAGATCATGTAACTAGGAGCAATTCAACATTATACCTTTGGGTACGAACATGCTTCATGGGCTGATATACATATCTATTGTTACACCCTGTATGAATTTGAAACACAATGACATACCTTTGGGTAGAATCATTGTTTCATAAAATTACACACAATCATAATACTGAATCTTAACACAGTCTAAAGAATCCCCAATCAACACAACTCAGATTATTTTGGTGATTGCATGAGTCAGTTAATCGAGATCTTTTATAGTAAACATATTCGTATTATGTAACATGTCCATGTATACATAATAATGCATGTATATTCATGACGGAACATGTATTATATCATCAAAAAATATAATTGTATGCTTCAACTTATACGCACAAATAAATTTTAATGAAAACACATCACAAATGTCATGAATTTAGTCATAATTCATGCTTAAATATCATGCATAACTTAAATAACATAGAACACATGTATTAGACATGCACAAGTCAAGCTTCCTTACCAATAAACATGTATAAGGCATGAAAAATGAAAAAAAATGCTTTTATGGGTAAAACTTTGGGGTCTTCAAGCTCGAACCAGTCTAAAAGTACTTCAAACCGGTCCCAAAACTCCCCATATCGGTCATAAAACCAATTCAATTTTAAATGGGTTTAAATAGTACATAGACCTTATTTCAGACCTGATCCGATTCAATCCAAATTTAGATCCAGTTCTAATGGATATTGGGCCAGATCTCTTGGGTCGAGATCCAGATCCATAATGATCGGGTCCAAGGTTGGATCCAACGATCTTAACATGGGTCAGATCCGGATCCTAAAACCTGTCCAGATCTGGACCCAGTCCAAACAAAACCCAGGTTGGATTCGAACCTCAACAAATCATGATCCAGATCTGGGTCAGATCCAGGAACCTGTCCCATGTTGTGGGCCCATAATCCAATGTTGGTGTTCTTGTGAAACCATAACTAGAATGTTACAACAAATTATACACACCGGTAGACGCCATAAATGAGACAAGCGTTGGTGCATGTGCACGTCATTCTTCTTAACCTATCGACACCTACGATGAGCCCAAGATGTCAAGTCGATGGTGAGCAGGACCCTTAACCCAATGAGAAATGAAGACACCTTGGTTGCTCTCATCAAGCAACCATGCCTCAATTTATAGGGGGAGGAGATGGGGGGTTACATGCATGACATTCATGTATGTGAACCCTTCACATGCCATATTGAATGCGAAGCTTTCACATTCACGTAACCCCTTCCCCACTAATGCCCCACTAAAGCCTTCATTAGTGTCAAACCGGGTCACACTTAGTGTTGGATCCGATCCAAAATGTCCAACACATGAAAGCTCTCTCTCACTCTCTCTCATTTTTTTCAAACTTTCATGCCATGTGCTCATGTCCCATATGTGTTGCAGATGTTCATAGCTTTCTTATTGCTTTTAACAAGTAAAGAAAGTACAAATGGATAACGATTTATCCAAATTGAAATAGATCAATCATAAAAATTACAATTTTGATTAAGAAACTGGGGGGAGATTACCAAGAATTGTTTATTCGGATCATAGGACTAGGCCAAACTTGATCTATTTGCACTTATTTTTCCAGGCCTTGGGACATGTCAAATCGTTGCAACTTGTTAGTTATCATCTTTTACTTAATGCATCAACCATCTTTGTTCTCTTGCTACATAATTTGGCCTATCACAATCCTAGCACCAAGATCCTACAACATCTTTCCATCTTAGATTGATCATCAAATCCAAACGAAATTGGGGGGAGATTACCCAGAAATGTTTATTAAGGGGTATGAAGAAATTGTGTTCAAAATGGGTTTCCATGTCAAGGAGTTAGGTACCTTTGTGTGCTAGTTCACTTGGAAGGAAAGTAGTACTCATATTTCTAGTTCCCTTGCAAAAGTACGACAAGATAGGCTGGTAAACAAATAGAATGAACCTAGCATGAGGTATTCAAGCTCAGCTGGTTTTTATGGCAGCCAATCTCAAGCTAAACGAGTTGAGTTCAAGCTAGATCATTTTACCAAAAAAAAAATACATCGTCTCATACTCGGAATTAGTAGGATTCGAACCCAAGACCAATCACTTGTGCTAGTGTTTTTCTTGTCAAATTTCATTTCCTTAAAAGAAATCTAGACCAATTGAGCAAAACACATGCTGATTCATTTACATATAAAAATACAATGTTTAAAAGCTGAAAGCGATAGGATATGAACTCTGAACCTATTGCTTGTAAGCCAAACACTTTAATTATATGATAACAAAAATATCCAAAATACATTTGTTACTAAACGAGACTGTTCAAGCAGAGTTGAGCTAACTGCCTACTTTTGTGTTTGGCATGCTAAGCATATTTTACGAGTTTAAACAAGCTCTAGTTCATTCGCACAAAATTTAGCAACCCCTAGTCTAGTTTCTAAATCATCAAAATGACAATAATAATAATAAAGCGATAATAGAAAGTAATAATAAGAAAAATATAAATAGCTATCTTCCACGTTGACATTGGGATATCCTAGCTGCGAATCCTATTGGGACACACTTTTCACTTTTTCCAGTTGTACATTGTTCAACATTGCAGAAAGTTGCCAGAGTCCATTGATTATTCAAAGGCTAGACGAATTTAGGCTTTTAAACAGTGTCCAGAGTTACAAATCATAGGAGCAGTAATTTTGATAAACTGAAACTACAACACTTGATAAATCTCATAATTAACCAATATTTCTGTAGATCCTAGTTGCTTTTCCGTGAATGGCCCTTTTCGTGTTCCACATTTCCACTTTAATGAATTGCCAGCAGTTTAATTAAAGTCAGAACTACAATTGGAAGCGAAAGTAAAAGCTTGCATATATATGAAGCTAATTGCCATCTTAGACAACTCATGGAGAGCTACATCAAGCTGATATATATAGCCTATTACTGATAATAGCCTGAAGATCAAGCTAAACAGAAAGCAGCCCAAGAGGGACTACCAATTTTACACGTTTTACGACATTCTCTGCCTCTACTACATGACCAGCTTTTTACATCGTTGTCAGAACTTTCTTACTCCAAATGCTCTTCTTCCTTGCTCTTTGGAATTCCCAGACAAGATGGTCTCGAGCTCACATGGGGAGCAAAGCAAGGTAAGTATGCCACGTTGTTCGAACCCATACTCCTCCTGGGATCGATCCAGCAACCTCAAGAAATCTTGGTTGCTTAGGAAGCTCAATGCCACATTGAACTTCTTGGACTCGCCACCCTCCATGGCTAGCACGGCAAAGTGCCCCTCCTTCACATTCTTTTGGACATGACTGGCTTCATGGTCAAGAGAGGATGGCTTGGTCCTAGTGCCCCTTTTGCGGAACCTGTCTTTGACCTGCCTGAAAATACGCATTGTGTACTACACTTCTTAGGTTTTCAAGATGGTAGCTCTACAGCTATTTCTAGGGATACTTTTACTGATATGCACTGAGTTAGGATCACTAATGGCTACTATTTATATAGTAGCATTCTAGGAACATAGCAGCTGCAGTACGGCACTATGATGCTGGAAAGACTGGGTGACTCCATGTGAGTGTTTAAATGAAGTTCTCGCTATGTCATTCTCATGATGCAACTCCACCCCCAACTTGGTGGGCCTCACCTTCGTATACCATCAAAAAAGTGCAAAAATATCTCAAAACTATCTTAGACTTTTTCCTGCTTAAAAAGTAAGCGATGACAAGCAGCTGGCAGCATGTAGCATGTAGATGACCAACACAAGAAGGTGCCGAGAGGGAAGCTTTGGAGATCCGGCATTGACAAAGATATGTCATCACAGAGACTTGGAGAAGGAGAGCAGACAGAGAGGGTCAATGGGTCATCAACCACAGTTCATGTATAGCCCGATAATTAGGCACCCATGGTTTTCAGGAATACCATCACCTAAGAAGCGACGGGGATAAGCTTCTCTCCAACTACAAGCATGCACTTGTTATGACGTACATCCAGAATAGACTAATCGTTGTACTCTCTCTCTCTCTCTCTCTCTCTCTCTCTCTCTTATGAGCCAATCAACATGCAAAATTATAATAATAATAATGGTATGGGATCCCAACGCCAATCGATCAGCATGATGAGAATGCCAGCTGGGAGGCTTATCCTTGTAAAACAAATATTTTTCCACTCGTTTAGGTTGTGAGATTTTATTACTTGTAATATTCTATTTGCAATATTTTGGAAAACTAAATTTCATCAAAACCAAGTTTTTTTTTGGAAGGAAAATCCAAGCTATTAAGAAAAACCCACCATGAATATCTAGTGCTTTGCAACTAAGAAGCAAAATGTGATTTGACTTGTTTTTGCACCTAGCATCAACTGCAAACATGATTTTTTTTATAGGCAAGCTGGGGTTAGGCAAACCCCCACTAATTATACCAACGGGGAAGGTGGGAGGGCACGTCACCTTGTGTTAGGACGTTGCAAGTTCAAATCCGAACGGTATGGTTGTATGACTGATAGGTGTCTGCCTAACCCCAACTTTCTCAGTAGAAGAAAAAGAACCCCACCAGTTATACAATCATACCATTGGGATTCAAACTTGCAACATCCCACCACAAGGTGAATGCTCCAACCAGACAAGAGGAGCCCCCATTGGCAACTGCAAACATGATTTTTATCCTTCTCAGTCTTCAAAATTGCCACATCTTTATATCCCTATTTGTATTCAGATCTATTGTTAATATAATGTTTTATTTGATGGATAAATTAGCTTTGCTTATCTTTCATTTAAAGGTCTCCAATGGTCAGTGAGAGAAACGTAGGGTAAAAAGCACAAAATACAAAACTTGAAATATCACAAAGAACAGCCACTGAAAAGCAAATAAACTTCAACCATATATTAAGTCACGAACTCCCTTTTCTCTAACACACTCTCTCTACACTTTCTATACTTTCTCTCTACATTTTTAACATGAAGAGGTACCACATTTATAGAGGACAAAAGCACTTTACACGAAAATAGAAACCTAGGCTAAAAAGTAGGAAAGCTAACACACGTATACAACCACTTCTCCCTACTAACAAAAAGCATTTCCTAATAACAAGGAAAACTAACTAATCGTGGGCTTTTGAGTGCCCTTCAAGCAAATCGTGGGCATTGGATGCCCTACCCACTTCTTCTCCCTTGAGCACAAAGAACAGACGTGGCTTGGATCCACCTTGCCACGACCTTGAGCATTACCAACATTTTCCCCCTTAATGTGAAAGGCCTTGCACGCCTATGGATTCTCTGAACATCAAAATTTTTTTTGATGACAAGGCTTTTGTGAAACCATCAGCAACTTGATCATTTGTAGAGCAATGCTTCATCACTACTTCACCTTTTTCCACTGCATCCCTTATAAAATGATATCTAAGCTCAATGTGCTTTGTCCTACCATGAAAAGTAGGATTTTTAGCAATAGAGATTGTAGATTGATTATCACAATAGAGCTTAGTTGGGAGATTTTGCTCTATATGCATGTCCTTCATAACACGCCTCATCCAGATTGCTTGACAGGTAGCAGATGTAGCCGCAATATATTCCGCTTCTGAAGATGATAGCGCTATTGAATTTTGTTTATTTGAACACCACGACACAATGCCTGAACCAAAACTGAAAGCAAACTCGCTTGTGCTTTTTCGATCATCCATTGAACCTGCCCAATCACTGTCAGTAAATCCAATCAAATTAAAGTCAGTAACATGATTATAAAAAATTCCATAATTGATTATTGCCCTTATATAGCGAAGAATTCTTTTTGCTGCGCCTAGATGTTGCACAGATGGATTGTGCATAAACCTTGAGATCATACTGACTGAGAATACAATGTCTGGCCGAGTGTGAGTTAAATACATTAATCCACCCACCAAGCTTCTAAAACATCTTTCATCTGCTCTTGCCATTCCATCTTCCAAACTCAATTTTTCATTTGCATTCATCGGAGTTTCACAAACTTTGCAATTCAACATCTTTGTTTTTTTGAGCAGTTCCAAAGCATACTTTTCTTGAGACACGAAAATCCCTTCTTTAGATTGCACGACATGAAGACCAAGAAAAAAACATAGCACCCCCAAATCTGACATTTCAATTTCCTTCATTATACTATGTTTAAATTCTGCAATAAGCTTAAATGAAGAACCAGTGTAGATAATATCATCTACATAGACACTTACTATGAGCAATTCATTCCCATTTACTTTGACATAGAGTGTAGGTTCACTATCACTTCTTTGAAAACCATTTTGGTGGAAGAATTTATCAAGGCAACTATACCATGCACGTGGAGCTTGTTTTAGCCTGTATAAAGCCTTTTTTAACTTATAAACTTTTTCTTCCTTTCCTTTAACAACAAATCCAGGTGGTTGATCAACATACACGACTTCATTTAAAAAACCATTTAAAAATGCAGCCTTAATGTCAAATTGATAAACTTTCCATTTGAATTGAGCTGCAATCGCAAGAATCATTCTCACAGTTTCAAATCTTGCAACAGGTGAAAATGTTTCAGTAAAATCAATTCCATATTTTTGCACAAACCCTTTAGCAACTAACCTTGCCTTATATTTTTTAACGTTTCCACCAGCATCATACTTGACCTTATAAACCCACTTTACTCCAATTGATTCCTTTCCAGGTGGCAAGTTGGAAAGCTCCCATGTGTCATTCTTCTTAATGACCTCCATTTCTTCTTTCATTGCATCTAACCATTTTTTATCTGCGCATGCTTCATCAAATGATGATGGTTCTAAAACAACAAAAGCAAAATCACATTTATAAATATCCTCTAGAGACCGTACCTTTTTCGGAGGAGTGTCCACATCAAGTGTGGACTCAATATTTTCTGTAAATTCATCTCCCATACTTGACGTTTCTGGAGATAATGCTTCAGTAGTATGATTTGATTGCGATACCACTTCATCAATTTGCAACTTTACGCTTTCATTGTTGGTCCATTCCCAACATGCTTTTTCATCAAAAATAACATCCCTTCTTATAATCAATTTTTTAGAAGAAGGATTATAGAGACGATATCCCTTAGTCTCATTACTATAACCAACAAAGATGCACGTTTCACTCTTCTTATCTAACTTGGTTCTTTCAGAAGAGTCAATCAAAGCATATGCTATACTGCCAAATACCTTTAACATACTTACATTTGGCTTTCGATTCCACCAGGCCTCATAAGGTGTTTTGTTTTGAACTGCCTTTGTTGGAGAAATATTTAAGATATGTACTGCAGTGTTAACGGCTTCTGCTCAAAACTCATTTGGCACCTTCTTTTCACTTAGCATGCTGCGTGCCATTTCTACCACTGTACGATTCTTCCTTTCTGCCACTCCGTTCTGTTGTGGTGTCTTTCTTACTGTCAGTTGCCTGCGAATACCATGATCTTTGCAAAACAAACCAAACTCATCAGATAAAAATTCTCCTCCTCTATCTGTGCGCAATATTTTTATAGTTTTCTTCTCTCATTTTCAACAAGGAACTTAAATTCTCTAAATCTATCAAATGCATGAGATTTATGAATAAGAAAATACACCCAACTCATTCTAGTAAAATCATCAGTTAAAAGCAAAAAATATTTGCTATTGTTTAATGAATGAGTTCTCATGGGCCCGCATATATCAGCATGAACTAATTCAAGATGTTCCTTAGCTCTCCATGCTTTTCCAACTGGGAATGATAGTTGGTGTTGTTTACCAAAAACACACCCTTCACATATCTCATTTGTATAATTAATGGCTGGCAAACCAACCACCATATTTTTTTGATGCAAGAGTTTCAAACCATTAAAATAAAGATGCCCATACCTCAAATGCCACATTTTAGATTGATCAACACCATTTGCCATAAATGCACAATCATCTATCTTGATCATTTCAAGTGGGAACATTTTATTTTGAACCATATCTATTTTTACAAGAACTTTACCATTCTTGTTTTTAATCTCATAGACGTCATTTTCAAATAAAAGAGTGTAACCTTTTTTAATCAATTGCCCTACACTCAATAAGTTCTGAGCCAAACCAGAAACATAATACACATCTTGAATGTATCGTTCATTACCTGATTTTGTCTTGATTGCAACTGTTCCTTTGCCATTGACGTCTACTTTATTGTTGTCCCCAAGCCACACATTCAACTTCACAGTCTCATCAATATTCTTAAAAAGACTTCTATCACCCGTCATATGATTACTGCAACCACTGTCTACAAATCACATCTCACTTTTGCAACTGTTAGTATTCATGCTTGCAAGAAACAAATTTTCATTTTCATCTGCAAAATTTGCTTGTTGCTTTGCCTTTTCAAAACATCGGGCTTCAATATGACCAAATTTCTTACAAAAATGACATTGTTTCCCTCTAAAGAACAAATTTTGATTACCTTTTTCTGTTCCATCATTCCTTTAAGAAGTATCATAAAACCTTTCTCGACCTCTTCCACGTCCACGAAAGGATCCTCTAAAACTTCCTCGTCCTCGACCTCTACCTTCACCCTTTTGATCAAACTGAGTATTCTTTTCTTTTGGAATTTCAACTTTCGATTGAAAGGTCTGTTCCAATGTCTTTTCTGAAGACCTGTTTATGCAATGCTCATGGGCTAAAAGAGACCCCATTAATTCATCAATAGAATACACAGATAAATCCTTGGACTCTTCAATTGCAATAACAACATGATCAAATTTAGAAGGTAGACACCTAAAAACTTTTTCTACTATTTTTTGATCATCTAAAATTTCACCAAAGGTCTTCATTTGATTTACAATAGTAGAGAGTCTAGAAAAGAAAGTTTGAATTGACTCACTGGTTTTCATAGAAAACGTTTCAAACTCTCTTCTTAAGGTCTGAAGTTTAACCGTAGTGATCTTATCACCATGAAATTTTTGCTTCAGAAGTTGCCAGGCTTCTTTTGACTTAGTTGCACCGGCAATAGTTGAAAAAATGATTTCAGACACAGCCTGTTGTAGTACTAACAATGCCTTTGCATCTCTCTTTCGAGCTTCTTTGACATCAATTTTTTCTGCTGCCTTTGATCCTTCAACATCTGCATAGCCATTTTCAACCAACTCCCAGAGGTCTTGTGAGATAAAGAAAGTCTTCATCTTAATATTCCAGAATTCATAATTTTCACCATTAAAAATTGGCACTAACGATTGTGACAAATTGAGAGAGTTAGAATTATTTGCCATACCAAACTTACTCAACAATTATCCTTCAAAAAAAAAATTCGAATCTATAGGAACCCCTTGCTTCGGCAATGCTCCTATTGCGTTTTTCTCGAACGCCCAGCTCCGATTCTAACCTGTGCTCTGATACCAAGATTTGAAAGAAACGTAGGGTAAAAAGCACAAAATACAAAACTTGAAATATCACAAAGAACAGCCACTGAAAAGCAAATAAACTTCGACCATATATTAAGTCACAAACTCCCTTTTCTCTAACACACTCTCTCTACACTCTCTATACTTTCTCTCTACATTTTTAACATGAAGAGGTACCACATTTATAGAGGACAAAAGCACTTTACATGAAAATAGAAACCTAGGCTAAAAAGTAGGAAAGCTAACACACGTATACAACCACTTCTCCCTACTAACAAAAAGCATTTCCTAATAACAAGGAAAACTAACTAATCGTGGGCTTTTGAGTGCCCTTCAAGCAAATCGTGGGCATTGGATGCCCTACCCACTTTTTCTCCCTTGAGCACAAAGAACGGACGTGGCTTTGGATCCACCTTGCCACGACCTTGAGCATTACCAACAGTCAGTTGTTGATAACTCAGTGCCATATGAAAGTGATATTCTGCATATGCAACTTTATTGCTTTTAGTGAATAGATACGATAATTTCTCACTGTAAAGTAACTAGATGCATGTCTTAAGTAAAGAACGTACCCTTAACCAACGAGAGCTCCGTTGTCTGGTAGGAGCAGCTAGTGCACGTCACCTTGTGTTGGGACGTTTCAGGTTCAAAACCCGATGATATAGTTGTATAACTGGTAGGGGTCTGCCTAACCCTAGCTTGCCTTAATGCTAAGGTCCTAGCACATTAGAAGCCCTTTTTATATAGAAGTTCCAGCCTAGCTAACTTGGAAGGATAAGGTTTCTTCTTTTCTTGCTTTTAAAGCAACATATTCTAAGTAGAAGGCCAAGCTATATGCCTTCACTTATCTAAGCTAGCAGATCAAGAGCACTGTCTCTAACAGAATAAAATCAGAATTGGAAGAAAGAAAACTTTACTTGGAAAACCTTGACCTATATGTCCACTTCTTTCAATTTTACCATCACATTTTTGAACTATCTTCCAAGTAGGATGGGGAGAATTGAGGACTATAATTCAATGATTTGAATGATTATGCAAACAAGCTGTTTCTTTCAAGAGACAAGATGCAACACCATTTGATATGCTATTCAATCCATTAGGAGTACCTTCGTGAATGGAGATTGTTGATTGGAGAGATCAAGTGTTCGGGTCGAAGAACATTTTTCTTGTTAAAGTTTATTGGCAACATAATGAAATAGATAAATGTACATGGAAACCCAAGGCTAGTATACATAAGAAATACCCTAGTTTATTCGAATAGTATTTGTATCGAATTTTGAAGAGAAAATTCTTTTAAGGGAAGAAGTGTAATATAAAAAAAAATTCTTATGTTAAATAGATTCATTATTCTGCAATTCAAGCCATTATATTTTGTTAATTTTAATCGAATCTCGATATGATCTAGAGCCCAGAAGCTCGATCCAAATAATACTCAGATCTAGATTTGGATACTGATTCAGACCTATATCAAAAACTAAGATGAATCTTTTTAATGGATTCAGATATTATCAAAATGAATATTTTTTATGGATCTGGATATTTATTCGGGTACATATTTTAGGGATATATTAGTAAATATTTAAATTATTTAAGGACAAATTAGTAATTTAAAAATTAAAAGCATTTTCAAAGAATTAATAAAATTATCAAGGGTAACATGGTAATTTACTACTCTAATGGTATATTCAGGTAAATACCAACCACAAAGGTAAAATAGTAAAAATAAATAAGATTAAAAAGAATTTATAAAAAAAAAGAAATAATAATATAATTATCAAAACCATCAAATTTGATGGTTTTGACCCATGCTTTCTAAGGTGGGACCCATCTGAAAAGGGTGAGTTACCCCCCTCTTCTCTCTCTATGTCGACAGGTGACCAGGGAGGGGTCAGTCACATCCCTCCACTCTCCCTTTCTATGACACCTAGAGGGTGTGGAGCCCACCTGAGGGCTATAAATACTCCCACTCGCCCCCTTCTCTCTCATCTCAATTCGACCCCCCTCTCTCTTACTCTCTTTCTCCCTTTTCCTTCCTATCTCTCTAAAACCAAATTCTTTCTAGATTTCTTTCTCGTGCCTCCATTGTTTTTTTGATCTGCTCCACTAGTGACCTTCACGCCCTTCCCCTCTTCAGCTTGGTGGTTTCAGTTTGTTTGGAGGAGCCTCATCCAAACAAACTCAACTTTTCAGAGCTTTGCCAGCAGAAGTGCTATCCAATTCAAAATCAGGTAAGCAAATCTGAACTCTCCTATGACTTGGCCGTGTACATGCACGTCCCTTGTATAGGTTAATTCTCGAAACACATTTGAGATGCTTCAGACAGTGCAACCACGACACTGAAGGCCTCAAATAGCCACCCCCTATGACGTGGAGACCTATTGTCGTGCACCCCTTAGAGTGCACTTCTAGGCGTACATGCCTCCGTCGAGGCATATTTACATGGACACCCGCAGCACCGGAGGCCTTAGCGAGCTACCCGCTTTTGTTACAGAATCCCCACCACTACGCACCTTTCTTAACACCCTTACCTTTGTTAAGGTGCTTTTCACAATTCACTAAAGGCACCGAAGGCCTTCCTGGCCACCCTTCTTTGCCGATGAATCCATTAATCTAAAGGCGCCGCCTAAGCACCTTTCACAATTCACTTTGGCACTGGTGGCCTTTTGGCTTCCTTCCTTTGCAAGTGAGTCTCTCTACATATTATACATATGCATACACACCTATGCGTCTGTGCACAACCCCACGTGCGGCAGACCAATGCAACCTGCACCTAGTTGTGCATCCTTTCATTTAATTTATGATACACTGTTGCTGTTAAAATTCTCGTTCACTATTAGAGTTTTTGATAACGTATAACAGGAAGTACTGCCAAAAAAATTATCACATCTAGAAGTACTATAGAAGCGCGCTCCAAATCTTTTCCCTCATCACATATTTATTATTCCACCTTACTATCCTCAATCATATTTTTATCCCCCTATATAAGAACGAGGTAAGTGATTGTACCAAAAGCTCTTAATTTATAATGTTTAATATAGTTTGAAGGCAAGCATAATTTTATCAAAAACCTTAAGTAATAATTTATGTTGGCATGCCAAAAATGATTGTTTACATATTTTGATCTATGTTTATATATTCAGAATAATGATTATTGTTTAGTAATGAAGCTAGGGGTTACAAAAACCCTGCAAGCTTGGAATTATTATGCCCGAATTTTGGTTTATACAATAAAATATTTGGACCAAATTTTGGCCAAGGTTCAAGTAACCTCTAGTGCCATTAAGGTATATTGGATGTGTGTACAACATGCAAATTCATTCTTATGAAATATAGTTATACCTGTGCATGCCGGGGTTATTTCAAACCCACGAGGTGCAAAAAGAGCACCAGATCTTAAAGGGTTCATGCTTAGCCACATACTTAAAGTATTATCTACCACACCTTGTCCCCAAGCCAATGTTTCTCGGGTGACCCAGGTGAGTATTATTAAACATGATTTTTAAATTTTTTTTTTCACTATATCTCATTTTCACCTCCATTTTTCAACTTCACATCATGCAAAAAAAGGTTATCTTATTTCTAAATGGTTCATTGGGGGGTTAGTGTTTATATATCATGTTAGTCATCTGCATTAAAGGCCTAATACAACGCCGACTTGGTTGGGTAAACTGTCTTCTATTTTCTAAGTTTCATTTGATATGGTTTATAAAGAAACAATCTGTATTACACAATTTACCATCTATATGGTGTAACAGTTGCTGGCTGTAGCTACTATAAACAAGAACTAGATTAAATTGAGGCCTGGTTAGGTGATTGGGCCAGATTACTTTACAATGTACTCGGGCCACAAAAACACAGCAAATTGCTACTCCTTGCAGCGATTTTCTGTACAAAATACGAAATATAGAAAATCTCTATCGCACAGTGATATTCTGTGTAAAACACAAAACACAGAACATTGCTACACACAAAGCATTTTGTATTTTGTATGGCCAAAGTATTTTGTAAAGTACTCTCGCCCAATCACTGGATAGTCCCAGGAATATTTTTTTCTGAATAATTTTATTTGCACTCATCAAAACATCTTCCATCCATTCACTATAGTACTCTTTGACAGCATTACAGCCTTGGCATATAGTTTTAAGCATTTAAAATCAACCACCTGCTTTGATCCCCTTTTTCGGCTTTAGTTTGCATCGAAACATATGTTGCAATACCCGCACAAGAAACTACTAGGGCTCGTAGCATGGTGGCAGTAGAGAAACAAGAGACTGCAAAGGATATGGAATGAGAGCAGAACGAAATTTATTATGCTATTAAAGGTATCAACACACACACACACACACACACACACACACACACATATATATATATATATATCCCACTTAATAGAAGCTTTAAATTTTCAAACTTAAACTTTTTTTTGTTGATCAGACCTTATAGATATGATCTACAAGCATTATTTAGTAGAACACAAGTTTTGGATCATCATGTAATTAAGGCAAACATGTAGTTTTTTTAAGACCTTTAAAAATCAATGGCTTCAATGTATCAAAATTTCATGAGTTAAAAAATCCTTTTTTTACCTATAGAAAACATTATCTGAGCCATGATTCCTATCAAATAAACTATGTTGAATATATATATATATATATATATATATATATATATATATATATATATATATATAGGGTAACTGAAATATGTTTACCAACCAAATATGTTTACTGTTATGAACCAAGATTTTCATTGATTTTTTGATTTTTTTTTTAAAATTTCACCATGATTAAACCCTTGGTTTTATAGAAACAAACTCTTGGATCATCCAATTACGATGTATAAGAGGATCTAAGAGTTGAAAATCAATGGCTAAGAATTTTCATAAATATTTAAGCATAACAAATCATATTTCTTGATATGATTACAATGATCCAAGAGTCAATTCCTAGCAAAGGGACCATGCTGAATTTATCTGCAGGGTTAATTAAATTTGCAACAAAACCTATGAAAATCTTAGTTCATACCAGAAAACATATTTGGTTGGTAACCATATTTCATTTTCCTTATATATATATATATATATATATATATATATATATATATATATAGAGAGAGAGAGAGAGAGAGAGTAGCTGCTTAACCACAGCTTAATCATGCAGACCATCCATCACGGGCGTTGATGGATGGTCAGCACACAAATAAAAAAATGCCCCATCAGTGCGCCGCTAAAGCTCCATTTGGTGCCCAAACGCACAAACTGGGGCTTTTGAGTCATTTTTGATGTGATTTCATTTTTTTGAGCACTGACCATCAACCGACTTGATGGACGATCAACACAATTAAGCTGCGCTTAAGCAGCTACGCATTAAGCATCTATGCTATACTATATATATATATATATACACAACATTGTTAAAAAAATGAAATGATTAAATACCCTTTGAAGGTAAACCTTTCTATACAAAAAAAGTAACTTCTGTTTTGAAAATTGTGATTGCTTTGGAAGGAAGCGTGGTGGCATGTTCTACCTTTTTAAGGACGGGGGGGGGGGGGCAGTACACTGGGGCTCCCCTCTTCAGTAGGGGCGCAACCAGTACAAGGCTGCCCCTTGTTGGGGGGAACATTTATATGTGTTCTGCCTCCTTTTTGAAGATGTTTTTGCCATCAAATCAGTTGATTGCTTCTTACATTAAGGTAAAAGCAGCCCATGAGTTTCAACTAGAGGGTTTGGAGCCCATGAGGCTAGTTGATATTTTCCCATGTGTGTTTAGGATATTTGACAATGTATTCTCACTACAAGAAAAATGTTAATTAGCGACAAAATTTTTTTGTCGTACGATGAATTAGCTAGAGAAAACTAGCTGTCGCTAAAATTGGAATTAGCGAAGGAATTAGTGACAGACCAATTTCATCGCAAAATCCGTCACTAATTAACGACGAAAAAAGTCTGTCTCAATCTCTGTCGCAACTTCACGATGGATAAGTGACATAATTTTTCTGTCGCTAATTAGCGACGGATTTTGTGACGGAATTGGTCCGTCGCTACTTTTCAATTTAAACCGACCCATCTAGAGGGTGAAATTCTCCCTCTCTCTCTCTCTCTCTCATTTCCCCCAAATCGGCTTCTCGACGGAGAAGAGGGCGGCCTGCACCGTCATCGTCGATCATCGTCCATGGAAGATCATCCCTTCCCCATCAGCAGTCGGCTGGAGCCGTGCTCCTCTACCGGATCAGGAGGGCGTACGAGCAGAACCCATGGCTCACAAGCTTGCTGGTCGATTTGGACTTCGCGAGGGAAATGGTGCAACGTCAGGCGTCTTGAGGAGGGTCATGGGGCTAACGATCGAGGTGGGGATCAACACGCTTGGGATGAGTGCGAGCCTGGCATATTTCGATACCTACCGGAGGGCGAGGCTATCGACGAATCTGGTGCAGGCGCAGAGGGACCTGTTCGGGGTGCACACGTACGAGTGCGTGGACCGCCCAAGATCGTTCCATATGGAGTGGACAAAGCTTGCCAGGGGGAGGAAGCCTGGAGCCAGTGCTCTGAACTAAGTGAGATTGATCTGTTTGCTTTGTTTCTTCACCTTTTCTTTTTTAATTTAGATTCTGCTGTGATTTTTGTTGTATTCATCAGAAATCTTGATGTGGGTTTTCATTTCTTCCTTTCTCCGAATTCGAAATGAGAATGTTGCTGTTTGTACCGCTTCTTAGAGAAAAAAAGTTGCAATTTTTTGATAGGGCGCCTCTGTTGACCTGTTTTCTGGTGAATTTAAATAATAGACACATGCCTTTCAAGATTGTTCTCATTGGAATTGGTTGGTTTTTTATTCCTTTCTGCCTTATTTTCTTATCTTTATGTTTGAAGCTAGAGAGTGTTTTCTTGTGAAAATACAAACATTTGCAGTACATTTAACATTTTTACGTTATAATATTTTCTTTGTATGAAAATGAATGGAAAATGCCATTGGAGAATGTACGCAAGGGAGGCAAAGAGCCAACACGAATTCTCTTAAAAAAAGGCACTGCCAATATTAATTGAAACCTTAGAAATTCATTATAAATTCGAGTTGTCTATTTCGAGCATGAACACTGTGAGATAGGCATTTTTCTACAGCTCTAAGGAGCATGAAATGTTAGTGGAAATGCCTTGTTCTTCATTGTTCATTGGATGGTACAAACTTCTTGAAAATTTTGGATGAAAGTTATAGAGAAGATATGGGGTGGTTAGTGAGCACCACTAACAAATATGTGGAAATTAGGACATGAATATGCTGGATAAAAAAGCTTTTCCTAAATATATGCAACCAACCCCAGTAAGATGTTCCTCAATTGTTTTACAAGCTTTGATTTTCCATTAGCTTTGAAAGGAGTGTTCTTCCCATTCTAAACATAAATGTTCCAAGTAGGAAATAGCCTTTGTGTATGCATTTGGCAGACGTGGTTTTTCCTTCTAATGAAGAGAGAGACTATAAATGCAAGGACATACAACCAAGACATCTCAAGAATGGTGAGAAGGGCGAGGCCTTTGAATAGTATGCCAAACATTTTGGGAATGAGCATAAAGCACAGACTTGCGTACCCAAGAATGGTTTATGTCCTGTACAACTCTTCAGGAGCTTTACTCAAAGGGACCAGAAATCTCTTTTCCAAGTAAACAATTGTGTAAGCAAAGGCCAAGCCTTCACTATGCTTTATAGAATTATAGGAAATGCTCTGGTGATGGCAATCAATTGTTGGCATCCCAAGGAGGACTTCAAGAGAAAATTGTTCAAGGCAGCCATGAGCTTGCACCAGTTACTGGCATTTATCCTCTAAAAAACTTGATGTAACATCCATCATTCCAACTGTTCCATTTATAAGAAAAATCAGTGTTTTTAAGATGTGTGATTTGTTGTGTGCCACAGTTAGGATCTTTAAGGAAATGGTGGATAAGGAAATTTATTTGTCAGTCACAATCACTGTTATATTGAAATATTCTTCTTCCAAAGTGATGATAGACTTCATGAACTAAAGGTGAATGCTTTTTTCCTCTGAGCACTTCCAAGTTTTAGCTTTTTTGGATATGGTTTTGAGTAGAATTACTTATATTAGGATATTAAAAATGGAGAAAACTTTATTATGGAAAGGGATTTTAGTATTTTTTGAAATCATGAGTACAACACGGCAACTTTGCAGACACTAATTGATCCTAGTACTGCTGTTAGCAAGGGACATTTAACTATGTATTATTATCGATCTTGTCAACTAGTTTTAGTTGGTTGTTAGTCCAGAACATCAGATGATATTGATAGGTGCATGACCAACTTAGGTCATTGAATCTGGAACTATCTGTGTTTGTATCTTCCTCTCTGTGTGCACAATAACATTATAGCTTAAGGGATAATCACAAATTTTGACTTTTTCTTCAATTCATCACAGTTAATCTAACAACACACCTTTTTATACTTACGTTAGCTGCATTCAATGTGTAGTATTTCAAAAAAAAAAATTGGTTTTGTATAACAAGAAATATTTTATCGATATTTATATTTCAAAATTTTTTATAACAAATACACTTATTTATTTTTATAATTTATTGCTACTGCTTCCCATAATTGTAACCAAGGAACACAATACAAGCTCTATTGTCATGTTGTTTTGCTGGTGGGTTGACATCAATACTTCATTGCGATAGTTTTCGTGCCCTTCTACCAATGGGTACCAAAGTAAAGTGTCTTGCTGATGCTGGTTATTTTATCAATACGTAAGCTCCCAATTGCCATTCTGGATATCGAATGAAATGTTATATGTATTATTATAAGGATATACGTAACTTGATTAGTTGTAAAACTGGTTCTCTAGTAACACTTAATACTTCAATGATGCAGATTGGATGTTTCAGGAGCCACTCATATAGAAAATTACTACAATGAAGTTGTAACTTTGTAGGTATATCTCTAATCTATGCTTCTTCTGAACTCATGACTATGTCCAACGATTTCTCAATCTTCCTAGAACCTGCAACCACTGTTTATGGAAAGTAGCACCTTAAGTGACAACTTCCAAGTCTTCGAAAAAGGATCTTGTTTATAAATAATGTTGATTTTTAATTAGAATGCTTCCTATGATTTCTGGTTCTGAGCAATGTTTATGTCTCTTATAGGGATCTGCAAAGATGGTCAACTATTTTTGTCACAGGTTCATGGAGGATCAAGCGGAATTGGAACATTTGCCATTCAAATAGCTAAACATATTGGGGCAAGAGTTTTTGTCACTGCAGGTGACTGATCAACACTTTGCATTGTTAATTAAACCTTGAATGTGATGTGACATGTCTGTGATATTAAATTTTTTTATTTAGAAAATGACGAGAAGCTCAGATTTTGCAAGGATCTTGGGGCAGATGTGTGCATAAACTACAAAACTGAAGATTTTGTTGCTCACGTTAAGGAAGAAATAAAAGGGGAAGGTTGGTTCCATTACATGAAGAAATGCTTTATAAAATTGCTTATATCAGGGTTGCACTTGGTGAGGCCCAAAGACATGCTTAAAACATGTTGGGGGCTATGTCACATGTATATGGCTGTGGATACAGGGATACAACTATTTTTATGAAGTTTTCAATATGACCACTATATAAGGGGATACAATATGGGGGCAACGTGTGACATAGGTTGGGAGCTTCAGTCATCATATGTATCTTACAACTTGTGTAAAACCATTTTATGCATTGGACAATGCTATTGTTTGAGATAAACAACAGTTGGATGTTCTTGGTCATGGACTTGTAGAGAACCAGATAAAAAAAGTTTATTTCATATTGGAGTAGACTTTCTCTACCCATTACTAGATCATTGATTTTTCCTTTGAATTTTATGCAGGTGTTGATTTCATACTGGACAATGTGAGTGGTTCTTACTTCCAGCAGAATCTGAACAGTTTAAACACAAATGGAAGGCTTTTCATTATTGGCACGCAGGGTGGTCCTATTGCTGAATGCAATGTTACTTGTTTCATAGCAAGATGCCTCACGATACAAGGTATCCTTTCAAACACCATACAAAATGCTTTAAAAGATTAGTTAACATTGCAATTCTTTGAGAAAGGCAACATGGTCAAAGATTCCACCAAGATGGTCCAGTCCCTTGAGCTAATGCACCTGGTTTCAGTTGACAACCTCCACTGACAGCCATGAAACTATCAACTTCACCAACTACTAAGGTACCTTTTCAAGTTAAGAGCACTAAGGTGATCGTTTAAATTTATAAAATGAATAATCTTTCCTAGTACTTTCTCATTCTCAATAATTCTTTAAGATGATTGATGAATCTTTAAGAAATTAAAAATATATGTAATGGGTCCAATCAATTTAAGGCATGAACCAAAATCTTTGGAATAACAATTTTTTATAATGAGTTCTGTTTGAAGATGAAAATGTACATTATTCTGAAGGATCTTTAAAGATATCATTGCTATCAGTCTGTTGGGGAAACTCTGCCAACTGTATTGAACTATATTTTTGGTGAAAAAAAAAATCCTTAGCTTCTACTTCTTGAATATATGAAATCCTTTCAAAAAATGACCCAAAATATTTTATGAATTTATTAATTTCCATTAAAAATATAAATGTCAGTTTCTCAAAATGGTACTTTAAGAAGTCTTTGTCCTGTATATCAAAGCGTTGTCTCTATGGTGGATGTGGTTGATGTAGCTTATAAAAATCAAACATTCACTAAATTTGTTTGGTCTGTGTGCCATTAACTCATCTTTCTATGGGTATATGACCTGTAAACACAATTCAAAAATTTCCATTGAAAATTACAACAATCAAATAGTAGTTAGATTTCTCCATTCAGAATTCAAATAGAATTTTCCATTGAACATCTGCAGGTGAACAAAATAGTGAGAAATAAAACACTAAACTTAGTATATTAGACCCTATGCTCATGGAGACGCACCTTACTCAGAGACCACAAAACTGACATGTCACACCAGTTAACCAACTGAATTTTTAAATATATATATATATATATATATATATATATATATATATATATATATATATATATATATATATATATATATATATATATGGAGACACACCTTACTCAGAGACCACAAAACTGACATGTCACACCAGTTAACCAACTGAATTTTTAAATATATATATATATATATAACAATAATAAGACTCGATCAAAGTTGTGCCCATTAGAGGACACGTGATGAGTTGTGGAGCCTGATTCAGAGTTTTTTTCCTTACAGGAGGGGGGTCCGGGGGGACCAAATTTTTTCTTGGGCTTATGTTTGAGACCCGGTTTCTTATGGATCATACCCGACTTATCCATAAGACTCAGCTATATATATATATATTTCAAACAAATATATAAAAATTTTATTTTTTTTAGTTTTTGGCCCTAAAAATGGACAAAAATAGACTTGGTCAAAGTTGACCGAGTCTAAAATATAGACAGACACAACCCCGTGTTCGCACCCATGTCGGGGCGTGTCAACGCAGGTGCATCGACCTTAGAGCCAAGTCTGTGTGACTTAGAATAAGATGCAGTTAAGTCCATCTGCAACTTTAATGAATCAGTGGACTAACATTACCAATGACCTTGGGGTGCAATGATCTTGGGTTACTGGGTTACTTGGAATGAGTCTTAGAGAGGTCAATTTTTTTTTAGATTTTTTCGATAGATATCCAAAACAATTTTTTTTTTTTTTAATTTTGCGCCGGTAGATGCATCTTTACTGATTTTGATATCTATGAACCTTGTCTACATTTGATTACCCCAAGAAAACACTACGAGAAAAGAATCATTAAGAAAAGAAAAGAAAAAAAGTGACAAAAATCTTTTCAGTATGCATTTTCTCTTTTAATGCTATAGCTTGGATCTCTTCTCAGATTTGAGACAAATAGCGGTCTCATACTTGTTGCAACTTAGGATCCGAGCCAAGCTGGAATCCCTCATGAGGACCCACTTATTTTAAATTAGGTCCAACCGATGAGTTATGGAGCCTGATTTAGAGTTTTTTCCCTTGCAGTAAGGGGGGTCTGAGGGCTCCCCCCAGCGCAGGTCCCGCTGCGCGTTCAACGGGCGGGGGTCGAGGGGGGGCCGCCCTTGGCGGGGGGTTGTGGGGGGCAGCGCCCTTTGGAAGATTTTTTTTTTTGGGCTTATGTTTGAGACTTGGTGTCTTATGGATCAGACCCAATTTTTTACTAGCAGCTTAGTTAAAACTGCGTAAAAAACCATAATTTTTGGTCAAATGAAGACTTTGACCCTCATTTGATTAAAAAATTCAAGGCATGTAGGCCTCGGCTTGAGGCGCACCTCACCTCGAGGCGTATGAGGCGTACGCCTTGGACTCTTTTTTTTTTTATTTTTTATTTTAAGTTTTGCGATGAATTAGCAATAGATAATATCCATCGCTAATATTCAATGATGAATTTTTGATGTTTTGCAATGAATTGTATTCTTTCGCTAATTCTATCGCTATTTTAGCGATAAAATTAGCGACAGAATATAATCCATCGTAAACCCAAATCAGTGCTTATTTAGCGACGGACTTGCGACGGATCATGTCCATCGCTAATCTATTATAAATTAGTGACAAAAGTAGCGACATATAAGTTCTGTCGCTAATTAACGACCAGGATTATGCGACAAACGCTATACGTCGCTAATCCATCACCAATCCGTCACTAAACTATTTAGCAATGGATTAGCGACGGATAGCGTCTGTCGCTAATCTATGTTTTTCTTGTAGTGTCTATACATTGCTAAAAAATGGAATGTATCCTTGTTTATCAGCCAGATAGGAGGAGAGGAATGTGCGAGTGCCTATTTGTGTGTAAAGATATTTCCCGTACACTCTAGTGGAAAGCACTTGTATTTTCTTTTTGTTTGTATATCAAGTCCTACAAATATGGTCAATTAAAAGCATGCACTACAAGAAAAAGCTCACGCCAAGAGAATTTTCAATGATGTGTCAATTTGATTCTTGTCAATCGAAGGTTTGTATTTTTTCATTATATGTTAATATTGTATGCATTCATTATATCCAATTGTAAGTATATCTCACTTACATGTCTTTGTAAGCGCTAAGTATGAAGAACATAGCTAATTGTTCCTTAAAAAAATGTCTACACACTACAAACATGATGAGTTTTGCACGATATTGAAAAGAAAATGTATATGCCTTTGCATGATTATCATTTAAGTATAGGAATTTACACTTTTTAATCATATTTTATTTATTCGTAGGTTGGTGATGATGGGATAGAGCCTTCTTGAAGGAAAATGTTTTATATGACTCATACCAACTGAAAACCCAGGGTTATCAATGTGAAAACAAATCAAATAATGGTACGACCAATTTGCTTTATTAGGGTCATTGTTATTTATAGAAGAATTATATATGCAAACAAAATATGCCAGTTAATGAATCAATACATTGTCCCACAGACAAAGATCATAGACAATCTAGCTCAGTTTTCTCAGGCATCAGATAGATCGTTGGACAAACCATCGCAAGGGGATGTCCTCTCTCAGGTTATGGAACCAAACAAATATGGACACGTGTAGATGTTTGGCATGGGGGTATCTAGCAAGGAAGTATTTGGTCCAGGTTCAAGTCGAGTGAAACTCTTGCATCAAAATATTGTGTATCGCCAAAAAACATATGTATTGCAAGAGCGAGTCTTCAGTCTAGAAACTGAGGTCAGCATGGTGAAGGAGCTATTATTGGAGATAGTGGGCAACAATCAATCAGGTTCCTCACATGCTCCTTAGGTAAGTTGTTATAACCAAATATTCTAATTTTATTTATGACTTTGTATTTGGTTATATATATATATATATATATATATATATATATATATTTGCATTTATATGTATGTAATTCTTTGTTTTATTCACGAGCCTCGTATACAATCGTGGTTCACCTTCGATTTTGAGTTGTCATCCTTTTCATAATTCATAAACTATAAAACTATTTGTAAATATTTGAAACAAAATTTATTTTGTTTTTAGCTGACATTGTTTATATGCATGAATTTTTCTTAATCTTATAAGCTTTTAAGTTCAAATCTCTACCATACATGAATCTATGTGAATATTGTGCTCATGCATGCTTATGTGAATATAACTGTATTTGAATTTTCTTTTCATATAGGGTTGAATCTATGTAAATGCAAGGTTAAAAATGTGAATGTTGTAGTTATGGAGGGTTAAAGGAAGATGAATATATGTGTAAATATTATATTTTTTGCTAGATCAAATATGTGAATGTTGAAGTTATGAAAGGTCAAAGAAAGATAAATATATGTGAATGTATTTGTAAAATGTTATGTTTTTTCAGGATTAAAAATATGTATATTGGAGTTATGGATGGTTAGAAGAAGATAAATGTATATGTAAATGTTGTATTTTTTGCAAGGTCGAATATGTGAATGTTGGAGTTCTGCCCCCCACACCCCCGGGGGGCTCCGCCTATGAGACTCCTTTGGGTGTCGGCAACCTGCAGTGCTATTTAAGTTGGGTACCGCAGCCAACAAAAGTGTCATTCCTATATATTATTCAAGTCTGCAGTTGCATGATGGGGACATTTCTAAGGGAAGGCTCGTGGGAACACATGCCTCTGCACTGACCATACTGAGGTGCCTGTCCTCAACCACCGTGATAAATCAACGTGATATGGGGGCCTCTTGCCGTATAGATCGGTACAATAACACAACCAACTTGATGACACACGACACAAATGAACAAAACTGCAGTTAATCATGTAAGCCTACCATTTGTGCTTCTCAGTCTACCACATGTAGGGATATATAAGCAGGTCGGATCCGGATTATGTTCAGATGCATGTTTTAGTAAGTTCAACCTTTTCGAATAGTGGTTAATTGGATTAGGATTTGGACGGAAATGGTAAATACCAAATTTGGATCTGATAAGCATAAAATAACCTTTTCGACAGAGATTATTTTAATATCTTAACATTTTTAATAATTTGAATAATATTTCAAAAAAATACATTGTTATATATTAAAATAAAAAAAATAGTTTTTTATCGATTAAGAATTGAAAAAAAATGTTTCCAAGTATCTTTTTTTTTAAAGAAATTTATAAGATCACATCTTGAACTCATATCACATGCATGTCAGGTAGTAACCCATATTTTATTTTTGTGACATACGATCTACGTCACAGTAACACGCGTGTGTCATACATGGCACCGTACCACACGGCATATAATGCCTTGTACATTATGACATGCCCATGACTTGTGTCTCATACTTTGCATGCATATTTTTACCACTACATATTAAAACAAAAAGTTTTGCACTCGTATGAGTTAAAGCAGAGCGAGAGAGGGTTGTGACATATCACTTTCTTTTCTTTCTTTTGTCTTTTCACTAATCATGTCACAAATGAAGAGATAGAGAGATAGAACGCACTCTCATCTCATTTCTCAAAATTTACAAAATTGGCCCCCAATTGGGTAACTTAAAATAATCTATGCTAATTGTATTATATTAAGATTTAATATAAAAATCACTTTCTTAATACAAAAACAAGAAATTTCTGCAAGTGTGGAATACAAAATACTTTGTTATTAATACCCCTCCCACCCTTCCTTTCTCTCTCTCTCTCTCACACACACACATATATATATATATATATATATATATATATATAAGTCACCGTGTCATACATTTAAATATATTTTTTTTAATCAGTATCATGTTTATGAATCAAGTACATATACGTACTTCTATCTTTTTTAGACAAACATAAGAAATAAGTTGTCAGAAAAAAATATCCTTATTCCTGGCCTGAATTAAAAATGCGTACAGTGCATGGTGCCAACAAGGTGATCTATACACGAGAGACGCAACACAAATTTTTTATCAGCAAGATAACATCTTCACGCTGGGGCCCCGCCGGGGTTTTCCTCGCTTGGGTGAAGGTTCTTAGTCATAAAAAAGAAAAGCAAAAGAACATCTTCACGCCCTTTATTGTCACTGGACCTGCTTTCTTTCCATTATGGCAGCAGGGTGGGTTAGGCCCCTTCTGTGGGACAAGTAGTGCTCAGGTGGCCGGTGAGAGAGGCAGAAGGCAAGCTTTTGCTGATGAAGCCTATCATCATCACATACCATGCAAAATCGTCAGGGCTTGAAAACCATGAGACATAAAGTTGGAAGGGAAGATGGGGAAAGGCTACGCTGCTTCGATCATACATGAAATAGCAACATACCCACGGTTTTCAAAGTTTGACACGTTGTTATGTCCTCCAAAAGGTCAGCATGGCGAAAGTGAAGCGCTGCATGGGTTTCAGAGTTCAACTCCATCTTTTACCCCTCAATTGGTACGTGAGACTCTCTCTCTCTCTCTCTCTCTCGTCCCGGTGCCTTTTTTATTTGGCATCTTTTAGGATATTAAAATACAATTTGCTAATTTTATCTTTTTGTTTCCTTAATTTTTTTTTTCGCCTTATGGTATTCTAAAAAAGTTTGACCTTTGTGTAGGACTTACGGATTTTATTTTGAAAGAAAGGGCGTATGGATTGAACGTGAGGTGCTCATTTTATGCTGAGCCAAGCTCATGACGAGCCTCCTGAGCTAAACAAACTAAGCTCAAGCTTGCTCGTTTCTAAACGAAAAATGCATTATTTTAAAGCTGGCAGTAACAGGGTTTGAACTCTAGATTTATTGAGTGGTTAAGCTTGCTCGTTCATGGAGAATATACATTGTTTCAAAGCTGGAAGTAATAGGATTTTAAGTTTAAACCTATTGCTTGCATGTCAAACATTCAACTTTGATCTGCACTGTATTTATTATTACTTAACTAGCCTTTATGACCCTAGTCGGCTGAGCCAAAAGCCGGCCTGTTCATGTTGAACTGAACCACAAGTGGATCGTCTGGTTAGCCTTTGAAAAAGAATTTCTTACTTTTTCAAATAGGTGAGTGCAGACAGGTAACTTTATGTAGGTGCAAAACTGGTCCAGCTGTAGAGATCAGGGACATTAAATTACGAAAAGTATTATCCAAATCTGCATCCAACATCTTTGAACCAATGATATTTAAGATCATTTGTTTTTATTTATCTTTTAGAATATAAGATCTGACGTTTATGAATGCACCACATGGACTTGGACACTCCCACAATTCATTTCGGTTAAATTAGGTTGTACTAGTGTTTGCCAGAAACCTATTTTTTTTTTTAAAGAAGCATGAAACCTATTAATATCCATATCTGACTGGGAAATAAATGACATTGATAACCATCCATTTCCTTTCTTTTGTGATTAAAACTTGATACGGCTCCACCAATATGTCCTACCTTTCTTCAAGTCACTGAATTCCCGACTTAAATTTTATTGGATAAATTCAAAAATTGTGGTTTCCAACTGATCAAAACCTCACTCCTTGAGGGTAAGGGTTAAGCCCATGGAGTTTTACTCTGCGAGGACACTGATCATAAGCACGGCAGGCAAAGTCAGCACCACTAGATCTCTGATCCTGGGTGCAGTTTCTCTGCGAAAATTAAAAAAAAAAAGTTGATCAAAACCTGAAGCTTTTTACAATGCATTATCATAAATGAAGGTACCCAGTCTTGCTAAGGCTTTTTTGTTTTATCTCAACTGTTGTTGCAAGTGCAACTGTAAGATCATGGCAAGACCCTTATCCCAGCCCTCCAGAAAAAACAAAGCCAAATGGGCCCCATACCATGCCGGCCTTGTTGTGTTGTGAGAGGACAAATCTAACAAGGACAAGCAGGCATTCACATGCACCATCTTAGACTTCGAACCAAGTTGATCCTTCTGGATCTTACATACCCTCTATCAAACACCCTATAAAGAGAGCCCTCAGCTGATCTCTCCCACCATCTTCCAGCAATCTTTTTACAAAAAAGAAAAAACATCTACCTTCAATAGATCATCTGTTTCATTTTCCCGAGAAATTGCAAGAATATTGTGTTCAAGATGGCCTTGCTTAAGGGTGTCGTTGGCAAAGTTCAAAGGAAGCTGACCAGATCAACGTCCCTACCTCGCTATAGTGAAGAGCATGCACGTGAGGTAAAGCAGGGGCATTTTGCTGTGTTGGCCATCTCTGATGGTGTTTCAAAGAGGTTTGTGGTGCCCTTGAGTTTCCTATCCAACCCTGCCTTTATCAGGCTATTGGAGGAGGCTGAAGAGGAGTATGGGTATGCCCAACAAAGTATTTTAACAGTTTTGTGCCATCCCAGCGAGCTCGAGAGCATATTGGCTGGACAGTGTAGGAAAGAGAGAAGGGACTCTTTTCCTTCTGCTTTCTTCAAGGGCCAGTGGTAAAAGAATTGGCGCAACACAATCGGTGATTTGAAAATGTGGAAAGAAACACAAGTTTTCCATTTTGTCATCTATGTACTATAGCATCTGATAGCATCTCATTTTAGTATTTCGGGATGTTTCGTCACTTGTGACAGTAAATAGTTAACATATTTCTTTTAACTACATACTCGCTTTGTGTTTTTTTTTTAATTGACAAGCTTGGGTTAGCACCCTCCTATATATATATAGATATATATAAAAAGTAGCCAATTGCAACATAAAAAATCATGCACTTGTATCCTTGAACAAAATCATGTTATTGAGCAAAAGAATATCTTAGAAACTACCAGGCTTGCTTGGGTTCTCTGGCAATGTTCCTAAGAGATATTAGGGTGAAGCTTAATGCAAAAGACGAAACAGGAAGAAGGCAAAAGAATACAAAAAGAATTATGTGGTTCGGTCCGTGAGGGCCTACGTCCAAGATCAGAAAAACTTGCTCTCTTCTTCGTGTTTTATGACAGAAAAGTAGGGTAAAAAGCAAAAGTGCAAAACTTGAAATATCACAAAGTACAACAGCTGAAAAGCAAAAACTTCAACAATATATTAAGTCAAGAACTCCCTTTTCTCTCTAACACACTTTCTCTACAACTCTCTACACTTCTCTTCATTTTTTAACATGAAGAGGTACCACATTTATAGAGGGCAAAAGCCCTTTACACGAAAATAAAAACCTAGGCTAAAAAGTAGGAAAGCTAACACACGTACACAACCACTTCTCCCTACTAACAAAAAGCAATTCCTATTAACAAGGAAAACTAACATATCGTGGGCTTTGAGTGCCCTTCAAGAAAATCGTGGGCATTGGATGCCCTACCCACTTCTTCTTCCTTGAGCACAAAAAACAGACGTGGGCTTTGGATCCTCTTGCCCACGAACTTGAGCATTACCAACATTTTTCCCCTTAATGTGAAATGCCTTGCACGCCTATGGATTCTCTGAACATCAAAATTTTTTTAGATGACAAGGCTTTTGTGAAGCCATCAGCAACTTGGTCATTTGTAGAGCAATGCTTCAGCACTACTTCACCTTTTTCCACTGCATCCTTTATAAAATGATATCTAAGCTCAATGTGCTTTGTCCTACCATGAAAAGTAGGATTTTTAGCAATAGAAATTGTAGACTGATTATCACAATAGAGCTTTGTTGGGAGATTTTGCTCTACATGCAAATCCTTCATAACACGCCTCATCCAGATTGCTTGACAGGTAGCAGATGTAGCAGCAATATATTTCGCTTCTGAAGATGATAGCGCTATTGAATTTTGTTTCTTTGAACACCACGACACAATGCCTGAACCAAAACTGAAAGCAAACCCGCTTGTGCTTTTTCGATCATCCATTGAACCTGCCCAATCACTGTCAGTAAATCCAATCAAATTAAAGTCAGTAACATGATTATAAAAAATTCCATAATTGATTGTTGCCCGTATATAGCGGAGAATTCTTTTTGCTGCGCCTAGATGTTGCACAGATGGATTGTGCATAAATCTTGAGATCATACTGACTGAGAATACAATGTCTAGCCGAGTGTGAGTTAAATACATTAATCCACCGACCAAGCTTCTAAAACATCTTTCATTTGCTCTTGCCATTCCATCTTCCAAACTCAATTTTTCATTCGCATTCATCGGAGTTTCACAAACTTTGCAATTCAACATCTTTGATTTTTTGAGCAGTTCTGTAAACACCCCAAATTTTCAAAATCCATTCTCAAACAATCCTCCTCAGGCAGTGCCAACCCTATTAGGTCAGTGTAGGAGTCAAACCCCGAGTCAGTTTCAGAAAATCACCATTTTACCCATTTTCACTTGGAAAATTACCATTTTACCCCTAGGTCATCCCGGACCCTAGTCAGTCGGAGTTAACAAAGCTCATTGGTCAGTTCAGAACATTTAGAATATCAGTCATTCCAAAGCTCATCTGAGCTCACAGTGAGAAGACCATTTTCATTTCTGACAATTCTTGCCAAAATGGGATCATTTCTTTAGAAATGAGCTCATTTCTTGCTCAAATCCAAGCCAATTGTCTCTGAGTCAGTCAGTCATAGTCAGTCATATTCCCCAGAGTCTAACTTGAGCTCATCAGGAGTTCAAGCGCTCAAGCTTCAGTTCAAAACCATTTCCAAGTGTCCAGGAGCCCATTTCAGCTGAAACTGAGCTGAGTTCAGTCAGTCGAGCCAGTGTTTGAGCTTTGATTTTAGTTCATATCAGTATTAGTAACCTTTGTTTTAGCTCAAACCTAGTTCAGGTTCGTAATTCACTTCGCTCCAGTGACCATTCTATACCATTTCTTTAAAAATGACAACTTTTCTTGAAAATTCAGTCGGAAAGGTCAGTTTAGTCAGTGTTTGGTCAGTTTATTTGAGTTCTAAAACTATAGAATCCCGCTCAATCTAGCTCATCTTAGTTTAATTCAGCTCAAACCTCAATTTTCAGTGTCACTCTAGCCCAGTAGAGTCCCAAAAACCATTTCTTGAGCTATTTTGCAAATTTTATCAATTTTAATGCTTTTTGAACTGGTACAACTGTCAATCGGGGTCTAACATCCAAAATTCTTCATTCAGAGGCTGCATTTCGCATGTCATTTCTCATCATTTCATACCATTTCTCAGCATTTCATAATATTTCATCACATTTGATTTCATTTTCGAAGTCCAGAACTCCAGTTTTATAAATTTTAATCCAGATTGAGTTTTAAAAGTTTTCAGAAATCAATTTCAAACCCTGGGTTTTCAAAATTGACATTTTTACCCCCGAGAGTCTAAATTTGGAAATATTTTCTCAAGAAAAATAATCTGAATTTATTTCAAACTCAAAATTTTAAATTCTACATTGGATTTGCTTCGCAATGGGGTATTGAACTTCAAAATTCGAGCTCATTTCAAAAACTGCCAAAAATAGCTCATTTCGTTTGGAAATATTTTCTTGAGAAAAACAATCTGGATTTCTTTCAAAATTAAAATTTCAAAATCTACACTGGATTTGCTTCGCAACAGGGTATTGAACTTCAAAATTCGAGCTTGTTTAAAAAACTGCCAAAAATAGCTCGTTTCGTCTGAAAATAAATTTGGAAATATTTTCTCAAGAAAAACAATCTGGATTTTATTCAAAATTAAATTTTCAAATTCTACACTGGATTTACTTTGCAACGGGGTATTGAACTTTAAAATCTGAGCTCGTTTCAAAAACTGCCAAAAATAGCTCGTTTCGTTTGGAAATTTTCTGAAAAAACTATTTTACCCCTCTAATCGTCAAAATGAGTTTCAAAAGTGGAATTTGGACCCGCTCTGAGATGATCCATCCATTTGCATTTTTCGTTTTAATTTATATAGAAAAAAGAAAAAAAATTCACATTTCCTTTATTTTCTTTATTTTTTTATTTTACCTAAGGTGGGACCCACAAGGTGGTCGCCCAAACCTCCAGCCCCCTATCCCTTCCTTTCTTTCCTTTTTCTTTTTCCCTTTTTCTTTTATTTTCTTCTTCCTTTCTTTCCTTTTCTTTTTCTTCTTTCTTCTCCCTTTCTTTCCTTCCTTCCTTTTCCATATTGTCCAGCCCATGTAGTATGCCTTGAATCCTCTCTTCTTCCCTCTGACTAATCTTGATTTCCATGAGAAACTTAGGAAATTTTTATTAGGCCCGAAGTGAGAAAAACCAAAAAGAAAAGAAAAGAAAAGGGGGGAAGTCTCTCACGGCTGCACCCCTTCTCTCTCTCTCTCTCTCTCTCTCTCTCCCTTGGTTCTCATTACACAGCACTCCCACCTTCTTCCTTCAACACCACCAACTGCACACCATAGCAGCCAACCACCTCCTTTTCTAGCAAGGCTGGTTCAGCACCATCTCGTTGCAGCCCTTTCAAGTTCAGCCTTCTAGCAGCCACCTCCGGATCACCTTCTAGCAGCCACCATGAGGGAACCGCCAGCCAACCCCTTTTGTGACAGCTACCACAGCCATCATCTTCAATCTTCTTCAACTCCCAGCAAGTTGCAGCAAAGATACCAAGGTGAGACCCCTTTGGCTCGTTGAAAATTTTTTTATTTGTTTGTTTTGGTTACTATAGAGCTATCGAGTGAGCTATTTTATTCGCTCCATGGATGAAGCCTCTCACTTCAATGGCTAACATAAATAAAGATTGTGTCTCTCCAATTATACCCTATTTTATTTTTAGCTTTAGGTAGATTTCATGTTTCAAACGTTGCTTTTAATTTTGTTGCATCATTTTATATTATTTAGTTTAATTTCATCAAAACATCATTGATAACTCATTAATTTTAATTTTAGGCGTGTAGATATGCTGTTATTTCATGCATGAATCCATGTCAATAAATTTCAATATTTTTATGTTGAATATGACTATTTGTCAGTGATCTCCTGCCAAAAATCCGGATGGATTTGGGTTTCGGAACCCCTCTTTAAAAATCAAATAATAGACTGGGTTTTAAACCCTGTAAAATTCTGGACACATTTTTGGCAGACTTATGAACTCAAGATCACCCCTGTGGAAGATCCGGATTTTCTTTCAAAAATCACAGTGGATTTATAATTGAATCTACTAATGATCTGGAAATTTTTATATTTTTACAATTAGTTTTGACCCCTGTCAAAAATAGGATTTCCCAGACCCCTGGAAAAATCTTGATTTTCCTTTGTCAGGGTATAGACAGACCTTACTGCATCGAGTGCGCTCAATCTGTAGCTCGTCTGCAAAAACTTTCAACATGAAAGTTGTTTATAACATGTTTTCCTGTCATTTCCCAACATTTGGGGATTTTTGGAACTGTTTCAGTATTTTTCCCAAAATTGTATTTTCTGTCTGACAGATTTCAATATCCTAAAATTTCAGAGATTCGGGTCTCTGATAACAGCGTGCCCTTTTCCAAACCGTAACTGAATCCTAGTTCTGTAAAAAAACAAAATTTTCCTATGTTTTTCATGGACATTTTCCCACAATTTCAGCTTTTTTTACATTTGTTTACAATTTTTCCACATTTTATTCCGAAACTTGTCTGTTTCCACCAAATCCTAGAGTCACCGGATTCCGATCCGACTTGCCGGAGTTACACAGCTCCGACCATTGGTCAAAACCAGAAAGTGTAAAATGAAAAAATCCTTGCCTTACTGTCCTATGTCATCCCATAAAATTTGGGAAATTTTTATGGAAGTTTGATATCCTAAATTCCCTTTAGAATCAACATTTTAGGCAAAAATCACAAAATTTAAGGTTTTTACTTGAATTTCCATATTTCAAAATACAAAAAAATTAGATTTTCGAGCTCCATTCTGTTTTTAGGAATATTTTAGGTGTCCATGCCAAATTTGGCTTAATTCCAAGTTCATTTGCTCCATGTGTTAGTTTATCTTTAAGTTCAGAAGCGAAAATCAGGCGAAAATCAGGTTAAATTTGATATTTTATGATATTTTCGTCATTTTAAGGTTTTTATTATGTACATGAGAATATAGAATTATATTAGGGTTAATTTAAATGTCATTTGCATTTCACATTTTTTATTTTTGCAAAATTTATTTCAGAAAACCCTGGTTTCAAGGCCATAGTCTTGTTATCGGGGGTATTTTGGTCATTTTGACCTAAATTTCGAAATTTCAATTTCTAATTCTCCAAAATTTCATGCATATCATCATATTTTATCATATTATGTTTGATTTATTTCATTTAATTTTCAAAATTCTAAAATTTACAAAAATTCTTTCAAAAAACTCTGATTTCAAGGTCATCAGGGGTATTTTGGTCATTTTGACCCCAATTTCGAATTTTCAAGTTTATTTTCGAAATTTATTCATTATTTATCATGTTTATATCAAAGGGGGTATGATTTTGGGTTTATATCTGAATAATATCCGATAATTTCCCATATTTTCGGATAAATTCAGAAAAACCTACATTTTTGTGCTAACCTTGTTTTCTAGTTTTGCAGGAACATTCAAGAAGAAGATTTAGCTTTTATTTCTTTTATTTCAATTCAATGTAAAAATTAATGTAATATTTAGAATAAGAGTTACTTTTCTGCTTAGAATAGGGCTGCATTGCATATAGTTTAATTTATGCAAAATTCCAATATCTGATGTATGATCCATGTGCATATATTTCAAATCCACTATGGTTTACACGAATGACACGTGCACAAGCTTTTATGGAGTTTATAAACTCGGTGGGATTCGTATTTATGGCCATAGTCAGAATACGAAGAAAATCAAGATTTATGATCTTTATATCAGCCCCATTCAGCCTACACTCTTAGGTTAACTTCAAAATGCATTGCATTTCTCAAAGTTTTAAAAAGATTTCCCAATTCCTCAATTGAAATGCTCTTTTAAATTCATATTCATTCATTCATTCATATCATTCAAATTGCATTATTTTCAAATTCATTTTCCAATTTCAATTTCAGATAAATCAGTTTTCCCAAAAATTTCCAAGTTTCTCAGGATTAGATTTTCTCAGAATTCAAAATTTTCAAATGAGATTTCAAGGCATTTCCCAAGTTCAAATCAAGATTTTCCTATGTTTTAACATTCTCAAATTTCAAAATCTCAAGTTTTCAGAAATCAATCTTCTTAGAATTCTCGTTTTCATGAGAATTCATTTTCCTTTTCAGAAATCCTTTTCCAATGAATTTCTTGAGTTTCTCAGAATTCTCAAATCCATTTCCTCATAAAAGCAATCTAAATCTCAAAATCGATTTTCGAAAGTACAAGTTTTCCTGAGTATTCATTTTCCAATGCAAATTTTTGATTTCCAATGAACTTCAATGATTTTCCCAGGAATTCAATTTTCAAGTACTTTTCCAATCAATTTTCAAGCATATTTCAATTTTTCAAAGCAAACATCAAATTTTCTCAAACTTGCATTATTTTCAAAATTTCATAGCACAAGCCTGATTCTTTGTGCATTCTAGAAAAAATAGAGCATAATTTAGCTATTTGACTCGAGCTAAAGCACATAATTGGTCCTTGGTTCAATTACCCCTGGTAAAGGCGCTAGGAACGGTTGAACCTCGTACCGACAGGCGGATCCCATTCCACGGAATTTTCCCGCAAATTTTCAAAACGGAGGCAAGTTAATTTTCAAAAACCATTTTCAAAACTTTGGTCGAGTTTGACTCGCAAAATTCGTTTCCGTCTCGCAAGGGAGGGGAAAATTTTTGCGATGATAACAAGTTCCAAAGCATACTTTTCTTGAGACACGAAAATCCCTTCTTCAGATTGCACGACATGAAGACCAAGAAAAAAACATAGCATCCCCAAATCTGACATTTCAAATTCTTTCATCATACTATGTTTAAATTCTGTAATAACCTTAAATGAAGAACCAGTGTAGATAATATCATCTACATAGACACTTACTATGAGCAATTCATTCCCATTTACTTTGACATAGAGTGTAGGTTCACTATCACTTCTTTGAAAACCATTTTGGTGGAAGAATTTATCAAGGCAACTATACCATGCACGTGGAGCTTGTTTTAGCCAGTATAAAGCCTTTTTTAACTTATAAACTTTTTCTTCCTTTCCTTTAACAACAAATCCAGGTGGTTGATCAACATACACGACTTCATTTAGAAAACCATTTAAAAATGCAGCCTTAACGTCAAATTGATAAACTTTCCATTTGAATTGAGCTGCAATCACAAGAATCATTCTCACAATTTCAAATCTTGCAACAGGTGAAAACGTTTCAGTAAAATCAATTCCATATTTTTGCACGAACCCTTTAGCAACTAACCTTGCCTTATATTTTTTAACATTTCCACCAACATCATACTTGACTTTATAAACCCACTTTACTCCAATTGATTCCTTTCCAGGTGGCAAGTTGGAAAGCTCCCATGTGTCATTCTTCTTAATGACCTCCATTTCTTCTTTCATTGTATCTAACCATTTTTTATCTGCGCATGCTTCATCATATGATGATGGTTCTAGAACAACAAAAGCAAAATCACATTTATAAATATCCTCTAGAGACCGTACCTTTTTCGGAGGAGTGTCCACATCAAGTGTGGATTCAATATTTTCTGTAAATTCATCTCCCATACTTGACGTTTCTGGAGATAATGATTCAGTAGTATGATTTGATTGCGATACCACTTCATCAATTTGCAACTTCACGCTTTCATTGTTGGTCCATTCCCAACATGCTTTTTCATCAAAAATAACATCCCTTCTTATAATCAATTTTTTAGAAGAAGGATTATAGAGATGATATCCCTTAGTTTCATTACTATAACCAACAAAGATGCACTTTTCACTCTTCTTATCTAACTTGGTTCTTTCAGAAGAGTCAATCAAAGCATATGCTATACTGCCAAATACCTTCAACATACTTACATTTGGTTTTCGATTCCACCAGGCCTCATAAGGTGTTTTGTTTCGAACTGCCTTTGTTGGAGAAACATTTAAGATATGTACTGCAGTGTTAATGGCTTCTGCCTAAAACTCATTTGGCACCTTCTTTTCACTTAGCATGCTGTGTGCCATTTCTACCACTGTACGATTTTTTCTTTCTGCCACTCTGTTCTGTTGTGGTGTCTTTCTTACTGTCAGTTGCCTGCGAATACCATGATCTTTGCAAAACAAACCAAACTCATCAGATAAAAATTCTCCTCCTCTATCTGTACGCAATATTTTTATAGTTTTTCTTCTCTTATTTTCAACAAGGAACTTAAATTCCTTAAATCTATCAAATGCATGAGATTTATGAGTAAGAAAATACACCTAACTTATTCTAGTAAAATCGTCAATTAAAAGCAAAAATATTTGCTATTGTTTAATGAAGGAGTTCTCATGGGCCCGCATATATCAGCATGAACTAATTCAAGAGGTTCTTTAGCTCTCCATGCTTTTCCAACTAGGAATGATAATTGGTGTTGTTTACCATAAATACACCCTTCACATATCTCATTTGTACAATTAATAGCTGGCAAACCAACCACCATATTTTTTTGATGTAAGAGTTTCAAACCATTAAAATAAAGATGCCCATACCTCAAATGCCACAGTTTAGATTGATCAACACCATTTGCCATAAAGGCACAATCATCTATCTTGATCATTTCAAGTGGAAACATTTTATTTTGAACCATATCTATTTTTACAAGAACTGTATCATTGTTGTTTTTAATCTCACAGACGTCATTTTCAAATAAAAGAGTGTAACCCTTTTTAACCAATTGCCCTACACTCAATAAGTTCTGAGCCAAACCAAGAACATAATACACATCTTGAATGTATCGTTCATTACCTGATTTTGTCTTGATTGCAACTGTTCCTTTGCCATTGACGTCTACTTTATTGTTATCCCCAAGCCACACATTCAACTTCACAGTCTCATCAATATTCTTAAAAAGACTTCTATCACCGATCATATGATTACTGCAATCACTGTCTATAAATCACATTTCACTTTTGCAACTGTTAGTATTCATGCTTGCAAGAAACAAATTTTCATTTTCATCTGCAAAATTTGCTTGTTGCTTTGCCTTTTCAAAACATCGGGCTTCAATATGACCAAATTTCTTACAAAAATGACATTGTTTCCCTCTAAAGAACATATTTTGATTACCTTTTTTTGTTCCATCATTCCTTTGAGGTGTATCATAAAACCTTCCTCGACCTCTTCCACGTCCACGAAAGGATCCTCTAAAACTTCCTCGTCCTCGACCTCTACCTTCACCCTTTTGATCAAACTGAGTATTCTTTTCTTTTAGAATTTCAACTTTCGATTGAAAGGCCTGTTCCAATGTCTTTTCTGAAGACCTGTTTATGCGATGCTCATGGGCTAAAAGAGACCCCATTAATTCATCAATAGAATACACAGATAAATCCTTGGACTCTTCAATTGCAATAACAACATGATCAAATTTAGAAGGTAAACACCTTAAAACTTTTTGTACTATTTTTTGATTATCTAAAATTTCACCAAAGGTCTTCATTTGATTTACAATAGTAGAGAGTCTAGAAAAGAAAGTTTGAATTGACTCACTGGTTTTTATAGAAAAAGGTTCAAACTCTCTTTTTAAGGTTTGAAGTTTAACCGTTGTGATCTTCTTATCACCATGAAATTTTTGCTTCAGAAGTTGCCAGGCTTCTTTTGACTTGGTAGCACCAGCAATAGTTGGAAAAATGGTTTCAGACACAGCCTGTTGTAGTACTAACAATGCCTTTGCATCTCTCTTTCGAGTTTCTTTGACATCGATTTTTTCTGCTGCCTTTGATCCTTCAACATCTGCATAGCCATTTTCAACAAACTCCCAAAGGTATTGTGAGATAAAGAAAGTCTTTATCTTAATATTCAAGAATTCATAATTTTCACCATTAAAAATTGGTTGACTCACTGAATTGACTCACTGGTTTTCATAGAAAAAGGTTCAAACTCTCTTCTTAAGGTTTGAAGTTTAACCGTTGTGATCTTCTTATCACCATGAAATTTTTGCTTCAGAAGTTGCCAGGCTTCTTTTGACTTGGTAGCACCAGCAATAGTTGGAAAAATGGTTTCAGACACAGCTTGTTGTAGTACTAACAATGCCTTTGCATCTCTCTTTCGAGCTTCTTTGACATCGATTTTTTCTGCTGTCTTTGATCCTTCAACATCTGCATAGCCATTTTCAACCAACTCCCAGAGGTATTGTGAGATAAAGAAAGTCTTTATCTTAATATTCCAGAATTCATAATTTTCACCATTAAAAATTGGCACTAACGATTGTGACAAATTGAGAGAGTTAGAATTATTTGCCATACCAAACTTACTCAACAATTATCCTTCAATTTTTTTTTCGAATCTATAGGAACTCCTTGCTTCGGCAATGCTCCTATTGCATTTTTCTCAAACGCCCAGCTCTGATTTGAACCTGTGCTTTGATACCAAGATTTAAGAGAAACATAGGGTAAAAAGCAAAAGTGCAAAACTTGAAATATCACAAAGTACAACAGCTGAAAAGCAAAAACTTCAACAATATATTAAGTCACGAACTCCCTTTTCTCTCTAACACACTATCTCTACAACTCTCTACACTTCTCTTCCTTTTTTAACATGAAGAGGTACCACATTTATAGAGGGCAAAAACCCTTTACACGAAAATAGAAACCTAGGCTAAAATGTAGGAAAGCTAACACACGTACACAACCACTTCTCCCTACTAACAAAAAGCAATTCCTATTAACTAGGAAAACTAACATGTCGTGGGCTTTGAGTGCCCTTCAAGAAAATCGTGGGCATTGGATGCCCTACCCACTTCTTCTTCCTTGAGCACAAAAAACGGACGTGGGCTTTGGATCCTCTTGCCCACGACCTTGAGCATTACCAACATTTTATTCTTGGTATGAGGTAAATTTATACATATGATGCTATACTTTGTTTGGATACATGAGAATCACGTTTAGCACATATACATATGCAAGCCGTCCATTTTGATAGGATTTGCAACCAACGACCAAGTTGATTTACTTCCCATTAGTTTTCTTTTTAAACTTTACTTATGTTTTTCAAACTTTACTTATGTTTTTCAAACTTTCCTTTTTCATTTGACTGCTTTTGAAACTTTTCTTTTTTATTGCCGTAGCTTGTAATCCCTCTAGGATTACGATAATCTCGGTCATTGCTATTTTGTTATCAAATATGAGGATTCTTAATTTGACTAGCTGTCTAGGAATTTAATTACATTTCTTAGGGATCTAAAGATCAACAGGTTCTTTCAAACTAGAATAAGAACTCCCTCGTTGTGATATCCATGGCACTTGATAACGATCTACCTTCCAACACTCAACCAGCAAGATAGGCACTATCCTTCCTAGATGCCTCAATGACAACCTTTGAAGCATTAACATCTTCAAACAAGAGTAAAATCATTAATCTGTATCTCCTTCCATGAAGAGTCTTATGATCCATCGTATTTTGAGGAAAATATCCACAAAATTACAGACAAGAGTACCCACAATCCAACTATCATTAATCATAGTGTAGATTGACAGAGTAGCCCATATTCAGTTTGTGTTTAGATATACAATGTTGACATTTGTTTCCTTCCCTTTCTCTCATATTTATTGTCGACACCCAGAATTTTCCGGGTTCCCAATCAATTGTCTTGGCCTCAACAACTAAAATCACACTTAAGTGATTTGTTAAAAACGTGATGCTTGTTCACACTCATTCAAATTGAATGTCAACTTAATGGGCCAATTCTGAAGGAAACAAGTGTATTTGAGCACATCCAAGCAACAAAAATGTATTTCAAAAATGAGAGGAGAGATTATTTCAAAAACTTTACCAAAAGAGAAAGAACATCCCAAAACAGTACGAAAATATTTAGAACTATTTGGAATTTCAAAGGTGCTTCAGGTCATTTCAACCAAGAAATGGGTTTTCACCGTATTTTGACCCACAAAACATCTTTCAAAATATCTCATAAAATACTAGAGTTTTCTAGCTCTCTGACCAACCAAAAAATCACTCTGAATATAACCTTCAAGCACATTCCTAACCCTCCCAAAACTTTTGAATTTAGTTTTGAATATAAAATAAGAAGAGGATGTTAGCATTTCAATGCACCAAACCATGCATCAAATTGATTCCCAAATAGGGGGATATCAATATTTTTTTAAACGTGTTGGACAATCCAGTTTTGAGGCTGAGGTTGGCCGCAAATCGCCATCTACCACCGACTTAAGATAGTTTTTGGGGGGCACAGACTGGTGGCACATGCTCATTTGGCACCAAGCTTGTTTTTCTCAGTGTTTGTGAGGGGTCTGGGGCTATAAATAATGTACCCATTCCCCAACCCACTCTATGCTCTCCTTCTCAAGACCCTTTCTCCCCCTTGGGTTTTAGAGAAGAGATCACTCTTTCCCTTTCTTCCTCTTGGGTTTTTGGGGTTCGTCTTGGGTTTTTTCCCTTAGATTTTCTCTCACTTTTTCTCTTTCTCGTTTAGGTTTTCTTGAAGCTTTCTTCCAAAGGGTTTTGTGATCTCTCTCTCTCTCTCTCTCATTTTTGCATGCAAAATCATCATCCCATAGGCTTGCTCACACCTAGTTTGTGCCAACCTATGCTACTTTGCATTATAGAGAGGCTGGTATAAACATTAAACTCCAACTTGTCAGGTTTCTTTCAAGAAACCATTTTTCTACATGGGAAATCCCTTTTAATGTCATTATCAACAAAGCTCAAGATGTAATTTTGCGAGACCATCGTGAGGAAGAGGCCAAAGTTTCTTCAGAAGCCTAAGTAAGTCTTTCTCTTTATTTATTTAAATTTTCTTGCATTTTTTCTAGGAATATTGATTGCACAATGCCCGCATAAAGCCTTGAAAGGGGTCATCTGAATGGTCGAATGACGACTAGTATTGTAGGACCACTTAACCCAAGGGAGCAATTTAACCCATTGTGGTCATTGGTCCCCTACAAAAGCTTTCAAATATGTCTTGAGGCATCTGGTCAATACCTCGATTTGGCCATGTGTTTGCTGGTTGTAAGAGGTGCTCATTGCTAAGTCTGATTGTAGATCAATGTCATCAAAGAACAACAACATGAACCTCCAAAAGTAGGGCCAAAATATCACATTCATCAAACTCTGAAAAGTAGCTAGTGCATTTGTAAGTCTGAAGAGCATCACTGTGAACTCGTAGTGGCCATCATGGGTTTGAAGGGTAGTCTTGTGCACATCTTTCGAGGCTACTCAAATTTGGTGATAATCGATTCTGAGATCTAGTTTATTGAAATACATTGTGTCATGAAGTTTGTCCAATAATTCCTCAATCACTAGAATCAAGTACTTGCCTTTGATCATGATTGTATTCAAGGCTATGTAATCAACACAAAACCTTCAGGATTCATCCTTATTCTTTATAAGTTTGAGTGACAAGAATGGTGTTATGATCCAAATTTCAGAAGATGCTGTGAATCTGAGCTCTAGGATGTACACACCTTTTCTTGCAGGCAGTGAGGGTTATCCAAGTCTAGGTGGGACCCATAAGAGTGATGTGGAAGATGAGGCCGTGTCATCTTCACATGTAGAAAATTTAATGGAAACATGTTCATACCAGAAAAAAAAAGTGCATGACACTTGTCTACACAAAAACACGGAGGGCAAGTCTGCGGGGCCCACATAGGAGGGCGTTAATTAAGAAGACCAGGGTGAAACATCCTCACCTCTCTAGGAAGGTGATTAGGGAGACTCTAATTATGTCTTCTCGAGTTTGTTTTAATTAAGACTTTTAATTAGAGTAAGAGTCATAACTTAGATAGGACTTTAAAATCATCTCTCTAGTCTAATTCTTGTTTTACAATAAGACTTTTTATGGCTTATGTGATTATGTAGGGACTTTATCTCTAGCCTCTCATCTATAAATAGAGGTCTGGGGTTTCCCTTTAATGTAATAAAATAATATTAAAGCTTTCTTAGAACTTCTATTTATCTCTCTAGACATCTTTCTTCCCTTCTTCTTTCTCTCCTTCTTCATGTTTCGCCCTCTCCTCTATGTGATTCACATGAGGTCATGCCTCCCTAGGCTGGTCTTTTATCCCTTTCAAGGGCCTAAGCCCTTCTTGTATCTTTGTCTTGAAGCGTAACACCTTTTACCTAAAGAAGCTAATGTTGAAGCCCTGTTAATTGTGATTCTGCTGATCAACCATCCCCACTTGGTCACATATATCCATTTTTGGGATCTGAAATGTTCAAGTTGATTTGACCTACCTGATTTGACCCATATTGTGTATCGGGTCTAATTTTGACCTACTCAATTTGGTTGTTTGACCTTATTTTTCTTATACCTCTCAAACCACTGAGATACACTACCACATAGATCTTGAGTTTGCAGGTAGCAGCCATAATAAGGGACTTATGTTGGTTTGGATAACTCTAGAATTGAGTGAAAGGAGGTAGGGGATGCTACTCGATTCTGTTAATTCTTCTAGCTAGGATGGAAACCTCTCTACCATACATAGAGAGGATTGGCTAGACAATGTTTCCTCCTTCTTCACAGATACGAGAGTTTTCTCATTTTCATCTTTCTGAATTTTGGCATATCTATATGGTCTAACATTGGCCCGTTGTGCTCCCAATATAATTGGAATGTGGTGGTCATAAGACCTCTTAGGAGGGAGCTCCTTGACCTTCGAAAAAACAACATCAAACTCAACAACTATGTTTTCCACTTCGAAAGCAATGGTTTCTTGGGAACCACCATCTAGTGCGTGAAGCAAGAATAATTGCCCTCCTTGGTGCATCATCTTAAGCATATGCTTAGAGCCTTCTATTTTTGGGGAAGTCCTCTAGGTGGCTATCTCGACTTGCTGATTCTTATTTTGAAAATGTTATTTTCATGTACTTAAAATCCTATATGATGGTATCCAAGGTCTCTAACTATTGTAGTTCTAGGATTAAGTTTGCCCCTCTCATGGGCAGGACAAATGCATTCAGGTGAAAAGTAGTGCCTTGGATCTCTAGGGCCAAGTTTGGGCACTTAGCTTGGTAACCTCGAAAGGCGTGTGCAAAGTGACTAGCCACATAGTTTTCTTGTGGTTTTAGTGTAAATAAAGTTGTGTGTGCTGTCTGTATCTATGAGGATTGATATCCTGGTACCTTTGAGAGTACCTTGAACTCTCATGGTTTGAGACACTTTCACTATAACAAGTGCATGGAATGATATTTTCATGACTTTCTCTTGTGGTTCATCATCATTTTTCTATTCCTTCTCTTTTTCCTCTTCCACTTCACTTTCATTTTTACTATCCGTTACATAATATATATGCATGGTCTTACATTTATAGTTGGGGCATCATATTTCATCACAATGATAGCAAAACCCCTTTTTCATCCTCTCGACCATTGCATTATTAGATAATTTTTTTATATTAAATTTGACTTTTTTTAAGCATAAATGAGGACTTTGGGTATGCTTTGTAGTCGTCCCAACTATTGACTATATTGGACCCACGTGGTCCACTACTAGAGGAAGACTCCATTTTAAATTAATTACATTTTAGACTCGATCCAACCCTAATGCTTTTGCTCGCCTATTTGTGCACTTTTTCTTCAGCCAAATGTACCTGCTGGTAGCACTCCATTATGCTAGTTAAACGTCTGACCTGCACCTTAATTTTCAGCTCATAATGAAGTCTAGCTATGAACGTGTGGATTAATTCCTACAACCAATCTCTCATCAAATTGCTTAGATAGATTGGTATTCCATTATATTGCCTATTTGATGAATTTTGAACAACAATACAATGGGTACTTATTCTTAATCGTCACTTGACTAAGCATCCTATAGTAGATGCATAATCATAAAGATCCATAATTCTTCTTAACAAAACGAACAAGAGCACCCCACAATAGGGGCCATACAGTATGGTGTTTTGGATACAAGAGTTATACCAGGTACCAAATCTAATAAGAACTCCATGACACTTGCTGGTAGTAAACCAAGAAAATCTCTTGAAAAGATGTCCACAAACTCTCAAACAACTTCTACGTCATAAATCAATGCTTCTTCATGTTTCAATGCAATCATACTAGAAAAGAACATCTGACCTCTAAGATGCACAAACTTTGAGGCTCTTAACGAAGAGATTACTCTCCTATCATAAGAGGGTTGACCAACACAAAACTTGATTAGGAGCTGACTAGGTCTCTTCAACAAGACCTTGTACCCACGACACTCCAAACTGGTGAAGTGCTTACAAAGCCAATCCATCCCGAGAATGACATCAAAGCCCGTCATCTCGAGAAAGATGAGGTTCGCAGGAAACACACAACCATCAATCGACATTGTAACTCTGGGGAGATGCAATCCATAAAATGCCTTAGCTCCTAAGGGTGTGGTTATCTCCACACAGTGATCCATCTCGACTGCTACAATATCTAGCAATTGAGTGAAATCCTTGGACACAAAAGAATATGTCGCACCAGAATCGAACAATACTCAAGTTGAGAAGTCAACAATGTCCAGGGTACCTTCTATGACTTGATGGCTCAGACCTGCCTCATCTATGGTAGCCACCTACACTAGACCCACTATCTTCCTTTGCTACTACTGGGTTGGTTGAGGTTGTTGTTGTCGAGGAGTCTGCTGATGCAACATTGGCCACTGCTGCAGCATTGACTGTTGCTGCAACATCGACCGCTGCTACAAAGATTGTAGAGTAGTCACTCTATGAGGAAAAAATCTGATAAAGTGGCCCTTCTAGCCACAATGCAAATAAGCACCAATCTCTCTGGGACAAGGTTGTCCTGTATAGTCTCTTTGGCATTTCTGGCACCTACCAACAGATTGTCTCTGCTGTCACTGCTGCTGTTGCTTGTGTTGCTTTCTCTTATACTTCTGCTGCATCTGATATGGGGATGGCCTATGGTTCTTCCTCTAGTGGTTCTTCTAAAATGTCTTCTTAAAGGACTTTTGTTAATCCTTCTTTTCCCTTGATGATGATGGAGGTGGATCCACCTTGCTCAAATTCTTAAGGACCTCTAGTCCTCGTTTATAATGTTGGTCGCCTCAATCGCCTCCAACATTGTCTGAAGGCACCCAACTAGAACCTTGCTACGTAGTCTGTCACAAAGTCTTCGTGCGAACTTTAATGCTCGTGCCTTGTCAGTTGGAAAAGTGTTGGGGTAATATCACTTCAAGTGTCAAAACCTACTCATGTACTCTAAGAGGGTCGAGCCCCCCTATTTCAGCTTAAAAAATTCTTGAGCCTTCTTATCCCTAGGAAAGTTGGGCAAATACGTCTCGAGGAATATCACTCTGAACTCCTCCCATGGGATGACAACAACTCCTCCAAACTTGATATCCTTAGTGGTCTTCCAGCACTTCGCTGCATCATCCACAAGTCAGTAAGGTCCAAAAAGGGTCTTTTTCTCGTTTGGTATACTCGGAATCTTGAAGACTTTCAATTTTCCGAATCCAAAACTCTGCAAACTTTGGGTCTGACTTCTCTTTGAAGGAAGGGGATTGAGGTCCATGAGTTTCTTGTATGTCATTGCCTTTGCTATTTGCAGCTATGCTTGGGTTTGAGTCTGCATTGTCTTAGTGAGCAAAACGAGGGTTTCTAGGAAAAAGTCCCTCTGACTCATCCGGTCTCTTGGATATCATGATATCTAACAAAGAAATAACCAAATGAATAAATTATAGTAAAACCCTTGGCTATTCTCGTAAGTACAATTAAACAACTAGTTGTCACGAGAGCAAAATAAACAATTCAATCATATTATAATTTACCAACTTTTACCCACTCTACAGGGTTAGGCAGTGGACAAGATGTGAAACTTAAACTTTTGGATTGGATCTTGGACCTTTTTGAAAAACTCTACTCTGATACCAAGACTGTGACATTGACCCCAAACTCATGAAAAATTGAGCCAAATTTTTTTAAATAGAGAACACAGTGAAAACACAAACATTTATTTCTTTTTAAATATTTTATAGAATCTTTTATAAATATTTTTAAGCACTATGAAAAGAAAAACCTTTTTAACAAAATATTCATTCCATTGATGTATACATTCATTGACTATAAGAAAAAATTTATTTCTCGAAACTAGTGCAAACACCCCATTGCACTCTCAATGAGCCTTTACTACGCCTAACAATAAGCTCTTACTTGACAAAATCATTTACCAAGGTCTACATTATGAGAAATGAAATTGGGAACATTTGAAATCTCAAGTTTACAAATCCCAAATCTCCTATATGACCACTAGGGCCCATGTATAGGCTAAACCACTACTTTCTTAGATTAACTAGTATTTTTATTTTTTTTCTTCATCTTCTATTTATTTATTTTTTGGTTAAATTCATCTTTCATGGTTCTAGAGTAACTAAAAGTGTAGTTTTTGGTTCTTTCTTTTATTATATTTTTTTTGCAACAAACCACATGAGGTTCATAAATATACGCGTGACCTACTAAGGCCCATATATAAAAGGTTCCACCCAATTTCCACGAGCAACCATATTCACTCACATTCTATAAACTAGGTTTGATTCTTGTGCACATATATGTATATAAATATATATTGGTAAGTGTTCATTTTCTCTTCTCTCTTTTTTTTCCAAAGGCCTTAAGGGGCTGCATACATTCTTATTTCAAAATTTACTTAATATACATATGAAATAAATTATTTCAAGTATACATATTTTTTCAAACTTAATTTTTCTCCTCATAACACCTCATATCATCCAACACACACACACACACACACACACACACACACACACACATATATATATATATATATATATATATATATATATATATATATATATATATATATAACAAGATTTTGAAACATATTCATTGAATGTCAAATAAGAAATTTTTCTTGAGAGTATTTACAACACTCTAGTGAGAGGCATAAAACAAATTTTTTTTGGACATAACTAACATTCAAATTGAATAGGCTAATAAATTTTTTTATTTTCTTATATTGCATATATGCAGGTTGAAATCCAAGTATGCAAAAATTTTTATTTCAAGAGTAAATGAGCAAGGTCTATTTATTCATGATAGAATTTTATTTTCAACCACATACATCTGAACAAAAGCAATTCTTTTAATAAAATGAATATGGGCATGCTGTTCGTATTAATTTGGAATGCATATGAACAAGGCTGTTCGCTTTCGACAACCACTAAAAAATAAAATGCATACGAACCAGGTTGTTCAGATTTGTGACAACATCTCATTTTATTAAAATTTCATGTGCATTGCTGTCATAATATGACAACAATTCACAAAAATAAGAATGCATATGAACAATGTTGTTCATATCATGGCAACATCTTTCTTAGTACAAAACCATGAGTATTGTTGTCCTAAAATGACATCAATTCAATAAAAACAATGCATATGAACAAGGTTGTTCACATTATGACAACATATTTTTAATTAAAATTCATGTGCATTGCTATCATAATATGACAACAATCTAAATTCATAACTAAATTTTTTAAAAGCAAATGCACCCGAACAACACCTCGTATTATAACTAAAAAACTATTTTTCCGCCTCAAAAATACATAGACCAAATAGTAAGCCATATTAAATATTGTTCCATACACAGGGGGCTGGATAGTGTGTTCTAATACAATTTTTTTTGAAACTATTCAGGAAAGCATAATAATATACTATAACAACCAACTTTTTTTTTTGAAACAACCAGGGCAGCATCTTTATATCAGCATTTTTTTTTCGAAACTATGCAGGGCAGCATAGGTATATACGATAACAGAAAAAAATTTGAACCTATATAAGGCAACATATGTATATACGATAACAGATTTTTTTTGAACTATACAGGACAACATATGTATATATGATAACAGGAATTTTTTTGAACTATATAGGGAAGCATATGTATATACGAAAACAGAAATTTTTTCATTCAAAAACATGTGACAAAAATTAAAATCATAACATGAAATTCAGTTTTTTTTTTCAACTACGTAGATTCAAAACCACAAAAAATAGTTTTTTTTAACTACATAGATTCATAACCATAGAAAATATTTTTCTGATCATACATTATGAAAACACAGATTTAAGGCAATAATCATATATATATTTCTCTCTTTTTTATTTTTTTGATCCCACAATAAAAAAATACAGATTCAAGGCAATATATATATATATATATATATATATATATATATATATATATATATATATATATATATATATATATATATATATATATAAAATCACATTCAATAGGGCAAAACACATTTCAACATCAACTACATATATATATTTTTTGTCATACAACAGGGAATAACGTTTTTTCCTAAATTAGCCAGCCCTAAACACCAACTACATGCCACTACACGCAAGGAGGAGCCAAAAACCTACCTTTATTCTCAAAATTGTAACAGGCACAATCCCAAGGCACTGCAAAACTCGTCCTCTAGCTTGGTTTCCTAGGGCTTCTTCTCCTTAAAATTGTTTCATACAAAAACAAGAAGGAACCAAGGACAAATCAGAAAAATAATCTCATAAAATTGAGAAAAATATCGAAGGGAAGGAAATGGGAAGGCCGACCTACCCAGGTAGACTTATCCTTCACCCCTAGATCAGGTGTCTCCAAAAACTTCAAAAATCCTCAATCAATGAATTTGTCCTCCACATCTACACTAAAAATTACTGGTTGGAGTGTGGTATCACCCAAATCCGAAAGCTCCAAATTAAAACTGTGGTTGTGTGTAGGGAAAAAGAGTGAAGAAGGAGAGAGAGAGAGAGAGAGAGAGAGAGAGAGAGAGAGAGATGCCCCTCTCTTCCTTCTCTCTAAGCCAAAAATACCCCTCTCAATCATTCTCTTTTTTTTCTAATTTTTATTCTCTATTATTTTATTTTTTTTGAATCCTTGAAATTGGTTGGTTAGCTTGGGCAGCAAGGAGCATCTACTCTCAAGTGGGAGTAGCAGGATGCTGTTCTAACACCCCGATTTTTAAATCCCGAAAATAGCAGATTTTTTTTTTGAATTTTTTTTAATCGCTTTAGCAAAATAACAACGAAAACATCTATCAGGACTAAAACTTGGCATGCTACTTCTCGTACACATTCATAACCATACAACATTTTAATTGAAAATCAAACATTAATAAATTGAATTTAAAAGTTTATAATTGTCCAAAATTAATTACAAATGTCTAATTAACAATTGAATTTAAATTATCAAAGTCTAGAGCAATTAGAATTGCTCTCAATCCAAAACATTGAAAGTTTGGGAATGGTGTGGCTCGATATCCATCGCAACCTCCCGCCATCGCATGTAAACTTACTCACTTTCTGAAAAATATTAAAACCAAAGGGTCAGAGATACATTGTCTCAGTAGGGTAAAGCTATGTTAAACAAGTGAACCAGAATATGTAAGCAGGAATTGAATCAAGTTTTTATATAATTAATTAAATTAAATACTGACGAATTATACATGCATTTCAAACATCTCAAGTAAGCATGCTATTGCAAAAATAACAAATATTCATCATTCACTCAAACTTAAACAAAGTAGAATGCATAAACAACTAAGAATGCATGTACTTACTAATGCAGAAGCCATTCCTATGCATGAATCAATTCTTATCTTTAATTATCTTTTTTTTCTTATATGATGCATGCCATGCCTATCTAATGTACAATCATTTAGGTTACAATTTTTAACAGAATCCTGTGGGTACAAACACAGACAGAAGTCCTGAGTCAGGGCCACAATGCAGGCGATGTTTTCAATCAAAGGGTAGCTTTTATCCTGTGCGGGCACCAAGCGCCAGTGTCGGGTGAGGGACGCAAAGAGCAAGAGAAGTTCCCACACTACCATCTCGATGCATCAGACTTTACTTATAAGATTTTGTATCCTCTACGCTGCAGTCTAATGTGGAGGGTTTTCCTATCTTTGTGGTTGGGGATGAACAACCTTCTGTACTAAAAACAATACCCACAAAGATATATTAGTACCACTCACCTTCTCATAGTGAGTATCAGTCATTTAATGTTACATGTTTAACTTGTAGTTATATATTTTACATGCAACATCCGTCTATCAATCTCAATCAATAAATTTGGCCATATAAGGGCCTAGGGATGCATTTTTAAAATTTTTTTTCTAGAACATAGTAGGTATTTAATTTCTTTTAAAATCATGTATGAATGCGTAACAAGTGAATAAAATTTCTTTAAACACTAGATACATCTATTCATTCACATTTTTCATATCATGTACAAGGCAATCATATGTAAGGATTTGCAACATGTTCAATAATGTACGACATTCACATTCATTACACATAATAGACACTTTGGTCCAACTATTAGATAGAGGCCATGGACACGCTTGTGCCTTAATACTTTTATCAATCTGTGTCCCATAATTGAACACTTCAATTTCCTACAACAAACCCATATTCATAACAATTTATAACAGATAAACATCCATTCAAAACAGAATGCACTCTTCCACAGTTTTCGTAATAAATAACTAGCCGGGATTGAAACCGGTTCCTATCTCGTAAAAACTCAACTCTATCTGACAGTTAAAGAGACTGCATAAATATTTTCAGTCGATGGTCAGAGCTGAAATTTTCACAGGGTGGGGCCAAAATGGGTCACCTAAATCCATATTTTTGATTTTTTTTCATGAATTAAACTAGAAAAAATATAAGATTTAAGCTACACTAAACTAAGATAATCTAAAATGGATAAATCTTATTTTCACTGCCATTTGGCTAGAAAATAGACCCGTCTCATAAGGCTTATTTTCTCAAAAATAATTTTGATAAATTTCATAATAAAATAAGTAAATCACTCAATTTTCCTTTAAATAAAAATAAAAAATTCATGCAATAATTCTAGAATATCAACATGCACATACACTATAATTTATAATTAAATTTTGCATGAAACTAATTAGAGATATCATGGTTTTTACTAAAATTACCATTTTTTTTCTTATAAACCTGATAACACAAAACAAGTAATTTCCTAAGAATTCGATCGTGGAAATTATTTAAATTTTTACAAAGCATCTATATTAACATGATATACTAACCCAAATAAAAAATGCAGACAAATAACTAGATAACACATGTATTTTAAAATTTTTATGGTTTTATTTTCTAAGAAATCGATTTTGAGAGAAATCAGTTTTTAGAGGGGTTTTCTTTCAAAAACCCATTTTATTTTCATACTTCGATAGCTCTAAGCCAAACCTACATGTGAAAGGCATGGTTTAGGGTTTATACTTATAAAAAATCGATGGAATTCATGCTCACAGATTTTGTTTTATAAGTAGAGTATAAAACCTTCTACCTCTTTGATGAAAAACGACCCTACAAGCGTAGATTTCTCTTTTCGCATGAATCAGATGTTTCTCACAAAAAATAGCCTCGCCCATGACCTCCTTACACTTCCTTCATGCACGTAGAAGCCTCTCTTGCTGAACCAAGGGTGAAAACACCAAGAGTTTGGTGTAGAGGAAAGGAAGAGAGAAAGAACTTCAAGAAAAATCAAAGGGAATAAAATGGTGGTAGTGGGGGAGGGGGGGGGGGGCAATGAGCCCCTCCTCGCTATTTTTAGACTTAGGGCTAGGGGTCAAGGGCTGGAATTAATCCTAGCCTTTGATCCAAATAAAGGCTAAGTTTCTAAAATTTTGATTCTACCTCTTTTTTCTTCTAAAATTTCCTTTCACTTTGTATTTTTTTTCTTTTTTGTTAGTTTAAGCATACTATATAACATATATATTGCATATATTACATAGTATATATATATATATATATATATATATATATATATATATATATATATATATATATATATATATATATATTATGTTACATAAGGTAAGGAAGGGTGGGTCATCTCCCATTCCATTTTACATAAAGGTCAACTTGCTTGCTTGGCAAGCAAGTTGAGTTGGTAAGTTTTTTTTTTCATTTCTTTCCTTCTTCCTTCCTTGGTCCAACCCATTCTAGAGTCCTCCAGGCTAGACGCCTCTCCTTATAGGGCTTTGTTTTGAAAAAAAACTTTTGACTCTTAATTTAAAACCCTTGTTATTTGGCAAGTTTTAACTTAACTTGTTTTTAAAGTTCTATCTTCTTATTATAATTTAAAGTTTAAATTGGATGCCACATACAATGGGACTGCCCCTCACCTATGGACTCCTACCACTTTAATAAAGTTAACTAATTATTTGAATTCCATTCCATTAAATAAAATTGTAATTTAAATCAAATTAAATTCAAATGACATTCTTTACAAATTCAAAATATGAAATTACATAAAATGTCTATAAATAAAATTTAAACTAAGCTTAAACATAATTAAATTCCACTTATAAATTTTCAAACCCTTATATATTTAAATTATTTATTTTAGATATTCCTTAAGGGTTTAATTCAAAGTCTTCAAAAATAATTTCTGAAAAATTCAAAGCTTAATAGGGTCGATGGGACCCTTGGGCTTGTAGGGTATTTTTTTCATACTTAATATCTTTTTTCTAAATCCTACAAACCCTATAGCATATTGCTTGACTCGAATTATCATTATGAAGTTTCTCTTCTAAAAATATCATTTTCTCAAAAATATATTTCGAAATGATTTCTACCAGGGTCAATAGGACCTATTGTCATTTTGAATATTTGATTTCATTTTGGTTTTGTACATTAGGTTTCAAAATAAAATCAAATTTATTGAATTCACATTGCATATATATCAAGTTATCCTAAATTCGTCTGAAAACCTATTTGACTTTATTTCTATAAAATTTATTAGTTATTTTATTAAATTTTTATTTTTTTCAAAAATTCAATTTTGAATGCGAATTTCACTTAAATCAACTCGAACCAACTTTAATTTTTCATAGGATGTTTTTTATAATTCATTTTAGGCTAATTTATATTTTTACACTTCTTTCTCATAAAATTCATCATTAATATTATTTTATTCATTAAAAATACCCTGAAGGATTCACAGGTATTACCTTTAAATTCAATTTAAGATTCCAAAATTAATTTCAATAAAAATTTAAATTATTATACAATTCAAACTTGAATTGACATTCAATCAAGTCTTGATTTAGATTCGAATCAAACTCAAATCTAATTATAATATTTGAGACATATTTATTAAATCAGAATTTAAATTCAAATCTGATTAAAAATTGGAACTCTCATTCAGAATAAATTCTCAACTTGGAATTTATTTTGAATCCTGATTAATGCTCAAATTAGAATTTAATTTTATCTTAATTTTAAATAATATTTTAGCCTTAATTCAATGTTATTTCTTATAAAACATAAAAAATTTATGGGTTTTACAGCAGCTGCAAATGCATGTAGACCAAGCTCTGCATGCATTGGCCGAAGAAGAGGTGAGATAAGCCACTTTGTTTTTTAATTTTTTTTTGTTTTATTTTATTCATTAATTTTTCTGAATGGACTAGATGGGAGAAAAGGGGGTTCTCTTCCTTCAAGGGGGCTCATGATGAGCCCACTGCACGATTTTAAGGGCTGACAATGCATGCAGACCAAGCTCTTCATGCATTGGCCCGAGGTGAGGTGATTTTGAAAATTCTATCTTCATTAAAACTTCTTTTTCTATTTTTTCAAATCACCTCACACAATCTATTAAATTAAAAAGACACCCTAGTCAAAGTCTGGTCAAAATGTATGAGATCAACATGGGTCTCATGCAGTTGACCTGTCTGGTCAACCTAGGTTGGGACGACTATGACCCTCAGGGTAAAAAATACCCATACAAGTCTGAATTTACTCAAATTGACCCTGGAACTTGCGAATGATGTTCCGAAGCCAATTCAAACCCAAATTCAATGAAATAAAAGTCAAAATTCATTGAAATTTTGTTGCAAATCCATTCTCAGCCTCAAAAATAGGATTTTATGGATCTAAAGGTCCAAATTTCTTTTAAGAAATTATTAAAAAATCAAGATTTTTACATAGAATGGTAATATTAAATGGAAAGAATGCCATTGGTAAGATTATGGATTAGTTTAGTTAAAACTGTTATATCATGCTTATTATTAAATTTGAAAGTTTGAAATATGCAATTGATAATTGTATATTATGGTTATGCAAGTTGATGTATTATGCTTAGCATAATTAAATGCATATGTCTTGTATGAATAAGGATTTTATGTATGCTTAGTTCTATGCAATCGAGTCTGACCCTATATAAATTATTTAGGTGATGAGTAGTTGCTTGTGAGCGATGGTGGGGCTAAGAACCACACTTTCTTGTAGGATCTTGAGAAACTTGATTTAATTTTTAATGAAGTTCTTAACACTGTCTATTTTAATTTGATGTATTAGGATCATTACATTTTAATATGAAGTTAGATAGTATGTTTGTTTAAATGAATGATTTGAACTTATGATTATGGATCATATGATATGTTTTGTAATCAGATTCTTTTATTACATCTAAATTATGAAAGTAGACGTGGACCCAAGTCCAAGGGCTTAAGATCCAGTCCCACGATGTGTTAAAATACATATGACCGCCCAAGATTTGTAACCAAAGGCCAAATAAGAATATTGTTGTATTCTTCTGTTTTGTATTGGGTAGTCTCTTTCTGGAACTAAATTCTACGAAACTATTAAACACTAGCGCTTGCGCACAAGCTGACTCCCTAGAGCTTAGTTTAATGGAGCAATACCTTATCTGGACTTGTCCTTGGTCGTCTTTTTCTCGAATGTGGTTTTAAAAGGCTATTAAACGCTAATGCTTGCTCACAAGCTGACTCCTTAAAGCTTAGTTCGACTAAGATAATGTCATAGATAAGATCTCACATTAAATTGCTTATTCAAAGAAAGTACAAATGTTCGGGTTAAATTTTTTTAGGGTTACATTGAATGCACATATTCTTGGATAAATTTTGTCTACATCCCTTAACTAAGGTTTTGTTTAATCTTTCACATTGATGGAATAGGAGTATGAGAAGAACAGTTCTCCTACACCTTTGGCTGATAAGGCACCCTTATGCCATTCTCCCTCTCTTTTTTCTTTTTGGCTTACCAAGGTTAGGCAAACACTGACCAGTTACAAGAGGTAAATCATGAGAGCATTACAATGTCCTAGTAAACCAGTTAGGTGGTTTATCCTTCCAGCATATATCACAACAAAAGGGCTGGAGTTCCTTAAGGTGCACTGGAGTAAAGATGCCAACTCCTGAGACCAAATGCATCGGAATCGATCTAACTTACAAAACAACTAATATGCCTTTCCCCATATTGGAAATGTTTGACAAATTCCTCTAACTATTGTTTTCATAGGGAATAGAAAAAGAAAATTGTCAATACTATCCTCTACCTTTAGAGAAAATTTAACAAGAAATTGATTCATTTCATTCATTTCCGTATGATAATAAATATTTGTTAGGTAACATTAGTTGCAAACTTAACATACTCTCTCTCTCTCTCTCTCTCTCTCTCTCTTGTTATCCTTGGAATCACTTTCAATTGGAACTATATGGGTATGCACCAAATTCAACATAGCCAAATTTACGTTAAATATAGATAGATTTTTTTTTTGTTTTTTTTCCTAGGCCAAGGGAGTACCCCTCCATAACCAACTGCACTTTGGCAGCTGACTTCTGCTCTATAAAATCCTTGAGGTGCCACTGCCCACTGGAGAGTGCACCCCGCATCGACATTGAGCCAAGGGATGTCTCGCTTGGGTTTTGAACTTGTGTTGCCCCAATATTTCGTTCCCATCTAACCCATCTCCGAAAGTGATGTATGGATGGAGTCTTTTGAGTTTGGAACTAAAAACAAATGAAACAAACATTACATACTAATTCATAGTTTTATATACACATAATAATTCATAATTTTTATATATTTTGATTATTTTTATATATGATTTGCCTTCTCTGATGAAAAAGAGTCCCTCTTTCCAAACATGCCCTTGGGGAAAACAAAAATTATAGAATCTTCCATGCACTTCCAAATGAGAGAAAACTTTACATACTTTTGTATGATTTTACCAGCCATACATGAAAAATCTCTCTTTTCAAGAGGTAGAAAAGTAATGATGAAATTTTTATATTCGTACACCCCATGCTTTTCATATGATATGAATTTCATAGTTTCTAAGAAAAAAATTTATTTCCTAATGTGTCCTTAAATCGCCACTCTATATGCTGGTCAAAAGGTTACTTTGGTGAAGTCGGACATGGAATACATACTCTACAATTTTCCAGCACATTCTCGTGGATCACAATTTACCCAGAATTAATGGATTGTTCTTCCCCATGATAATAATTAATTTAAGCAAATCAAACATAGCAACTTCTACCCATCATTTTCTCATGTTTTTAGTCCATATGATGCAAGGTCCTTTCCTCTTTTTTCCAGAGAAATTTTCGTAAATGCACCTAAATTATTAATTAAAATAAAAAATGCGCCTATGTTTTGGAAAATGTAAAAAAAAAAACATCCCTAACTTCTTTTCATGCTTAATTAAAAAATGTAGAGTATAGTTCCATCAAAGTTGCTGTTAATTATCTACTGCAATGATCAGTTTTTCTTCCAAAAAGTATTCTCAATAAACCCCCAAGAAAGAAAGTTTGAGGGTAAAATTTATAATAACTATCCTCAAAATTCAGCTTGGGTTTATGATAACCATAGTTGCCAGAGATGGGTACAGGTACGTGTATGCAAGGCCCTCAAAAGTTTTGGTATGCTTTTATTGAAAAGCGTCACTAAAAATTTGGGAACGAGTTTCTAATAGACATTGATACAAGGTTTTGGTGTGTGGTTTCTTTGATGATAAAGCAAGTTTCTAATAAAATTGATATGAATATCTGAAAATTGGATTTCACCATTTACCTTGTAAGAATAATGACATTATGTATGTTCAGATAAAAGAAATGCTAAGAGCAAAAATAAAAGTATGAACTATAGAAATCAAAATATCACATAAGTTCATATAACTATAGCAATGGGCCATTGTCACAAGTTATATGTAAAAGCAAAATGTTTTAAAATAGTAACCAAATAACATTGAACAATCTCAAGCTAGTATGGTCAATGATGTAAAGGTTGCCTTGGCAAGAATATGTGACTAGTATATGCAATTATGAGCATGATATCTTGTATGTCTTCTCAAATCTCAACGATGAGATCAATATAAAAAGTACAAAAATCTGGTTTAGATTGAATAACAAATAACCTCCCATGATAGGTTTGGTATTAGTTTTACTTGCACAAGGGACCAATTTCTTATATTCATAGAGACGAGTTTCATATACATTTAGAAATGAGTTTCTTGACACTTTTGAAACTGGTTCATACCAATACTAGGTGTTGGTATGCCTCAAATGGGATACACGGTACAATAGAGTTTCTATGCAACCATAATGATATTCCAAGTGAAGATGTCAAAAGAAATAGGTTTGATTAATGGAGATGAATTCTTTTCTTTTGAACAAAAAAATATGTTTACGATCATTTTTAACAAATTAAACAAACTTATTTGTATTTTTTATTGTTCCTAATAGTTTAAGTGCGTTTTGGAAATATTCATTTTTTTTTCTTCTCTAAGAAGACAAGGTCAATTCCGTGTTTAAAGTCATAGGCCCACTGCCGTGTCATGTGAGCCTCATCTTTTGGCCACTGGACATAATTCAGATTTTCAATTACGTACATGCATCATAAATTAGTTGCACCTTTGAAAGCATGGTTATGAAGAACAGATTGACCTTTCTCTTAAGGAGCTACCTACTCAACATTGACAATGGATTGCCTGACTTTCTGAGAATTAATCACAAAGATACAATCTTTCCACCTCAAATCGCTTTATGGAGACTTGCAGCAACATCTTTAACATTTAGGAAACTTTCCAAGTATACAGAGCAAGCAACGATTTCCTACCCATAGAGGTCCAAATGGATTGGAGACTATCAGATATCCGATCTAAAACCAGCATATTATATGTGCATCTGTTTCCTTTAAATGAGATACAAATGTACATTCAGATCATAATCAAATTTGCTTGAACAGATTATATTTGGATAAAAATTGGATTTAGATCAGTATTTTAAGTTGGATATAATTCAAACTTAGATCAAAATCCAATCTAATTGCATTTTTTACATGTAAGGAGCATGTTTTGGATATGTTATTACAAAAACGAACATTACCACATGGTTTTTCGAACCCAAATCAATCTTATATCATCAGATCATTTTCAGATTTAAACTCAGATTCGTATTAAGTACATAAAATTCGGAATGGAATTCGAATCAGGCATGATCTGGCCCATATCTTATCCATTTGGAGCCCTACCCACTCACCGATATCCAACTTCTCATTTTTATTTTTTTTGGATAATCCAAGGGAAAATCCCCCCCATCACCGAACCGATCGTACATTGGGCCTCTGTTGGTAAAACTTTTGAGGTGCCTCAGCCCATCGGGGTTTGACCTTGCCGCAAAGGACACCACTTGTGGGTTTCGAACTTGTGACGTCCCGTCAACTTCTCATTTTATTAATGCAAGATGAACGGGCTAAAGGACACCACTTGTGGGTTGGATGTTGTTGTATTTTGTCAAATGGATTATTCTGGAATATGGCATGTTGAACAGCCACATATGAATCCAATATTCATTGACGGTCCAAGGACAAAGTGCTTCATTAGGTGGCTTATTTGATTGTTTGTTTCCCCAATAATTAATCCTAATCTTGTGAAGCCCCACACCAATGTTGCCAAAACCGAATCCTATCAACCAATTTGAATCATTTTTTCTTTTGAAAGGACAATTTGATCAATCAAATTGGTTCTTCACTTTCATTGCAATAGCCCTAAATTGGATTTTGTTTTTTAGTTTTTATATTTTGTGATGATTATGATGTTTGTTTGCTATTATTTTTTTAAGTGTTAAATGCATATTTTAGAATTCGATTGAACCTATAAGTTATCAATTAATTCTATTTTCTATTTTTCTCTCTTCTGCATAAATTTTCTTTAAATGTTTTGACTTTTTATTTAAAAAAATTTAACTTTTTAAATACACTGATTCAAAATGTTCCGATTCGATAGAATTCAAGCCAAATTTATGAATTATTTTAAAAAATAATTTGGTTAAGAAACCAATTCTAACAATATTGCCCTTAAACCTATCTCCTCCTAATTTATGGGGCTTTTTGAACATCTTTCAGTTTTTATTATTACTTTTTTTAAGATGAGAAACCCTCGCCCAGAACCAGGTCACTCAATGGGCTGTCCTCCTTGTGAGGTAATACAATGAAAAAGAATACAAAGTCCAAAAAGATTGGTAAGATCCTACAAACCCACTGTGGGGACACCTCTATCATTCACAAACATACTGTCTTCTTGGGTAGCAGTATCAGAGGGTCCCAACAAAACCATCGTAACTATTAGAAACAAGGAGCGAAATATTCGCTTGCTGTTCATTGAATTTGGAGATACACACGGCTCTTAAAATCCAAACAACAACATTGAATCCTTGTCACCATTGTTTGTCCCCTAAAATATCAGCAATGGCAGATGATGGGAAGCCAACCCATCTTACAAATGCTACCATAGTGTTTCTTTCAAAAAATACAAGTGGTACCATAGTCAAATAATTTCCTTCTGCTATTTTCTTTTACCGTGTATGGGGCAAAATAGAATTATCATTCACTTGTGAGTTGGTGCAATATTGGAACAGTAGGTTAAATATATCAAGTATGGTAAAAAATTATTTTTTTAAAAGCAACACAACAACAACTACGCCTTCATCCCAAAACAATTGGGGTCGGTGATATGAACCAAAAAAGAAAATCATTCTGGGTCTTCCACATGAATCCTTCTCCTCCAATCATTTCTATCCAATGCCATGTCCTCGGTGAGGTTCAAAGCATTCATATCCTTTCCTATCACCTCCATCCATGTCTTCCTAGGCCTACCCCGACCTCTTTTAACTAATATATTTTTCCATTTCTCCATCCTTCTAACTGGAGCATCATTAGGCCTTCGCCGAATATGTCCAAACCACCGTAAACGATTCTCTCTCATCTTATTTTTAATGGGTGCAACACCTACTTTCTTACGTATCTCCTCATTCTGAATCTTATCTTTTATTGTATTTCCACACATCCATCTCAGCATACGCATCTCAGCTACACTCATTTTTGAATATGATGTCTCTTGGCAGCCCAACATTCCGTACTATATAGTAAAGCGGGCCTAATAGTCATCCTATAAATATTTTCCTTCAACCGCAATGGCATTCTACGATCGCACAACACTCCACTTGCACTTTTTCATTTCATCCACCCAACCTTTATCCTATGATTTACATCTCCATCAATTTCTCCATACTTTTTAAAAGCAACACAATTCAATATATATATATATATATATAAACAAGAAACATATAGAGAAATACAGCCGGGTGATGAGCCAGTGATCACCCAATACCAAAGAGAGAATCCCCTCTACTTGTACCAACCGGGCTGTCAGTGAACGTCTCCTTGTGGTGGGACATTCCCAGTTCAAAACCCAGTGGTGTGTTGAATAATAACTGGTGGGGTCGGACCAACCCCATGTTGCCTTTCAAAAAAAAAAATCCCCTCTACTTGTGTTGTCTGAGCCCAACCCAACCACCAAACCCCGTACAATAGTTAAACCGACCCTGGCCGATTGATGTCCCAATCCGGCCATTTAGATTTCACGTTATAGATCACCTAATTCTTAACCTTGGTGAAAATTGTTTGCATACCACCGAAACAATCTTTAAATATGTGCCTGTTCCTTTCCAGCCACAACCCACCAGGTAATAAAAAATCAGGTCCTCCATACAAACAACCACTTTGTCCCCATGTGAAACCCCACATTTTGAAAACAAAAAATATGAGTTTTAAATAAAAAACTAGTTTTGAATCAAAAATTGAATTCAAATATAAAATGAGAGAGTTGTGGGGTCTATTCTTCAAGTTGCATGTCGTTCCTTTAAAACCGAGTGGAGATCAGTTGTACTAGGAGTTCAAAATCTTCAATGATGGCCTTTTAGCCTGCCAGTAGTCATATGCAGATACTAAAAACGATGAAGTTGATGGTGTGGAGCACCACCAATCCTCTAAAAAGCACAAAAACATGACAAATATGATATTTATTAGAAAAATTCATACTTTTATAATAAAATAAATGAAATAAATATAATAAAGTGTAGAGAAATGGAATCTCACTTCGTGCTTAGGTAGCTCTTTCCTATGATGATGACGAGTGTGGTAGAACTCAGGAAGCACTTCAGCTAAGTACGGACTTCAGAAGGCTAGGTGAGACAATTGGGATCTGGATCCATACTAGGTTTGTTTTAGCTCAACTGAGCTAAACTCACGTAGGTAGAGTTTGGGTGCTCGGCTCTAGAAAATGAGGTTGGGTGTAGGTGCAACAAAGTTTCTTTACTTTGGTTCTAGATGTTGAACTAGGCAGAGGGGGTCATTATTTATAGATTTTTTGGCATGTTTGGATCTTAATCCTATAGATACAATACCTAAAGATTCATATGTGCCTTCTAATGACATGACACAACCCTATTGGTTAGAAGTTTAAAGGTGTCTTTCTAGTTGACTCTTGCTACTAGGTTGAATCTTATTAGTTGAAGTTACTGTAAACATCCCAATTTTTTTTCATCCATTCTCAGATACCCCCCCTTGTGTAGGTGCCAACCCTGGTAGGTCAGTGTAGGAGTCAAACCTCGAGTCTGTTTTAGAAAACTACCATTTTACCCACTTTTATTAGAAAATTTTCATTTTACCCCTAGGTCATCCTAGACTCGTGTCGGTCAGAGTCAACCAAGCTCATTGGTCAACTCAAAACAGTTAGATTGTCAGTCATTTCAAGCTCACCTGAGCCCACAATAAGCAGACCATGTTTATTTCTGACCATTCCTGCCAAAATGGGATCATTTCTTCAGAAATGAGCTCATTTCTCACTCAAACCCAAGCCAATTGTCTCCGAGTCAGTCAGTCCAAGTCAATCCTATTCCTCAGAGTCTAGCCTGAGCTCACCAAGAGTTCAAGTACTCTAGTTTCAGTTCAAAACCACTTCCAAGTGTCTAGGAGCCCATTTTAGCCCATTTCAACTCTTTCAACTAAAATTGAGCTGAGTCCAGTCAATTGAGCTAGTGTTCGAGCTTCAATTTTAGTTCATCTCAGTATTACTGATTTTTGTTCCTGCTCAAACCCAGCTCTGGTTTGTAATTCACTTTACTCCAGTGACTATTTCTCACCATTTCTCTCAAAATGGTAGCTTTTCTTGATAAATCAGTCTGGGAGTTCAGTTGAGTCAGTGTCTTGTAAGTCCAGTTGAGTTCTGAAACCCTAAAACCCAGCTCAATCTAGTTCATTTTAATTCAAAATCAGTTCAAACCCTAATTTTCAGTGTCACTCTGGCCCGACAGAGACAAAAATCATTTCTTGAACCATTTTTGTCAAAATTATCATTTTCTATACTGGTATAACTGTCAATCAATGTTTAATATCCAAATTTCTTCATTCAGGGTTAGCATTTCGCATGGCATTTCATATTATTTCATATCATTTTATATCATTTTCCATCATTTCATAACATTCCATTACATTTCATTTAATTTTTAGATCCAGAACTCTAGTTTTAAAAATTTCAATCCAGATTTAAGTTTTAGAGTTTTCAAAAATCAATTTCAAACCTTGGGTTTTCAAAATTGACATTTTTACCCCCTGAGATGCTAAATTTAGAAATATTTTCCCGAGAAAACAATCTGGATTCATTTCAAACTTGGTTTTTCAAATTCTAAACTGGATTTGCTTCGCAACGGGGTAAAGAACTTCAAATTCTGAGCTTATTTCAAAAATTGCCAAAAGTTTTTTTTGAGAAATTTTACAAAGTTATTTTACTCTTTTTGCTTTTGTCACAAGCGGGACCTACTCTAAGTGGTGTCACATTGAAGTTTTTTATTTTTATTTTAACATTTCCTTATTTAGAAATCGTGTGGGCCCACTCCAACCCTTATTGAAAAACCATGTGGGCCTACTCCAAGGTGGCGCCACATGTAAAAAAAAAAGAAAAATAATAAAAAAATTCTAGAATTTTCTTTCCATTTTTCTTTTCTTTCCCATTTTTCTTTCTTTTCTTCTTTTTTTTCTTTCCCTTTTTCTTCTTTCTTTCTTTCCTTTCTTCGCTCCCTTCTTTCTTTCCATTCTCCTCATTCACGTACATCCCCTTCCCCCTTCTTTTCTTCCTTTTCTTTTCCTCCTCTTCTTTCCTTTTCTTCTTTCCCTTCTTTCCCTTTTCTTCTTTCCCACCTACTAAAACCCAATAACACCCATACGGTGGACTCCCTCTCTCAAACTCTTTCATTCACTCCCTTTTCATTAGCCCCTCTCAACCTAAGTCTATTCCAATTAAAACCTAAGTTTTTTTTTTGTTTTTAATGAAAAAAAGAACACCTACACGGCTGAGCATAAATTCCTCTTCAAAGGCTTCATCTTCTCCATGGTAGCAGCCCTTCTTTGCCTTTGACAACCATCTCCAAGGCAACCACCTTCAAGGCAATCACACGGTGGATACTCCTCTTTGCTGTAGCCTCCTACCTCCACTTCCAGCAAAAGCATCACTCCAGCCACATCTAAGTGGCAGCACAACAGCTCCAGCCCCTTTTGACTATAGCCTTCATCACCCACCTCCAGCAAGTAGCAACACCTCCAGCCACAGGTGTTTCCTCCACAACCTCCTCCTTCCACCTTGAAGCACCTCAACCGGCTCCATCACAGCGAGTCCTCTCCAGCCTCTACTTGGTTGCAATCCTTCCTTCAACCGGTGTAACACCTTCTTGCTTCAACCACCACAGCGGCAGCCACCACCTCCTTCAGCAGCTGCAACCTCCAGCCACGTCTTCAGCCACTGCAACATATCCGGCCTTGACAACAAGCTTCCATTACCGCACCTCCAAGTCTCTTCCAAGGTAAAATCCGTTTTACCTCTTTCTTTTGATGAGTCCATTAAAAAAAAAACAAAAAATAGTTGGGAACTGGATTTATGTTACAAAGATAAAAAAAGGGGGATTTTGTTAAGGCTATATGGAGGAGGGGATCCATCCGATGGATGGATCAGATCCCCCCTCATATCAATAGCTATATCAAGTAGACACTTCACCTCCCTTATTCTTTTATTTCATGTTTGCATATTGTGTATTTTAGGTCTTATTTTAGTTTATTTTACTATTATCATGGGTATTTCATTAGTCGTCGTTAATGGTTATTTAATATTCATAGGATTTATCCCATATGCGTAGTCCAACTATTATTTCATGCTTAATTTTTGTTAAATAAATCCTAAAAATTTTATTGTGAGTGCCTTCATCTATCTATGATCCCCTGCCAAAGATTTGAATCAATTTTGGTTTTCTAAATCCATTGAACAATCCAAAACCGAATCAGGTTTTGAACCCTCTGAAAATTCCAGATCTTCCTTTAGCAGGGTTGTCGGTCTGAGATCTCCCCCATGGGAGATTCGAATATTCCTATAAAAAATACTATAGATCTATTTTAGAATCTAGTATTTTCCAGTATTTTTCTGGATTTTTCTAAAGAGATTCAGTCTCTGATAAAAATCGGATTTTTCCAGACCCCTGTGAAAATCTCGATTTCTTCTTGTCAGGGTTTAGACCAACCCTAATCCATTGCAACGCTTCACCCCGTAGGTCTAGTGCCAAAACTATAAACAGTGGAGTTGTTCTTAATCAACTCCTCTATCATTTCCCAGAATTTTTTTTATTTTTAGGATTCAGATTCTTAGTTTTCTAGATTTTACAAATTCACTAGTTAAATCCCTGTTAGTTAGGTTTTATCAGAATTAGAGGTCTGATAAACCTCTCTGTCCATCCAATCCGTAGGTCTATTGTAGAAACAGTCAAAAGAGTAACTGTTCATCTATGTGTTAGGGTAATTCTCCTAAAATTTTAGAGGTTTTGGCATCTATTTTCCATTTTCTCTCGAAGTTTTATGAAAATCTGCTAGTCTACCCTAAATTCTAGAGGCGCCGAATTTTGATCTGACTTGTCGGAGCTGTCAAGCTCCGACCATAGGTCAAATCCAAAATCTGTAAAGAGAAAAAATCTTTGCCTAAATGCCCTCTGTCACCCCATAAATTTTTGGGAATTTTTATAGTAGGTTAGTACCCAAAATTCAGTTTTAAATAGGAAAAATTTAGAGTTTTAGGCAAAAATTAGTATTTTCTAGAATTTTTAATTAATTTCCATATTGAAAAATTCCAAAAATATTAGTTTTCAAATTTTATTATGTTTTTAGGGTTAGTATAGGTGTCCATGCCAAATTTGATCCAATTTTAAGCTCATTTGCCTTTTATGTTAGTTCATTTTTAAAATCAGAGGTGAAATTCTAGCAAAATTCGATAATTTTTTGATATTTTTGCATTTTTAGGGTTTTTAATATGCATATCATCATTTAATATCTTGTTATATTTGATTTCCATGTCATTTTCATGCATTTGAATTTCACAACTTCCATTTTTAAAAAAAATTATTTCAGAAAACCCTGATTTCAAGGCCATAGTCTTGCTATCAGGGGAATTTTGGTCATTTGACCTCAATTTCAAATTTTTAAACTTTGATTTTCATCTTTTCAATTATACCACATCATCTTATGTTTTATTTATTTTCATTTTAATTACAAAACCCCATTTTTATAAAATATTTTTTTGAAAAACCCTGATTTCAAGGCCATAGTCTTGCTATCAGGGGCATTTTGACCCCAATTTCGAATTTCCAAATATCATTTTCGTATTTCCAATCCAATTTCATCATTTATATTTATATCATGGAGGTATGAATTGGGTTTACATCTGAATAATATCTGATAATTTCCAATATTTTTGGATAAATCCAGATAAACCTACATTTCTGTGCTAACATGTTTTCTAGTTTTGCAGGAATATTCAAGAAGAAGACATATTTATTTATTTTATTTAATTCAATGTAATATCAAATTATAATAATTTGTAATAAGAGTTACATTTTCTGCTTAGAATAGGACTGCATTGCATATAGTTTAATTCTATAAATTTCAATATCTGATGAATGTATCATTCATGCATACATTTTTCCAAATCCACTATGGTTGACATGAATGACACGTGCACAAGCTCTTAGGGAGTTGACAAACTTGATGAAATTCGTATTTATGGACATAGTCAGAATACGAATGAAACCCAGATTTATGATCTTCGTATTAGCTACGTTCAGCCTACACTCTTAGGCTAACTTAAAAAATGCACTGCATTTCTCAAAAACTCAAAAGGATTTTCCCAATTCCTTAGAAAATATCTTTCAAATCCATGTTTATTCATTCATTTCATTCAAATTGCATCATTTTCTAACTCATTTCCAAATTCTATTCCAGAGAAATCGATTTTCTCAAAAATTTTCCAAGTCTTTCTCAGGATTTGATTTTCTCAAAAACTCTGAGTTTTCAAATGGTATTTCAAGCATTTCCGAAGTTTAAATCATGATTTCTCAAGTTTTTTAACATTCTCAATTTCACTTTCAAATTCCAAAATCGATTTTTCCAAAGTCCTTGAATTACTTATGAAATTGATTTTTCTCAGAATTCTCAAATCCATTTTCTCAGAAAAGTATTTCAAATTTCAAAATCAATTTTCTCAAGGTTCAAGTTTTCCTGAGAATCCATTTTTCATTCAAAAGTCATTTTCCAATACAATTCCTAATTTCCAATAAAATTCATAATTTTCCCAGGAATTCCTTTTCCAAAGCATTTTTCCAAGCATTTTCCCAAGCAAACATCATATTTCTCAAATTTACATCTTTTCAAAATTTATAGCACAAGCATGATTCTCTGTGCATTTTAGGAAAATAGAGCATAATTTAAATAATTGCACTTAGTCAAAGCACACATTTGATCCTTGGTTCAATTACTTCTGGTAAAGGCGCCAGGAACAGTTGAATCTCGTACAGACAGACTGATCCCATTTCACGGATTTTTCCCACAAATTTTCAAAACAAAGGCGAGTAATTTTCAAAACCATTTTCAAAACTTTGGTCGAGCTTAACTCACAGAATCGTTTCTCTCTCTTGCAGAGGGAGGGAAATTTTTTGCGATGATAATAGTTACCAATCTTCGAAACTAACCAAGATCAATGAATCTAAGGTGAGAGTAATCCCTAAAAGATTAGGTAGACTTATCTCTAAGAGAATGCGAAAAAACTTATAGGTGAAGATAAAAATCTAGGGCAGCTGATGAAGCTTCTAGAGGCTTCCTATAGATTGAATATAAATTTTTTGGATCTTCACATTTTAAACTGAGTCACATTTTGGATTCATTATGACATGCTAACTTATTTTGGTCATAACTTCTTATTCGAATGTCATATTGAGGCATAATTTGGTGCGTCGAAAAGCTAACACCTTCTACTTTAATTCATGTTTTAAGTATAAAACAAATTTAATCATTTTGGTGGTAAAAAATCACTAAAAATGGGCTTTGTTTGAAAAATAATTTTTTATAGCATAAGTCACCATGTTTTGGTCATAACTTTGTATACCATATTAGATTAACTTGATTTTTGTTTTGTTTGCAAGATAAAATCTTTTAGTTTAATTAGTTGTTTTGAACAAAAATATTAAGGATGTCATTTTAGTGGCCAAAAATAATGTTGAAGCTAGAATAACTCTTAAATAAACAAAAAACACTGTATTTTGGTATATGATTCCTGGCGTGAAATGACTTGGTGACAATTGAACTATCTACAAGTGCCCCTCTTTATTGTAGAGTGTACAAAGCTCAATCAATAACAAAAACAATAGAAACATCAATTTTGGAAAGACAAAAGATTAGCTCTGATAGTGGGCTTTTCCAAAAGGTCTTGTGAAAAGACAAAGACTTTGATGACAAGTTGTGTGCTCCATAATTAAGGGCATGTACATAATGAGGTTGAATCACATACTAAGAAAAGACATTGTTCCACACAAAGGATTTCTCTTGAACTCAATATGATGAGCGAAAATTCTTTGTTGAGTGAGGTCAGACAAAAGACTTAATGAGTGCCTTATCACGTAAGGTTGCAAAGATGACGTTTGGCAAGTTTTTCAAAAAATAGAGACCTCCTAAAGAGACAATGATAGATACAAACTTTTTTGACAAATATATCAAGATAAGACAGAGACACGTTTGGTCTAGACATTCTTGGAGATAAAGACATTTAATGTGTTCATCAAATGGGTGTTGGATTTCTCTATCAACCTGTGGGACAACCTATGGACCTAATGTCCATCTATTTATAGGATGATCCTAATATAGGCCTAGGTAGGTTTTTCTTAATGGAATAATTGGGTTTTAAAAAACTATGTCAACTGCAAAAAAACTGGTTAGTAATATGCAGAAAAAAATATATGACATAATATGATGATGCATAATGAAATGCATTGATATGACCCATTTTGAACAAGGTGATCATGAAGCAATTTCTTATGATAGATTTTTTGACTCATGAAAGATAAAATTTTTTAGAAAATAATTTAGAAGATACTTGATCTTAGCTTGCTTGAAGTCGATATTGTCATCTTTGACAAAAAATTATTATGTTGACAAAATGCATTTTCAAATGTTTCTCACTACCTGGCTTAATGATCAGTAGCTCAAGGTGGGAGGGTCTTGCCATTAACCAACCATCAGTCTCAAGACAAATCATTAACATTGTTTCACATGAGGGTCTTCCTGGCAAAATGAGTAGCCATTCATGGTGGAAGGTCTTGTTGATGATCAACCATCAGTCTCAATATAAAACAAGTAAGACGAAATTCAATAAGACAAAGACATATTTTTAAAATATTGGCTCAAAATGACACTTCTTGCGAAAACTATGACAATGATTCATGCATTGTGAAAAACCCAATTTAGATAAAATCAACAGAAGATGTAGAAAATTTTGTCAAAACAAATCTTCTTGTAGGATCAACTTGTAGACATTTGTGGGTCAAATGAGACAACCTGAATAATTATCTGTAATATGAATTCTATTAATGAGATAATCAAGATGACATTTATGACAGACAAGGGTGCATGACATAATGTTGAGTGTCACAATGGGACTAATGAAATGCAGTGTGAATGATGACCTAAGTCTAAAAATGATGCTCCATTTCTTTTTTAAAAAAGGATATGCCTTTTTCTAAATTTTTTGAAAGTGAATGCTGAGAACAAATTTTGAAAAAGAAAATTTTCATTTGACTAGATACTTTCCATAGAAAGTATCACAAACCTGAGAAGAAAGTGCAAAATGAGTGCGTGCAACTTGCATTACTCAACAAAAATTTGATTCTTTACCAATGGTTGATCTGCCTTCACTTCAACTTTTTTTCTCTGAATTGAAGTCATCATAAATTAAACAAGCTCTCTCTTCTTCACTAAAATAAATCTTATGTTTAGCCTTTAAACTTTAAAGCAACTGTCATAGAAGTGCATATATAAAGTCATGATTCAATAGCTTTCAATCTCATCTCACAAAGATTGAGACTCTAAAAACTTTCAAATGAGCAAGTCTCTTTGGCCATCTAGGCACGAAAATGAGAGCTTCAATTGCATAAAAGCTTGAAACTTCTATTACGATGCACTTTAACCTCCTCACTCCAAGGTCTGTATCAAACTTATCCATATTGAATATTTTCAAGTGGCCAATCGTTTTTCAAAAACTTTAAAGAAACAATATGACATGAGTTATTGAACTTGGAATAATGAGGATAAATGGTAATAACAATGGTAAGGGATGAAATGGTATTTCTTTTCGAGGTAAATGATTTTTTTTTAAACTTTGGGTATCATGAGGCTCAAAAGCGATAATAAATAAGGTTGGACCCGACATTCGTGAACATGGGGCTCAAAACTAAAAATGCAAGTAGGTAAGAGATACTGGGCATATCTTTCATAAGATCTTCAATTACAGAGGAAACATTGTAACTTTTTGGAGCTACATACCTTTTTTCTTTCAATAATGACTTTTTTTCTTCAACAATGCAATTTTTTAATAATGCTTTTTTATTTTTTATTTTGTCACTACGACATGGACCTAAGACTAGGTGATTGAGTTTAAAAGAAACCACCAAACCTAAGGGATGGCATGATTCCTTTCTTTTTTTTTGGCATTTGCTCACTTTTTTTTGCATTTTTGTATTTTATTTTTTTACCTTTTTTGTATGAGAACTTTTATTTTTCTTGATGCCCCTCTTTATAAGGTGGAAAATTGCATTAGGATAAGACTTGAATGGGTAGGTTATGCTTTGTACAATGAGATAATGAACTTGGTCCCTTTTAGGGGTGTTGAAAACAAGATTTGGGAGCAAAAGGTACTAGTGCATAAGATGGATAAATCCACATGACCAATCAAAGGAGGGAATGAGAAGCAAAGACAAAATAGAAGATAGTCTTATCATCCTTCAACTTGAAGAGTTTTTCATCTAAGTGGGTCATTATGGTCTTAAATTATAGAACACAAGACTCAACATTCCCCTATATGATTCATCCTTTACTATTTACAGGCTTCACAAAAAGATTTACGCTTCTATTTCACTGCAAGCTCATTATTTTTATGTGTCCTCATAAAGAGCTTTACCTTCAAGTTTCTTCTTCACAATAATAGAAAAGAAATAAACCATTGCTAATGATGTAAGGAGTGAGATAAAATGCATATAAAATTCTCATAAATGCTTTGACTTATAGGCAAAATCCATTCAACTGAAAAGACTATTTTCAGAAAAGAGCACTTTTGAAAATTTCAAATTTTTTGATTTTTTATTTGTTTTTTGAATTTTTTAAATAACTATTTACAAAAGACAATTAGAACAAATCACTCACATTCCCAAAAAGATATGAGAATGATGAATTTTTTAAATGTATGATGAGGTTGCATCCTTCTTTGGCAAAACTTTCTTCTTCTTCCATAGAGGCACAAGGAATTTCAACTTTTGAATTCCCCCATGATATAATCTAAACAGTTCATCTGAGCATGATCATCTTTATTTGTCGAGTTGGATGAGTTAAAGTCTTCCATTGCATCAACATTTTCAAGGTTTTTCTCTTCAATGAAATTCTGAAACATCTTTTCTTCCTCTAAAATAAGAGCACCAGAGGTTGACTCAAGTACAACTAAACCTTCTTTTTCTGGAGTCTTAGTAGGAACATCTTCTTTTGGATCCTTCACAAAACCTTCTTTATCTAAATCCTAGGTAGGACTTTCTTCTCTTGATGCCTTGGCAAGACCTTCATCTTTCTCCTTTATAATGATAGCCTCAGTGGATGACCCAACCACCATTGCTTTTTTCGGGACTTGGCTAGAAGCATTCTCTTCTTTCTCCTTGACTTGGGTCTTATATTGATTGACATGGGTGCAAGCGAAATATGGTAATTTAGACAACTATGAGTCTCATTTCTAATAAGCAAAGTCAAAATAAAATATGAGAATTATGACAAAAATTTTCAATATTTGTTTAGCTTTGGTAATCATGTAGAGTTCGTAATTCTGAATGCAACTTGATTCCTCCTGAGCTTCTTTATTTTTCATGAATAGTTCACCTTTGTTATTATGGTCATGCATTATGTGTCTAAGGGGAATGCACTCTTCAGTATCATAGCCAAAAGCATGATGATATCCATAAAATTTTTTATATATATAGTTTCAGATGCATGAGCATGAAAATCGAAAAAACTGAAATATTTACATATATATGATCAAATTTATAAAATTGACAACCTGAAAATATATTCATATATATATATATATATATTAGATTTCCCTTTTTTCCTTCTAAACCCATGCTCGAATCGATTTATACGAAATCATTTCTCGTGCGAATTAAGAGAGAAACTCATACCTTGATTTGAAAGATTGAAAAACTAGAAAAAATCATCGGATGCCTTCTTCTCCTTCTATTTTCTCTCTTTTCTGTTTTCTCACTTTTCTTTCTTTTCTTCTCTTCCTCCCTAACCCACAAATTTTCCTCTCTCTCTCTCTCTCTAAAACACGAGTTCTAGAGAGGGAGAGGCTCTAGCCCCTTTTTATATTTTATGAAATACTCTAGAGGGGAGGTGACATCCCTTTCTAGAGTCGCTCCTTAAGGGTAGAGTTCTACCAAGTGTAGAACTCTACTCCCTTATCCCTTTTAGATTATTTTATTATTTTTATATTTTATATTCTTAAAGAATATTTCAAGGGGGATGGCCCCTTCTGGAAGTCCATATGGGGTAGAGTTCTACCTTATCCTTAGTCTATATTTAAAAGTTGTTGTTTTTTTACTTTAAATTCATGTTATTTTTAAAATTGCCATGGATGTTGGATCCATAATCCAAAAATCCAAATGGATCTCAACCCGGACCGGACCCTAGTCAATATGAATCCTGAACTGGGTCTAAATCCATATTAACTTGGGTCTAACAGAGTGGGTTCAGTCCGATCCAACTCAGAAAAAGCTCAAAAATAAAGGTCGATTATTTAAAAAAAACACATTTTTTGGGCAAACTGTAATCCGATTTCGAGAAAACGGATCTCCTATGAGATCTATGTTTCGAGGCGGATCTAACGGTGGTCTTAACTAAATTTTGCTTGAATTTAACATGATTTTTTTTCAAATTTTGCTCAAATTTAAAGGTTAAAAACAATAAATTTCTAAGATTTTAATTAACATAATTAGATCTTGTCAGCGGGCTCTAGACCAAGCCCAAATCCAGTTGACATCACCTGATATCCAGTTATTTTTTATTATTTTATCAATTTAAATATAAGCATATAATTTTAAAATTATATTTTTAGACTTTAAAATGATGGAAAAATTATGAGATATTACACCCAATACATTTATGGGGTCAGAATTATGAAAAAACTTTTCCAGAGAAAAAAATGGATGAGTAGAAGATTTTCTTTCAGATCTATAGAGAAAGAACATCCTCTTGACTTCTTACTAAAAAAGAAAAAGCCTCTAAGGAAAACAAAAAGTGGATTGCTTCTTGGAAGAGGAGGTTTCCCCATTGACCAGAATATCGAAATGGCAGAAAAACCCATTTAGCACGTATCAATTTTGCACCTACCTATTTCTCTCTTTCTCTTTCTCTTTCTGTGTGTGTGTGTGTATATATATATAGCCTTTAAGTGCTCAAATCGAATGTCACTCACATTTAGTGTCTATCGTACGGCGTGGTGGACGCTCAACATGAGTTTTGCCGCAAAAGACTTTTAATAGTGCCAGTAAAAGTCTAAAAGTGTTCATTTAGACTTTTACTAGAACTATTTTAGCACTAGTAAAGTCTTTTTGTGCAAAACTCACGCTGACGCTCAATGTGAGTGACCTTCGTTTGAGCACCTAATGAGTGAGCAGCTACCAATTTTTGTATGTGTGTATATATATATATATATATATATATATATATATATATATATATATGACGAGCGGCATAAAACCCTAACAGGTACCGAATGAAAAATTATAAATTCAGACAGGTCCACCACAGTCTCGGGCATAATGGCCCAAACATTACACTACCACCATAAGCCTCATAGAAAATTTCTATCTTATGGTCACCAAATACTTTTGGATCGAGTCATGGATAGAAGCGGGTTCAAAATTCAAGAAACTCACATCAGGGTCAAATTTCTAAATCAAATTAAGAAACAAGTCAGACAAGATTCAATCCGAACCCAAACAAAACCTGACCGGTTACACCCCCTATCCCCAAGGTGTTGAAAAAGTACTACAAATAAAAGAGGGGGGATTTAATCAATTATAATTTATGCTTCCAAATCTAGTGATCAAGGTGAGAGCGTTAATTAGCCAGGTACTTTTGTCGCTTCTAACAATTAATCCTAACATTCTCTTTCCCTTTCTCTAGCAATCGTGGATCCTTTTGACGTCAAGGTACTGAGCAAGTACTCAAGGTGCAGCATAGCTTTCATCGCAATTAAAAGGAACCCAAAGTCCAAAAAGGTTGGCCAAATCTGCAACCCCACTTTGAAAACCACTATCAATTCACAATAATTCATTGGATAACAGTATCAAAGTGTCCCAGCAAAACCATCATCACTATTAGAAACCAGGTGCGAAATTTCCGCTATTGTTCATTGAACTTGGAGACATCCGTCGCTCTTGAAATCTAAACGACCAACTTGAATGATTGTCATACTTGTCTGTCCTCTAAAACTTCAGCAATGGCTGGTCCACCATACAAGTGGTAGCAATATCAGTGAAATTGATTTCACTCCTCTACCATTCCATTTTACCAAGTGTGTCTTGAGCCCATATTGAATTGTATGCTTCACAAGTGCAGGCCATTTGCTGGCTGCGAATGAAGATCTTGTTAGTTGGTTCAAAATTCAGCAGCAAGCCAAATCTGTCAAGCATAGTAAAATGTTCATAACAAGGGCCCAATGTAAAAGGTGCATCCCAATGCATGGTAAGTGTAACTTTCGTAGATACTCACTTTGCATGCATAAGAAGACAATTGGAAATGCAACTGAGCAAGATACAGAAAGCTGGCTAACTTATCAGCTATCAAAGAATTGTAAACATTTTGGGTTTTATATTTAACCAACTACTTTCATAGTTTATGTTTCAAAGACTTACTTGGTTCACAAATCACTAGTTAACAAAGGTGCATAAAATGACATAACAGTAAAGACGAAAATATCATCATTTTACACCTCTAGTGGGTATATTTTAAATATGTTTACATAAGGCAGGAGTTCAGTGTAATAACCCAAAGGTTCAGCAGTTTTTTAAGAAATTCAGATAATTTAGGACACTGTTTTGAAAATTACGCAGTGCTGATCTATCATAATACATGTCTCCCATTGCTAGTTTATCTCTAGCGAGGTACTTTGCTTGACCACGGCTCCACATGTAGCAGATAGTATGTCCCATCTTCTTTTCCCTCATTCATTTTTATTCTTTGAATTTTCTTGAGGCGAAAAATTCAGCATGTGAGATGCTTAGCACCAATTCATCATAAACAAGGCACGGCCCCACAGCATGTTAGTGTTGCATGGTGAGAAGGCACATTGAATGGGAAGATACGGACCTTCACATGCGCCTCTTGGAGACCTTAGCGTTAACAGTGGCACATGCCCCCCCCCCCCCCTTCAAAATTTGTATAAATGGAGGCCAAAGTTGATTGTCAAAATCAACTTCTACTATCAGTTCTCGAGAAAAATTCTTTTTACTACTAGTTCTTAACTCCATCAACCACATCTGGTTGTGCAATACAAGATGGTTATGCTTAAGAACATCGCTCAGAACTTGCAGAGAAAATTCTCACGTTCAAGGGAAAACATGAAGGAGGGGCACTTTGCTGTGTTGGCCAGCCATGAAGGCAATTCAAAGAGGTTTGTAGTGCCATTGAGCTACTTAAGAAACCCTGCTTTTGTAAGGCTGCTAGACGAGGCCGAGGAGGAGTATGGTTTTCACCAGCAAAGCATCCTTACTGTGCTCTGCGATCCAAGCGAGCTTGAGAGCATCATGGCAGGAGAATGCAAGAAAGAGAGGAGATTCATTTCCCAGTGGGTTCTTTAGGGGCCCTTGGTAACGAACTGCAACCACTAACGAGATGGAAAGATTGATAACATCATCTTTCGGATTCATTGTCTAACATATACTTGCCTTGTATTTACATGTATAGGAGTAGGGGGCGATCTCAAAGGGCGTTGATGTACAAATAGGAATATGATGTTGCAATTTTAACTGAAACAATGTTACTATAAAAAAAAATCCTCTCAAATTTTTTTTTACTAAATCAATGTTGTGGATAAAGCAAGAATTAGACAATTTTTTGTTCCTAAACATGGGCCTTCTTGATTAAGTCGAACTGCTAAGTTTAGCTGAAAAAAATTCTGGTAAAGCGCTTCCTTTGTTAGCAAAAGCGCAAACAAATGCTCATGGCAAGTGGGTTCAGAGAGATTAATTCTGCTATTAATTTTATTGTGCTCAACCTGTCAAAATTCTGGCAATTTCTTCATGTTTGGAGGAAGTTTTATGGAATAAGATATTGATTCTTAAAGAAGTAAAGCTCTTTGATACCATTTCTTGCAACTCTTAAAGAGCTACAGTCTGTTGCACTTCATCCTTGTGATCTCCCTCCCTTCTCTACCTAACTGGTAGTGGTCTGCCTAACCCCAACTTTCTCTGTCGCCAAAAAAAGTTTCGATGAACTCAATTTATCTAGGAAGGTGAATTCAAGCGCCAAATCCCAAAACTCCATATTTCAAGCAATTGAATTCCATCTTTTGGACAAAAGAAGATTAAAATAATCGGTTGTTTGGGCTTGCACGAGGGTCATTTTGCAATAAATACAAGCAATAGTATTTGGTACCCTTGTGCTTAAGGAACCCCTTAGTTGGAACTCATAGTGGAAGGTTATTTTGACCAAAATATATTTTTTAGCCTATTTTAACAAAAATCTAACCCCTTGGATGTATTCAGCTTGGTTAAAATAATAGAAATTGACTCTTTGATCGTATTTTTTATTGTAAAAGATACAATATTATGAGTGTAGAAAATTTTTAGGTCTTTGATTTTGTAAAAGATACAATCTGTCGACAAAGATCTATTTTTATTGTACATGGTACTCTTGAATGAACTTCTTTTGCTTGAGGTTTTTCATCTTTACATTGTGCTTCACGTAGGTAGAGGGTCTGAACCATTTGAGGACTTCTCACTAAAACTTGTATCAAGTAGAAGTTTCATAGTATTGTTCGTATCAACGGTACCATCTAATAGCTTCACCCTCAAGGTGAGCTACCATGCATCCTAGCTTACTTTTCATTGATATTGATTGGGTTATATTGTTTAAACTTGTACAATCACTCATGAAGCTCTTTTCCCATGAAAGTATGGAACAAGGTCTTGATTGGGCGCAAAAGAGAAGCTTTGGAAGCAATGCACATCCTAGATCCGTCTCGCTGGTCCTCTGAGTGTCACCCAAGAATGGAAACTTGTGCTTCATTTTTCTCCAGATCAACGTAATCCTCCTCATGCAATCTGCCACCATCGTCAATGAACTAGAATTGGTCATCTTGCATGCTCACTTGAAGTTGCTGCATCAACTCGGTGATGGTTTGTAGGCTAGTTTTGTAACCGATCATTCTGTAAGATCCACAAATTTCCTAAAATTTTAATCAAAATAAAGGAAACTTTGGTGTAGCAAATTCAATTTATAAAAATATTAATCAATTAGGCGACTTAATATTTATCCTAGATAATTAAGATTTATTAGTATTTGTTGAATTAAATATTAAGCATTAATTATTAAAAATAACTAATTAGTTTTTATTTGGTAATTAATCAACAATTAATTATAAACTATTAAGTGGATAATTACACTTGAATTATTCATTGAATTATGAATTTAAAATAAAGAGAAATTGTTAAAGTGTTAAAAAGGAATTGATAGTCTTTTCAGAGTTTGGATCTAGCTTGGATTTGGACCGGATCCAATTGGGGTCGAATCCAACTAGAAGATCCAAAGTAAAAAAATTTATAATTTAGAGTTTCTAAAAATAATATATGAACCAATATAGAAATTTCATAATTTAAAATTTCTAAAAGTAATATAAAAAAATTAAAACTTGCAAATAATATAATATATCAAAAAGGTAACTAGAAGTTAGAACTAGTTAGAATGAAACCAATTAGAATCCAACTAAGGGGGTGCGATTTTGGCCTAGTCCCTATCTTGGTGAGTGTGTAGAGTGAGGGCCAATGAAATTCCACATGGATCCCAATGGAGGATCCCTACAATTCCTAGAAAAAACAAAAATGAAAAAGACTAGAAATAATAGTTTTTTGTAGCTTACCAAATTTGTGAAAGTCTTCACATGACTAAAAGAAGTCAAGGGTCATGATGCAACTTTTTAAATAAAGTATTTTAAAATAATATTTTCAATAAAAATGTTTGTGCAAATTGTGCATCAAATCATAAAAACAGGTCAAACTCAAGGAACATGATAAGTACTTTTGTACCCCACACAAAACTACTTTTATTGCCTTGAAAATAAAAAAAAATAATTAAATAAATGAGAGTGCGGCCCTCTGGAGCTGACTTAAACAAATAAAAATAAAGTGGCCTTATTACAACCTAAATGAATTGAATAAATAAAATAAAATAAATTATAATTTAAAATAAAGAAGAAAAGTCTTCAGTGCCTAAGCTTCTTGTACCTTGATTATCTTTTTTGTTTTTCTATTTCTTTACTTGTTTATTGGAGGGCTCCCTGAGGGGATCTGAGGGGCCTAAAGAACCTTTTGAGGAGACCTTTTCGGGACCTCAGAGGGCTCATTAAAGGCTCATTTTAAGGCTCACTGCACATTTGCACACTCTCCTGTAAAAATAAAAACATGAAATACAAAAATACAAAGAAAAACTACACAAAGATCAAAGGTTAGTTTAAAGAAAAATCATAAAATACTAAACAAAGTATGAAATAACACTACACTACAGGACAAAATAGCATTGCTAACTCTATAACTAACATGAATTAACATGAGTCAAATTATGAAACAAACTAACTAAAAGAGGAATTAGCATAACAAACTAACTAATTAACAAGAAACAACTAAAGTAATTGACTAACAAGAAAACATGCACTATAATTAACATGAAATAAACTAATCGAATCGTGAAAGCATTCCTAACCGAATGTAAAAGGAATTTGAATTGACTAATTAATAAAGCAAACAATCAATTAACTATCTAACAAAAATCAATAATTTAAATGCAAGAAAATAAAAGTGACTAATATAATTAAATCAACTAAATAAATTCTAATTATTCTAATGACATCAAATTGAACCTAAACTAATTTAATTGCTAAGATTGAATTAAAATCGATTAATAAACAGAAAATTTAAAACTACCTAAATCAACTAATACTATTCTAAAAAAATGATAATTAATTATGATCTAAATACTGAAAATATAAATTCTGGAATTGTAAATAGACTCAACTAATTGTTGAAAACAATAAATAATTTTACTCTAATTACTGAAATAAAATAATTAACTATCTACTCTACTTTATCGAACAAGTAAACTAACTATTCTAGAATTAAAAAAATTAACAAGAATCAATCGACTAAACTAATTTGGCATGTTAAAGCAAACTAACTAAGAAATAATCAACTATTAATTTGGTAATAACTAAAAAAAAATGTTAGATCTATGAACCAAAAAAGATAAAAAAAATGCATAAACTATTATATAAAAAACTATTTGGCTAACATGATTATTCTAATCTATTTCTAATTAAACTACTCCATGAAATTAAATGAATTAACGAAATAAACAAGTAACATGAATTAAAATTTGGAAATTAACTAAACCTATGATTATTTGTTCAACATGCAACTCAAGAAAAATGATAACTAAACTATTCTCTATTATTTTTTTTCTTTTTAATGTATAGGTTCTAATCTAATATGCAAAACAAAGAATATAAGAAAAATCAGATTATGCTTTATGCAAGGATGATGAGATAAATTAAAAAAAAATGCATGCCATGATCCTAAAAAAACTATGGAGAAGGGGGAGAAGAAGTATACCTTGCGGCCTAGCTCCCACGGATGGGTTGAGAAGAAAAAGACGGTTTCTCCATTACAATCATATGCACCTCCAATCTCTCTGATGTTGAGGGCAAGAAGAACCGACAATGATAAGGTTTAGAAGCAAGAACGAAAAAGAAGAAGAAGAAGGAAGAAAGAGAGAAGAAAATTAGCTAAAGAAAAAAAAGGGAAAAGAAGAGGAATAAGAGATAAAGAGGAGAGAAAGGGGGACACAGATTCCAAGAGGGAAAAAATGTCTCCCCCTTTCTAAGAAATCCTTTTTATAATAGTAGTTTAGGTCTAATTAGGTTTTTAGAAGATTTTTTTTAAAAAGAGTCCATAAAATTTTCTGATATTTAAAAAATACTTCTCTTTCTAAAAAAAACTTTCTAAAAACTTAATTAATTTTGCAAAACTACTCAAAAGAGGTTCAATTTGCTCAAATTACTATTTGATGAAATTCGATGAAAACTTTCACAAACAAGTACTTTTAAGTAATTATCGCACATGATCATGCATGGAAATATATGAATTTATGCATAAAAATTATGCATGATCAGGTCAATCTTGAGAACTTTCTTTTGATTAAACCTTCCATCTCCCTACATATAAGTTAAACCACACATCTTACCTACTCATGGATTTTTGCCTATAAATATCTCTCAAAAAATGGAAGAGAAGCATTCTTGAGCTCTTTTTTTTCTCTCTCTCTTTTTCTTTCTCCCTCTCTCAATGTTTTTTGGTTTTCTCTCTCCTTTCCACTCAAGTGTAGTGTAGGGTACCTTAGAGGGACATTACTCTACACACGTAGTTGAAGAGCAAGGTTTGATTCGAAACACCACTTCAACTTCAAAAAAAGGGTAAGTTAATCTTTCATTCTTTGCATTTTGATTCTTATTTAAAGCTCTTCTACCTTCCAAACCATACAAATATGTATTCTTGTAATGCATGTGAGTATGGACAAGGAGTTTTCATGAATGAAACCATGAACATTCATTTTTATAGTTTCTCTTTTGATATACACATTTTTAATATAAATTTCATGGTCGAAAATAGATGTTCACCAATATTAATGGTGTTTTATCATTTCAAATCATTATTCATGATAGAGAATAGTTGTATGATATTTTTTGTTGTTCTATCCATTGAAAGAACTTGTTCTTACATCATTCTTATCTTATGTCATTTTCTTGTAACCCATTCATGGTTTAAAATACCTTATGCTATTGTCTTATCATGCATTGTGTATTTGTTAAGTTAATCATGTTTGAGAACTTATTTATGAAAGACATGGTGTATGTTCTCATTTTTGAGATGCACCTATGGTTGAAAATCATTGGGTATACACTATGCCTTAAGTGTTAGCATTTTTACAACTCAATCTTGGTTAGCATGTGGTTCATATATAAGATTTGCATTTTTTGAGATTTATTTATAGAAAAAAAATCGATTTCATAACTCAATTATGGTTAGAATGTGATTCATACATAAGATAGCATTTTCGAGATTCATTCATGGAAAGAAAGGTGATTTTTTGAAACTCAATCATGGTTAAAGAATGTAATTCATACATAAGTGTTATCATTGCAAAATTTTACTTTTGCAAGTCAAACTGACATTTGAAAAAGATTTTGAAAATAACTCGCTTCCATTTTAAAATACAGGATAATTCCGAAAAATGGGACTCGCCTGTCAGTACGAGGTTCAATCGTTCCTGACACCTTTACCAGAGGTAATTGAACCAATGATCAATCTAGTGTTTTGCTTTGCTCAACTTGTCTAAATCGATGTTCTAATTCTTAAATGCATAAAGAATCAGGCTTGTGCTATGAATTTTAGAAAAATGCAGATTGAAAACATGATATATGCTTCCGAATTTTGAGATACTTAGGAAGTCCTTGGAAAAGATAACACTTTGAAAATCGTGAATCATGGTGAGAAAGCATTTTTGAAGAAAATGAAAATCGATTTCTGAAGAAATCTGAAAGTTTTTGAATAAATCAATTTTTGAGAAAATTCAAAGTGATTGAGAGAAAGTTGATTTCTCTGAATTTGAACCTTGAAATTGATGATGCTAGAGCTTGGAAAATCGTGATTTTGGACTTGGGAAATACTTGAGAAATCCTTGAAAAACCAAAGTTTTCTGGGAAAATCAATTTTGAAGAAAATCAGGGCAAATTTGAGAAAATCGATTTTATGAGATGGAATTTGGAAAATACATTAAAAGGATGGGTGTGTGGCCCTGTGAAATATTTTCACGATGCAGTCTAAACCTAGATGATGCATGAATATGATTTTGAGAAAAGATTTTTGAATATTTCTGAGAAAATTGTTTGAAAATAAACTTTTTTTTGTGCCTTATAGAATTTCCATGAATCAAATTCTCTACATATCCCTAACTATGGCCACAGATATGGATTGAACATAACTCACTTGATTCTAAAAGGATAAAAATATTTTAAAGATTGAAATATGCAATGGTTTTTTAAGACAACCTAAGAGTGTAGGCTGATTGCGACTTAAAAGAAGATGATAAATCTGGATTCCATTCGTATTCTGACTATGGCCATAAATACAAACTCGATCGAGTTTACCAACTCCCTAGAAGCTAGTGCACGTGCCATTCGTGTAGACAATGGTAGAATTGAAATATGTGCATGAATGACAAACATAATAGTTATATATCAAAGTTTAAACTATATGCAATACAAATCTTAATTCTAAGTAGGAATTGAAATTCTTATTCTAAATTTATTTACAATTTATATCACTAATTGAATTTAAATAAAAGAAAATAAAAAGGAGAAATACAGCCTTGAATGTCCCTTGGGGGGCTGCAACTGCAATGGAGGAAGGAGGAGGTGCTGAAGAGGAGATAGAAGCTCCAAGATTTCAAGAGAGAGAGGAATAGGGGTCAACCCCCCCTATGGGCTCTTTAAATAGAATTTTTTAGGTTTTTTTCTAAAGAGTCCTAAAAAAACTAAACTCCTTAATTGGGTTTGCTAGGGGGGGGGGGATTTTCTATTGGAGATTACTATCCTACCCTTAGCCCTAACTACCTAATATGAGTCCTAATAAAACCCTAAAAGATCCAAATGTGGCACCACCTAGTGTGGGCCCACATTGGTTTCTAAAACTTCAATTTAAAACTTTTAAAAACTACTGGTTAAAAACCAAAATAAAATGGATTTTCAAAATTGGTTTTTGACTCTTCTAAAACTCTAATCTAACTAGGACACTGACTAACCCTAGTCTAACCCTGACTTCTGCAAATGTGGCACCACCTCGAGTGGGCCCCACTTGAATTTTCAGAAATGATTTTAAAACTTAAAAATGAGAGGTTTTTCAAAAGAGATTCAGAAGTGGGCTTGAAATTGAAAGTTTTGAAATAACACAGAGTCCTGACTGGGTTAGAACTCCTCTAAATATGGTGCCAACTGAGTGGGGCCCATATCAGGGTGTTGAAAAATTTGAAATGAAGACTGAAAAAGGCTTTAAAAAGGAGTTAAAATCAACAGATGGAATTCAAAAGTTTTGAAAGTAGAGTTCTAAGCGAACTGAAACTCTGAACCAGAGTCCTGAACCAATTAGGACTCTGAGATTTTAGATTTTTGAAATCCAAATGAGGGAGTTTTTGAATGGTTTTATCAAAATTGGTAAAAATAAGTTTGAAAACACAACCAGGGTTAGAGTCCTAACTCAACTGAAACTCTGAAATAGAGTCTTGAATCAACCGAAACTCTGCAAAATAGACCAATTTTGGGGAAAACAAAAGGAGAAAATGAAAATGTAGGTAGAAACAAGATTCAGAATAGACTTCTAACCAGATTAGGACTCTGAGGCAGAGTCTCGATCGGACCAAAACTCTAGTTTTTGGGGTCTTTTCTGAAAAATAGATGAAAGAATTTGCGAAAACCCATGAAAATGACAACAATCAATGAAATCAAAACAGAGTTATGGTCTAACTAGGACTCTAGGGATAGAGTCCTAATTCGACCAGGACTTAAAATTTTGGATTTTTGAGAAAACAAGCGAGAAGATTTTGAAAACAGGTGAAAATAAGGTGAAAATTGAAGTCCGGTTCAGAGTCCTGATCTGACTAGGACTCTAAGAAAGAGTCCTAATTCGATTAGGTCTTTGAGGATTTTTTATTTTCAAGAAAACAGATGATGAGATTTCAAAAAGAACTTTTGAAAACTAGTGAAAATAAAGTGAGAAAATGAACTCGGGATAGAGTCCTGATTTGATCTGGACTCTGGGATAGAGTCCTGATTCGATCAGGACTCTGGGATAGAATCCCAAAATTTTGAAACCATGTGATAGAAGTGTAACAATTTTGGTTTCTAGAGAGATAAATGAAGAGATTTTTGAAAGATTTTCTCAAAATTGAAGTTAGGTTCAGAGTTCTGATCCAACTAGGACTCTTTGAATAAAGTCCTGATTCAACTAAAACTCTGAGTTTTTGACTCCTTTCAAAAGATTTTAAAGAATTTGGTTGAAAACAGGTAAAAATAAAGACGAAAGATAGAGTCCTAATCTAACTGCGACTCTGAAAAAGAGTCCTAATCTGACTGAAACTCTAAAATTTTGGGCAAAATGAAAGATTTTGATAAATTTTATCGAAAACAAGTAAAAATAGAGATGAGAAGCAGAGTCCTAGTCTGACTGAAACTTTGTGATAGAGTCCTAGTCCGACTGAAACTCTAAGATTTTGGCTCTTTTGAAAATCGAACGAACATGTTTTTGAAAATGGGTGAAGAACAGAAGTAAATGATGAAATTGGGATAGAGTCCTGATTCGATTAGGACTCTGGGAAAGAGTCGTAACTCGACTACGACTCTAGGATTTTGACCAAAATGAAGAATTTTGAAAGATTTTTTCAAAACAGATAAAATGGTAGTAAAAGGTAGAGTTTTGATCTGACAGAGACTGTGGAAAAAGAGTCCTGATCCAACTAAAACACTGAAAAAAGAGTCCTGATCAAACTGAGATTCTGAGATTTTGGCCAAAAATGACAAGAATGGGCAAGGGATATGACTACATCTGGTTTAAAATCAAAATAGAGTTTTGAAAAGATATAAAAAGATGAAAAGACAGAGTCCTCATTCAACTAGGACTCTGAGATTTTTGATAAATTTTGATAAATGAAGGAATCCATAAGCGGCACCACCTAAATGGATCTCATTTGAGAATTGAAATAAATTGAAATTGAGTTTAGAATGAATCCAGATTATTTTCTGAGAAACACTTCGAAATATGAGATCTTGGGGGTCGGCAATGGCAAAATATTGATTTAAAACCCAGATTTTGACTTTAATTTTGAAAGAAAGGCATTAAAACTCAAATCTTGATTCAATATTTTGAACACAGGAGTGCTGGATCTCGATAATGAGATGCAATGACATGTAATGCTATGCAATGCAATGAAGCGATATGCCCAATTCTTGCAGTGATATGCAATGATAATATGAAATGTAAACCCTGGATGAGGAACTTGAAATCCTGGACCCATGGTAGAGACAAAAAAATTGGAGATTCTCATCTGAGGATGAGAACTGACCACTGAAATCAAGCCAAAATAAGGATTGAATCTTGATTATAGGATAAAGAACTTGAATTTTTTTTTTATAAAATTTGGGCTGTGAATAGTCCTGGCTCGATTTTTGACCAGCTGGTTTCCTGAAGACTACAAAGAGTGGATCCCAGTGGTAAGAGGCAGGTGTTTGTAAATGAAGGTGAAAATTTGAGGTGTTTACAATAAGTTAGTATTTCCCAAACTCACTCATAGTTAGAGAGTTGATGTTTATGTGATTTATAAATGAACTATGCACTTTCAAAACACAACCATAGATAGAACTTAGCTTATTCAAAATTTATCATGTGTTGACATTTCTTTCAAAATTTGTGGTATCATCTAAACCTTAAAACATACATATGATATATAGTGATAAAACTATAGAAAGGAATAAAAAAAAGTATGGTTGCAAAGTCATACTTGAAAATGATTTAATATATATATATATATATATATATATATATATATATATATATATATATATATATATATATATATATAACAACCATGATTTATAACTCAACTTTTTTGTGTTTTTTTTTAAACTCAGCAAAAACCTACAAATTGGGATTTTCATAGTTGTTGTAACACCCAAAATTTTATAACCCGAAAAATGGTGGAAATAATTTCTTTTTAAAATACTTTTAAATTTTTTATCAATTTACAGCAAAAAAACTCATCGGTTCTAAAACTTGGCTTGCTACTTCACACATTCACTTATAATCATACAATTGTGAAATTAAAATTTAACAAATAATTAACTATACATAAAATAAATCAATTATCCACACATGTCTAAAATCAATTACAATTGTCCTTTAATTAAATTTAAAGAATAAAGATTAGAGTCCAAAAGTCCATAATGCAAAGGAAAGGTAGGCTCGATCCACATTGCAACCTTCCACCTTCACATGCAAGCGTCTACTCACTTCATGAAAAATATTAAACCATATAAGGTCAGACATAACATGTCTCAGTAGAGTGAAATATACTAAACTTGTATAATAAAATACAAAGAAGGAATTTCATCATATTTTTCATATAGAAAAATTAGAATTAACTGAAATACTTGTACAACTGATATGTGTATCTAATTTTCTTAATTAAACAAGTGTGCACCAATTCATTCATCCAAAGCAAAGAAAATGCATAAGCAACTAATATGCATGAACTTACCATATGCAGAAGCCATGGAATGCATGCACCCATTTTTTATCTTTAATTAGGTGTTCTTTCTTAAATGATGCATGCAATACCTAACAAATGTACATGCATCTTAAGTTATCACTTTTTAACCACATGGGTACAACATAGGTAGAAAATTAGTTTAGGGCTATGTCTCAGGCAATGTTTTATATATAGGGGTGGTTTTGGCCTGGCTGAGCGCCTTTCACTAGTACCGGGTCTAGGATGACAAGAGCGAGAGAGACTTTTAGCACCACCAACCTGATGCATCAGACTTTCACTCATGAGTTTCTTACCCTCTACACTGCAGTCTATTGTATAGGTTTCTCCAATCTTCGTGGGTGGGTAAGAGCAACCTTCTGTGCTCGAACAGAGTTCCATAAAGTTGGATGTACCGTTTGCCCTCTCTTTGCAAGCTCTTACTTTAATGTCACATGTTTTACTTAATTGCTTTAATGACTTATATGCAACATCATGAATGAATCCGTTATAAGGACTCAACCACTTTTAAGCAATGGATGCATTCTTTGATGTATTGCAATCAATTACATATTTGTGCTCATGTTTTGGCTAATACATATGCATGTACATGCACAATGCGGCAAAGAAACATAATTTGCATGCATCCACATAATTACAACATCACATCATCATTATTATTATCATCATCATCATCACATAATAGGATCTGACATGTAGTAAAAAACATATTTTAGATTAAATATTATACTTTACATGTTGGACCCTTTGGTTCCTTAATTATGCTTAACCTCTTTCAGGCAATATGTTTAGTCTTTTCCAACATTCATTCATGCCTTAGGGTAGGCATATCCTACCCTGCATAAAATCAGGCATAAAACTATACCTACACATTCTGCATGCTCATTATAACGAAAAAATTATGCGAAACACATGAAAACAATGAAAATGTCAAGATTTAGTCCTTAGATCCCAATTCCTCAATGAAATTCTCTTTCAAAATTCATATTCATTCATTCAGTTTACATCATTTTCAAACTCTTTTTCCAATTCTATTTCAGAAAAATCAATTTTCCCAAGAATTTTCAAGTCTTTCTCAAGATTTGATTTTCTCAGAACTCTAAGTTTTTACATGAGATTTCAAAGTATTTTCCAAGTTCAAATCAAGATTTTCCAAGATTTTCATATTCTGAATTTCATTTTCAAATCCCAAAATTGATTTTCTCAAAGATCTGATTTTCCTGAGAATCCATTTTCTATTTCAAAAGTCATTCTCCAATGAACTTCCTGATTTTCTCAAGAATTCTCAAATCCATTTTCTCAGAAAATCAATCCAAATCTCAAAATCGATTTTCCCAAAGTTCAAGTTTTCTCAAGAATTCATTTTCCAATGCAAATTTCTGATTTTCAATGAAATTCAATGATTTTCCCAGGAATTCCATTTTCAAGCACTTTTCCAATCATTTTCCAAAGTACATTTCAATTTTCCAAAGAAAACATTATATTTTCTCAAACTTGCATCTTTTCAAAATTCTATAGCACAAGCCTGATTCTCTGTGCATTCTAGGAAAATAGAGCATAATTTAGATAATTTAACTTAGTCAAAGCACATATTTGATTCTTGGTTCAATTACCCCTGGTAAAGGCGCCAGGAACGGTTGAACCTCGTACCGACAGGCGAATCCCATTCCAAGAAATTTTTTTATAAATTTTTAAAACGGAGGCGAGTAATTTTTAAAACCATTTTCAAAACTTTGGTCGAGTTTGACTCGCAGAATCATTTCTCTCTCTCTCGCAGAGGGAGGGGGGAAAATTTTGCGATGATAACAGGTTTTCAGTTGTCGGTCAAGGCTCTTGGAAGATCGAGAGCAAGACGCAACACAAATCTATATCCTTTTTAGTTGCTCAGAGATCGACCCCTATATCGAGTAAGTATACATAATATGTTAAGTGTAGACCCCTACATAAACACTAAGTTCTCTACGTACATGGTTCGGTAATATAATTATTTGTTAAGTGCAGACGATTTGATCTGGAGTTGCGAAGAGAACTTCTACATCTCACTGATTCAGAATTATAAAAGAACATGAAAATAAGTTTGTGGCATGGTTGAAAGATTTGGTAAGGATGATGACATGCATTCTTTCCATGTAAACAATAATATGTTACTTAATTGGTCATGTTTACAATTATTGTTTATGCTTGTAGGTCCGCCATGGTGATGTTAATGACTAAGAAGTATGTGTTTTATAAAATGGTCTGACCAAAGTTGTGCAATGTTACAACGGATACATCGTAAATAGTTATCGATTCCATACCGAAGAGTACGGTGTAAACAAGTCAACGATGAATAGTGGCATGTGTGTTAAGGGTAGCAGTTACGGTAAAAATAAACTTGACTACTATGGTGTTATTGAAGAAATAATAGAGTTGACTTAGGCTTAAATAACAGGCTAACTTTATTAAAGTTTCATTGGTTTGTTCCCACAACAACAAGAGTCAACAAAGCCTCAGGTATTGTGGAGGTGAATCATAAATCAAGGTTTGGAACATATGAACCATTCATATTAGCATCGCAAGCTCAACAAGTTTAGTATACTTCATATCCAAATACAAAAAAGTCAGATAGAAATGAATAGTGGGCGGTCTGCAAGGTGAAGTCTAAACTATACTCCGAGTATGATTAGTTACAGGAAGACAAGATTGTTGAAGAGGGTGATTACTATCAGTCAGATGATATGTATGACTTTTCTTATGGTCACGATGTCACACATGGTCTGCATGTCACATCTCTATTGTCCAATGGCACACACATGAAAGAATGTGATCCAAATGATATACCAAGTGGATGGGCGCCCAATGAAGAAGAAGACGAAGAGGGCGAAGAGGAGGAGCAAGAAAAAGAAGAAGAAAGTCAAACAAGTGATGAGGAAGCATACTCGAGATAGTGAAATACATCTTGTAATACATACCATATCACTTTCTCATATGCTCTTACTCTTGTAGTTCGGAGACCATGCTAGTCATGGTAGTAGTTAACTGGATATTTGAGTGTGTTGTAGGTACATGTTTGACATTAATATGATATGAATGATTTGAATTTATTGCCATATTTGATGTGACTATATCTATGCTTGGATGAAGTTATTTTCAATTTGATTATGTATCCATGGAATTACATATCATGTAACTGATCCAAATAACATTTTTATTAGTTAGAATATAGTTCATGGAGGTAACAGTGGTCGAGCACCCAATGATCGAGGATCAAGTGGAGGCCGTGGGACATCATTAGGTAGATGTCTTTGTGTTATATTTAAATATAGTCATTCATTATGTTTTTGCTTATATGTTGATATAAAAATTGTTACTTGCTAATTGTCTTTATATGTAGATGATGTTTCGCCTGCACATGACCCACCTACACCATCCATTCATACACGTCAGAGACAATGCAGGATGCAGGGTCTTCTCAGTTTGACACACGACAACTCATTCAAATAGTGTATATCGATAGTCGATTGTAAGTATTTGATTGCCACTTGTCTAATACTTATCTTATAAATAGTGTATATCGACAGTCGATTGTTAATGTGCATCAATTCATGTGCAGCGCGAGGTTCGAGCTACAAGAAGTAGTACGAGAAATTAGGAAGTCGCTACTGCAACATCTTCCAAGACCGGTCGCTCAATGGAAAAAGTACCCAAATGAGGTGTTGGACAGATTATTGTCCTCATTCATGGTAGGTAATCGTTTATCATAACTAATGTGTTTCATATTTATTTTTTTGTTATAGTCATGTGTGTTAACTTTCTGAAAGTATTTATAGGCTTCGCATTGCTTCGTGACTGAGAATGAGGAGAAGGACGCGAGGGTAGTGTGGCAGAAGGTGGCTGCCAATCGATTTACCGACATGCTGCACAATATGAAGACTGCAACATTAAAAGCAATTGGTGGGATAGATGATCTACTGCTATGACCCTTATACTATCAGGAGAGAATTATTGGGAGGGAATGTGCGATAAGTGGGTGAGCAATGAATTTCGAAACCGCTCAGCAAAGGCTGCACAAAACTAAGCAAAAATGCCTGATGCCCATCTACACACAGGTGGATCTAGGACCTTTGGGAGCCACTAGAAGAAAATTGTAACTCATCAATATATATATTATCAAATTTATAAGTATTTTTGCACACTTGTTAATTGATTTTTTTATCCTTTAACCTTGCAGGAAGAAGAAAAAGGAGGCATTGTGTCTTATACGGATGTGTTTGTTGAAACACATAAACGTAAGAGCATATGAGAGTTTGTATCAAAGAAGACGAGAGCGACATCGGTATGTATTTATTATATTAATAAACATTGTAATATACAAGTTATTATGAATTACATTATCATAAACAGTGTAATTCTTAATTCTTAATTCATATTGTAATCATTACTTTGTAGGAGTCATACGAGCAACAGATGGTAGAGTGATATGGCGATGACTCCACTCAGCATCCGCCTTTTGATCCTCCAGCATGGGTGACTACAACCGGTGAACCCAAAAAGGGTCGTGTATTCGGGTTTGGGAGTAACATGAACACCACACTAGTCGTTGCCTCCTGAAGCAAGGGCTCTCAGAGTTCTCCCGCCAGCATCAACTCCCACCGTCTGATTGACCCTGTTATGTCTTGGGATGGTGTCTGTTAGCATCTTGAGGATAAAATGCATGACTTTTTACATGAAGTCATTCTCAACCTTGTCCATAATGAGTTGTGCAACTTTTTTCGGAACAGGGAAACTTTGTCTGCATTCAATATGAGCTCTGGTGCCCGTCAGGTATAAAGATTCATGTAATTTGTTTCATGTCATTAGATTTCAAGCTAGTATATGCATGATTGAAAACATATATGCATGATTGAATCACTATAAATTTTTTTAACACCTTTAGAACACATAATGCATGATTGAATCACTATGAAAGTTTTTTGACAACCTCAGAACACATATAAGCACAATTTTATCACTATGAAAGTTTTTTGATTGCCTTATAACACATATATGCATGATTGAATCACTATGAAAGTTTTTTGACAACCTTAGAACACATATAAGCACGATTTCATTACTATAAAATTGTTTTACTGCCTTATAACACATATATGCATGATTGAATCACTATAAAAAAAATTTACTGCCTTAGAACACATATATGCATGATTGCATCACTATGAAAGTTTTTTGATAACCTTAAAACACATATATGCATGATTGAATAACTATGAAAGTTTATCTACTGCCTTAGAACACATATGAGCATGATTGAATCACTATGAAAGTTTTTTTACTGCCTTATAACACATATATGCATGATTGAATCAATATAAAAGTTTTTTGACAACCTTAGAACACATATATGCATGATTGAATCACTATGAAAGTTTTTTGACAACCTTAGAACACATATAAGCATGATTTCATCACTATAAAATTGTTTTACTGCCTTAGAACATATATATGCATGATTGAATCACTATGAAATTTTTTTAGTACCTTAGAACACATATATGCATGATTGAATCACTATGAAAGTTTTTTGACAATCTTAGAACATATGTAAGCATGATTTCATCACTATGAAAGTTTTTTAACTGCCTTATAATACATATATGCATGATTGTGATACATAATACATTTATTTGACAGCCTTATAAACATTATATGCATGCGTGAATCACTGTGACATTTTTTTGACAACTTTAGAATACATATCTGCATAATTGAATCACTATGAATTTTTTTTGTCAGTCTTAGAACACATATCTGAATTCTGTTACTGTCCTTCACTTTATTGCCAGTCTATGTGTCATTTAGCCATTTACTTTGATTGCATTAGATTAAGTGTGTTGCATATAATTTATTTCATTATATTTTGTTTATCAATACTAACATTTCGGTTCTCTTGTAGGATGCTGGAGATGATCAGCGTAGAGGAACTGATGGAGGCATGGATGGAGGAGCGGATCGAGACAATGAAGAGGATGATGCTGCAAATCATGACGGGGATTAGATTCATGTGTTTAATTTGTTTCATGTACTTGTAACTAATTAGAACTTGGTAAGGACTGTACTAGGTTGTTAAATTTGTTTAACTTATAACTTGTGTTAAATTTGTTTCACCTACTTTGTATATATATTTTTTATGTGTACTTTGTTTTTTATACACAGGTTATATAAATTGTATAACGAGAATGGTTTATTTATATTTATATTTCAAAAAAAAAACTCACATTTTTTTTTAACATTAGAGATGGATATTATCCATCGCTAATATCTGTCGCCAATTTAAATCAGTCAATATTTTATGACAGAATTTAATCTGTCGCGAATCCCTCGCTAAATTGGTGATGAACATTAGCGACAGATACATATTCGTCGTTAAATTTTAGCGGCAGATTAGCGACGAAATATATTCCTTCGCAAAACCAAATCAGTTCTTATTTCGCAACAGATCAACAACGGATTCTGTCCATCGCTAATTAGCGATAGATTGGAGATAGATAAATTCTGTCGCATTTTAGCGACCAGGATTATACGATGGATGTTTTTCATCGTTAATCTGTCGTTAATCCATCACTAAACATGTTAGCAATGGAAAGCGTCCATCGCTAATCCACATTTTTCTTGTAGTGTTGCTGGACAAAGTGGAGGAGAGGTCTGAGGTTTCTCATGGTTGTGGCTAGGGAAAAATAGTGAGAAACAAAGTTGAATAGATAATTAAGTAGGTGCAATTTGGGTTCGATAATGATTCAGTTAAGGTTTTTCTGTCCAGAATTGTAAGGACCTAGTCTAGAGGTTTTATGATGACTTAGGTATGTGTGTAAGGGTCTAGTATAGGTTATGGACAAAGAGGAAGGATGTTGACTATCAAACGTTACCCGTTTAGGTAAATGAGGTACTTGGAAGGATGCAGTTTTGGATTTTGGGTTATAGAAAACTTGTAACTTGTCTAAGGCTATAGAAGGGTTATAGAGGTATCTTGAAGGTTTGCAACTGGTCAAGAGAGTACCTCACACATTCTACAGTTCTAGTACACCATCCACAATATAGAAGTTATAGTCAGATCACTAGAAAAACTAAACTACATAAGGTAGGGGAAAGCTTGGGCTCTTGCAGAGGTTTGGACAACCAGCCTAGTCTCTCTGATTTCCACGCTAATCAAAGAGGCATGAAAGAGGAGAAAGTGTAGAGAGAGAAAGACGTCAGAGGGGAAGGGACGTCTGAGAGAGAGAGGGGTACAACTAAAGAGAGAGCTTGTGCGAAATTAATCATTCTTATTCAATTCTTAAGGGGACTTCTCATAATTCTTTATATAGATTGGAGGTCTGGAGTAGAGTCCATATTTATTTAATAAAATTAAAACTATTATATAAACCCAAAACACCCATTAGTTGTCAAAAAATAGATTCTACTAGGCAATCAGAACTAAACTAGAATAGAATACCTAAAGTCCTAAAAAATTAAAAAGCAAACATGGTGAATTCTACACATCTCCTTACCGGATTACCGGAAGAAGAGAGAAGGCTCTAGAGAGGTGAGGACATCCCACCCTATTCCTTTAATGTGATGCCTCCACTATGGATCCTACTGAAAAGATCTCCTTTGCTCTAGATTTGACACATGTTTGGCTCTTCTTCCTCCTTCAATGGATATGTGTCCATTCACTTTTTCACCGGTGAAGAGGACACCTCAGGTGTCACATCATCCTAGTCCCCACCGGGTCCTAAGAAGTCCTGTTTCCCTATCGAGGTAGGGTTTGGATCCTGGAGCATGAATCCTGATGAGTTCTCTGGATCTAGAACAGTAACAGTCATCTCTTCACCTTTTTTGGGAGTGTGATTTTGCAAGAGAATGTTTTATGCTGGTATGACATGTTACTCTCCCTCAATAAAGTGCACCCAACAATTTAAGGGACGTGCTAATTGCCTCACACTTCCAATGTAGTGGACAAAAGATCACCTTTGCATGGCGCTACTTCGTGCTCGCTCTATGGTGTCTCGTTTGGCTGCAGAGGAACCGTAGACTCCATATAGAAGGACATCGTCATCAAAGCATTGTTGCCAAGGCAGCCCAACGCGAAATGCTCACTAGGTGTATACTTAAGTGGCCAGATTTTAATGTTCAGTTTCTATTGGATCATCGATCCCTCTAATTTCTTTTGAGTAACATTTTGTCACACTGCTGTAATTCTTCCTATCTATGAATTCATGATCTTAATTTTCCTTAGAAAAAAAAAGATTGTCAAAGATGAAGGAAAATTCCATTATCTTAAACTTCTCACCTACGAACAGCCCTGTCATAATAGTTAAACTCCACAAGTTTTGTATATCTGAATGACGACCAGCAGGAACAAACACCCTAGGAAGACCTTCGTAGGATCTCACCTTCAAAGGATTGGACCCTCTGGGACAGATGGTGTACCAAACACTACAAGAAAATACGTTGTTAGCGACGGACGTTAGCGACGGAAAGATTCTGTCGCTAGTTAGCGACGGATTGGCGAGCGACAAATATTCGTCGCTATTATCATTGAATCTTATGAAAGTAGCGACGGAAGATAGTCTGTCGCCTAGTCCGTCGCTAATTAGCGACGGATGTTGCGACGGATTGTTTTGTTGGTACGATCGCACCATTTACCGACGACGTTAGCGACGGAAACTAGTCTGTCGCTAACTAGCGACGGATGTGGCGACAGAATATAATCCGTCGCTATTTTTGCGAATTTGATTTTACGTTGGCTTAGCGACAGAATTAATCCGTCGCTAAGCCGTCGCTAACTTTCGAATAACCCTAATCCCAACCAGGTTTTCCTTTTCTTCTTTTGCTGCTCCTGCGCCGGTCCCGCTCCCGCCGTTCGCCGGTCCCGCCGTTCGCCAGTCCCGCCGGTCCCACCGTTCGCCGCCCGGAGAAAGGTAACGCCCTCCCCCTCCCGTTTCCGGCAGGGGGTTAACCCCCTCCCGTTTCTGGCAGGGGGTTAACCCCCTCCCGGTTCACACAGGGGGTTAACCCCCTGCCGTTTCCGGCAGGGGGTTAACCCCCATTTTCACGCAGGGGGTTAACCCCCTGCCGTTTCTGGCAGGGGGTTAACCCCCTCCCGGTTCACACAGAGGGTTAACCCCCTGTCATTTCCGGCAGGGGGTTAACCCCCGTTTTGACGTAAGGGATTAACCCCCTGCCGTTTCCGGCAGGGGGTTAACCCCCTTCCGGTTCACGCAGGGGGTTAACCCCCATTTTCACGCAGGGGGTTAACCCCCTGCCATTTCCGGCAGGGGGTTAACCCCCTCCCATTTCCGGCAGGGGGTTAACCCCCTTCCGAAAAACGGAGGATTAACCCCCGTGTTTTCCGGCAGAGGGTTAACCCCCGCATTTTTCGGAAGGGGGTTAACCCCCTGCGTTTCTTGCAGAGGGCTAACCCCCTGCATTTTTCGGCAGAGGACCCTTGCCCCTTGCCTTTCCGGTAGGGGGTCGACCCGGGCATGGGGTCAACTCCGGGCAGGGGGTCGACCCCCTGTCGGAACAGCAGAGGAGTCGACCCCTTGTCAGAACAGTTTTTTTTCCGTGGTGACTTCATTTTAAAAAATTGTTTTTTTGTGCAGATTTCTCAACGGAACTCGCTTGTGCCCCGCCACCCGTGGTAAGTAAGTGACAAAAACAATGCAAATCGGGTAAATACCCGTGGTGAGTAAGTGAGGCAAGCGCATCACATGTTATTTAATTTATTGAATGTAACACTTTATTGTTCACACACTCACTTAGTTGTTGATATCTAGGACTGCTTTGTTGGAGTTCGGAGATCATGCTGAGCATGATTTTAATGTATGAATATGGAAATGTTCTTATTTTTGGAGTACGGAGTCCATGCTATGCATGGTAGTAGTTAGTGGGATATTGAAGTGTGTTTGCTGCAGGTAGATGTTTGACATTTGTTTGATATGAATTATTTCGATGTATTGCAATGTTTGATGTGATTGTATCCATGCTTACATGTAGTTACTTTCAATTTGATTATGTCTTCCATGTGAAATTGTATACTGAAAGCATGCTTCAAATGAATGTATTATAATTTATGCAATGCTACAACGGGTATATCGTAAATGGTTATCGATTCCATACAAAAGACTACGGTATAAACAAATCAACGATAAATAGTGGCGTGTGTGTCAAGGATAGCAGCTACGGTGAAAATGAACATGATTACTACGGTGTTATAGAGGAAATAATGGAGTTGACTTACTTAGGCATGAATAACAGGGTTACGATATTCAAGTGTCATTGGTTTGATCCAACTGCAACAAGACTCGACAAAGCTTCAGTCATTGTGGAGGTGAATCATAAATCCAGGTTTGGAACATATGAACCATTCATATTAGCCTCGCAGGCTCAACAAGTTTATTATACTTCATATCCGAGTATAAAAAAGTCAGATAGAAATGAATGGTGGGCAGTTTGCAAGGTGAAATCCAAACTATACCCCGAGTATGATCAGTTACAAGAAGATGAGTTAGCTGAAGACAGTGATTACTATCAATCAGATGATGTCTATGACTTCGCTTATGATCACGATGTTGCGCATGATATGCATGTCATATCTCCATTGGCCGATGAAACATTCATAGAGGAATGTGATCCAAATGATGTACCAAGTGGATGGGCAAACAATGAAGAAGAAGAAGAAGAAAGTCAAACTAGTGACGAGGAAGAATTCTCAAGCTAGTGAGCAAAATCTTATACTACAAACCTCTATTTAAATGCATTGTAATACTTGATGTGAGTTGTATTGCAATACTTGGTGTGAATGATCATAAATTTTATTTGAATGTATTGTAATACTTGATACGAATGATTCGAATGCATTTTAATACTTGATGTGAATGATTTCAATTATCTGAATGTATTATAATTTATGCAATTAACGAATGATTTGAATTAGTGCAATACTTGATGCCAATGATTTGAATTATTTGAATGCATTGCAATGCTTGATGTGAATGACTTGATTGCATTGTAATACTTGATGTGAATGATTTCAATTATCTGAATGTATTATAATTTATGCAATTAACGAATGATTTAAATTAGTGCAATACTTGATGCCAATAATTTGAATTATTTGAATGCATTGCAATGCTTGATACGAATGATTCGAATGCATTATAATACTTGATGTGAATTATTTGAATTATCTGAATGTATATAATTTATGCAATTAACGAATGATTTGAATTAGTGCAATACTTGATGCCAATGATTTGAATTATTTGAATGCATTGCAATGCTTGATGTGAATGACTTGATTGCATTGTAATACTTGATGTGAATTATTTGAATGTATTTTATGACATATGTTATTTGTTAGAATATGGTTCGTGGAGGTTATAGTGGTCGCTCATCCAGTAGTAGCCAGGCTCAGCCTTCATCTTCACGGGCTTCTGTGATAGGTATATCATATAACTAATTAGATGCTTGATTAGTTCAAATGCACATTCTGAGAATTTCTAATGTATTTTTTTACAGATGATGTTGCGCCTGTACACGACCCACCTACACCAGTTGATCACACAAGTCAACAGCCAACACAGGAAACAGGGTCTTCTCAGGCTGGCACAAGAAGACTCATTCGAATAGTGTATATCGATAATCGACCGTAAGTATTTTGTTTTAAATTATTGCATATCTTTTAAATATTTTATATTGATATTTACTGTGTAACAATTCATGTGCAACACGAGGTTTGAGCCACAAGAAGTAGTACAGGAGATTAGGAATTCACTTCTTCAACATCTACCAGGACCAGTTGCTCAATGGAAAGAGTACCCAAAGGAGGTGTTAGACAGATTGTGGTCCTCATTCATGGTATACAGTTGTTCCTCATAGTTAATGTGTTTCATATTTAATTTATTTAAGCAATGTCTACTAACTTTCTGAAAATATTTGTAGGCTTCAAATCGCTTCGCAACTACGGTAGAAGAAAATGATGCAAGGAAGGTGTGGCAGAAGGTGGCTGCCAATCAATTTGCAGACATGCTGCACACTATGAAGACTGCAGCAAAAAAAGCATCTGGCGTAGTAGATGATCCATTACTGTGGAAGGGCCATGGTCCTATTACTATCAGGAGAGATTACTGGGATGAAATGTGCGATAAGTGGGCGGGAGATGCATTTAAAAATCGCTCTGCGAAGGCTTCACAAAATCGATCGAAGATGCCCGAAGCCCATCTACACACAGGTGGATCTAAGACATTTGTGAGCCTCCTAAAGAAAATGGTAACTCATCAATATATAATATTAATTTTATAAGTATTGTTGCAAACTTGTGTACTAAATCTTTTGTCATTTAACTTCGCAGGAAGCAGAAAAAGGAGGCAGTGTACCATATAAGGATGTGTTTGTAGAAACACATAAACAGAAGACCACGGGAGTCTTCGTATCAGAGAAGGCGAGAACGACAATGGTATGTATTAATTCTATTAATAATCTTTGCAATATATATGCAAGTTATCATAATGTTATCATTAATTATTAATGAATACTTTAAACATTATTTTGTAGGAGGCATATGAGCAACAGATGGTAGAGCGATATGGCGAAGACGCTACTCAGCATCCATCATTTGATCCTACAGCATGGGTGACTGCAGCAGGTGAACCAAAAAAAGGTCGCGTGTTCGGGTTTGGGAGTAATATGAACACTTCACCAGTTATTGGTTCTTCCAGTTACGGCTCACCGACTTCTTGTGCCGACATAAGCTCCAAGCAGCCGACTATTCTTTCTGGTGATGACGTACGCGAGATCATTAATGAATCACTGAATAACTACTTTCAATACACCGTCGCCCCCTTTCTCCGAAATGAGATCAAGGTCGCTGTTCAGGATAGGGGATCTTCGATTCCAGGTCCCTCTCAGGTATAATCACATATTCAGTTTTTTGACTGCCTTAGAGCACATATGAGCATGCTATATTCACATATTCAATTTTTTTACTGCCTTAGCACACATACGAGCATGATCGAATCACATATATAGTTTTTTGCCTGCCTTAAAGCACATCTGAGCATGGTAGAATCACATATAGAGTTTTTTTAGATGCCTTAGAACACATATGAACATCTATAATCACATATTCATTTTTTTAACTGCCTTAGAACACATATGAACATGTTATATATCATTTATGATAGAATCACATATAAATTTTTTGGCTTTGCCTGCCTTAGAGCACATATGAGCATGCTATATTCACATATTCAATTTTTTTACTGCCTTAGCACACATATGAGCATGATAGAATCACATATATATATATATATATATATATATATATATATATATATATATATATAACTTTTTGTCTGCCTTAGAGCACATATGAGCATGATAGAATCACATATAAAGTTTTTTTGACTGCATTATAACACATATGAGCATGCTATAATCACATATTCAGTTTTTTGACTGCCTAAGAACACATATGAGCATATTATAATCACATATTCAGTTTTTTGACTGCCTTAGCACACATATGAGCATGCTATAATAACATATAGAGTTTTTTTACTGCCTGAGAACATATATGAACATGTTATATATCATTTATGATAGAATCACATATAAAATTTTTGGCTTTGCCTGCCTTAGAGCACATATGAGCATGCTATATTCACATATTCAATTTTTTTACTGCCTTAGCACACATACGAGCATGATCGAATCACATATATAGTTTTTTGCCTGCCTTAAAGCACATCTGAGCATGGTAGAATCACATATAGAGTTTTTTTAGATGCCTTAGAACACATATGAACATGCTATAATCACATATTCAATTTTTTGACTGCCTTAGAGCACATATGAGCATGATAGAATCAAATATAGAGTTTTTTTATTGCCTTAGATCACACATGAGCACATGATAGAATCACATATAGTGTGTAATTTATTTATTATATTTTGTTTATCAATACTGACTGTTCTTTTCTTGTGTAGGCTGCTAGCGATAATCAGGGTAGTGGAGCTGAAGGGACAGATAAAGACAATGAACAAGAAGACGCACAAAATCTTGGCGATGATTAGAGGACTGTGTTGAAGAAGTTCTATTTTTTTTTATTTTTCCTAATTGTAATTGTTGAATTGTAAATAATTAAACTTCTTAATTTTAAGGTGGAACGATTAATTGTTGTAGATTCTTGTTATATGAATTTTTTTGTGTGGTTTGTTTTTTATTTACAGGAAATATAAATTGTACAGGAAATAGAAATTGTACAGTTCTCGGTAATTAATTTTCAAATAATTTTTTTTTAATTTTTTTTCGTGTTTGCGACGGATTAACGACGAAACCATCCGTCGCTATTCATATTAATATAGCGACGGCATAGCGACGGAAGTAAATCCGTCGCCAAGCGGTGGTCGACGTTGAGTACCGGCGGATTGGCGACGGAATATAGCGCTCGTTATTCTGTCGCAATTAGCGACGGACCTGGCGACGGAATAATTCCGTCGCCAGTTAGCGTCGAAATATTCGCGACGTAAGCATACTGTCGCCTCGCTATCGCTAATCCGTCACTAACCATGTTAGCGACGGATTAGCGACGGAATGTGGTCGTCGCTAATCTACTGCTTTGTTGTAGTGAAACCTTACCACATCTGACCAAGGTATTGGTCTGATGTCCATAACTCTCATCACCACCACCAGTCGACTCTCCTGGATCCCAAGTACGTGACGCTGGTGGGTTCCCAGAGCCATCGCCGCTCACGTTCATCGCTTTTTCTTCAGAACTGAAAGAAAGAAAGGGTTTTCTAAAAAATGAAAATTTTTCTTTGACAAAGTTATGGCCTATTGAAATTGAACGTGTCTTTTTTTAATGAAAAATATTTATTAAATTAAATAATAGGGAGAATTTACACCAGAGATTCTTGAGTGATGAGTTATCACTAAAGATGAAGAGTTTACATTTGATCAAAATTTCAGAACTCCCTATAGAAATCCAGATCAGATCCTCATCAGGCCATTTTAAGCGAATTCTCATCATAAGCTTCCATTTGGTATTCTTCCAGAGAATAATGGAATCCTGATGTGCTTGCCTAAAAATTCTATTATTTGATTCTAACCAGATCAAGCACCAACATATGAGCACCCAACACCGCCAAATAAAAACCCACTGGCGTCCTTTTCCTTCCAAATGCCTTGCCAATATTACATCCCTAAGATCACTGACTTGATCCTTTTTGAAATCTGGGATGTGCCACATATCGTTGAACAAGTCTTGTATGTATGAGCACCGCCAAAATAGGTGCAAAGCATTTTCCTCTGCACCAGCACAAAGAATGCATCTGCTAGGAAGCAAAAATACCCTATGCTTAACGGCCTGGCTAGTTAAACTTTTCTCAAGAAGAATTAACCAGTCCATTAATGAACCTTTAATAGGTAGACCTCCCTCCCACAAAGCTGTAACTGAAAGCTATTGAACCACGGGTGGACCAAGATCCCTATGACATGAAGCCACTAAAAATGCACACTTTTTAGAGCATTTCCAGCAAATCCGGCCCTCTCTCTCACAGAGATACGTTGCATGTGTCAATTTGCTATCTTTATGGACCCCAATGATGATCCAATTGATTCAGACTACTCCTAGATCTACTTAAATCATACCACCAAGTCAAGTCTCAATCTCATGGAAAAGTCGACTCTCTAGAAGTAATTTTGAAAGTTTATGGAGATCTTGAGCATTATTTACATCTTCCTCATTCAGCTTTCCAGCTAGCTGCTTTGGGAGCACAGCCAAACACCATATCCAATAGCTCCCCAAAGCTATTGAAAAATACCACAAACAAATGACTTGGGGTCTCAATCTATTTTTTTATTCTGCCTTTCAAATCTAGTGGTCAAGATTAGATTAATCAAGACTAAGAATTAATCGTAATATTTTCTTTCCCTTTTCTTGCAACCATGGGCCTTTTGATGACAATGTACTGAGCAAGTACCTCGATGTGCAGCTCAGATTGTATCACAATGAAAAGAATTACAAAGTCCAAAAAGATTGGCAATATCTGCTAACACCACTTTTGAAACCAGCACCATGCCTGCATCAATAATTTCTTCGATAGCAATATTGTGTGGTCCCAGCAAAACCATTATTCCTGTTAGATACTACGAACTAAATTTTCGCTGTGTTCACTGAATATGGAGATACTCATGGCTCTTAATGTCCAAACGACCATATTGAATGATTGTCACAGTTGTTTGCCCACTAAAAGATCAGCAATGGCAGGTCCATGTTGCAAGTGGCAGCATATATAGAGAGAAATTATTTCCCTCTAATATTCTCTTTTCAGACCATATAATTACTTGCACTGGCAAGGCATGCACAACGAAGCGGGCCAGACAGAGCTCGGCCCAAGATCGGCTCATCTAAGACCAGCTTGAAGCTCGTCCAGCATAGTAAATGAGTCGGGCTTGGACATGACTCTTAAGCTTTGTCTCGTAAACAAGCTCGTGCTCGACCTAGTGAGCTCGATGAGCTCGGGTAGGCTCGATTAAGCTCGGTATATAAAACTATATATAATATTAATATATATTATATATAATAAATTGTTTTCAATATGAACAACGGTTCAGATTGTTCCCTTGCGACTTACAATGTACAGTTGCACTTAGAGTCTGTTTTGCTTTTGTTGAGTCTGATGTAAGCTGCCCGGTTCAGGTGAATCAATACCCCGAAGGGGAAGCTCGTATACTTGAACTGTAATTGTCTGTGGGCAAAATTGTGAATGAAGTAAATGCGTTGAGCTTTCTTTTGTTCACCCTCGTTGTGATTGCTTATTGTGATTGCAATTTCTCTCCCTCTATTCTTTCTTGCTCTCTTGCACTCTGATTACAAGCTTCCGCAATCGGCAAGTGAGCTGGCAAGTAGGCTTGCGGCGGTGGGAAGGACCGTCGCGCCGCGCTGGCCCATTGAAGAAAATAGGCTTGTGACAAGTGGTACCAGAGCCCGTTCTTGTGCTAGGGAAGGGACTCTGGAGTCGGTGTCGACAGACACGCCGACAGGCTGCAATTTGTGAGCAAGACATCATGGCGCCTTATAAAAACTTGCACAACACCAAAGGCAAGGCAGTTGCTGAAGCTGAGGAGATGGGTTCACCTCAGAGCCAAAAAGAGTTGGTTGCAACTGTTAATAAGCTGGTGGAAGAGGTGACTTCGCATGAGAAAGCAATTTCACGCGCATGTGAATCATTCAATGGATTGAATGATGTGGTGGCGAACCTGCAAGAGCAGGTAAACTTACTAATGGGGCAGATCACTTCGTTGACGACTACAGTGACCGACTTGTAGACTGAAGTAGGGGAGCTTCAGTTAAAGAACCGTACGTTGCAGCGGACGGTGACCCTAAATGACAGAAATGGTGAGAGGCCATCAAGGATTGATGTGCCAAGACCCACAAAATTCAATGGTTCTCTAGACAGCAAGGCCATTGAGAACTTCTTGTTCCAATTAGAAGACTACTTGGATATCCAAAATGTGACCCTTGAAGATCTGAGGATTAAGGCTACAACGACCTTACTTGATAGAGATGCTATCGCTAGGTGGAGGCGGAAGCGCAATGACATGGAGAGGGTTCAATGTGTGATAGACACTTTTGATGACTTCAAAATGGAGTTGCGCAACTACTTCATGCCAAGAAATGCGCAGAAACAGGCATACTGAATGATTCGCGAGCTCAAACACACTGGTTTGTTGCAAGACTATGTCAGAACGTTTCAGAAGCTTATGCTGGAGATACCTAATATGCCAAAAGACGACATGCTCAACTGGTTCATTGTGGGACTTCAGCCATGGGCACAGTCTGAAGTGGAAAGGAGTAACCCCCATATTTTAGAAGATGCATATGTGGCGGTCGAGCACTTAGTTGACACTCAGCGCAAGCCTTTCACCCCATCAACCAAAGTTGGGAAGAAGCCTAACCACAGAGGCAAGAAGGATGAGCAGCGCAATGATAAAGGTGAGGCATCGACACGCCATCAATCCGAAAAGAAACAGAACTTCACAAAGCATAACAACAACAACAAGGGTACGGTTGTGACATGCTGGTTCTGTGGCGATAGACATATCGCCAAACAGTGCCCAAAGCGCCTTGTAAAGGACGACGGGCAAGCCAATGCTGCACAGGAAGAATGCAGCAATACTGAATGCAGTGACACTGAGACCATGCAACCAAGGATGGGGGTCATGCGATCGATTAACGCAGCTAGAAGTTGCGCAGCTAAGAACATGCAGGTCAGTAAGGAACTTATGTACGTAGAAGTCATTATGAATGAAAAGTCTACTTCAGCAATGATAGACTCTGGGGCCACACACAACTTTGTCTCGCGAGAAGAGGCAGAGTGGTTGGGCTTGAAAACTGGGCCAAAGTAGAGGACTATCAAAACAGTAAACTTTGAGGCCAAACCCATCCTTGGTGAAGCAAGAGATGGGGTTACTCAAGTGGGGAGTTGGGTCGGCAAAGCCAACTTCTCTGTGGTGCCCTTGGACGATTTCAAGGTGATTCTGGGTATGGAGTTTCTGCGAAGCCAAAATGTTATGATGCTGCCAAAGTTTAACATGTTGACGATCATGGGGTCAGACCTGTCCCACACATTGCAGTGCCTTACACAAAAAGGCAAGTCTTCAGTGTTATCGACAATGCAACTGAAGAAGGGTGTCAAGCATGGGGAGCAAACATTCTTAGTTGCAGTGCGCGCAGAGGAAAGAAAGGTAGAAGCAGCAGTGTCGCCGACCCTAGCTCCACTATTGGAAGAGTTTCGGGGAGTGATGCCTCCGGAATTGCCAAAGCGTCTTCTGCCAAGACGTGAGGTCGACCACAAGATTGAGTTGACTCCGGGAGAGAAGCCTCCCGCAATGGTTTCATACCGTATGGGGCCAGATGAGCTGAAAGAGCTGCGCAGGCAGCTAGACGAGATGTTGGACGCAGACATTGTTTGTCCATCAAAAGCCCCATTTGGTGCCCCAGTCCTTTTTCAGATGAAACATGATGGTTCTAAACGGTTATATGTGGATTACCGTGCTTTGAATAAGGTCACAGTGAAGAACAAGTACCCATTACCATTGATAGCAGACTTGTTCGATCAGCTAGGTAGTGCTCGTATCTTTTCCAAGCTAGATCTGCGATCGGGTTATTGGCAAGTGAGGATTGCTGAAGGTGATGAGCCGAAAACAACTTATGTCACCCACTATGGTGCTTACAAATTTCTAATAATGCCATTCGGGCTAACAAATGTTTCAGCTACGTTCACGACTTTAATGAACCAAATCTTCTACCCTTAGACAAGTTCGTGGTAGTCTACCTGGATGATATCGTGATTTACAGCAGCAACATGGAGAAACATGTCGGGCACTTGAGAACAGTGTTTCAGGTACTGGAGGAGAATGACCTCTGTGTCAAATGAGAGAAGTGTCTCTTCGGGCAGAAGGAGATCAACTTCCTTGACCACGTTGTGGGGCGTGGTGTAGTGCGTATGGATGGACAGAAGATAAGGGTCATCCAGGAATGGGTTCCGCCAAGCAAAGTACAAGAATTGCGGTCATTCCTCGGTTTGGCAAACTATTATCGGTGTTTCATCGAAGGTTATTCCCCCATTGTTGCGCCCCTCACAGATTTGTTAAAGAATAATCGGGTATGGCTCTGGACAGGAGCATGCCAAGATGCCTTTGATGGCTTGAAGAAAGCCTTAGTGAGGGAACTAGTGCTACGACTGCCTGACCATTCGAGACCCTTTGAAGTCCACACAGATGCCTCAGACTTTCCCATTGGCGGAGTTATTATGCAAGATGGTCATCCGATCGCATATGAGAGTCGCAAGCTAAAAGATGCAGAAATGCGTTACACAGTGCATGAACGTGAGATGACCGACATTGTGTATTGCCTGAGGACCTGGCGACACTATCTTTTCGGTATTGAATTTGTCGTCAAGACAAACAATGTGGCCACAAGCTATTTTCAGACGCAAAAGAAGTTGATGCCTAAGCAAGCTCGATAGCAGATGTTTTTGGCTGAGTTCAACTTTGCCTTAGAGTACAAGGTTGGAAAGACCAATGTTGTGGCGGACGCCCTGAGCTGTAGGGATGAATTGGCAGCTGTGCGTGCGGAGCCTTCCGAAGTGCATTTGGAGGGCGCATTGCTGAGCCGCATCCGCGAAGGTACGCAGCAGGACCCGATAGCACAACACCTTGTTTTCCTGGCGCAGGCAGAGAAGACACGACGATTTTGGCTACAAGATGGATTCCTCATCACAAAAAGGGGACGCATCTTTTTGCCGCGGTGGAGAAGCCTCCACCAAGAATTGCTTAAGGAGTGCCATGATACACTATGGGTCGGCCATCCTGGTCAGGAGCGGACCTTAGCACTCCTTGAGCACGGCTACTATTGGCCGCAGATGAGGGACAATGTTGAGGGGTATTTGGGAACATGCCTCATCTGCCAGCAAGATAAGCAGACAAACCAGAAGGTTTTCGGTTTTCTTGAGCCTCTACCAATTCCAGAACATCTTTGGGATAGCATCTCTATGGACTTTATTGTTAGTCTGCCAAAGGTAGAGGGCCTCAGTTCCATTTTGGTCGTGGTGGATCGTTTCTCAAAGTATGCCACATTCATCTCAGCTTCCAAGGAGTGCCCTACAGAGAAGACTGCAGAGTTGTTCGTAAAGCATGTGGTGAAGCACTGGGGCATACCAAAGAGCATTGTGAGTGATCGCGATGCTCACTTTACGGGTAAGTTCTGACGTGAAGTATTTCGGCTACTTGGCTCTGATTTGTTGTTTTCAACAAGCTTTCATCCACAAACAAATGGGCAAACAGAGCGCATCAACGGGATACTAGAGCAGTACCTTAGGCACTTTGTTAGTGTCAATCAGAAAAATTAGGTGAAGCTCCTTGATGTGACATAGTTTTGTTATAATTTGCTTTAGAGCGAGTCTTCAGGCCACAGTCCGTTTGAGATAGCCACGGGGCAGCAGCCACTGACCCCGCACACTCTTGTCGCACAAGAAAAGGGAAGGCTATCATTTGCTTATCAGTTTGTTCACGACTGGCACGAGCAGAATGAGTTGGCGAAGGCATTCTTACACAAAGCGGCAAAGAGAATGAAAAAGTGGGCGGACAAACACCGTCGGCCCGCAGGGTTCCAAGTTGGGAACCAAGTGTTGGTGAATCTATATCCTGGTCGCACAAGCATCTTCCGCGGGCGGCACCGCGGACTACTCAGAAAGTATGAGAGACCCTTCACCATCACAAAGAAGGTGGGAAAGCTTGCATACAAGCTGGAGTTGCCCCCAGACTTCAAGGTGCACCCGGTGTTCCATGTGTGCAACCTCAAGCAGTTTCATCCAGATGATGGAGACCCGGAACACAGTGTGCCACAACACGCTTCCATCATGCAGAGGGCCCCGACAGCATAACGGGCCGAGAAGCACCTCAGTTAGATCCTTCGCCACAAGGTCAACTACTTGGTGCAGTGGGAGAAAACAGCGGAACCAACGTGGGAGCTTGCATTTCGAATGAACAGCCGCTACCCGGCTGAAGTCAGGGCTTACCACAAAACAGATGGTGCCGAGGATGGCGCATGATTTGAAGGGGGGAGCATGTTCCCTTGCGACTTACAATGTACAGTTGCGCTTAGAGTCTGTTTTGCTTTTGTTGAGTCTGATGTAAGCTGCTCGGTTCAGGTGAATCAATACCCCGAAGGGGCAGCCCATATACTTGAACTGTAATCGCCTGCGAGCAAAATTGTGAATGAAGTAAATGTGTTGAGCTTTCTTTTGTTCACCCTCATTGTGATTGCTTCTTGTGATTGCAATTTCTCTCCCTCTATTCTCTCTTGCTCTCTGGTTACAAGCTTCCGCGATCGACAAGCGAGCTGGCAAGTAGGCTTGCGGCGGTGGGAAGGACCGTCGCGCCGCACTGGCCCATTGAAGGAAATAGGCTCGTGACACAGATGAACCTTACATGAAAAGGGGCATTTGGTCCCTTTTGAGTTTTGACCACGATGGTCTCCAACCATAAGGGCTCTCTCTGCTCCAGTGAGTCGACAACGGGAGTCAGGAGTTTCACGAGCTCGGCTTCTCTCCAGAAAGCTAAGTAACTTATCAGCTACTCAAGAAGGCAGCATAACCTTTTGGCTTTTATATTTTCAAAGATGCACTTTGGCTCATAAGTCATCTCCGTCTGCCTCTTCTTTATTTATTGTTATTCTATGGTATTTTTTGAGGTGCAAAATCCAGCATGTGAGATTCTTACCAGCGCCCACACCACGTTAGTGTTGCACGGTGAGAAGGTACATCGAATGGAGAGAAGCATGCCTTCACATGCATCTGTTAGACACCTTAGCAATAACAGTGGCACATGCCCCCCTTCAAAATTTGTATAAATGGAGGCTATGGTTGAATGCCCAAAATCAAATTCCAATATTCTTTTTCTGAGATCTTCTACTATTAGTTCTCAACTTCATCTACCACATCTATTTGTGCAATTCAAGATGGTTAAGCTTAAGAACTTTGCGCAGAACTTGCAGAGGAAATTCTCACGTTCAAGAGAAGACATGAAGGAGGGCCACTTTGCAGTGTTGGCCAGCCATGAAGGCAACTCAAAGAGGTTTATGGTGCCATTGAGTTACTTAAGCAACCCTGCTTTTGTGAGGCTGCTAGACGAAGCCGAGGAGTATGGGTTTCACCAGCAAAGCATACTTACCGTGCTCTGCCATCCAAGTGAGCTCGAGACCATCTTGGCAGGTGAATGCAAGAAAGAGAGAGATTCATTTCCCAATGGGTTCTTTAGGGCCTCTTGGTGAAGAACTGCTACCACTAACAGGTGTAACGGCTGAAGCCATCTTCAGTTGAGTTTACTGTCTAACATATTCGATGCCTCTTTTAAAGGCTATCTTGTATTATAAATGAAGGTTGATCTCAAGATTTACCCAACTTCTTAGCTGAAACATTGTTGTGAATGAAGATTTACCCAACTTCTTAGCTGAAACATTGTTGTGAATGAAGATTTACCCAACTTTTGTTTCTAAATATCTATATTTCTCAATGACCACGATACCAATCAATGCAATCAGCTCTAGTTTTGTTAAAAGAAATGGCATTAAAACATTTAGGCTGTTGGAAAAATCAGAAAATATATGTTCAATGGTAGCTTGTTATTGATATCATGATCAGATCAGATCATTTTGTATCTAACTGATTATCGGTTACATTCAATCCCCACCGGGAATTTTACTTAACCTTGTGTCCGCGGATCTATAAGTGTGGAACCCAAAAACAACTGCAAGTGATATATGCCGTGGAGATTTAATATGACCAATAAATTGATCATCTACAATATGACCTGATGTGCTCTCATTGACATCCCCATGCCCTCTCTCCTTTCACTTTTCCTCACATGCCCTCTCCTTTCCCTTTTCCATCTTTCCACTCTCCTCTCTTCCTTCTTAATTTATCCTTCCATCTCTTGGTCCTCTTCTTTTTTTATGTTAAAATTCCCACTCTTTGGGAACTATGGAATAAATATTTAGGCAAAAATGAGAGGATTTTCAGTCCATATGTGTTCGTTGCCCAAATTAGTGACACGAGCAATTCAAGCTCGAAATCTCAAAATTCTATCTTTCAAGCATTAGAGGTCAAGTTCATAGGAAATACCTCATCACCGTGGTATTTTATGTATCGTTCCTGCATCCTTAAATAAATAAAAAAATCAATTTGCCTTTAGTCACAAAAAAAAGTGCATAGGTAATAACAAAGAAAATCTGTTTTTTGACCGAGGCAAATTAGAATCATCTATTAATAAAATTGAAAGAATAAGTACAAGACATTAAGTGATGAGATATCACCAAAACAGAAAGAGAGAGAGTCCAAAAATAATAAGGATAGGGCGATTAAGTAGCTTAGGCCGAAGCAAATTGGCCTACCTAGTGAAGAGTTAAGGTTCGTCCACTTAATTTTTTAGATAAATCGTGTGGGCCTACATATGTTTAATCATATATTATATATTATCTAAGGTTAAGGCCCATATAAAGTGATCAGATACAGTTGGGTCATATGATATCTCATATGGTATGGTTATATTATGTGTAGAGACCTCATGTGCTCTCATTTGTCAATTTCTTATTTTATGATAGGTTAAATTAAAAATAGACTCTAAGGTGGTTATAATTAAGTTATGGTCCCAAAATCATATATAGTGACGGTTCTCTTTTGCCTTTCCATCAAGAAAGAAAATGATCCATTTTTCATTAGGTTTAGATAAGAAGGCAAGGCCACGTATAAAGGTTTTGTATGATCATACTCGTAAAAGATTTATCAGAGCACCAATGGATTCAGGTATGCTTCCGCATCAAGTTTTGTTTCTAATCCTTTTAATGATTTAGCATGAACAAGTTAACGATTAAATAAAGTTTTTCGATGAATTTAAAATCCAACATTGTCCACTTGATTTTCATTCTCATTATAACTTCCCACTTAATCATCCCCAACAACATTTCCATTTGCATCTGTTGGCCCCTAAATATCCTCTTGTTTCTCTCCAACCATATCATTCTCCAGGCCAACAGCATCCAACACCTCCACATGAAGACCCATTTCCTCCCCCCTCCCATGAATAGGGGCCTTTACTAGAAAATCCCTCAAAGGCTGATCTTGAAATTTCCAACTTACAGTACCTGCCCACGCTCTCCTAAATAACTCATGAATGTAACTGTAGTTCCTGAACAATTGAGTTGTCGACTCTCATCAGAACCACAAAGCACACCTTGTTTCTTGAAATACAAGACTGTCTTTACCCTCCCCATCAACACGAGCCAACAGAAAAATGAACCTCTTAGTGGCAAGCCGCTTCCCCATAGCGCCCCCATCAGGAAACCATTGTTGGGCATGAGGACATAAGGATCCATAACAGAAGGCAACAGAAAATAGGCCGTTAGAAGAGTATCTTTAGGTTAATTTGTCCCCTCTATTGCTGAGTGATTGAGCAGAAAGAACTTTGCATCAGATCCAACCACTCCTATAAGGCTAGATCTAAAGGTTCCCTTCTCAATTGAAGATCCCAGTCCGATTGCACACTCCAAAACTCTTCCGCCTTAGAGTTAGACCCCTTGCCACACTGAACAAGTTGGGATAACGTTCCTTTAGCAAGATCTCTTCCAGACATACATCTCACCACCTTCTAGTTTTTTGCCATCGCCAACAAAGATCCTTATCCCCTGAATAAAAAGATTGAAAACCTTCATCCATCCTTTCCAAATGCTTGACCCATGCTGCCATTTGAAATCTGGAATCCATTACCATGGCCATCCATTGATGCCATATTTTTGCTTTGAGCAACTTCGCCACAGGCCCATCTTCCTTGCATATTCGCCACCACCATTTCACGAGGAGAGCCACATTGTGCCTTCTCATATCCCGTATCCCCAAGCCTCTTAGCTGTTGAGAAAGTGAAACTGTATCCCATTTGACCATGACCCAGGATGCCCTTCCTTCTTTACCATCCCAAATGATGTTTTCGAAAATCTTAACTAGTCTCTTGTATACCTCCATTGCACGGGTACTATCCTCCACACTTTCCCACAAGTGCTGCCCTTTACCCTCCTTTTCACAAACAAAAAGAACTATAGAAAAATCATGTAGATACCCTCCATCATTACGAAACACCATCTAGCTCTTTGCCCCCATTCGTCTTGAGGCCAGAAATGGAGAAACAGCTCAAAATTATATTGAGCATTCTCATGCTGGTTTTTTAGTCTTATCGAAGATTATAATGTCATCTGCAAATAACAAATGTGAAATTATTTTGTACTCCACTGTACATAGCTTCCGACATGGTAGAGTTTAACATTACACTCGATCAACCCCTCCATTGTTGCGACAAACAGTAGAGGGGAGAGGGAATCTCCAAAGTCCCCTCTTAGGTCTGAAATTTTTTTCATGCTTTCCACATTAGCGTAAAATGAATCGCAAAAGAGTCGAACGGCATTTCAGTAGATGTGGGTGGTCGGCGCTCTCATCAATCAATCGACACCCTAAAGGAGCCTAGGCCAGAATGTCGAAAGGTGAGTAGGACTCTTAAACTCAAAAAGAGAAATCACACACCTAAGTGTCACTCATCACACCTATTTATACAAAGATCTTGAGAAGGTCTACAATGAGTCCATAATGGGCACTAATGGAAGTCTCTAAATGGCATGAATGGACTGTTGTAACTCCCAAAACCCAAGAGCCATACCCATGTATATTCCTTGATGTGATTATGTTAATATGGGTCACATCTAGGTTAGATTTGATCTGATCTAAAATTCAACATTCTCCTAATTGACCCATTAACATAGAAACGCACTTCATCGTGATTATATACCGTTATCTCAATTTAATTTCTATATGGGTTCACATACTATCTTGTATCACCAGAATAAATGATATGAGTCATGAAGATGAACACCTTTATATGCGATGTCATATTTTTATGTACTACAATATTATTTATTTTCAATGTTTAGCATGTTAAAAATACCTTTATGAATATGTTAGTCTTTAACTCATTTTATTGGTCCTTTTAATATTGTTATTCTGTTATTCTTTCTTCCAAAATGAGAGATATTTTACACACAATCAACAATGCTAAAAAATCATAGAGAATTAATTTAGTTTCATAAGTTTTATCACATATAATCATAATGTGTTGTCAAACATCAAAAGGAATCAAATAGACTCATCCTTATTAAATATTGGGAATATAATCCTAGTGCTAACCCTTTAGTAAGAGGATCTGCAGTCATTTCCTTTGTACCGAATGTATCAATACATACTAAATTATTCTCATTTTTTTCTTTAACAACAAAATAAAGAACTTCATTATTACAAAAGATCTTTAGTGTCCTCTCAATAGAGTCCATTATATCAAGACCTATAATGAAGTTTTTTATCCATATGGCCTGCAATGAAGTTGTCATGCAGTGAGAGATGATGCTTCTAATATTCTTTGTCACTTGATTGCAAAAATAATAGGCTAAGATTATTTAGCACTCCCACTTCTCATAGACAACCTTTTGAGTGCTCACACTTCTCATAGACAACCTTCTGATTGGTTGTGTTATTCTCTATATGAGTAAGATAATTACTCTATACGAGATTCATATAAAAAAGGTAAACATGAGATCCTTTATTATTCATATTTTCTAAGGCAAGTATAATAAGGTCATTATCGTTCTATTTTGGTTAAAACAATAATACTCAGAATTGTTTTTCCTCCTCAATTCTCAAGGATTTGACTCTAATTGGTGAAACTAGTAGATCATGTAATCAAAGGCAATTCAACACTATATCTTTGAGTAGAATCATGCTTTATGAGCTGGTATACATACCTACTATTACACCTTGTATGAATTTAGAACATAACGACCTAGCTTTGGATATAATCATTGTTTCATAAAATCACACACAATTATGATACTGAATTTCAATCTCAACACGGTCCAAAGAATCCTCAATCAAAAGAAATCAAATCACTTTGGTAATTACATAAGTGAGTTGATCGAAATCTTTTACCATAAGCTCATGTAAAGCATGTCATAAGACAAAGAATACACACACATTCATAGTCTCATGCTTGAACAATCATGGAAAATACAAAATAACCGATCACTAAAGGCTTGAACTGGTCACTAAAACCCTAAACCGGTCTCAGACTCAAATTGGTTTGAACCAATCATAGAAAGTATGAATTGGTCTAAAAAACTATTGAATTGGTCCTAATATGACCTGAATCGGTCCTAAAAGGATCAAAACCGGTTTCATAATGACCCAAATCAGTCGAAGAAAGACTGAATCAGTTCTTGGACCAATTTGGTGTCATATAGTTAACCAATTTTGGTTCTGGATCTGATTCCAGTCAAGGGTCTTACTCGGTCCACCAAAAAACAATAATGGGTTGGATCGGGTCTTAATAGGTTGATCCTAGACCCAGTCGACTTGGAACCCCCAAAGGGTCCGAGTACAAGACCATGTCCGACAGGGTCGGATGCATACCCAGTCCACTCGGATCCCCCAATGGGTTTGGGTCTCAAACGATCGAGTCAGACTCAGACCCGATCCACTCAGAACCCACAATGGGTCTGCATTCTGGATCGGATCTGACCTAGTTGGTCATGGATTCGATCCATCTGAAACCCTTAACGCATCCAGGTCCCTAATCAGATCCTATCATATTGGGGTCAGACCTGATCTACCTGGGTCTGCATTGGGTCCCATCAGGTCAGGTACAAACCCGATTCACCCAGTCCCGCCAATGGGTCTATGTCTAGATCGGGTGAAAACCCCAATCCACCCAGAAACCTATTACTGAATCAGGTGCTAACCTAATCCACCCGATAACCCTTTAATGGGTTACTGGGCCCGAATCAGGTCTCCCCCTAGGATGGGCGTAAACCCGATCCACATGAAACCCAAGATCAGTTCTAGGTTTGGATTGAGTCCCTGACCCGATTAGGTTTTACTGTAGCCCATAACCAATCCACCCAAAACCCTTTTAATGGATCCAAATTTAGATCAGCTCTGCCCCGGATCAGGATCTTACCTAAAATCAAATGACTTCAGTTTCTCAAGGTTCAGTCCCCCCTTTTTTCCACCTTTGACCACCAAAATGAGCATCTAGCCCAAAAAGTCATTAGTGTCTCTGATCAGATTTGGAAAAATATGGTAAGGGTTAATCAAGAGAGAAAAAGAAAATCCTAGTCACGTTTGGAAGATCTGATGAGGGTCAACTAAACAAAAAATATATACCATTCAATTAATTTGATAGATATGATCAGGGCTAACTTGATCAGGTGTGAGTTAAAAAAAACATGTTGGCATGTAAATGAAGACTGAATAGATTCTTTTAGAATCTGTATAGAGATGGTTCAAAACTAGATTTGTCGGCATTAAAAAAATGGGTATATAATCAGAAACATGTTCAAACCTAATTCATACATGAAATCGCATATCCAATCAAGTATAATGGACCTATCAGGCTGAGTATGCATTGACTATAAGAAAAGATTTTAAATTTTGATTGTATATGTTGTTTTGGGATATATATATTATCGTATTAAAAAACAACTTCATGTATATGGTTCTAACTCATATACCTTATCGATATATGTATATATATACATATATCGATAAGGTATATGAGTTAGAACCATATACATGAAGTTGTTTTTTAATGTGATAATATATATATATTCTTTTGGAAGTAGTGTGCAAGTTCCAAGCATATGCATTTGAGTATGGGAGTAGTGTGCAAGTTCAAGAAGAGCCTATATTTATATGTCTAGATATGCACACTTACACCTCGACAAATTTTACACTTGCTGGTAAATGTCTATGATTGTTTGGAATTCCACATGTGAGCATGTGTTCAGATCTTCTTGACCTTGATAATGATGTTATGAATGAAAAGCGCATTCGATGAAAGTCATATGAATGATATGCATATTTTCATTAGCTTGCTTAAGTTTGCGTGAAGGGTTCAAGAGACCTTTATAATGTGATGCACATATTTGTGTGGATGTTCTTAATGCTGAACTTGATGTATGATTCATATGCGCCATTAGTTACACATTGTTAGCTCGTGAGTAAGCTGGGGTCTATCAAGAACTCGTGAGGCACGTAAGGATGTGCCATAATACATGAATAACTCTACACTTATAAAGTTTGTCCACCTTCACCGGTGGTATGCTCTTGAAGGCTTAAAATGCCCGAGCATAAGTGGGAGTGGGTTGATTTCACATAATGACATCAATGTGACTGTGACCTATGGGAGTACTTGGGCTTCTTGGCTCTGAATGGCCTCAGGGAATGAGGTGCATGATATAACAATATATCTAATGAAGATAATAGTCTTTGTAACCTATCCACGACAAATCTACTTGGAGAAGGTAGAAAGCATAGGCTTGAGTGACGTTGGGCATGTAGGTTCACCTGTGGTGCCACTTTGTTTTGGAAGTGAGGCATCTCATTGGTCTCTAGTCACTCAAAGTTAGGGAGGCCAGAGTTTTTAGTGTCTTAGGTGATTACCTCATCTACTGAAGAGTTTTTAGTAGTGTTCGATGCATTCACTTTTAGTTTATGGTTGCCATTACTAGAATTTTCTTGATTGTGGCCACCCATTTTGGAATCCCTGATTAGATTGACTCTTCGATTACATCAAATAATATACCTTCGAAGTAGCATTGTTGACGCAATGAGTGCTCGAGTACCGCAAGTAATTAAGATAAATAAAGAAGTATGTATACAATTTAAGAATTGTTATCATTTATTGACATTCATCTCATGTAAATCATATCATGAATACGTAGTTCATGAATTTTGAGATTTATGCAATTGTTGCATTATTATCATATCATGGATATGTCATTGAATGAATCATGTTATCTATATATTGTGAATGCTTGTTTAAAATTGTGACCAATATATGAAAATGAATACATTAAAATATACAAGCTTTATATTGTGTTGCATCTTACCAACTCAAAAGAGACTAACCTCATTTTATGGAGAATGCATGCAAGAAACATTAGTTGGAGCGATGGTGCAATGTAGGACCAAGGCTGGTGAACCATGACACTATTAGTAGTTGTTCTTAGGACTATTTTGGGGTTCTTGTTTGGTAGGAATCATTTTGTCAATATACATTAATACTCTGATATCAAATCAATTGCATTTTTATTTTTAATGGATGAATATCAAAGTTGAATATATGGAATTATTGGTTTTGGATTGGGATCCAAGTCCTAAGGGTTATGAATCCAGTTTTGTGTAGTTTTTTTTTAATTGTAACTCACCCGGAATTGTCTAACTTATATTTGAACATTTTTATTGTTTGAAAAAAGTCATATTTACAAAAAAAAATCTCAAATTTTTAAGATGAAAATTTTAGGGCGTTACAAAAAACATGCATGCACATGAGATCACTCATAAAAGACCAAAGGGTTAGAAAAAACCCATGAGGTGTTGAAAGTATATCAAGTTATAAAAAGAATATACATGTACGCATAACATAAGGATACGTCATAGTTGATGTGGGGTATATACCAAGAGCATTCTAAATGGGTTATTAACATAAATGAACAAATACATTGTGTAACTATCTCAGACCAGATGCAAGGGTATAATGCTCATGCTATGAAAGGCAATATGAAAAGCTACTCTGAAAGCGTGATTGGTCTATTGAACTTGGAGTGTTGAATGATAAAAGGCACATATGATGAAATGCAATAAACTTTACTTTAATAGAAACACTCAATAACCCATTTAGACTAGGCTTACCTTAGAGAATGTAAGTGGTACAAAACTTTGTTGGACCGTTCTATATTTTTGAGAGCAAGGCATCTCATTTGGTCACCAGTCCTCAGGGTTAGGGGGGCGAAATGCCAATGAGTCATAGGTGGTATATCCATGTCTTCTGCAAAAGTGTCAGGATACATTCAATTTGCTGCAACTGGTAGGTTTTCTCTTAAACACAGACCACCCTTTATGGAATATGTTTTTGTAAGTCACTCAGAGAAATTAAAATACATAGCATAACAAACACCTGAGTGGTCTCCTCTAATACGTTGACTTATCTTGTACATGCCTGAAGGAGTAATAAAAAAAGAAACCCTTAAACTTGAGTAAATTTATTTTTTATTAAACTTGTATTGAAAAAATACCCTAATAATTCAAATGCATAATCATGGATATGATATTATTCTGTGACGTGTAGCATGAGTTTATTTGCTATAGTTGTTCAGTTGAATGTTTTATGATTGTTATGTTGTTTGCAAATGTTTTGAAAGAATGTATGTTTTCATGTATACTTAATTTTGTATATATGTACATTGTTAATGTGTTTCTACTAAGACTTGATGAGTCTTACCATTCAGATAATGAGTAGGGAGCTTGAGCGATAGCAGGATGTTGCAGGTGGTGCCAAGAACCAACTATCTAGATTCGGGATTAGTTTTGAGTAGAAAGATATGTTAAATGGTTTTAACAATTATTTATAAATAATTCAATTATTTATGAATAATTTAAATTAATTCATGAATGAAATTGTCTTATTGCTATCCTGGATTTTGAATTCTTGAGTTGAACTGATCCACGATTTGGACCTTGACTCAAGTCTAATACAGGAATTGAATCCTATCCTATGCTGAATTTATGTACTTGTAACCCACCCGAAATGCTAACCATAACTAAAATAAATGTTTTTTGTTGTATTTCTTTTTTTAATAAAGGGTTTTGTCCTTGATAGTTTGTTTGATGAACTTGGCTCTAGTGGGCAAATATATGCTAGCACTTGCATACAAGCGAGCCTCCTAGTGTTTAGTTTGGTTGGAGCAATGTCATAGATAAATCCTTGCATCATTTACTATGTTTTGAAAAAAAAAATTGCTCTCTTTTTGAGTTAAAATTTTGAGGCATTAAAACATGTGAGTCAAATAAGATACAATTATGTATAAATAATCATGAGTGAATATTCTACTCGAAATGTGAAAAAAAACTCATGATGCTTGTAGTTAAAATCCACAATGTGCTTGCAAGACATGTGAGTCAAACGGGGCTCAAGTAAGTATAAATGAACACGAGTGAATAATCTACTTGAAGTATGAAAAATTCTCATAATGCTAATGTTTGCCCCATATGGCTAAGTGGGAGATGTTGGATCTTGATACTAGATCCAAATATGGCCATAGAGTCTCACAAGAGGAGCCCCAAGAGCCATTGAAAGGTGAGCTCATTAAGAATTATAATGAGCTCTATTAATTAAAATTAATTCTAGACTAATGATTGCATGTATAACCTAAGTAATGGTTAAGAAGTGAGTTATTAGGTTTAATGAGACATTATCTTCAAGGTAGTGTTGGAGTTTTTCCCAATCTTCAATGGTTGCCTATATATAACCATGGCCATGACAGAAATGGTATAAGAGAGAGCAATAGTTTAGCTTTAACGGAGGATTGTGATGATTCTTACATGTGCTAGAATAGCTTAATCAAGTTGAGTGTGTCACTTGATAAGGTTGGTGGTTCAACCCCCTCTTGCTAGCTAGGGTACATGCCTTGCCTCATTATTGGTGTCCCTCACTGCATCGATCTCAGGGATCTATTGGATCCTACATGCCTAAAAGACTCAATTCCATGATCATGAACATGAACATGTATTTGGTTTTTCCACAAATCTTAGTCCATCTACATCAATGGTTCAGGCAAAAATACAGTATGTTTTCATCTATAAAATACCTTCGAGATTACCCTCCAATCATAACATAAATACAAGCCAAACTTGGTAGAGGCACCCGTACATGTTAGACAATAAAGGCTCTCTTTGGGAGCCCGAGTTGGAAGCAGTCACAGGGACTCACCATATCGGCATTGGGACAAGGAGCAGAGATTGGAGGAGCGCCAGCACGAGACAGTAACATGCTGTGGGGCCGTGCCATGTTTACAGTATGATGAATGTGCTAAGCATCTAACAAGCTGACATTTACACCTCAAAAAATGATTCAAGGTCCAAAAAAGAAAAAAAAAAGGAGATGACACCTGAAGTCATGGCCACGCAAGATACCTGACATAGATATGAGCTAGCAATGTAAACAAGCAAATTGGTTAAAATAACCATTTTCATGAATCTACATATTCTTTTCTGATCATGTTTGCGTTGGCACATGAGATGAAATTTTCCGTCTAAGTATGCAGGAAGAGTCTATGAAAGTTACGTAGTAGTATGACAAATATGACCATATTTTTGAATGGTGATATCTTGGTCACCATTTTGAAAGGCCAAACATTAAGAGAGGGTGGTGTATGTCCCCCCCGATGATTCACTGAATCCCACGTCTGTGTTCGGGGCTTTGAATGAGCACCACGTATACAAGCACATGGGGCTCGTATTCCCGTGTATGTTGACATAACTTTGCATCGGACTCTGGTGTTGTTGCAAAGACTTAAGTACCCTTGCTATTCTTCTCATAAAGTGATGATTTGAGAAAATGACAAAAATGCCCTTCATTTAAAAAAAAAAAAAAAACAGTTCAAAAAAAGGACAAACATGTCCTCCATTCAGAAAGTCGAGGATGATGTTGACTCTTCAAAGTCTTCTTCTTCTTTCTCCGTTCAAAAAAAGAACAAACATGTCCTCCATCTAGAAAGTCGAGGATGATGTTGACTCTTCAAAGTCTTCTTCTTCTTTCTTCGTTCAAAAAAAGGACAAACATGTCCTCCATCCAGAAAGTCGAGGATGATGTTGACTCTTCAAAGTCTTCTTTTTCTTTCTCCGTAAAACACTGTAAAACCCTCTCTCTCTCTCTCTCTCTCTCTCTCTCTCTCTCTCTCTCTCTCTCTCTCTCTCTCTCTCTCTCTCTCTCTCTCTCTCTCTCTAGAGAAGAAATCAAGGGAGGCAAAGAGTTCTCCCTGAAGAAGGCCATGAACATCAACCCTCTCACTTTCTCTCTCTTCTCTCTCTACTTTTGTGCACATCCAACAGACGATCCTACATTGCTCCATCAAACATCGACTGACCTGCACAGTGACTGTAGCATCGTTCAACTTGAAGAGTTGTGGAGCCTGATTCAGAGTTTTTGCCCTTACAGGAGAAGGGTTTGGGGGCTCCTCCCAGCGTGGGTAGCATCGTTCAACTTGATTCATTGTGGAGCCTGATTTAGAGTTTTTGCTCTTACAGGAGGGGGGTCCAGGGGCTCCCCCCCGTTGCGGATCTCGGGTCTCTAGTATTTTCCTACAGCGATTTGTAGTATTTTCGGGTCTCCAACGAGCCCCACAACGATTTATAGTGTTATCCGACTTTTCAACACCGATTTGTAGTGTCTTCTGCAAATCACTATAGCGATTTATAGTGTTTTTGAATCTCACTATAGCGATTTGTAGTGTCTTCCGCAAATCGCTATAGCGATTTATAGTGTTTTTGAATCTCACTATAGCGATTTGTAGTGTCTTCCGCAAATCGCTATAGTGATTTATAGTGTTTTTGAATCTCACTATAGCGATTTGTAGTGTCTTCCGCAAATCGCTATAGCGATTTATAGTGTTTTTGAATCTCACTATAGCGATTTGTAGTGTCTTCCGCAAATCGCTATAGCGATTTATAGTGTTATTCAGTAAGCAAATCGTTGTAAATCGCTACCCGAATTAGGACCAACTTGTCAGGGTCATATCTCCTTAACCGGAGGTCATATTCCAAATTCGTAAAAAATGGTGTCTTTATTATTGAGTCTAGTTTATTCCTGTAAATTTTAAGCAATTTATATTGTCATTTCATTCCCCATTTTAACTAAAAACCAGACCCACATAGGGATACGAGACGCACATGCTTACATACGTTGTGCTCTTTGGGACCCCCGAACATGAGATGTAGCTAACTGCCCTGTTCGGGGGGGAACATATAACCTGCTTCGAAACATTAATGTGGGGTTCTTTTTCTTATAATACCAGAATATTAATACATGTAAAGATATTTAGGTATATATCATAAATATCTTGTTTTCTTGAATATTATTAAATGTTTTCCTTCTTTTCCATTCTATTATATATATTTTAATTCATTTATTTTTCACCGAGATTTTGCCAAAAAAAAATAGAAAATGAAAAATAAAATATAATGGCAATTTTACAATCTATAAGTTTTCATTTAAAATATTGGGTAATTTATATATATGTGTCTGATGTATGACAAATTTATGTCTAGCCGCCTCAGGTTTCAAATATTTAAGACATAACGCCTAGCCTTATAAAAAATTGATCAATTTGAGCTGCTTTTTGTTTCACCAAACCCTAGGTAACTTTTGAAAATGGCAATTTTAAGCTTTTTTTATTACTAAATGTGACTTTTGAAGCCAACTTTTTTCCAGCTATACTTCAGGGTAAATATTTGACTTTAGGGTTAAAATGCAACTAAGAAAATCATCTAAGCAATTTCTCAAGAGGTTAGGCATCCATGTTGAATATTTGAAACCAGAGGTAGCTAAACATAAATTTAACAAATGTTAGGTACCTATATGTGAACTGCCCTCAAATCTTAGTGATTATGATGTAGACTATTGGCACCCATCTCTTGCTTTAATTAGACGCTCGTTTTGAACATTTTACCATACTTAACATAATTAACTTGCTGCTCCAATTTCAAACCACCTCACGAACTGTCCATATTGCAGCCATGCAATGGCATACAAGTGAATCATACAATTCTATATGGGCTCAATACACCAATTTTGGTAAAATGCAATAGTAGAGGAGGGAAATCAATTCACCAATGCATTTCAAGTGGGTGCATTAGTGAAATGCATTTCACTAATGATCAGCGTTTCTCAAAAAGCTGCCTTGAGGTATAAAATGATGATTTTGGCTTGTATTTACTGTTATTGTCGTTTTGTGCATTTCTTTTTAACAAATGAATAATACGGACATTTTATACACTTTATGTGACTAGGTCAACTGGTGATTTATAAACCAAGCTCACAAGCTATCCACTTGCAGCCACTCGTTGCCCAGCACACTTGGTAAAATGGAATATTAAAGAAAGATAATCAATTCACTAATGCTACCACTTGTAAGGTGGACCAGCCACTGCTGATCTTTTAGGGATCGAACAACTGTGAAAACCATAAATGTGGTTGTTTGGATTTCAAGAGGCACGGATGTCTCCATATTTAATGAACAATAGCGGAAATTTCGCATCTGGTTCCTAATAGTGTTGATGGTTTTGCTGGGACCCTTCCAATGAATTATTGGTAAATGATCATATTGGTTTTCAAAGTTGGGTTAGCAGATTTTCCCAATCTTTTTGAACTTTGCACTTCTTTTCATATTGACAAAGACAGGCCGTGCTTCGTGGTACTTGCTCAGTCACTTTGACATCAAAGACCTCACCAAGTTGAAGGTACAGTAAGTGTCTGCTTGTGACAAACTTTATTTGTCACCGGCCAAAAGTGGTGCATGTGTGTGTTGCGGTGGGACCTATAGTGATATGCATGTTTGCTAAGTAAGAAGTTCATGTCTTGGCTATGGCATGCGAAGTGGCACAAGGCAACACAACATTGCTCGCTAGCAGCTCAGCAAGCAAGTGTTAGTATGTGCATTACATCTCAAGTGTATGTGTTCAGCTTCATGCTCCATGCCATGAGGGCCTTTCTGACTACCCATGGCCATGCGCCATGCTTGGGAGGTGTTACGCCACCTGCGGCCCGTCTCAACTTCATGTCTTCAAACAGGACTTTCATACGGATTTCATGTGTCACGACTGAGTATTCTTCCACACAACTATATGTGGGAAATACGTTCGTGAAGTAAAAAAATAGAAATGAGCTACTTCATCTAGGGGTGCCATGTTGGTGCCTATGCGGGCCCACCCAAAAATTGGGGCCACGTATCTCTATACACATTGACAATTACCAAGTCAAGATCAAAATCTCACCAACACATTCATATGTGGAAAAGACTGTGGTGTGGTCATTTCAGCAAAATAAGAAGTCTGCATTCAAGAACACCATTGGGGACAAAAGTGTTGCATTCTCAAGTGGTATTAGGGTTCCTCCTACTAGCGGGGGTCAGCACCCACAACACCTATATAGGAGACCTTGCTCTTGACTTGCATTGGTACATCATCGTGCGATCTTGCCTTGGCAACCCCTATGTCTCATGAGCAGCACATCAGAGTGCATGGGGGTGCTCACGAGTATGAAAATTCTCTTTGAGCATCTCAGTCATGTGTGGGGTCTGCTCTTGTCACCCGTCTTTCCACCCAACCTCTCACCCTTGTGAGGGGCTCGACGAGTGCATGTCAAGTGATGGTGATTTCTCTTGTCTAGGAAGTTTTACTACATAATACTAGCAACTAACTTTAGTTGGGTGTGAAAGGTCTTCTCTATCGTGATGAGGGATTCCTCATGGGGTGTGCTATACAATCTGTGAGGCCTGCAGGTGCTAGAATACAATATGCCTCTCATTCGGTGTATCTCGGGAACTTGATGTTCACTCTAATATTCATGATGCATATTCAGATGTGTAACTGGTGATATGACTCTTGATTTCTCATGCACTCATCAAAGGAAGGTGATGCACCTGTTCTTCGTTGGTTTGGACGCTCATACCTCAAAGACTTTGGCATTGCCCTACACTATCGATCTGTTCAACTTTGTTGTTCTAAACATTTTGCTCTGCTAAACATGCATGAGATATGCACTGCCTCGAATCCACTTTCATCAGGCTTACGTAGCTTCTTGCCTCTAAGGAAAGCTCCATGCCACATGGCCCAAACTACCCGCCAAGCTGCCTCTCCACGTGAGACAAGAAGGGTACAAAAAAAGGTCATGACATCTAATATCAGAGCTTACCAAACTAGTCTCAAAGTTGTCCCAAGCTATTATTAGAGTTTGCTTGCTAGTTTTGGTTGTCGTCAAAGTCACCTAGAAAACTATCAGAACACAAACTATCTTGGTTCACATTTTCTATGCCAGCTGATTTGTTCTCCAATGATATTGGTAGTGCAAATGTTTCAAGTTCACTACATTGTCCCTCACGAGTTAATTCATGGTAAATTGATTGGTTTACATCACACTACAAGTGTGAGTTATGGTGAAGTTTACACTCAAAAGTCTATTATATTCGTTGAGAGTACTTGCAACACGGTTAAAAGCATATTGTTGCATGATTGAGTTTCAAGATTCTTAAGTGACTTCTACACTTCCTCCACTCTTTTTTGCTTGGAGTCGCATGAGAGTGACTCGTGCGTGCTACTTTGACCCTTCTTATACCAACAAATGTTGCTACCTAGTTTAGCCAGGTGATCATGGAATGCTTCGTAAGGCTTTATGGTGATGTTCGTTTCTACAGTTGCTCACTTTCACATAGAATATTTGCTCATCAGTTGGGCACCTTTGTGTGGTGACCCTTCATTCTTCAAACACACTAAGGGAATGTGTTCTACTTCAGCTCGATCTCTCTTGGGCAAGTCTCGTAGGTGGAGCTTGCTTGCTTTTATTACTTGTGTGACAATGCAATAAGGAGACCGCATAGCGCAATCAACTAATTTTTATGTACCTTCTCAATGAGAGTGACTCGTCAACATGCCTCTCTTCTCCCTACACACTTGGTCCATCCATTCGGCACCTTGCCTTGGTGCTGTGTGTGCTCATTGATCATTGTATTCTGCAAGCTTTTCATAGTCAACATCATCTACTTGGTTCATCTTCACTCAGCCAAATTTTTTATATACCTTATGCTAGGTCACAAATGGCATCGACAAGATTGCTAGCTCTTGGCATTTCATCCTTGCAGTGGGACTTGGTGTCACATCTTAATGACTGTCTTAAAAATATTCACCACTTTGTGAAGGTCACCTTTTCACTTGGATGATGCAAATACTCTAGACACTCCATGCTACACCCTTTAGAAGCCAAACCTTTGCTTATTGGTGCATGTGAGCGAACTGTGAGGACACTCTATGCCCAACCTATTAGTTGTATTTCGTTGGGAAAAGTCAATGCTCCATAGCCATAATCGAAGGACTATCTATTGTCAAATGACCAATATATTTGCTAAAAAACTGCATTGCTTCCTTGGCCTATGTTGCTATAATCTTTTGGGCTATGCATTGCTTGTAGTCGTCTTGCACTACTCAACGGGCCATAGTGGGTTGAAAGACAATTGCTTAGCTTAAGGAGGATCATATCACCTCCAACATCAGTGGCCTTCCCTTGGTCGCCTTGAAACTTCATGGCATTTTGTTCATGCCGCACATCTTTATGGATGACGATTCCCACACATCATAGTGACCTTGCTTTGGTCATTTTTTAAATCTTCTTGGCAGCTTTAGTCTCCTTCTAATCGATGAAGTATTGACGAGAACGTCGAGTTTGTTCTAGTGGGAGAGAATATGACAAATTTTATTCATCACCAGTGGGCCATGTTGCTATACTGCTTGGGTCACATCTGCTTGTGGTCACATTGCTCTACTCAATGGGCCACTATAAGTTGAAAGATGCCCACTATGCTCAAAGTACCAAACCATTTCCAACTTTAGTGGCTTTGCCTTGGCTACATTGGAACTCCATGACAACTTGCTTATGTTGTGCATCTTTGTGGGTGATGATTCCCATAATGGCGCTTCATTGGTGGCATTCTTATGCCACACTTTCAAGAATTTTGCTTTCCCATCACAGGGATTGACATTGAGCTCCATCTTAGAACCTGACTTCAATACTCTATTGCCTTGCACATAAACTTTTAAAGGATGCTTGCTCAACATCATCTTCTGCTGGTTCGGGTCAAACCTTCAACCAATTGGCAAAGTATCGATGAGGATGTCGATTTGTTCTAATGAAAAAGAATGTAGTGAACTTTATTCATCATTGACCGATAGTGGCACACTGTACATGTGTTGCAGTGGGGCCCATGTCTTGGCTATGGCATGCAGCAGTGGCACGAGGCAACATAATATTGCTTGTTAGCAACTCTGCAAGCAAGTATTAGTATGTGCATTACATTTCAGGTGCATCTATTCAACTCCATGCTCTATGCCACGGGGGTGTCTCCAGCCACCCGTGGCCACGTGCCATGCTTCAGGGATGCTATGCCACCCATGGCCCATCTCAACTTCATATCCACAAATAGAAGACTTCCATGCAGATTTTATGTGCCATAATCAAGTATTCTCCTGCACAATCATATGTGGAGAACATGTCTATGATGTCAGAACACATAAAGGAGTCACTTCATCTAGGAGCGCCATGTCGGTGCCTATGCGAGCTCACTCAAACTTCAGGATCGTGTATCTCTATGCACATTGATAATTATTGAGCTAAGATCAAAATCTCGCCTACACGTTAATATGTGGGGAAGACCGTGGTGCATTCATTTTGGTAAAATATGAAGTCTACATTCAGGAAAACCATTTGAAACAAAAAGCGTTGTGTTCTCAAGTGGTATTAGAGTTCCTCCTACTTGCAAGGGGGTGAATGCCCATAACACCTATATAAGGGACCTTGCTCTTGGCTTTGGATTGGTGCACCACTATGTGGTCTCTATTTAAAAACCCTACGTCGCTTGAGCAACACATCAGAGTGTACGGAGGTGCTCACGAGTATGCAAATTCTCCTTGGACATCTCAAGCATATGCGGGGCCTGCCTTATCGCCCAACTTCACACTCTTGCAAGGAGCCTGATGAGTGCTTGTTGAGCTATGGTGATTTCACTTGGCTAGAGAGTTTCACTATGTCATACTAGCAACTGGCTTCAGTTGAAGGTTGAAAGGTCTTCTCCATTGTGATGAGGGGTTCCTCGTGGGGTGCACTTTACACTTTGAGGGGCTTGCAGGTGCTAGAATACAATATACTCCTTCTTCAGTGCATATCGAGAACTTGATGCTTACTCCAATGTTCATGATGTTTATTCAGACATGTAACTAGCTCTACAACCCTCGATTGCTTGTGCTTTGTTGCTCTAGGCATTCTGCTATCATAGAAAGGTGACACACTGTAAACACCCCAAATTTTTACCCCCATTCAATGTTTACACTTCATGTGTCATTGCATATCATTGTAAGCATTTGGCATATCATTGCATTTTATGGTATTGCATGCCATTGCATCTCATTATCGAGATCCAGCACTCTTGTTTTCAAAATATTGAATCCAGATTCGAGTTTTAAAATTTTTCTTTCGAAATCAATTTCAAAAACTTGGGTTTTGAATCGATATTTTACCATTTCCCAACCCCCAGGGCTTTTTATTTCTTATTTCAAAGACATTTTCTTCAGAAAAATAATCTGGATTCATTTTAAACTCAATTTCAATTGATTTCAATTCTCAGATGAGACCCATTTAGGTGGTGTCACTTCTGGATTCTTTTATTTATAAAATTTCTCAAAAATCACAGAGTCCTAGTTGGATCAGGACTCTGTCTTTTCATCTTTTTAAACTTTTGCAAAACTCCATTTTGATTTTAAACCAAATGTAGTCATATCCCTTGCCCATTCTTGTCATTTTGGCCAAAATCTCAGAATCTCAGTCCGACCAGGACTCTTTTTTCAGAGTCCTAGTTGGATCAGGTCTTTTTTTCCAGAGTCCCAGTCGGACCAAAACTCTACCATTTACTACCATTTTACCTATTTTTGAAAAAATCTTTCAAAATTCTTCATTTTGGCAAAAATTCTAGAGTCCCAGTCAAATTAGGATTCTTTCTCAGAGTTCTAATCGAATCAGGACTCTATCTTTCGTTGATGTTTTACTTGTTTTTAAACAATCTTTCAAAATCTTTCGAAAAAAAGTCAAAAATTCAAAGTTTTAGTTGAACCACGACTCTATTCAAAGAGTCCCAGTTGGATCAAGACTCTGATCCTGATTTCAATTTTGAGAGAATCTTTCCAAAATCTCTTCATTTATCTTTTCAATTTTTAAAATTGCTACACTTCTATCACAGAGTTCCAAAATTATGGGTCTCTATTTCAGAGTCTTGATCGAATCAGGACTCTATCCCAGAGTCCTGATCAAATCAGGGCTCTATCCCAGAGTCCTGATCAAATTAGGACTCTATCCTGAGTTCATTTTCTCACTTCATTTTCACTGGTTTTCAAAAGTCCTTTTTAAAATCTCATCATTTGCTTTGCATAAAACCAAAATTCTTAGAGTTCTAATAGAATTAGGACTCTTTCTTAGAGTCCTAATCAAACCGGGACTCTAACCTGACTTCAATATTTTCCTCATTTTCACCTGCCTTCCAAAATCCTCTCATATGTTTTCTCAAAAAATCCAGAATTCTGAGAGTCCTAGGCAAATTAAGACTATGCTCCTAGAGTCTCAGTTGGATTAGGACTCTGTCTTGATTTCATTGTTTGTTGAGATTTTCACTGGTTTTGTAAAATCTTTCATCTGCTTTTAAAAAAAGACTTAAAATCTAGAGTTTTAGTCTAATCAGGACTCTGTCTCAGAGTCTTAATCTGATTAGCACTCTATTCTAAATCATGTTTTACCTCTATCTTCACCTTCTTAACTTGTTTTTCAAAAGAATTAGGTCATTTTGCAGAGTTCCGGATGATTCAGAACTCTATTTCAGAGTTCTGATTGAATTAGGACTCTAACCCTGATTGTATTTTCTGACTTATTTTACCAGTTCTGATAAAATCTTTCAAAAACTTCATCATTTGGCTTTCAAAAATCTAAAATCTTAGAGTCATAATTGGTTCAAGACTCTGGTTCAAAGTTTCAGTTCGCTCAGAACTGTATTTTCAAAACCTTTGAATTCCATCTCTTGATTTTAACCCATTTCAAAACTTTGATGTGGGGCCCACTCAGTTGGTGCCATATCTGGAGGAGTTCTGACCTAGTTAGGACTCTGTGTCGTTTCAAATAATTTAATTTCAAGTCTACTTTTAAATATCTTTTGAAAAATCCCTCATTTTCAAGTTTTAAATCATTTTTTTTTTAAATCAAATGGGGCTCACTCGGAGTGGCGCCACATTTGAAGGAGTCAGGGTTAGACTAGGGTTAGTCAGTGCTCTAGTTAGATTATGGGTTTAGAAGAGTCAAAATCAATTTTGAAAATCCATTTCATTTAGGTTTTTAACCATTTATTTTTAAAAGTTTTAAATTAAAAACTTTAAAAACCCAATGTGGGCCCACATTAGGTGGTGCCACATTTGGGATTTTCTAGGTTAATTAGAAGTCTAGTTAGAGGTTAATTAGGTTAGTTAGGGCTAGGGGTAGGATAGGAAAAATTTCAAAAAATTGCCACCCCCTAGCTAATCCAATTAAAGAAGAATTTGTTTTTTTTTTTGGACTCTTTGGCTAAACCTAAAAATTTTCTATTTAAGAGGGCCAAAAAGGGGGTCGACCCCTATTCTTCTCTTCTTTAAATCTTGGAGCTTCTCTCCTCTCCAGCACCTCCTCCTTTTTCATCGCAGCCCCCAAGGTAAATTCCCTTAACCTCATTTCATAATTTTTTGTAGTTTTTATTTAAATACATGTATTTCCTCATTGCCCCCCCCCCCCCCACACACACACACACACAAACACACACACCCCTTGTTCATGGTTTTTAACCATGGATCAAATCCAAGAACCTCAAGTTCGATCCAATAAGATGATCTAACCCTGTTTAATACTATTTTTCGGGATTCTAATCCATTAGAATTATTTATATTGCTGTTTTTTATATTCTTAACCAATGAAATATGAGATTTACCCGTTAAATGGGCTAAATCCATATTTTCAAAGGGTAAATCAATTTCATCCATGGATTCCCTGTATTTTTTTTATTTTCTTGTTATATTAATATTTTTTTTATATATTTTAGCATAAAATTAAATTTAATTATGCTGTTTATGTATTTTTTTATTAGTTTTCATGTTTAAATCAGTTTTTTTAGTGTTTTATTAGATTTTTGTATGTTTTGATTCTAGGTCTGTAGAAAGCATGTTATTTCATGTTTAAATCTTTGATGGAAATTTCTAATTTTTTTATGTTTAGTCCATGAATTTGTATGTAAGTCCTTGTAAAAAAATTAGAAGGTTTTGGGTTCAGGAACCCTGTCAAAAAAATAAAAAGTCAAACCATGATCCTTGTTATTTAAAATCACTATTGATATTTAGGTATAACTTGCAGATGCGATATTTTTGTCATTTGAGATCCAATTTGCAATTCATAATTGAAGTAGCTTTGTGTTAATGCCTAGTATTTTTTGTAATTTTCTCATAACTTTCTGTCACTGTCTGCTATTTTTCCTTTGTCAGAAAGTAGGATCAACTTCTCAAAACTCATTATGTTTTATTTAAATCATAAGTTGAATTGTGTTGATTGTATCTCCCTAACCGAAGATTCGATCAATGATTCATAAGAAAGGAAACTCTTTATCTGTCTATCTGCTATTCAGTGATAAAATTTTAGAATTTTCTAATATGGTTTGTTATTTTTCCCTGTATTTGAAACCGGGAGTATCAATTTTGATAGATTTTATATTTGTTAAATTCAAGTACGAATTGCTGAAATGATATCTCTCTAACTGGAGATGATCTTTCCGATCTGTAAAAAGGAGAATCTCTATTTTTATATCTATTATGTCCTTGTAAAATTTTATGAATTTCCATAGTGATTTGACTCCTGATTCGGGTCTAACACTATGACAGGTATGTGCGTGCATGTAAAAATAACATATTTTAGGGGTTTTGTGCAATTTTTGCATTGGAATAATGTCAAAAATATATTTTTATGATTTCAATTTAATTTTAGGGTTATCAGAAGTGCATGTGTTGTGTTTTATTAATTTTGGAACTTATTTGATGCTTGAATTGATTATATTGCGAAATAGGGTGCCCGTAGGATCCTGAAACACTGGCAAAATTGTGTTTTTTGTGTTATTTTTTTCATAAAAGTTCATGTTTTTAGGGTTTGTTCATGTTTAGAATCATGCTAGGACATTGCATATTCGATTTGGCTTTGATTTGAGCTTTTTTGAATTCTAAATCCAAAGTTTTACCAAAATATTTTCTGAAAAACCATGATTTCAAGACCACAATCTTGCCATCAGGGGCATTTTGACCCCAATTTTGAATTTTTAAACTTTATTTTTGGATTTTCCATTTATTTTTATCATTTATTTCTTATGTTTATATCAGGGAGGTATGAATTGGGTTTATATTTGGATAATATCCAATAATTTCCCAATATTTTTTGATAAATCCAGATAATCCTATATTTTTGTGCTAACTTATTTTCTAGTATTGCAGAGGTATTCAAGAAGAAGATTTCAATTTTTTTTATTCAATTAAATGTAATATCAAGATGTAGTATTTGGAATAAGATTTACATTTCATGCTTAGAATAAGATGCATTGCATATAGTTTGCTTTCGTATAATTTCAATATCTGATGAATGATTCATGCATATTTTCCAAATCCACTATGGTTGACATGAATGGCACATGCACAAGCTTTTATGGAGTTGACAAACTCGGTGAAATTCGTATTTATGGCCATAGTCAGAATATGAATGAAACCCAGATTTGTAATCTTCGTATTAGCCACATTCAGCCTACACTTTTAGGCTAACTTCAAAAATGCACTGCATTTCTCAAAAACTCAAAAGGATTTTCTCAATTCCCTCATAAATATCTTTCAAATCTATATCCATTCATTTCAATCATTTCAAACGATCATATGCTTTCAATTCAATTCAGATAAATCGATTTTCTCATAATTTTCTAAGTCTTTCTCAGAAATTGATTTTCTCAAAACTCTGAGTTTTTAAATAATGTTTCAAGTATTTCCTAAATTTAAATCATGATTTCCCAATGTTTTGACATTCTTAATTTCATTTTCAAAGATCATAAATTGATTTTCTCAAAGTCTTTGAAATACCTCTAAAATTGGTTTTCCCAAAATTCTCAAATCCTCTTTAGAAATTGATTTTCTCAGAAAAAATAGTTCAAATCTCAAAAATCAATTTTCTCAAAGTTCCAATCTTTTTGAGAATCAATTTTTCCTTCAAAAGTTATTTTCTAATGCAATTTCTGATTTCCAATGAATTCTTTTTCCAAGAATTTCAAAATCTCAGAAGCAAACATCATATTTCTCGGAATGTGCTTCTTTTCAAAACTTCACAGCACGTGCCTGATTCTCTGTGCATTTTAGAAAAATAGAGCATAATTTAGATAATTAAACTTAGTTAAAGCACACTATTGATCCTTGGTTCAATTACCTTTAGTAAAGGTGTCAGGAACGGTTGAACCTCGTACCGACGGGCGGATCTCATTCCACGGAATTTTCCCATAAATTTTCAAAATGGAGGTGAGTAATTTTCAAAAAAAAAAAACCACTTTTAAACTTTGGTCGAGTTTGACTCGCAGAATCGTTTCTCTCTCTCGAGGAGGAGGAAAAAATTTTGTGATGATAACACACACCCATCCCTCATTGGCTTGGACGCTTATATGCCAAAGACTTTGGCATTGCCCCATTTAACTTTGTTGCTCTAGGCATTCTACTATACTAAGCATCCATCAGATATGCACTACCTCGAATCTGCTTTCGTTAGGCTTATGTAGTTCCTCGCCTTTAAGGCAAGCTGTGTGCCACACAACCCAATCAGCCTGCCAAGCTCCCTCTCTATGCAAGACAGGACTGGCAAAAAAAATGCCATGACATGCTGCACCTGATGCCTTCCATCTTTGATTGATAGTTTTTCAGTCGTGGGGCCCAAAAGCATATGGAGGGAAGTAGGTGCAGAGGCATACTCAAAGTGTGCCATGTGATGGCACCTGATTCTGGCTCGTATAGTCACAGTATCATTATCAGCATTTTCTCAGCAAAGGATAATCTCGCAATGAATTAAAAAAATGTTTTTCTTGGAAAAATCTTCAAAAAATATTAGTATAGTTAAATTTTAACAGTATATACAAATATAAGAAAACATTAAATTATATATAATATAAATATTGCATTAAGACGCGATAGTATCACGATAAAAAAGTGTCATGGTCAAAATAGGTGACATTTTGAAATTAACTTGTTTTTTAAGAATTATATCAGTTTTTATCATGAGATCTTGGAAAAATATTGGTCAATATTTGTGACTATGGTTGAAGGAGAAGGGGTCATGGGGAAATGACTTTACAAATTAGGAATGGAGACATCAGCTTGTTGGTTTTGGTTGAGAGCAATAAATGGTTAGACAGATTTGGTAGGCACTTGACTTCCAATTATATATGTTGGCGGATTGGATTTGGTTTTATGTAGTAAATATTAATTGAGGTTGGATCCTAATTAAGTTTTATTCTAAAATGCAGAGAGGTTCTTATATTACACCATTTTTTTTTGGAGTTTTAAATAGGACAGATTAATGTGAGAAGGTTAGTATGTACAAGAATAAATTAAGTTTCTATATTCATTTAGAAATTAAACAAGAATTAATGCCAATGTTTATTTCAAAAGTATGCATATATATCAAAATATGTAAGAGGTTAATGACCATCTCTCCCTTTCAAACATGCACATACTGAAATATTTCTATAACTTGAATGAAAAAAGTTATGGTTTTCTCTCCCTACAAAAAACATGTTTTTTCTTGTAAGAACTTTACTTTACTACTAATAACATGGTTTTCTTTCTCCCTCAAAAATAACTTAAATGAAAAAAGTCACAACAGTACAAGTTTGATATCCACCAAGTTATACTATCTAAGTAGGATTATCGCTTTTTTCATAAATGGATTTGGATTCGATTGGAGTTGCTGGTGGCATGTTCAACCTGTATCTGATTATTGTGTATCTGATTAGGTTAGATTTTTCTATAACTTCATCATTGCCAAGTCATTAACTAGGGCTAGTAATTACCATAAATTTTAGCGATCAACTAAGCCACTTAAGCACTTGGCAAGATAGTTTAGACAAGTCCTAGCGCCATGCCCTTTATGAGACGTGTTGGGTGCAAGTTGTTTTCATCAAATTTGACATCGTAGATGAATGTAGCATGGTTAATTTGATAGAAATCAACCAATGAATATCGTTTTTTTAACAAAGAACATGAATTTTTATTTATAGAATTTTGGTGTTTTATGGCTGCGAGTTTTCCAATCGTTAGAAATTAATCTTGCACATACGTCAAATTTTCACAATTAAATTGTGGATCTTCACCAAAAAGGGCACTAGATGTCATGCAATAATAAAATCCGACATGGGGCGTGACATTAGCATATGAAGATAGGGATGAGTTGATCTTGTTCCCTCATCTTGATTTCTGGGGTTGATAAGAGCAGAAAAAGTTGATTGAAACCAGTCCTTAGTTTGTGCTGCACAGTTGGGGAGCCACTGGATATGGTACTAGATTGTGCAAGTGGAACACTGGCTGGAAAGATAGAATACTAGAATTTAAGGGTTTTTTCTTGTTTCAATTAGCATAGATGAGAATTTTAGTTTTTTTTTCAATCAGCATGTATTGGTTTCAATTAATTCAATTCTTATTCACTTATTAAATATTTGTTACTTATTAGTAATCATTAGCTTGAAAATTTGACATTATTAGCAATGAATTAATTATGAATGGTTTTCAAAATATGGAAAATTGATGAGGCCAATTGTAAAGGCATTCATTAGAGTAACTATTTTTAATTGTGAATGTTTCTCTTTGTTTTGAGTGGATTGTACCTTTTAATTATATATAAAATATTTATGATGTTTTTTTAGATTTTTTTAGAAGATTAACTAATTAAATTGCTATTTATTTGCAAGATGTTTTTTTTTATATCTTGCTGAATGCATTTCAAGATTGAAGCTTGAGATTAGTTGTAATACCTAAGATTTTCTTTTTTATAAATTTTCATGATTGTTAAATAAATAGAATTTTGTCTCAAATATGGTTTATAATTTTAATTTAAATTATATTTAAATTTTTGTTGGCATTTAATTTGTATTTTTAATTTTATTTTGGGTTTGAAATACCCATTTGGAGCTAAATTGAGTCCATAGTGGTATTTAGACATAGTAGGGACCCAAGTGTGGTCATTACTCAATAGTGCCTTTCTCGTGTCCTTGGATGTACTTATTCATCCTTTCTCAGTCATCGACGAAGAGATATATGTAGTACCACTCCAAGCTTTAGAATTTTGTGGTCTAGTCCATTAAACTCATGCTTTTCTGGCACAACTTTAGAAATTTCATCTACTTCTTGTCTCGCGCATGTAGGGGAAAGTAGGTTCCCAAAAAAGCTTCCTGAAACACTCTCTATGAAATAACTTCAGTCTCATAGAAACAAACTTCTTGAGTTGTGTCCCACCATTTATGAGCATTGCCCTTCAATCTGTACATGCTAAACTAGTGAGTCTTCTTTTTATCTGGCACATATAATACCCAAAATTCTCATTCAATCTTTTTGATCCAGCTTTCTTTCAGTTCTTGATCATCTTTTCCTAAGAATGTCAAGGGATCTAATTTGAGAAACTTCTCAAACGTAAACCTGCCTGGGTTACAACTTGCCTCCATGGGTGCGACAAGCTCTCCCTGGTTGCGCACTTGGTCTCTCATGGCTTCAACCAAGCTATTGAGGGTTGTCATGATGAATCCTCACTAATCTGCCTACTTGTTTGGTGAAGTCCTCTTTGTTTGATGAGACATCTTCAATTTTAATGATTTGAATCAGCAATTTGCATATTTTAAATAAATAAGTCATACTATGATCCACAAGAACAAGAGAGCATATAAAGATTTAAAACATAGATTAATCATTAGTATACTTTTGTAACAATATATGTTCCAAAAGCCCAATACTATTGATTTGTTGTTCAAGTAGAAAACTAACTACTAGGAGTTCATAAACTTGACTCCTAACAAAACTTCTTTGGTGTAACTATTTTCGCCTAAGCGTAGTTTGCACAATATTTGACATGTTTCCTCAACTCTCCTGTGTGCCATTGTTTTCGTAGAGCCTCCTATGCTTCTTCTACTGTATGTTCCAAAAAAACTTGCTCCACCATCTTTGGGAAGTCACTAAAGTGTTAGGTCGTGTCGGAGAGAGCTTATGTTGCTATCTGCTTTCTATCATTGGCTTTATTCAATTGACAGACCTGGATGAAATATCCTTCCTCACCAAAGTAAAGGCAATCTTCAGTCTCCTGGGGACATCCCTATCCCAAGTGGAGGTGATGGCACCTCTAACATTTAGACCCTAGCTGGGATCGGGATTCGACCAGCACCTCAAGGTTTTCATTTTCCCAAATTTCTAGCTGGAGAATGTGTATGGAATTTGCTTGCTGTAATATCATTGTACATAAGTCGTGAAGTGCCTCGATGATCTCGTTGCACTTATCTTCCTAAGCCATCTACCTAAAGAAAGTTTTATTTTTTTTTTAAGTTGTTGATGTCTATATTAAGTTCCATAAATAACATATCATAAGAGATATATATAGAATAACACTTAGGCTAAAAATACTTATAGTGCGATGTCGGATATAGGTTGGACCTTGAATTATTTCTATCTTGTCACACTCTGATACCAAAGATGTAACACCCAAAAAAATGTAAATTGAAAAAATTAGGGAAAATATTATTTTTTAATTAGATTATTAATCCTTTTTAAAATCAAATTGGTATCACAGTGAAAGTCATTTAATTGATCTAAATTAGCAAGCCTTGGGCAGGTTACAAGCAAGTACCCAATTACAACAATGGACTCCATCTAAACCTCATTTGGTCTTGGGTACAAATCCACCCGAGTAATTGAATTGACTCTAATGTAATAAAATCTCACATCATTCACAAGTCATTCATTCTGTAAAACATAATGGCAAAAATGTAAAGTAGCTAAATGGAAATACTAAAGGGTTTTCAAAACACCTATACGAAAGTCATTAATATCAAATGTTATAAATTCTTAGACAACTAATCCAGCACATGAAAAAGAAGATATAAATTGGTTTATATGTCATCGTCTCATCCATCCATTGCATCCACAATTACTCATCACCTAAAAGTATTATATATAAGGGTTTAGACTACATCAAGTCTGGTAGATACAATAACATCACATAGTTGTAAAGAACTAAGACATACTTGACGAACAAGCAATACATCATGTGATCAATCATAAAACCATGGTATAGACCAGTCATGCATTCATCAACCTTCAAGGTAATACAAACACATGCCATAAAGCCTACCATTTCAAACCGCGATATCACATATGGTTTACCAAAGATATTATGATGCCAATGTCATTATTTCAAATATACAAAATGATGGTTTGCATTAATAGGATATGTTTTCCATTTCAAATAACTGTGTGAATATAAGGTCTTAATGTTCAAGTATACGTAATTTAACCATGAAACATGTGCATTCAACATCTTGAAGCATTTAATGTTCAAGTATACATAATTTAAACATAAAACATGCATATCCAACATCTCGAAGCATTTAAAATTCAAGCATACATAATTTAAACATTCAGCGTGCATATTCAACATCTCAAAGCATTTAACATTCATATTTACATAATGTGAAACTTAAAGCATGTGTATTCATTATTTTAATATATATATATATATATATATATATATATATATATATATATATATATATATATATATATATATATATATATATATATATGCATTATTTACATAAATATACATACAAAACATATGCTTTAGTATTTTATAATTCCCATGCTATTTGTGTAAATCCCTATACTAACATGCATGCATTAGAACCATACAAATACATAAGTTAGTATAACTTTTCCTACCTCGTAAATCACATAGTTATTAAACAAGTGGAAAATCCCCAAAATACCAAGAGAGATTTTTCTTTAAAATGTGCGAGCCTCCATCAAGGTGAATAGTGTTTACCAACAAATCCATATGTGGCGAGGGCTTGCTTGTGCCTCATACTTCATGCCAAAAAGTGGGAAGCAGTTCAGGTCATGCTGAACATGAGCGTTTTTTGCTCATGCTGGCATCGTGGCTGTCTGTTTGCATTTTGGATGAATGCCACATAGTTTTGTTGACTTTTGAGCTTTTTAAAATGCAAATTGGATGGCCACGATGACAGCATGAGCAAAAATGCTCATGTTCAGCATGACCTGATCTGCTTCCCAAAAAGTGAGGAGAGAGTGTATGGTCGGTCATGGCCTTCACCACCAACCGACCAGTTCCCACAAAATAAGGCACTATGCAGGTATGTTCCCACCAAGCACAATAAAAGGTAAGGGTGGCAGACTGTAACACCGCATGAACGTAGGGACTGGTGCACCCGAGTCGGCTAGGTCGAGTCTCCCAACCGGCAGTCAAGTGAAAATGGGTTGGCATAGGTGGCCTGCACCACCGCCATACACTGCAACAACAAGCAGAGCTGCGAGTGGTCTACACCACCAGCAAAGGAAACTACGATCGCAGGTGGGAGAGGGAGGTGTGGTTATGCACCACCCCATTGGCCCATTGACAGCAAGCGGTGAGGGTCAATCACCCCTCCTCATCGAAGATCAGTGGTGAAGCAGATGATGGTTATCACCACCACTACTCAACAACGCAGAGCAGTAGAGAGGAGTCCGTTATTGGAGGGGATTAGTGGTGGCCCTCCTCCTCCATCTAGCAAAGCAATAGGAAGATGGAGAAGGAGATGTCAGAGGTGTCAGGGATGGTTGTCTGACCACTCTGCTTAAACAGAGAAGGAGATGAGGACGACAGAGGTCATCTGGCAAAACCACAAGAAGAAGGGGAAGATCTGGTGGTGATGGTAGCGCTAGGCAAAGCTCACCAGAACTGTGAGCAAGCCCACCAACAACCAGTCAGCAGGGAGGTGTGTTGCACAGACTGGAGTCCCACTCAACCATTGTGGGTGGTGCGTAGTGGATATATGTCGTATCTCGGCAAGGACGTCAGAAGAGACCTGGTGCACCGATAAGAGTTTAGTACGAAGGAAGGAGGAGATAGCAAGGGTGGCTAGCCCTCATGGCTGTCTCACAGAATCATGGAGAGTGATGGTCCTTCGACAGTCTAACTGCATTAGCCGAAGATGAAGAAGGGGTTGTCAGTGGTGGTGTGACAATGGTAGTGGTCCTCCAACCACCTTGCTGAGTAAGGCAAGAAGGAGGTGACAACAGTGGTGGTGGGTCTTACCACCACCAGGTGGTAATGGGAGAAGGAGAGGGGGGTGGTTGATACCCTCCTCTCACGGCAAGAAGAGAAAGAGATAGAGAGGGACTCGTGAGTTCTTTCGCACACAAGGAAGGGAGCAAAAGGAGATAGAGTGTAAGGGGCTAGAGTAGGCCTATTTATAGGCTCTAGCTAGGGTTTTGGAAGAGTGAAGAAGGTTGGCCATGCGTGAATGATGGCTAGGGTTTTGGAATTTGGGAAAGAGATAGGTGTCCTATTTGGGTGGGCCTCACTCTCCCAACACGACTCCAAAAAGGAGGAAACCCCATGAATGAAACCCTATGTAGGTGGCCTTCTTTGGTGGGTCAAACACAACCCATTAAGACTGAATCCAAAAAGAGAAGAACACTAAAGATCCAATGGGTCCAAGTGTGCCCCAATTAGATATTTCAAACCTGAAACTATGTGAGTTAACCTTCTTGGATACTCAGCATGATCCAGACTAAATTCCTAAATCCAATTAAAATGCTAAATTATTTTTAATAAATACTAGATCAAATCCATTATTCATTTAATTATAAATTAACTTAAATAAACAGTTTAATGTTAATTAATAATAATTTGCCACTAATTAATTGCTAAATAAATATAAATAATTCCCCCATTTCCTGAGATTAACCCGGACTCCACCTCGTGCGAGCCGGTTTTGTTTTCAGTGTCTGGCTTTCATGATGATTTTCAATTAAAAAATCTTTTCAAAAATTGTTTCACAAAAATTGACATCAAACATCAAATGCCCACATAGAGAATGGCCATGGAGATACAACTGATTGTAAATATATGGTTGGCGCATGAATGAAAGGTGTGTGCATCTGGCATTGGACGCACTTCTTCACAAAATGATAGCAGTCATGTTGCATAGTTTTCCAATAGTACCTTGCCTGAATGATCTGCTTAACAAGAGTTTGGTAACCGACATGGCCATCAAAAATGCCTTTGTGCGCTTCTTGGATGACTTCCTTGGCTTCTTCTTCATCCAAGCATCTGGAATACTCGGTACTGAATCCATGGCAATAAAGCACATCAGCAAGAATAAAATATTAGGTAGACATGCGTTGAATTGCTTGTTGCTTCCTCTTTGACAATTATGGTGAAAGCTCACCAGTTTTAATAAAGTTCTTGATATCTTGGTACCAAGGCTTCTTCTTTTGCTCTACCTGGTTGATCCACATAACTGAAACGAAGGCAGGTTGATCAAGTCTGCCAATTTCAAAAGAGCGACATGATTCGCCATCTCTAAAAGACATAATGGAACCTAGGCTAGCTAAGCCGTCAACTATTTGATTAAATTCTCTTTTAATATGGAAAAGCTAGAATTCATCAAAGCTATCGATAAGAGCTAGAACAATCTTTTGATAAGGAAGTAGCTTCTGATTTTTCACTTGTCATTCGGCTTTGACATGTCTGATGACAAGCAGTGATTTGTCAAAGGCATGCACTCTCTTGACGTTTAAGTCTTGTAGAATTCTCAAACCTTGTATTAAAGCTTTATACTCAGCCATGTTATGAGTGCATTGAAAATCAAGTTTGAGGGAAAAAAAGATCATCTCCTTCTCATGCGTGATCAACACGATCCTGATTCTTATGCCAACCATATTCTTGGAGCCATCGAAGAATAAACTCCAAACTGGAGACTTGTGGACATTATGAATGCGCTCGTTAGGGAAATCATCTTGGGCTTTTACCTCTTTTACCAAAGGAAAATCGGCTAGCTGGTCAATGATGGCCTGGCCTTTGATTGACTTTTGAGAGACATATTCCAGGTCATACTGCATCAACAGAACTTGTCACTTGGCAATCCGGTTGTTCCAGAATATACTTGAGAGGATTAAACTTTGATAGAATCATGACTTCTGAAGCTAACAAGTAATGTCTCTCTTTCTGACATATTTAGACCAGTGCTAGGCATGTCTTCTCTATCTGAGAATATTTCTTCACATAATCAATGAAGGTCTTTCTCACATAGTAGATGGCATGCTCTACTCGACTGCCTTCTTCATACTGAGCCAAAAATCTGCCACAAGCAGTTTGATTAACTGAGACATATAACAAAAGAGGTTTTCCCAATTATGGCGGCTTCAAAATAGGTGGATTGAGGAGATATTTCTTGATATGCTTGAACGACTGCTGACACTCTGGTCCCCATTCAAACTTCACTCCTTTTCTAAGTAGATGATTGAAAGGTTCACACCTCATGGCCAAATTAGATATGAATCATTGAATTGACTACATACGTCCTTAAAGACTACGCAGCTCTTTGAGATTGATCGAAGGTGGCATATCAATCATAGCCTTTGCCTTGGGGGATCTACTTTTATCTCCTTCTTACTGACCATGAAACCAAGCAACTTGCCCGACTCTACTCTGAAAACACATTTTTGAGGATTGAGTCTCAACTTGAATAAAATGAGTCGCTTAAAAACTTGATGTGAACACCCCAAATTTTCCAAAAAATTCTCTTTTTGCCTCTGACTCACATCTTCTGAATAATCGGGTCAATTTTAATCAAAATTTTCATTCATTTCTCGGATTCACTGCATTTCTGACCCAATTTTTTATCCAAATCAAATGCCCGGATCCAATTCTGATCTCGGATCTCTTATTGTTCAAAAACATCAATTCTTTGGATTTTATCAAATATTTTATCTGGATCCAACCTCAATTCGAGATCCAAACCCAAACTTTTCTGAAAATCTTGGATTCAGATCCATTTTGAGATTCATTTTCTGCAATAAATCCTGCATTTTTCATAAAAACCTTATTTTAGAAAAATCTTAGTCTTAAAACAAAAATTTTATAAAAATGTTTCAAAAACCTCGTCGTGGATCCCATTTTCTACCACCCCCCCACACCGCATTTTCCTCATATCTTTAGAATTTTTATCAAAAAAAATATAAAAAGAAAATTTTCTGGGAAATATAGCTTCCTACACCATTTTTTGTACATAGGCCTTCTTTCTGAAAAAAATTCGTAACTAAACCTTCGTGTCAAAAATTTCAAAATTTAGAAGACCCAGGTTGAAAATCCTAATGGCCTTCCTTTATGAGAGAAGCTACAGAGGCCTCCCGCACTCTCTCTCTCTCTCCCTCAAGCTCTCCTTATGCTTGTTTACTCAAGTCTACAAATGCTTAAAAGTTGCACTCGCTATTCAGCCTCGACTTACAACACACCTAATGAATTGGTGATTCACGTACAATAATTGGATATTCGTGTAAATAGTTACTGATTCTGATGAAGATGATCGTAAAGTCCATTGAAATTAGGAACACGCCCAACATCATAATATTCACCGTCACTTTTGTTGGTTGTAGCATATTCAACATAGTTAGTATTAACATTAGCATACTTATACTTAGTATTTGCATTTGCCATGTGTAGCAGTAGCCTTTAGATTAAGCATTCGCTGGGTGTAACAATAGCCTTTAACAGTAACATTTATCGTTAGCAGTAGCACACCACAACATTCCCTGCATGTTCACCACATATTGCAAAGCTCACCTGTTACACTTACATCATATCCCTGCTTCCTCCTTCACAACACCATCAGTATACCTGTTGCATTAGCATATAGTGTTGTCACACTACAATGCCCATGACACTCTTTGCATCCTCATCTACTCACTTTATTGCATATTAATGCAACACTTCATCATTTCACTGCCACATGTTCTGCATTTCGTCACCTTTACACTTTTCCATTTTGTACTCCATTTCACCATTTGAACTTGCCATGCCCATTTCATCTCCTTCATTTCGATGTTCATATTTCCCTATGTTATATATCATTTTAGCACTCCCCTCATGATATTATGTCATTTGCATTCGCAGTAGCCTAATAAGCTGTTGTGACCTCTTGCCTTCATGATGTTGTTTGCATTCATAGTAGCCTAATAGGCTGTTGTGACTTCTTAAGCGTTCATAACATCTTGTTATAAACACCCACATTCAGCATGCTTCACTTGCATACAATTATACCCTTGTACCTAGACCTACACGGTGCACGATACTTGTGAGCTGCCCCCATGAAAAGTGATAAATCCCATGGAAGTACACACTTCTGGGCACGTGAGTAAACTACCACTATTTTTGCAAATTATAATTCTTTGCATCATTTTGTTGTTGCAAATGTAACTCATGGAGGGCAGACTATTGTTGGTTTAAAGGAGCAAAACTCTGTAGAAAAGGGGATTATTAATAATATTTTGGTAATTTGGAAGGATATTCTCCTTTAGGTTTTGATAAGATGGGCATTCAGTTGCAGAGGCACGAGATAGTTTTAGAAGTTGATCCTGCCTTTTCCTCTCAATCTGACCTGAAATTGCTCAGATTGTCACTGCTTTTGTTATACTTGAAATTAAGTTTACTGGTGGTGTTGCTACAAATATGACTGTCACATCATATGATGTTGTGGCTTCACTCTAGCCATTCACTACACTTGCATATCCACCTGTATACTCTTTGTGCATTCACATTACTTCCTATGCATGCATAAGCACAATGGCCTAATGGTTGTTGTAGCTTCAAGAATATCCATAGCACAGCAGCCCAGTGGCTGATGTGGCTTATTGTGCTTCCATGGCACAACAACTCTAAGGCTGTTGCGGTTTCCTATGTTGTCATAGCATACCACCATTTGCCTTCTTCACTATTCATTGTGGTGGCTTTATGTGCTTCAATAGCACAGCAACAATAAGGTTGTTGTAGCTTTCCATGTTTTTATAGCATCACCATCTGCCACATTGTGCATTCTTCATTTTCATTTTCCCCTGCTACAGTTTTCTGTTGCCCTGTTTACCTTATGTCATGCTACTGTTGTATAGGCGACATCCCTTCATCCTACCTCTGTTCAGCAAACCATTGACTGTCTCATTTTTTTTATTATTTTATCTATGCATATCTACCACATCATTTTCATACTTCTAGCATATCATTCACTATATATATCTTCACTAAACCTAAAGGCACTGAATGTGCCTTTTCATATATAGTTCCTTAGCCTAAGATGCCATATATGTGTTTATTGTCTCATTAGCATAAGACATATATATGTGCACTTCATTGTCAATATAAGCATAGCATTTTGCACATGTGTTTTTCTTTAGAATAGAAATGCGCATATCTATTTTCATTTTCAAAATAGCATTTTTATCTTCTTCTGTATGTGGTATCTTGCTAACTTTGTTTTGCAGAAATACATGGAAAATTTAGATTTTCGTTCTTAGAATAGAAATTTTTGATATTCTCAATTTCAATTTCAAGGATATAATAGCAAGATATTAATGAGAACTTTACATTTTTAGCTTTTAGATTAGAATGTATGTGTATGTAAATATCATGAATTATTTGTTTCATATCATTTTTATCTTAAAAAATCCAAGCGATGTTGAAATAAACTTTCAAAAATACAGTTTTCATTTGTAAAATCATTTTCAATTCCTATTTGTAAATTCAGATTTATCCTTTTATTCTTAAAATTCCATCTTATTTCAAATTCTAACTTTCAATTCTCATTTCTGAATTTCATACTTTAAAATTCCAAATTTTGTTCAAATTCTTTATTTCTATTTCAAATCCTGAGTTTTCATTTTCAATCAAACTCTAAATTAAATCCACTTTCAGATTCCAACTCAAATATTGAGATTGATTCTGAATTTCTAAATCATTTTTTCCAATTCTATCTTGATTTCAAGGCAAATTTCAAAATCAATTCCAAATTCAATTCTTATTTTCAATTTCCATATTTCCATTTATTCTTCAAATTTTGCTCTTTTCCAAATTCTATCTCCAAAGTCTCCTTCTTTAATTTAAATCTATTTCAATCTTTGATTTTAATTATGATTTCAACTTCAGGATTTCAAATCTCAAATTCATTCAAATTCCAAGTCTTGATTCAAATTTCCATCTTTTTCAAAGTTTAAATCATTTCTTCAAGGATATTTCCAAAAACTTGTTTTAAAAACACTTGGGAAAGTGTAGAATTTCTAAAGCATTTCTAAGAAGTATACATCTTTGCATCTTGCATTGCACAAGCATGATTCTTTGTGCATTTTTTTACTTAGAATAAATTCTTAGATAATATTTAGGCAAAGCAAAAGGCATAAATTCGATCCTTGGTTTGATTACCCCTGGTAAAGGCGTCAGGAACGGTCGAACCTCGTACCGACGAGTGAATCCTGTCTCTCTATTTTGCTACAAATTTTCAAAACGGAGGCGAGCAATTTCAAAACATTTTTAAAATTAAGGTCAAGTGAGACCTTTGCAAAAGAGTTCCTCTCTCATCTTTCTTTTCTTTTCTCTTCTCTCTTCTTTTTTGTCTTTTATTTTCCCTTTGAAAAGAGAAATAGAGGTTAGAAAGGAAAGAGATGAGGAAAAAAGAAGAGGAACCAAGAAGAAAAATTTTGCAATGATCACAGTTTTGGCGACGGTGATAGGACTCGTCTCTGTCTGGTTGAATTTGTGCCTTTTGTTTTGCTTTGATATTGTCTAAGTCTTTGTTCTACAAATGTCAGCTTCATTTCCATGCAAACCTCAGGAGTCTAGACTCTGTCCTAGCTGATATAATGTATATAGGATCTAAGTATGGTTTGGTAGGACCATATTGAAGAGATTATTCCATGCTCACTTAGACTTAGGTCTAAAATACAACTCTCATCAATTTTAGGGATTGAATGCAAACAATGTATGCAAGTGTATGCTTTTCTTCATTTAAATTCTATCTCTTTAGGACTTGCATTAGAGACATCTGGTTTTATTACATGTTGAACATGTTTTCGAAAACATCCCTACCTATATTGTTCCGGTCTTCACATTGCTGGGTTGTCTCACTAAACCATAGTTCGAGAGAGAGCCTCACAACTGAACCACTTATTTGGGTTAACACCCCCTTACCACGTACTTAAGAGCCATAGTCCGAAGTATATTGGTAGGTGCTTAAGGATGTTGGGAAATCATTACCTTAGAACCGAAGAAATATTTTTATGCCACGTACTTCGAGCTTCGGCTTGAGTATATTGACGTACCTTGATTGGAATCAGATGATTAAAACCCTAGAGTTAGGATTAAGGTCCTACCAATCATTTCAAATATTGCATTTAGAGTCAGCTTCTAGGGAGTGTTGTTTTGTGCATCATTGCTTGTATAATTCAGATTCTTTTTTTTAACATTATCTTGTAAATCCTATTTTACTTTATATTTTCAAATCCCTGAATATTTGTTTCAAAATTTCCTCTATTTTTCAAAATTCAGGATTGTATATTTCTCATTCTTTATTCTTTCATAAATTTTTAAACCCTGGACATTCTTTTAAGTATTTCTCTATCTTTCAAAAGTCTAGGTGTATTTTTCTTTTTCTCTTCTGATTTCTTCAGTTCTTTTTTATCCTACCGGCAATTTTTTCAAAATATTCAAGTCTTGTCATCCATCTTCAAAATGCTCTTCCTTGTACATTCTATCTTCTTCATATAAAATCTCTTTTATCAGAAGATCTCTTTTCAAATCTTTTAAACTTTCTCTTCACTATCTCTTTTCCTCTAAAAAAATTTTTTGATCTGAACCCTTACCTTATTTTACACATCAAGCATTCCGTCATGGTTCAAACAAGAGCAGGAAGGAGAGCAGCTCAGCAGCACGATGACAGTGAAGTGGAGGAAGTGAACTCTCTCAGATTATCCCGAAGACATGATTTAGAGGAAGATAATGTTGACCCAGCAATGTACAAGATATTCCAAAAAATGATGACAAAAATGATGTCCGAACAAGCTGAGACAGGTTCAAAGAAAACATCCTCTAAAAACAAGATCAAGAGAAAGCCAGTGAAAAAGCATGTCAGAATCAACAAGAGAAAAATCCAGCAGGACAACACATCTGAGAGTAAAGAATCTGCAGAAGAGGATTCTGAGGAAGAGCAGTTTTTGTTCATCCCAAGACATTTATGGCAGTCTAAGAAGGGGACAGAAGAGCCTGAGTCAGTGAACAAGCCTAGAGAGGGAATCCCGACAGAAGATTCAATCCAAGCACTGACTAAGATAGTCAAGGATCTACAAATTTGAGATAAAAGAAAGAAAGTATATACCAGGCAAGACTTCTACCTTGGTTTAGATGGGGACAGCAGCTTGGAAGACCTCCCTAGAAAATTCATTAAATTTGATGGATCAGGCAACCCAAAGGCTCATCTTGCAATGTTTTTCGCATAGTGTGCCAGATTCAGTGAAGACAGTCGTGCTCTTTTCTTGTGCTTCTCGTGCAGTCTCGAAGGCATAGTGGCTAAGTGGTACGTAGAACACATCAACCCCGTTGAGCTGCGAGATTTTAACAAAGTTGTTAATCTGTTTGTGGAGCGATTCATGTTCAACACTGAGGCACTGCAAACCCTCAATCACTTATATAATCTTAAGCAAGAGGACAAAGAAAAGGTCATAGATTTCATTCGCAGATGGAGAGACACATGCAACAAAATGAGAACCCCCATCTCAGAGGAGCACGCGCTCCAAGTTATTCTGAATAACTTTTCTCAACCTCTCAAGAGCCTTATTTTCACCTACCCATCAAAGTCGTTCATCGAACTTATTGAACGAGCTGAATGGCTCAAGATGGGAATGGATAACGGAGTCTATGACGGCATCACCCTGGCAAGGGGCAGTCAAGATTTGAAGAAGAAAGCCCATTTCACTCTTTCTTCTAGTTCCTCATCCGGCAACAAGGGTAACAAGAATGATCATGGCAACAATTCAAAAGGATTTAGAGGTAAAAAAGGAAAGTTTTTCAACAATAATAGGCCTTCCCAATCCAATCCTCAGCAGCGAGAGAAAGATCAGGAAAAACCAAAGCGCAAGGACTGGAGCCCCGACCGTGAGTTCACCTCTTTGGAACAGACACTCAAGGAGGTTTTGGAATATATGCTCACGAAAAACATGATCCGTCTGCCAAAAGTTGTTGATCCTTCAGTAATCTTGGGCAAGTTCAAAGAGCAGTTCTGCAAGTTTCACCAAGCAGTGGGGCATGACACAGCATACTGCTTCATTCTCAAAAATATCATCTAGGACTGCATCGATAAAAACCTTCTGATAGAGGACGAAGACGAAGAGCAATTTGTCGTCCTGACCAAGCCTTTTTCAGATCATTCAAAAAACTGATAATGCTAGAATCTTTCTACTTTCCTCCATTTTCTTTACTAACCATCTTGTGAGGTCAAGTCAGCCCGAGTCTTTTGTGACCTTTTGGTCAAGGTGCTTATAAATATTTCAGTCTTTGTTATTGGTTTTGCTTATCAATGAAATATCAATTTCTTTCTCTGGTATTCAATTCTTCTTCCTTTTACTGGGGTATCTTTTACTGTTAAAATTATATTTGCAGTTCAAAAATCTTCTTTGCCATCAAATTTCTATTCTTTTCAGGATGAGGGACAATCCCGACATCATCCACGAGAGAAATGAAATTACCTATAAAGGTTTGTCAAAATTGTAAATTTTTTTGCAAAATCTTTGTCATGATCACCAAAAGTTCAAATTTTTGGTCCAATCTTTTTCAAAAGCAACCATCGCATTGATCTTCCTTTTCAAAACATGGTTTCAAATCATTGTTTTCAAACAATCAACCCTCATATTGATCTTTCTTCAAAATCAACCCTCGTGTTGATTCATCTTGAAAGATCAGCTCTCGTGTTGATCATTCTTTGAAATCAACCTCACGGTTGATCCTCTTTCCAAAAATGATTTTCTCATGAACATTTTCATCTCACTTTAAAGATCCCACGTGCAGGAAGGATCAAGCAAACTCTTTTCCTCAATTTTTATCAATTCTTTTCATTTGACAATCTTTATCAGTCTTATCAATTTTTATTAATCTATATTAATTTTATTGATTTTTCATTGATTTTATTAATTTTTCTTGCCAATTCTTATTTCAACTACCCTTTCAGGCTAAGGGATAAACCTGATGCTTCTTTCTAATGAGGTATTCCTTTCCCATTTATTATCTTTCTGCTTAGGTTAAGGGATAAACCTGAACCTCGTCCTACGAGGTCTTTCTTTCTTCAAGATAAGGGATAATCCTGAAGTCTTTCATTGTCCTTCAAGTGTCATCAATTTTCTGGCAATTTTTACCAATTTTCATCATACCTTTGTCATTTTTTTTATTAATCTTTATTCTTTATCAATTTTATCAATTCTTTTTTAGTCATCAACTTTTCATCAATTTTGTCTTTTCCCATTCAGAATAAGGGATAATCTTGAAACCCCTCATAAGAGTGATAATGTGACCTATGAGAATTCTTTTGTAAAACAATTTTTCATCAATTTTTCCTCAATTTTATAAATTTATGTCAATTTTCATTCCTTTTAAAAATTTCTCGAATTCTATTCATTTCCCATTCAGGATAAGGGATAATCTTGAGACCCCTCATAGGAGCAATAACGCTACCTATGAAAATTTCTTTGTAAAACAAATTTTCATTAATTTCCCTCAATTTTATGAATTTCTGTCAATTTTTATTCCTTTTAAAATTTCCTCAAATTCTATTCTTTTCCCATTCAAAATAAGGGATAATCCTGAGACCACTCATAGGAGCAACAATGCTACTTGTGAGAATTCTTTTACAAGACAATTTTCATTAATTTTTTTAATTTTTCTCTTCATTTTTTCTATCTCTTTTCATCAGTCCTTCTCAAATTTTATTTTTTTCCCGTTCAGGATAAGGGGTTAATCCTGAAAATTCGACCACATACACCTAACTATGATGGTTTATTCAATCCACAAGTTGAACCCACCCTTCTCAAATTGTGATCTTTAGGTTGAACCCCTATAGAATCCATAATTTGTAGGTTGAACCCCTGTCAAACCAATATGGCTCAAACCAATATGGCTCACAGGTTGAATCCCTTCTTGAACCAAAATTTCTTCTCAACTCAGTCGATCTTTAGGTTGAACTCCTACTGATCCGCAATCTTTAGGTTGAACCCCTACGGATCTGCAGTCCTTAGGTTGAACCATTTTAGGACCATTCCTTCAATCGATTTTTAGGTTGAACCCCTACTAATCCGCGATCTTTAGGTTGAACTTCTATATATCCGCAGTCCTTAGGTTGAACCCCTTTAGGACCATTCCTTCAGACAATCTTTAGGTTGAACCCCTACTGATCCGCGATCTTTAGGTTGAACTCCTATGGATCCGCACTCCTTAGGTTGAGCCCATTTAGGAGACCATTTCTTCAGTTGATCTTTAGGTTGAACTCCTACTGATCTGTGATCTTTAGGTTGAACTCCTACTGATCTGCAGTCCTTAGGTTAAACCCGGTTAGAACCATTCAAAGTCGATCTTTAGGTTGAACCCCTACTGATCCGCGATCTTTAGGTTGAACTCCTATGGATCCACAGTCCTTAATTTGAACCTCTTTAGGACCATTCAGAGTCGATCTTTAGGTTGAACCCCTACTGATCCGCGATCTTTAGGTTGAACTCCTACTGATTTGCAGTCCTCAGGTTGAACCCCTTTAGAACCATTCCAAGTCGATCTCTAGGTTGAACTCTTACTGATCTGCGATCTTTAGGTTGAACTTCTACTGATTCGCAGTCCTTATTTTGAACCTCTTTCAGACCATTCAAAGTCGATCTTTAGGTTGAATTCTTATTGATCAAGGCCCTTAGGTTGAACTCCTTTTGGACCAATTTTCCTTCAAAAAGTTGATCTTTAGGTTAAATTCCTACTAATCAAGGCCCTTAGGTTGAACTCTTTTTGGACCAATTTTCCTTCAGTCGATCTTTAGGTTGAACTCCTTCTGAACCCATCTCATTTTTCAAAAAATTAATCTATAGGTTGAATTCCTACTAATCTATATTCTTTTGCGGTTCTTAGGTTGAATTCCTATTAAACCAAATTCATTCTTCAAAAAAAAAATCAATCTGTAGGTTGAATTTTTACTGATCTATATTCTTTTGTGGTTCTTAGGTTGAATTCCTATTGAACCAAATGCATTCTTAAAAAAATCAATTTGTAGGTTGAATTCCTACTGATCTATATTCTTTTATGGTTCTTAGGTTGAATTCCTATTGAACCAAATGCATTCTTTAAAAAATCAATTTGTAGGTTGAATTCCTACTAATCTATATTCTTTTGTGTGGTTCTTAGGTTAAATTCCTATTGAACCAAATTCATTCTTCAACATTTCAATATGTAGGTTGAATTCCTACTAATCTATATTCTTTTGTGGTTCTCAGGTCGAATTCTTATTTGAGCCAACTTCATTTTTTCTGAAATTCCATTCGTAGGTTGAATTCCTACTGATCAAAATATTCTTTTATAATTTTTAGGTTGAATTCCTATTTGAACCAACTTCATTCTTCAAAAATCCAATTTGTAGGTTGAATTCCTACTGATCCATATTCTTTTGCGGTTCTTAGGTTAAATTTCTATCGAACCAAATTCATCCCTTCAAAAATTCAATTTGTAGGTTGAATTTCTACTGATCTATATTTTTTTGCGGTTCTTAGGTTGAATTCCTATTGTACCAAATTCATTCTTAAAAAATTTAATTTGTAGGTTGAATTCCTACTTATCTATATTCTTCTGTGGTTATTAGGTTGAATTTCTATCGAACAAAATTCATTTTTCAAAAAGTTAATTTATAAGTTGAATTCCTACCGATCAATATTCTTTTACGGTTCTTAGGTTGAATTCCTATTGAACCAATCTCATGTTTTTCAAAAATGCAGTTTGTAAGATGAATCCCTACGGATCCAATATTCTTTGTGGCTCTTAGGTTGAGTCCCTGTTGAGCCAATGTTGTCTGATAAAAGCAATATTTCCATGTTATTTCTTCCAAATTTCAGTTAAAGGTCCTATCAAAATCTATATTGAGTGATTATTTCATAAAAGGATTCTCGAAAACTTTACCAATCTGCTAAAAATGTGTTGAATCCAATATTTTACTGCACAAAAGAATCACCTCATGATTATCTCTATTATTCTTTTCAAAAGGGTGAAGCTTTTTGCGAAAAATGATAAAATTCAAATCTTTTCTCTGTTGATCAACCAAAAGGATATAAGAAATATCTTTGGTATGATTAGCGAAAAAATATTCAATGATGTTGAAAAGCTAGAAGCAAATCGATATTGATCATATCTATGGTGCATGTTTAAAGATGACCTTCTGGCAATCAGGCAGTGAAAATATCCTGACCGATAAAAAGAATCCACTCAATTCATATCTTTTTGTTCATTTAAGCTGCAATCAAATATCTACAAAAGGGATCTCTCAATTGTCGTCAAGATGAAGACGAATATGCGAGCTAGACCCCCGAAGCCAAAGAAGATTTAGATCATCTCTGAGATGAAGGAGTTTGTGATGAATTCTTCCAGGGAAAGTTCAGATCACCGTCAAGATGAAGGCGACTGCGATGAACCTTCTGACAAAACCTAAAAGATATCTGATTTCTGCTATCATCTAAAGATTTTGACCAATGAGCTAATATCATCAGTATAATTCCTGAGAAAAAGAAGGATCAGAGCATCTTCAAGATGAAGGAGTTTGTGACATACCCTTCCCAGAAAAAAGAAAAGTCAGAACATCTCCAAAATGAAGGATGATGTAATAAATTCTTTGCCAAAAACCCGAGAAAGCTCAATATCTCAAAAAAGAGTGCAAAAAGATCATTATGGGAAAAGTCCCAAGATATCAAACTGCCAAAATTGCTAGAAATCATCTTTTCTTATGCAAAATTCTTTCATCAATGCCTTTTCACTGCTTGCTTTTATGAAATTAAGAGTATTTCTTCTCTGTTCATATCAAGAAAATGGATAAACTCCTTGAAAAAACTCAACAGTATAAAAATTTGAATCTGACTCTAGAATCCGGGATGTTAACCTCATTTTGGAGGAAATACTCTAGGTAAAAAGAGGGGATATCTTTCGCACATACATGCACACTTTCAAGCATTTGAATCAATTACAATTTCATCTTATTGGCAAAAAATTTTGGTTATCCAAAAATGAAATAAATGCTCAATATCTATTTTGATGCAACCTAGCGTTGTTTATATTTTTTCAAAGAGAGTTGTCTCATTCTGGTGAGGTATTTCTCCTAGTCCCGTCATGATTTTCTCTATCAAGGAATTCATGCTTTGTATATCCATTCAAATAAGAATTATACTTGAACCTCGTCTCATGAGGTATTTTTCAAAAATGTCCTATCGTGGTTTTTCAAATATCTTTGTCCGATTTAGGTTAAAGGCTAAACCTGAGTCTTTTCAAAAAATTCTTATTTTTTGTTTTAGCCATGAGACTTCTTCAAAACCTTTCCGTTTTTTACTATTTTGGGATATTCATCTCATAGTCCCATCTCGATTTCCTCATTTTCTTTTGTCCAAATTATTTTCATTCTCGAGGATTTTGTTTCTTTTCAAAACCTTTCATGGATAAGGTATCAAACCTGAGAATAATGTTTTACAAAAACAATTCTTTCACACCCAGTTCAGACCTTCTGACTAGGGCATTTTTAAGAAAATTTGGCATGTCTTCTTTGCTGCTAAGCTCAGCTTACAACTGTCTTAACAACAAAGAGGGGCATCTGTGAACACCCCAAATTTTTCAAAAAATCTAAAAAATTCTCTTTTTGCCCCTGACTCACATCTTTTGAATAATCAGGTGAATTTTAATCAAATTTCTATTCATTTCTCAGATTCACTGGAATCCAAACTCAATTTTTATTTCTGACCCAATTTTTTATCCAAATTGAATGCCTGGATTCAATTCTGATCCTAGATCTCTTATTGTTCAAAAAAATCAATTCTCTAGATTTTATCGGATGTTTTATCTGGATCCAATCTCAATTCGAGATCCAAACCCAATATTTTCTGAAAATCTTGGATCCATATCCATTTTGAGATTCATTTTTTGAAATAAATCCTGTATTTTTCATAAAAACTCTTTTTATAAAAATTTTAAAGTCTTAAAACAAAAATTTTGTATAAATGTTTCAAAAACGTCATTGTGGATCCCATTTTCTAACCCCCCCCCCCGCATTTTCCTCATATTTTTAGAATTTTTATCAAAAAGAATGTAAAAAGAAAAAAATTCAAAAAATATAGCTTCCTACACCATTTTTTGTACATAGGCCTTCTTTCTGGAAAACTTTTGTAACTAAACCTTCTTGTCAAAAATTTCAAAATTTAAAGGACCTAGGTTGAAAATCCTAATGGCTTTCCGTTACGAGAGAAGCGAGAGAGGCCTCCCTCTCACTCTCTCTCTCTCTCCCTCGAGCTCTCTCGATCCTTCCCTTTCTGCCTATAAGAAGAGGCATCCAAGCCTCCTCTCCTTTACCGCGCTTCACCCCTCCACCTAGGATCAAGGATCGTTTCATCCGATCCCCTTTTTTTTTGCTTCTTCTTCCCTTTCACGCATCTGTTTTCACCCCCGCACCCTTCTCTCTCTGATTGATCGCTTCTTCACTTCCCCATTACTCTCTTCTGCGCATCATGACCGCATTTTCACCCGACCATATTCTTCTTCTTCTTTTCAATTTTTCCCTTTTCCTTCTTCCTCTTCCCTGTTTCCTTTTACTTAATCAAGAAGCACGATCTTGAGGCAATAGCAGCTCGAGAGGGAAACTCTCTTTTCTTAGCCATCGCAGACCTATAGAACGTGTATGGTTGCAGCTCTTGTTGTGGTGACACATGCATGCAATTTTGCTCTTCAACAGCTACATGTTGGAAGAAGGAAACACGATTTCCTCATCCCCTGGTGTTGATCCTTCATCGGCTCTTGAGGTTGAATGGTGGGATTATTTTTGGCTATTTTGTACAAAGATAGCACCTATGATAATTCTAGGTTTGTCCATATCCTTGATCTTCCGAAGGAAGAATTTTAGCTCACATTGGGAATTTTGAAGTATTGTCTTGATGTCACTGTATTTAGCTGTGTGCTTATATCTGTGTGTTGGGTTCTAGCAAGTAAATTACTTTCTATATTGACCATGCTCAAGTATGTTGAAAAGAAATATTTTTGCTTGTGTAGTCTATGCATTCAATTTTGAGATGGCCATTTTCTTAGCATTCTTTCAAAAGTTGAACGGAAACTTTAGATTTTCAAATGACCCCGGAGGCTTGGCAGTCGCAACCATGGAAATGTTACTAGCTTGAAGTTTAAATATCTTATTGTTAATTGGAAGACAAGGCCCATTTGTTGTGTTGGCATCCATTTTTTTTAAGGTTGGTATGTAATAAAGTTGCAGAAGCTAGCACAAAAGCAGGAAAATGTGAATAATAAGATTATAAGCTGGGATTTTGATGCATTTGCAGTAACTCAATGGAATTTTCTAATTGTTTCATTGTTCTTTTGTTTGGACCATGGGTGTACTTTTGATGGCCTCCATTATGGTGCAGTTTTTTTTTTTTTTTTTTTTGGGGGGGGGGGGGGTGATGAGTTCTACATTATTCGTCAAGGACTCCTTGCAATTGAGACTTTTTGGTGTTTCTCATATCTTTCCTATTTTAGCTCTCCCCTGACCCTATGTTGCAAAACAATCTTGTCGCTGAAGTGGGCAATGGAGAGAATGGTGGTGTTACAAAAGACACAAGTAAACTTTCTGCTTGTTTACTCAAGTCTACAAATGCTTAAAAGTTGCACTCACTATTCAGCCACAACTTACAACACACCCAATGAATTGGTGATTCATGTACAACAATTGGATATTCATATAAATAGTTAACGATTCTGATGAAGATGATCATAAAGGTCCCATTGAAATTGGAAACACGCCCAACATCATAATATTTACTGTCACTTTTGTTGGTTGTAGCATATTCAACATAGTTAGTATTAACATTAGCATACTTATACTTAGTATTTACATTTGCCATGTGTAGCAGTAGCCTTTAGATTAAGCATTCGTTGGGTGTAACAATAGCCTTTAACAGTAACATTTATCGTCAGCAGTAGCACACCACAGCATTCCCTGCATGTTCACCACATATTGCAAAGCTCACCTGTTACACATACATCATATCTCTGCTACCTCCTTCACAGCACCATCAGTATACATGTTGCATTAGCATACAGTGTTGTCACAGTACAGTGCCCATGACAATCTTTGCATCCTCATCTACTCACTTCATTGCATATTAATGCAACACTTCCTCATTTTACTGCCACATGTTCTGCATTTGGTCACCTTTACACTTTTCCATTTTGTACTCTATTTCACCATTTGCACTTGCCACGCCCATTTCATCTCCTGCATTTTGGTGTTCATATTTCCCTATGTTATATATCATTTTAGCAATCCCCTCATGATATTATGTCATTTGCATTCACAGTAGCCTAATATGTTGTTGTGACCTCTTGCCTATATGATGTTGTTTGCATTCATAGTAGCCTAATAGGTTGTTGTGACTTCATAAGCATTCATAACATCATGTTATAAACACCTACATTCAGCATGCTTCACTTGCATATAGCTATACCCTTGTACCTAGACCTACACAGTGCACGATACTTGTGAGTTGCCCCCATGAAAAGTGATAAATCCCATGGAAGTACACACTCCTGGGCACGTGAGTAAACTACCACTATTTCTGCAAATTATAATTCTTTGCATCATTTTGTTGTTGCAAATGTAACTCATGGAGGGTAGACTATTGTTGGTTTAAAGGAGCAAAACTGAAATTCCACTAGAGGGGGGGTGAATAGTGAAATACGATGCAGATCGATAAAATAAAAAATAAGGCAATAAGGCACAACACAATAAACAAAGGATTTATACTGGTCCGGTCGAGTTACTGACCTACATCCAGTCCCCAAGTAAAACACTTGAGCCTTCCACTATAACATCTGAGTTACCGGATAAATAGTACAACACCCTCTTCCTTAGAGGTCTACTTCTCTCAACAGAGAAGGGAAACACCCTCTTCCTCAGACGTCTACTTCTCTCAACAGAGAAGGGAAACACCCTCTTCCTCAGACGTCTACTTCTCTCAACAGAGAAGGAAAACACCCTCTTCCTCAGAGGTCTACTTCTCTCAATAGAGAAGGGATACAGCAGAGATCAGAAAGTTACAACACTTTCCTATAGAACCTTCAGAATGATATGCAGAGTATGAATGCACGTATGAAGATTCTCAGAATGATCTTTTTCTTTTCTTACACACTCTTGTATTTTTCTGAGAGCTTTTCTTGACTTTTTCTCTTTTTTTTTCTCTTTCTTTTTCTAAGCTCTTTTCTCATAGTGTCAAGCAGGAATTTTTCTCGTTGAAAGCTTGCTTGTCTTTTCACACTGTTGTGTTTGTATATATATAGTCTTTAGAAAACTAGTCGTTGTCTTTTTGAAATGATTGTCCTTTTGGGATATGAGAAGTCAGGTCATTTCAAAAACAACTTAGTGTGAAAAAAATAAGTGTACTATATTGCTTTTTCAAAAAGTCTTCTTTCCATACGAAGCATTTTTGGAGTACACTATTTGTTGGTGTATTTTAAATGAGTTATTCTTTGTCTTAGGTCTTTTCTCATAATAAATGTTCTGTAGTATTTTTGAACGTTGAAGTGTAGTTTATCATGTAGTTTTGTCTTTACTCAATTTAATGGTTTGTAGTACATTGAACGTTGGAATATATTCTATCATGTAATTTTGTCTTTACTCAATTTAATGAATATTAGTATATTAATATTTTTCTTACAAGTCGTCACTTATAATAAATGTATGTAAGTGTGATAAATGTTTGTTGAGTACTTTATTTATAAATGGTCATTTCTTAAAAGCTTTTTGGAATATCATTTAATGTTTACAGAGGGAATGATGACTTTAAGTAAGTCGACATTCTTGAGTGTGGGTTTTATTTATAAATAAATAGTCATTACTCAAATGCTTTTTGAGGTGGCATTTAATGCTTAAAGAAATAAATGGTTATTTCTTATTTAAATAAAATAATATTTATTTTCTCAAATCGTCAATTCTAAAATGAATGGTTGTGAAGTACACTAAATGCTTGAATAATACTTATATTACAAATAGTCATTTCTCAAATAAATGCTTGTGTATTATCTTTTCATAATTTATCTTTTCTTACATAAATGTTTATGTATTATGAACCAAAATTTCTTACGTAAAAATTTGTGTATTATGAACTAATGCATTTTGTCTTTTCTTACATAAATGCTTATGTATTATGAACCAATACATCTTTTCACATTTTGTCTTTTCTTACATAAACGCTTATGTATTATGAACCAATACATCTTTTCACATTTTGTCTTTTCTTCATAAATGCTTATGTATTATGAACCAATACATCTTTTCACAATTTATCTTTTCTTACATAAATGCTTATGTATTATGAACCAAAATTTCTTACATAAATATTTGTGTATTATGAACTAATGCATTTTGTCTTTTCTTACATAAATGCTTATGTATTATGAACCAATACATCTTTTCACATTTTGTCTTTTCTTACATAAATGCTTATGTATTATGAACCAATACATCTTTTCACATTTTGTTTTTTCTTCATAAATGCTTATGTATTATGAACCAATACATCTTTTCACAATTTGTCTTTTCTTACATAAATGCTTATGTATTATGAACCAAAATTTCTTACGTAAATGTTTGTGTATTATGAATTAATTCATTTTGTCTTTTTCTTTCATATTTGAAATCATTAGCTTTTATATCTTTTCAAGTTGTCTTTTTCATAAATGCATGTTAGAAGGTACAATTAATGCTTTTGAAATCATGAGCTATTATATCTTGTCAAAATGACTTTTTCATAAATGCTTGTAAGAAAGTACAATTAATGCTTTTGAAATCATGAGCTATTATATCTTGTCAAAATGTCTTTTTCATAAATGCTTGTAGGAAGTACAATGATTTGTTTCAAAAAGGTGTTTTTGAAATGCTACAATATACATAACGTATCCTTTTATGAAAGCTTAACTTTTTTTAAATAAATGGCTTGTATGATTTCAAAGCATATAGTCTAATATGAAATATGCATGCTTCTGAAGGTTCTGTTACATATGACTTTAAAGAAGAAAAAATCTTCATCTTGAGGTAGCCGATCTTCTTGGATAATCTTTATGAATGTATGGCCCATCAAGCTTTTTCTTCAAAGTAGTATGATTGCATCAAATAGTTGCACTTGATCAAGTTGTCTTCACTCTTCTTAGTGAAATAACCTTGCATCAAATACTCGTTAAATAAATAGCACATCATATCCAGTCATAATATAACATATTCAGTTTCACATATGAAAGCATATCATATTTATCATATCTCATGAAAGCATATCATGTATTTATCATGTATCATATATATGCATCATGAAAGCATATCATATTTATCATGTATCATCAAAACATAGTTTCTCAACATTCTCCCCCTTTTTGATGATGACAATATATGCTCTCTCTGTCAATAAGCCATATATATTATGATGATTTAAATATGATATCAGAAATAAAAAAATGCATAGAAATAGTAATCATAAAAAAAACCAGAATTAACATAAAAAAGTTTGTGTATACTTCATGTGTATGAGATAAAGAGTTAAACGTTTTTTTCTCCTACATAGGAGAGGTAGGTTTTCTCTCCCCCTTTGTCATTGACAAAAAGGAGGGATCAGAGTCGAAGACTTAATATTATAGACCAGGTTGAAGCAAGTTAAGAGTTGAAGACAACAAGTCAAGAAATGGATTTCAAAAACTACATGGGGCGATCCATTGTTTTGAGACAGAGTAAAGAAGGAAGTGAGCTCAATTCATGTGAGAGATATGAATAGAGATAAAGTCAAACTGAAAAGACATAATGAGAAATTTTAAGTTGGGTGTATGAAGAGAGTGATGACAGACATGGATAGAGAAGATGACAAAAATAATTAATGAGTGATATGAGATGAAAGAGATAAAGAAATGTCATGATTGCTTATTTAACATATAAATAGTTTTTATGGATAGACATGAAAGGAAATAGGTCATAGGGTGATCATGTGATGTGTACTTTGAAAGATATGGCATTTTTGAAAGAAAAGAATGACTTAAAAAAATATGTCATGATTAATGTGTTTTCATATTTGTAATTTTTATGAGTATACGTAAATATGAGAAGGATACACTTTGACTTTGAATAGTGGCAAGAGAGATGATGAGACAAAAAGAGAAAGAGTCAAAAATATATTCGAAAAAAAATAAGAATTGATAAATGATAGATTAAAAAATAAGAATAGACATGGAGGAGTCGGATTCAAAAATCTAAAATATATAATAAAAAAATTTATTCGAGAGACGAAATGAGGAGACAAAAGATATTCATGAGTGAAGAGTAACAATGGCTTATAGAAGAAGTATTTTTATGGATATGCATGGAAGGAGTAAGAGTAGACATAAAGAAAAGTGAGATGACATATATGGATTTTCGAGTAGGATAGGAATAAAAAACAAGAAAAAATTCATGATTGATATGAGATAAAAGACATAAAATAAAGTTATGATTGACATGAATTAATGTTTATTTGATAAACATATTTTTAAAGAAACTCAATTGGAGGAAGTTCATAGTTTTTAGAGAATAAAGTTAAGTTTTAAACTAGTAAAGGAGTCAAAATCATGAATTGAAAAGAATGGAGGCTCAATTCGTATGAGAGAGAGAGAGAGAAGGATGGTACTAAAGGTACTAATGAGAATAAAAAAATGAAGGACAAGTTTTTCGAATAATTTTTCATAAAAGGTGTGAAGGATGAAAGGACGATAATAGATTGTACTTAGGATATGATATAACAGATGATGTAGTAAGATTTTACGTGAAATATGACAGCTTGGTTTTGAAAAAGGTGGTGAAGAAAATAAGAAGGATAAACACTCGATTTATTTACCATAAAGTTTAGTGAAGTGTCTTAATAGGAGGAAAGGAAGTCATGAAAAGGGATATATCACTTAAAAAAATAACATAAGTGAGGAACACAATATCATGTTGAATCTCGGATAGCTTATCGTAAGAGAGGTTTTCACAAGAAGACAAAAGTGATAAAACGTGTTATGAGATGAATGATGTGAACAGATAAGAAGAAAAATAAGATTTTAATAGAACTCATAATAAGTTTTAGTCTTAATAAATGTGATTAATTATAAGTCGCTTAGTTTGCATATTCCTAATTCTCTTCTAATTCGTGTGAAGTCTTCATGTTTCAAAGGTTTAGTGAAGATGTTTGCTAATTGTTGATTAGTGGGTATGAATTCGAGTTTAATTATGTTGTTTAAGATTTGTTCTCTTAAAAAGTGGTGTCTAATTTGAATGTGTTTAGTTCGAGTGTAAAATAGAAAAGTTTTAAGTCTCGTACCACGCACGAGGTGCTTGTTTTAATCCATATAAAGCACATTTTAGTTTAAAAACATGATCAGGAAATTGTTCATTTTTAAAACCTGGAGGTTGTTTTATATAAACTTGTTCATTTATAAAACCATTTAGAAAAGTACTTTTAACATTCATTTGATATAGTTTAAAATCCATATAGCTTGCATATGCTAAAAACATTCTTATAGATTCAAGTCTAGCAACAGGAGCAAATGTTTTATCAAAGTCAATACCTTCCTCCTGATTGTATCCTTGATCCACTAGCCTTGCCTTGTTTCTTATGACATTACCTGTTTTATCCAGCTTGTTTCTGAAGATCCATCTTGTCCCAATGATTTGATGATCTTTTGGTTTTGGTACAAGATCCCACACATCATTTCTTTGGAACTGGTTAAGTTCTTCAGTCATTGTTAGCATCTAGAACTCGTCTATGATGGCTTCGTCAATCTTTTTAGGTTCAAGTTGAGAAATTAATGCCATATTTGCAATATGTTCCAACTGAGCTCTTGTTTGAACCCCCTTGGTCAGGTCTCCCAAAATCTGCTTTTGAGGATGATCTCTGATTTCAGCAAATGTTTTTTTATGATCATCTTCATTAGATTCAGTTGTGTTATCTAAAAGAAAATCTGTACTTTCAAGATCATCATCATTAGTCTTATTATGAAGAGATTGACCAATAGATTCATTAAAACTGACATGCATAGATTCTTCAATAGTATTAGTACTCTTATTGAAATATAGCATGCAGTATTAATAGCTTCAGCCCAAAAATATGTAGCAAGATTGTTATGTTGAAGCATAGTTCTGGCAGATTCTTGAGGGATTCTATTCTTTCTTTCTACTACACCATTTTGAGGTGCAGCTCTAGGAAAGGAAAAGTTATGTGAAATACCATGCAAGTTACAAAAAAAAGATCATTATCGAATTCTCCTCCATGGTCACTACGAATTTTAACAATTGAAGAGGATTTTTCATATTGTAATTTTTTCATAAAATTTCAATTTCACAAAACGTATTACTTTTGTTTTTCAAAAATATTACCCAAGTGAATCTTGAGTAATCATCAATAATGACAAAAGCATATTTATTATGATTAAGACAAGCTACCCTAGAAGGACAAAAAAGATCCAGGTGAAAAAGCTCTAAAGGTCTTTTACTTGACACAACATTCTTTGATTTGAAGGATTATTTTGACAATTTTCCTAATTGACAAGCATCACAAAAAATAGTCTCTTTTAAATGGTATTTTAGGTAACCCACAAACCAAGTTATTTTTAGCCATTTTAGAGATATATTTAAAGTTAACATGTCCCATTCTCATATGCCATAAATTTTGAGAGCCATTATTTGCTTATGAGACAATGTTCAGTAATATTATCTAAGTATAATTCATATACATTATTTTTCTTTATACCTTTTAAAACAATATTTTCGTTTGGTGTTTGCTATAAGGCATGCATCATGTTTAAAACTGACATTATATCCTATGTCACACATTTGACTGATGCTTAAGAGATTGTGTTTTAAACCTTTAACAAGGAGAATGTCTTTGATAAGAGGTTTATCGATATTACCAATATTGCCAATACCAATTATCAAACCTTTGTTGTTATCTCCAAAGGTGACGGTTCCTCCTTTATGATGAAGAACAGCAAAAAGATCTGGATGTCCTGTCTTATGTTTTGAACATCCACTGTCTGATATCCATCTGTTCTTCTTTTTCAATGCCTGCAATAGATCAAGTAGAAACTCTTTTTGGTACCCAATCGGGTCCCTTTTTGTTAGATTTTGGAACCCATATCCATTTTGATTTGGGTTTATCTATAATCTTAGAGGAGTACATAAAATTACAATTATAATACTCCTGTTTAGGTTCAGCAGAACCTTTGACAAAAGTAGTCTTTTGATTCGAACAAGAAGGTTTATTATAATGAGAGTAATCAATACCATTCTTGTAAAAAGAGAATTTTTGAGAGGATAGAAGTTTGTCCAAGTTCTCTTTTCCCTTGGTAAACTTGAAAACCGTTTTCATAAGGTTTTCAGTTTTACTTTTTAATTCTAAAATTTCTACTTGAAGATTTTTAGTCTTAGAACTAGTAGAAGAGATTTCAGAAGTAAGCATAAAATTTTTCTTTTTCAACTCAGATTTTTCAATATTGAGTTTTTCATTTTTCTGGGAAAGCTCTAAATTTTCATATTTTAAAACTTTATTTTTGAGACTCATTTTTCTAGATTCTTCAAATAGTTCTTGAAAAGCATCTAGAAGTTCTTCAAAGGAAAAGTCAGAAATTTCACTTACAGAGCTTTCGTTTGCCATGAAGCACATGTTTGCAGTTTCAGCTTCATCATCACTTGACTCTTCACTGGTGGATGGTTCTGAATCATTCCATTGAGCATGTAGAGCCTTTTTCTTGAAGAACCTTTTCTTTGGTTCCTCGATTTTGGATTTTCTTTTTAGGAGAGGACAGTCACGTCTCACGTGAGCTGGCTTGTTGCATTGATAGCACACAGTCTCTTCTTTTTTATCCTGCTTTTCTTTAAGCTTTTTGGAAAACCTGTCCTTTCTCATGAAGCGTTGGAATCTTCGGGTAAGAAGAGCATTTTCAAAATCTTTTTCTGAATCATCATCCTCTGAGAGAGTTGGGAAGGCAAGATTTTTCTGTGTAGGTTGTTCTTCTTCCCTTCTTTCTTTCATATAGACTTCATAGGCCATAAGATTTCCTATTAAGTCATCCAAGGTGAGTTTGGATAGGTCTTGGGCTTCTTCAATGGCCGTAGTCTTTTTCTCCCAATCTGAAGTAAGAGATCTCAACACCTTTTTTACCTTGTCAGTCTGGGAATAAATTTCTCCCAGTGATTTAAGATCATTTGCGATGTTGGTGAATCTTGTGAACATTTCAGTAATGGTTTCATCTTTGATCATTCTGAATAGTTCATATTTACGAACCAAAGATGAGATCTTGGCTTCTTTTACTCTGTTTGTTCCTTCATAAATAACTTTCCGAGAGTGCCAAATATCAAAAGCCGAATCACAAATAGATATTTTGTTAAATTCATTTTGATCTATGGCACAATATAATGCATTCATGGCTTTTGCATTTAGGTTTGCCATTTTTCTTTCTTCATCAGTCCATGAAGAATAGTCTCTTGTAGGAGAAGAATATGGGCATTCTACGATTTTCCATACAGCAAAATCTACAGACTTGAGAAATATGGTTATTCTACATTTCCAGTAGCCATAGTTAGTGCCATTAAAAAAAGGAGGGCGAGATGAGTGTTGACCTTCAATATCACGAGCATAAGAAGTTGATGCCATTTTTGTGCCGGAAGACTTGTTATGTCGAAACCAGCAGAACCTGCTTTGATACCAAATGAAATTCCACTAGAGGGGGGTGAATAGTAAAATACGATGCAGATCGATAAAATAAAAAATAAGGCAATAAGGCACAACACAATAAACACAGGATTTATACTGGTTCGGCCGAGTTACTGACCTACATCCAGTCCCCAAGTAAAACACTTGAGCCTTCCACTATAACATCCGAGTTACCGGATAAATAGTACAACACCCTCTTTCTCAGAGGTCTACTTCTCTCAACAGAGAAGGGAAACACCCTCTTCCTCAGAGGTCTACTTCTCTCAACACAGAAGGGAAACACCCTCTTCCTCAGAGGTCTACTTCTCTCAACAGAGAAGGGAAACACCCTCTTTTTCAGAGGTCTACTTCTCTCAACAGAGAAGGAAAAACACCCTCTTTCACAGAGGTCTACTTCTCTCAACAGAGAAGGGATACAGCAGAGATCAGAAAGTTACAACACTTTCCTATAGAACCTTCAGAATGATATGCAGAGTATGAATGCACGTATGAAGATTCTCAGAATGATCTTTTTCTTTTCTTACACACTCTTGTATTTTTCTGAGAGCTTTTCTTGACTTTTTCTCTTTCTTTTTCTCTTTCTTTTTCTAAGCTTTTTTCTTAGAGTGTCAAGCAGGAATTTTTCTCGTTGAAAGCTTGCTTGTCTTTTTACACTGTTGTGTTTGTATATATATAGTCTTTAGAAAACTAGTCGTTGTCTTTTTGAAATGATTGTCCTTTTGGGATATGAGAAGTCAGGTCATTTCAAAAACAACTTAGTGTGAAAAAGATAAGTGTACTATATTGCTTTTTCAAAAAGTCTTCTTTCCATACGAAGCATTTTTGGAGTACACTATTCGTTGGTGTATTTTAAATGAGTTATTCCTTGTCTTAGGTCTTTTCTCATAATAAATGTTCTGTAGTATTTTTGAACGCTGAAGTGTAGTTTATCATGTAGTTTTGTCTTTACTCAATTTAATGGTTTGTAGTACATTGAACGTTGGAATATATTCTATCATGTAATTTTGTCTTTACTCAATTTAATGAATATTAGTATATTAATATTTTTCTTACAAGTCGTCACTTATAATAAATGTATGTAAGTGTGATAAATGTTTGTTGAGTACTTTATTTATAAATGGTCATTTCTTAAAAGCTTTTTGGAATAGCATTTAATGTTTACAGAGGGAATGATGACTTTAAGTAAGTCGATATTCTTGAGTGTGAGTTTTATTTATAAATAAATAGTCATTACTCAAATGCGTTTTGAGGTGGCATTTAATGCTTAAAGAAATAAATGGTCATTTCTTATTTAAATAAAATAATATTTATTTTCTTAAATCGTCAATTCTAAAATGAATGGTTGTGAAGTACACTAAATGCTTGAGTAATACTTATATTACAAATAGTCATTTCTCAAATAAATGCTTGTGTATTATCTTTTCATAATTTGTCTTTTCTTAGATAAATGTTTATGTATTATGAACCAAAATTTCTTACGTAAAAATTTGTGTATTATGAACTAATGCATTTTGTCTTTTCTTACATAAATGCTTATGTATTATGAACCAATACATCTTTTCACATTTTGTCTTTTCTTACATAAATGCTTATGTATTATGAACCAATACATCTTTTCACATTTTGTCTTTTCTTCATAAATGCTTATGTATTATGAACCAATACATCTTTTCACAATTTGTCTTTTCTTACATAAATGCTTATGTATTATGAACCAAACTTTCTTACGTAAATGTTTGTGTATTATGAACTAATGCATTTTGTCTTTTCTTACATAAATGCTTATGTATTATGAACCAATACATCTTTTCACATTTTGTCTTTTCTTACATAAATGCTTATGTATTATGAACCAATACATCTTTTCACATTTTGTCTTTTCTTCATAAATGCTTATGTATTATGAACCAATACATTTTTTCACAATTTGTCTTTTCTTACTTAAATGCTTATGTATTATGAACCAAAATTTCTTACGTAAATGTTTGTGTATTATGAATTAATTCATTTTGTCTTTTTCTTTCATATTTGAAATCATTAGCTTTTATATCTTTTCAAGTTGTCTTTTTCATAAATGCATGTTAGAAGGTACAATTAATGCTTTTGAAATCATGAGCTATTATTTCTTGTCAAAATGACTTTTTCATAAATGTTTGTAAGAAAGTACAATTAATGCTTTTGAAATCATGAGCTATTATATCTTATCAAAATGTCTTTTTCATAAATGCTTGTAGGAAGTACAATGATTTGTTTCAAAAAGGTGTTTTTGAAATGCTACAATATACATAATGTATCCTTTTATGAAAGGATAACTTTTTGTAAATAAATGGCTTGTATGATTTCAAAGCATATAGTCTAATATGAAATATGCATGCTTCTGAAGGTTCTGTTACATATGACTCTAAAGAAGAAAAAAATCTTCATCTTGAGGTAGCCGATCTTCTTGGATAATCTTTATGAATGTATGGCCCATCAAGCTTTTTCTTCAAAGTAGTATGATTGCATCAAATAGTTGCACTTGATCAAGTTGTCTTCACTCTTCTTAGTGAAATAACCTTGCATCAAATACTCGTAAAATACATAGCACATCATATCCAGTCATAATATAACATATTCGGTTTCACATATGAAAGCATATCATATTTATCATATCTCATGAAAGCATATCATGTATTTATCATGTATCATATATATGCATCATGAAAGCATATCACATTTATCATGTATCATCAAAACATAGTTTCTCAACAAAAACTCTGTAGAAAAGGGGATTATTAATAATATTTTGGTAATTTTGAAGGATATTCTCCTTTAGGTTTTGATAAGATGGGCATTCAGTTGCAGAGGCACGAGATAGTTTTAGAAGTTGATCCTGCCTTTTCCTCTCAATCTGACCTGAAATTGCTCAGATTGTCACTGCTTTTGTTATACTTGAAATTAAGTTTACTGGTGGTGTTGCTACAAATATGACTGTCACATCATATGATGTTGTGGCTTCACTCTAGCCATTCACTACACTTGCATATCCACCTGTATACTCTTTGTGCATTCACATTACTTCCTATGCATGCATAAGCACAATGGCCTAATGGTTGTTGTAGCTTCAAGAATATCCATAGCACAGCAGCCCAGTGGCTGATGTGGCTTATTGTGCTTCCATGGCACAACAACTCTAAGGCTGTTGCGGTTTCCTATGTTGTCATAGCATACCACCATTTGCCTTCTTCACTATTCATTGCGGTGGCTTTATGTGCTTCAATAGCACAGCAACAATAAGGTTGTTGTAGCTTTCCATGTTTTTATAGCATCACCATCTGCCACACTATGCATTCTTCATTTTCATTTTCCCCTGCTACAGTTTTCTCTTGCCCTGTTTACCTTATGTCATGCTACTGTTGTATAGGCGACATCCCTTCATCCTACCTCTGTTCAGCAAACCATTGACTGTCTCATTTTTTTTATTATTTTATCTATGCATATCTACCACATCATTGTCATACTTCTAGCATATCATTCACTATATATATCTTCACTAAACCTAAAGGCACTGAATGTGCCTTTTCATATATAGTTCCTTAGCCTAAGATGCCATATATGTGTTTATTGTCTCATTAGCATAAGACATATATATGTGCACTTCATTGTCAATATAAGCAAAGCATTTTGCACGTGTTTTTCTTTAGAATAGAAATGAGCATATCTATTTTCATTTTCAAAATAGCATTTTTATCTTCTTCTGTATGTGGTATCTTCATGGAAAAATTAGATTTTTGTTCTTAGAATAGAAATTTTTGATATTCTCAATTTCAATTTCAAGGATGTAATAGCAAGATATTAATGAGAACTTTATATTTCTAGCTTTTAGATTAGAATGTATGCGTATGTAAATATCGTAAATTATCTGTTTCATATCATTTTTATCTTAAAAAATCCAAGCGATGTTGAAATAAACTTTCAAAAATACATTTTTCATTTGTAAAATCATTTTCAATTTCTATTTGTAAATTCAGATTTATCCTTTTATTCCTAAAATTCCATCTTATTTCAAATTCTAACTTTCAATTCTCATTTCTGAATTTCATGCTTTAAAATTCCAAATTTTGTTCAAATTCTTTATTTCTATTTCAAATCCTGAGTTTTCATTTTAAATCCAACTCTAAATTAAATCCACTTTCAGATTCCAACTCAAATTTTGAGATTGATTCTGAATTTCTAAATCAGTTTTTCCAATTCTATCTTGATTTCAAGGCAAATTTCAAAATCAATTTCAAATTCAATTCTTATTTTCAATTTTCATATTTCTATTTATTCTTCAAATTTCGCTCTTTTCCAAATTCTATCTCCAAAGTCTCCTTCAATTTAAATCTATTTCAATCTTTGATTTTAATTATGATTTCAACTTCATGATTTCAAATCTCAAATTCATTCAAATTCCAAGTCTAGATTCAAATTTCCATCTTCTTCAAAGTTCAAATCATTTCTTCAAGGATATTTCCATAAACTTGTTTTAAAAACACTTAGAAAAGTCTAGAATTTCTAAAGCATTTCTAAGAAGTATACATCTTTGCATCTTGCATTGCACAAGCATGATTCTTTGTGCATTTTTTTTAGACTTAGAATAAATTCTTAGATAATATTTAGGCAAAGAAAAAGGCATAAATTCGATCCTTGGTTTGATTACCCCTGGTAAAGGCGTCAGAAATGGTCGAACCTCATACCAACAAGCGAATCTCGTCGCTCCATTCTTCCATAACTTTTCAAAACGGAGGCGAGTAATTTCAAAACATTTTTAAAATTAAGGTCAAATGAGACCTTTGCAAAAGAGTTCCTCTATCTTCTTTCTTTTCTTTTCTTTTCTTTTCTTTTCTTTTCTCTTCTCTCTTCTTTTCTGTCTTTTATTTCTCCTTTGAAAAGTGAAATAGAGGTTAGAAAGGAAAGAGAGGAGGAAAAGAGAAGAGGAACCAAGAGGAAAAATTTTGCAATGATCACACTTGACCATGAGCTTCATTATGATCTTCTTCCTCCTTGGACTTGACCAGGATATCAGCAACATATGCATCCATAATTTTATGCATCTGGACATGAAAAATGACAGCCATTGCACGCTGATAGGTTGCCCCAGCATTCTTAAGCCCAATTGGCATGACTGTGTAACAGAAGGTACCCCAAGTCATGGTGAAAGACGTCTTGGACTGGTCACGAGCGGACAACTTGATTTGATTATATCCAGAATACCCATCCATAAAAGAGAACACGGCATGACCTGTTGGTCTGTCGATCAGAAGATCGATGTTGGGAAGTGGATAATCATCCTTTGGAGTTGCTTTATTGAAATCTCGAAAGGCGATACAAATTTTAACCTTGCCATTCTTATTGGAAATTGCTACGATATTTGCTAGCCAATCCAGGTAGTCTATTGTTCGAATGAATCCGACTTTGAGTAAATCCTCAAGTCCTTCTTTAACCTGTTGCTCAATTGGAGGATCTATTTTTCTCAATTTTTGCTTAACAAGTTTGACATTTGGCTTCAGAATGAGGCGATGCTCAACCAATTTGGGATCTAAACCTGGCATATCCTCGTAAGTCCATGCGAACACTTCTTAATGTTGCTCGAGGAAATCAATGAGTCTTTCCTTCTCATCTGTGCTCAGACTAGTGCCGACCTTAAGAATCTTTAGGCAGTCTTTTGAACCAATATTGATGTCTTCGGTCGGATCCTGAACTAAGGATGATGGCTTGTCTTGCTTATAAATTGATGCGAACTCTGGCAATTCTGGGAGGGACACGTCAAACTCTGCAGACTCTTCTGACTGCTTTCCTGCCTTGGTGTCCTCTGCTCTTGCCTTGACCCGATTGATCTTTGTGGGCTTCGAACTGATTGAAGGATTGATGATGAGTTTCTTTATTGATTTGGAAGACATTCTGAAAATTATAGGAAAAGAATAATATTTATAGAAAATCATCCATTGTAAAAATATAGGAGATAATAACAACAAATTTATAAGAACAAATTGTAGAGAAAAGAAAGAAAGATGGCATCCCGACAAATAAGAGAAATTGAGATCAGACGATGACAGGTCCCATCTCGGTTGCCAAACCTGTTATCATTGCAAAATTTTACTTTTGCAAGTCAAACTCATATTTGAAAAAGATTTTGAAAAAGATTTTGAAAAAGATTTTGAAAATAACTCACCTCCATTTTAAAATGCAAGATAATTTTGAAAAATAAGACTCGTCTGTCGGTTTGAGGTTCAACTGTTTCTAGCACCTTGACCAGAGGTAATCGAACCAAGGATCAATCATGTACTTTGCTTTGCTCAACTTGTCTAAATCAATGTTTTATTCTTAAATGCACAAAGAATCAGGCATGTGCTATGAACTTTTGAAAATGCAGATTAAAAACATGATGTTTGCTTCACATATTGGAAAATACTTAGAAAAGGGATGACTGAAAACCGTGAATTGCATTTGGAAAACCTTTTTAAAGAAAAGGAAAATCAATTTTTTAAGAAATCCTAATGTTTTGAGAAAATTGATTTTGAAGAAAACTTGAGTAATTTTTTAGAAAATCAATTTTTATGAGGCGGATTTGTGAAATAACTCAGCCAGGATGGGCGTGTGGCCCTATTAAATCATGTTCATGATCCAATCTAACCTAAATGATGCATGAATGCAGTTTCAGAGAATATTTTCTAAAGAATTTTGAGAAAAATCATTGAGAAAAAAGAATTTTTGTGCCTTATAGAATTCAGATGAAATAAATTCTTTACATATCTCTGACTATGGCCACGAATACGTATTGAATATATCTTATTTGATTCTAAAAGGAATAAAAACTTAGAAAATTTAGAAATACGCCATGATTTCTGAAAATGCCTAAGAGTGTAGGTCATTTGTGGCTTAGAAAAAGATGATAAATCAGGGTTTTGTTCGTATTCTGACTATGGATATAAATATGAAACCAACTGAGTTTATAAACTTCTTATAAGCTAGTGCACGTGCCATTCGTGTAGACCATGGTGGATTTGAATATGCGTGAATCACCATCCATCACACATTAACATTTTTGAAAGAAATAAAATATATGTAATACAACTCTATTCTAAGCAGGAAATTAAATTCTTATTTCAATGTTTACATTTTACATCAATGATAAATTGAAATAAAGAATAAAGGAAATACAGTCTTTAGTGTCCATGAAAAACTAGTAAACTTGTTAGTGAAGATATGTCCACTTTTCAGGATTTAACCAACAATATCTGGAAATTGCTGGATTTATCTATATATAAGCCATTTTCATGTTTTCCCTGAGATAAATATAATAAAAGATGATATAAAATAGAATAATTAATAAAAATAAATACTTTTAAATTTAGAATTTTAGGAAAAATAACAAAAATGCCCCTGAGAACAAGACTATGGCCTTGAAATGAGAGTTTTTAGAAAAGATTTTTGTAAAACTTTTGATTTAAAGATCAAATGGATTCAAATCAACCCTAAATCGAGTGTGGAGAACTCTAGCATGATTATAAACATAATCAAACCATAAAAGTATAAAATTTTTTATAAAAAAATTCAAAATAGCATAAAAATATCAAATTTTGCCCATATTTCAGCTGAATCAGGACTCCGCGGGCATCCTGTTTTGTGATTTAATCAAATAAAGCCTTAAATGAATTCAAAAATATGTGAAAATTAACATGGATACTTCTAGTAACCCTAAAATTAAAATAAAAAAATTGATATTATTTTGATATAAAAATTAAATAAAACCCTAAAATTCATAATTTTGCCCACGAGCATATACCTATCACAGTGTCAGACCCGAATAAGGTATCAAATCACTATAAAAAATCATAAAATTTTACAAAGAGATACTATACATATTAAAAAAAATTCCTTTTTACATATCAAAAAAAGCATCTTCGGTTAGGGAGATATCATTCCGGCAATATACGCTTGATTCTGGCGAATATGTAACGAGTTGAAATAAATAGGTTCGGTTTTGGGTGCAAAAAAATATAGCAAACAATGTTCAAAAATTATAAAATTTTCTAAGATGATAGTTAACACATAGATGAAGATGCTATTTTTTACGAATCAACGATCAAATCTCCAGTTAGGGAGATACAATCCACACAAGTCGATCTAGGGTTTAGATAAGGCATAACGGGCTCTGTAAGGAGGTTCTGATCTCTGATAGAGGAAAAATAGCAAACAGATATATAAAAAATTGAAAATTTTAAACAATATAGTATACATGATAACAAACATACTTCAACTTATGGATCATTGATCGGATCTCAGATGAGAGAGATATCGCTTTGACAAACCGTTCTCGATTCCACAGCGTTTTCATGGTTCAAGAAGCAAAGTTTGGTTTTCAATTTTTTTAATAAGGTTATAGAACTTAAAATACTATGATTGTTTTATGAAAAATTAACATATGCACGGTTCTACCCTAAAAAAATCATATTTTTTTGGCAGAAAAATGAACATGAAATAACATCATTTCCGCATGATTGGGATCAAGATTTACAGATTATCGATAAAGCATGAATAAACCTAATGTAATCATGGAAAATAAATAAAAAAATCTATAAATAATATAAAGATTTTGGATATGGTGCTTGAATGAATAAAACAAACTTAAGCATGATAAAATAAAAAAAATCAGGGAAAAACATGATTGAGATTTGATTTAGCATATAAAAGAGGGATTTGACCATCGAACGGTCAAATCTCGATCTTTTTCGGGCGTTTAACATAATAAACAAAAAATAAATATTATTAATGGATCAAAAATGTGTAAAGGACCGTCAAACATCAGTTAATCATCATTTTGAGGTTCTCACACAATTTTTTTAAAATAGAAAAAAGGAAAAGCATGTTAAAAGAGGCAACAATGGTGATTTTAATAAAAAATAAACAAAAATTAAGAAAAGGGAAGAAGACCTTACCTTGAAGCTTCAATAGATGAGGCTGGAGCTTGGAGAAGAGAGAGCCACGAATTTGGGAGAGAGAGAGAGAGGAGAGGAAAAGCATGGGTTGACCCCCCCTAGAGTCTCCTATTTATAGTTTTTCAAAACATTAGTTAAGGAGTTCTAATTAGTTTAAAACTTTCTTAATTGAGTTAATTAAGGGAGGTGCTTTTTCCAGCTGGGTTTGACTTTTCAACCTTTCTAATTAGACTCTAATTAGCCCAATTGAGTCCTAATTGAATTAAAACAAATTCAAATGTGGCGCCACCTATTGTAGAGCCCACATTAGTTTTTTAAAGCTTTAAATAAAAATAAAATTTAAAATGAAAGTGAGATTTCAAAATTGATTTTGATTCTAACCTAACTAAGACACTAGTTAATCTTAAACTAACCAAAATACTTTCAAATGTGGCATCACCTAATGTGGGCCTCGCTTATTTTTTTTTAGAAAATGGTTTTCAAACTTTGAAAATAAAGGGGTTAAAATTGATTTTTTTTCATAAACATCAAAAGGACACCTAACTAATATTTTTTTGTATTTTTGAAATATGAAAGATGTAAAATGAAATGAAATTAAAAATTAGGATTTTGCACCCCTGCAGGGTGGGCCCTGCTTGAAGAAAGTTGAAAACTGATTTAAAAATCAAGTTTTTGAAATAAAGGGTTTTAAGAAGGAAAGTTTTTGAAAGAAAGTTTGAAAATAAAATCAAAGTTTTAAATCAACTAGAGTCCTAAATGGATTAAAACTCTTTCAGATATGGCACCAACTGTGTGAGCCCCATACCAGGGTTTTAAAAAAGTTGAAATAAAGATTGAAAAGGGTTTTGAAACAGAGTGAAAATTACCAAATGAGAATCAAAAGTTTTTAAAAAAATAGAGTCCTAAACTAACTCTGGAACAGAGTCCTGAAATTTTGAAAGTCTTAAATTTAGGTTTTTAAAAGACAAACGAAGAGATTTTAAAAGATCTTCTCAGAGATTAGTGAAAACGAATAAAATACGAGACCAGAGTCAGAGTCCTAATCAACTGGAAGTCTAGGATAGAGTCCCAGAATTTTGAAACTCTTAGAATTGAATCTGTTTTTGAAAAACAAGTGAAAATAAAGTAAAAAATAGGAAATTAGGGTAGAGTTCTGGACCGACTGAAACTTTGGGACAGAGTCCTAAAATATTTGAAACTCTATAATGAAGTCCTGAAATTTGAAATTTGATTATTCCAAAGATAAATAAACAAGTCTTTGAAAGATTTTCTAAAAAATGAAGTCAGGGTTAGAGTCCTGATTCAACCAAAACTCTACAAAAGAGTCCTTATTCAACTAAAACTCTAAAATTCTGATTTCTTTCGAAAGAATTTGAAAGATTTTTATGAAAATAGGTAAAAATAGAGGTAAATGATAGTCCTGATCTGACTAAAACTCTAAGATAGAGTCTTAGTCTGACTGAAACTCTAGAATTTTGACCAATAATGAAAGATTTTGACAGATTTTGTTGAAAATAAGTAAAAATAGAGATGAAAGGCAGAGTCCTAGTCCGACTCAAACTCTGTGATAGAGTCCTAGTTTGACTGAAACTCTAAGATTTTTGTCTTTTGGAAGTCAAATAAGAAGATTTTTTAAAACAAGTGAAAAGCAGGAATAAAAGATGAAATTGGGATAGAGTTCTAATCCAACTAACACTCTGGGGCAGAGTCCTAGTCCAACTGAAACTCTAAAATTTTGGCCAAAAAGAAAGATTTTGAAATTTTTTCTCAAAAAATAGACAAAAATAGAAGTGAAAGGTAGAGTTCTGATCCGATGGATACTCTGGAAAAGGGTCTTAATCCAACTGGGGCTCTGAGATTTTGGCCAAAATGAAAGGAATGGATAAGGAGTAGGACTACTTCTAGTTTAAAACAAAAATGGAATTTTGAAAAAAGCCTTAAAAGATGAAAAGACAGAGTCTTGATCCAACTCGAACTCTAAAATTTAAGAACTTTGGATGAAAGAAGAGATCCAGAAGTGACACCACCTAGATGGGTCTCATCTTAGAATCAAGATCGGTTAAAATTGAGTTTAAAATGAATCCAGATTGCTTTCTGAAAAAGATATTTTGAAATATAAGATCCTGGGAATTGATAAATGGCAAATATCAATCTAAAATCTCATGTTTTTGAAATTGATTTTGAAAAAAAAGTTTTAAAATCGATATTGTTTCTGAAGATTTTGAAAAACCAGAGTGCTGGATCTTGAAAATGACATGCAATGCAATAAAATGATAAAAAAATGATATGAAATGAGATACAAAATGCAAACCCTGGATGAGGAATTTGGAATCCCAAACCCCTGGCAGCGATAAAAAATTGAATATTTTTGTTCGAAGGTAAAAATTGATGATTGAAATCAAGCCAAAATAGAGATTGAATCTTGATTGCAAGATGAAATATTGGAATTTGATGCAAAATTTAGGCTCTGAATAGCTCTAGTTCAGTTGACAACCAACTGGTCTTCTGAAGACTTCAAATAGTGGGTCTAAGTGGCAGGAGGCAAGTGTTTGTGAATGACAGTAAAAATTTGGGGTGTTTACATCCGACCAGGCTGAAGCTACAATTGTATGAAAACATTGATCTAGGTTTAAGACTATGCTAATACCTAGAGGGCTAAGAACTGAAACCTAAAGTGATTGCGCATTTAGTTAGACATGTCATGCATCATCTAAGAAAGAAAACCTAATTAAAGATAATAAGTGATGCATGCATACAATCAACATTTGCAATGATAAGTGCATGCATTTTTAACTGCTCATGCATATTTAAATGCTCATAGTTAAGTGAATGTGTGGTTGAGAGCATTTTATAAATGTATGCTTGATGTGTTTAATCTTAGTTGGGTGTATGAAAGATCAGATTAATACTTGTCTACTTGTTTTAATTCATACATTTTTGATAGCTCTGTCCTACTACTTTTTTTAGGTTGTGAATGAGGGATCAAGCGATGGCGGGAGGTTGCGATGGGAACTGAGCCTAGCCTTTCCCACTTTTGGATAATTTTGGATTGCGAGCCTTTACAAATGCTCAAGACTCTGATATTAATTTAATTTGAAATAAATTGTTATTATTTAAATTTGATATATAATGAACATTTGATTAATTATGGATGTTTGATTTTAAATTTGTTGTGTATTTGAGAAAAAGATGTAATTGTGAAGTAATACGCCAAAGTTTCGTCCCATTTGAATTTTCATTGCAATTTTTATAAAACCTTTAAAAAACAATTTACATGATTTTTGGGATAGAAAATTTGGTGTGTTACCATATTTCTTTTGAACATTTGAATATTTTGTCTAAACTAAATGATTCCATTTCTTTCAATAAATTTTTATGTGATATTTGCCATTTGGCCAAGCATACAATATTATTGTTTTCTTCTAGTCATACTCATTCCATGTACCCGTTTATATTTTGATATTTAGGGTGTATATTCTATACCATCTCATTCTCGAGCTCACTATTTTCTCACGATTGTTGGTGATTATAGTAGAGCGACATGGGTTTTTCTAATGAGATTCAGATCTCAAACCAAAGAACTAGTGCAATACTTTTATCATGATGTTGAAAAATTACTTTTAAGCGCAAGTTCAAAATGGTAGATCGGATAATGGATCCAAATTTTTTACACATGAGGTTCAATTTTTTTTTGAAAGAAAACGAAAATTTTCATCAACATAGCTATGTTGCCACACCTCAACAAAATGAAGTTGTGGAATCCAAGCTTCATAATTTACTTGAGATAGTAAGAGCTTTGTTATTTCAAGCTAATTTACCTCATGTTTTTTGGGAAGAATGCATTCTCATGGCTCCATATCTCATAAATCAGATCCCAACAACCTTGTTAGATGGCGATCTAAATACTCATGAAGTATTGCACAAGATTAAACCAAAATATAGCCATTTAAAAAACTTTGATTGTTTATGCTTTGCCCACAATATACATCACAAGCACAAGTTTGATCTTCATGCTCGCAAATTTGTATTTGTTGCCTACCCCTTAGGCAAAAAAGGATATAAGGTTTATGAACTTGAAAAGAGAAAAATCTTTGTTAGTAGAGATGTCATTTTTCATGAAGACAACTTTCCTTACAAAACTAAGCTCAAATCTTCCAAAGAAAATCTTGTTTTACCGATGTCAATCATTGGTGAGTCTCACCCATTTCAAATCTACAATCATTATGACCAGAAGGGGGAGATCGTTCATGATATTGAAAATCCGCAAAACCTCATTGATTCTCAAGAACTAGATTTGGTTTCTATCAATGATGTGGTCTGCTCAAATCTCAATACTCATGAATCTTCACCCATAGTCATCCAAAATCAGGCCCAATCTAGACGGTCTAGCAGGCCTAGATCTCATCCAATGTACTTGAACGACTATCAGTGTAGCATTACATGCCCACACCAATGCTCCATCTGGGACATCATTTTCTTTCTTTTTCTCAAATTTCTCTGAAACACAAACATACCTTGTTTTCATTACCTCTCATCAAGAGCCTGAAGACTACCTAATGGCCTTGTGAGATGAGAAGTGGTGAGCTGCTATGTCTTTTGAAATCCAATCTCTTGAGCAAAATGGAACATGAAGTCTTGTGGATCTACCTCCCAGGAAGAAACCCATTGGATACAAATGGGTATTTAAGATCAAATTTCATTCAGATGGGTCCATTGAGCAACACAAGGTTTGTCTTGTCTCCAAAGGATATACTCAACAAGAAGGCCTTGACTACCATGACATGTTTTCCCCGGTTGCTAAGTTGGTGACTATGCAATGTCTCTTATCCGTAGTAGCCACATCTCATTGGCCACCCCATCAACTTGATGTGAACAACACTTTTCTTCATGGTGACTTTGATAAAGAAATATATATGAAGTTTTTGCTCAGTTTCTCGTGTGAGGAGGAGACTCGTGATTGTCGCCTACATAAATCCATAAATGGATTGAAATAAGCATCAAGACAATGGTTTGCCAAACTTTTGGCTGCCCTAAAGAAAGCTAACTTCAAAAGTCCCTGGCCGACTATTCTATTCTCTCTCATATCAGGTGATCGACAAACGTTTGTCCTCGTCTATGTTGATGATGTCATCATCACTTGTAATGTTGATGCCATGATACAAAATGTGAAGATCTTTCTAAATCAATATTTCTATATCAAAGAACTTGGCAAGTTAAAATATTTTCTTGGAATATAAGTGGCCCGGTCCAAGAAAGAAATCTTCTTGAATCAAAGGAAATATACTCAAGTTATTATAGGATGTTGGTATGATGGGATCGAAGCCTAGTGAAATCCCTATGGAGCCAAATCATAAGTTAGACTATAGCGGTGAACTTATCAAAGACCCTACAACCTATAGAAGGCTCATGGGTCAACTCATATATCTCACCATAACTCGGGTAGATATTACATATGTGGTTCATATTCTCAGTCAATTCATGCATGAATCGAGAGAACCTCGTTGGGAGGCTGCCATGAAACTTGTAAGATATTTGAAGAACAGTCCAGGTCAAGGGATTTTACTTGAATACGGTAATGATTTCAATTTATCTTGTTATGTGGATTTAGACTGGGCAAGCTGTCCGTTCACTAGAAGATCAACCACGGGATATTGCACTTTCATTGGTGAATCTCCTATTTCTTGAAATCCAAGAAGCAAAGCACAGTATCACATTCTTCCGCTGAAGCATAATATCATGCTCTGGCATTTGGCACTTTTGAAGTTACTTGGTTAAGGTAGTTACTTGAAGATCTTGGAATATCACGAAGGGAACCAGCTCACGTATTTTGTAATAACCAATCAACCATGCATATTGCGGCTAATCCTGTTTTTCATGAACGAACAAAACAAATAGTTAGATTGCCATTTTGTGAGAGAAATTACGGCAACAAGTTATAAAAACCAATTTCATCTCCAGTAAAGATCAAAGGGCCGACGTCTATAAAAAGGCACTGGGCCGTGATCAATTCATTTGCCTGATTAACAAGATGGGTATAATTAATCCTCACAAACCCATCTTGAGGGGGTGTGTTGAAGCTCATCCAAATGGTTCGGCTTATCCAAATGAGCTGCCTTTATCAGATCAAGCCAAACAAGGAAGGAGCCAAGATAATAGCCGTGTGAAATCAAATCTGATCCAGCCTAACAGATCAGATCCTAAAATTTAGGATTTAGATTTCCCTTTCCTTGTTGTAGTACATAACCATTTGAGAAGACACCGTTTTTAGTCCCTTGATTTTAGGGATTCTTTTTATTCTTGCTTGTAACAATATATATTCTGTATCCGTCCTTTGTAAAACAAAAGAGTTTTTTAACGCGAATGAAATCTGGAAGCTCACAAGTTAACATTTAGCGTTAGATTTCATCCCGTTTTTAGTTTAGGCCGTGTCAGCGTATATTAGTTTAGATAAGTTGGTGATCGTCTCTCCACTAGCTTTTTGAATGACTGTCACAAACATGTGGTCTGAGGTTGGAGGCTAGGATGTGGTTCTCAGAAGGAACCCTACTCAGTAAATTCTCAAACAATGGTTTATCTGAATTTCATCTACAGGTCTTTAAAATGGAAATTCTCAGGTGATGGTGCAGTTTCGGTGGCTCCATGCTACTGTTCTATGTTTGCCTTCGGCACAAGGGCTCCCAAAGGGAACGCTGTGGGGGTAAAGCTCTGCTGCTGGGAGGTTCATTTTTGGCATGGATGGTTTTTGTTGGACAGGATTGCAACTGAGATTTGCCTCAAAGAAGAGAGGCATACAATTGGCAAGCCAATGCAAGCTGTGTAGACAGGAGGAGTCTAATAATAGAGGTGTGGTCAGGTGATTGAGCCCGAGTACTTTACAAAGTACAAAGTACTCGGGCCATACAAAACACACAAAATCACTACCGTGTGCAGCGATTCTGTGTAAAACACAAACACAGAAAAATGCTCCGTGTAGAACACAAAACACAGAAAACTGCTACACGTGCAGCAATTTTCTGTATTTTGGGTGACGAGTACTTTGTAAAGTGCTCGGGTCCGATCATTGGATCTGCTCCATATTTAGTAAGTCTTGGAATGACACTTCTTTAATAAAAAGTATTGTTATTTCTGTCCCAATTCTAGTGCTATTTTTCTTACCAATGGTCAGTACTGAAAGGAAATAAGAAGGCAAGCCATATAGAAATTACTCTCATAGCAAAAAGAAAGACATTTAGCTAACTAGAACCCTATCCTCGTGGTGATATCATATTTCAAATCCTTTTGAAAATGATCTTGCAAGGGACCCAGAATGAAGTGTTAAAACAAGATGCTTTAGAGGAGAGAGGGAAACTCAAGGGTGAAGTGCAACACCTGTGGCTCTTAAGGGGTGTTGAAAATGGGTTCAAAGAGCTATAAATTTTTAAGAGCTAATATCCTAATTACTAGAAAGAAAAACAAAATAATTTCTGCTTTGGACAACTGCAGAAGCATTTTATCAGAATTTGTTTCAACTAATTGCAGCAATTCAACTTTACTAATGAAGGGCGATATTTATGAACAAAGAATTGATCACATTTTATTTTATCCACAACCATATTTTAGCTAGAAATACATGAAGTTTCTATGTATCATCACCTTCCAATCATACATTAATACAAGGCAAACTTAATAGAGGCACTGGTATATGTTAGCCAGCAAATGCAACTCACGATGTCATTAACCTTTCTACCCAGCTAGTTGCTGTAATTTTGATGTAAATTTGACACCGGATTTATGAGGAAATCTACCCAACTATGCATTTACTTAAGAAACTCAAATAATATCGAGAAAAAACTAGAAATTGAAAGAAAATAAAAGAAATAGAACTGGAAACCATCTCATAATCCAACTCTCTGATGTGGACTTTGACACCTCATCTATATAGAGATGAGATATTACAATGTTAGATGGTTTTGGTTTCCTATTTGGATTCCTAGTGAGGAAAGCGAATCCTAATCCTACAAAATTATTAAAATGGGATACATATTAATTACTTGGATCCAAAATCCATTACAAATTAATGACACAATATAAGAAAACTCCCATAATAAAAATATGGATCTCAAATGATCCAATAAACCTTGTGAACCCGGTTATGTGGCGCTTTGCTCCTGCGTGAAATTCTCTACCAGTGGGACCTAAAGAACCCATTGGGAAATGAATCACTTCTCTTTTTTGCCCATTCTCCTGCCAAGATGCTCTCGAGCTCTCTTGGATGGCATAGCACAGTAAGGATGCTTTGCTGGTCAAATCCATACTCCTCCTCAGCCTCGTCTAGCAGCCTTACAAAAGCAGGATTGCTCAAGTAACTCAGTGGCACTGCAAACCTCTTTGAGATACCTTCATAGGCAGCCAACACGGCAAAATACCCCTTCTTCATGTCTTCTCTCGAACGTGAGAATTTCCTCCGCAAGTTCTGGACAACATTCTTAAGCATGACCATATTGTATTGCAACTTTATGGTCGACTGAGTAGCTAAGACTGGAACCTGATTTTGGCAATGAACTATGGCTTTCATTTATACAAATTTTGAAGGAAGAACATGCGCCACTATTACTGACAAGTGCCTTATCTAGGAGGTGCATGTGAAGGCATTTTCCCTTGATTCAATATTGCGCCTTTCAATGTGCAATATTAACATGGTGTCGGCCGTGCCATGCTTTTGATGAAAGTGCTCAGCATCCCACAAACCAACTTTTGTATCTCAAAGTTTTTCCCAAGAGTAAAAGTAAAGAGCGAAGAGTGAAACAGGAGATGAGTTATAATGGTTCTTACATGAGGTCATAGACACGCGAATTACCCACGTAGAGATGAGGTAGCAATAGCGACATTAAGATGGACTAGAAAATGGACCATTTTTTACGAATAGGTAACCTACACATACACAAAAATCAAACATGATGTGTAAACATAAATGCATGATGGAACATGATGAGTAAACCTTAGCATCAAATAATAATGCTAATTTCCAACTTTCAAATTAATTTAAACAATCATTTATAATTTGGATATCTTTTATAAATAATTAATGTATTTTTCGGTGAGAGAGGGAAATAAAATTTAACGTCTTCATTAGGGGTGTAACTGGGTCGGTGTACCCAAATTGAACCAATGTCCTGAACCGATTAGACTTGAAATGACCTAATTTTGATAGATCTATGGGTTCAGGTCAGGTCTACAATTTGGAATCATTTGAAAAATATGTCAGTTCTGGGTATGTAAAATACAAATCTGACCCGAGATTTATACCCGAACCTGCTATGTACCCAAAACAAATTTACACCTGACCCATTTCAATCCTATCTAAATGTATACCAATCATGAGAAATTCAAATATAATCATCATTAATAAGATATAACTATCATTAATCCAATAGGTTTATTTTGTGATAACAACTTTTCTAACTCTAAAAAGTTAAAAATCCTAATAGAACTTGTATTAAAATAAACATTCATATTCGACGTAATTTACACTTGAATTGATTACTCTTACAAGTCCGCATCTTAATAATACTTAGACCCAACCCATTTGGAACCAACCGATTTTTTAATTAAACATCTTAACCCATATGGGTCTATAATTTCTAGTCATACCTGAATTCAGAATCCATAAACCTGAATTCAGATTCAAATCAAACTGGGTCATGTTTGGGTCTATCTTTTAGACCCGATTAAGAAATGGGTCTACTTAAGACCTGAACCCATTAACCCATATGGATCTCCAAATTTAGCCATACCTAAACTTGAATAAAATTAGGTCGAGTTTGGGTCTAATTGTTAGACTGGATTCAAGAAATAGGTCAAATAAGATCCAATTGAATCCTAATCAAACCCGACCCCGTTACTCTCTCTCTCTCTCTCTCTCTCTCTCTCTCTCTCTCTCTCTCTCTCTCTCTCTCTCTCTCTCTCTCTCTCTCTCTCTCTCTCTCTCTCTCTCATTCCCATAAGATCCTTATATGAAAGTTACACGGATCACTGGCTTGGACCCCTAAAACTAAACACTAGTTTGGAACATTTTACCACACTTGAAATATTTAAGCTGTTGCTCCAATTTTGCACCAGCTCAAGGTGTCCACTTGCTGCCATCCAATAGCACAAGTGAATGAAATATTATGTAAGTGCCCAATATACACTTGGTAAAATGGAAATAATAGAGAGAAAGCATTTCACTATTCTACCACTGATAATATGTGCTTGTTTTCGATAATCTACGATTGCTGCTCTGTCAAGAGAAACAATTGTGACAATGAGTCGAAGTGGTCATTTAGACTTTAAGAGCCGTGAGCATAATGGACGGTTGGGATATCCAAGGACGAATTAACCAGCATGCGATGACTTGCTTTGTTTCATAAGGACTGACATCTCATCACTTGTAATGCTGTAATTCTTCCAAGAATAACAGCGGAAATTTCGCCTCTGGTCTCTAAATGTGATGATGGTTTTACTGGGACCCTTTGATACTGTCATCCAATGGATAATTTTTAAATGATCATAGCAGATCTTCCAATCCTTTTGGACACTGTTTTCATTTGCATTGTAATAATATCAAGCTGTAACGAGGTACCTGCTCAACCCCTTTGATATCACAATACCCCATAAAGTTGAATGATAAAAGTATGAAGGACTTTAGGAGAAAGGAACTAATAAGCAAGCAATCAAACACGCCACCTAAGAACTCGTAAAGGTAGTGGTCCCATCTTGATCTGTAGAGTTGGAAAAGGCCAAAAATGGGGAAGTTGATTTATACCAATCCCTTGGTTTGTGCTGACTTTTCAATACTTGGGAAAGCATTGTATAGGGTACACTATTATGCTGCCGACGCAACTAGCAGGAAAGCTAAACTGGGAAGTTGTAAATATACTGCTGATATTTATAAACTTCAAAAATGTTACCTGCAGAGAGTTTCATTTAGTAATTTGGTCTGGGGTCCAATTTAATAACTATAAACGGTATATCTGAATTTATCCAAATTGGCATCTGTTTCAAATATGTTTGTCAATTCAGTGTCCACAGGTTAAAATCTACTTGACAAAAATAAGGGTACAACCCAACAAGTGATTCAACTTCAAAATGCAAGTTTGAAATGTTTTTGAAAAATCCGACACGAGGACATGGATTATTAAAATTCTTTTATTCAATAAAAAAACTAATTTTTATGTGTTAATATATAAAAATATATTTTTATTGAAACATTATTAACAAGTGTTAAGTGTTATTTTAAAATATTAAAGTAATATCTGTAAATGTCAAAGCCATGCCAGCATGTCATATGTCATAGTGTGTCCACTCGTGTCATCCATGACATGAACCCTATATGGTTTATCACTGACATAATATAATGATAGAAACCACAGTCAATCATTGATATTCAAACTCGCACGCACACGAAAATTTATTCTACAACAAAATATAGACAAAAAATAAAAACTACATTTTAAAGTGAGAGTAGATTAGGCCACACTGTATATAATCAATTCTTCGGTTATATTCAATCCGCATTGTGCATCTCAGTGATCTCACTTGATGAAGATATGAGTTGGCTCCACTTTTACAGTTCTCCACTGAGATGCATGAGTTGAAAACATGCAGACAAAGGGCTGAACTTTCAATAGGAAAAGAATTTAATCTAGAGTCCAAATGAACTCAATTTAAGGGCATTTTGGTCCTTCGACTAGAAGAGACATGTGTGTCATATTTAAAATTATAATGGGTTTTCTTTTAAAGATGGTATTTTAGAAGGAAAATTGGCAAGAGGGAGGCCCTTGATGAGAGAAAAAGAGGGTGTAGAAGACATAAAAAAGAGAAAAAATGGTGGTGGATGCAATACCCACCATGGGAGCCCTATTTCAATTATAATGCAGGCATTTTGGAGAAAATTTGAAGAGAAAAAGAGGTGTGTATGTTGAAGCTAAAAAATATTAAAGAAATATGCCATTGCAATCAGTGTGGGAGCCAAGAATTTAAGTTAGGGTGGACACAAATGCATAGTAACTTGAGAATTGGCTCGTCCACTAGTGACTCGTGACTCGGGCAAGTCAACTTGATGACTTGTTTGACTGCACCTAGTCAATTATTAATAAAAAAACAAATTACTAAATAACTAAACTAGTGTCTTCAACTATAGGTTAGATGACATAGTTCACGTAAGTAGTCTAACAACATCTATAAAACCTATTCTAACTTTGGTCTTACTTCCAACATTTATAAATTCATTCAAACATATTCTAACTTACCCATCACATATTCAAACATGTAACTTCATAACTTGCCCATCAATTTATTTAAAAATATAAATTTATTCTTTGCTCATAAATTTCTTCAAACATTCAAAGTTTAGACACAAATATATATCATTCAAACACAAACATAAATTTCTTATAATATTTAAATATAAACATAAATTCATTCAAAAACATTTTAATATACCCATCACACATTCAAACATGTAACTTTATAACTTGCCTATAAATTCATTCCAAAATATACATTTATTCTTTGCTCATAAATTATTCCAAACATTAAAAGTTCAAATAGAAACATATATCATTCAAACCCAAAAAAAAAATGCTCTTCATAAAAACATAAACCCTAGAATATGTGCCATTTGAGAGCCATAAGTCTCACAAAAATTGGAACTGGTTCCCACTGTTGACAAACTGTGTAGAATTTTGTACTAGATTAGAGAGAGTGTATTTCTCAATCCAGAGCTTTGTTTGGGTTAATTTTTTCTTCTATAACTTCGTTAAAGAGTCTAGTTTAACCATCTAGAATTTTAGAATTTTTCAACTCTTTGCTTGAGAGTAACATAGTCTATATCGAGACTGGTATGAACCAAACTGTGCATTGACTGCATACAGTTTTAGTTTTCAATAAGGTATTATATTTTTTCTTATCAAAATCCATTACCAAACAATGCCATAGACTTTGATCCTATACAGACCCCTTAGGTTCATGCATATCTATATCAAATCATGCTATATACCCGCACATGCAATACTTGGCATGGTCCTATATCAAAAAATTTCCTGACTTAGAAAAAAAAGCATGTGTTTTTCTCAAGAAGGAAACAAACATAATTTACAACCACTATTTCTCCTAAAAATCTTGGAACTTTGATTTATTCATGAACAATAGCATTAGGTACATCACAAATCTAATCGATAACATGTTGTCCATGCATAAAGAAACACCCATTAAAGTATTTAATCATCCAAAAATATTTTTGAGAAAGTGGCTTGGGTTTTTCCCAAAACCGAATTTCCCTACCTCGTTTTGGAGGATCAAAACTCAAGAACGTGCATCATATCAGCCCTTGTAAATCTCCAAGACTAATATAGATGGCTGATCCACATCAAATCATAAACAAAGATCAAAACAAAAACCCAAAAAATATTTTCAAAAAATGAGTATGGGTCATCTCCAAAAACCTTTTCTCCAAAAATGTTTTTGGATACATTGTTTTATTTATTCATATCATTACAGTCATGACTCATGTTCATGGATAGTTATATGTATCCCAATGCGTAAATCAGAATACATATTGTATGAATCTATTATTGCTCATGCCTAAAAAACTGAATTAAAGAGGCACACAAATTTCTCATAAATCCAATGTAGGAGGTTTCCTAGGCATTTTTGACTAATCAAAGGTAAATACTTGGTTCCATGTTTACCAGGTACTTTACTTACCTAATTAACCATAGTTACCATTTAGTAGATAATGAGAGAGAGAGTGGGGGATGTTCCACCCTAATTAAATTTTCAAAAATTTTAATTCAAATATATGCCACATAGGCATATGATTTCAAGTGGGGCCCACGTGGAGGGGCATCCCTCCATGTGAATCCGAATCCTCATTAAATTTATTTAAATATCTAATTTACATCCAAATCTGATGTAAATTTGGTACTAATTAAATTCTAAACTAAACTCAAGTTAAATTCAACCCAACTTCAAATTGAAATTCACATTACAATTTAAACTATACCTTCAAATTTAAATCGAATTTCACTTTCACTTTAATTTCAACATAGGCCTAGATTCAACATTATATTGAGGTTACATATGAACTAAATTCAAGCCATAGTTTATCATAAAATTCAGCTTTATTTTATTAAATAAATTAATAAAAATTTATGATTATTATATCCTTCCTCCCTTAAAAGAATTTCATTTTTGAAATTAGTTATAATCATTATTCAAACAAATTGGAGTACTTTTCTCTCATGACAGCTTCTAGTTCCTATGTACACTCTTCGATTCCATAATGTTGCCATCGTACTTTTACCAAAGGAATGGTCTTCATCCTCTGCACTTGTTCCTTCCGATACAAAATCTCTACTATCAAGTCTTCTCAAATATTTATGTTCTCGTACTGGATCACATGTGATAGATCATGAACATACTTTCTCAACATCGATAGATGGAAGACATTATGAATCTGAGAATACTAAGGTGGTAATGCTACATGGGATGCAACTTTAAAATCATAAAAGGTCTGACAAACTTGGGACTTAATTTTCCCTTCTTTCCAAATCTAAACACTCTCTTGGTTAGAGATACTTTAATGAAAACAAAATCTCTCATCTCAAAAGTGAGTTCTTTGTGACATTGATTTACATAACTTTTTGTCAACTTTGTGCAGTACGTAATCTCTCTCGTATCATCTGCACATGATGTGTATAATGCTGTAGAATGATTGGTGATTTCATCCTTCGCTCACCAACCTCATTCCAGTATACTAGTGATTTTCAAGGTCATCTGTATAATGCCTTGAAAGGAGCCATTCTAATGCTCACGTGATAGCTATAGTTGTACAGAAATTTGGCTACTACCACATGCAAATCCCATTCACCTTTTAAATCTATAACACAAGCTTGCAACATGTTCTCAAGGGTCTCTATCATCCTCTTAAACTGATCATCGGGTTGAGGATGAAAGGTCATGCTGAACTTCAATTTTATATCCAAGGATTGTTGCAGTTATCCCTAAAACCAAGATGTATAACGCGGATCACAATCTTATATGATCGAAATTGGCACCCTATGTAGTCAGACTATCTCTTTAATATACAAGGCCAAACTTTCAAGTGATTGACTGATTTGAATAGGTAAGAAGTGCACCAACTTGTTAAGTTTGTCAACAATTATCAAGATAGAATCGTGCCATCTATATGTCTTGGGTAAACCCACCACAAAGTTCATAATGATATCTTTCCATTTTCATTGTGGGATCTCCATTTGCTGCATAATTTTATCAGGTCTTTGTTGCTTAATCTTGATTTTTTTGGCAAGTTAAGCACTTTGAGATGTACCTGGCAAGTCACATCAATAATTAATATATTATATGGAGCCATGAAAAGCGATAAGCCCTCAAATACTAAATAGCTTATTCAAACTCGGGTTTACCTTGCTACTTCCCACTTTATGTCATTCCACCAATACCTACATTGTAGGTCCTTAAACATCTCTGTACTTCCCAGGTAAATGGTGTACTTGGTCTTATGTGCTTTATCAAGGATCTCTTTTCTCAATTTTGGGTCATTAGGCACCCAAATTCAACCTTCATCCATATATTGTCATCCTCTTTGAGTCAAAAAGTGGTACCTTCCTGTTGGGTGAGTTAGTTTAGCTTCTCATATTGCAGATCTTTTCTCTATTCCTCAGCTATCCTTGTTAGGATCTTCGGTTGGATAGTTGAACCACATAACTATCATTAGGGAAAGGCCTCTAATCCACAAAAGCTTGCACTAGTCTCCATCATGTCCTTAATAGACTAGCCAATGTGCCACCAGCCTTGCGATTAAGAGCATCTGCAACTACGTTCACCTTTCCTGAGTAATAGAAAATTATGATCTCATAGTCCTTAATGAATTCTAATCATCTTCGTTGTTGCACGTTGAGTTCCTTTTAAGAGAATAGGTACTTGAGACTCTTATGGTATGTGAACACTTCAAACTATTCTTTGTTGAAATAATGTTTCTATATCTTCAAGGGAAACACTACTGCCATCATCTCCAAGTCATAAGTCAGGTAATTTTGCTCATGAATCATTAGTTGTCGTGATGCGTAGGCTATAACCTTTCCCTATTGCATCAAGACACATCACAGACCCATGCCTAAGGCATTAGTGTATATTATAAAACTACCTATACCAGAGGACAAGGTCAATATAGGTGTAGTAGTGATCTTCTCCTTCAACATTTGGAAGCTCTCTTCACACTCATCGATCCATTCAAACTTTTTGTTGCATAGAATCTTTGTCATCGACAAGGCGATATGTGAAAAGTCTTGTATGAGCCGTCTATAATATCCTGCTAGACCAAGAAAGCTTCTGATGTCACCAACATTCTTTGGTTGCTCCCAATTCAGTATTGCATCCATCTATTAAGATATTCGACATCCACTTATCAAAATCCCACTTATATATGTATATGATCTCGTCCAAGTAAATCCACTATTGTCTATTAAAGTTGATCCAATGTTATCATATCCAATTCAATTAATTGAGTTTAATCACATCAATTAAAATTTATCCAATGAGAATTTAAACATAAACTTAGGGATGTCAATTGGTCAAATATTATCTAACATCTATCCTAGATCCAAGTTTGATTAGTTGGATCTTGTATCCAAAGTAGGATCCAATTAAGGATTAGATTTTGAATGTGGATCTGAACGAGTAGGGTTTGAATCCAACAAAAGTTTGAATATGAATACATACAACTGTAAGATTTTAGGTTAGTCAAATCTAGGTGTTAAGAAATCCAGATCTACAATCTTTATCATTATTCTAAAAAATAGGTATTAAATGATTCTTAGATATTATATTTTTCACTCTTAAAAGAATTTTGCCCTTTCCTAATCCGGTTCAGCTTGACTTATTATTGTAGTTGCTGCTAGTGCTGACCTCCTTTGGTTGCCCACTTCTTGTCATTAGTCTTCCATCTTCTACAAGCAAAGTGCTGAAACACTTCCTCATTGGGCAGTTCAAGAATTGCTTGATATATTCCCTAATATTGCCCATGCACCTTTGCTTTTGTGGAGCATCTTGTGCCACCAACATCGTGTTGCTAGAGAGGATTTTCTCATTCTTCTCTCGCATGTCTTGGAATTCTTCATAGTTTGAAGATCCGTTGGCGAGGATTTTTGTCGTTGTTTGCTTCTTAACGTCAACCTATTTTCTATGACATTCATAGATGTAATGGTTCATCTTCCCAAAATAGAAATAGGCACCCATTTCATGAAGTCATGCATATCTCTTATGGGAATGATAGTACTTCTGACATCGTTGATTCAGCTCTGGCGGTGGTCTAACTCCTCCATTACGCTTCTGCTTCTTAGCAAGTGATGTGTACTGATAATGCATGAAATGCATTAGATAATTAACATAGTATGCATGTCATTATCCATATATTTATAGTTAAAACCCATGTTTATGTTGATTCTAGTCATAGGAAGCTACGTTTCAAATTTTGTCCAATTCAAAGTTAAATTAGCGAAGTTATAAGCTTTTTCGTGAAGCAGGGCAAATTCTGGTGAGATCCAGATCCAGACCCAAATGGGCATAATGATTTTTGGATCAGGGTTGGATCACGTTGAACCAACCCAAGACCCATTTACATTTGCTAAAAGAGGGCTCCCAACAATTTTCAAGAAATTTTGAGTGTTTATGAAAATATTTTATTCATAAGAGTGTTTTTGAAATTTGTTAGAAATAAAACAAACAAAAGGGGACGCCCCCCTCATTTGACTTTTTGTCCAAGAATTTTTGAGCAACCTCCATTGAAGCTCCAGCCACCTCCATCATCTAATCCCCACCTTTGTTTTGTCGCACCGAGGAGCTTTCTGGGTGTTGCACCACCGAGGAGATTTTCGGGCATCTTACATTTCTTCCCCTTCATCTTTTTGTGATTCTTTTATTTTTGTGTCAAGTTTTTTCTAAATTTCTGATTTTTGTGTGCAACAGCATGATAGTCATTAACAGAGCTTAATCTTTGCATCGAGGAGATTTCTAGGTGCTTTCTGGATGAGAAGATTTTTGGGCCCTCACGCGAGCCGAGGAGTTTTTCGGTAAATTGTATTAAGTAACTTAAGTTAGTTTTAAATTAGTTTTTAGATTTAAGTAAGTTGTCTTAGTTTTAAATTCAAGTTAAGTTAGATAGTCTATTTTATGTTAAGTATAGTAGTCTAGTTTACATGTAATGTTTTGAATTAAATCTATTCTTGCTTAGTGAATGTTATCTAGTCCATGTTTTAATTAGTTAGTTAATAGTGTAACATTATTTTCTTTGCATAAGTTTTATTTTAGTTTTAAGTATTGTAGTTAGATTTTAATTTTATTGCATTTACATTCCTTAGTGTTTGAACTTGTAGTATTTACTTTTTGCTGGAGTTTATTTAAGTCATTTAGTTATTTAGAATTTATTGATTAATATTTAGATTGTTAGTGTAATAGTAGATTAGTTAGTTAAGTAGTTATGTCATTTTATTTTTTTAATTATCTCATTTAATTCTCTGTTTTGGATTAGGTTTCAATTTCTGCATGTTCTGTTCATCTTAGCAGTAATCAAGTTTTAATTAATTAGTTATTTTTTTTTATAGTTTTAGTAAATTACTTAGTTAAGCAAAACCAAAATAGTGATTTCCGCATGAGTCTATTTTTTATAAACTTTGGGTCATCATTTTGTGTGTTTTTAATGAATTTTGATCTGAAATTTTTACACGGACTTCATCAACATGTCTACTATGTCTTGGACAAATTTCAAAATTTTTATGCTGATATAGACAAGTAATTAAATTGATTTCAAAAACTGGTTCTGCAGAAATTACTGTTTTAATTTCTTTGTTGTCAAGAGGTATTTTCATAAATTAAAAAAATGTTTTTCTAGATTTTGATGGAATTTTAAAACTTTGTAAATTGGGTCTGATCCCTAAGTGTTTCTTGAATACCACTGCAAAATTTGACAGCAATTTGACCCTGTTTACATTTTCAAAACCCTGATTTATCGAAGACTGTCCCTGTATTTTCTTCTTGACTAGTAATTACGATAGTTTAGTAATTTCATTTAGAATTAGGTTTTAATTTTTAATTATGTTATTGTTCTGCATATTTTCAGACTAGAATAGATTTTTTATCTTGTTAAAAGTTAGTAATTTAATTAGATTAGTTTAGTTAATTATTTAATTAAGTATTTAATTATTTGATTCATTAGCATTTGTAGAGTAGTTGTGATTTTCATTAGTATTAGAATTAATTTAATTGCACTGTACTAATTGTATTATTTCTATTTTAATTAGTTAGATAATTAGTTGTCTATTATTTCCTTAATCCTATTTAGTTTGAAGTAGATTAGGTACTAACATTATTTTGCAGGTTCGAATGTACATGGAGTAGGGTGGGTAGTGAAGATCGATCCTTCGACTTCTTCAGCAGACAGTAGAGTCCTAGAGTTTAGATTTGGATTGTATTTTTATTATTTGTATTTTTATAAACATTGTAATTCTTTTATTTCTGAAATATTAATAAAGTGATTAATTCAAGTGAATTGTCGTTGCCTTATTCCGTTCTTTGAGTTCGACCAGGTCTTACCACTAGGGTAAGCGGGTTTATTTTTATTATTTGGTGTACAGTTTACACACGAATTTTATTGAAAAATATTGTTTTAAAATTGCTTTTACGAAAGTTACACCACTCATGAATAAGTTTATGGCTCAAGAAATCGATCAGTGCTTTAAGAGCACAAGTTGTCATATTGCACATGCTTATGTTTGATATGCAGTAAGATATGGAAAGACATGCATGCACATAATGATGAATGAATATGTGGTTCAAATAACCAATATGGTGCCATGTGTGCATGAATGTAAGGCTATGTGACATTGTTGTGTCGTAAGGCATGAAAGTCATGCATGCACACGGATTCACTCAAGTGTGAGCAAGGAGTTATTGAGAACTCATAAATTGTTGAAAATGAATCAAATTATAAATAAACTGCATTGACTTATGGTCTTAATAAAGATAATTATGTAGAGCGTCCAGATTGTAGCGAGGAGTAACGACCAAATCGGCATTGCAAGACCTGCGACCCCATGTCAAAAAACCCATTTTGGGTCCATTTGGGTCGAGAGGTATTTTGGTCATTTGACATTTAGTTTTTTGAGAATTTTGAATCAATCATCTCAGAAAAATTATTGTATTTTTGTGATTCCATTTTTGTGTATGTTGGAATCATTCATGTATTTTTTCCTTTCTTTCTTTTTATTTTTTTATTTTTATTTTATTTTTTTTAGGTGCCGGATTCTACGGATTCGAATAGTTTTGGTGTCTGGTATGATTATTCTAGGGCACTAGAGGGTATATGGGGATATTTGGCAGATTTTTATATTTTTTAATTTTATTTTTTATCTAAAGTTATTTAGATAATTTTTGTGATCCATTTGCAGCATTGGATCTTACCTAGGATCCAATACTTTAAATATGGGTCCATATTGGTGCTCTTGAGGTTGGACCAATATGGACCTTGTTGATTTTGGTTGACCAAGGTCAAGAGGGGAGGCATGATTATGAAGGCTCCAAAAAAAAAGTGAAAGCATTTTAAGAAGACTTGAGAAATTCTTGCAAGGCTTAAAGGCCTTTTTTTTACTGTTGAAAAGTGGAGGTAGGCATTTCAAATGAGGCTTTCCCATTGGCCATGTGAGAGGTGGTCATGTGAAAGCATCTTAAGAGGTTTGAGAAAATCGTGTAGGCCTTATGACCTTTTTTCTACCATTGTAAAGTGGAGGCAAAGCTAATTTCAAATTATGCATTTCCATTGCCCACGTGAGAGGTGGCCTTAGAGACACTCTTACCATATTAAACTCAGTAGGGTGGTGCTTTAAGAGGGTGGGGGGGGGAATGTGCAGGACTTTGCTCTTTTTTTTGGAAAAAAATAAAAAAAAAATTATGGAAGAAAACATGAAGGTGAAACTCCCGTGGTCATCACCTAGCATCTACAACGCTTTCACATTATGAGGAGACTATTTTAAAATAGTCAAAGTCATGGAAGTATGTTGGGTCCAATTTGTATTAGCAGTCATAATACCATCTTGATCATTGTGTTCTTGTCGTGTTAAAAGGAAGAATATATTTATTCCTCGTCGTTCATTGTTGTTACTATGAACCTCTGAATCATTTAGAACACTTCTTTAGTCTGTGAATCTGGTTTGATTTAGCTTACCTCAGTTTCATATTAGTTTTTGCATCTTGTTTGATCAAAACTAGTATTTTTGGAGCATTAGATTTTGAGTTAAAAATTTCATGCTAGTTAGATTAAGCTAAAGATTTCTTTCTTAATCTTTGTTAGTCTAACCAGAGTTGGGCAAGGAGGAAGGGGAATTTTTTATTAGAGAAAATACCTTTGAAGTGATTGTGTTTGTAATTTGAATAGTAAACCTAAAACTAAAACTTGGTTAATTTAAAAACAAGTTGTTTGAACTATGTATGACATTAACTCGGATTCATGATAGTTTGTTTGTCAGACACATTCACACTATTTATGACATATCCTCCATTATATGTAACAAAAAATCATGTGTAATATCTTGTTGGAAATATAGCACAGATAGCTACAGCTTTTATGTTTGTTATCTTTTTTGAATCAATCATCTTGACTATCAAAAGTGTCATGTAATAGAGAGAACAGTCCTATGGGTGACTGTTTAGGACTATGAGTTTGTCCTCTTGTTTGGATTGTGTTAGAGTCATACGACCTTTGATTTATGTGGTTTTTGTTTTTCTAGATCCGTAATGAAAATATCTACAACTTTTGTATTTGGGTCTTTATTTGAATCCCTACAAAACATCTCTATGCTGGTCTGTCCCTACTGGATAGTTCTAGGAGTCCCAATCTATGATAAAAAAAAAATCATGAATTCAGATTCGTTAGAAAGGAGAACCTATCATCTATGGATCCCGTGTTGGCACCGTCTATTAGTTTAGCATGCATTTGGGTTAAAACGACCCTAGACAAAAAACTATCAGATCCAAACAGTGTTGTTTTTAGCTTCCACAGAACAAGATCTGTTTGAATCTTGGATCATGGATCCATATCAGATAATCTTTTTGGCAGAACTGGGTATACTTAGAGAGTGTATATTACCAGATAAATTCATGGATTCTAGGTACACTTGTATGGTGCATGTTACTGAATATCCAAGATCTCGGTACACCTTGAAAGGGGTGTATATTATCAATGCTCTTTAGGACCTGGGTACACCTTAAAAAGGGTGTATGTTACCAGTGTTTCATGGTCTACCTTGAAGAGAGTAGGTGGTACAAAACTTTGCTTGACCTTCTTATATTTTTTAGAGCAATGGCATCTCACTTATCCTTTGATCATTAGAGTTAGGGAACACAGACTACCAATGTATCCTAGGTGGTATATCTCATAACTGTTACAGTAGTAGAGGTGTAAACACCCCAAATTTTCCAAGTCCATTCTAGACATCCTCATTTCATAGATGTCAGTCCCCTGCAGGGTGATATAGAGTCTCCTCCAGGTCTACCCTAGTCTAGAGGTCAGTTTTACCTCGTTCAACCAATAAAATTACCATTTTACCCCTAGGTCACCCTTAGACCTTTCGTCAGATAGGTCCAACCAAACACATCTCAAGTTTAAATAAGTTAGAATGTCTATCATTTATAGCTCTTATGAGCTTGCGAGGAGTGAACCTTGACCATTTTTTACCATTTTCAGCTAATTTGGCCCATTTTAAGCAAAATAAGCTCATTTTTAGCTCAAATTTTAGCCAAATTGTCCCTGAGTCAGCCAAATCCAGTAAATCCTATCTTCAAGAGTCTAACATGAGTGCATCAAGAGTTTGAACGGTCCAATTTCAGTTTAAAGTCACTTTTTACACACTCACACCATCGTTTTAACTCATTTTAGCTTATTTGAGCTCAATACAGCAAATACCGAGTTGACTCCAGCTAGTTGAGCTAGTGTTTTAGCTTAAAATTTAGTTCATATGCATATAATTGGCTTCGGATTCAGTTCATTCCAATTCAATCCAGTTTAAATTAATTCAAACCAATCTAGTACCGTGTTTCTACCCCTGCAGGGCGAAGACCCAAAAAAAATAAAATTATCTGGGACATTGTTTCCAACAATTTTGAACTGGGACAAACCCCAAATTCGGACTTGGATCAATTTCTTCATCCAATATTTTATCAATATCTGAGATCCGCTCCATTTTAATTCGGATATTGGACACAATGCTGAATTTAGTGTCTAATTTTTTCTTAGACCTAGATTTTTCATCTCATTCATTCAAAAATACATGTTCAGAGTCCAATTCATTCTTTGAACCTAGAATATCTCATCAGAAATTCAGGATTCAGTTAAATCATTTTGGATCCATTTCAGTTTGGATCCATGTTCTGATCCATTTAGAAGTTCAGTTCAATCAAATTTTGAACTCATATTAATCTAACATCTGAGATCCAATTTTACTTCTGAGATTCTGATTCAAATCTAGATCCAACTTCATTCTTTGAACTGGATGCAAATCCAAAATCCCAATTTTATTATGAATTCGGAGCTTTTTCCATTTATAATTCTTCAAAAATCTATAATTTATGGTTCGATTCCTATTTCTAACCAAATTTCCTTCAGGTCGAGATCCAGATCCAATCTTTTTCAAAACTTCAGATCTAAATCCTTTTTAAAATTCAATTTTATCCAAATTTCAAAATCAGTCTTTGGATTTTTAAATCCAAATCCATCATTTTGCAAAATTCTTTTGAAAATATACTCTAGATCTAGTTCAAAATTCAGTTTGGACTTTGAAATGTCAAAATGGATCCAGATCCAGATCCAATTTCAAAATCTAATTTTTATTCAATTGGGGATTTTCGAATTCAAAATCAAAATCCAATTTTTATCCCCAAATCCAAAAATGAACCTTTGAATTTCAAAAATCTCTTGAAAAATATCCTAGATCCAGTTCAAAATTCAGTTGGATCTTAAAATATCAAAATGGATCCAGTTCCAAAATCTAATTTATATTCAAAATCAATTTAGGGATTTCAAATTCAAAATCAAAATTTGATTTTTAGCTCTAATTTTAAAATAATCTTTGAAATTTCATAAATTAAAATCCATGTTTTGCAAAAATTCTCTAAATTTCAATCTGGATCCGATTTCGCCCAATTCGAACATTATAAATCCAAAATTGAATTTTAAAGTTCAATTATTTTCGAAAATTTCCCTTTTTTACTTCCATGTTTCATTCACTTTTTCTTAATTTTCAAAATCAAAAATAAAAAAATATTATTTTCAAAGAGGGTGCCACTTGGCATTTAAAAAAAACAAAATAAAAATTGTTTTAGCAAACCTTTAAAAACCTATTGTCTTTAAAAACCCACAAGAGCCTCACCCATAAGGTGATCCATGTGCCAAATTTTTCAAAAAAAAGGCCATTCTATCCATTTATAAAAGATGAAAAGGACCCACATGGGCACCCACTTTTAAAAGGGGCGCCATGTGTCAAATTTTTTATAAAGTGACATTTTTGCCCATTTGAAAAAAAGGGAAATGCCCACATGGGCTTGGCACCACTCTTTCTGAAGATTTTTTAGTTCCATATCTAAAGTTTTGTAAAAGCTGACCCCATTCTCAAACTATAAATAGACTCCTTGGGGGTCTCTCTTCTCAACAAGTTGAAGTTTGAAAAAATGAGAGAATCAAAGAAATTCTCTCTTTCTCTTTCTCTTTCTCTTTCTCTTTCTCTTTCTCTTCTCTTTTCCTCTCTCTTTCCTTCCTCCTCCTCTCTTGGCTCTCTTGGTGTATGGAGCAAAGAAGAATAAGCTCAAGGGTTTTCTCTTTTATTTCCTTTTTTTCAATTATTGTAATTCAATTTAAGGGTTGTAATAATTCAATTAATAAGAAATTTACTTTATGCTTATTTTAGAATGAATGAGCATATAAATTAGTTTTAATTTCTCATAATTAATTGTTGTACTTATTTTTATTTTATTTTAATTCACTACAAAAAAACATGAATGACACGTGCACCATTTAATAAAGGGTAAATAAAACTAAGTAAAGTTTGTATTTATGGCCATAGTCAGAATATGAATAATACTTAGAATTTTTATTCTTTATTATAATATAATTAATTTTAAAAAATTATTATATTTCAAATACATTTTCTTCCTTTATTAGAATCTAAAATAAAGATTAAATCAAAGTATATTCATGGCCATAGTCACAAATATATGAAAATTTAATCATATTTTAATTCTATAAAGGCACAAAATTTTATTTCATTCTTTATTGAAATTTAAATAAAGATTAAATTAGAATATGTTTGTGATCATAATCATGAAAATATTAAAGTTTTAATCTTGTTTTAATTATATTAAAAAATGAAATCTGATTTTAATTCTAATTTTAAATAAATTCTTTTTAAATACATTCATCATTTAAGATAGAATTGCATCATTGTTTTCTATTTTTCAAAATTATTCAAAATATTTTCAATTTTAAATTATTTTCCAAGTGATTTTTGAAATTTATTTTCCATTTTGTTTTCAAAAGTAAAGTTCAAAACTATTTCAATATTGAATTTTAATTTAAAATCATTTGCAAATTCAAAGTATTTTCAAAATCATTTTCAAAATCTAAAATAATTTCAATTTTGACTTCAATTTTGACTTCAATTTTGACTTCAATTTCTATTTCAATTCCAATTTTCAAATTCAAATTCCTATTTCAATTTCAAATTCAAATTTTGAATTTTTCAAATTTCATTTCAATTTCCAAAATTGATTTAATTCTAAAATCAATTTTGAATATTTAAATTCCAAAATGATTTCAGTTAAATTTCATTTTCCAAAATTCCATTTCACTTCTCAAATTTCAAGTTTTCACTTTTATTCAGATCCCAATTCCAAATTCAATTTAAACTTAAATTCTTCATTCTGAATTTCAACTTCAATTTTCAAGATAAATTCAAAGTTCAAAATAACTCTCAAATTCAATTCAATTTTCTATTTTCAAAACTCAAAGTAAATTCAATTCAAAAACTCAATTTCGATTTTCAAATTCTCAAAATTCAAAATAAATTTAGTTTAAAAGTTCAAATTTAAATTCTTTATTCAAAATTTTAAATTTCATTTTTAATTTCAGAAGTTCAAATTCAAGTCTCAATTAAATTTTCATTTCAACTTCTAAATTCAAATTTAATTTTAATTTTAATTTTAATTTTAATTTCAATTTCAATCTTTTAGAACTCCAAACTTCAATTCTAATTTCAAGTTTAAAGTTTAAATTCAAATTTTAAGATAAATTCCAATTTCAAATCTCAAATTCATTTCAAATTCCAATTTCTCAAGGCAAAATCGATTTCTAAACTTCAAAGTCATTTCTAAAAGGATATTTTAAAATCCATTCCAAAATCACTTGGAAAATCCAAGTTTCTGAAATATTTCCAAAAGCATATGTATTTTCAAAGTTCCAAAATTATAACACAAGCATGATTCAATGTGCATTTTAGGACTTAGAATAATTTCTTAAACAAATATAGGCAAGTTAAAGGCATAAATTTGATTCTTTGTTCAATTACCCTTGGTAAAGGCGTCAAGAACGGTTTAATTTTAGAAGTTCAAATTCAAGTCTCAATTAAATTTTCATTTCAACTTCTAAATTCAAATTTAATTTTAATTTCAATTTCAATCTTTTAGAACTCCAAACTTCAATTCTAATTTCAAGTTTAAAGTTTAAATTCAAATTTCAAGATCAATTCCAATTTCAAATCTCAAATTCATTTCAAATTCTAATTTTTCAAGGCAAAATCGATTTCTGAACTTTAAAGTCATTTCTAAAAGGATATTTTCAAATCCATTCCAAAATCACTTGGAAAATCCAAGTTTCTGAAATCTTTCCAAAAGCATATGTATTTTTAAAGTTCCAAAATTATAACACAAGCATGATTAAATATGCATTTTAGGACTTAGAATAATTTCTTAAACAAATTTAGGCAAGTTAAAGGCATAAATTTGATTCTTTGTTCAATTACCCTTGGTAAAGGCGTCAGGAACGGTTGAACCTCGTACTGATGAGCGAATTCCGTCTCCCCATTTTCCATAAATTTCAAAATGAAGGCGAGTAATTTTAAAATATTTTTACAAAAAGTCAAGTGAGACCTTGCGAGAATTTTTCTCTTTTTCCTAAAAAGAAAAAAAGGAAAAAATTTTGCAACGATCACAAGAGGATGCATCCTAAATTGTTTTAGGTTACTGGAGGGAGTTTCTCTCGATTATGGACCACTCCCAGTGAGCTCTGATTGAGTCAATCACTCAAAAAATTATAATACATGGCATAATAAACACTAAATAACCAAGTATGTGTATGTGGTATATTCTTCGAGTACCTAATAGGGTTGCCAAGCAAGAGAAACATTGTATTAGTTGATTAGGTTCACCTTTCAAGATATGCATTTGTTATATTTATGTTAATGCATGCAATATGCTGATGTTGTTATATTCTGATTTAATGTTACATGAGTTTTACTATGATAGTTATTCATGCGAGTGATGTTTGATTTCATGTTACTTAGTTTTTATATATGCATAAATGTTCAGTGTGTTTCTTATTGAGACTCATCATAGTCTGACCCCTGCATTTTATACAAATACAAGTAATGAGTAAACAAGTTAGAGCAGTTATGGGATGCTGCGGGGGTGCCATATGAACCAATAATTCAAAACCCAAGAATTTTGTTTCAGAATAATTGATTATTAAATTTAAGACTGATTGTATAAACATTCATATATTTGATAAATGCTTTAAATTGATGAATAGTGATGTGTTTGAATACCTGTAACTCACCTAAGATTTTACCCAAGAGAAAATTGATGTTTCTACTGTTTATAAAAGAATTTCCTCTATGTAATGTCATCAAATTGGTTTGTCTGTGGTGGTTCTGAATTGGATCTGGTACTAGAAGGCTAAGACACACTCTCACTTGTACTCAAGTGGGCCATCTAGTACTTGGTATAGTTGGAGCATAGCCATTGGTAAGCCTATTACATCATTACATATTGAAATTAATGTTTAAAAAAAATCTCATATTTTCGGGTTAAAATTTTAGGGTGTTACAACTTTGGTATTAGAGTCGGAATAAAATTTTTGGTTTATGGCTTGTCTAGCAACCCAACATCGCTCTATAAGTATGTTTCAATTTAATTGTTTAAATTTTATTTGTATGTTATGCTTATGTGTTATGAAATTATGTGTGAATTCAAGAACTTAGAAATAAATACCAAGGACAACACACAACGATCTTGACTGTAGGACCTAGACACTTATGTTAGTTCTATTTGCATAGATGGTGTGGGCAGCTTGATGCAACAAGGTTATGAACATGTTGAATAACCTAGCTGCAGGTGGCTGCAATACAAACCATGGAAGATAACCTATAGCAAGTGACTCAAGCCATTTAGGGAGCAACCCTGCAGGAGGAAGACTGGGTCGAAGGACAAAATTCTCAGCTAAATAAGTCTAACAGACAGGGGTGTACCAACAAGAGGAGTCTTGGTGGAGAAAAGTCCACACCCTTTACCAAAAAGCATAAGCAACACTAAGGGACAGGGGCCCCGCCGAAGCAGACCAACGGTTTCCGAAGTGCCACTGTCACCACTTTGTATGGCCATGCCCTTATGACACGGGTGCCTGAATCTGCTGTGAAAAATTTAGCCATCATGTCAAGCAGTGTCACAAAAAGAAGGATGATTATGAGAATAGGAATGAAGAAATCGGGCCATAGATGAGGCCAAATCAACAGTACCTAAAGCACGATCATTTCCACTTTGGACAAGAGTGCCCTCTTTATACGGGTGCATGTCTCTATTATGGTAAAATTGGTTATCATATCTGAATATGTCGCAAAAAGCAGGTTGATGACAAGAACCATACAGTCAGAGGAATTCAGCCCTAGCAACAACGGCAACATCAACCGCAAAAATGGAACATACAAAGTAAGCTATACAACTATACTAAGAAAGATATAACAAATATTGTGTCCATGTCTTAGATTTCTAACGAATGTAAAAATAGAGTTTTTTAATATTGAAGCGCTAAGATATGGCCTTAGAAACATGAAGCGTTTTGCATAAAACAGTTAGAAAAGTGATTGTTTTCTTTGTTTCAGTGCATTTTTTAAAACCTTATATTTAGTGTCCAAACTAGCGCAAAAAATGAGAACAATAAAACCGAACATCTATTTTTTAATAAGCCCTAGAACCCAAAGAGATGAGCTACAGATAGAAAGATATGACTCTGTCAATAGGACGGGGTCGGACAAGACAACATAAAATAGGATTTTGTATATGGGGTTGATCCAATATCCAAAATATAAAAAAGAAAAAGCAAAGTACCAACCTCGAGGGTTTTCATGAGAAAATATTTAGAAAAGGGTCTAGAAACTGGATCTAAATTTGAGAGTTGTAGGGTTTGTTCTGCAAAATTGTATGTCTTTTCTCCTCCATTGAGCAGAGATCAGCTACACTAAAAACTTTGAAATCTTTATATGTGGGTCTTCAGCTTGCGAGTGCACGTACCTCATATGTGGTCCTTAAGAAAAAAGCAATCTTGGTGGCATGGGCCACCAAAACTTAGAAAAAGGTAGAAACAATACAATATGCAAAGGTTAGAAAAACTAAACTTATAAGAATGCAATAAATAAATGAAATGAATGATAAAAGTATATTGAATCTCACCTCGAGCTTTGGTAACCCTTTTTATATTGTTGATGAGTGTGATAGAACGCAAGCAACACTCTAGCTAAGCACAGGCTCCAAAAAAAAAAGTGAGATAGGGGATCTTAGTCCAAAGATTGAATAGGTAGGCTCAACTAAACTAGGTGGGCTAGGTCTAGTTGTGCAAGGATTTCTGCAGGGTAAGGGTGTAACTAGGACTTAAATACTATATTTCTAGATTTCCAATTGCCAGATGCTAGAATAAAGGAAGGTATCCCCCTATTTATAGTTTTACTGTTGAATATGAACACGCTTTCCAGGGGTCCAGGATCTGTATTTTCAAATCTACCTGAGGTTGACATGGAAGGCTCCTATTGGTTGATTTTCTAGATGGCTCAGCATGATTGGTCCGAGTTTCACCAGAGGTGGGATTAGTCAGGTGGTTTAGGCTTGAGAATATTCTTTTCTTGGTTTGGAAAGGGGTTGAAGATAAGATTTAGGTGGTTTCTCTTAGCGATGTTATTTCCAAAGTCGATGGAATACACTTATGACAAATATTGTTGATTGTCGTTAGCAAATAGAGTTGATGACATTGCCTAGGATGGCCAACTCTTGACAACAAATATAATGTGTCAATAGAGGATCCTAAAGATAGACACAGAAAAGGGCTCACTGCTGACAACAAATGTGAAAAATACTGACGACATTGCATGTGTCGTCAGCTCCTAACAACTTGTTTTGGTCATAACTTTCAATTTTGATGTCAAATCAACCTGATTTTTGGCTTGTTGGAAAGCTAAGATCTACTTTAATTCTTCTTTTGGTCAAAAACAATAAAGAAGTTGTTTTGATGGCCAAAAAATAGGATCAAAATCAACTTTATTTTTAAGTAAGTCAATAGCATGATTTCCTTAATTTATGAAATGTTCCAAATTTAAGTGTTTAGAGGGGGTGTTGGATAGATGGTGAAAAACAGCTTAACTCACCAAGTTCATTAACTTGAAACCCCAAGTCCACTTACACACAAGAGTAACCTAGTTTTGTCTTTGCGACAAAGAACAGCATCAGGTATAATGTAATTACACACTTTTAGTGTTGTTGCACTTTCTCACCCTCCATCATTACTTGGGCCCATAGCTGACAGGTGTCCCAAAGATAAGAAAGATGATGAGGTACAGAAGCATAATAAAAATGTGCAATCACATTGCACCTGATCCTCCGTTGCGCACATATGAGTTTCAAACTCATGACATCGTGTCATATTGGTCACATTCACGAACCTAAGAGATGAGCCAAGCCCTTGTGGGCAGCTCCCAGTACAATAAATAATGGATTATTATTACTCTATCCTTGAAATAAGTTCCTACCCCATAAGGGATCTTCCTGCTCTCATTCATTCATTGTGATTTTGACTTGTGGATGAAGGCAACAACAAAAGTGACAGATTTGAAGCAAATTTTGAAAATGCACATCAAAATCATATTTCACACCGGTCACAGAGTACTTCAGAAAATTGGAGATAACAGTTGATATAAGCCAATGCATTTTGGTCATGAATCAAATTGATCTTAAACTTGCCCGCCAATTGCACTCTTCAATGCGGCACATATAACTAACTTTTGTTTGATTACATTCTTTCTGTCACAAGATAAAACTGAACGTTTGGACTCTACAATTAGAAGTATCAGTCCCAAACTATATGGTATTGCATGGCATATGATAAGTAGGAAAATGTATTTATTAATCCTTTTCTGTATATGGTCTAGGTCATATAAAGGTTCATGCATGGTGAAATTCTGCATATGGAAGTTTGTATGGGTGTGGTCCCTGGCAGAGTTAGTGCTCCACTTAACTAAGTGCAATTGAAATGATAATCATCTGTATCTGCAGCACATAGGAAGTTGAATACAATGGGAAAGTTCTAGATTCACATATCGTTTTCCAAGTCACATGTAAATATATTGATGCTAAGCTACATTCAAACACATGATATTGGGGCCATTAGAATATGTTAACTGAAAATGTGAACCGAAGTATGAACTCGAGATTTTCACAAGTTTTATTTTCTTAAATTTTTTCATATGGATGCAATCTGCATGCTTGGTGACTGGCTCTTGGATCATCCAATTATGATGCATAAGCAGAATACTTTTAAGGCTTAAAAATCAATTGTAAATATTCAAATATCCAAAACTCATAATTCTTTGTCGAAAATACACAATCCAACACTCTTCTTGGCAAATGGACCATGCCAAACACATCTGAGGGGTCAGATTGACAAAAAAAAAGGTCAAAATGCACTAGTTGACACTGTTTCTCATATTTTCAGTTGACATATTCTAGTGACTAGGGATGCACACGAGCCTATGCCTGGGATTGGCTCGAGCTCAAGCTGAACACCGTTTATAAGAATTTGCAAAGTTTTCTTAAAAATTGTGACAAAATTACTTTTTGAAAGAAAGGAAAGTGGTGGGATTTGAACCCAAACCACTTTTAAAAGGAAGTAGATCAGGTCATGCTGAACATGAGTGTTTTTGCTCATGCCGACATCGTGGCCGTCTGTTTGCATTTTGGATGAATGCCATGTGGTTTTGTTGACTTTTGAGCTTTAAAATGTAAATCGGATGGCCACTATGTCGGCATGAGCAAAAACGCTCATGTTCAGCATGACCTGATCTGCTTCCCTTTCAAAAGAGTCCAAAGACATACCCACTAAGGTAATAATTTTTTTTGTGGTTATGTAAAAAAAATAATATGCATTTATAAAATCTAATTTCTTTATATAACTATGTGAACCAAGCTTAATCGGGCTTATCGAGCCTATCCAAGCTGGACTAGTTCAAGCTTGGCTCGTTTACAAGTATTGAGCCTAAACCCTTGTTCAAGCTTGGCTCATTTATTTTTTGAATGAGCTCGAGCCGAGCTTAAATGGGTCGAGCCCCAGCTAGCTCGGCTCGTTGTGCATCCCTACTAGTGACACCATGATACTGACGATGGACTCCTCATTTCATGCACTTCAAAAGGTTACATATTTTGGATTCAATGACCAAATATCACATGGTTCATGCTCAAAAAAACAAAGATCAGCCTTTCTCGTTCAGCAACCCAGTGAACCAAGTGAATGATTCAGCATGCAAGAACTTTTTTTCCAAGATCCTTAACGTGAAATATCAGCGTCATCGTCCCGCATAATGTTGAGGTCCTCCTGGCTAGGGGAGAGGGTCCAGAGTCCAGAACCACTGGACCTCTCGAGGTCGGACCACTAGAGGAGATGTGCATCCAGGAGTGTGACGGTGAGGCTAATTTGGCTCCAATGGTTTATTACAATCCAGGGTGGGGCCCAATGCTGCTCCATCCTGGTGTGGTTCCATGTCATAAAAGAGGAATCACTGTGGCCCTCATCGCCATTATCAGGCTTTGTCACAAACCGTCCACGTTGTCTGTAAAAATAAACTTCGTACAGTGCATCTGAAGCAAAGATACCGCTGTACAACAAGCTGCCTAAGTGTGGCTCCCCACATGAAAAACAGCCTACGATCTGTGTGCTTGGGAAGGGCGGGCTACTGAAACTGATCAGCAATTACCGTTTAACAATTCTTTGGACTTGATGCATGTGATGGTTTATATATATATATATATATATATATTATATAAGAGCGTAGGTGCTTGCTATACGTGCTTGATGGATTTTTTTCTGCTCTTTCCGACCCCATAAATGTATTGGGCATGGTCAATTTACGAAGAATTCACACTTGAATCATGTGCTTTCGATGAAAAAAATGATATTTGGAGCCTCAAAAATTTACAAAAATTTTAGACTTGATTTTTTGAACCTTGTAAAAACCCACCCATGTGTCAAAATCGAACACTTCAAGAGCTGATCCCTATAAAATCAAGTACAATTCTGAACGGTCAAAATTTAAAAATAAAATGAAAAAAACCTGAAAACCCAATCAAGCATATTTTACAAGCACCTAATGTTCAAGCACCTACTCTCTCTCTCTCTCTCTCTCTCTCTCTCTCTCTCTCTCTCTCTCTCTCTCTCTCTCTCTATATATATATATATATATATATATATATATATATATATATATATATATATATATATATGAGTAATGTGTTCCTTACACCCTCTTTTTTGTTAGGTCTCATTAGGCTCCTTCAAAAATTATAGTTTTAAGTATTTTTTATCATGTCTAACATTGAAGATGTGATGTGTAGGTTTTGTTTAGTGGTTACCAGATTTTGGATTGGAATCTGACCTGTATACAGTTCTTTCAGTGATCTAAAATCAATGGCTATGAAGGTACCCATTTTTCTTGGCTCATAAAAACATGTTTTTTAGTAGAAAAAACATGATCCAAGAGTCAATTCCCACTAAATCGATCATGCTTAACACATCTAACAGTTCAGATCTTTCATAAAACACTTAAAACCTATAGGACATAATGGGCAGAACGAGAAATGGGGCCTAATATGTTCAGCTCTCTCTCTCTCTCTCTCTCTCTCTCTCTCTCTCTCTCTCTATATATATATATATATATATATATATATATATATATATATATATATATATAGTAGGTGGTAGCTGCCTATCAACTGTCTGCCAGATTTTTTAAGAGCTTTTTCCATATTTTCCTTAAATCTAACCATACAGATGTGTTCTGCATGCTTGATTTTAATTATAAGATTCAAATTCTGAATCATCCGATTCCCAAACACAGTTAAGTTTTCATAAGGTTTGAAAATCAAGGTTTTAAGATTTACACAAATTTTCAAGGCTTAAAAAATCATGTTTCTTATCAAAAAACATTATCCAAGTGTTGTTTCCTAGCAAATCGACCATGTTGAACAGGTCTACAGAGTCAGATTTGCGAAAAACAACCCAAAAACACTATTTCCTTATGGTAGCCTAGTGGTAGGCAGCTACCACTGTTCATATATATATATAATTTAATGTTTGCTACAATTGATTTTACCTTCAATCGACTTAGCAAAGCCCACTTTTTTATTCTTTTTTATTTTTGCTAAATCTAACATGATAGATGTGATCTGCATATTCTGTTCATGGGCGGGGCGACTCAAGAGAAGTTGAGGCCCATATTTTTTTTTCATTGGAAGCCCTCAACATTGAGGCACATGCATGTGTCATGTTTCATTGGAGGCCCTCAGCATTATATATTTTTTTTATTTGAGGCCCTAGGCGGTGGCCTCAAATATCAAAGAGGTCAGCCGGCCCTGATTCTGTTTAATAGGAATTTGCTTTTGGGTTGCTTTAATTCGATGGTAAGTTTTTTCAATAACACAAAAAACAGCAGTCCTAAACACGCAATTTGTCCACTCTAAAAAGATGTATTTTTATTGAAAACATGTTCCAAGGTTTGATTCCCACTAAATCGATCATACTGAATACATCTACGGGGTTACATATTGAGTCAAGACAACATGTATCGTGGGATTTCAACAAGGAGTATATATTCCTAGGAATCCACTTATCATTTATTATGCTTGAATTGATAATCTGTGCTCAATGAAAAAGAAAGATTAATTTCTGTAAATAAATGGCATTAGATGCACGCTCAGTTTCTAGCTGATGACAAGTTAATGAGTTCAACTTTGTGGCTAATGAAAAGAAGAGTTGACATTTGAGTTAATGTGGGTACTAGCTGAATCTATCCTTAATCACCCTGATCTTTGTTTCTTATGTTCTAGTGCCTATTCCATGTTTTGAAAATAAGAGAGAGAGAGAGAGATTGGTGGATGGTTGCACTGCGCCTTCAGTACCTTGCCTATGCAAATAGTAGAATAAAAGCTTTGTTTCTTCTTGAGATTGTAGTAAATTTTTTATACCCTGTGTGATATTTCCTGCAATAAAATATCTAGGTAAACGTGCAATTCAAAAATCCACACAGAAGTGTGCTTCCCGCAAAAAATAGAAAATAAATAATATTTTCATTGATTTTGACGATCACCATATATGTTATGATGGTACAAGGTTGTCGGCCACCAATCTTTTGCATGCGACTTGTCTTTGCCCCTTGTTTTTTTGTTTTGAAGAGGCTCTTGCTTATGTAATTTAAAATGCAAAGTATTTGTTGTACTTCTTTGATGATTTGCTTGCTTGTAACTTTTTTTCTTCTTTATTTACATTAGCAGCTGTTTTGAAAAGTGAACTGTTTTCCATATCATAAGTAGCAAAAGAGAAAAAGGCTATATTTCTAGCTCCCCACATTGAATATTACATTTCACCTGCTTCATACTGTTATAGTGTCCAACACTTCTTAACAAAAAGGAATAAGTCCAAACTGTATTGCCACAAGAACATATTGGGGATCCCAAAATAATGCAAAGGTCTTGGTGGAGAAGGAAATAAAAACATGGTTATTCAATAAATGATACATATTATAATTCCTTGGCTCAAGAACCAAGACACTACCGATTTAACGTGTGTTCTTTTATATATCGGCACTTTCTTGATTTTCCAAGTACCCATTCATGCTTAGTTGGCTGCCAGATAATGGGCCTTTGGTCACCTTAATATATCATTTGTTGTCTGTTATGAGGTTTAAGTATTAATTAAACATTATGAGTTGATAACCTCCAAATGACAGTTCAGCTGGGTGTTAATTAAGATCCCGCGAATCCAGTTAATGAAACAACCGAGCAACAGTTTGATCATTTTCGAGGTGCATGGTCTTACTAATAAGAATCTTTGAAAATTATAGCACTATTCAAATGCTTTAAAAAATATAAACTAGTGCTCTTGGGGATATTAGCAGTAATTGGTCCTTCCTAACGATAATGGGCAACCTACTTTTCAATATTTTATTGCATGTTTTGTAAATCAAACACTACCGTAGATGTGATATATATTAGATTAGAGAATTTTATGTTTATACATGTTTTTAAAGGAATCTAAAACTCATCTCATATTGCATCTAAAGTTACAGTAAAAATTGCAGGTTAATTTCTCATCTAAATAGTCTGATCCAAAGCATGTTTTCTAATAAATAAACAATGATAAACACATGTGCATCCTTAGATTAAGCAGAAACCATTTACAACCTTAAAAACAAAATGGTCAAGTTCCAGTTAGGAGAAACACATTTTTTTTTCTCATTTTGACAAGGAACCCACCACTAAGTGGTGAAGAACTAGAACGAAAATACCATTTTTTTTCTCTTTCCGACGAGGAACCCACCACCAAAATGGTCAAGATGTTTGAAGGGACCATTTCTTTTTTCTTTTTAGCGAGGAACCCATCAGGATCAACCCCTAATTGGTCCCACACTATAGTGGTTACATCTAAGCAGTTTCGGCGAGAGTTAAGGGGACCAATTACTCATTTAGCAGTACCAAAATATTAAAAGGAAAAAAAAAGGAGTTATATGAACCTGCCAAAATAGTAGCATATAAGCTATAAACAAACAAATTACCATGGATTGAAATGTTTGTCTCTTGCAGTTGAGTCCTCAGGGAGTAAAAATGGTGCCTAGAGGTGCGGCCAAGATCTCAAAGGGAATATTTACCTTGGGGGATGGTTGGAGTGAGTGGACCACCAAAGTAGTAAAAAAACAAATCTCCTTGTTCGTAGACCATAGGCTTCTCAACCAAAGGTAAAATCTAAAATCATGAACTCCTTGTCCACAAATTGAAATCTTTCTCACACTCTGGCTAGCATGTCACATGCAAGAGTCCCGTCCGTACGCCTCCTCTCCTTTTCCATGTGACCACTCGATAGAGTGCGGAACGTTACAATAAAAAAATTTGGAAACAAGTAAAAGTCTGAAAAGGACTAGTACTACATACAACTAAACTAAAGCATATGATAAAAACACCATAGATTAATGTAACCCCCCTCCCCTCGGATTGTATGGCTATGGACTGAACTTGAACTTAATTTAAATTTATGTATTGTTTATCACTTACAAGACATCTCTGGTCTAACTTGATTTGGAAACATACCATGTAATAACAAGTTTATCACTCGCATGATATTGTGGTCTAACTTGATTTGGCAATGTCTGAAAGATACCATAGAATAACAAATGGCTGGCAATTGCCCCTATTATTCCATGCAAACACCTGCCAAAAAAAACTTGAAGGTTTTGCCTATAATGGCTCTACACACTTGAGTCTGGATCGGGTGCAATATGATTGCACAAAAAAATTGTGCATTAAGCACCTGATCACCCTCCATCAGGTCTTGGGTCCCACACCTGACAGGCCCTGTCCCCAAGATGGATGGTGATCAGGTGCTTAATGCACAAATGTTTGTACAATCATATTGCATCTGAGTTGGCTTAAGGCATTCATGTTGATAGGACACATCTTCAGTTTGATTCATGGAGTGTGCGTCTCTTGCTGCAAGGTTGAAGCCGAGGGAAAACTATTTCTAGTGATCAGAGGGGGTACTGCTAAAGTTTTACACTGTGACTACCAAAACAGGTTCACGGTCAACTTGAACATCCGAACAATAATGACAGTTTCTTCTCGTTATGAAAAAAAAAATTTGAAGACTTCATGTGTTAGCCTTGTCTTACTGATTTTAATGTATCTAACCAGTTTGTTGTTGATATTTCATGGTTGGATGATCATTGGGATAATTTGAAGGCTTACTTTTCTTTAAAATGCACATGCCCATGAATGCAGTGTATGCGTGCATGTATATTTTGCAGAAAGGTGCCTGTCACATCAGCCGTGAATCACATCAAACAAAATGAACAAATAATTAACTGGCGCATAGAAACTGTTTATGTGCTGTCATGCGATTGGCTGTGTCGAATAGTCATGGCACCACTCTATGGATCCCTGCTCTGAGCTGGGGGAGTACTTTGTGGGCCGTCAAGTTAAACCCCACAACATAATTCGTGAACTCTCTCTCTCTCTCTCTCTCTCTCTCTCTCTCTCTCTCTCTCTCTCTCTCTCTCTCTCCTTAGAAACGTATTCATTTTCTTTTATCTTCAATCTATGAAAAGGTTAGTCGTTTATCTTAAGTGTTGAAACATAAGGTGGTTAAACAAAACTTTTCATATGTTAGGTGCTTATATGTAAGTTACCCTCAGAATTATACTTAACATAACCAATCTTCTTTCATGTGGAAAGATGCAACCGAAAGGAATGTAACATTAGTCGCTGTTAATTATTAAATTGCCCTTCTTATGTATTTATTTTTATTTTATTGCACACATATTAAATTTGAACCCTAAATGAAAAGAAGAATACTTCAAAATTTATTAAAGTTTTTTTTTTAACTTTTGTTCTTTTAAATAATAGAGAACGTGGCGACATCATGACTCATGGAATTAAAATGTTTTAATACTGATTAAGAAAATAATTTTACATATGATATATATCATAAACTTGCAATGTTAATGCTGCACAACAATAAAGACTTGATGCAATGACCCTTAATTTCACCTTGTCAGAAATGATCTGCTTTGATTACTGCTCTTGGCATAAATGGAAAAAGTGCAGTCACAATTTCTTCCCTATATATCAATTTCATCATTTATTTTAGACTGAGTGGCTTAACTTGAGAAAGTTGCTCCAAAGTCCAATATGTCCTAATAGGAATTTAATGTCATGGGGTCATGTCTTCCCGTCTCTCTCAAAGAAATAGGTAAGTTTCCATGAAATATAGTGCCTTATTTTAATTTTACAAGAACATTGAGGACCAATGTAAATGGCAATGGATGATGTAATATCCTATAGAGCTTGTTGTCGCAAGTGTAAACCCATTTTAGGTTGCAAGTCAAAGTCAAGTTTTGTATTTGTCATGTATTTAGAAGTTGTGGGTAGTTTTGTCAATATATAGTGTGTAAAGATTTCATGGGCAAAGTTGATATTTTTATAATATAATATGGGCTGCATGAGCATAGAAAAAATGTTAATGTGCGGTTATTATATAGGTTATCAAAACACATAGTGGGTAACTTTCAAGTCATGTAATGAATGTAATGGGTCATGTAGTGGGACCTGTGTCAAGTGTGCGTCCATTGAGATGTCATGTGAAGAGTCTAGAGGAAGATTATATGGGTTATGAGCTATGTAAGGCATGCAAGTAGTGCTCATAGTGGTGCATGTCATTAGTAAGTTATTAACATAAAATTTTGTAGTTAGAGTTCTGACCCATGAAAGGTGGCCAAAAGTTATCATTTATGCCTAAGAAATGTGTAGAAAGACTCCTAATTTTATAAATACATATGGGCTATGTATTTAGAGTATGAGTGAAGAGTATTATCTAATAAATTAATATTTTTTATTACCTATTTCTCTTGAGTGTTCTTGTGTATGAGATTGAGAGCCTCTCTAATTTTCTTTCAAAGTGGTATCAAGGTCACAATGATGTCCAATAACATGCTTGAAGCTCAAGTATCTTATTTATCCAAAAACAACTATGAGAATTGGTATATTCAAATTAAGACTTTATTGGGCTCCCAAAAGTATTGGGAGTTGGTCAATAATTACACTAAATCAACAAATGCCCAAGCAGACTACCCTATTAAAGGATAATAAAGAAGCTCTTAAGGTGAATAAAAAGAGAAATAAGAAGATTTTCTTCCTCATTTACCAATGTGTAGATGCATATACTTTCAAGATGATTGCACCAACAACCAATTCAAAGAAAGTATAAAAGATTATCCAAAACTACTACAAAAAAGCTAAAAAGTTAAAAAATGTATGACTTTAAACTTTGATAGCCGAGTTTAAAGCACTCTAAATAAAAGAAGGTGAGTCAATATCAAACTATTTTTCAAGAGTTATGGTGATTTCTAATCAATAAAAAAAAATAGTGAAAACTTGAGTGATGTTTGAATCATGAAATTTTTTTATGATATTTGGATACAAAATTTGATTTCATTATTGTGGCTATAGAAATGTTCAAAAATCTAGAAATGATGTCCATAGGTCAACTCATGGGGCTCTTTTCAAGCTCAGGAACAAAGATTTGCAAAGAAGACCAATGTTTCATTAGAACAAGTTTTGCAAAACAAGATGTTCTTAAGAGAAGCAAGAGTTATACCTAGAGGAAGAGGTTAAAGAAGTCGTTGTCAATCAAATAGAGGTGTATGTGGCTTTGAAAACACTAATAATAGAATTCAAAGAGGACAAGCATAAGCAAATAGAGGTTGTGATTGTAGAATGGGCAATTAGCAAAGCCAGGATAATTCTAATGTTCAATGCTTTAATTGCAAAAAGTATGTTCATATTAGTATCAAATGCAAATTGAAGGACTCTAATGAAAATGTAGAACATGCAAGTCTTGTGTAAAAAATTGTTGATGAGACAACTTCAAGTCTCTTATTGGCATGCAAAAAAAGAGATTTGATTAATGCAACTCTTAGTATATTGATTATGGTGCTAGTAATCACATGTGCAGAAAGAAGGAGATGTCCATTGAGCTTGATGAATTTGTTAATGGCAAGGTAATCATTGATGATGCTTCTCAACTTTTGATGAAAAGAAAAGGTAAAATTTTGATTCAATTGAAGAGTGGTAAGCATGACTTTATCTCCAATCTTTATTGTGTTTCAAACATGAAAAACAATATTTTGAGCTTGAGCCAAAATATTAAAAAAGGAATATAATAATTAAACTAAAAGATTTAGCCCTTACTATCAAAGACCAAAATGATAATTTGATTACTAAAGTTGGCATATCAGATAACTAAATGTCCTTGTTTGACATACATACTGATATGAGAAAATTCTTCAAGGCTTTTGTCAATGACAAATATTAGTTGTGGCATTCGAGGTATGGACATCTCAATTTTGATGCTTTAAAGTTATTGCATAAGCTAAGCATGGTGAAATGGTTGCCTCTAATTGACCATCCTAATCAATTTTGTGAGGGATGTCTCCTTAAAATTCACTATCATGAGAGTTTTTCATATGGTATTTCAAAAAGAGTAAAGTGATCTTTTGAGATAGTATACACGGATGTATGCAGCCCACTTAATATGGTATCTTTTAAAGGGCACAAATATTTACTCACCTTTATTAGTGATCGTAGTAGACAATTTTGGGTTTATTTCATAAAGGAGAAGTTGGAGGTTTTTTGAAATTTTCAAGCAATTTAAAGCTTTGGTTGAAAAATAAAGTGGCCATTGTATAAAAATTTTGAGATCGAATAGGGGTGGTGAATACTACTCAAAGGATTTTGATAACTTTTGCAAGAATCATGGTATTTTGCATCAATTCATGACATGTTACATGCCCCAACAAAATAGGCTAGTAAAATGAAAAATTGAACAATTCTTGATATGACAAGGAGTATGTTAAAGTGTAAAAACATGCCTAATGAATTTTGGTCTGAATTGGTTACATGCACAATATATCTCTTGAATAGATTCTCAATAAGAATGTTTGTTTTATGATTCCACAAGAAGCATAGAATAACTATAAACCAAGTGTTAGCCATTTGCGGGTTTGTGGTTGCATCAGGTATGCTCACATGCTGGATCAAAAGTGATCCAAGTTAGATGATAAAAGTCAAAAGTATTTTTTTATTGGCTTTCATGAAAGCTTATAAGCTTTATGACCTAAAAAATAAGAAGTTGATCATAAGTTGAGACATTAAGTTTGATGCAAATGCTTCATGGAATTAGAAAAATAGTAACAACAAAAATAATGTTATGGTTAAACTTAAAGAAGAAGGCGAAATGCAAGAGCAAGAAGCCAATGTTCCACAACTTCATCTCAACCAACTTAGAGTACCTCTAAATGTCATTCATGAGGTTGAAAGATAAAAAAAAACAAAGAGTTTGATTGAAATTTATTCTTAAATCGAAAGTACTAACAATGAACAAACCTTGTTTTGCTTGTTTGTTGATTGTGAACCTTTAGGTTATGAAGATAGCATTCAAGATGAAAAATAGAGGAAGACAGTGAATGGAGAAATCAAAGGCATTGCGAAGAACAATACATGAAAGTTGACAATTCTTCCAAAATATCACCAAGCAATCGGTGCGAAATGGGTACACAAAGCAAATAAGAATATAAGATGTGAGGTGAACAGATTCAAAGCAAGAATGGTTATGAAAGCTTATAAGCAAAGGGTTGTAATCAACTACCATGAGGTATTTACTCACGTTATTGGATTGGATATCATTCAGCTCATTCTTGCTATGGTTACTCAAAGTAGATGAGAAATGTTTCAAATGGTTGTTAAATTGGCATTCTTAAATGGTTATCTTGAAGAAGTATATGTTGAGCAACCATCGAGCTATATTATTGAGGGGCATGAAGACAAAGTTTAAAAAATGCATAAAGCATTATATGGCTTAAAACAAACCCATAGAGCATGGAATGCTAGAATTGACAAGTATTTTCATGGCAATAGGTTCTCAAAATGCCCAAACGATCATGCATTATACTTGAAAAATGAATTATAGTGGTGATATCTTGATAGCATGCCTCCATATTGATGACTCAATATTTATCGCTAGTAATCTCACTATGTTAAATGAATTTAAAAAGTCCATGACTAATGAATTAGAAATTATGGATGTTAGGCTCACAAACTATTTTCCTGGCATTGAAGTGAATCAACTTGACGATGAAATTTTTATTTCTCAAAGTAAATATGCCAAGGACATTTCTCAAAAAAAATCAAATGGAGAATTGCAAATCAGTTTGCTCACCGGTTGAGTGTAAGATGAGTTATAAATAGAATGATTCTCATGTTGATCCAACTTACTTTAAAAGTGTGGTAGGAAGCTTAAGTTGTCTCACTTTCACAAGGCCAAACATTTTGTATGGTCTTGGCTTGTTAAGTAGATCCATTTGGAATCCAAATAAAACTCATTTGGAGACCAACAAAATATTTTTTTGATAGTTGAAGGAAACACTTGATTACAGAATGTTTTATTTATCATCCAATGATTTAAAACACATTGAACATTATGTTAGTGATTGGGGTGGAGATGTTGAATATTGAAAGGGTACTACCAATTATATATTTCATGTTGGTTCTATGACATTCACATGGTGTTTAAATAAGGAAAATATTATCGCATTGTTCACTTGTCAAGCAGAATATGAGGCAACATTTTCATGTGTTTGTTATGTTATATGGTTGTGAAATATCTTAAAGAATTTGAAAATTTTCAAGAAGGTCCTACTATAATCATGGTTGACAACAAGTCAACAATTGCATTAGCAAAGAACTTGGTATTCTCTAGGAGGAGCAAACTATAGACACCCCAAATTTTGACTGACTCATTTCAAGTCAGAAGTCACATACCAAAATCCAGTGTTTTTTGCTCATTTCAGAGTTATTCTAACTCCAAATTTATTTTTGGCCTTGAAAATGGCATACTCAAGGTTTTTATCAAAACAATCAATTAAAGTGGAGGATCTTACCTTTCAAACAAGCTAAAAATCAAATCAGTTTGACATCAGAGATAAAAGTTATAGTCAAAAAAAGGTGACTTGTTCCATAAAAATCCTGATTTTCAAGTAGGGTCCACTTTGAGTGCATTTTTTATCACAAAAACTATCAAATTTGGTTTTGCACTTACAAGATGAATTAAAGTTGATGTCATTGTCAAAAGTCTGATCTAGATCTTTGATTGAAGTATATTATGGATATTTGATTGAATAGATTATGTTATCATTAATACGCTACCTGTATTAGCTTTTTACACTTACCATGTGTTCTGGTGTAGACAATACAGGTAGCTTTTTACACTTACCTTCTAGGGTCGTCATTTCTAGGTTACAAAACTAAGGTAGAATTTTGGTCTATAGTCGGTAGTTGGCGAATAGGTTGTCATCTGGAAGTCATGTCTCTCCAATCGTGCATTAGATTAGGGTGGTTTTGGTCGAGTTGGAAAGCTAACTGCCAGATCTTCTCTAATTATTTTTGTTGTTTTCTTGTTTTTTAGTGTTGGTAACTAAAAAGTAGCCTAGATCAATCATAATAGGTGTCCTAGCACCTTTTTCTCCTGCTTTAGGTGCATCATCAGGGTTGTAACTCAGCATCCACTTGTCATTTTTCAGTGAGACAGGTGTCATTAGAAAGGTCTATGAGTCCTCTTTTTCTGTTCTTTTTGTAGTTTTCCCAAATTTTACTTGACTTCTAGGTCAAAAACTAGTGTCAAAATCTAGTATAGATCTTGTACTATAGAAAATTTTTGATAAGTCTCTAGCTTTGGATTGAATCTTACTTTTTAAGTACTGGAATCCCGCAATAGCACCACCCTTGAGTCTTTTATCATTCTAATATTATTATTTGGATGCTATTGTGCTAAATTTGGACTTGAAATAAATCTTTAGGTAAGGGCTTCTTTTGGATCCAATTTTTTATCATGCGATTCTTATTCCTACGAATTGGATCTCGTTAAATAATCTCTTCACATAAAAGTTTATTTTTAGTTTTTTAAAAGTTTTGGTTGGAAAAAAAAATTGGGTGTCTATTTATTGCTTTCATAGGTAAATCCATAGTTAAAATTGGGTGCTTGCTTGTTCTAGATTAAGAAATTTGATTAGAAACACTTATTGGAGAAAATCTTGTCACTTAGATTTCTTAGAAAAAATTCATCAACCTCCAAGAAGGTAGTCATTCACTTTGTGTGGGACATTGCTTGCATTACCTTTGTTTCTCTTCTGATTTATCCTCATTTATGTTGTTAACACAAATAAATTTCGTTCAGGTTCAGGCTACAACCAGTTATAGTTTGAACACAAACTTAGCTAAAAATAATGTGTAAACATATATTTTGCAATGATTATGCATATGCAAAATTTCTTATCAAATGTTAACAGAAAAAGAAACACGAATAGCAATAAAGAAAATATGTTAACGCTAAAACGTATGTCAGGCATTAACAATGGCAAAATAATCGATGCTAATCAGCAACCCTATTCGGACTAACATAAAACAAATTAGATATAAATTAGGGTTAGACAGGATTTACGCATAACAGAAAATGCCTACGGATCTATTTTTCAAACAGATTTCCTACACACAAACACAAGTAACACAAAGAAAATCACGATGGCCTGAATGGGTCTGAAAGAGATTGATGTTAACAGGGGGCATCACCAAAGAAGAAATGCAGAATCAGAAGGATCTCCCAAATGATATCTGATGCATATTCAAAATGATGACAACAGAAAACAAACACACAAGTTCTTGTCCTAAGTAGACTCTAAAAGGAAATGTCTAACAATATTTTGCAGATTAGAGACATTTAAAATGACCTTCTAGACAATATAGTTAACAAATATTCCAGATCAATTTTTTTAGTGCCAGTAAACGATAAATCTCAATCCATAAATCATGAATAGTTCTCACTATTAGATTTTACAAACATGTTCAACTCAGACCCAAATACAACATTCAACAATTAGGGAAGAACATGCAAGACATCAAACTGAAATCTAGGAAATTTTGTTTGACATCAAGAGTTCTTATCAATACCCATAAACCATGTCATTGCTTTAGATATTCAGATTTAAACATCAAATAACAAATGTAAATGTATATATGTATCTAAAATGTCTTAGCAGATTCCAAAACAAAATCCAGATTACAATCAGATTTAATCCTTTCCAAACTAGAGGACATCAAAATTGAATCCAAGAGGGGCACAGTTTTGATGTTGAATGCTGGATTAACCAAACTTGTTAACCCTATCTAAAATCTGATATTTTTTATTCAAGCATTCAACACAGGGAATCAGTTGAAACTCTTCCTTATCAATCTTCAAAAGAAAATTCTATTTTTAGCAGAAATATAGATTCAGTCCTAATCAAAATAGCACAAATCTGATTCAGATAGTTTATAGTATTCATTCAAGAATGATAAAAAAAATGGTGAAAAGAATTTGAATTTGGTTAGCTCCTGTAGGATGTCAGCCAATGCGGCAAGGGGGTTCCTTCCTTCGTGTCCTTAGCACATGCGCATACCACCTATCGGAGGTCGATGCATGGCCAAATCATCCTTCACATCACCCATCCTTGGACGACCATGGAGGAAATGGTAGAGAGAGACAGATGCATTCATGCCCTCTTGTTCTTCTTCTTTATTTTCTTTAAAAACAACAAAAGCCCCTTTCTTTTTGGGTTAGGGTTTCTTTTGAGAAGGAGACCCCAACGCATTTCTGGTTTTGGGGACTTGAGCTGTTGCCAAAGGGCCCAACCCCCACCATCTTCATTCTTCTTTACAACAAAATAGGAAAGAGGGAGAAGAGACGATGTCTCTCCCCCTCTTGGGTTTCTAAACCACCACCCAAGACCCCAAATGTGTGGATATTGGGTTCCAATGAGTAGAAGGATAAAAAAATGGGTCAGTTGGATCCAAAATCCAAAATTCAAACCCACCCAAAGTGGGTGGGTCTAGCATGGCTAGGTTTTAAAAAAAATCAAAATAAATATAAATAAAAAATAAATAAAGAAAACTACCTGCCATCGATGGCCCAAATGGATCCTAACGGGCCATCGGAGCTAAAACCTAAAAAAGAAAATTTTTAAAAATCTAACTATTCGAATTAAAGTTTTGGACAAAATGTCATAGAGCACGCTAAAAAATGGATTTTGAAATTTTTCAAAAAATCCAAAATTATGTATTTTGGTCCTTTAGCTTTATTTAAGATGGGCGTGAGCTAGGTTGGTGCATTCGAGTTTGCCGTTGTTTTTTTCCCTAACATGTCTTCATCATGTTCTTCTTGGGCTCACCTAAATGTGTTGTATCAGTTTCCCCCAGGATCAAAAGGCTTCATCCATGGACAAGTGGATTACCATATTACCTGAAAAAACATTCATCAATAAATATTTTGTATTTAACTAATTTTATAAATTTAAGGGGAACAAAATAATAAGGATCATGTAACATATCCTTAAATAAAAAGTTGAATTTAACAGGTTCATAAATTACCTGATTCCATTTTGTTTAACCTTCACAAAAATTGAATTTTACCTATTCTTGAACTTTAAGAAAATTTTGGGACTCGCAAAAGATTTTTTTTATGCAGTATGTCATCAAGAAGAGAATATTTAACCATTTTACCTTGTACTATGGCGGTCAAAACCATAGAAAAATTTGGATCATCAATAGGTAAAAGTTTTTCAATTAACATAACAAATAAAAGAAATGATTTCTTTCCAAGAATACTAACACAATATCTCAATTCCTACTTTAGAACTAAAAATGAAACACATTCTAAAAAAATAATAATCCAAACCAGTTATGTGAGTCGTTCATAGTTTTGCAAGCAATTTTCTATTCGTCACTAATATGATAAGTCCCAAAAAAATTGGGAACGAACACCCTCTTTGTGATGTCCTTTGATAAAAATCATAGAGGCTCATCATGCAAAGCTTCTTGGTCATCACCGTCTTTTAACTCATCACAGATGGGATTTTGTAGAGAGGTTCTTTGTGATGTCCTTTGAAAAAAATCATAGAGGTTTGGACAACCTCTTCTTTTATCGCATCTTCATCGAAGAGGGGTTCGCCCTTGAATTCATGCATAGTTTCTTCGTGAACCTCATCTATGAATAGGGCACATAACCGACATCCATACGGCATCATGGGCCATACCGAATTAGAAAAGCTGGTAGGCTGGGTATTGAAACTAAACTGACTCGAAAGAAATGGAGTGCCCTAATGGTGTCTCATACACTAAGACCTAACCGAGAAAAAATTAAATAGTTCTAACAGCAATATGCTATCAACACAACACAGGTAAACAAGAACTCAACACCCGCATTTAACTCTAATAGTAAATCAGAGATGTTAACGTGGGTAAATTCATTCAGGTTTAGGCTATAACAGGTTATAGTTTGAACACAAACATAGATAAAAACAATTATTAAACATATATTCTGCAATGATTACCCAGATGCAGAATTTAGTATCAGACGTTAACAGAAAAAGAAACACGAACAACAATAAAGAAAATTCACTACAAGAAATATGTGGATTAGCGACGACCTCAATCTGTCGCTAATCCATCGCTAAACAGTTTAGCGATGGATTAGAGACGGATTACTTTTATCGCAAAATTCTAATTGCTAATTAGCGGCGGAAATTATCTATCGTAAGTTTCGTCGCTACTTTGCGACGAATTATCGAATGCCATGATTCATCGCAACGTCGTCGTTAATATGCAGAGATTTGGTTTAGTGGTAGATTTTAATCCGTCGCTATTGTAGCGATGAATTAAAATTTGTCGCAAAACATTGGCTGATTCACTTTTACGATGGATAAATATTCGTTCCTAATCTGTCGCTAAATTAGACGAGAATACTAAATAGCGACGGATAATATCCGTCGCTAATCCATCACAAACAATAAAAAAAAATTTTAAAAATGTTTAAAACATAAATATCGAGAAAAAATTCTCATGATACAATTAATATTTTGTGTATAAAAAATAAAGTACACATAAAAAAATATATATAAAAAGCAACTAAAATAATTTATCGATCCACTATAATCCTCGCCAAGTTTCAATTATTTACAAGTGAACATTTACACAGATTTTCTTTTGAAACAGCAAGAAAGTAAAATAAATTCAACACATGAATCTAATCATCGCCACGATTTTGTGCGTCATCTTTTTCATTGTCTCGATCTGCCCCTTCAGCTCCTCTACGTTGATTATCTCCAACATCCTACAAGAGAAAAGAAAGGTTAGTATTGATAAACAAAATATAATAAAATAAATTATATGCAATGCACCTAAGTTAAGGCAATCAAAGTAACATGAGTGAATTACACATAATCTAGCTAGCAATAAAGTAAAGGATATTAACAGAATTCAAATGTGTTCTAAGGCTGACATAAAAAATTCATAATGATTCAATCATGCAAATATGTGTTTTAATCATGTATATACTAGCATGAAATCTAACTACATGAAACAAATCATATGAAACTTTCATACTTGACAGGCACCTGCAGACAAAGTTTTCCTGTCCCAAAAAAAGCTGCACAACTCATTACAAACAATGTCAAAAATTATTTTATATAAATAGTCACGCATTGTGTCCTTAACAAGCTCGCGGACACCATCCCAAGAATTAGGCGGGTCAGTCGGATACTTGGAGTTGATGCTGAGAGAAGAAGTCTGAGAGTCGTGACTGGAGGAGGCAACAATTGGTGAGGTGTTCATATTACTCTCAAACCCGAACACACGACCCTTTTTGGATTCACCTGTTGCAGTCACTCATGCTGCAGGATCAAAAGACGGATGTTGAGTGAAGTTATCGTCATATCGTTCTACCATTTGTTGCTCGTATAACTCCTACAAAGTAATGATTACAATGTGGATTAATAATTAAGAATCACAATGTTTATGATAACTTGTATATTATAATTTTTATGAATACAATAAATATATATCATTGTCGTTATCGCCTTCTCTGATGTGAACTCGCTTGTGGTCTTATGTTTATGTGTTTCAACAAACACATCCTTGTATGGCACAATGCCTCTTTTTTCTGCTTCCTACAAAGTTAAATGATAAAAAAATTATTTAACAAGTATACAACAATGCTTATAAAATTGATAATATATATATATATATATATATTAACGAGTTACCATTTTCTTCAGGTGGCTCCCAAAAGTCCTAGATCCACCTATGTGTAGATGGGCATCGGGCATCTTTGCTCAGTTTTGTGCTGCCTTCGCTGAGCAATTTCGAAATTCATGCCCCACCCACTTATCGCACATTGCATCCCAAACATCTGACCTGATAGTAGAAGGGTTATGGCCCTTCCACTGCAGTGGATCATCTATCCCGCCAAATGTTTTTTTTTTTTGCAGTTTTCATATTATGCAGTATGTCTACAAATCGACTGACAGTCACCTTCTACCATATCTTTCTCGCGTCTTGCTCCTTCATCATAGTCACGAAGCGATTCGAAGCCTATAAATAATTTCAAAAACTTAGTAGACATGACTATAACAAAAAATTAAATATGAAACACATTAACTATGAGAAACGATTGTATACCATAAATAAGGACCATAATCTATCCAACACTTCCTTCGGGTACTCTTTTCATTAAGTGATCGGTTCTGGTAGATGTTGAACTAGTGAATGTTTAATCTCTCGTATTACCTCTTGTGACTCGAACATCGCGCTGCACATGAATTAGTACACATTAACTATCAATATACAATATTTATAAGATAAGTATAGGATAAGTGAAAATAAAATACTTACGGTCGATTATCGATATACACTATTTGAATGAGTCGTGTGTCAGACTGAGAAGACCCTGCATCCAGCGTTGTCTAGTGACTTATATGAATAACTGATGTAGGTGGGTCATGTGCAGGAAAAGCATCATTTATAGAAAAATAAGTTAGAAATTCACACAATGCGCATTTAAACTAATCAAGTATACAATTAGTAAAATGATATACCTATCGAAGCAGCCTGTGAAGAGGAAGTCTGAGACTGGCTACCACTGAGTGCTCGACCACTATAACCTCCATGAACCATATTCTAACAAATAAAAATTGTCATGCAATACATTTAAACATTACAATATCTTCAAATCATTCAAATCATTGTAATACATTTCAATACATTCAAATCAATATTGTAATACATTAAAACATAAGATATGACATCACCTGCTAATCATGGATAACTTATCCTTAACTTGTAATACAATTTGATCAGTTACACAACTCTATATCATCATGGATACATAATCAAATCGAAAATAACTTCATGTAAGACATTAAAACATTATAATACATTCAAATCATTCAAGTCATTGCAATACATTTCAATACATTCAAATCAAAACTCTATACATATCAAAGATACATAATCAAATCAAAAATAACTTCATGAAATAGATTCAAACATTGCAATACCTTCAAATCATTAAAGTCATTGCAATACATTCAAATCATTCACATCAAATATTGCAATACATTAAAACATAAGATATGACATCACTTGCTAATCACGGATAACTTATCATTAACTTGCAATACAATTTGATCAGTTACACAACTCTATATCATTATGGATACATAATCAAATCGAAAATAACTTCATGCAAGATATTCAAACATTGCAATATATTCAAATCATTCAAGTCATTGCAATACATTCAAACCATAACTCTATACCTATCAAAGATATATAATCAAATCAAAATTAACTTCATGCAATACAATCAAACATTGCAATACATTCAAATCATTCAAGTCATTGCAATACATTTCAATACATTCAAATCATAACTCTATACCTATCGAAGATACATAATCAAATCGAAATTAACTTCATGCCATACATTCAAACATTGCAATACGTTCAAATCATTCAAGTCATTGCAATGCATTTCAATGCATTCAAATCATTCACATCAAATAGAGGTATGTATTACAAGATGTATTTCACTAGCTCAAGAATTCTTCTTCATCACTTGTTTGACTTTCATATTCTTCTTATTCATCCTTCTCCTCTTTGCCTTCTTCTTTTTCTTCTTCATTGAGTGCCCATCCACTTGGTATATCATTTGGATCATATTCTTTCATGCATATGCTATCGACTAATGGAGATGTGACATGCATACCATGCGCGACATCGTGACCATAAGAGAATTCATACATATCATCTGATTGATAATAATCACTCTCTTCAATTAACTTGTCTTCCTGTAACTGATCATACTCGGGGTATAGTTTAGACTTCACCTTGCAAACTACCCACCATTCATTTCTATCTGACTTCCTTATACTCGGATATGAAGTATAGTAAACTTGTTGAGCTTGCGAGGCTAATATGAATGGTTCATATATTCTAAACTTTGATTTATGATTCACCTCCACAATGCCTGAGGCTTTGTCGACTCTTGTAGCTGTGAGATCAAACCAATGACACTTAAATAAAGTTACTCTATTATTTATGCCTAAGTAAGTCAACTTCATTATTTCTTCTATAACACTGTAGTAGTCATGTTCATTTTCACCGTAGTTGTTACCCTTAATGCACACGCCATTATTCATCATTGACTTGTTTACACGTAGTCTTTTGTATGGAATCGATAACCATTTACGATGTACCCGTTGTAACGTTGCACAACTTTGGTCAGACCATTTTGTAAATCACATATTCCTTGATCTTTAACATCTCCATGGCGAACCTACAAGCATAAACAATGATTGTAATCACGACCAATTAAGTAACTTATTATTATTTATACGAAAATAATGTATGTCATCGTCCTTACCAACTCTTTCAACCAGGCCACAAACTTATTTTCATGTTCTTTATGTACTTATGCATCAGTGAGATGTAAAAGTTCTCTTTGAAACTACAGATTAAATTGTTTGTACTTAATAAATACTTATATTACCGAACTATGTACGCACGTATAAAACTTAGTGTTATATATTAAGTATACTTACTCAATGTATGGGTCGATTATTGAGCAATTAAAAAGGATATAGATTTGTGTTGCAGCTTGCTCTCGATCTTCTAAGAGTCTTGACCGACAACAGCCAAAGGCATACCCAAGTGGTTGAAATATCGACAGTTTATCAGCTACAGTAAACTGTTCTCCATCATCATTTCGAGGTGGGCATGTATAACGTTTTGGAATGTGAGGTTCAAAGTACATAGATGAGAAATTTGAAATCTCTTCTAAAGTGTACGTCTCACAAATAGAGCCCTCTACTCTTGCTTTATTCCGAACCTTTTTTTTGAGGTCAAACATGCATCTGTTAACAATATACATCTCGAATTACAATAAATTTTTTAATAGCATTGAAAAGAAAAATATAAAAAAACATATACCTTTCAAATGGGTACATCCACCGATATTGCACAGGACCACCAACCCTTAGTTCATATGACAAATGTATGATGACATGTTCCATAACATCGAAAAATGTTGACAGAAATATCTTCTCTAGATGACAAATAGTAGTGACGACAGAATCCTCGAGATTCTTTACATGAGATACTACGACTTTCGATGCGCACAATGTTCTAAAAAATCTACTCAACTCGGATAATACCCCCCATATAGGTTTGTCTAACATATCATGGAATGCTAGGAGTATCAACTGTTGCATAATGACATGACAATCATGGTTCTTCAACTCATATAATTGTCCATCGTCTATCTTCACAACCCGAGCAATGTTAGAGACGTATCCATCTGAAAATCTCAATTGTCTCAACCATTGACATACCTGTTTTACTTGATCTGGTCCAAGAACATACCTTGCCTTTGGTTTCAGTATTTTGCCATTGTATTCTTTGAGTTCCAATTCTGATCTTTCACATATTACTTTTAAATCCATACAGGCCTTCAAATTATCCTTCATTTTTCCTTTCACATTCATTACCATATTTAACACATTATCAAACACATTTTTCTTCACATGCATCACATCCAAATTATGTCATATCAATAAGGTCGGCCAATATGGTAGTTCTCAAAATATAGATTTCTTTATCCAATTGTGATCCTTCCCAAATCCAAGGAAGGGCGTCAGGCTACGGGCATCTGTCAGTCCATATGAAAAGTATCACAATCTTCTTAAAATCTCTATGCCAGACAACCTTGTGGGTGGACCTTCCATTTCAGTTGTGCCTACTCGAAACACATTTCTTTATCGTCGGAACGGATGGTCACTGGGTAGAAATCGATGGTGACAATCAAACCAACATGGCTTTCTTCTATGCGTCAATCTAAAAGATTTTGTATCCGCCATGTAGTACGAACATGCCAACCTCTCATGTGTGTTCCAACGAGATAACATATCGTATGCAGGGAAGTCACTGATTGTCCATAGAACAACAGCCTTTGTATTGAAGTTTTGTTTTTTGTGGGCATCGTACGTGAGAACACTATCATCCCATAGTACTTTCAGTTCATCAATCAATGCCTTAAATACACATCAAGATTTTAGCCCAGAGAGGTCGGACCAGGGATCCATAGAGACAAGAAAAGATTTTCATGCTTCATACACAAGCTTTGAGGAAGGTTGTATGGGGTTACAAATACTGGTCAACACGAGTATGGAGTTGATCTACCCCCAAATAGATTAAATTCATCTGTATATAAACCAAGACTAACATTTCTCACTTCCATTGCGAAGGTCTGATGAGTACGATCAAAGTGCTTCCACGCTTTCATGTCAACAGGATGCTTGATTTTGTCTTTATCATGTCGAACTTTATTTGCATGTCATCTCATGTGTTTAGCTGTCCTCGAAGACATATACAATTGTTGTAATCTAGGGGTGAGAAAAAAGTAGCAGAGCGACTTATATGACACTTCTTTTGACCTCGTGCTACCATTGCTTTTTGTCTTTGACTTGAACCGAAGATACCCACATGACGAGCATGATCTGCTATTTTTTGATCTTTGAAATACAACATGCAGTGATTTGGATAAGCCTCTATCTTTTGATACCCCATACCAAGAGCGTTGACCATAACCTTCACACGATAAAAATTTTGTGGCAATTTCTCATCTTTGGGCAACATACTATTCACAATAGAGCACGGACGGTCAAAACATGATTGACTCAAATTAAACTCAAACTTTAGATTCTGTAGTTGAAGAACTCCAGACAAGATAATGTGACTCTCGCAACCATTCCAAAGTGGTTCATCAGTATCTCTAAGTAAATCATAAAATCTACTAGTTGTATCGTTCGGTGTTTCTTCCTCTACCCCAGTTGGCACATCACTAGGACCCATAGCAGAACCCAGTTCTGGTCCTATGACATCAAATATCAAATCCATATATGAATTATCGTGCACCACATCCACCTGTGCGTCAAAATTGTTCCTAAATTCTTCACCATGAAACGTTTAATTCTAATAATCACTTACAAAACCCTTTCTGTATAGGTGATGTCTAACGTCATAAGGTTCTATAAATCGGTTGTTCTTACACATCGTGTAAGGGCACCTAATTCGACTTGTGAGATCCACTGTACTGACACTTGCCATTGCAAATTCAATAAAATTGTCAACATCATCCATATATTTAAGCGATACCTCATTGTCAACTATCCTACGATATATCCATTCACGGTTTGCAGTCATTTTGTCGTATGATGTTACGGATATTATCCTAACCAGTTAAAAGAGAATCATCAGAATGCTATGATAAAGAAAATATCAAATTTATCATGCATTTGTGGTAGATGTAATGATTTGATATATATCACACACACACATGCACATGTATATATATATATATATATATATATATATATATATATATATATATATATATATATATATATATATCATACAATCACAAGAACTATGATGCATGCATTGATAACTTAATATTTTCATGTGCAAAACCATTCATTTCAAGCATGTTTGAAGCATTGATAACTTATTATTCATTTTCAAGTGCAAACTCATTCACAACATGATACATTTATTTGAAGCATATTTTCATGATATAATTTCACATGGAAGTCATAATCAAATTGAAAGTAACTTCATGCAAGCATGGATACAATCATATTAAATATTGCAATACATTCAAATCATTCATATCAAAACAATGTCAAACATGTACCTGTAGCAAACACACTCCAATATCCTGCTAACCACTACCATAACTAGCATGGAATCTGAACTCCAAAAATAAGAACACTTCTATTTTTATACATTAAAATCATGCTCAGCATGATCTCCGAACTATATCAAAGCAGTCATAGATATCCATAATTAAGTGAGTGTGTGAAAAGAAAAGTGTTGCATCCAAGAAATTAAATAACCTGTGATACACATGCATCACTTACTCACCACGGGCATTTACCCGATTTGCATTGCTTTTGTCACTTACTTACCATAGGTCGCAAGGCACAAGCCAGATCCATTGAGAAATCTGCAAGAGACATTGTGTTAAAATGAAGTTTATTTCCCAATAATAAAGAGGGTGAGGCCCCTTGTCGGAAATGAGCCCGAACAGGGAGACACAATCCTCTGGTGAAAGCGAAACAGACAAGGGCATTGCCCCTGCCAGCAATAAGGTCAAGGTCGGGAGGTCTCGCCCGCTCCCGTATCAATCATGAGGCAGAGGGGTCTCGCCCCCTACCGAGGCAAAATTTTCTGGCAGAGGGATCTGCCTTCTGTAAAGCAAAAAAAACAAGGGGCAAGGGGGCTTCGCCCTTTGTCAAAATTATCGAGGACAGAGGGGTGAAGCCACCCTCTGCCAGGGAAAACAAAAAAACAGGGAGCTTCTCTCCCTGCCGATTATTCTCTGGCAGCGGACAGAGGGGCCCTGTCGGCAAAGTCAAGAAGACAGGTGGGGGGCTGTCGGCAAAGGAAGGACAGGAGCAAAGCCCCCTGTCATGCCAGAGAAAAAGTGGACAGGGGCGGAGCCTGACAGAGGCGATCGGGGTCTCTGCCAGCTTTCGCCGACTACACAGGGGTGGGAAGGGCCCGGCAGAGGTTGTCGGGCCTCTGTTGGCCCTCCGGCAACCATAGGGGGAAAAGGGCAGCAACACCATAGGGGAAAGGGGGAGGGTTACCTGTGGATGGGGCTCGCCGAAAAACTCAGAGAGGGAGCAACGAGAGAGAGAACGAGAGAGGAGGTCGCCGAGAGGTCGATGGGCGTCGGGCGGGTGATGGGAGGTCGACGGGCATTGGTCGGGTGGGCGATAAGAGGTCGTCGGTTGGGCGGGCCATGAGAGGTCGCCTAGCGGTAGGCGGGCGATGGGAGGTAGATGGGCGATGGGAGGCAGACGGGCAGCGGGCGGACGACTGATGAAACAGAAAGGGAAAAGGGGCTCGCATTAAGGATTTACGAGAAATTTAGTGACGGATTCATGACGGCGAAATTCCGTCGCAAACGCCGTCATAAATGTTCGACAGTGTAGTGAAAGAAAATTTTTGTTGCTGAGCCATCGTGAAGTTGCGCCGGAGTTTGAGACAGAATTGTTTCGTCGTGAATCCATCGCTAATTCACGATGGATTCTCAATGGAATTTTTTCCATCGCTAATTTCGTATATAATTCGAATGTTAGCAATGGATAGTTTTCTCTAGCTAATCTGTCATAAATTTTTGTCGCTATTTAGATTTTTTCTTGTAGTGATTTGTTAACACTAAAACATATGTTAGTTATTAACAACAGCAAAATAATCAATGCTAATCAACAACCCTATTTTGCCTAACATAAAACAAATTCCATATGAACTGGGGTTAGACAAGTAGCACAAAGAAAATCATGATTGCCTAAATGGGTCTGAGAGAGATTGACATTAGTAGGGGCATCACCAAACAAGAAAATGCAAAATCGAAAAGGTGTCGCAAATGATACCCGATGCACATTCAGAATGGTGACAACAAAAAATAAATGCACAAGTTATTATCCTAAGCAGACTTTAAAAGGAAATGTCTCACAATATATTGCAGATTAGAGTAATTCAAAACAACATTCTAGACAATTTAGTTAACAATACATTCTAGATCATTTTTTTAACTTCAACAAATGATAAATATCTCAATCCAAAGATCGTGAACAACTATCACTATTAGATTTTTCAAACATGTTTAAGTCAGACCCAAATACAATAATCGACGATTAGGGAAAGAATAGGCAAGACCTCAAACTGAACTCAAGGAAATTTTGTTTGACATCAAGAGTTGATATCAATATCCATAAACCATGTTATTACTTTTGATTTAAACATTAAACAAGAAATCTAAATCTATATATGTATCTGAAATGTCTTAGCAGATTCCAAAACAAAATCTAGATTCAAACCAGATTACAATCAGATTTGATTCTTTCCAAACTAGAGGACATCAAAACTGAATCTAAAAGGGGATTGGTTTTGAATCAAAATGCTGGACTAACTGAACTTGTTAACCCTGTCTTAAATCTGATATTTTTTATTAACACATTCAATACAGGGAATCAGTCGAAACTCTTCCTTATCATTCTTCTGAAAAAAATTTAAGTTCAGTAGAAATATAGATTCAATACTAATTAAAACAACACAAATTTGATTCAGATAGTATATAATATTCATTCAGGAACGATAAAAAAATGGTGAAAAGAATCTGAATCTGGTTAGCTCTTGCAAGATGTCGACCAACGCAACAATGGGGTTCCTTCTTTCATGTCCTTAGCACATGCACAGACCACTTGCCAAAGGTTGATGTATGACCAAAGCATCCTTCACAGCACCCATCCTTGGATGGCCATGGAGGAAATAGCAGAGAGATAGAGGCATTCATGCCCTCTTATTCTTCTTTTTTTTCTTTAAAAACAACAAAAACCCCTTTCTTTTTGGGTTAGGGTTTCTTTTTTAAAAGGAGACCCCAATGTATTTCTTGTTTTGGGGACTAGGGCTGCCGCACAAGGGGGCCAACCCCACCATCTTCATTCTTATTTACAATAAAATAGGTTAGAGGGAGGAGAGGCAATGTCTCTCCCCCTCTTGGGTTTCTAAACCACTGCCCAAGACTCCCAATGTATGGGTCTTAGGTTCCAATGGGTAGAAGGATAAAAAAAATAGGTCAGTTGGATCCAAAATCCAAACCCACCTAAAGAGGGTGGGTTGAGAATGGCTAGGTTTAAAAAAATAAAAAAATAAAGAAAAAAAACTATCCGGACAACCCGCATACACCCATTGATGGCCCAATTGGATCCTAACTGACCACCAGAGCTAAAACCTAAGAAAGAAAAATAAAAAATAGCTTGAAATAAAAATCTAACTATTCAAAATCTAATTTTGAACAAAATGTGATTGAGCACGCTAAAAAATAGATTCTAGAATTTTCTAAAAATTTCAAAAATATGCATTTTGGTCATGCAGCTTCATTTAGGCTGGGCATGAGCTAGGTTGGTTCGTTTGGGTTTATCGTTGTTCTTTTTCTAAATGTGTCTTCATCACATTATTCTTGGGATCTCCTAAATGCACTACACCAGCTACCAACGACCCAGACTCTGCTTCCACAACTCATCGAGTATGAAGAGAGGGTCAAAATTCTTGAGGGAGGATTCATAATGTGAACAAGCAAATAAGGTATTCCAAGGGTGAAAGAAGGCCCTATGAAATTCAGGATTTCATTTTCGGCCAAGACAACAAGCCTTTGAGGACTACTTTCCAAAAGTTGAAATTTAATGGGATAGGGAACACAGAGACCATGTGTCTTGTTTTTGGATGCCTGTTCAGATTGCCTAAAGAATGACCATACTCTAATCTGTTGGTTCCCAAGAAGCCAGGAAGGGGAGGCCTTATCATGGTTCTCCACCTTAGACATCCATGAGAATAGGGAATTCTAAACCCTAATGAATTTGTTCTTAGAAAAGTTTTGATATAAGATCAATGCATTACCAAGAATCAATTTATATGATCTTAGGCGAAAGAAAGATAAAGACTTTATCAATCGGTGGAGAGCCATATACCACTGTATGAAGGGTCCAATGAATGATTCTCATGAGCTCACCATGATATTAGATAACTTTAACCAACCACTTATGGGGCTCTTTGCTACTTAGAGGTGTGAGACCTTTGTCGACCTAATTGACGTTGCCACCTAAATGGAATAAAATCTTAAAAGATGTATGTATAATAAGATTTTGGTTAATACTGGGCCTAAAAAGGAAGAATTACCTAAGAGTCGGGTTAGTATGACTATTTCTTGAAGAGCAAAGAGAAATTTTGAGTCTCCTAGACAAAACCAGGGGAAAACTCAAAATCATAAATGGTCTAACAACAGAGAGTTTACTGATATCCAAGAGACTCAATCTCAAGTTATGTATATTTTGTTGCAGAATGAGGATTTTAAATTACCCAAAGTATCAAATTCTTTCGATATAAAAGAAAGAGACCCAACAAAATTTTATAGATATCATCAGGCTCTTAGCCATGATACTGAAGAGTGCCTTCCCCTTAGGCATGTAATCTAGGGATACATTGACAAAGGTGAACTATTTATAAAAAATAAAGAAGCTCAAGAGAAACCAAAGTTGCATTCAAAATGAGAAATTTCATATGATTAGCCAAGCTGAACTAGTATGCAAAATTTTTGTCATAATTCACATGGCTTATATTGTCTTTGTTGATCAAAAAAGAGAGTCACAATTGTCTGAATCACTACAGTCTGCTTGCACCTAGATCCACTAATGTGAGACTCAAGTCAAGGAGAAAGAAGAAAATGCTTCTGGCCAAGTCCGAGTCATCAACTAAAGTTGTTATTGTAAACGTGAAAAAGAAAGGTCTTGCCAAGGCTTTAAGAGAAGAAAGTCCTACCAAGGCTTTAGAAGAAGAAAGTTCTGTGAAAGCTCCAAAAGAAGAAGGTTTATTTGTACTTGAGTAAACTCCTGATACTCTTATTTTGGAGAAATAAGAGATGTTTGAGAATCCCATTAAATATGAAGATCTTGAATTTTTTGATATAATGGAAGACTTTGACTCATCTAATTCAACAGATACAAATATTTATGCTTTGATGAATTGTCTAGATTATGTCATAAAAATTTCAAAAGTTAAAATTCATCATGCCTCTTTAGAGGAAGAAGAAAGTTCTACTGATGAGATTTTTCAGGACAACTTAAAATTTGCCAAAGGAATATGCAGCCTTAACATACCCATGCTCATGTTATTTATCAATCTTGTGATCTTAGCTTGGACCATGCCAATGTCCATAGAATAACCAAGGTATTTATATATTCAGTTCTAACTTCTGCCTCTGATGTTAAAAATTGTGAAGGAGTCATCATTTACAATTTTTACTATACAAAGTAAATATATGTTATATCAAGAGAGCCAAAAGGTCAGCAAGAATTTTCAATAATGTGCAAAATCAACATCATCTACCATTTTAAAGAACCACATCTGAGGCAACAATGGACCAAAGTCTAAATCCTGATCTTTTAAAAGCTCAAGGTTGAAAAGGAGGAGAATATAATCATAATATAAGTCACATTATACCTCAAGAAAAAAATGTCATAAACATATCCACATAACATTTATAGTCTAATGCTAGGGCATATCCAAAGCACACTTCATTTTTTATATTGTGTCAAAGAGTCGCAGAAGGTAAAATTGCATCATTTGGATGAGGTTTGCTTTCAACCTCTTATAGTACAAAGTCATGTATTTATCATTCTCACATCTTTTGGGAATATGAGTGATTTGTTATACTCATTTTTTGTAAATAGTCATTTAAAAATTTCAAAAATAATAAAAAATAAAAATTCAAAAAAATAGAAAAGTTTAAAATTCCAAAAAAAATAAAAATTTTAAAATTTTCAAAAAAAAATGTCATTTTTATTGCAAATTTTTTGTCATTTGAATAGATTTTTCTAAGAAGTTATTGCATTTATGAGAAGTCCACATGCACTTCATCTCACTTTGTGCATCATTAGTAGTAGTTAGCTTCTTTTCCATTATTGTAAAAAAAATTGAAAGTAGAGCCCTTTATGAGGCAAAAGCATTGAATGAATGAGCTTATAGTGAAATAGAAGCGTAAAATCTTTGTGAATCTTTAAAATAGTAAATGTTGAATCATATTGTGGTATGTTCAGTATCATGTTCTATGGTTTAAGACCACAATGACCCACTTAAAGAAAAAACTCTTTTAGCTAAAGGATATCAAGACTGCTTTATGTTTTGACTTAGTTCTCATCCCATCATTTGGTCAGTCATGTGAATTATCCATCTTAGGCACTGTTATCTTTTGCTCCTATGTAAGTTTTGATGATATATAGTGCCTTATTTTTGACAAGATCATTGAGGACCAATGTCAATGGCAATGGATGATGTAATATCATATATAGCTTATTGTTGAAAGTGAAATCATTTTGGGTTGCAAGTCAAAGTCAAGTTTTGTATTTGTCATGTAATTAGAAGTTGTGGGTAGTTTTGTCAATGTGCAATGTGTAGATATTTTATGAGCAAAGTTGGTATTTTTATGATATAATATGAGCAACATGAGCATGAAAAAATGTTAATATGATGTTATTACATAGGTTATCCATACACATAATGGGTAACTCTCAAGTCATGTAATGGATGTAGTGGAACATGTGACTAAGTGTAGAGCCATTGAGATGGCATGTGAAGAGTCTAGAAGAAGGTTATATGAGTTATGAGCCATGTGTGTTAAAGGATGCAAGTAGTGCATGTCATTAATAGTCATTAAGATGAAATTTCATAGTTAGAGTTGTGGCCTGGGAGATCAAAAGTTGTCATTTATGCATAAGAAGTGTGTAAAAAGGGGCCCCCAACTATATATATATATATATATATATATATATATATATATATATATATATATATATATATATATATATATATATATATATATATATATATATATATGTATGTATGTATGTATGTATGTATGTATGTATGTATGTGTGTGTGTGTGTGTGTGGGCTGTGTATTTTGAGTGTAAATAACTATTATTCAAAAATTGATGTTTTTGAGTGTTTATCTTATGCATGAGCAAAGTATGGTTGACTTGGTCAAGAATCCATTTAGATTTATTTATTTCTTTTAGGATTTTTATTAGGTTTAAATTGAATATTGGATATTGGACTGGCTTTGTTTTATAGGTGTGTATTAGATCCATCTCGAATCCATATTAGATTGGGGTTTGCTTTCATATATAAATATTAATTGTTAAGAGTTATTTTGTTAAGAGTAAATAATAGATTAATTGTAATTAATAGTTTTCAGATTATAGTATCAATTATTGTGAATCAAGCAACTGATTTGCATTAAGTAGTATCAGAGCAGGTTCTCTTCCATCATGTTCTTCAAGATGTCAAAGAGTCTGAAGTCCGCTCGAGCAATGGAAGATGTCAACGAATGTGTTGATAAGATTGATAGATATATGGACCAAATTGAAAATGGTATGTGTGTGTGTGTGTGATGCATTAAGTATTCACGAGGATGGATCGATCGAAGCCTCATGGAGATCTTTCATGATAATAATGTACTTCTCGAATGAAAGGAAATGAGAAGAAAACCGGGTTGCAAGCATCGAATCGGATGGCGCACATACTTGAAGTAACTCTTGATGTTGTAAACATGGGTGGATCATGCTCAAAAGCAGCACAAGCAAACATTGACTGAGCTGGAGTTTTCAATGACCAACATCATCATTTTTTTGACTAACAAAATTGATCAAGGTATGGCGTTTAGACATGCATCCACTAGGACGAGTGTGGCTGCCAGATGCCTATCCTCTTACCCCTTTCCCTTACACAGTGGGCACTGCTTCATGCTCCATGTCGGATGCCATCTGATCGACGATTAACCACCCTTTCAGCGACCTAGCGGTCGAACCCAGCCTGGCAGCTCCCCTCACACTTAACCATACGTCGACACCCATGGTGAGCTGGGTCCATTCGCTAGCCAGGAGGGCTTAGTTGAGTTGTGGTTGGCCTTCTCTGGTTGGTGGCAGCCCTGGCCACCAGACGACCTACCCGTCGGTGACACGCCATTGGCAAGGGAGGCACTAGGGTTTCCTAACCCTAGGCCTTCCTCCACCTTCTCATATGGGATGGGGCTCTTGCCCGATGAGACAGGTCGAACTACTTCGGTCCCCACTTCTTCCCAAACCTATTCTGACGAGCGGTTCACTTACTTGAAACTGGTTCCCATCTGATTTTGGTCCCTTTAACCCAACTATGAACCCAAACCCACCTCAAAACCCACCTAACCCGATCCAATTTAACCAAAATCCTATCCAAAACCTACTAATACCAGTTCAAACAAATTCTAATAACCTATTAAACCTTCCCCGATCGATTTAACCCAAACCATCTCTAGAACTAACCCACGTCCAAAGCCTCACCTTTCCATTTGACCTAGGTCCTACTCTAAAACCCATTAAGGACTTGGACCTAGCTATAGAATATTTGGATCCACTTAAACCTGAATGGACCCAAAAGCCTTTTCAAATGGAATTTTCTTGCTTGACCCAAATATCATGTGTGGATCCATTTGGGACCTTTCTATGTCTATCAATAAACAATAGGGTCTACATATTTCTTCTATCATGGTCATGTGTGAAGATGTGGATCTGCATCAGCAAAGAGCTGATTTCACTCATTAATTTTTGAAAGTTGAATACAAGCAAAACCGACTTGAGGCCAAGTCTTATCCAACCTGGAGAGAATGATGCAAGAAGTAGAGTATGGCCAATCGGGTCCAAGATCCATTTGGATCTATTTATTTCTTTTAGGATTTTTATTAGATCTAAATTGAATATTGGATATTGGATTGGCTTTTGTCTTATAGTTTTGATCCATCTTGGTTCCATATTAGATTAGGGTTCTGCTTTCATCTATAAATATTTATTGTTGAGAGTTATTTTTTCAGAGATAAATGAATGAATTGTTGATTACTTTCGTTTAAATAACTTTATTTTCATTATATTAGATCATAGATTAAGAATAGTTTGTAGATTGTAGCATAGATTCCTATTAATCAGGCAATTGATCTGCATCATTATCTCGCTTGAGTGTTCTTGTATGTGAGATTGAGAACCCCTCTAATTTTCTTTCACTTATATTGTACAAAATGCAAGTTTTACACAATTTTAATCGCTAACTGCAAGTGTGTATGTGTGTGTATGTCGGCATGCGCATGCATGCATGTCCATGTCTGTGTTCATGAGTGCACATGAGAGAGAGAGTCCTCACATACACTAGAAAGGAAAAGTTCCTTAATATTTTCGTAATCTAATTAAAATAAACAGTCCTTGGCATTGCCTTCCACTTGCAGGCACTACGGAGCTGCATTGTAGCAAATTCTTAGAGAGAGAGAGAGAGACCACCAAGGCTCTAAAAGATTTGGGTTTCACCAACCAATTTATGAATTAAGTGGGTGCGGTGTAATGTATTTTTTTAACATATTAAAAATGATGCAACAGGGGGAGAAGGGAAAGAAACAACGACGTTCATCGAGGTACCAAATCATGCGCAGGCTAATCAATTCAATGGTGACGATGAGGAGAGGCTTTAGAGTCGTCTTGCTTTCGTGGGTGGCTCTCAGCGTTGGGGAGTATTACAGACAGCCTGCTGATATCCTCCTCAACGACCTAAAGGAGGAGGACGGGTCTCGCCCAAGGCATGCGGTATTTTGGGGCATCAATGTTCGCAACTCACGTCATGTGAACCTGATCTGCCTACCTTAGACGTCTCCGTGACTTTCTGGTCGCAAAGGGGTCCGACTTTGCTCGTGGAATAGGACAGCTCCTACTAAATTACTTCTTTGGTGAACTTTCAACCACACTAAAGGACTATCTCATGCAGGGTTCCCTTTGTCCACAAGGTGGATAGCAACCTTTGTCCACCCTTCTTCTACCCTTTCGGTCTGGTAGAGGATTCGACACAGGCCACTGTTGATCATCTGCGTTGGTTTTGGAGATCTTGGACTGCATGGTAACGGTTCCCATGCAGTTCATGATGAGCCTTCTTTGTTGGGAAGTGTGGAGACGTTGCATGTCCCTCATCAACTCCTCGTGGTCCCCACCCATCATCATTGGGTTAAGGTCTTTCAAACGATCCTTGCTGGCCATGGGACTCCACTCCACTCATTGTCCCTTGCCATTCTGGGTTCATGAAGCGGGTCTGGATCTGGTTTAAAGTGCCTCACCCAGATCCAATATGGCTCACTCGCAGATCAACAGTTGGACATCGTGACCAGCATCATCTCCTCCATGGGAACATGGTCTGATATGGATGTCGTCGATCCCATGCCCTGCTCGGATGCACTGCCTCGTCACTCGGCCTGCGCTCCTCAAATGCTGCCCTGGTGTCGACTCCCATCTCTGTGTTGTGAGTGGAACTCCAGTTGGACGGCCCACCTCCTCCTTCAGCTGGTTCATCCAGGGTGAACCTTTCTCAGGCTGGAATCGTTACCTCCTGCAATGCGATGTTGAGCTCTGTCGAAGCAGCTACAGGTGTTCGCTTGTTGGGACATGATAGATGCACGGTCCTGCAGTCTATGGACGACCGCACCTCTCGGATCGTGGTAGGGCTGGAACGCCTTGATCTCTGAAACCATCGTTAAAATGCTAGTTTGTATGTGGAATATCAGGGGTTTGGGATCGAGTGACAAGAAGCACTTCATCTCCAACTATATTCGTTAGCATCGGTTTGATGTGTTCTGTATTTCCGAGACGAAATCGCCAGATATCCATCAAGTTTTTTTATTTACCACCTTTGGCGCGACGCGAATTTCACCTTTTTGCCATCTTCCAGTGGCATGTTACTCTTATGGAAGGAGGGTTTGGGTTGCAGATGACGTCTACATTGGGAGGTTTTCGATAACGGTTTACGTTGTAGGGAACGGCGATACCTAGTTGGTTCCGCCATACATCGGTTTACGGGCCGATGACGAGCGATCTGAAAAGCGATTTTTGGGCAGAGCTTGAACACATTTTGGATGGCATAAAGATGACAATGGGCAATGGTACTCTCACGCGCTTTTGGAAAGACCCTTGGGTTGTCGATTCCCCACTCATGAACGTCTTCCCCGTACTGTACAATGTGGCTCGACACAAGGGCATCTCCGTTGCTGGTTGCTGGTTCAACAACGATGTTTGGGATGTTATTCTTCGTAGAGACCCCTTGCACCAGGCCTTACGTGAGTGATTCGCTTTAATGGACCTGCTGCAACCAATCAGCCTCAACGACTAGCATGACAGGCTTTGATGGAAACCGTCCAACAAGCCCGATCTCCTTGCAGCGGACGGTTACCGGTTCATTTCCGAGCCTGGGGTCATTTGTTCCCCCAAGCATGCTCTATGGGGTAATGGACTGCCGATCTATGCGTCCTTTGCCGGGTGGCTCATCCTTTCAGAGCCCATTCTAACAAATTCTAACCTCAAGAAGCATGGCTTCGTGTTAACCAATAGGTGCCACTTCTACCATAGCAAGGAGGAATCCATCTAGCACATTTTCTGGGGTTGTTCATTCTTGCAGAGACTGTACACCCACATGTGGGGGGGTACAGATTTGCTTGGGACAACAGCACCCCCGTCGGGTTCCTCATCGTGGCTGACGAGGTGAAGCACCTCTGGGCTCGCGTTATATCTTCCTTTGGATATGCTGGTTGCTGCTCGTTTGGCACACATTATGGCTGGAATGGAACAACCGTGTTTTCAGAGGTTCCAGCAAGTTCACCCAGCCTCTGCTGCATGAGATTGTTGGCCTACTCAATGAAAGGTTGAAGCTTATTAGATGGCTTGACGTGGAACTCAACTGGTTCACTTAAAGGATGCTTGGCTTTGCACAGTCTCACTTATACGATTCTAACACCGTTCACGTAAATCCCACCATCTAGAACCTTGCTTTCTATAATTACTGTATATTACGGGGTTCCGAGTGACCCATTCTCACTCGGTCTCTTATCACTCTTCTGAATTAATTTAAAGTTTCCTTCAAAAGAAAAAAAAGACATTCACTGAGGTCCTGTGTGGAGAGCCGGTGGGTATAAGGGGGACTTGGGGTTTGATGCAAATGAACTCAGTGAATAAGGTGGTTGTTTCCCACTTATCCTAAAAAAAGAAAAAAAAACTAACCAACTGCTTGAAAAAAAAATGCATGCAACATGAGGACCTTTTACTTAGGAGGTTACTCGTCTCAATGATACTCTCACAAAACTATACTTAACTTCGAAGTTCTAATAAGATCTAATGTATTAGTGCTGATATTATCGCACCCCTCTATGCCCTCAACCTACATCAGTTATAATAGAGCAATTTGTGCTAGTTTGGTTGGCCGACTATATATACATCTAACGTTTTCTTGAACTCCCTATTATGTTATTGGTTGGTCTAATGGTATACAGCAGGTGGTGCGAAGATCATCAAAATTCACAACAGATGGAGATTCAATGTGACACGCTATAACATGTTTTTAATAATATTTTAATATTTTCAATAACAATTATATATTAAACTATCAAAATTTCTTTTGAAAATGACGCAAAATCAATGTCCCCCTCTTCTAATTAAAGAAAAAAACTGTATTTGTATCTCATATCGATAATCAAGTTCACGTATGTGTCTCTGTCCATGTGATGTTGCCTTTTTTTTTTATAGACAACAGCAATATTAAAGAACCTGTATAAGGGTGCCTCGCTTCTTTTAGCAAAGAAATCAAGATTGGAGTGCTTTATGGTATGCCAATTTGGCTTAAGTGTTCACAAAAAATAATTAGGGGAAGTGTCTTGCTCATATTATTAACCATAGCAATTATTAGAATCAGGCATCTTTGCTTTGGTCACAAGTGGGGATCAACCATCACACTTCAGAAAGTCTTGTGACCAACTTTCTCTGGTCTCAAGGGAGGTGCATTCTCAATTCGAAATTACAATTACAACTTGCATTTTCTCATATTTGTAAAAGCTTGAGAAAATACTATCATGGCGGTTTGCAATTAGAATATCTTGGGAAAATCCAACTTTTACAATGCACACTACAAGAATCAGGGTCAATAGCGGTGACGCTTTAACAGCCACAACAAAAGTTGCCGCTAGAGAGTGCTGCAATAACGGTGCATTTTTTGGTCCCCGCTACTTGCTAGGTACTAGCAACGACATAAATATATCACCATTAAAGATGTCTTTAACAGCGACATTATCTGTTAAATATTGTCATTAAAATACTTTAACAATAATATTTAATCATCGATAATCTCGCTATTATAAATAAACAACGGTGATATATAAATATTGTTTTTATAGGATTTACTCTGTAATGGCGACCTTGTATATCTCCGTTAATGATATACCTGTTATAAATCAATAATGGTGACATTCTCGGTAACATTTATGTCGCCATTATAGGTTACTTATAATGATGACATAAATGTCACCGTTATAGAGTTCATATAAATTAGGGCCAGACGGGCCCTTTTTAAAAAGATTCTCTCTCTCTCTCGAGCTCTCTTTCTCGAGCTCTCGAGCCCTCCTCTCCTCCGAAGGACGGAGGCACCTCCTCTCCTCCGACTGCATGCTCTCTCTCTCTCTCCTTCTCTTATCTTTGTTAGTTCTTCTTCTTCTTTATTATCCTCCTTCCTCCTCCCCTCATTGCCGCAGGAGTGTGGGCTGGGTCTCTCTCTCTCTCTCTCTCTCTCTCTCTCTCTCTCTCTATATATATATATATATATATATATATATATATATAGTGCATAAATATTTAGTCTCTTCATAGTGTTTATGTTTCTCAATTATTTTAATCGGCTTTTCTTTACCTGCATTGCAATTGTTAGCTCAAGTGCAAATAGTTGGGTGTTTTGGGGTTTCCCATCTCTAGCTCCCATCTTTTGGAGGTCGAGTAGGGTTATTCTGCGGGTCACATTCCAAGTGAAAGCATAGCTACACTTTTACCAGTGCAATGATAAGCTAGTGGAAAGCTTATATATCATAAACTGGAAATAAAAAATGAAGTTAATACTAGGCTATGGTGCAGTTCTGAAAGTTCATCTGTAAGGATGACAGGTAAAAATTAATCATGGCATGACTTCTTTCATCTCTAAATCCATAGAAATTTTCTCCAAACAATCTCCACCGTTTCTGTTAAATCGAAGAACACCCTTTATTTTGTACATCCGGCCGAGATAGAACTTGACTTCTGGGGCTCTATTTTCAATCTACACATATTGGCCTCAATATTCATGTTAGCTTTGTTCATTTTGGTCAGTTGTTTTCAATTGATGGTAATGGACATTGTTAAAACGAATAACCTAATACGAGTAGTCCTTTTTAGTATAGGAAAAGGCTTATAGATACATAAACTTTTTAAAGCCCTTTTATTTTTTAGCTTGACAGCAAATACTATGAAAGAATCGTGTCACATGATCTGAAAAACCTACATAGAAAGGGCAAGTGTTTTTTAAAGTTATTGAATGGACCTAATGTGTACCATTGACCTATTAGGATAAGTGTTGATCAATTTTCGCATCTTACTATGCTAAAATAAAAAAAACATAACAACATATATGAATGCAATGTTACCAAAATCGCCAACTCAGATTGAATCAGCCTATGCCCTAATCGGTTCTCATAGATTTTCTTTTGTAAAGAATAAACGCACATATAAGAATGCAATGTTACCAAAATCGCCAACTCAGATTGAATCAGCCTATGCCCTAATCGGTTCTCATAGATTTTATTTTGTAAAGAATAAGCGTCAACAGATATCAACCTCTCAAAAGTTCTAATTCAAAAGCATTGTCATTTGATTTTATTCAGACTGATTGTCTCTTTTGTTTAAGAAAATGATTCACTTAATTACCGATTTTAGCAACAATGGGAGAACGAACAACAAGAGAAATGAGTGAACAAGGAACAACAGAAATTACCTATGTATGGCATCATGCTATTGGGTGCAGGGACTATTTTGCAAAGAACCCTAAAGAAAGCGAAAAGTGCAGAAAACCAAAGGTTTTAGGATGTTGTTGGTCATTATGAAGAACAACATTCTAGACCTAGCCATATGAACTGACCTATAGTAAATGCATCTTTTTATGGCTTTTACTTTATTCGACCTTATTCAGAAGAGATTTCCTTAGTACTTCAACTACTCTCTCTCTCTCTCTCTCTCTCTCTCTCTCTCTATATATATATATATATATATATATATATATATATATATATATATATATATATATATATATATATATATACACACACACACAAATAGTGCTCAAATATGTAGTCTCTCTTTATTGTGTTTATGTTTATCGATTATTTTTATCGGCTTTTCTTTGCATGCATTTCAATTTCTAGCTTAATTGCTTCACTGGGTTTTTTGGGGCATTTTTGACCAATATAATCAAGGTTTAATTTCATAGGTTTTATCATGCATACTAATTGTTTGATTTCATATATACACATAAATAGTGCTCAAATATGTAGTCTCCCATGATCTTGTTGTTGTCGTTTTTTTTTATTTAATAATGTTCTTATTATGATTCAATTCTATATAGTGTAAACTGAACTAATATTGTTTGCATAAAATTAATAAATGTTGATGTATCGTTCACGAGGAGGAGGTGGACATTCTTTATTCATGTGGATCAATAAACCATCAGTCAGTCAAGATAAATACTTAGACGGGATCGACTTCATATCATAGGTGGGTGGTACTTCAATTGAGAAAGAGGAGACCCTTCGCACACCACACGCCACTGCAGCTCTAGAGCTATCTATGATGGCCTCGAGTAAATATTAATCTAATATTTCTTTAATATAATTAAAATTTTATTATTGTTGTTCCTATTAATATTTGTTTCTTATAATAAATTAGCAACTGCAGAATCTTCTCAGCACAAACGTGAGAAGAACAAATGTATAGCCTATCAAAAGCAAATCAAATAATGAAAGGATTTAGTAACTATCAAGCATGAAACACAATGAATCATAGGCGAGGGTGCCTCCATATTCTCTTGGAGGCTTTTGTGCATTGTGAGAGAGCGGTCCAACATCTCACAAGTCATGGATAAATGTATCAAGGGATGAGAAGATGGCATTATGTGAGATAGTTTATATAAGTATATTGTCTAACTATAGTTTGATAAACATATTAATCCATAAAAAATTTGTTACTAACTATATTTTGATAATTTGGTGCAGGCCGAGTTTGATTTAAACAAAAATATAGATGAACATCATGCTACTGTGGATAAGCCGCTTCAACTATCATACTCAAGAATGCGAGAAGGTTTTAAAAAGCATTACAAGAGGTTTGAAAACCATGATGAAGAATCCTCTGGAGCAAGTCGACTCTGAAGTATGGAAAGTGATTTGCAACTTTTTCATCAGAGACTATTAGATGGTAAATAATGAATATATATTCATAAGTAAATAAATGTTCAAATTTTTATATTCTCGTAAACTAATTTATCTTCTTTTGGTTTATAGAGGATGTCAAAAAAAAATCTGCGAATAGAGCAAAACAGACGGTCCAATATACCAGTGGATCATTTTCGTACATTCAGAGGTTTTATACGATGATAAGTTTCTTATTCTCTAAGTTTTTCTTTTTATATAGTAGTATAGTGTTAAATATGTTTGATTTAATATTTTTTAAATTTGCTATTTGCAGACTGAAATGGAAGGACATGAACCAATTGCGACTGAGTTCTATAAAGAGATGCATACCCATTCAGATTACACGACATTCATCTACAGCGAAACAAAAGACACCTTTGTAAGTAACTCACACTTTATAGCAGCGAAGCAGAAACCACATTCATTCATTTTATTTTATACATTATCATTAGTTATTGATAACCAAATATTAATGTCATGCAGAACAATATACACTATACGGAAATTGAAAGTGATGAAACATGTTCTTCACAAGGAGGCCCATCGATGTTATAGGGAAACATCTTTGCCAAAGTCCTCAGAGAATGGTCTAGACATGTAAGAGGAATTGATACATTTGTCATTCTATTAAAAAGCAAAGCTCGTGTTTCAGAGCTATCTTCTCAGTTGGAGGTGATGCAATCAGAGTTCCAATAATTAAATGAAGAAAAAAGGATGGGATGAGTTTAATGAGAGCGAGAGAGAGGAGAATGGGAGTGACTCCTTCAGTAACTAGAGCGAGAGAGAAGAAACTAAGAAGCTCAGAGAGCAGATGCAGACCTTTATAGATTCTCTCTGATAGAACCCCTCATTCTAGATCTCTCTTATTTTCTTGTAGATAAGACTGTCATATGTCTATTTGTTGGATGAACATGTCATAGTTTTATGTCATGTTATGTTCTAAGGACGCGTGTTTATTTATATCTTTTTTTTTGTTTGGCCTGTATTATTTTTTACCATAATGAGATATTATAGTTAAAGTAAAATTGATTTTTTATATATATATATAATTGAATTAGAGTTGATATCCTCTTTAATGTGAAAAATTGTTTTGTTAATGTTAGCTTTATATTTTTTCATATTCTCATGAAAGTGCAAGAAGAGGCAAAAACATTATCGAATCTTCAATTGTAATGTGATTAAAATATCTGTAAGTTATCAGACTGAATTCTTATACTGATATCATCATCATTAACATTGTCATAATTGTTTCATTTTATTTTATTTTATTTTATTTTATTTTATTTTATTTTATTTTATTTAAATTGTTAGATTGTACTCATTTTTTAATTGTGTTTGTTGCAGGTTTGGAGAGGATATAGGGGAGGAGGTTACGTATGTTTGTTTTTTGAAGTGTGCTTATTTTTTTAAGTGTATGTTTATATTTGAATGTAGGTTTAAAATTAAATGTTTGAGGAGGTTGGAGAAGTGTATGTTTATATTTGAATGTATATTTCATGATGTATAAACACTAGTGTATGTTTATATTTGAATGGATGTATGTTTGAGGGGGTTGGAGTAGTATATGTTAATATTTGAATGTATGTTTCATGATGTATTATGTATAAACACTAATGTATGTTTATATTTGAATGGATGTATATTTAAGAATGTTTGAAGTGTATGTTTGAATTATATTTATCATTTTGTTTAATGTAATGTAAAAAATAAATAAACTAATATAAAAAAAATTCTTTTTACAGGTTTAAGGCCTATAATGACGACATTCTTGTGCCATCGTTATCGATTCGGCCTTAACCCTATGTCACTGTTAGGACCTATAATGGCAACTTAATTATCACCTTCATAGCTTAAAATGATGACTTACTTCTTACTATTATCGACTATAATGACGAGTTAATTATACTCGTTATAGGTTATAAAGGCGACACAAAATTGTCGCCATTATTGGTATGTTATCAACAAGAGATTTAACCTGAGTTAATGGTCAAATCTCTGATTTCCAAAAAGCAATGGCCCAGATCAAAAAAATCAGAAACTTGAGGCCTTTTTTTCAAATTAGGGTAAAAGATTGACCCGTAAATGAAATTTCTCTATATAGTAAAACAAGAACTAGATTTTAGCCTAGGAAATGACAAGATGAAAAGAACTGATAAAATGACAAGTGACCAGTTTTGTATTTATCTTTTAAAGTAGCCTAGGAAGAGGTTGTAGGCTCAAAAAGTGGGTGAAGTCTTGTTTGGTTTTCTCCGCTAGGGAGAGTTTAAAGAGGTTTGATTGAACTTGGATACGTGGGGGTGTCACATGTTTGCGTGAAGAACACTACTCAAACAGTAGGAAACCAATTTGGAGGGGCATGAAATGGCATTGGTAAATCCTAGCCGATCTGATTTCTCGTCGTTGCAAGTCCATGTTCAATATATCTACCAATAGTTACCAAAATTGAAAGTGGGCATGTGTAAAGTGAAAATGGAGAATCGAGTGTTACAAACTAGTATAAAGCACAAAGATGTGTTTTTTAAACAATTGTAAAAGCATATTAAAAAACCAAAAAACAAACACGAGAAATATGAAATTAAAGTCATATGATTTACGAGATCCATTCCAAATGTGCCTTCAAATCACCTTTTGTTTCTCATTGTCATTTTCTCATGTTTGGTTAGTTGCCCAAATGAGATTCATTCTCTCATTCGCATGAGATCCTGAGTCTCATGAGAGGCTAGCAAATAAGAAATTGCATGAAAACAAGCAGCAAGTGATATAGTTATGTTTGGTGGACATTTGAAAAGTTGAAAACCTCTGGTGGTTATATTAAATAGAGGGAAAACTTTGGTGGTTATTTGAAAATTACGTACCCTAAGCAAAACCGGTGACTCACAATTGCATTAAAATTTTCACGCCTCAAAGAAAAAAACATGTTTCCCTTCGTTTGCCTTCGACCCACCTCTCTTTGATTCCCTTAGTGGTTGATCTTTCTTCAACCTGATTCTGTGACAATTTTACGAATCAACGAAATTTTCGTTTCATAAAAAAAAAACACCCTTTTAGGTCAAAATGACACAAATTCAATTTGTAACTAGACAGTATGGTACAGTAGACAGTAGCCGTCTGCCCCTAGTTCCTCCTCTTGGTGAATCACATGACGTGCAGATTCATAATCGCATGAAACAGGAGTTCGTTCCCCGAAGAAGCTGATTCAGAAATATTTAATAAGCGTGGCTATGCAACTGCCTGACGTCACATGGGCATGCGTGTCAGCAGAAGAAAAAATTAGGGTTAGAGTGCAGACGTGTGAAGAGTTTGGGAATAAGAAAAGGATAAAGAACCGCATTTTACAACTCAGAACAAGTGTCTAGGCTTAGGCTTAGGCTTAGGCTTAGGCTTAGGCTTTGTAAACCACGATCAAAAGGTCACTTAAATCTTACAAAACTACGATACCTTCCCCTCCTTATGTAAGAAGTGTGTTGTTAGCTAATTAGGTTTTAGCCCTTGAAGTAGGTTCATGTTATTCGCATTTCTTTCTTCTTTTTTATTTGTCATGGGGTTTCATCTGTGATCTTTAATAAGGAGGGCGAGCAATGGTTTTTTCTATAGAGGAAAATAAAAAGTGAAAACTAGTGTCTTGTTAATTTATCCAAGAAAAATAACCAAGACAGCAAACTAAAAACCACTTTTTATTTTTAGTCTAGGCTTTTGGAAAACCCTTAGTAGGTCTTTGACTGGTAAGACCCTTATGCTCACTAGGAGTACACCCAACTTCAATCTTGCTGTAAGGGATACTTAGCTTAGGTTCCAAACTCGTGACATCCTGTCAACTTGGTGATATTACAAGCCGCTTCAATCAAATGAATGAAGATCTTATAAGCCAACAAAAAAGATTTTTTCTTACTAGTGGCTATACAACCAGCCAATTATTCAACCACCCATACCAGTGGGGTTTGAACTTGCAATCCCATCAGGTGGTGACTTGAACAAACTGCTCCTACCAAACAGACGGTCTTGGTAAACAAAAAAAACTTTTTATTTGTGTAATTTAAGTGAGTTCTCTAGTTATTGTGGCGTAGAAAAATTACAACTGCCTTCAATAAAATATCTATTAATTGCTTTATGTACATACGAATCAGAGTATCAATCAATAAAGATTGAGCTGTAACTGTCTTCATCTTCATACGAATCCAATGTCAGAAATTGATGGCATCGCTTGTAATAACGGAAATAGGCGAGGGCTATTCTCTGATCCTTCTTGTATAATTGAAGTATTGAGCCTTTCCATTGTGCCTCGAGTCTCTCTCTCTTTTGTTGGTCGATGTGCCTGTCTTCTTACCTCTCTGTCTCGTGGGTTTCTGGTGTGTCCGATGGGTTCTCTTCCACCTGAACTAGGTGCATCAAATTCTCTGGTTCTGTGCCACCTTGAGAAGAAAGCCAGGGGACATGTTTCTCTTAGCCGGAAAACCACTAGAGGCATCATTGGTTTCTCAGTTTTTGTATGGTGTGCAGTCGTCCTAGTCGGCCTAAACAACCATTAAATTGAATCAGGGATACAGTCGAAGATAATCTAGGATCAGGGATCCTACTATGAGCCCTTTATTTCAAAAAAACCGTGAGTGGCTTTTTGGTTTTTCCTTATATGCACCTCCCCCATATCAAGCTTTGAATCTATGTTTATTTATTTCTATTTCCTACCTAAAACCGTGAGTGGTATTGATCCATCTCCTTCTTTTTGTATTTTTCTAATTCTAACTGCTGTTGTTGTTGTTGATTTATTTTAAGAGAAAAAGAACAAGAAACAACTCTTTTATTGCTGTGGTATTTTGATGCTATTTTTCTCAAGATGGTTTATAGAAAAATTAGAGATTCTAGTGTTCAAGCCAAAAAAAAATTAGCATAAAAAAGAGAACCATGATCAGCTTTGTGAATTAATAGCCAATCTTTATTTTTTTAACCTTCTTGGATGTTTTTAAAGTATAAAAAATAAGGTTCAAATGGACAGTCCTTATGGAGAGATCAAGATTTTAGCCAAGGGATCTCGTTTTCAAATCCGGCCAAGCGGCGGTTCCCCAAGTTTCACAATCAAAATAATCTGAGTTATAAAATATATACTAATTACATTCAGTAAATTTTTATGGCTACTAATGAAAATTAATATTAAGAAATGCGATATTATTTGTATTAGTAATATTCTTATCATTGGTATCTTTACTTTATTGTCATGGCTCGGTGTGAATGTTAACATGGTGGCATGGTGGATTCCCAGGAATAGGATCATATTTTTAACCCTTTTTAGGTTAACAGTGTCTAGTACACGATGGGTGGTTCTCTCTCTCATATTTTTACCACTTTAGCTTACCAGTGTATAGCATAATGGGCGGTTCTCTCTCTGTCTCTCTCATATTTTTACCTCACCATTTAGGTTAAGTGTATGAAGAGTGGTACTCTCTCTCTCATACCTGCAACATATATTGGCATCAGGGTTGCACGGAGCTAAGTGTCAAGTTAATTTCTGGAAAGCTCATTTTTTAACCTTTTTAGCCTAACGATGGAATCTCTCTCTCTCTCTCTCTCTCTCTCTCTCTCTCTCTCTCTCTCTCTCTCTCTCTCTCTCTCTCTCTAAAAAGAAGGCCCAGCCCTGCAATATTGGCATACGGGGTGGACGGAACAAGAGTGCAGTTGTTTTCCAGGAAGCTGTGATGCATGCACCAACTCATCAAACGGGTTGGCCCTTTTCTTTCCTCTCGTGTGTTGCAGTCGTTGTTTGCAGATGTAGCATCATCAAGATTCACAATTCTGAGGAGGTTTCCCCCCTCGCCACCTGTGTGTGTGTGTGCACAATTACGTATAAATGCACATGTGCACATACAATGGAAGGGGCTGAAGTGAGAATCTTGATGATGCTGCATCGGCAATTACTGACTAATGTTTATTTCTCGCTGGATTCGTTTTGGTGACAGTTGGGAAGAAAAAAAGGTACCCCTTCTTCTTCTTGAGAGTTAATTTGTATTAGGTGTTAGTAGGGCCTAAAAGGACTAGTACCCTTAATTTTATTAAGGTCAAAGCTCCTGCAGTGTCGGAGATGCATCAGTTTAAAGAATGACAGAAGCATTGTGATTTTTAACAACTATATTTGTGATTTATGCGGTTTCTTCTATAAGCTTATTAGAAGGTTCAATAAGGTGGGAGCAAGTTTTCTAATGTCAGTTGGTAATCGATGTTTTTTTTTATAAATTTGTATTCAGGTGAAAAACCACCATTAAATAGCAGGGAAAAGAAGAGATTTTGCTGATGCTTTTGAAATGGTGCATCTCTTTAGATTTAATCACTATTTGTTTTCCTTCTTTCAACAAAATGAAAAACAAAAAATATTATTTACCAAAGGTTGGAGTATTACAGATAAAAGGAGACTTGTTTTTGTTGATCAGATTTGAAACTGAAATTCAGTTATTCTAGGTTCTTGATGTATATGTTGCATTAGCTTGGTCAAGAATAAAGAAAAGGAAAACAACATTAATCTCCAACTGCTTCTTGTTTTATATTAGCTTGGTATCTAAGAGCAAAGAAAAGGAAAACAGCATTAATCTCCAACTGCTTCTTGTTTTATATTTCTTAGAATTCACAAATGTTCATTTCCATTTTGTATCGGGAAAGGGGCTAGGGTTCTGGAGCGTAACTATGGTTTCACATTTTGTCTACCATTAAAACATCAATTCTTATTGTTCTATATTAGTCGTTGGTTTCTTAATTGGTATGTTTAAATAGAAATCCCCCATGATAGAAATTTCAAACTGCAGCATCATTCAATTTTTGGGATGAAGGCGTTGTTGTTGTTGTAGCATCATTCAATTGAAAAGGATCTAAAATAGCAAATTGGTTCCCTTCATAAGGAAATTACCGAAATGGAACACGAAAGATTTAAGCCATTTGATAAGATCACTTTTAAATGCAAGTTGCTGCTTACGTTATACTGACGGGATTTGATAAATCCTTAATGACCAATAAATTGATTTGACATGGGCTTATTATCTCTTAATGTAATCATTATGCCTCTACAGTTTGGGACAAATGGAAATTTGCATTAGTGGAGAGGGATACACCCGCATTAACGGTGGGATTCCCCAAATAAAAAATTGCTAAAGTATTCCCTTATGCTAGCATCAACAAATATGCTATCTCGATCAAATTTGAGGGCACAGTAAAAAGGTGAACATGCTGCTAGAAAAGGTAGTATGATCATACTGAACTTTTGTAATGGCATTGCTCATGATACGAGATATTCTTGATACCTAAAAAGATTTCTTTGTTGGTCCTTTCAAAAACATGCCATTGTTCAGCCTCTCAGCCTTTTTTGTTTTTTTGTTTTCCCCTTCCGATTTTCATCGTCTACCACTCGTGAAGGTGGCATCTCTCTCTCTCTCTCTCTGAGGAAATGGATGCAATAATAGATATTGAGTGGGGCTACTAGTACCAAAGATATATATATACATGTATTTAATATTAGATTTATGTATTCAATTAAAGTAGGGAACCAAAATTTACATGTTCTGAACAGTACATTGCATGGATCGCAAGCGAGGGCAAGATGGCATTAAATCGGGGTGACCACAAAAGCGTGGAAGGCTATAAGAAGTTATTGCATGTAAAGATCAGCTCTGCTTTTTACTTGAATCAGCACATTCTGTATTTTATGCTATAGATACGATGCATCTGTCCTAGAGATCTAGAGATAGAGAGCACAGGATTGTGGTTTCATTCCATTTTGTTGCTTCCAGTTCAAACTGAATCCTTTCTGAAGATCTCTTTTATGCCATACCAACCTTAGCCTTTTGCCAATAAAAAAAAATATTGCCAATATAAAAAACTATCCTTTTGCTGTTGCCTCTCTCTCTCGTTGTGATTCTGTAGATTTTTCTAATTATTTTAGACTTAATTTATTTGAAAATCGTTTCAGGGTAAATGACAGTGAGAAAAGCAGTAACGGGCAAAAGATTGCCCCATTTTGTGATATAGAAAAAGGGAAAAGAGACATTGGTGAACTGTATTTTAATTTTTTTTTTTTTGGTTCTTTTGCATGGATATAGATTTAGCTAGAGCGCAATAGTTACCGTCAACTTCTCGTGTATTTTATGACTAGTACGCAAAGTAGACATTAGTTTGTTTCGGCATCCCATTTGATGAAGTTCATTCATTACATTCTTGATGTATTTACTATTAGCCTGCCATTGTCGCCGGACACTTGCCTGATTTCACCTGCTGCTGCCCTTCCTGTTCTCCGGATTGTTTTTCCCTCCTGCTGCGACCAACAGGTTGTCTCAGGTGGCATGGGATATTTGGTATGCTGTAGCGTCATTTCTGCAGGGGTGTCTTTAGCTTTTTCTGTATCTGAATATTTATTCGGCAAATCTTTTTCTTTGCAGTGTAATCTCCTGTATTTCCACTGGTTGTACTGTTCTGGCATCCAAATGATATCTCATCGTTTGGTTCGCCAATTGCTATTTCAATAATATTATTCCTTCAAAAAACTACTATTAGCCTGCCATTCTAAGTCTTCTGCCCAATTTAATTTAGAATGTACAGTTGCCCTGATTACCTTCATTATTGCACACTGCTGTTGGCCTTTTAGCACTAGTAATTAAATTAATATGGATTCTTTTGGATTGCTTGATTAATTCCTTTTTTTTTTTTGAAGGAAAGATTGCTTGATTATTTCACCTTCGTTTTTTATTTGTCTTTGTTGTTTTCTTGGGAACGCTCTTTTACCATTTAACAGTTGAGAAAAGTTAAGACTCAATTTGCAGACAACGGGCAACAAAGGCCTTCAAATTGTAGAATACTCTCCTCTTCTACCAGAACCATCCTGACGGTATGCCCTCTATCCAAAGAATGCTAGCTTTAACGTGATGGACTTCACTTGGAAACATGACAAGTAGCTGAATCATTTTGTAAGTTTCAAAGAAAGGCTTAAGTTTCAAAGCTGAATCATTTTGTACAACTGGATTCTTTATGGTGAAGTTATTGTGTGAGTGCCTCGTTGGCTTAACCCTCCCCTCTCCAATCTTGCTGATCCATCTTCATATCTCTTTTTTTTTTAAATACTATCTTCATCTTCTGTCAAAAAAACCGAAAAAAGGGAAAATAGCGTGTTATCTCTCTCATTAACCAAGTTCCTCTAGCACCACTGACCATGAAAGTTGAACTTGTCATCCACCTGCTATCCTTTTTTTTTATTTTGCATGGAGAAACCACGGCTATGGTTTGGACATGCATCCCGTTACAGGCCAAGAGTTATCACATTGATTGTAGACCTAAGTCGATGTCTGCAGTGCAAAACTCAATGAGTACTCCTCCCTACCCTTCAGGGACAGTTTCTTATCTAGCTTAGGCCATGAGGTGCCAAAGAACATGCACCCAGGGTATCAAACTCTCAACCTCCTTCAACATCAAAGCCTTAAGCCCCTCTCCCCCCCCCCCCCCCCCCTACAGTCCTTGTAAAATGTCACAATTTCAAAAATATCTCACAATTTGCGGAAACGTTTTCATGCCCAAAATTCTGATTCTCAATTTTTGTAATACATTTGTACCCTTCACAATATATTTGTTTAGACCTCCTGAGGTTAGCATGTGAACCTCCTGATGTTCATACAAATATTTTGTAACGAACCTTCTGACATGCCATGAACCTCATGGCATTCGCATGCAAACCTCTTGACGTCGCACAAATATGTAGAGAACCTCCTAACGTTTGCACAATTATATTGCGAACCTCCTAACGTTCGCACAAATATGTTGTGAAGCTCTTGATGGTTGCACAACTATATTGTGAACCTCTTAATGTTCACAAAAATATGTTGTGAACCTCCTGCGCATGTGAACCTCTTAACGTTCGTATAATTATGTTGTAAACCTCATGACATTTGCACAAATATATTGTGAACATTTCGACGTTTGTGTTTGCATAAATATATTGTGAACCTTATCACGTTTTCACAAATATGTTGTAAACCACCTAATATTTGCACAAATAAATTGTGAACCTCGAGGTTCGCATGCGAACGTCAGGAAGTTCACAATATATATGTGCAAACGCCAGGAGGTTCACAACATATTTGTGCGAACGTCAAGAGGTTCACATGCGAATGTCAAAAGGTTCGCAACATATTTGTGCAAACGTCATGAGGTTCACAACATTTTTGTGTGAATGTCAGGAGGTCTGCACAAATATGTTGTAAAGGGTAAAAATGTTCTAAAAAAGTCGGGAATCATAATTTTGGGCATGCGGAGGATTTCGGCAAATTGTAAGGCATTTCTGAAATTGCACCATTTTACAAGGATAGTACTTACATTTTGTGTATATGTTATACCTCCTTTACAAATCTTGAACAAAACTGTCTACCTTAGGGGACTAATTTTATTCACAATCTCACAGTAAGCATTCTCCATACCATGTTAACGTAGCAGCAAGTACTTTCCAGTGAATAAAAAAAAACTAGTCACTGATCATTTCATTTTTTGTCGATTGATACTTTTATAACTTAATTAGTTCTCATACGCCATGGCCAGCAACTGTAACTTTGAACTTAGACGATATAGCTAGGTTGAGTATACTTAAAAACTTATCATATTAAGCTTATAACATTGCCCACAGCGGGTTTGGAAAGAAGGTGCTGACCTCTTCGTTCCAGGATCGACTCCCACTGGGTGTGCGGGTGCCTTTCACTGGTGGTCTCTGTATGGACTTGGGTGTCGATAACCCCACCTTGCTTCTGCAGAGAACTTAGTCATAAAAAAAAATGCCCCCAGCTGGTCTACTCAGCTTAAAACGAGTTCTAGGTATAGTAACCCAAAACAATGCAAGGACCGACCCTGTTCGGTGGATGGCTTATGATGAATTTAGTTTTTATTCCTTTAGCTGTGGCTCACATGTCATCTCCCTCTTCCAAATTTGGAGGTGCCCTTCCTGTGACAAATCTTCCAGTCTTTAGTGAATCTATATCCTTCTTGTTCTTTGGTATTGGTAGCCCAATTCAAGCATATGTAGAGGAAACAGGATGCATGAAGGCCATCACTGCTAAACACTTGTTAATTATGGGGCATAGAAATGAGTATTTTGGCAAATAACGCAGTCGATTGAGAATTTTGATTGGGGCTTTAGAGGGGTTATTACTTATTAGGCTTAAGAAGCCATGGATGATATATTGTCAGCCTGATTTGACTGTATAGGCATGCTAATTTGTTGGCTTGGCTTAGGCATCACGTTACAAATGTGTGTGTGTGTGTGTGTGTCTTAAAATTATTGTGTTTATGATTGCATTCTAAATGTCATTATTTTCTCTTTCGTTCAAGGATATTCATTGTCCTCGACAGATTTACTCAAAAAACAAAGAGTAGATTCAAAATAAAAAGAAAAACAATAAATGTTGGTGATAGTATTATTCTCAAGGCGATTATAACTTTTCATTTCTTCTTCTTTTTTTTGTCTTTTAACCATGGACTATTCAAAGTGATTTTGGAAGAGTGACAGTCATGGTAGTGCAAGATACAGACCAAATTATGTGAGAATGGTGATGTATTGTATCTTAAAAATAGAGCTGCAATAAACCCATTGCATCTATGAGATTATTGTTAATGATCGAGTATCGCATATAGATAGTGCATAAACTTCACTCTTTTAGTTGTCATGTTTGGTGTGATGAACTAGACATATGCTATTCTAAATGATAAACCCAAGTACTTAATGAATAATTGAAAGACTAAGCAATTGAATAGCTCTAATTCATATGAAATATTTCATTACCACAAGAAGTACGATCAAGTTCTTATTGAAAATCCTTAACAAGATCATGACTTCTTCAAAATACTGGAGAATTAGCTAAGTTCCAAAGGTCAAAATATATTCTGCAAATTATACATTTGTTAGCTCATAATTACTTGGAATTTTGATTTATTATGACCACTATAGATACAATCTAGTTTAGTGTAATGCTTAGGAATTGTTTGGATGACACCCGAAACCAGGTTGAAAAGTTTGGTTTGGGTGTTAAACCAGGTTTTGCACTCAAAACCTGGTTTGGAGGCAAATCTGGTTTTGCAAAATAGGCATAGCCCTCGGGCGACACCATCCCAGCTAGTGGCTGACCAGAAAATGACCGGTGATTTTGCTCTTTTTCTTTTTTTTTATGTTAGGTCGATCAGCCATCCATTTTTCAGCCACCTACTGTTGTTTTATATACACTTCCTGTGACAGATCCTCCTGTTTTTAGTGAATCTAGTCTTCTTGTTCTTTGGTATTGGTAGTCCAATGCAAGCATCTAGAGAGGAAACAGGTGCATGAAGCCCATCACTGCTAAACACTTGTTATGCGCCATAGAAATGAGTATTTTAATTGGGGCTTTAAAGGGATTCTTATGCTTAAGAAGCCATGGATGATATAGTGTCAGCCTGAATTGGCTGTTTAGGCATGTTGATTTGTTGGCTTGGCTTAGGCATCATGTTACAAATTTGTGTGTGTGTGTGTGTGTGTGTGTGTGTGTGTGTTAAAACTTTTGTGTTTGTGATTGCATTCGAAATGGCATTATTAGCTCTTTAGTTCAAGGTTTATTCACTTTATGCCTGATAGATTTACTCAAAAAAGTTAAGATTAGATTCAAATCTAAAAGATACATTTATCTATGAGAAAGAACTTCATAAATGGCTCACGCATATATTTCTATAATTCTGTTATAACTAGAAAATTGTTAAAATCGTTTTTCACAAGCCCATACACCAAACTCTAGTACTGAATGAATAATTGCAAGACTAAGCAAGAACAACTCTAATTCCTATAAAATGCTTCATTATCAAAAGAATTACTATTAGGTCCTTATTGAATTTCCTTAACAAAACCATGATTTCCTCAAGATACTGGAGCATTAGCCAAGTTCCAAAGGTCTGGGTGGGGGCAGCCTTGCCAAAGGTCAAAATATATTCTGCAAATTACAAATATGTTAGCTCATAAATACTTGGAATTTTGGCTTCTTATGACCACTATAGATACAATCTAGTTTGGTGTAATGCTTAGGTACTGTTTGGATGACAACCAAGACCACGTTAAAAAACTGGTTTTGGGTGCCAAACTTGAATTTGCACCGAAAACCTGGCTGTTTGGATGCCATCGAACCAGCATTTGGTAAACCTGGTTTGGGGTCAAAACTGAGATTTTAACATAGTTTTGGAAAATAGTCTCCACCCCCGCCCCCCAAAAAAAAAAATCACCAAGCGACACCACCCCGGCCATTTACCAGCTGGTGACTAGCCGGGGATTTTACTCTTTTTTTATTTTAAATTGGTTAACTATTTTTCGACCACCCATTGGCTGAGAAATGGTCGGACTGGTGCTGCCTTGCCAGGTAGCACTCGCCCAGCTATTTCTCAATCAGTTGTTGGTTAAAGAAGTTTTTTTTTTGGGGGGGGGGGGGGGCATGGCCAGCCACCATCCGAGAAATGGCCTGGCATTTTGGGCAACACCGGCCAGGCCGTTTGTTGAATAGTGGCTGGCCGGAAAATGGTTGACCATATTTTTTTTAGTTTTTGGTGACCAAAAAGCCGAAAACTAAGGCTTTGGTCACCCAAACAGTCTCACAAGGCTGGACCAAGTTTTATAAAATATGAAATTTGTTCTGTGTTATTCAAACAGAGCCCTAGTGACTAATGAACACATAGTAAGAACGACTATAGGATTCCTTTGCATAAGGCCTTAAATCATGATAGAGAGAAGTCTAAACTCACCAATCATGAAAGAACTATGATGCTCCTTGATCCAACCTCATCAGATAGAGAGGTCTAAGAAGTTCAAATTGACCATATTAAATGTTAACTTGAGATAAAGTTTTACACATGATAATTATTGTTGAGGGCAACTTATTGTACTTCATATGCAAGTATGATGAAACTAGGGATGCATCTACCTTTTGAAAAAGAAGATTTTAGGCATTTCTAGTGACACTTGGAAGTGCTATTTACAGTCCCTTGGCTTGCATTTTGCCCAATAAATTGTACTTTATGCTGCTTAATAAAAAGGAAATTGACAGAGGTGACAGAGGTAATGATAAGAAAAGAAACGATGATAAGGAAATGGACGATAAGGAAAGAAGCCATCCTAGTAGTGATAAGGAAGACAGTCATCTGGAAAGGTCTTTCAGATAATCAAGGAAAGAGCTAATGGATGGGAATCGATATCTACAGGAGCTGAAAATCAGGAGAGATAGCTCTTCTACTAAAATCGAATTCCCAAGATGATGGGGTTCCGGATAAACACTCTCATTGTATTCCTTATCTTTTGTTGATCTCTTCTTTTTTTATTTATAGAGAGGTGGTGCTTTGAATAAAAGAGAGAAGAAAGAGTGTTTACCTGCCGTGGATGTAGGCTTCTCAATAGCCGAACCACGTATTACATCTTGAGTCTTTCATTTTTGTTTTATGGTATTAGAGCATTGAGTGAGGATTTTCAGCTTCACTCATTCATTTCGGTCATGGCTTCTGAAAACTCGAGTTCCTCTTCCTCATCATCCCCTTACCAATATCCTTTCATCATTGAATGTTTCAAATTTTGTTTCTCTAAAGTTGAACTATTCAAATTTTCTGCTGTGGAGGACCCAAATCCTGACCCTTGTCGAAAGTCAGGACATGCAGGGTCTTCTCATCGGAGATACACCCATGCCAAGTCCTACAAAACTCGTTTCAAACAACATCGATGTTGCCAAGAAGGTTCCAAATCCGACGTATGTCGCTTGGCATCGATCAGGTTGTTAAAGGGCTGGATCACCGGGACACTCTTTGAAAGTGTGCTCGGCATTGTCGTTAGAAACGTCCAAGGAGATTTAGACAGCCCTTGTGGATGCCTTTGCTCAGGATTCACAAGAAAGAAAGGGGTTTTTACCTTACCCAACAAATGACAGCTCTCAAAAAGGGGTCAGATGCTCTCATCGAGTATATCCAAAAATTTAAAGGTGTTTGTGGTTATCTTGTTGTCATCGTCAAGACCGTTGAAGACCAAGAGAAGGTTTTCTTGTTGTTACTAGGGCTCGAACAAGGGTATGAGAGCTATTTGTTTATTCTATGCTCAGGCCTCATATCCTTCCCTATAAGGACATTGTTCCCATCCTACAAAGTTATGAAACTCGTAACAATTTTGAACTCTCCAATCAGCCACAAATGGCATATTATAGTGAACAGAATCAACGAAAGCAATGAGAAAACCAACGGTTCAATTCTCGGGGACACAGTTTTGCTCAAGCTAGTAATTGTAATATACTTATATATATATATATATATATATATATATATATATATATTGTTTATGCATTTAAAATTGTCGTCGCGTCGAATGATGCCAAGACTCCTGGTTTCTGCAAGTATATACGTATTTGATTTCTGCAAGTTATTTAGTTCATTTTCACCAGCTGAACCTTAAATATGCTTTCACTTACGCCATCGTGTTAAATCGTGCACAGACTCTTGCTTATACTATATAAAGTCACGCATAAGTAAGCGTACAAACGGCAATCAACTCCTATCGCCAAATGTGATTTCATATGCCATCATCAATCAAGACTTTGATTGACGAAAGAAACCTCTATTAAAAAGGTTTCACTCTTTATGCAAAATTATTTTTCATAAACACCTAAATTACTTATGCATGGCCTAATTAAGGCCTAGGTTTCAACGAACCATGATAGATAAAAAGTACGCATAATGGTGCACATCTATCCTCGATTTAAGCATAGCGCTTTCTTCATCAAAGAGAGAAAATGTTGCTGAATTTCTTAAAAGATGTTCACCGAGCTTAAAAGAACGCAACGCTTTCTCCGTCAAAGAGATGTACTTTCAAATTTTCTGAAATAAGCTCATCGAGCATAGAAAGGGTGTAGTCATCCTCTATTAAACATAGGAGGTGCTGCCAAAATTCTGACAAATTACTTTCTATAAGTAGAAATGGTCGTCACGCTTCATTCATAAAACAGAGAAAGTGTTACAGAAATATTTGGCAAAATACTTACGTGAGCATGTTTGAATGACATGATAATGCCCCAGTTTTCAAAAACTCTGCTGAAATGACTCATTTCATCTCCTTCTGTAAGGGCACCACACTCGTAAGGGTCGGTGCGCCAGAGTAGTTTTTGCAATTTAACTAGGCCAGTGCTTGTTGCGACTACATACGTTGAGCAGTCAATCCAAGGTAATCGTTGTATATGCATGCTCATATGAAATACTATTAAACAACAAAACTCGTAAGGGCCAGTGTGTCAGAGTTGGTTGTCCACCCGAAAGGGGTAAAGCGCTCATAAAGGTCATAGATGCTAAGAGCAGAGTCATGCATGCATATGAATAAAACTTAATGATGGTCCCTTGACCACACGGGTGGCCCGTGCTTCAGAATATTGAATGGGGTTGGGGTATGTATGTTCCTTAATGCAGAACACATTAGTTTACCCAAGTGGCATTCAAATAATTATGGTTAAACTGCCGAACCCCTTCAGGAATATTACTCACCGTAGCAAACGGTGATGTTACAATCGTGAGTGACACAAATTTATTATGAACTAAAGAGTTCAAGGGACCTCTCGTCACTCAGGATGTTTGGAGGTCGGGTTGTCCTTAAGATCTAAGGATTAAACAATAGTAACATGCATCCAAAATGGCATGGTGGGGTTATCCCAATATGAGTTCTACTACCCCATCATAGATAGGGCCATCATGTCTCTATGTATCTAAAATACATAGAATAATAAACCCTCAGAATGTCGCATTGATGCTGAAGTTCAAGCTTCTCCAGTGTACTAGGGGGTGAACGGTTAATAATGAAACAATGCATTAGTTCTAGGTTCAGTAATGTATGAATGTTTGAGTGAATTTGCATTAGTCTTATGATTCTTGCATAACCTTGTGGAAGGTATTGATATCAGTATACTATTAGACTGATAGGGCAAAGACTCATGTTATCTACACGACTAAGCTAAGCTCGAGAAGCTCTCGCTTGGATTCGTGAGATACGGAACTGTCAAGTCATTGAGACTTGAGCTTTGATGTTTCAATCATGACCCAGAGGAGGCTTTCGTGATATATGCCAAGTCATGGAGACATAAGCTTGGATATTTCAATGGTGGCCCGGATGAGGCTTTTGCGATATATATTAAGTCGTGGAAACTTGAGCGTCGTTGTTCTGAATTGTGGCTCTAAGTGGCTCCATGTATTTTCATAAGTTTATACTTGCTTTGAGTTTAAATGCTTTTCTACCAGACCAACGATGATTCTGACTACGTTTAATGGGGGATACAGGTACTGAACTTGCGTTGCGATATGTGGAGCAAGGCAGCATCAAGTTTCTAGGTTTCTCCAGATAGTGTTGAATTATTTTATTTATAAAACTAATTTCATAGAATATTACTTTTTTAAGCAATGATGTTTATAATAAACAACTCATTTTGATAAATGGAACACTTTTACCGACAGAGGCCCCACTGTCCTCTTGACTTTGCCGACAGGGCCTCTCCCCTTGTTTGTTGTCAAAGAATGATCGATAGGAGGAGAAGCCCCATGCCCTTTTATTTTCCCTGGCAGAGGGTGGTTCGCCCCCTCTCCTCGATAATTTTGGCAGTGGGTTGAAGCCCCCTGTCCCTTATCTGTTTTGCCCGGTAGGGGGCGAATCCTCCTGCGATTTTGCTCGACAAGGGGCGAATCCCCCTATCAGAAAATTTAGCCTCTATAGGGGGCGAGACACCCCTGCCTCATGATTGATACGAGAGGGGGCGAGACCTCCCTGCCTTGACCTTACTGCCGGTAGGGGCAGCGCCCCTGTCTATCTCGCTTTCACCAGAGGGTTGTGTCTCCTTATCCGAGCTCATTTTTGACAGGGAGCGTCACCCTCCTTGTTATCGGGTAATAAACTTCATTTTAACACAGTGTCTCTTGCAGATTTTTCAATGACTCCCGCTTGTGCCCTGCCACCCGTGGTAAGTAAGTGACAAAAGCAATGCAAATCGGGTAAATACCTGCGGTGAGTAAGTGATGCATGTGCATCACAGGTTATTTAGTTTCTTGGATGACACACTTTTCTGTTCACACACTCACTTAGTTGTGGATATCTGAGACTGCTTTAATGGAATTCAGAGATCATGTTCAGCATGATTTTAATGTATGAGAATAGAAGTGTTCTTATTTTTGAAGTTCGGATTCTATGCTAGTCATGGTAGTAGTTAGCGGGATATTGGAGTGTGTTTGCTACATGTATATGTTTGACATTTTTTTTATATGAATGATTTGAATGTATTGCAATGTTTGATGTGATTGTATCTATGCTTGCATGAAGTTACTTTCAATTTGATTATGACTTCCATGTGAAATTGTATCATGAAAACATGCTTCAAATGAATGTATCGTGTTATGAATAGAAGGTATTGCAATGTTTGAATGTATTGCATGATATTTTTTATTCTTTGATTATGTATCTTCGATATGTATAGAGTTATGATTTGAATGTATTGTAACGTATTTGAATGATTTGAATATATTGCAATATTTGATGTGAATGATTTGAATTATTTGAATTATTTGAATGTATTGTAATGATTTGAATGATTTGAAGGTATTGCAATGTTTGAATGTATTGCATGACATTTTTTATTTGTTAGAATGTATTTTCGATACGTATAGAGTTATGATTTGAATATATTGTAATGTGTTTGAATGATTTGAAAGTATTGCAATGTTTGAATGTATTTCATGACATTTTTTATTTGTTAAAATATGGTTCGTGGAGGTTACAGTGGTCGATCACTCAGTGGTAGCCAGTCTCAACCTTCATCTTCATGGGCAACTTCGATAGGTATATCATTTAACTAATTGTATACTTGATTAATTTAAATACACATTGTGTGAATTTCTAACTCATTTTTCTATAGATGATGTTTCGCCTGCACATGTCCTACCTACACCAGTTGTTCATACAAGTCACGAGATAACGTTGAATGTAGGGTCTTCTCAGTCTGACACAAGAAGACTCATTTAAATAGTGTATATCGATAATCGACCATAAGTATTTCATTTTCACTTATCATATACTTATCTTATAAATATTGTATATTGATAGTTAATGTGTACCAATTCATATGCAGTGTGAGGTTCGAGCCACAAGAAGTAATACGAGAGATTAGGAATTCACTAGTCCAACATCTAATAGGACCAGTCGCTCAATGAAAAGAGTACCCAAAGGAGGTGTTGGATAGATTGTGGTCTTCATTCATTATATACAATCGTTTCTCATAGTTAATGTGTTTCATATTTAATTTTTTGTTATAGTCGTGTCTACTAACTTTCTGAAAATATTTATAAGTTTCGAATTGCTTCGCGACTACAATAGAGAAGCAAGATGCGAGGAAGGTGTGACAGAAGGTGGTTGCCAAACGATTTGCAGACATGCTGTCCAATATGAAGACTGCAACAAGAAAAGTATCTGGCGGGATAAATGATCCACTGCAATGGAAGGGCCATAAACCTCCTACTATCAGGTCAAATGTCTGGGATGCAATGTGCGACAAGTGGGCGGAGTATAAATTTCGAAACCGCTCAACAAAGGCTGCACAAAACTAAGCGAAAATGCCCGATGCCCATCTACGCACAGGTGGATCTAGGACTTTTGGGAGCCACCTGAAGAAAATGGTAACTCATCAATCTATATATTGTTAATTTTATAAGTATTGTTGCAAACCTGTTAAATAATTCTTTTATCATTTAGCTTCGAAGGAAGCAGAAAAAAGAGGCATTGTGTCATACAAGGATGTATTTGTTGAAACACATAAACGTAAGACCATGAGAGAGTTTGTATCAAAGAAGGTGAGAACGACAACGATATGCATTTATTGTATTAATAAACATTGTAGTATACAAGTTATCATAAACATTGTAATTCTTAATTATTAATTCATATTGTAATCATTACTTTGTAGGAGTCATATGAGCAACAGAAGGTAGAGCGATATGACGATGATTCCACTCAGCATCCACCTTTTGATCCTACAGCATGGGTGACTACAACACGTGAACCCAAAAAAGGTCATGTATTTGGGTTTGGGAGTAATATGAACACCTCACCAGTCGTTGCTTCCTCCAGTCACGGCTCACAGAGTTCTTCTGTTAGCATCAACTCTAAGCATCCGACTGACCCGCCTAATTCTTGGGATGGTGTACGCCAGCTCGTTAAAGACACAATGCGTAACTATTTACATAAAGTAGTTTTTGACATTGTCTGTAACGAGTTGTGCAGTTTTTTTTTTTTTGACAAAAGAACTTCGTCTGCAAGTGCCTCTCAAGTATAAAAGTTTCATGTGATGTATTGCATGTTGTTAGATTTCATGTTACTTTGATTGCCTTAACTTAGGTGCATTACATATAATTTATTTCATTATATTTTATTTATCAATATTAACCTTTCTTTTCTCTTATAGGTTGCTGAAGATAATCAGCGTAGAGGAGCTGAAGGGGCAGATCGAGACAATGAAAAAGATGATGCACAGAATCTTGGTGATGATTAAATTCATGTGTTGAATTTGTTATACCTTCTTGTTGTTTCAAAAATATAAATGTTCACTTGTAAATAATTAGAACATGGCAAAAATTATAGTGGTTCGATAAATTGTTTTAGTTGTTTTTTATATGTGTTTTTTATGTTTACTTTGTTTTTTATACACAAAAAATATAAATTGTATCACGAGAATTTTTTCTTGATATTTATGTTTTGAACAATTTATTATTTTTTTTCTTGTTTGCGGCAGATATTTTTCATTGCTATTTACTACCGGCGTCCAATTTAGCGATAGATTAGCGACGCATATTAATCTGTTGCAAATGCAAATCGGTCAATATTTTTGCAACGGATTTTAATCTGTCGCAAAACTAAAATCTTTGTATATTAATGACGGCCTTGCGACGAATCATGGCATTCACTAATTCATTGCAAATTAGCGACAGAATGTTCGACAAATAGTTTCTATCGCTAGTTAGCGACTATAATTTTGTGATGGAAGCTATCCATCGCTAAGCTGATGCTAATCGATCGCTAAATAGTTTAGCGACGAATTAGCGACAAATTTAGGTCATCGCTAATACACAGATTTCTTGTAGTGGATGAGGCTTGGATCAAGATTTTGGATTTACTGTTCCCGGGATAGTTTGAGTCCATTTTTATTTAGTTGAATATGTCATTAAAACTTTGATGTTATTATTCATTGATAATAAAATGAAATAAATATTTTGGCTGGCTCTCCACTATAATGTTTCAGAATGCTTAACCTTATAGTATTACTTGTTTTCGCTATTATAAATTTTTTTTCTCTTGCACTCAATGTCAATACCACCGGTGAAAAACTTAAATTTAAATTTTGTGAGCCTGACTGGTTTAAAGGTACCGAAGCATCCGTGCTTGACTGGTTTAAAGGTATCATTGCACTCTGAGTGGGTCTTTAAAATCAAATAGTGAAAAGTTTGGGTTGTATATATTTGTAATATAACGAAGGTTGGGGATCTACTACTATAGTAGTAAATTTTTTTTTTTAGGAAATGCCCCTGTACTTTGGGTAACTTAAATAAATGAAAAGATTAACCCACTCAAATTTGGGCTTACCTTAGAGAGGGTAGTGATATAAAACTCTGAAGAGATGTGTTTAATTGTTTCGAGCAAAAATGGTTCGTTGGTCTCCAGTCCTCGGAGTTGGGGGACCCGAACTACCAATGTATCCTAGGTGGTAGCTCGTTGTTCTTCTGCAGAAGTTAGGGATGCATCCTATTTTGGTTTTGGCCTTTGTGAGGTTCTCTCGGCTACTGGTCGCTCTTTTAGAATTTACAGTTTCGGTTCAAACATTCAGGTTAATAAAACACCCATGAATAATAAACTTCGAATGTTCTCTTCTGTTACGGGTGATTCAGCCCGCGTGTACCCGTGGGATAATTAAAGATAAACATTTGATTTAGATCATCTTAGGTATCACATCTGAGTAGGTAGTGATAAATTTACAATTTTATACATATACAATTACTTGTGACATGTGAATATTTAATTCCAGCATGTAATGAAATTTGTGTCTATGTGATATTTAAATTCTGCTAACGATATTACTTACTAGTTAGCTTTTTATAAATTGTTGACTGTCCTAGCATAAAACTTTACTCTTCTTTTGTATATGTTGGAAATCACACACTACACTCACCTCACATACTTGACACATGATGTACCTGTAAGAAAAATTACAGTAATTCCTACTTAGACAGTTGTAGTATAATTCTTTTAAATTTATCATTTTTCAGGTGAAAAATAAAGTTTATGAGCGGCTGCAGGATGAGGCTTGGATCAAGATTTTGGATTTACTGTTTCCGAGATTGTTTGAGTTCATTTTTATTTAATTGAACATGTCATTAAAACTTTGATGTTATTATTCATTGATAATGAAATGAAATAAATATTTTTGCTGACTCTCCACTGTAATGTTCCGGAATGCTTAACCTTATAGTATTACTTGTTTTCGTTGTTATAAATTTTTTTTCTTGAAAAATTTGGGTTAAAATTTCGAGGTGTTACAATACAGGCACTGAAACTGTGTTGGGATATGCAGAGCAAGGTGACATCGAGTTCTAAGGTTTCTCTACTCAGTGTTGAACTGTTTCATTTATAAAACCTGTTTTATAGAATACTGCTTTTTCAAGCAGTGATGTTTGTAATAAGCAACTCGTTTTGATAGATGAAACACTTTGGTGGTCTGTGCGTGCTTGACCACATACCTGTAACTTGTTTGATGTTTTCTAAAACCAACAATTCATTATTGTTTATTTCTGTTGCTAAAAACCTTTTCTAAATTTTGTTGAAAAAAAAATCTATGAATTTTTTACTAAGTATTGTTTTGAAAATCTGGGGTATTATAATTATGGTTGGCCATTGAAGTGGACGATGTTGTTGATTTGCGATAATATAGGTACAAGCACACCGTGATAACAAAATTAGTAGAATACGATAGTGCAAATGACTTCAATAGCAGCACCAACAATATCAAAGATAGGAATTGAGTTATAGAAAGAACTCCGGATGAAAAGCTCAACAGATTAGGGTGCGCTCTGATACCATAAGGAAATGTAGATAGGGAAGAAAAAACTTCCTTCTTGATTTAGTATCAGCATAATATAGGATACAAATTGTAAATCCCTTGATTATAGGGATTGCAATACAAGATAAAAGGAAAATGTACACGATAAAAGGAAATGAAAAAACTACACTTGAGATAAAACTTATTTGAGTGATTCACGTTAACAACTGAAATTAACGATATGCATGGGTTGCCTTCCATTTATATCGGGATAAGAAAAAGCGAGCACGGGAGAAGGGCCAACAGTTCATAACACGTCATTGGGAAACCAGGACATGCCGGGTTCGATGGAAGCCAAAAATGCTGAGGAACAGTGAAGGAAGAGTCCTTAGAGAGGGACCATGAAATCGCTGTCGACGAGCTGTTGGGCATCATATGAAGCTTCAAAACGTCAAAAAACCTTTGCAAAGCCCTTCCATAATGCAGAGACTCTTTTTTCCAGGAAGTATTTCTCCGCCATTCGTCAGGCGAGTCGCACAACCTGTAATTTGTACTTGATGAAGCCCGCTCAGGGAGGGTCCAGAGTGGCCAATCTCCACCACCAGCCACATAATGTTCAACGATGATGGACGCCTGATGCCAAGTCCACCTCTGTGGGTTGGGTTTGTGGACCCGAAAGGAATTTCCTGAAAGGACAGGTGACATGTCCGAGAAATAGGGGATGATGACACACATGATTTGGATTGGATCATGACATCCGTATAAGCCACTGTGTTATAAATATCAGCAATGTTCACTTTTAATTATGAGCATTTGCAGAAGGCGATATATTGCTAAGAACATATGTATTTTCAAAATATCACCTTTTTGAAAGAATCAATTTATTGTTGCATTAATGTGGTAAGCATACTTGATTAATGTTTTAGGACTTTATTGATTTGTTCATATTTTTATATATTCTTAGTATGTTATATTTGTTTATGCGGATATCTGTCCTTCGAGAAAATATCTGGGAAACGCTATGTTCTCAATATCTCGGATGATCCATCACGACCGTCCAAATGCCGTCATTCGCAGAGGCCGAGGGTGGGCCCACCGATTGGTGCAGATGGACGGTGGCGGCGGCACGTCATCTGATCTAAAGTCAGGGAGGCCGCGGCGAAAGTTGGGACATTTTTCTTTCTTCTCCCGCGCTATACAAACGCACTTCCCCCCATCACAGCCCTTTTCCCCCTTTTTTGTGTCCATTTGAGGCGTTCTCCTACCAGCTGAGAGGCAGCGGCGAGGTTTCCGCTTTGGGAGTCGCTGGTGCCTTCGGGCCCTCTTCCAGTTGTTGATAACACTTCCTGCACAGTTCTCATTCTTCTTTGATAACCAGAGAAAAGTCGCCCTCGCTCACTGAGTTCATTGGCATAAAATCAGAGGTCTTCCTTGCCGCACACCTGTGGGTTTCTGAACTCGTGACGTCCCGTCAACTTGGTGAGAAACTTTCAGCAGATGATTGGAGCCCTCGTGGGTCCTGCACACCTCTGATTGCTCTTAGGGTTTCTCTTTCCTCTGGAGTGGGCCGGGCCAATTGCTATGACGCCCCAGCTCCTATCGTGCAGCAGCAGCAACTGCCGTTCGAGCTTCGCCGTGCGGCTTGGCGGGTTCCCGACGTCGTCCCGTGCTCGATTCCCAGGTCAGGGCGCCTCTTCTTCCTCTCCCTTTTGGTTTTTCATTGAGCATTTGTATCTGCCTGCTTTCTCGAGTTGATGGACGGACTACCTTGTGGCTTTTGACGGTACAGTGAGAAAGAGGCTCAGGTGTGATCGATCCTGTGTGCCGCGTTGTCGTCTGCGGGCGGGACGCCGGGGGACAGCACCAGACCATCAAGAGGTCCTTCCTTTGCTTCGCCATTTCCCTTCTTCTTCTTTTTCATTGCTTCTTGGTGGTGCCAAACAGCCCAGTTGACGGCTAGCCAGCCTAGTCTGCCCGGCTGGGACGGGTCTGACGGCTAGGACGCACGGGTCCTGGATCACAGGGACGCGTTATAAGCCGTGTGTCTGTGGGACACGACACACCACGATACGGTAGAGCTATGTGAGTGAGACACCGTGGCATAACTAACGGCAAATTGCTATGTTAAATGTTTTAATAATATTCTCAACAATAAATAGTTTTTTACATATTAAACCCATGGGTATCATTTTATCAATTGAAATTAGAAGCCGTGTCCTCGTAACTTAGTTTTTAAAAGAGTTGCGATTTTGCGTCTAGAACTCATATCCATAGCGATAAACGTTGAAACGACAAAACAAAGGCAGTCAAATCCTCGTACGAAATTGAGTATATTCATATTTATTTCATTTCTATCCGCAAAAGGAGATAAACTAAAATACAAAAATATATTTGCAAGATGAAATAAAAATATATGAACAAATTCACTAGTTGTTTTCAGAAAAAAAAATAGCTGATAAAAATGCAAACAGTTTAACACAAATATCACGATATTCTGGAGTTTAAAACAACCTGAAATATTCCATTTTCTAGAACATTTTCAAAATATCATGCTAAATCATTGCATTGCTCTTATTGAGTCCTTCGTGTGCTTGTCGCATGGCCTGGGACTAGCGGCTAGAAGCCAACTGACTCGGTGCAACTGTGACTGCTAGACCAGACGAGTGAAAGTTCAGCTCAGGCTAGTTTACATTATAAATTATGTGAGTCAAGCCTGAATGTGGGCTCCTTTAACAAATGGCTTGAGCCCTTTAGTCTTATTTGACAAATAAGTGTCAATCTTGTCCTGGAACTTGGGCTTGTGAGAGGCTTGATAAGCTTGTGCAATGATAAGTTTGAAAACTGATTCTGTATGCGTATAAGGTCAGTATATTTTGAACAGAAAAAAATTGCATTTGACCGTTGATTATGTTACTTGAACACACATATGAGGCCCTCTACTGGTTTTACTTAAAGAACAAAATTAAAGTAAAAATCAGTGCCTTTTGTTGCTTTTATTGAAAGAACATAGATAATCTTTTTTTCAAGTAAAATGGGGCGTGAGAATGGCAATATAACCTTGAGCTAAGCCAAGCTTGAACACTATGTTTCAAGCTCAGCCAGAGCTTTAGACAAGCTCAACAATGGGGTAGATCACAACTTTTCTTCCATGTACAACCAATTTTTTTTCATTAAATAGACCCCAACTTGCACTCTGGAGGTTGCCTACCACAACAAAATCACCTTTGTGTAGCTTTAGATGATAAACATGAGAGGAGAGACATAAGGGAAATGAAGAAAATGAGGACTCTCAAAAGAATATCTGTATATATAGATTTAGGTACAATGATGAAAAATGAATGTCTAAAGTCAAGAATAAATGTCTAATGGTCATATTCCAATGACTAGTGTCCAACAACCAGAGACGGCTAACTCAATTAAGTGTCGAATGGTCAGATAACAGCTAACTCAATTAAGTTTCCCCTAACTGTTAGCAAACATATCCTAGTCAAAGTCAAATGTGGGCTTATGCTAGCTAGGTGCATAATTTTAAGACAATTACAATACAAACTACATGAGCCAAGCTCAAGAGACCTAGGCTTTAACTCGATTATTTGTTGCCCTACTGCAAAGTACTCACCACAATTCTAATTTTTTGTTGCATTATTTTCTGTACTATATCATCTGCAAACAGCACTCACCATGTGACATTTTATTCTATAGATGATGCCACTTTCTCCATAACTCCAAATAGTCATGGGCTTAATGCAGATCCTTGATGTAACCAAGCTTATCCGAAAAGCTCTGGGGTCATTAATCATAATTATCATGTTAGTTTTAGTTCCACACTACATGCCTTTAATACTTTGTGTAACCATCCGGAATGCATTTTCTCTTTTATGTTAACAAAATTAATTGTCCTAAGATTCTATCATATGCTTTATCTTGTTCAACAAAACTATATGTCTTTTCCTTTAAAATTTTCATCCGTAAATTGCCTTAATAGGGAAAGATACTTAACATTATTGATCTTCTTGGAATGAATCTACTTGCTTCTCAAAAATATTTATTCTAAGATTGCTTCGCTATTCTCTCAAGGTTCCATGGTAGGACTTGTAAGTTTAATGGCTTGATAGTTGGCATGATTTTGTAAATCCCATTCATTCTTGTAGGTAGGTCTTACAGATGTTGTCTAGTAACATTATAAGCAAGGTTTATTCGATGATGGTCCAATCAGCTATGTTAATCATATTTCACATGACAAACTTCTATACCAACCTCATTTGGTCCGAGTGCATTGTTTTTCATTTGTCCGATTACAGTTTCAAGTTCTTTAATACTCAATCTATATGTCATTCCTTGATTATGCTTTCATTTTTGTTCTCATCTATCTTCGAACTTATCTTTCACAAGAACCTTTTCATCTTCATCTTCAGTATGGTTAACTTGATCTACATCTCTAGTTTTCTCTTTTTGTAATCTTAGCAAAATTGTAGGTGCTTTATGTTTGGTGCTACAATCTCTTTAGCTTCATTTCTAGCTTATACACTTTATTCTTTGAAAATACTTTTTCTATTCTTTTTGTATGTTTTTGAATATAAATAATTTATTTTTACATATTTTCCCTTCACTTGCATGAGAACAAGGGATCAAGTGATGCAACAGTTTCTTTTCTCTTTCTTCTCTATACCAGATTTACATAGTATTAGAGCCATAGAGCATTCGTTGATGTCGATCCTTCCCTCCTTTTTGGATAGTTTCTACTACTTTTCTTCTTTTCCTCATCTTCCTTTGCTATTCTTTTCCTCTCCTCTTCTTCCTTTCTTTCTTATCTTCTTTTCTACTTTATTTTCTTCTTTTTCCTTTTTCTTTCTTCTTGCCTTTCTTTCTTTCTTTTCTCCTTATTTCTGTGTCCCTCTTCATTCCCTCACCCTTTCTCTTCCTTGGTGTGTCGTTGGTTTTTGGCCACTGACCAGACATTCCTTCTCATCCATCGTCCGACTGCTGAAGTCAGCCGCACAACCTGCTAACATCATTCTCTGCAGCCTGAGACCTCATTTTCTGATCATTCTTTCTGAACAGCTTGACCGGTTGACCCCTATTTTAATTGATTCTATATTTGTTTCTTTGATTGGATCAAAGATGTCTCTTTATCTTCTAATATAAAGTATAAACTTTATGAAAGTCCATCCTAAGTTGACTCTAGATCATTTTCTGGTGTCAAAGGGGGATATTGTACCCTTTATCCACTATATGAAGTTGTCCCATCACTTGGAATATCACCACATTTGGAGTATGTTTCTCAAACTAATAAGTACAAGTCTTTTGTAACTTTTGTGGTTCCTAAGAATGACTGGCTTGCTAAGGACCAAGGTGTCATAAACTGGGTTAATTCCACTTTGTCTGATGAGATCCTAGCAAAAGTCATTGAGATGGCCACAGCATCAGAGTTATGGAAGGAATTGCATAATCCCCAAGTATAGTTATCCTAGGCTATTGTGATGAATTTGTGTAAAAAATTGCTGAGTTGCAGGAAAGATGAGAAGCCCGTCTATAAAACATAAATGTGATCAGCTCACTATGATGGTAAAATAAGCCATATTAGATTCTGACAAGGCTTATTATCCCTTGCAAGGTCTTAGAGAGGAGTGCAAATGCTTTGCTGTAAGCATTATGTCTAGTCATCCTTATCCTACCTTTGCTGAATTGTGCCCTCTCTTGCTTCAGCATGGAGCTTATCTAAAAAAAAGGAGCAAAAAACCACAACTAGCAGCCAGGATGTATTATACATTGAGATATCAATCCACATTTTTTAAAGAGATTTAGTTTGCAAGATTGTAGAGTTTCTATGTTAGCTTAAAGTCAAAATCTATCTAAGCTTCTGATCAACTATAGGAGGATTTGGATAACCAGTCATGATTATTATATATTTGACTCATTTATATTGTTGAATTCAAAAATATCTTCTTCGATGAGATGGGCATTTTTCAGCTTTAGATTTACGTTCAGCAATATTATAGGACCTTTTTGACATTTCTTATGTTACATGTCAAGACTATTACATGTTGTTTAGCTTCTCCTACGCATTTATGACTACTTTACACAAAATTACTTTGTGTATTCTTTGGAATAAAAAAATGTATTTTCCTTAAGAGCTGCTCATTGTCTCTACTATCTATTTTTTTGAAATTTATATATCTTGGATATTTATGAACTCTAAATCAATTTCTGTCCTATTGTTTCTTAAACTTAGGACAAGGCATGCGATGCAGGAGAAAGTGCTTTCAATCTGCAAGTGCAGATGCTTAGAAATTTCCCAAAGGAACAACTTCATGGGAAAGTTGTATTGGTACGATTTGATTCCAGCCTTCTGTTGAAGGAATCACAAACTTTTAACATTGGAGCAGACAATGCCTGCTTTACCATCAAATATTTATATAACTCTGGCGCTAAGGTGATACTTGCCAGTTCTTGGAACCATTGTAGTGATTCAGAGACTTTCTCTACGAAATATGTTGCAGGTTAGTAACTATGAACAATCATGTGGACATCATTAGTTGTTATTTCCTATCAAATCACCTTGAGGAATGACGTATAACGTTCTCTTGTTTTCTTGTTTGCTTGCTTGTAAAGATGCATGTTTTATAGAGAACCTATAAATCACATACTATTGAAGCTTGAATATTTATAAAAGGAAGCAGAATATTACACATTAAACAAAAATTCTTACATTAGTTTTGATTTTAAGATATATAATGTTTCCATAGGCTAAAAAAATGGAATTTTCTTTTCAGATTATTTATCTGAGGTTTTGCAACTTAAAGTTACAGTGGCTAGCAGCATGTATGGGGACATTCAATCGAAGATGGATGAGCAAGTAATTGCTGATGTTCTTCTAATTGAGAACCTTAAAAATCATAAAGAAGAATTTGCCAATTGTTCCAAATTTGCTAGAAGATTATCGATGGGAGTTGACATCTTTGTGAATGATGCTTTATCCCAGTCTCATAGGATGCTAGCATCAACAGTTGGTGTGACACGCTTCACTTATGCTTCAATAGCGGGTTTTCACTTCGAGGAAGAACTATCTGTACTGATGAAGGCCATGATGCCACGTAAACGACCATATATTGCAATTGTACGGAACAAAAAGCAACTGGATATCTTTAAACCTTTTTTTTGCTGTTCTGTATGTCTTGATGTTTGGTTAACGTGAGTTTCTATCTCACTTGCTTTGACATCTGCATTATATTTGTATCTTAGATGATATGACTGGCCTTTGTCAACTGTTTGTTAGCGGACTCATTTACTTGACTATTTGGCTGTGTTCAAGCATGTCTCATCCAAAGCACTAGCTTGGCAGTGACTGCTGAATCTGCAATAGCTGTTCTGACTCAACCAACACTTTGAGATGATAAAGTTGTAATGAAATATGCGGAAAACCAAAGAGTGCGATAAGCACTTACAATATCCACCAATGAACAAACAAAAGGGGTAACACCCAGACCCACAAAGAGACAACACAACATAAAAATATAAATGTCTCTTATTGAAAAGAGAGAGAGCTCTCAAGAGTGAAAATACAAGAGGGGTTCACCCCTATATATACACAAAGAAGGAGAGGAGGGATGGCCTTAAGGCCTTAAAAGAAGAGCCACCTAGGGGTCTCCCCATGGAGTCGTTGGGAGCCCCCAACAGTCACAAATGTGACCGTTGGGGGCCCCATCGACTCCATGGTGGGGCCCCATATGTGAACAAAAAAGCAAAAAATAAAAAGAAAAAAAAGTGCAAAAATAATTACAAAAATAAAAGGAAAATAACAAGTACCCCTATTGGGTACTTGTGAAATGACTAAAATACCCCTATTGGGTATATTAGACAATATATATATATATATATATATATATATATATAGATTACATGTATTTTAACAAAAGTCATTGTGGAGCTTGAAATCTTTAGTTTATTAACAAAAACTTATAAAGACTAATTCACATTTGGATGGCTTTTGAATCCTGTGGTTGCAATCAATCATTATCTATCTGGTCTATCTATGGAACTCCACTTGTTTTATTTCAGTCGGCACTCCTTTTTCCTTTTCAACCTGGGGAATAGCTTCTTGTGGGACGCACTTCCGTCCTCTAATTTAAAAGAATACAACTGTATAGGTCCAAATTCACATTTTGACCATTAAAATTGTTACCATCTTTATTCCAAAATGATACAATGCCAGATGGAGATGCCAAAGTTTTCAAAAGGTCACTATCATGAGATTTGGAAGGATATTCCATTTTGCTATTGGATCTCAGTGATATGTCTTGTTTGCCAAGAGAAAAATGGTAATCTTTTTTCTTCTATTTTCTTGTTCTTTATTTGTTAGCAATATCATTAGCATGGTCCATAAATGTTGAATTGTCATGCATTAGTTGATTATAAAAGTAAGACTTTTTTTTGGCTAAGCTGGGGGGAGAGGCCACCTCACTGTACTATATTTGAGCTCATTGGTGTAAAACCTGAGGTCCCTCTCGCTGAGCATGGAGTATGTCCTGCTTCAACCATGTGGCAGGGATGCACATCCCATGAGTCTCGGACCTGTGATGGCCCTTCACCTTGGTGACATTCATGGGCCGCTCCTACCAGATCAAGGTAGCCTTGTGGTCAAAAGAAAAAGTGATAAATGACTGTTGAATAAATCATTGTTCTGATCAAGCTCCCTGTGCAAAGAACATGCAATATTTGCTACAGAAAATTCATTGACTGCTAAGAAACTATTTGTAGGAAGTGTTGAAGAATAAAAGGTTTGAATCATTTTGTGTAGACTTGCATCTGAATTCTATAGTAATATATCAGGTTTAGCAACACACCTCTTCCATGTTTGACTTGGGGTATCCATTTTGTTACCTTATGCTGTAAGACAGCACAAATTGGTCATGCACATGCAGCCATCACTTGGATAAGCATTTCATTAGCATATGGTGGCAAATGATCAGTTTGCAAGCTGAAACAGGATAGGGGTACATCCTGATATGTGCATGTGAAATATGTATTACTCTAGGGGATTGTGGTAAGATCTTTTTCTTCCTGTTCCCTAGGAGTCCATAAAGAAAATTTTTATTAGGAAAGGCAGAGGCAGCAATGTTTTACCTGCAAGAGCAAATATTTCTAATAAGGAGAAAAGTACAAAATGTACAATGCTCAAAATGCATGGCTAAACTGGTCCCAGCCAACTAGAACCAGCCAAAGGGTTATCCTTTTTCATCTACTCGATACCTGTTCTTACCATAGTTACCAGAAGCACTCCGGAATCATGCTTTCTATACATGGGAATCACAATTCCTCAATAAGGGATTCACAATTCTCATACTCAGGAATTCCAATTCCCATGTAATGGGTGTAACGCCTCAGAATCTTAACCTAAATATATATATATATATATATATTTAAACAAAGTCTTATTTATGGTATTGCCTTAATCAAATCAAGCTCTAAGGAGTCAGCCTATGCAAGTACCAATATTTACTAGTTTTATAGAACAACATTCGAAATAAGACGACCAATTGTTTCAAAATCACAGCAAAAATATTATTTTGAAACCGGTTAAACATTTTAAGTGAGTTAAAGGTAGGTAAAAACATGTCACCACCAAACCATAATAAATCCAATCTATTTATTCCATAAAGCAATTGTTTATAAGTTTAAATTAAATGAATTAAACAAATATAAAAATCCAAAAAGTGTTCGAGGGATCAATAGTTGGTTCGCATGGCACCCCTGCAACATCCCGCAACATCCCGCAACTGCTCCAACGTAACTATATGTATTTGTTGATTTTAAAATACAGGCCTAGACTTCCACAATTTCAATAGAAAACACATCAAGAAGACATATACATAACACAACGCATATATGTACATGCAATTGATAATCATAAGCATTCAATCAAACAGTCAATTTCAGAGAAAATGATATCCAAATATGTCAGTTAAATATCACATAAGCAAGAGCATGCTTTAAATACAAAATCAATTATGAATATGCATGCAATATTTATAGTGTCCCTACTCAACTAATGCATTGTTTCACTTTTTAACAACTCAATGGGTATGCCAAAGAGCCCCATAACCCAATCCAAACTACTTGGGATATATTATTCAATGTATTTTAATTAAAACCGAATAACTGACCGAGCTAAACCCACCTGGGAGTGGTCCAACGCCAAGAAAAGCTCAGTAGTGGTTACAAACAGGATCGATCCGAATTCTGCAAACACATGGACATACCGCCTACGACTCGTTTAGGTAGTTTATCCCCCTAACTCCATGGACTGGAGACCAGTGAGACCTTTCACCCACAAAGAAAAACATGGTCTATGCAAGTTGTCCTGTTGCCCTCTCCAAGGCAGGCCAGGGAAGTCTGACCATGCGGGTTCAACGACTAATTTCGCTTGGAACTGCTAATCTGATCCATTATCCTGAGATTTCAACGACTAATTTCACTCAGAAATTGCCAACAGGGTTCTTTTTATTAAAGCTATATGTCAGTGCAACTGAGTTGTCCACTCACATTGTGTCTCTAGTCCATACTTTTAGAACCGGATGGTTGTTATTATGCATCTCACACATGACACATTTTATAGTCCTTCTATGTACAATCATAGCATGCTGCACTTAACCATTATCACAAGCACATTAATGTATCATATGCAAGAATCACATGGCCACATGCTATATTTCAAACACTTTATGCAAATAGAACCCTATATGCACTATACGCACACATACTACGTGTCATATCACATGCATACCCATAAGCATGCTATTCAATACAAGCACATGTAATACATTAATTCATAAAAGCATACACAACGACAAAGTGCATATAATAAACATCAAAAGAACACATATTGATATTGAATCATTCATGTACTTGTTGGGTTCAATTCTTGAGCTCAATCGTGTCCTAATTGGTCCACTTTCAGAACCCAGACAACATGAGCACAAGAGTTCCAACTTGGAACTGCAGAGATTAAATTTTATAAGTCGATATAAATTCTGTCTTGATCTTATTACAGTGATGAAAAATCTAAATTTTTTGCAGTATATGCACAAATGTGTTAGTTAAACATAGCCATAAGCCTTGCCTCAATCCGAGTTCGGAGTAGGAAGAAATAATTATTTTACTAAAACTGATTTTTCTGCTCTTGGACTGACCTGTTCGGTTCAACCCCTCTTAAGAAGCATTAATTCAGTATCTTTACAGAACCAATTATTTTTTGTTAATGTATCTTTACAGAATCAGAAAAAATCTATAAAAATTACTATAAACAGATGAACATATTTAGAATAATCTTCCACAGAGATCAGGTCCAAACTCCATCGGAGCTGTGAATTAAAATTCACGGATCGCAGCCTGTTCAGGTTCTTGGACATGCTGTGCTTTAGATTTTTTTTTGGTTTTGAAGCCAACTTCCGTGATTTTTGATTCACAAACCGTAATGAATATGTGCACCAAATTTTTATTGGGACTTCCTCGATATGTAATCTAACACAGATAATTTTTTCATCCATAACCATAGAACGTATTTAGAGAAATAAAATCGGCAAGACACTACAGTCAAAATATAGGATGTTTGTCTGGACCAAAATCCTTTTTTGACTTTCGAAAACTGTAACTTTTCATCTGAAACTTGAACAAAGCCAAAATTTCTCCTAGGACTTCCTCTATGAGTTTGGAACATCTCTCTAAAATTTGAGAATTTTTGGCCAAGTCGTTTGAGCGTACGATAAAGTTCTTGGAAATTGTTTGTGCTTATGAAAAACAAGATAGTATGCTTTTTCATGAAAAATCATATATAATTTATAATTTTATAAAATAAACCATATAAACATGATTTTCATGATTCGATTCATCATAATACGATCAATAACAACTTACACATGCATCATCATGATTTTATACTGTAAACAAATTAATCTAATGCATGGAATCGAATATGAAGCACACAAGAAACCATTTATTTAAAAAACAAGCTCTCATGTACTAAAATAAACATCAGATAAATAAAAATAAATTCTGAATCAAATACGAATCATATATATGTATATCATATCTAACACAATGAACAAAACATAGGCTGATCATGAATAAATCAAGTACATATCACAAATAAAATGACATAACTCGTATTTTTCGAAAAAATGCCCTCATAAACCCTAATCGGTATAAACTAATAATTTTATTTATGATATTTAATTTCAGCCGTGTATAAAATCATGAATCACACATGAATATGGTTCAGATCATTCAATACATGCATATTAACATGAATCATAATAACAAATAAAATTTAAACCCGATTTTTCATAAAGAAACCTGAAATCCCTAAAATCGATTTTTCATATTTAGGGTTTTATTTTTTTTCAGATTTATTTAATTAAACACCATAAATATCAATTTCAATATGATTTAAACATACTGCTCACATCAAATACACACAGATCCTCCTCCCATGTATCATCAATGGTAAAATTAATTCTGTCAGCAGGATCTAATTTTTCTACAAATATCAATCCCTTCAGCTAATAGGATAAGCTTGGCTTCATAAATATCTTCCATGGATCCTATTTCATTTCTGCTGTCAGTTGTGCTAGCTGGTGCAGCTTGTAAACTCTCATCTTCCTCTTGAGATTGAGTGGGTCCCATGCATGGTGCTGCTGTACTCAAATCTTGCAGTCTAAATTCATCTGCCCATACTAATGGATCTTTGATACTACCAAAAGTATGAATAACTAGTATGTCTCTTAATTCTTACCTATGCAAACATTGTCATTGGTTGAAAAGAATATTCCATCCAGTGACCTATCAATCTGATGCTGTTGTATGTCATCTCCACAGATGATTTGGAGGTTTTGCAGGGAAGGCAAATTCATGTCAGGATTCAACTCTTTCATTTTCCTCATATCTATCATCCCTTGGTTACCATCAACACAATTTCCACCCTTATTTGCTTAATCTTCTCTTATGGTTCCATGATGTGGTCTTAACCATTACTACATTCTAGACCTGCAAGAAAAATCTTGAGATCTCTTGTTTAATTTTATATCTACTTCACTTACGCTGTTCTTTGATGCAATTTGGAATAACGTATGATTTCATATCTGTTCAAAAAAATGATGCAGATTGGTGGTGGTAATCTTGTAGAGAAGAAAAATGCTCTACGTCATCTCATCTCAAAGTGTGATGCGGTGGTCTTTGTTGGTAGGATGGTGTTCCAATTTATGAATGCATTAGGAATGTGGGTTCCTCCAGATCTTGTTGAATCTGGTTCAATCGGAGAGGCATCAACCTTAATTCGTCTTGCTCAAGAAATGAATGTATCTATTCAGGTTCCAAAAGATTTTCTGTGCACTAAAGAGTCCAATCCAAATTTGTTCACTGTGATTTCCTCCAATTGTTTAATGAATGGTAAGCTGACTTATGAATTTTCTTGTTTCATAGCCTCTTTTTATGTTCTTTTGGTGCTCATGACTTGTCTTTTGTGCTTATACCAGTATTTCAAATCTATAAGTTAAAGTATGGCTCTGTTTGCAGACATCATGAATTATATGATGCTCCAGTCAATTCAGATATGAAACTATTATAGGCACGGTATCCTCTACATCATATTAGTGCCAAATATTAAGCCTTTTGCTTTACTCATCTCATTGCCAAGCATAAATCAAGACAAACAAGATTGCTCAGTCTCGCAATCTGTAATGACAGAACGAGTGATCATGTCAGCATTGGCATGATTCCTTGTATGAGTCTTGCAGCTTATGACCTATTATAGTAGTGTCGTAGTTAGGGGTGGGAACGGGATGGGCGGCCCCGATGGGCCAATTCGACCCAGCCCGCCATGGGCCGGTTTGGGCCAAGATTTTAGGCCCAGACCCGTTAGGTACCAGGCCGAAACCCGGCCCGGCCCGGCCCGGCCCGATGAGCCTGAGTTATTTATTAATTTTTTAATAATTGAAAATTTTAAAAAATTAACTATTCCATAGTAACTTGGTAACTATTACTATTTACTTAATTAGTTGCATTAATTTTATGGAAACTAGAAAGATAATTAGTTGGGTACATGGGAAGTTGGGAACTTGTTAATTATTATTATTTACAAATGGATTTGGGTAGGGACAGATCAGACCCGACCGGCTTCACATTGGCCCGTTGGGCTGGGCCATGGTCTGCTCTTCAAATCCGAACCTGTTAAGAACTGGGCCAAAAACCGGCCCGTTAGTAAATGGGCCGCTGGCCATCTCCGGGCCGGACCGGGCCGCACTTAAAGCCCGGGGGTGAGGTCTAAATGGGCCTGGGTTGGCCCGATGCCCACCCCTAATCGTAGTAAAGATTAGTGAAAAAAGGCTGAACTATGCAGATTTTGCAAGGAAATTTGATGAAAATGAGTTAATCTTGCTTAAGTCTTCAACAAGGCTTTAGGTGTGTGAAATGATGCAGACTAGACAAAGAAAATACATCTGGAGCAAAATCATTTGTAAAATAGCAAGAAATAGAATACGAAAAGGGTTTTGGCAAGAGAGAGAGAAAGGAAGGGTAGAAAATACATAAAGGATAAGAGGAATAGGAGAGACACGATGGTCAATCACATCTCAAGACGCCCTATAGCTCTGATGCCATGACATTTTATAATGAAGATGAGTAAAAACGAGTGAAGGGGGAAGGAGAAAATGAGAGGAAAAGGCAAGCCCCAAAAGTTCTCAATGAGAGAGGTGGCTCTTAGGCTCCTCATTGCAACAAAGACCCCATTAGTGTACAAGTAAACAAACACTAAAAGTAAACCAAATTACAATAATTGCCATTAATGAATGGTCTAACTTATCCTGCTCAGACAATTGAGGGTTAGACAAAGTAAAGGAATAAGAAGCCGTGAAAGAAACACAGACATGAATGATCACAGTTTACTTCATCTACCTCAAAATGCCCATCCTCAGTTTAATAATGTTGTCTAGAATCAAGCATTTTGTCAGTCTTACAAAAGCAAGGTTATATTGCAGTAAATTGCTGGAGCATCCCTATTTATAGTGCATCAGCCATAGCAAAGAAGATTGCTGCTTGAACGCTGCTAGTTTCACTCAAGAGTAATGTCACAATTGTTACAGATCTGATTCTAGGCTGAGATAATCTGTTCTGTAATTATAGAAACCAACAGACATAACAGCAAAAATTAATGGAACAAAATATATAAAGGTTTAACAAAGAAACAAATTGGATAAGGCGAACAGGATTTAGCAAGGTTGTAAGTATCGTATCGTTACCCATATTGGTCGGCCCTAAAATAAGATATGTATCATATCATATCGTATTGAATAATTTTTTTTTAAATTTTTAAAAAATCATGAAAAATCAGAAAAAATGAACAAAAATCATAACACATGAAACAATGATGAATTTCACAAAATACAGCCATAAAAACACATATGAATCCTTTATATGTATATGATCTGCATAAGACATCATCAAACATCAACTATCCTTGCATACAAAAGGGTAATACAATACAACACGTTAATACATAAGTGACATAAATACCCCAAGTATTAGAAACTAACGACTTCTCTCACAGAGCTGACTCTAGTCTTTCACCAAGGTTGTCCAGGTCGTATGGTCTGGTAATGAGAATCCCTTTTTTCTGTGTGATATGTCTAGACCTTGGCATACACTGCTTGAAATGGATGTTTTGGACTTTGGATTGGAACCTTTCATTCACTTAAATATTTATTTCATGTAAATTCAAACTTGAAGTCTTCAATTGGCACTAGGGTGCATGGATACCCCTTAAAGAAGGTGTATCATAATAGAGATTTTTTTACCTTAACCCACTTTATTGAAAAAATGGTGGAAATGCATTCTTACTTGAGCAAACTGCAAAAGTCCTCTCCCTTGCGCACAGATCGGCTCTCAAATTGCTCTCACAACTCCTAAGGTGTGTGAATACCCCTCTAATGGCTTCTATACAAACGAAGAAGTTGGCCCTCAAGAGGCCTTTAAAACCCAACAAATAAAAAACAAGTTTCGGCCATTTTTAAAGTCTGCTAAAGGTGTATCGTATGATACACTCTGTATTGTACGATACAACACAATAAAAGGTTGTACCGTATGATACATACATTACAGATATGATACACACTCATAATACGAGTGTATCATATTGCTTTTGCCTTTAGTAATGATACATATTGTATCGTACGATATGGTATAATACTTACAACATTGGGATTTAGAATAAAATCACATGGTATGATTTAGCAAAACTCTGATCTGTCTGTTGATAGACAAATCAGAGAGGCATACACATAATAGCAGAAAAAACAGCATAAGAAGAAGCCAATAAATAAGAAAGCAAGAAAGAGGAGAAGGATAACAACATAAGAAGAAAAGCAGTGAGGGATTTTTAGATAGATGAAGAGCATAGGTCGAGATCACAAAAATGCATGGGGGGAGATGCAGACATAAAACAGATCGAGGATAGAAAAATGAGAACAAGGCACCTCAAACACAGTTAATGGATTTGAATCATTTGGCACAGCAGTTGAGCCAGGTACTATACACACTTAACCATCGAAGAAGGCACAAATCAGAAAAGAGAGAACATGTCTACACAAATCTGCTCTTAATGAATCCCCTTTAACTTGAAAGAAAATTATGCCCTTGGGTGTTAATTCCTATCAGCAGCTTCCCATGGGTGTTATTTATTTCTATGTTTAGAGGAAAATTTTATGCTTTTAGAGTGCATTTGATGGTGCCGATTTTTTCTCCCCTCAGAAAAAAATTTTGGTTTTTTGTGGGGCCTACGTGCACCATTAAACACATGATAAAATTCTCCTACCTTTCTGCTGTTTTGAGGAGTACTTCTCCCCAAAAAACAGAGAGAAAAAGCCTCTGGGGGGACCCAGCAAATTATTCTCCGTGATAAGTTTCTCCACCAGAGAAACTTATTACGTGTTGCGAACACCCTCTTATGGTTGGGAAGGCAAAAAAAATTCCTCTAAACAATCAAACATTGAAAATATAAAAGTCATTTGAAGCCTAAAAAAATGAAAAAAGCATTTCACTTTCTGAAAATGTGTAATGCACCAGGATTTATATTGTTGCAGCCTGCTACATTTCTGAAGCTGTGTTATGCTAGTTTTCTATCCATAAAATCCATTCTCTAGTTTTCATTTCATAATTTTTTGCCTATACATGTCTATGGTGCGGGTTTTTTCTTTTTTGATATTTTCCTATCCTACTTAATATAAATATTGATCCTAGATACTGTTCTTGAAGTTTGATTGATATTATTTTTTCATTATAGTATCTCAAGTGCATTAATTAAGTTTTCTACTTGGTAGTTTCTTTCTTTATAACATAAATGGCAGTCTCGGTTTTCATTTTCTACAAGATTAGTATCTCAGTTTCTCTTGTCTACAACTTTAAGGTTGGAAGCCTGTTGATCTTGGACCTATGTCATTACGTCAATTGTCATCATTGCTTTTGAAAGGCAAGGTGAGCACTATTAGTGCACAAGTACTAGAGAGGGTTCATGCTCTGGTATTTTCTTTTCCAATTAATATCATCATTGATGTGCATTTCAATATTAATCTTGTTGCATTGTTATTGCTATTTGGGTATTTTCCAAATTTGAACCTACGTTCTTAGCATAATTCTAATATGCATCCATGTTTCAAAACATTTAAAGAATACACCTGCACTTTGTTATGATTAACAAAAAAGAATTTTATAGTTTTGGCATTAAATTTGTGGCAAAATCTTAAATATGATCTTTAAAGATTTACTATTCACTTTTCTCTCTTTTTCATACTTCAGCTTTTCTTTTGTATAAATTGAACCATTTTTTTGTGGCATGGGGACAATGATAATCTGAATATTAATACATTAGGAAAATGAATATAAAAAATTAAGGAAAAGAATATATAATATTAAAACTCACCTAATTCATAAGTGTTTCAAATCTAGGTTGGCATATAAGACCAATCATATATTCTAATTATTGTCAGGTCAAATAGGAATATCTTTGTACTAATTGAAAGATAAGTTAGTAGTTACTGCATTTAATTTTAGAAAAGTTTGTTTTATCTACATAAACAAATATTTTGTACCTTTTTAGAATTTCTAACTGGTAGGTCTGTTTTTTAATTATGTTAAAAAGTTAGGTACCATTTTGAGAATTTTCCTTTTTTTGGGGATAAGCAAGTCAAAGGATTAAGGCTCCCTCCATTTCATTTATTGGAGTCAATGACTGATGCTACATTTATGAGCATCGCAATTTGGAAGCAAGTCTAAAGGCCAATACAAAGAAAAAAACTGCAGCATAATGACAGATAGGGATTTCTAATTCTCCATCATTCTTATCCTCTGCATCCTGCCTCAACTGGTTTTTAAAAAAGTCAACAAATCGGGACATTTTTATGGGTCCATCCCAACAGAGTATATCATGTGCGAGAAGAAAGATGAACAGTGAGTTGTAACATGCTCTACTTTTGTAAGGAACTCTGGTTATCTAGATAAAAAAGAATCAAACATGTGTTTATAAGCATTCCTAATGATTTTACTGTTATGAAACTGCAGAAGAGGTCAGTTCAAACTTGTACAAATTCAGTAATACATGGCACATTCAAGAGAAAGCCATGAACACAAGAGAGGCTAAGGTTAGAAGATGACTAGAAGCTTCATTAACAAGAAAACAAAAGCATTACAACCCTTATAGGGCACGACCCCTCTAGTCTTACTACAAGACAAATTTCTTTTACTTTGCTCTTATTCCTACTTTACAGTTTTACCCTCAAGAATAATTATATATACAATAAGAGGAGGGTAGCACAAAGCAAATGTAAAATACATATTGTACACTTAAATCCTCAACACTCCCTCTCAAGCTTGAGATGATGTAAACACCATCATACCAAGCTTGTGAAGGAATGACTGAAAAGTTTTGCATGACAAACTTTTAGTAAAACCATCTACAATCTAATGAGCTGTACTGACATAAAAGAGAGAAATCACCCCTTTTTGATATGCTTTCAGGTAAAGTGACAATCAATTTCAATGTGCTTGATCCTCTCGTGAAACTCTGGATTCTTAGCAATTTGAATTGCACTTTGATTATCATAATGCAATGGAGTACTCTCACATAATTTGACTCCCATATCTCCAAGCAACCACCTTAACCAAATTATCTCAGTAGTAACTTGGGCCATAGGCCTTTGCAGTGGAAAGGGCAACTCTTTGTTGCTTCTTACTTTTCTAAGATATTAGGGAATCTCCCTAGAACATGCAAAATCTAGTGCTCAAATGACTATCTTGTGAAATCCCCCCAAAGTCTACATCACAATAAGCTCTCAACTCAAGCCTTGCAGATGAAGAGAAGAACAATGCATAATTCATGCTGCCACTGATGTATCCGATGCTACATGATACAACTTCAAGATGTGAGGATCTAGGAGCACTCATAAACACAAAAGTGATTTCAGGTCGAGAAATGGTCAAGTAAATCAAACTCAACTAGTCTGTACACCGTAGGATCCTGAAGTTGCTCTCCATCTGAATGCCTTAACTTACAATTTGCTTCCATGGGAGTATCGACCTGCTTCTTATCATCAGCCAATCTAGCTTAAGGCTAAGCTTGTTGTAAAAGAATATACACAAGAGTATGAACTTGATTATGAGGAAGCATTTAGCTAGTAGCCAAGAGGTAAACCATCACAGTCATTTTGTTTCTTGCAACAAATCATGGTTGGTTCCTAAACTAGTTAGATGTGAACATTTTGCATAGAGATCTCAAGGAGGAAGTTTTCTCTATAGATTTAAAAACATGGATTCTACTGGTCTCCTCTCAATCACTATTTTTATCACAAAGGGAAAGGTCCTATTACGCTTTTGCTCATTTATTTTGATGATATTATTATCATAGGAGACTTGGTGAACACATCAGGGAGCTTAAGATCTTGCTCAACAAGAAGTTTCAAATGAAGGATTTAGAGAGGATAAAATATTTTTTGGGAGTAGAGTTAGACATAACCTATGTCACATGGGTGCGGGTGTGGGGGTGCGGCAGGGCAAAAATGTAAAAAATTATATATATATATATATATATATATATAATTTTAAAGTTTTAACAGTTAACATTGTCATAATATCATTCATCATGCATGCAATATATCAACCTAAATATCAATCAAATAAGTAAAGCAATTACATAAATCAACCTAAATATCATTCAAATAAGTAAAGCAGAAAAGAACTAAATTACATACCAAAAGTATATCCTACAATGTATATGACGATGAAGTAATGGATCTTAATAATTTTCTTCTTCATCATCAAATGCATCATTAGAAGTAAGACTCGGCTCAGATAAATCTATGTTTGTCATATTGAAATCATGCTCTCCCTCGAAGTCACACTCTTTTGGGTTTACATCCTAAAATTTGGATGTTTTTTGTTTGCATTACAAACCCAATTTGAAAATGTTAAATACAATACAAGTATATTTAAATAAAAAACTAAGAAATAATCAAATAACTAAGAGAGCAAATTAGTACCTTTATTCATCATTGGTTCGCGAAAGTAGTGGATGATTTGAATGAACATATACTCAATCCTTTGCACGCTTGCTGGTGAGTTTGTTTCTCTTCATGTTGTGGATTTGAGAATATGTGCTCTAATTTCTTTCACAACAAGATGAACTAGCAGGTTGCGATAACAATCTTAATGCAAGACGTTGGGGAAGAGGTGTTTCTGATCCAAATGTTGACCACTATGTTATAGGATCTATATTATCCTTTCTCTAGCGAATAATGCTTGTCCATATAATCTCGAAGATGAAAAGTTTTCAAACTCTTGTGTCCTTGATTTAGAAGATATGTTTCTGGAAAAAGTCTTATCATACACATATTTCTATGTCTTGATAGCTCTTAGTTTAAATTTGGAGGGACACGACAAATACCACCTGCCTGCCACTTTTTTGCATAATATTTTGGACTAAGAGAATGTGCCATGCATTGCAAAAGAGTGTTGTTCTTATCCCATCTTCTGACTAAAACTGAATGAATATGGTTAAAAAATTCTGAATCATCCAATGCAGGATTTTTTTTTTATGCTTTAAAACTATAAATTGTATTTTTTCAATTATATTATCCCACATTTCATAAACTCTGTGAAACATGGACTCATTCTTATCAACTTCTCTTAATATTTCCCAAATAGGTTGCGTAAATTGAAGGAAGTATACCACTCTATCTTAAAACTCATCATCAATAATGAATTTCTTAATTTCTTGAGCCTTAACATCATCATGAACACGATAGAATGTCCAATTTTCATCAGTCACCATGCTAACCAAAGCATTCTTCACTTTTTGAATCCTCTTCACCATCACAATGATGGATGCAAAACGTGTTTAAGTGACCTTCAACAATTTCAGGTCAGAATGCCTATTAAATATAACATTAGCACGATGGTGGTTAACAAAAAAATTCCTAATGCTTTTGACATTTCTTTCTAAATCTTCAATCCATGAACATAAAACATATGCTTGTGAATTTTCTTCTTCTTTGGGGTTGCAGATGCTCTTTAGGGCCGGATTCAAGCTGTGTGCTACAGAGGGAGTCCAAAAAATATGAGGTTACTCACTTTCCAAACTCAACGCTGCACTTTTATAAACTGGAGCATTGTTTGTAATAATTTGTACTATTTTCTGATCACTCACTTCTTTTATGACTTCTATAAACAACTTCTTCAAATACTCTGCATTTTTATATTGCCCAGATGCATCAACTACTTTCAAGAATACTGGGTCACTAAGCGAACAAGCAATGAAATTGATTAGTAGACACCTTTGAATATCTGCCCATCCATCATAAACAATAGAAACTCTATTTTGCTCTCATGAATATTTTTTAATCTCCAGCAACCTCTTCATATTTGCCCTCTCTTCTGCAAGAAGTGTGGTTCATAGTTTTTCTGTGCTTGGAGGCAAATAACCACTCAAATTATAATTTGCCAAAGATGTTACTAAATCCTTAGAACATTAAATCAACTTATAGTACAATCATTATACAATATACAATTATACACACAGTACACACTGTCAAATTTGTTGGATTTTATCTCAAAATGCAGAAAAATAACAGATGGAAACGAAAATGATCCATACAACTTGGTATTTTTTATGATCTAATATGACGACCTAATCAGAGCATAAGTAGACATAACTAAGCTAGAAAGAGCGCATCAATACCTAGCATAAACTAGACCAACAATTTTAGCCAAATTAAAAAAACAGAAAAAGAAAAATAGAAGTAGAACAATGCTAAGAGAGAAAGAGAGAGTAACACCCCAAAATTTTTAACCTTAATTATAGTTCAAATATTGAAATTTTAAGACCAATTTTTTTTGATAAGTATAAGTAAATCAAATTCAAAAGAAAGAAATTGCAGAGACTTTGAAGAAAATGAAATCAAGAAGGGCAGTTGGCCCAGATGGTATACCTATCGAGGTTTGGAAATGCTTGGGAGAGAAAGGTTTAGAATGGTTGACAAATCTTTTTAACAAGATTTGGCGGACAAATAAGATGCCTAATGAGTGGAGGAAGAGTACTTTGGTGCCTCTATATAAGAATAAGGGTGATATACAAGATTGCAGAAACTATCGTGGTATAAAACTCATGAGTCATACTATGAAACTTTGGGAGAGGCTGATTGAGTCTAGGTTGAGGAAAGTTGTCATGATATCGGAGAATCAATTTGGTTTTATGCCTGGAAGATCAACTATGGAAGCTATACATCTTCTTAGACAACTTATTGAGAGATATAGAGAGAGGAACAAAGATTTGCATATGGTTTTTATTGATTTGGAGAAGGCATATGATAGAGTACCTAGGGACGTTCTTTGGTGGACAATGATGAAGAAAGGTGTTTCTCTCAAGTACATTAGTATAATTAAAGATATGTATGAAGGAGTAGTAACCAATGTCCGCACTTGTGGAGGGGTGACAACCCATTTTCCTATAACGGTTGGGTTATATCAAGGATCTGCTTTAAGCCCTTTCCTATTTGCTATAGTGATGGATGAGCTTACGAGATCAATTCAAGAAAATGTGTCGTGGTGTATGTTGTTTGCTGATGATATTGTTTTGATTGATGAGTCTAGAGCTGGGGTTAATGCTAAGTTAGAATTATGGAGACGGACATTGGAAGCAAGAGGTTTTAAGTTGAGTAAGAGTAAGACAGAATATATGGAATGTCGGTTTAGTAAGTAACGAAGTAGTGATGGGAGTGTAGTGAAGCTTGGTGAGTAAGAAATACCGGTGGATGATTGTTTCAAATATTTGGGATCTATCATTCAAAAGTATGGAGAAATTGATGGAGATGTAAATCATAGGATAAAGGTTGGGTGAATGAAATGGAAAAGTGCAACTTGAGTGTTGTGCGATCGTAGAATGCCATTGCGGTTGAAGGGAAAGTTTTATAGGACGACTATTAGACCCGCTTTACTATATGGTACGGATTGTTGGGCTGCCAAGAGACATCATGTTCAAAAAATGAGTGTAGCTGAGATGCGTATGCTTAAATGGATGTGTGGAAATACAATAAAAGATAAGATTCGGAACGAGGAGATACGTAAGAAGGTAGGCATTGCACTCATTGAAAATAAGATGAGAGAGAATCGTTTACGGTGGTTTGGACATATTCGGCGAAGGCCTAATGATGCTCCAGTTAGAAGGATGGAGAAATGAGAAAATATATTAGTTAAAAGAGGTCGGGGTAGGCCTAGGAAGACTTGGATGGAGATGATAGGAAAGGATATGAATGCTTTGAACCTCACCGAGGACATGGCATTGGATATAAATGATTGAAGGAGAAGGATTCATGTGTAAGTCCCAGAATGATTTTCTTTTTTGGTTCATATCACCGACCTCAATTGTTTTGGGATGAAGGCGTAGTTGTTGTTGTATAAGTAAATCAGATCTTATAATGCGGAAACAATTTTTAAAAACGGTTAAGACTTTGGGCGCGGTTACACTAGAGATAACAATCAAATCAAAATGTACGGATATACACATTTCAAACCACGTACAATATAAGATTGAAATATGAAGAATTTTAATTTCATTTCAAATTAGAGTATGAAAAAATATTTCAGTCTCTACATGATCAAGTACTTAAAACGAAAAGATCATGAATACCAAGATCGCATGGTAAGAGTGGACCCTCGAGGATGCAGCTCGACCAACCCTTCGCTCCAACTACTGATCATACTTTACCTGCATTACTTGTCCCCCATAAAACGGGGTTAGACTCTTTAAAGTCTGGTAAAGCAACCCAAACTCAAACTTAAAGAAAACATATCAAGCATTTGAAGGTAACAATATATTATTCATCCATCGTCAAGTGATAGACAAAGGAACAACGTCCTATGAGTCATTCATTTCAAGCATTCGGACATAAAACATTTAAAAGCATTTCTTCACTTAATATTCTATTCAACCTTAACTCACGTAATAAAGCAATATCTATATGCATTCAACTCATCGCATAAATAAATAAATAAATAAATAAATAAATAAATAAATAAATATATATATATGTATATATATATATATATATATATATATATATATATATATATATATATATATATATATATATATATATATATATCTAAGACATTCAGATCATTGCATCATTTTCATATGCATTCATAATTCTTATAAACAATAAGTTAAATCACATTTGGCCATTTCAACGTGTAACACACACACCTTATAAGTAATTTAGTTAGATATTCATGATACACATCAATCATGATACATAGGTGTGATATATTTACTCAGACAATCATAATGCAATCCTTTGCAATGAAACTATGTAGGCGTGATGTATCATTCACCTAATAAGTCAAAACTAGTCATTTGTAGGCGTGATGTGTCATTCACCTGTACGCTAATATAAACGTCACAATCATAACCTCATATCAAGATCTAAAATCAATAAGGATCTGATTATCATATTTAAGTTCAATATATAATCATGCTATAATAGAAAAGCCAAATCTATAGATTCATAACTGGCTATCTCAATCAACTTAGAAGATCATCACAATTCATCTTAACATTTCATTTATTCATAATAAAGATTTACAAAATCCACACCGGATCACCTGGTCTGAGAAATGTACAACCTCACAAGGAGTTACTGCCCTAGATGGATGGTCTGTTTGGTCTTAGACAATGAACTTCCTCACAGGAATATACTGTCTTCACGGGCTACCCGCTCTTGGACAATGCACTTCCTCACAAAGACTTACTGCTCTAGCCGGATTACCTGATCTGGTCATGCACACCCTCACAGAGAATCCTTTGGGAATAGTTCCTCAACGGGTACCATATCCAGTGAAAGCTATTGTGATACATGCATCAATACAATTGACCACTCTCAGGATCGATAGCCATCAACACGGGCATAAACATGCATACAATCAAAACATCACATCATACATCACTTCATATGACATTAAAATTATAAAATCACACATTTAACCAATAAGGCTTCATGAACCAAAGTTCACTATTGAACTTAAACATTTATCGCATGTCTTCATAATTTCATTTCATGTGGCATTTAAATCATATCATATAGAAGCATATTATCCTACGCATCATATCATCGTCACAAAGAACATTGCACTTCGTAAATTGAACCTCGAAGCATGCGTAAACAAAACATGAGTTCTATGCATGCATACATGAATATGCACATTTAATAATACGAAGCAACTAAACCTCAACATACATAACTTCTACGCAGTTCGAGATTTGCACACACAATAAAGGTCATGCATTTTTCACCACATGAATCGATATATCACCTTAGATATAATTGTGTAAGGGTTGGTCAAAATCTCATTGACCATCCTACCGTACATCATACGCATATATTTCTCAAGCAAACAAGACATACAAGTTCAAAACAATTTATAACATTCGCATGCATTCTTCCATACAAGAATAAATGAGTTCATTATATGACAAGATAATATATATAACATTCACATTATGCATCGAGCACGACTTATACATATCCATAATAGTTATATGTGCACTATGTATCAAATTCATACAAACATACAAAGCAACATAGTATGCTCAAACCAAAGTATGATGACACACATTGCGTATATATTATACATTCATAAGTTCACTGGCATTCAAACCCACACACAGGTGTACCTGCAACAAACACACTCCATATTCCGCTAACTACAATCATGACAAGCATGATCTCCGAATTACAATCACAAGAGTCCTAGATATCTATAGCTAAGTGAAGTGCGTAAGCATAACTTATATTTGCAATTCATTTAAATATTCAATGCAACGACATTATGCTTACACAATTAGTGCCTAAACATGCTCTCTACAAGTTCGGTTAAGCTATCTTACCTTAATAATGTGAAGAACAATGAATTGAAACTTAAAAGACCGAGGAATTTCGAAGTCCGCAAAGACCGCTACCCAAGCAATACAACGAACCATTCATGTGCGATCGCAAATGACAAAAACTCAAAAAATGCAATTATAACAAGATTAGCCAAAAATAACAAATTACCCTATAAATCATTCTGAAAAGCCAAATAACACACAAATACACTCCAATAATTTATAAACTTCATCAAAAATATATTTAAATATAATATATATATATAAATAGTGATTTATAGCCCAAAATAGTTCTATTAATGCAAATTATACCCTGATTGGCTTGAATGAACAAATGAATATGTAATAAATAAATAAATAAAATTCAAAAGCTAGAAACACATTTCTAATTTGAAGATAAAAAAATGAGTTCTTTATATATTAATAGTCCTTAAAAATTACGTGTGTGTGTGTGTGAGAGAGAGAGAGAGAGAGAGAGAGAGAGAGAGAGAGAGAGAGAGAGAGAGAGAGAGAGAGAGAGAGAGGGGTTTGGGAATTGGTTTTGATATTTAAAAAAAATTACTATTTTACCCTTTTAAAAATAGTCTCTTTTATTTTTTTGGTAAAAAAAATAAATCAAAGGGTAAAAAAGGGAACTCCCTTCCCGATATTGGGAAGCAAGCTTCCCTGTCAATGAGAAATGAACTTCCTATTCATGGGGAATAGGAAGCGTGCTTTCCATTCAAAATAGTCGCTTCCCAGTGCATTTCGAAAGCATCGTGTTTTGTGCTTCCGAAAGGCACTTCGGGGAAGCGCCACGTTTTGCACTTTCGGTAACCTGTGCAAGAGCCAAGGGTGTCACATGGAGGCAGTTAAAAGATCTTAAGATACTTGAAGGGAACAATTAGAGAAGGAAGAGATTTCAAGAAGATACCTTAATTAAAATGGTCTTTTTGGATGATTAGGTAGGCAATGGAGATGGAGGAGGTCTATCTTTGGCTATTGTGTTTTCATTAGAAAGAATCTAGTCTCCTGGAGTAGTAAAAAACAAAGGGCAATTGCATGCTCAAGCAATAGTAGATTTGTTCACTAAAGGGCTAACATGTATTTAGGGTGTGTTTGATTGCTTGTCTATGAAGACTAAACAACAAAACGTATCAGACATCACATGTGATGTTTATTCTGTAACAACTATACTACGTCCAACGTTTTTTTCGACTGAACATGAAGCTTTCTTATGTCCGGCGTTTGATTTTTACATTGTATAGACAACTTGGACACATGGATAATGGGTTGGATAACTTCGTTTTGGATGGTACGACTCAATCCGAACATGTTTATTATGGATTCTTGCTCTGGATATGGATCTTGAATTGGATCTAAATACCAAAAAATGTTTAAAATTTGAATAATTTGTGAAAATATAAGATTTGATTTTTTTTATATATAAATACTTTAATCGGTGTCATATTGGATCTAATTATGAAAGTTTATAAAAAAATTAATGGATTTTATTCCTAAATATGGATCTCAAACTGGATCCAAGTACCAAAAAATGTTTAAAAGTTGGGTAATTTGAGAAAAAAAAGAATTCATATTTTTTTATATACAAATGAAAAAGCCATAAATAAATCATAAAACCCTAAAATGCAAGAAAACAAATCATAAATAAACCAAAAACCCTAAAATGCAAGAAAACAAATCATAAATAAACCAAAAACCCTAAACTACAAGAAAAATAAATCATAAAATCAAAGAAACCATAAATAAACCATAAAATTAAATATAAAAATCCCTAATTGAAACCCTAATCAAAGAAAATAAAAGAAAAACAACCCCTAATTAAATACAAGAAAAGACCTAATCAGATTAACTATAAAAATCCCTAATTAAAAATATTTGATTCAAAGCCCTAATAAAAAAAATTAATGAAAAAACCCTAATCAAATAAAAGAAAAGCGCTAATCAAAGAAACAAACCCTAATCAAATTAAATATCAAAATCCCTAATTAAAGATATATGATTCAAAGTCCTGATCAAAGAAAATCAAAGGAAAAACCTAATCAAACTAAATATAAAAAGCCCTAATTAAAATTTTTTGATTCAACGCCCTAATAATTTTTTTTTTATCCAGAATCCTAATCAAAGAGAAGAAGGGGGAGAGAGAGAGGGAGAGGGAGAGGGAGAGGGTGAAATGAAATGGGGATCTTCGAAACACGAGCTTTGATTAACAAGAGCAAGTGTCAAGAATGACACTAAAGCATAACCCTTAAAAAGGGTATAACTGGAAACAAAATAAAAATAAAAATGTATTCTTTATTGATATGAAAAACCAATTGCTTAAGAAGCATTGGAGTAAAATACAAGAAGGGCTGCACCCCTTTATATACACAGCTGAAAGAGGACTCAATAGAGCTGTTGGGCACAATCCCTGTTGGAATGTGTCAGTCCAACAGCTCTATTAAGAGCTGTTGGACTGTGTCAGTCCAACAGCTCTATTGCTAGTCAAGTCTGGACAGGACTTGACTAGCAACAGTCATTCTAGTTCAAACTGAACTAGATGACATAAAGACAAAATAAAAATAAAGGAAAAAAAATACAGAAAAGAAAGAAATTAAAAATATATTTATATATATATATAATAATAATATAATATTATTATATATACATATATGTACAGTTTTACATTTTAACAAAGACTGCATACAATATCAAAAGAGAGACAACAGTTAAAAATAATAAATTTATTCATCAAGAAGCTTCAAAGAAGCTTTTAATACAAGGGGCCTTAAGCCCTTATTTATAGACAAGAGGAGCCCAAGAGGGAGTCTCCAAAATAGACATTAGGAGGCTCCCAACAACTATGTGGAGGCATATACAACAATGCCTTTACATAAAGAGCGAAAGTTTGTCTAAGAGAAAGTGAAATCGGGGAGCAGCGAGAGGCTTTGTAAAGAGGTCTGCTAACTGATATTCTGAAGTGACATATGGCAGATCAATTATCCCGTGTAGATATTCCTCTCTGACGTAGTGACAATCCATTTCGATGTGTTTGGTGCGTTCGTGGAATGTTCTGTTACTGGCAATGTAGATCGCACTTTTGTTGTCACAACACATTTGTAAAGCCTTTGTTGCTTCAACTCCCATGTCAGCAAGCAGTCGTCGGAGCCAAACTACTTCCATGGTCGTGGTTGCCATGGCTCTGTATTCAGCTTCGGTGGATGAGAGAGATACCTTCTGCTGCTTTTTACACCTCCACGAGATTAATGATTCCCCTAAAAAGACACAAAAGCCAGTGGTTGAGTGTCTGTTATTGGGATCACCTCCCCAATTAGCATCAGTATATGCAATTAAATCAAGAGAAGAGGAGGAAGATAAGAAAAGTCCTCGTGAAAGAGAGGACTTGATGTATCTGATAATACGCATGACTGCTCCCATATGAACAGAAGTAGGAGCATGTTGAAATTGACTTGCTGTATGAACAGCATGTGCTATATCTGGTCTGGTAATGGATAGATAGGAAAGTGCCCCGACAAGCTGTCTGGAAGGAGTAGGGTCTACAAGAAGTTCTCCATCATCAATCTTCATTTTAACATTAACAACTTCTGGAGTGTCAACTTTCTTATCATCAGTAATACCAGACCTGAAAACAATATCAAAAGCAAATTTAGTCTGAGATAATAAATATCCTCTAGGAGAATAAGCAACTTCAATGCCTAAAAAATATCTCAACAAGCCCAAATCAGTCATTTCAAAATGAGATTTAAGAAGTGTTTTGATTGTTTCAACTCCTTGTTTATCGCTTCCGGTGATGATCATATCATCCACATAGAGAAGAAGCACAATGATCCCTGCATCAGAATTCTTAATAAACAAAGCAGTGTCAGTAAACCAATATCAATCATAACACGACTAAAGCTATCATACCAAGCTTTTGGTGCTTGTTTAAGTCCATAAAGAGCTTTTTCTAAGCGAAGGACTTTACCCTTAGGAATACTTAGACCAGGAGGGGGTTCCATATATACTTCTTCAACTAGCTTTCCATTTAAAAAAGCATTTTTGACATCCATTTGAAAAATAGTCCATTTTTTGATAGAAGCTAAGGCAATTAAGGTTCGGACAGTAGTCATACGAGCCACCGGAGCAAAGGTTTCTTCATAATCAATCCCATATTCTTGGTTATAACCTTTGGCTACTAAACGGGCTTTATATCTTTCAAGAGTACCATCACTCTTGGTTTTAATTTTATAAACCCATCGACATCCTATAGTTTTCTTCCCTGGAGGAAGATCTTGAATATTCCATGTAGAAGCCTTTTCAAGTGCATCTAATTCAACTTTCATGGCTTCTATCCATTTGATATCATTTTTTGCTTGAAAATATGTGGATGGTTTTTCATATGAGTGAATTAATGCAATAACTGCCCTATATGTGGGTGAGAAAGACTCGTATGATACAAACTTTTCTGGAGGCCTCGAGATTCGGGATGATTGTCTAGTTGGAATGTTAGAATATTTCTCAAGTGCACATGGAGTATTAGACTCTTGTCGCCTGGAATATTGAATACTAGTATCTCTATGAACTTCTTCATTTTCAACATTAAGATCAATAATTCTTGGATCATCATCAAAGTTACAATCAAGGTCATATTCATCAGATGTTGATGTTAGATCTAGCAAAAAGGAGTACTCAGTGACGTCTTTTAATTTTCTAAAATCAAAGAAGCTCTCCTTTTCAAGAAAGGAAACATTTCTAGACACATATAGTTTATTATTTTTGAAGTCAAAACATCTATAACCTTTCTGGTTTTCAGCATATCCTAAAAAGGCACAGGGAATCGCACGAGGGGAAAGTTTATCATTTTTGTCAGTAAATATGAAACATTTGCACCCAAATATTCTTAATCTAGAGTAGTCTGGAGAAATGTTCATAAGTTTTTCAATGGGAGTGATATTTTGTTACGAAGAAGATGACATCCTATTAATGAGATAGGTGACAGTTAAGGCAGCTTCTGCCCAAAAGTCTTTAGGGACTTGATTTGCTATTAATAAAGTTCTAGTGGTTTCTATAATATGGCGATGTTTTCGTTCTGCCAGTCCATTTTGTTGAGGTGTATAAGGACAAGATCTTTGATGTGTGATGCCATGCAATTTAAGATAATTTTGAAAATCTGTGGATAAAAACTCTCCCCCTGAATCTGTGCGAAAAATAGTAATATCATTTTGAAATTTGTTTTTAACCATATTATGAAAAGTTTGAAAGTATGAAAATACTTCAGACTTATGTTTGGGAAAGTACATCCACGTATGTCGGGAGAAATCATCGACAAAAATAACATAGTAAACAAATCCTCCTTTAGAAATTACTGGTGCAGGACCCCAAACATCCGAGTGTATTAATTCAAGTGGTCTTGAAGAGAAAAAGGTTCTGTTCTGAAATGGTAATCTTTTCATTTTGCCGAGAATACAATCTTTACAATCAAATGATTCAGAGTTACAAAATTTCCCTAGATTTGGAAAATGTTGGATTTTGGCTATATGTGGGTGACCAAGTCTCTTATGCCACAGTTCCAACTCTATTTTTTGAATATTATAACAAAAAGCTTTTTTCGGCATTTCCAAAAAATCCATGTAATAGAGTCCTCCTTCTCTATGGCCTTCCCCAATCAGCTTGCCTGACTGGCGATCCTGTACCCAACAACCATGAGAAGAAAAAGAAATATTACACCCATAATCAGAAATTTGAGATACAGATAAAAGATTTAAATTTAATTTGGGAACATGTCTAATTTCTGGAATAATTTTTTTTTTTGTTTTATAAATTTTTTCAAAATTTCCTATTCCTTCTATTTCAAGAGAAGTCCCATCAGCAGTAAAGACCTTTGACACACTTGTTTTATTTTTAACACATTTGGATATACTTTGATTATTTGGGGTCATATGAAAAGATGCACCAGAGTCAAGAAGCCAAGAAATTTTACCTAGATCAGAAAAAGATGAGGCTGCTGCGCCGGTTGAAGCTTCAGATGAGGAAGAGGCACCTTTGATGAGAGGCTGAAGGATCTCCATTAGTTGGGCCAGGGAAACTGGTGCATCCTGATCTTTAGGCTCCGATCCAGCAATTGCAGCTCTTTTTTCTCTCAGCTCCTTAAGTTTGGGACATTGTGGCCTGTAGTGTCCCGGTTCATGACAGTGATGACAAATAACTTTCTTCTTATCATAGTCACCATTTTGTCGGTTAAAGTGAGGAGACCTATATGATCGAACATGATTCCCTGGTCTAGACACGGCTAAAACAGAATCATCTTCAATTTTTAAAGAACCTTTCCTGAGACGATTTTCTTCCATTGTTAACTCTTCAATAGTTTCAACAATAGAAGGAATTTTTCTCCGGTGAAGTAGGGCCGATTTAGTGGTTTCAAATTCCGGCCTTAATCCAGTGATAAACTGGTAAAAATGTTCAACATCGAGTTGTTTCTGACGAAGCTCGATGTCTTCGGCACAATGCCACTTTGGTTCTAAAAGGGAAAGTTCTTCCCAAAGTTCGGACAACCCATTGTAATATTCACGAATAGTTTTGTCTTCTTGTGTCATCATTCGAACTTTTTCTTGGAGGTTGCACACGTGTGCAATATCTTTTAAGGGAATACATATTCTTAAGGTATTCCCATGCCTTATCGGCATGATCAAATTTGGCAAGACTTGAGCATTTTTTAATGTCAACGCTATTGATAAGCCATGACATTATCTTCGCATGAGATATTCTCCATTCTTTCCATTTCTTCTCGTATGAGGCAATAGCCTTGATTTTCTCTTCTTCCGATAGAGGGACGTATTTATCTCCCTCCTTTTTAGTAAGAGATAGCTTAGGTTCCGAATCGGAACCATCCACAATCCCCCATAAGCCTTTTCCCCATATATGGTGCTTCATGATTGAAGCCCATGTTACATAGTTCGTATCGCTTAGTTTCATAGGCATGATGGTGACTTTATCATTGTCATCCATCGATTACAAGGAGAGAAAGAATAGGGATAGAAGAGAAACAAGAAGGAAAATGAGAAAGAAAGAAAAAAAAACAATACAACAAGATGTGAAATCTTCTCCAATGAAGTGATAAAACACTTCTCTTCAAGTGGCGAACACTTTTGCAAACGGGCACGGAAACCGAGGCAGCTTTTCCTCAAGATTTAGTACTTCCGCGGCTCTGATACCATGAAATGAAATGGGATCTTCGAAACACGAGCTTTGATTAACAAGAGCAAGTGTCAAGAATGACACTAAAGCATAACCCTTAAAAAGGGTATAACTGGAAACAAAATAAAAATAAAAATGTATTCTTTATTGATATGAAAAACCAATTGCTTAAGAAGCATTGGAGTAAAATACAAGAGGGGCTGCACCCCTTTATATACACAGGGGCTGAAAGAGGACTCAATAGAGCTGTTGGGCACAGTCCAACAGCTCTATTGCTAGTCAAGTCTGGACAGGACTTGACTAGCAACAGTCATTCTAGTTCAAACTGAACTAGATGACATAAAGACAAAAAATAAAAATAAAGGAAAAAAATACAGAAAAGAAAGAAATTAAAAATGTATTTATATATATATATAATAATATAATATTATTATATATACATATATGTACAGTTTTACATTTTAACAGAGGGTGCCGTTGCTGGCGGCCTCGCTGCCCAGCCGTTGCACTGGAGAGAGAGAGAGAGAGAGAGAGAGAGAGAGAGAGAGAGAGAGAGAGAGAGAGAGAGAGAGAGAGTCGGGGGTAGACTCCCCTCCCCCCAATGTTTTTTTTAATCCGCATTCACCCCGTCCTCATTCTCACTGTAATGAGCGGGGGGAGGGGGTGTGAAACGGTGAATCACCATTCCATGGATGCGGCGGATGCACGTTCCACTGTGATCAATGTTTGATCACCGCAGCGTCTCTCGCGATGTGCGATCAAACACACCCTTAAAGAACAAGTTGTCTATGGTAAAGCTCATGTACAACTTGAGGAAGGCTATTTATGATATGATGATTGGATCCATATTTGGATTTGCATCTAGTTCTGGATCCAATTCTTATGTGGATTGGGTTGTTGTGTCTAGAGCCCTTGCATCAATCATTGTTATTGTTTGTATTTTTCCTTTTTATTCTTTTACACTTTTATCTCTCTTTAGTTGTATTCTCATGTATTAGTGGTGTGGGGCATTTTTGTACTCTAGCATATATCAAGAGTATCAACAGAGGTTACCACATGATCCCACATTGGGATCATGCAACAAGAACACACCTCTTGTCATCTCTTCGCCTTTCTTCTTTTCATGTGATTGCTTTGGATTAATATTGTAGTACCAAAAATCTTTAATATTTAACCTTCTTAGACCATAAAGTTTGGCTTGGATACCATCTCTTTAATGTGGATGCAGTAATCTAATTTTAGTGATCAATAAACCATATAATTCAAGAACAGCAAAGAAAAAATGCTCAAAACATCATGAGCAAAGTTTCTTGAATAAGATTATCACTGTCTCCATCTTCAAAAACATGCATCAAACTGCCACAAAGAATTATAGTGAACATTTACTATGGGTTGTTTGTTCCCTATATTTCTTAAATAACAGTTTCTGAAAAGCTGACAACTCATCATGTGATATAGGTAAATTTGGTTGGGTGTGTTAAAGGATCTTGTAAGATGGCCGATTTGAAGAGACTTGTAATTTAAAGACGTGTATACTGTATACCATTGACTCAAGCATTCACACACTCTTCAAATCGGCCATCTTGTAAGATGGCCGATTTGAAAAGACTTGTAATTTAAAGACGTGTATACTGTATACCATTGACTCAAGCATTCACACACAGCTGGTAACTGCTTAATTTTAGAAGGATACAATTTATATGTTATATGACAAATAAAGCAGCTTATTGAAATAGTTATGGTAAAAACTTGTAAACTAACATGTACATTGTTTTATCCATGTGGCACTAGTTTATCTCTTTTTCCAACCACGGGATTGAAAAAAATTTCTTCATTATGATTAGTTTTCAATGCCCTTATGTGTTTGCTCTGATTCTTTTTATCCATCATGTTATGCTAGTATTAAATGGCTGAAATGTTCATCTGTAGCGTATGACCTATCTAACTGGCATGCCACTCTTTATGACTATAAACGGTGGTAAATTTTAAATAGTTTCGTTTGTATATAGGCATTGTGAAGTCCCATACTTGAGCTGATACAGATTATTTTGACCAATTTTTGTGAAGTATAGATGGTCTTTTGGATTGGTCCTGCAAAATTTGGTTTATTGCAGAAAGAGACGGGTGGAGAATTGAGCGTGGCTTCTCTCTTGAATAAAGTTGTTTATAGTGGTTGTGATGCAATTATGGTTGGACCGGCAGCATGCAGAGCAGTTGGTGATGCAACAAATTCACAGTCTGTTCATCATATACTTGATGGTGCCTCGGTTATGTGGGAGCTTCTTAAAGGTAGAAGTCTTCCTGGTGTTGCTGCATTAGATAAGGTATGGTAATCTTTTCAGATTGTCTGACTTTTGTGTAGCTATTTTGCTTTTTGTATATGAGAATTCCGGATTGTTATGCTTTTGTAAATTCATAAGCATAACGTATGCCACATAGGTATGGATACAGGTATGAAGGGTATGCCACGGGTTTTAAAGTGTGGGTCTGGGGCATGTGTGTGTAGGAGAAGTGGTTCCTCCTACTCCATACAATGTGGACAGTTATGATTTTCGATGTTTCAAGTTTTTTTTTGTTGGCAAAATCTGACCCCATAGATGTGTTCAACATGATTTATTTGCTAGGAATTGGATGCTGGATCATAATTTTTGATGAAAAATTATGATTTTATGAGCCTTGAAGTTTATGAAAATTTTAAGCTGTTGATTTTTAAAGCCTTATAAAAACATGTTAAATAACGTAATCATATGATCCAAGAGCCAATTCCTGCTAAATGAACAATGTAGATCACATTTGTAAGATCATAATAGAAAAAGGAACAAAAAAGGAAAAAAATAGGAAATCAAAACCATCCATTCCCTCAACCAATCACTATATATATAATTTATATATAAAGTTTCAGGTATGCACGTCCATATGGTACCAATGAGTTGAAACCATAGTTGCTAGAACAGGAATAAAAAATGGTAAGCGGTACGGGAATCGGAATCGGGAAGCGGTTAATCCAAATTTTTTGGAGGATTTGGGAAGCGGGAAGTGAATAGGAAGCGGTAAATCCAATCGTTCAGGAAGCACAATATAAGAAATTATGAGAAATAATGATAAAATGATTGCTGTAAAAAAACTTTTAAAGAATGAAGTTCTTTGAAGAAAAAGAAGTATGTCAAAATCAATAATTAAGAAATGACGTCCACAATTGACAATTATATCATCTTATTAGAAAAACTACCTAAGATCATTTAATAGGATAATTAAATAACACATACAATCAATACAAATGCAAAACCTTTGAAAACTACAAGTTCATAAGTTTATTTCGGTGTTTGGATACAAAACATTGCTATATTAAAAAAATTGTGCAGCAATTGACGTGCAGTTCATCATACATATTATAATTTTAAGAAACTTCAACTTAGCCTAACAATATAATCAGCTGTTATATGATACTTTTAAACAACAAGAAATGTACAAGAGTGAACAATGTTATATATATATATATATATTTGTGTGTGTGTGTGTCTTAACAAAACAAATATCTAACAACATATTGCTAATAATTTCATATTAATATAGGTATGAATATAGTAATTGTAATATTCTAAAGCTGCATATAAGATACATAAAAGCTACCGAGTTGTGCAAAAAGTAATACAAATTAGGCTGATAAGTTATTTATAATCTATTCAAAATTTCACAAATTGAAGTTTTGAACAGATATAGCTATATTATGAAACAAAGAACAAACTGCTGCAATTAAGAGAGGGAACGATAGTCCAACATGCATATAGAAAAACATACCAAACTAGATATGGTAATTCAAAAAAATAAAAGGAGTCAAAAGCCATGTGCATTTATATTCTATATACTATGTAAATCCGTGCATTTATTTGAGTTGAACAAGAGAAAGAGGGGCCTGTTGCTGCACTAAACAAAATCAAAATACAATTAATGTGGAATTAGAATTCCTATATATGAGGAATTGAATTTCTCAACTTGGGAGTTATAATTCCAATAAAAATAAAAACACAGCCATGGGAATCGGGATTCCCTTGTTGGGGAATTGCGATTCCCATGCATAGGAAGCATCACGATTCCCACAGTAACTATGGTTGAAAGTTGAAACTCATAGGTGCAGGTTGTTTTGACTTTATTTGACACCTAGATGTGATTTACATGTTTGATTTAGTACAGATGGGTCCATGGATCATTTTTTTTTTGACAAAAAAATATAAGTTGAGCCGAAAAAATTCTAACCATCAAATTTTTTATTTGCCAGAAAAACCTGTTCATACATCATAATCCGGTGATCCAAGGGCCGATCTTTACTAAATCAAACATGTAGATCACATCTACAATGTCAGATTGAGTTAAAAAAATCTGCACCTATGAGTTTCAACTCATTGATACCATATGGACATGCGTACCAAAGACATATATATAGGGCCACTAGAATATGAGAACTAGATTGTGAACCGAGATTTTCATCGGTGTTTTTGTTTCTTTTTTAAATATGATCATACAGATGTAATCTACATGCTTGGTTTAATATCGCTGGATCTTGGATCATTCGGTTCTTTAAGGCTTGAAAATCAGCATCTAAATTTCGTGTTTCTTTGTCGAGAAAGCATGATCCAACAGTCGATTCCTAGCAAATGGACCATATCAAACATATATCTGCAGGGTCAGATTTGCAGAAAAGTGTCAGAAATGCATAGTTCACACGCTAGTTCTCATATTTAGTGGCCCTCTCCCTCTCTCTCTCCACACACACACACACACACATATATATATATATATATTCAAGCATTCAAAATTCATGTTTCTTTGTCAAGAAAGCACGATCCAACAGTCGATTCCTAGAAAATGGACCATATCGAACACATCTTCAAGGTCTGACTTGGGGAAAAGGTGTTGCCTAGTTCACACTACATGTTCTAGTGGCCCTATATGTGTGTGTGTGTGCATGCGTTGAAATAAGATACTTTATTGTACTAGGATCTTTAGTTACCTTGTAAGCTCTAACCAGCCGGTTGATAAAATGCAACCTTGGTTGTAATGATCCCAACTTATCCTCGTGAAAAGTGATTTTTTTTAAAAACAATTGCGGAAACCAAACCCAAGTATCTAGGGCTTCAGAGACTTAACAACTACCAAACCATAAGTGATCTTACATAGAATCAACCAATGAATAACCAACTTTATTAATTAATAAATAAATGTCATAGAACAAGAATAAATAATGTATCACAGAGCCACACAATCAAGAATATCAAAAACAAGTCACACGAAATCGTAGTTTCCATGTGTCTGTCACCCCATCACTGATCTTCAGGTCCTAAGAAAAATATTTTGAAACACCGGGTAAGAACCAAAGATTCTTTGTATGAATTCCTCTAATAATCCAAGCATAAAACAAAGAGTATAAACCAAATTTATGCAAAGATTATGAGGAATGTAACAACAACAACAATTTCATAATTAATTTATCATTCAAACATTTAAAAGCAAGTACCATATAATTGTTAAAGAAGAGGTGATATGGGTCCAGACTTACGTCTGGTCCAGATCCATACTTTATGTTTAGTATTTCTATTTTGCACATGTGCACATATTTGTATTTTGTTTTTATAATCAGGACATTATCATTCACAGTGTTTTGTAAATCACCTGTATATAAATACAACCTTTCTAGGTTATGTAATGACATTTTCAGTGTGTAGCAATCCCTTCTTCTTCTCTATTTTTTTCTTTGTTGAAAGTTGACGTGGGCTGGAAGTACAAATTCCAACATGGTATCAGAGCAAGTTGAACCGATCCACACTCACTAAGGTTGGTTTCATCTTTCTTCCCTCTCTTCTTCTGTTCAGATCTGATTTTTTTTTCCTTTTCTCTTCGGTTTTACCTCATATCTCAATTTCAGATCTGGGTTTTCTCGGTTTTCTCTATATTCTATCGTTTTCTTTATTCAGTCTAAGACAGATCTGTGATAGAACCTTGGGGATATAAGATTTGGTATACAGGAATAAATAGGAATAGGAATAGGAATGGAGTGGGGATTGTTATGAGTCGTGAGTTTATAGATAATGTAGTTGAGGTCCGTAGGAAGGGTGATAGGATTTTACTTATTAAATTAGTATTAGGTATGGATATTATTAATATTATTAGTATTTATGCACCTCAAGTAGGTTTAGATGATTCCATTAAGCGTCAATTTTGGAAAGATTTAGATGGAGTAGTACAAGGGATATCTTATGGATAAAAGCTTTTCATCGGCGGTGACCTTAATGGACATGTAGGCTAATGTAGGGATGTATTTGAGAGTATTCATGGAGGCTATGGTATAGGAGAAAGAAACGAAAGTGGAGAAAGGATTTTAGATTTTGGTTTGTCCTATGATATGATCTTAGCAAACACTTGGTTTAGGAAGAGGGAGTCTCACCTAGTTGCTTTTAAAAGTGGGGTTAATACGAGTCAGATGGATTTTTTCTTACTTAGAAAGAGAGATTGGGGTTGTTGCATCGATTGTAAGGTTATACCGGGAGAAAGTGTGACTACACAACATAGAGTCTTAATTTTAGATCTTAGAATTAGACAATGCTGCAAAAGGGATAGACATAGGATAAATCCTAGAATTAAGTGGTGGGCACTGAAAGAAGCTAAACAAGGAATGTTTGTAGAGCAGGTAGTTAAGGAAGCTGATTGGTGTCTCGAGGATGAGACCGAATCAATGTGGAGCAAGATAGCGGGTGGCATGAGAAAGGTGGCTAAGGAGGTATTGGGTGAGTCTAAAGGCGGTGCACCGCTAGGTAAGGATACATCATGGTGGAACGAGGATGTCAAATTAGCTATTAAGGTTAAAAGAGAGTGTTATAGAAATCTAAGTAAGAGTCGTGATAATAAGAATTTGGAGAAGTATATGATAGCAAGGAAGGAAGCTAAAAAAGTAGTTCGAAACGCGAGGGAGAAGGTATATAAGGAGGTTTATGACAAGTTGGATACCAAAGAGGGCGAGAAGGATATTTATATGCTTGCAACGATGAGAGATAGGAAATCGAGGGATCTGGGTATGGTTAGATGTATCAAAGATGAAACACAAAGGGTTTTAGTCAAAGATGCGGAGATTAAGTAGAGATGAAAAGATTATTTTGATAAGCTATTTAATGGAAGTCATGCTCAGGATCTTGGAGACTTCTCCATTCCTTTTCATGAGATGAATCGTGACTTCATGCGCAAGATTCAAAAGAAAGAAATTGCAGAGGCTTTGAAGAAAATGAAATCAAGAAGGGCAGTTGGCCCAGATGGTATACCTATCGAGGTTTGGAAATGCTTGGGAGAGAAAGGTTTAGAATGGTTGACAAATCTTTTTAACAAGATTTGGCGGACAAATAAGATGCCTAATGAGTGGAGGAAGAGTACTTTGGTGCCTCTATATAAGAATAAGGGTGATATACAAGATTGCAGAAACTATCGTGGTATAAAACTCATGAGTCATACTATGAAACTTTGGGAGAGGCTGATTGAGTCTAGGTTGAGGAAAGTTGTCATGATATCGGAGAATCAATTTAGTTTTATGCCTGGAAGATCAACTATGGAAGCTATACATCTTCTTAGACAACTTATTGAGAGATATAGAGAGAGGAACAAAGATTTGCATATGGTTTTTATTGATTTGGAGAAGGCATATGATAGAGTACCTAGGGACGTTCTCTGGTGGACAATGATGAAGAAATGTGTTTCTCTCAAGTACATGAGTATAATTAAAGATATGTATGAAGGAGTAGTAACCAATGTCCGTACTTGTGGAGGGGGTGACAACCAATTTTCCTATAACGGTTGGGTTACATTAAGGATCTGCTTTAAGCCCTTTCCTATTTGCTATAGTGATGGATGAGCTTACGAGATCAATTCAAGAAAATGTGTCGTGGTGTATGTTGTTTGTTGATGATATTGTTTTGATTGATGAGTCTAGAGCTGGGGTTTATGCTACGTTAGAATTATGGAGACGAACATTGGAAGCAAGAGGTTTTAAGTTGAGTAAGAGTAAGACAGAATATATGGAATGTCGGTTTAGTAAGCAACGAAGTAGTGATGTGAGTGTAGTGAAGCTTGGTGAGCAAGAAATACCGGTGGATGATTGTTTCAAATATTTGGGATCTATCATTCAAAAGTATGGAGAAATTGATGGAGATGTAAATCATAGGATAAAGGTTGGGTGGATGAAATGGAAAAGTGCAACTGGAGTGTTGCGCGATCGTAGAATGCCATTGCGGTTGAAGGGAAAGTTTTATAGAACGACTATTAGACCCGCTTTACTATATGGTACGGATTGTTGGGCTGCCAAGAGACATCATATTCAAAAAATGAGTGTAATTGAGATGCGTATGCTTAGATGGATGTGTGAAAATACAATAAAAGATAAGATTTGAAACGAGAAGATACGTAAGAAGGTAGGCGTTGCACCCAATGAAAATAAGATGATAGAAAATTGTTTATGGTGGTTTGGAAATATTCGGCGAAGGCCTAATGATGCTCTAGTTAGAAGGATGGAGAAATGAGAAAATATATTAGTTAAAAGAGGTCGCGGTAGGCCTAGGAAGACTTGGATGGAGATGATAGGAAAGGATATGAATGCTTTGAACCTCACCGAGGACATGACATTGGATAGAAATGATTGGAGGAGAAGGATTCATGTGGAAGACCCAGAATGATTTTCTTTTTTGGTTCGTATCGCCGACCCCAATTGTTTTGGGATGAAGGCGTAGTTGTTGTTGTTGTAGTCTAAGACAGATCTGATCATATCAGATCTGGTATTGTTTTCTTTTTGGATCTATATCTTAAGATCTGTGACTTCTTATTTCTTAAAAAAAAAACAAAAACAGATCACGTTGAAATGGTTTGTTCTCTTTTATGATCGTATTTTTTTATTCTAATTTTTTTGGATCACGTTAAGACTGATCTGTTCTCACAAACCCAGATCACGTCAAAACTGATATGTTTTTTCTTCTATTGCCTCAATCATCCTTTTCTCTACAATCGTTTTAGTTTAAATATTCTTTTCTTCTAAAATCTTTTCATTTTTCTTCTACAATCTCTCTCTTCTTTAATAGTGGTGTCAGACTGTTGTACTACATCTCTGTTTTCTACAACAAAAGTTTTGTGTTTTCTACAACAGAAGTTCTGTTTTCTCCATTTCGTTGCTGTTGGGTCGATTGTTTTATTTTTCTCATAAAAGATAGCCTTTTTCTTTGGAATCATGTAATCCATTGTTCTGACATACTGGGCGTCATAGGCTGTGCTGTGGTTTTGGTACATAACTAGAACTGATATTTCAAAAAAAAAAAAACGCATCGAAAAGTTTTCAATCCATATTTGAAAAATATGGATTCGTCATCTACTCGTTCTGGTCTTTCCTCTAGCTTTCTGAGTCAACTTGTTTCTGAAAAACTCAATCATTCAAATTTCTTGACCTGGAAAAGACGAATAATTCCCTTCATACGAAGCCAAGATCTTTCTGGGCATCTAGATGGATCTACTATAGCCTCGCTTTAATTTATCACCCTGGAAATACAAGATGATAAAGGGGTTGTCTCATCTCAGATTATTCAAAATCCTGACTTCACAGCTTGGATGAAAAGAGACCAAGCACTAGTCGCGTACATTACTTCTACTTTATCACAGGAAATACTGATTGCAATTCCAGATGATTGTTCAGCGGCTGAACTATGGAATATGTTGGCTCAAACCTATTCTCAAATGTCGGAGGCAAAAGTTTTGTATCTCAAGCGAGAATTTCAGTCATTAAAGAAGAGAACTATGTCTGTTATGGAATATCTGAACAAGGTAAAAAGCATCACAGATCAGTTGGCTCTTGTTGGCTATGCGATCTCAGAGAGAGATAAGGTGCAACAAGTTTTAAGGGGACTGGGGGCAGACTATCATGTTCTTGTCACGTCTATCACATGTTTGCCTGTTTTACCCAGTTTTGAAGACTTACGGGCTAAGCTTTTACATTATGAGATCAGTTTGAAGAACCTTTCTGATGGTGATGGTGGGAAACTTGACTCACAAAATGTTTTGGCTACTGGGATGGTTTGTGGACAAGGTCGTGGTAGAGAAAATAATCATCGCGGAGGTAGAGCTCGAGGACGATATGGTGGACAAGGGGGACGTGGGTTGCTTCCTACCCCAAACATGTCTCCTAATGCTCATGCAGGAAATCCAAGAAATATTCCCACATGCTTCCTCTGTAATAAAAGGGGACACATTAAAGCTGACTGATGGTTCAACCCTTAGAACAAAGGCAAGAATTCTATTATTTAGTCAAAAAGGCAGACTGATGGGAGTAAATCTAGTGGAGATGTGCAACAACTTTTATTGGCAGCTCTTTCAAAGATGACAATAGCACAAGATGACCAGGGAGTATGATATATAGACTCTGGGGCAGCCACCCATGTCACGGGAGATGCAGGTAAACTCTCGAACTTATCTCCTTATTTCGATAACGGCAGTATTGTCACTGGAGATGGAACTCATCATTCCATTTCTCACACTGGGAATGCCATAATACCCTCCTTAAATTCATCCATAAAATTGTCCAATGTTCTACTTGCTCCTAATAAAAAAAATAACATTATCTCTATCTCCAAATTTGTTGATGATACACATTCTTCTGTCGAATTTACTCCATCTTCTGTGTATGTCAAGAACCTTACGTTCATTAAAGGAGAGCGACGAGAAAATATGTATATCTTCAAGGAGGATCCTTTTGTTCGTGTTTCTGCTCCTGTCGTCTTGAAGCCTTCGTTGGAGTCCGATGAATCCTCTTCTAAATGTCTTCTTAGTCTGTTTGAATGTAATAAGTCAAATATTTGGCATAGTCGACTTGGTCACTGTAGTTCCTCTTTTGTTGAAAAGATTGTAAGAGATAATCTTATCTCCTCATCTAGTTTGAGTCCTACTTTTGGTAATGAGCAATGTACAAATTGTCAATTGTGCAAGAGTCATGTTCTTCTCTTCAAGTCAATTAATAAAAGAGCTTCAAGACCTTTTGAGATTATCTACTCTGATGTATGGGGTCTTGCACCTACTTGTTTTCCTTCGGGTAGTCGATACTACGTTGTTTTCATTGATAGTTATTCTTGTTATACGTGGGTATACTTCATGAAACATAAATTTGAAGTTCCTCAATTGTTCAGAATGTTTCATGCCTTTGTCAAAACTCAATTTTCGTTAAATATTATGAATTTTCAGTGTGATGGGGGAGGTGAGTACACTTCAAATGACGTTATTGCTTTTCTTCGAAACAATGGTATAAGTCGCAAAGTTTTCTGCTCACACACACCGCAACAGAATGGTGTGGCTGAACGGAAACACCGCCACATTGTTGAGAGTGCGATGAGCATGTTGCATGAGAGTCATATTCCTATTGAGTTATGGACAGAAGCTTTCCACTCTGCGGTTTATATTATAAATCATTTGCCGATGGTCATTTTAGCAAATAAATCACCTTATTATACTTCAATTTGTGATTTGTGGGATATGCGGATGATTATAAGGGATATCGTTGTTATGAGCCTCTGTCCAAGCGTGTTAAGATCTCCAAAAATGTGGTTTTTAATGAGCAGGACTCTGAAGATGGGCATTCCTTACAAAATATGCGTCATAGTGTTGAAGTTTATTCTCCATAGTTGAATGTCGAGTTGTTTGCTAACATCAATGGAGAGTGTTCACCTGATTGCAGTGTTGCTCCCATGCCTATTCTTGTACCAGATGAAACCTCTTGCACAACTCAAATTGAGATTGACAATTTGCCGCCCAAGGAGATTGAGAAGTTTTCAGGACCAGTCTATACGAGAAGAGCAGCAAAAAATATTCCCACCATTACTGATGTGATTGTTAATGAACCTGAAAACCATTCCTTTGGCAGGAGATCTGAAGGAATTCGACACCCAATTCAGAGATGGGTTAGTTATGATAATTTCACTCTGGATTTTCAGTTATTTCTGTCACAGGTTGAAAAGCAAGATGAACCTACTTTCTATCAGGCAGTCAAGTCACATAAGTGGATAGAGGTAATGAATGAAGAAATAGAAGCGTTACATGAATGTCAAACATGAGAAATTGTTCCCTGACCAAATGATAGAAATATTATAGGATCTAAGTGGGTTTATAAGATCAAGTATAAACCTGATGGGAGCATTAAACGACACAAAGCAAGACTTGTTGCACGTGGTTTTACTCAAGAATATGGACATGATTATGATGAGACTTTTAGTCCTGTGGTCAAGATGGGGACAATTTGTATCATATTATCTCTAGCCGTCCACCACAAATGGACATTGAGCCAGATGGATGTGAAGAATGCTTTCCTTCATGGGGCCCTTAAAGAAGAAGTTTATATGGAACAACCACCTGGATATGCGGAAGGAGATCCTAAGGCGTATGTCTCCAAATTTAAGAGAGCTCTTTATGGTTTAAAACAAGCATCACGATCCTGGTTTGATAGTTTTTCTCTTAAAATTCAAAATCTTGGTTTCCGCAGATGCACTCTTGATCACTCACTCTTTATCTTCGGGGCCGAGCATACAATCACATTCTTATTGATTTATGTAGATGACATGATTATCACAGGCAACTCTTGTAGTCATATCCAGGAGGTCAAGGAATTCTTAAGTCAGAATTTTAAAACGAAGGACCTTGGAGAACTGAGGTACTTTCTTGGAATAGAAGTTGACAGGAAAGACACTGTGTTAACCCTAACACAACATAAATATACTCTTGACTTGTTAAGTAGAGCGAGAATTAAAGATTGCAAGCCTTTAGCTACTCTGAGTGTTTTACAACAGAAATTGAGTTCCCACGATGGAAACTTATATGATGATCCCACCAGATACCAAAGTATAGTCGGAATGCTTCAGTATCTTTCCTTCACTAGACCTGACATTGTCTATTCTGTAAATCAAGTGTCCCAATTTATGCATGAGCCTCGAATTGGGCACATGGATGCAGTTAAACGGATATTGAGATACTTAAAGGCTACGATAGGAGATGGACTTGTTTACAAGAGGAATCTTATAGATAATGAGGCTCATAAAATTTTTATTTATACAGATGCGGACTGGGCGGGAGATCTAGATGAGAGAAGGTCAGTTTCAGGCTATTGTATATTTCTTGGCAGCAATATCGTGTCCTGGAGTAGTAGAAAATAGAAGGTTGTTGCCAGATCTAGTACTGAGGCTGAATATCGTTCCATGGCAGCGGCCACAGTAGAAGCTACGTGGGTTAGACACTTGCTAACGAATTGGGAGAATCTATCTCACGAGCATTATTATTGTGTGACAATCAAAGTGTGATAAATATTTCTTTTAATCTCATTCATCATAGTCACACTAAACATATCGAGATAGATCAACATTTTGTCAGGCAAAAGGTTGAAGAGAAAGAAATTGAGCCATACTATGTTCGCACGGAAGACCAAGTGGCTGATATGTTTACAAAGGGGTTGACCAAATATAATTTTTGGTTCTTAAAAAGCAAATTGTCCATGATTCGAGATCATGTACAACTTGAGGGAGGCTGTTAAAGAAGAGGTGATATGGGTCTGGACTTACATCTGGTCCAATTCCATACTTTATGTTTAGTATTTCTATTTTGCACATATGCACATATTTGTATTTTGTTTTTATAATCAGGAACATTATCGTCCATAGTGTTTTGTAAATCACTGTATATAAATACTACCTTTCTAGGTCACGTAATGACCTTTTCAGTGTGCATCAATCCCTTCTTCTTCTCTACCTTTTTCTCTGCTGAAAGTTGACGTGGGCTGAAAGTACAAATTCCAACAATAATAACAAATTTTCACATGAAACATAACAAGTATAAATGCATGAACAGTAAAGATGCATGATTCAATGCACATGCATGAATAAATTATTAAGTTATTATCAGAGTTCTCTTTTGCATGCATATCTCTATTAAATGCACACAATTTTAGTTTCACTTTTCATTAAACCTGCAAATGCTCAAAACGTGCACAACAATTCCTAAAGTCTAAGATGGGTTCTCAGTTGTAGCTTAACACACAATTTGTATTTTATTATTGGGTTTCACACTTGTTCATCAACTAATATCAGGAATCAACACCATCCATTGGAACATTAGAAATCAATATCTAATATCAGGACATTAGGGAAATCAATATCCACTGATGTCACCTTTTTGGTATACCAATAACATCAGTTGTGTCACAACACCATTCCTAAGCAAAGTGGCTAAAAACTCTCTAAAATCGTGGTCGGGAGGTGAACCACCATATCGGGTTCAGGAGGACAAACACACAAGGAGTTTTAGTATTCTCACGGTTTTCCCAAAATCGCTATCCATGATTCTCACACTGTAGAAGGGACATCCATGAAAAAAATTTAATTATACTGATTATCTCTTTTATCTTTTTAACAAAAAACCAAGTTCTTTACATAAGAACTGTTTTGCAATTCAACATGCAAAAACCCAACATGGGACCTGGCCCGCTACACAATTTGATAGTGTAATTAAATTAGAAAGCTAATAATTTCAGAATAAATTTTGCAATGCATAAAATAAGTCTTGGAGCTATACATACTTCTGGCCCATATGGCCTACAATGGTTCACATCTGACCACCAATGCATTTTAAGCAAAATCCTTTGTGAACATGCATAAACACAGTTGTTCAAAACATGTCCACAATGCATATGAACAAATGCTTGCAACATACATTTTCATACATTTTTTATGATCCATTTTATGCGTAAGCTCTCAAATATGCACATGATCGTATTCATGCATACAATGATTTTCATAATTTTTCATGTATATGACATAAGCATTGCAACATAATAATCCAATGAATAACATATGCAACAAGCACTCAAAAATTTACACGAATCAGATCTGAACATAACTACATATTTCAGGAAGCATATCGTACCAACTGGGTCATACCTATGCCGTAGCCCATGCTCAATACAACATGCTGTCCCTGGGCATTGGTATGCTGCGGCAGCATGTTTCTCATGCAGAAACATGCAGCCACATGACAAAAAGCGTGCAAAACTGTTCTGCCCTACAACAGCCTACCAAAATCATAAATAAATACATTTAACAACATTAGGATAACTCATTTGGCAGCATTGAGAACAAATAAACAAAGTGCTAACATAGATCGATAGTCATGATTACAAGGCTGGTTTGCTGCTAACTCATGTGGCAGCATCCAACCAATATATTGACAGCTATATCGTAGCTGAAAACAAACATGAGCAGCCTAATCAAGTCCACACAAGGATCAATTTATGTAAAGCAGAAAATAAACAACAATCAGTGGAGATCAACACTATTGGGCATAATCATATTTCATTTTCTGCACAACAGCCAACCGATGGCTAGAATAAACTTTTGGATAGGCCTTACATAGGTCAATGTAATGGCCAAGTCAAAATATGATTATGCGAACTTGATTTTTGGAGAATCGACACCTATTCACAGTCGGCCTGTACAAATAAAATAGCCCGGACAGATCTGCCCAAGCAAAATAAAGTGACAGATCTATCCAGATCTGCCTGCGTAAACACAGCAGATCTAATCCAAATCTGTCAACTAGCGAAGGCCTGCAAGTCTGTCCAGATTTACTGTGTTCTATTTAGATTTACCTGTGTAAACAAAGTAAATCTGGACCAGATTTGCCAAATGCAGTCAACAATTTCTAAAATGAAACAAAAACTGCACTACAACAGATTTTAAGCCAAAATAAAAACTAATTTTGAATCAACCTAACTACATCTGAATACAGTTTAAAACATAAAAACAACTACAACAACCTGCAAATATCTTTAGTATAAAACAAACATTGATGAGGCTGGAAAAATAATTCTGTTATATATCTAACAGAAAATCGGCTCTAAATATTTTTGTATTTTCAGCATAAGCAGATATGTTTGGCAATCGATCAAACACAGTCATATCAGCAATCAAGTGAAAGAATGCTGGCAAAAATAATTTTGTTGCACAGTCATACCCGAATTTTTGTTCTTCTATTATTTTTAACAGCCAACATATTTTTGTGCACGTACATATGCCTTAATGGCAGTTTAAAAAAACCACATTCAATACAGCAATAGTAAAGGCAGCATGCTGGAATCTGCGACAGGTCTGGTTTGGATCAGATGTAATCCAAACCAGACCACGATAGGTCAGCCAAACGCACGGTCAAACCCCCACATGTATATATATAGGTCCCTGCAGCAGGCCTAGTTTGGGGTCAGATCTGATCCCAAACCAGCACCCTTGATGGGTCATCCATGTTTATGGCTTACCCCCATATATATATATGTATATATGTATATACGTATATATATGTACCTAACATGCTTTTGTTATATTAATAATTTAGACATGGATTTATACATGAATAAGCAATAAACAAAACATGCTTAAATAAAAAAAATCGAGATACATGCAACCGTGCATCGAGGCATGTGTTTGTATAAGCTTTAAAAATCAGATTTCTTATTTTTCAACTAAAATCTCACTTAAACCTGATTTAGCCTATTTCTTCCCGTTCGAATCAAGAGAGGAACCCGTACCTTCAATCAAAAACGGAAAAAGACTGAAAAATACTCGTTGGATGATCGGAGCATAAGGTGATCCTCCCTTCCTTCTCTTTTTCCTTTCTTTCTTTATTCTCTTTTCCTTTCTTCCTTCTCTCTCTCCCTCTCTCTATATAGAAAACAAAATCGAGAGAGGGAAACGAGTTAAATCCTTTTATAATATTTATTTATTTATTTTTTGGGTCTTCTAGAGAGTGGGTGACGTCCCCTCTAGATTCCTTTCTTATAGACGATAGAGTTCTACTATCTCTCTCTAACAAATCCTATTTATCCTCTTATTGTCACTTATGTTTTTTTTCTATTAACTAATTTGGGATCTATCTAGAACACCTATCTAGGTAGAGTCCTACTCTACGTAGAACTCCACCTTATCCAGTTAAATAAAATTTTGAAATTCAATTAATTAATAAATTTATTAATTATTTAATATTAAATTATTAAATAATTAATTTTTTAGAATATTTCAGAGGGTGCCTTCTCCCTCTGGGAGTCCTCTCAACATGGAATTCTTACTCAATTTAACCTTTAGATTGAATTTAAAATTTGAAAAATGGCTGGACTTGAATTTCAGATCTGGATCCAAGATCCAAATCCATATCCAAAATTCATATGGATCTCAACCTAGATCAGATCTTAATTAATATGGGTCTTGGATTGGGTCCAGATCCATATCAACGTGGATCAAACGGTTCCGATCCGATCCAATCCAACCTAGAAACTGGTAAAATATAGGTAGGCCATTTTTGAAAAAATGCGATTTTTGGGCCAACCGTAGCCCGAATTCAGAAAAATGAAATATAATGTTCTTAGAATTACGAGACACATCTAATGATATAGTACCTGATTTTCGCCTTCGAATTTTGACTGAATTTAACTTGATTTTCACTTGATTTTAAAGGTAAAAAACAGAAAGTTTTTCAAATATTATTTGCCTCATTTTGGTCTTGTTAGTGGGCCACACCCAGACCCAGCTGACGTCACCTAAAACTGAGGATATTATCAATGATTTTTATCAACTTCATAAAACACTTAACCAAAATTTCAAAAATTCAGAATTTAAAACTAGAGAAAAACACACAATATTACATTGGTGACCATGTGCTACCACTGGCTATCAACAAATTACTGTAATAAATTTCATTGAATCTTTACAAAATTGTCTCTTTCAAGATTTCCGGCTCAAAACTTATCCAGTTGATATATTGACATAAAGTGTTATCAGATATCCTATGTCACATAGGTACAGGTGTGGTTATGGGCTACAATACAGGTACGAAGTGCATAACACAAATTTCTTAAAGGATGGGTATTGGAGAAGGTTGTACACACACAAAAAAATCAGAATTGTGCTACATTTCTCAAGATGCCTTAGATGTGGAGTTATAAACTGTCAATTACAAACTAAAAGTCTAAAGCATGTCAAAGCTATGTAGTTAACTAACAAATAATGATGAACAAATATATAGTTATTGTTTGACACTTTTGATGCTGGGCATAGGTTACATTGATTGGATAAAAAGATGGCTAAGATGGATCAAATTAAGTTTAAAACCTAGATGATCTGTACATAAAAGGGAAATAGGCGGATTCTTTCAAGCGCTCCACCCAGTCACAATATCGGTATCGGGGTTTGATAGAAGTATCCATGTTACATAGGTGATATCTGTCTTTAGTCTTCAGAAAATTGATTTATTTCCAGATTGAAGATAATTCATACTGTTTGCTTCCTTTTTTTTGTTTCTTTCCCAGGCATACCCACTTGTCGCTGATTGGGGCAATATTTTTTCTAATCCATCTTTGCCTTTGTTTGTTGACATTGGAAGTGGTAACCTTCTACTCCGTTTGTTTATGTTAATCCATTTCTTGGAGACTTTATATTTATGTATATTTCACAATGGAAGTATATCCTACCTTGGACACATTTCTATTATTGATGGGTTAAAACAAATAAAAATGTTCCTTTGAAATATAAGCAACATATAATAGGCTGGGGAAAGTTCTCAGCATGAGTGACTATCTGTAAATGTGGAAATAAACTGTGTATACTTTGAACACTTCAAATAATATAGAAAAAGATGTGGAAATAATGCATCTAGAAGGTCTTCTTTAGTTCATACAGTATATTAAATTCCTCTCCTGCTTTTGAATTGACTTTATTAATATTGCTTTTTACATTTGTCTGTTCACTTCTTTGCTGTTGTTGTCATTACCATGGGGTGCATATTTTCTTTCATAGTAATAATAATAATAATAATAATAATCGTCATCATCATCATAACAGTCATTAATCCTTGTCTTAACTACATGAGGGTGGCTTCTGGCTCCTCTTTCTCCATTTCTTGCCATAAAGAGCTCCAATCCCCGTCTTCATGCAATATTTACTCTCCAATCCACTAAGAAATCGAATTTGAATGCTTCAAGAACACATGATCTGCTCCACACTATGCAGATCCAAGACGGTGATGAATCTAACCACGACACCAGATCTGTGATCAGATCTGAACTAATCAGAACAGATCTGAAAAAAAGAAACATGTAGATTCACGACTATTAAAAAAAAAAATTCCTCCACGACATCCTGGTCCACGACCGAATAAAAGATGCATTTGATCGATGATCTGATATGAACAAATCTCAAACAAACTGCTCCACACGATGCAGAACTCACGACGACACCAGATCTGTGATCAGATCTGAACTGACCAGAATAATGATCAGACCAAAAAAAAATATGCAGATCCACAACTACTTAATATTTTTTTCTTCGACATCCAGGTCCATGATTGAACAATATATTTAATCTTTACCACACTCAGATCTGTGATCATCTCTGAACCAATGAGAGTATACTATAAAAAAAACTACAGATCCACGACAATGGACTGCATTTAACCAAAAAAAAAAAACTATCAACCGTCACCCACTTCATGACTTTTGCACAATACTCATACCTCTCGCTACCCGACCTGGTCGACAAAAATATATAGATCCACCGTGACCTTTAGATCTGATTACAGATCTGAGTCATGACTCTTGTCAGACCTCAGATCTGTTATCAGATCTGTACCACTCGTTCTTCAAAAAAAAAAATAGATCAGGCACACCTTTTTATCTAATCCCCTTCACACAATCTACTATACTTCACTCGAGCTTTGGTGCAGAACACGAGATCACGCTCCCAAGGTCGACTGCTCTGATACCATATAGAATAAATAATAGAATACACAGAAACCAAGGGAGACAGAAACCAAGGGAGATATATATATATATATATATATATATATATATATATATATATATATAGAGAGAGAGAGAGAGAGAGAGAGAGAGAGAGAGAGAGAGAGAGAGAGAGAGAGAGAGAGAGAGAGAGAGATCAAAATCTCCTTTAGGTCTAATCTCTTCTAGTTTAAATAGAGATTAGCCAAAAGAATAAATTTACATATGGGTCTCTCATTATTTAGAAAATACCAAAACAACCTTAATAGTAAATAAAACTTTAAGTGGTCGACTTATCTTAACACCATTCAAGCATTTAAACATGTATCATGCTACAACAAATATCTTGTAAAACAAAATAAGCATGAATGCATGAACTAATGCAGAACAATAAATATGCATGATTTAATGTACGTGCATGAATAACTTATTAAGTTATTTATCAGAATTGCTTTTACATGCATGTTCCTATTAAATGCACATAATTTTAGTTTTCACTTTTTCTTAAACCCGCGGATACTCAAAACAGGCACAAATTTTTAAAGTCCAAGTTAGGTTTTCAATCGTAGCTTAACACACAATTTGTATTTTATTAGTAGGTTCCACACTTGTTCTTCGACCGATATCAGGAATCAACACCATTCATCGGAACATTAGAAATCAAAATTTAATGTAGGGACATCAGGAAAATCAGAACGTCATTTTCTTGGTATACCAATAACTACAGTTGAGTCAACAAGATCACCTCTAGGCAAAGTAGCTGAATCTCCCTAAAACCGTGGTTGTGAGGTGAACTACTATATCGGATTCAGGGGCACAATCGCACACAGAGTTTTAGTATATTCATGGTTTTCTCAAAACCGCCATCCAAGATTCTCACACTGTGTAAGGGACATCAAGGAAGAAATTAATTACACTGTATGGTCTCTTTTACCTTTTTAAATAAAATTCAGGTACTTTACACAAGAACTGTTTTGCAAATCAACATGCGAAACCCATCTCGGGCCTTGACCCGCAGAATATAACATTGCAACTAATTTTGAAAAACCAATAATTTTCAGAAATAAATTTTGCAATGCATAAATTAAAATAAACAACATTGGTGCAACACATGCTCCTGATTCACACGGTCGCAGTGATTCACATTTGACCACCAAAGCATCTTAAAGTGATTTATGCATCTTTTTGTAAAATTTTAGTGAACATGCAACACACATTATTTCAAAACATGTCCACAATGCACATAAAGCCAATTGCGTAAGCATGCGAATAGATGCTTGTAACACACATTATCATGATCCATTTCATGCATAAACACCTAAACATGCATATGATCATATTTATGCAAACATAAAAATAAATTCAAAATTTTCATGCGTTTGATATGCACATAGTAATCGAATGCATAAACATGCACAATCAAATCCAAAACATATATAACACCCTGCAGTCCACATATTCAGGTTTGAACATAGCCAAACTGTTCAGAAATAACATCTAACACACTATCAATCTGATCAGATTGCACACGCCAAAAACTATAACAAATATGATTGGATTGCACGTGAGCAACAAGTGGCAAATCTGGTCCAGATTGCACATGAGCAACATGTGTAATATTGTGTGCTTTTTCCATGGTTTTTAAATTCGAAAACTATGAAATTTTGTCTAAGTATCGTAATGAATATGATAAAGATCATGGAAAATATCCTTAAATATAGGTAACATCAGCTGGGTCTGGGCGTGGCCTAGAGCCCACCGACAAGACCAAGATGAGATGATTAATGTTTAAAATCAAGCGAAATTTGAGTGAAATTCAGGTGAAATTCGGAGGTGAAAAACAGGTAAGTATACTGTTAGATGCATCTCATAATTATGAGAACATTGGTGTTTCATTTTCTTGAAATTGGGTTACGGTTGGTCTAAAAATGGCGAGAGGACTTCCAGAGAGGGGGGGTGACACCCTCTGGAATATTCTTTAAATAAATTATTTAATAATTAATAAAATATAATAATTAAATAAATTTGAAATTATTTATTAGATAAGGTGGAGTTCTACATGAAGTAGAAATATACCCAAATGGGTTCTCTAGTAGGGGTGTCACCCTCTAGATAAACCTCTAAAAAAATTAAATAATATAAAAATAATAAGAGGACAAAGGAGAGTGTTTAGAGAGTAGAACTCTACCCTCTATGAAAGCGATACCTCTAGAGGGGGGCATCACCTTCTAGAGGAGTCCTCTAGATAAAAGGAGATAAAAAAAGGAAAATAAAATTCTACAAACAATATAAATAAGGGCTGGATTCTCCCTCTCTCTAGAATCATTATTCTAGAGAGAGAGGGAGCCGAACTCGTGGGAGAGAGAGAAAAGAGAGAGAGGAGAAGAAAGAAAGAAAAAAAAGAGAAATAGAGGAAAGAAAAAGAAGAGGAAAGGAGGAAGATCCATCATTTTCACCCAACATTCGACGATTTTTTCTGTCCCTTTTCACTTCCAAACTAAGGTACGGGTGTCTCTCTAAGTCTTACTAGAAGAAAATGGTGTAAATCTGATTTGATGTATACATATTAGAGAAAAAAGGAAAATCTGAAATTATATATATATATATATATATATATATATATATATGTCGATTTCTTAGTGTCGTTTTTCCTGTATGTACAAATCTGAAAATACATGTAAACATATTTTCAGATTTGTCGAGATTTATGATTTTATTCACATGAGAATATATATATATGATTATGTCTTGATGGCTGTCATTAGATTTTACTAAGTATTACTGATGACTGTTAATGAATTTGTGTCATGTTATTATGCTGACCAGATTTGAATCGAGTGACAGATGTAAATATGTTTTTCTTGATGATCATCATAACTGTTTACAGGCCGAATTTATGGGCTGTGATAAAAAGAATCAGATTTGGTATGCTTTACCGTGGATTGTTATTGAACATATTTTTTGGTCATTTCATTGACTGAAATCAGATTTGATCAGAATATATCAAATCTGATTTTGGGCCGATTGTCATCAGTTTATATTCAGGTTATACAATCTGTTTTTTTTTTTTTGAGAAGTTTCCAAACTGTTTACGGGCTGATATTGATCTCATTTATCTTTCATATCATAGACTGATAATCAGACCTGTTATACTACTCATATTTGTGAACTGTGATTAAATTATATATATATATATATGCTAAAATCCTTGGCTATTGTAAAAGAAAAATATGATTTCTGTTACGACGAATATCAGCTTTAACTCCCTGTATTATTATGTTTTGACATCAAGGCTGTTTTGATGTGGTTGCGTGGTTGGTTATTACAACTGTTTTGCTGTTGCTATATTTGATTTCAAAGCTGTTTTGATGTTATCCAAAACTGTTTTAATATCAAAACTGGTTTTGATGCTATTTCTATGCATGTCAAGACTCAAAACTGTTTTTTTTATGTTGTTATGCTGTCCACCATCAGAACTGAATATATGTGGTAACGAGGACTGTTATCAGATTTGTATGTGCATGTCTTGATGACTGATTCCAAAACTGAATATTTTGTTCAAAGTGTTGGCTGTTATCATACCGGTATATACTTGTTTTTTTGACTAGCAGCATATCTGAATATATTTGAAAGTTGCAGACTGTTAGCAAACATGATTTTTATTCGGTTATATTGTGACTATCATCAGCCTCGAATTCGCTTTATAAAAATCTGTTTTTAGCACTGCTGTGCTGATTGTCATAAATCCAAATTGTATGCCATCATGAAGCTTTGCATCAAATTTGGATATTTATTGCTATGTTGAACTGTTTTCAGTTGCATATATCTCGTTTTTGGTGAGCTGATATGGGCAGCCGAGCTGCACCTGTGTGCAGCCATAATGTGCTGTTCACAGCACATTGCTGTGCACTGTTGGCAGCAACAGCATGCTGCTGGCAGCATGCCATTGTTTGTCTTAGTGCGGCAGCGACATGTTGATTGACATGCCATTGTGCAGGATGATACATATTTATATAAATCAGTTTTGGCTACTCTTTGCGGGTGTACAATATGACCAGATTTGTGCACTGTTTGTGCATATGCAATCTGATTGGATTTGACACTGATCACGTGTATTCCGACCAGATTTGCCGAATGGTAAGTTTTGTGCAATCTAATCAGATTTCCATGGTTTATGGCTCATGGATTTTGATCAGATTGGCATTGTTATGTATGTTACTCTTCTGAACAATGGAGCTATGTTCGGATCTGTAATCATACGTGCTACAGGGATACCTATCAGGTGTGACTTAATTGTGCATGTTATGCATTAAATTATTATGTTGTAAATGTGCATATCTTATACATGAAAATTTTGAATTTATTTTGATGTTTGCATAAATATGATAATGTGCATGTTTGAGAGTTTATGCATGAATTGGATCATGATAATGTGCATGTTTGAGAGTTTATGCATAAATTGGATCATGATAATGTGTGTTTCATGCATTTGTTCTCCTGCGCATGCAAATTGGTTTCACGTGCATTCTTGTTGTGTGATTGAATGTGCATTGTGGACATGCTTTGAAACAAGTGTGATGCATGTTCACTGAGATTTTGCAACAAAAAAATTGCATAAATCACCTTGAGATGTTGTTGTGGTCATATGTAAACCACTCCAGACCATGTGGGCCAAGAGCATGTGTTGCTTCTATATTGTTGATTTAAATTTATGCATCGCAAAATTTGTTTATGAAATTATTGGCTTTCCAAAATTATTTGCACTGTTATATTATGCGGGCCAGGGCCCGAAATGTGGTTTTGCATATTGATTTGCAAAACGGTTCTTGTGTAAAGAACCTGAATTTATTAAAAAAAGAGGTAAAAGAGACCAAAAGTGTAATTAATCTATTTCTTGATGTCTCTTTCACAATGTGAGAATCTTGGATAGCGGTCATGGGGGACCATGCGGATACTAAAACCCCGTGTACGATTATGCCCTTAAATTTGATGTGGAGGTTCACCCCTCAGACATTGTTTTAGAGAGATTTTAGCCACTTTGCTTAGATGTGGTGTTGACTTAGTTATAATTATTGGTATACCAAGAAAGTTGCGTCAATGGTTGAGGATTTTCATTGAAGTCCCGACATTAGGTGAAGATTCATAATGTTTTGATAGAAGGTGAGGGTTCCTGATATCGGTCGAGGAATAAGTATGAAACCCAGTAATAAGATACAAATTATGTGTTAAGGTACAACTGAGTGCCTAACTTGGACTTTGGAAACTTGTGCCCGTTTTGACTATTATGTGCACCAATTCGGCAGTCCGATTACACTGCATTACCATGCTCCAACGACATTTGTCAATATGTCGTTGCTGCACTAAAGTGCGCGACAACATGCTGTCAGCAGTATGTCAATGCTGCAAAAAGTGCACAGCAACATGACAATGCTGTGAAATGTGCACAGCAACATAACAATGTTGTAAATGTGCACAACATCGTGTTGTGAACAACAAGCTATTGCTGCATAATTGTGCAGTGGTAACATGTAAGAAATAGATATCTATGCAACCAAAACAGTTCGCATTTGTAACAAAAATAATCAGATTTGATGGCAGTTTGTATGACGACATAAATTTAGATTTGATGACAGTTTATCAAAACAATCACATGGTTAATATGATAAGCAAGATTAACATGTGTAATCAAATCTGATCAGCATCAACAACGTGTAATCAAGTCTGATCAACACCCAATACAACATATATTCAGGTCTGACCAACACTCAAAAACATGTATTTTTAGGTCTGATCCGCACCCAAAACAGTCTGTTTTCGATTCTGACCAGCACTCGAAAACATCATATATTTTCAGGTCTGATCAGCAACCAAAACAACATGGTTTCGGGTCTGACCAGCACCCAAAAGCAACATGTATTCTTAGGAAAACAGATTCTATTTATAACAGCTGACAAGGTCTCATAAAAAAATCAGATTCAATGACATCAAGTAAAAGTTATCTACAACATGTCATCAAGACCGTGTACAATTAACAAAAACGCATGTTGATCACAGCCAATCAAAATCAGTCTGTAAATAGGTGTGATAACATCATAAAAAAAAGAACTTACAACAGGACAAATCAGGCTATGCACACACGGCAACAATGCCGACTTGATCAGCCCTAATAAGAAATCACTTATGGGCAGATCGGCAGGCCTGATCAGTCTGTCCATATGGCATACAGGGGAGATCCGATCAAACTGCCGTAATGATGGAATTGACGAGTCTTGAGCAGGACTAAAACTGATTCCTAAATAAATATTCTGATATTCTTTTGAATAAGAATAAAAAAAAGAAGCAGCATATGCCCAAAATTGATAGGGCCAAAAATATCTTTATATATATATATATATATATATATATATATATATATATTCAGCATGAATAGACTAGATGTAGAAAATCGGCAACATGTATTTCTATAATATGTGAATCTATGAATGTCAAACACATGCTCTAAACATGAAAAACCCATTGGCATGGTTGCATCAAACCAAGCATACGCGAAATCGTGAATCATGACATAGGTTTAAACATGTTTTTGGAATCAGATGTTATTTTTCTTTCTAAAATTTTACATGAACCTGATTTAAAACCCTTTCTTCCTGTACGAATCTTGAGAAAAACCTGCACCTTAGTTCGAATGTGTAGAAAGATCGAAAAAAACAAGCGGATGATCGGTGAGAAGGATCTCTTCCTCCTCTCCTCTTTCTTTCTTTTCTTTCTTTTCCTTTTTTCCTTCTCTCTCTCCCCCCCTCTCTCTCTCTCGAACTAGATCTAGATAGAGAGACTAGTTAGACCCCTTATATAATTTTTTTTAGGTCTTCTAGAGAGGGGGTGACGTCCCCTCTAGAGGCCTCTCATATGGGTAGAGTTCTGCCATATGTTTAACTCTACCTTCTACCCCAGGCTGTTGTAAGACATAGGTCACAAGTTGCTAATCCATCATAATAACCAAACATATAATCCATCATAATAACCAAACATATAACTGGTTAGTATTCCAAGGTGCCATGCATTATTCAACGAAAATCTATGTGAAGAAGTAATCATCAATTCAAAAGCTGAGATACAGACGGGTGGCAACATATAGTTTTGGTTTTAAGATAAACAAAATCTGGGTTCAAAACCTCCATAAAAACTACTAGAACTAATTAAGTTCTTATTTAACTCTAGCCTATGTCACAGGGATTCGGCTAGCAGGGTGCCGCACCCGCGTCAACGCGACTCGACGCGGGTGCGGCACCTGGTGCGGTCAACCCGATCTTGGGTGCGTTGACCGCACCCAAGATCATTTAGGTCCATTTTTTTTTTTGGATTTTTTTTTTTAAATTTGCCCTATGAAATGGGCTGTGAAATTTTTTAAAAAAATATTCTGCTGACTGCTGCTGTCGGTTGCGAAATTTTTTGAAAAAAAAATTCTGCTGACAGCTCCTGCCTTTTCAAATCCTTTTTTTCGTAAAGGATTTTCTCTGCTGACAGCTCCTGTCAGCTGCTGACAGCTCCTACCTTTTCAAATCCTTTTTTTCGTAAAGGATTTTCTCTCTCCCCTTTATATACATATATATATATATATATATATATATATATATTATTTTTTTACATTTTTGCCCCTGCCGCACCCCCGCACCCGGGTTTTTTGGAAGTGCCGAATCCCTGCACCCGCGCCCGCGCCCGCACCTGCATCCGCACCCATGTGACATAGACTCTAGCCATACAATGCAATCTTGATTGCTCTAACATAGAAATTAATATGCTCAACCAAAAAGGGTAGAAATCTTACAACCAAAACACGTATCACAACATTGCTCTTGTTCAAAACCAGATTACTGAGACTAGACAGACCCAGTCCCAATTAGTGATTGGTCCTATCTATTTCAAAGTCCAGTTTCTGGTCTGATCCATAATGGATGAGGCCCTGGAAGCCACGCACAACAGTTTTTCTTTATAATGTTGAACCAAATCATCTAAGCTGAACAGACACAGCCCCTAAATAGGACTTGTATGCTTCTATTTAAAGATTTAGGTTCAGATCTGATCCACAAACGGATTAGATCTCAGGGATCCAGGTACCATGCATATGTTGATTTGTTTTTGTAAGTTAAATATGAGAAACCAAATCAGATTCATGGATCCCTTCAAAAAATGTCACGTAAATTTGATTTAGGCTCTTTTTCCCCATTCAAATCAAAATAGAAACCCGTACCTTTGTATGGAGTTCGAAAAGATCGGAGAAATCGTCACATGACCGGAGGAAAAAGGTAGATCTCCTCCTTCTTCCTCTTTTTCTTCTTGTACTTCTTCTCTTTTTTCCTCCTCCTCTCTCTTTCCCTCTCTCTTTCTTTCTTTTCTCTTTTTTTTTTTGAGTTTTTATATTGGATCTCTAGAGAGTGCCCCCCCCCCCCGGACACACACACACACCTTCTAGGGTTTTCTAATAGGAGCTGGAGATAGAAGTTCCCATATGGGATTCTATCTCCAACTTCCTTTCCATATCCCATTAGATCTTCCTTGTTGACTTTTCAAACTCCTTTCTTTTTTTACCTTTTTGTTTACTTACCTACTTTGTATTTTTTACTTTTTATCTCATGGTAACTATGGATTCTTCTAGAGACCCTAATCAGTTAACTACCTCATCTAATAAATTTTGGAATTTATTAATTTTAATATTAAAATAATTAATAATTAATAATTAATAATTAATAATTACTCAAAATTTCCAGAGGGAACCTTACCTCTCTGGGAGTCTTTTTAATATTAAATCTCTTCAAATTAAATCTTTATTTTGATTTTAAAACTTTAATTTCATTTTATCTGGATTCAGATCCAAGATCCAAATCATATCCAAAATCCTTATGGATCCTAAGCTGGATCGGATCCTAATTAATATGGGTCTTGGACTGAGTCTAGATCCATATTAGCTTGGATCATATGGATTGGATCCGGTTTGATCCAATTCAGACTCGGTTCCATCGAAGTGATCCTTTTTTGAAAAAATTGTGATTTTCGGGCCAACCGTAACTTTGGTTCAGAAAAATCAAATACCATTGAACTCATAATTTCGAGGTGCATGTAACGGTGTATAACTTGAATTTTGTCTTAATTTAACCCGAATTTCGCTCGAATTTTGCTTGAATTTAAAGGTCAAAAATAAAAGTTTTTATCATGTCTTGTTTGGCTCATTTAGGTCTTATCAATGAGACCTGGGCCAAGCCCAGACTCAAATATCATAACCTAACATCGAGTGTTCTACCGATATTTTTACAACACCTAGTCAAAATTTCAACAGTTTATGAATTCAACTAAGTATGAAAATACACGATATTACATGCTTATTGTTGCATCATCAATATTCAATGCATGCTTGAATAAATGCATGAGACAAAACATGAGAATGAAATGTATTTTTCAAGTATGTGTTCATATGCATATGTAATTGTTATATATGTATATTCCTGTTATGTGTGTATTAATGTGTATTTGTGAGCATGTTGAATGATTGCATAAGTTGCATGCTCATGGTGGTTTTTGCATAAGGTGCATCAGTGCTCTAATGTGAACCACTGTAGGCTATGTGGGCTGCGAGCAGGTGTTGTTCTAAGCTTTGTTGAATGCATTACAAAATCTATAAAATTTATTGGTTTTCTCAATTACTTACACTGTTAAAAATTGTAATTCCATGTGTTTTGCATGTTGATTTGCAAAACAAAGCTTTTGTAAAGAACCTGTTTTTTGATAAAAAGATAAAAGAGATAAAACCGTGTAATTAATTATTTTCTTCCTAGATGTCACTTTCATAGTGTGAAAATCCTAGATGGCGGTTTTGGAGAACTGTGAGGATACTAAAACTCTGTTTGCGATTATACCTCTGAATTCGATATGATGGTTCACCTCTTAGCCACGGTTTTAGGGAGATTCCGCCACTTTGCCTGGAGGTGGTGTGTAGATACAACTGTTGTTGTTGGTATAACAAGAAAGTGACATCAGTGGATGTTGATTTCTCTGGTGTCCCGACATTGGATGTTGATTTCTAATGTTCTGATGGATGGTGTTGATTCCTGAAATCAGTTGACGATCATGTGTGAAACCCAATAATAAAATACAAATTGTGTGTTAAGATACAACTGAGAATTTATCTTGAACTTCGGGAATGTGTTTGCCCATTTTTTTATTATCTGTGGGTTTCAATAAAAACTGAAACTAAAATTGTATGCATTTAATAAGGACATGCATACGAAAGAAAACTCTGATAATAACTTAATAAGTTATTCATGCATGTGTATTGATTTCATGTATATTTACTATTTTGCATTAGTCATGCATCCTTACATGTTCTTTTACATGTGATATATATTGTTGATGCATGATAATTGTCCTTAAATGCATGAATTGTTATTTGAATTATGAAATTGTTGTAGTTATGTTCTTCTAAAAATGTTACATGAATTTGATTCATGCTTTTCTTGCCCATTTAAATTGTTAGAGGAATTCGTACTCAGGATCTATGATTCTAACCCTATGATCTTTATGTTTTTCACAGTCTCTAAAGCTCAGTGATGAGAACAACTGCCATAGGGAGCTTACCAGACTGCGTGATTGCTTTGACATTTTCTTTGAGACACTGTGACTCCATTATTATTGATATTTATTTGATTAATGTTCTTAAACTTGAATTATTGATGAATAAAGCTATTTTAGTTGGTTGATGGTTAATGTAAGATGTCTTATGGTTTGGATTGTGTTATGTCTATGAGGCCTCGAATCTTTGGGTATGATTTCGGCAATTGTTTAAAAAAAAAAGTTTTACACTTTTCGATGGGGATGAGTTGGGGTCGTTACATTCTACCTTTTTTTATCCATGTAGATCTTATTTCTTTTATTTTATTTAAATTAATATTCTCAAAGAATATTCTAAGGGGGTTCTGGAAGCCCATATCTCATCCTTATTTTATTTTAAAGATGTTTTTAAACTTTAAATTCAAAGTAGTTTTAAAATTGCCATGGATGGATTTCGGAACTAGATTTGTTTCCAAGATCCAAATCCATATGGATCCAACCTGAACCAGATTTTAGTTAATATGGATCCTGGACTGAGTCCAGATCCATATCAACTCGGATCAAACGGATCAGATCCAGTCCTATCCAATCCAGAAAAGGTAAAAATAGAGGCATGTCATTTTTGAAAAACACAATTTTTGGGATAATCGTAACCCGATTTCAGAAAAGCAAGGTACTAACGTTCTCAGAATCACGAGTCGCATCTAACAGTATACTTGATTTTCGCCTCTAAATTTTGCTCAATTTTTTTTTTTTGAATTTAAAGGTTAAAAATAAAAAAATTCATAAATATTAACTATCTCATTTAGATCTTGTCAGTGTGCCCTGGGCTATGCCCAGACCCAGCAGAGGTCACCTACATTTAAGGATATTTTCCACGATTTTTATCATGTTCATTAAATACTTAGCCAAATTTCATAATTTTTGAAGTTATAAATCATGGAAAAGCACACAATATTAAAGTATGTTTATATTTTGACATATAATGTGGGTAAAGTGGTAGGCATCTTTGTTTTTATGATATTTTTGTTTGAGAATGTATTCATATATTTTACATTTATTGTAGGCAGAATGGTGGTCATCTTTGTTTTACTTCCCTCAAGTGGGATAATGTGGACATATGTTAGCTGGTAGCTAACAGGTCATGAGTAGAGCTGCTGGGTGTGATGTAATTCATTTGGGAGGGTCATAATTTAGAAAATGACCAATCATGTTGAGATGAATATTTGGAGTTCTCCGCTCATTGTTAACAATGCTTAACTCATTGGAAACTTGTGGTCATGTGTAATATGGTGAAGAGAATGTCTAGGCTCAGTCTAAGGGTCTATTTCTTGTTGATCTCCTGATGACTGTTATAATCCAGTGTAGGGGACTAGTTTTTTGAGTAAGTTTTATTTTCTTTCTGAAAAACAAAAAATATAGTTCCATGTATTAAGTTACTTGCATGATAAAACCTACTTCCAACTCCGGTAGTATTTCAATAGTATGACTAGTTTGAGTTATAAAGTTTGGGGAGGGTTCACACAAGATTGATCTCTAGAGGGTGAAGATCTGCTGCTAGAATATCGGAGGAGTGTGGTAAGAACAACCAATTGCTCCTTAGTTACTGAATTAAAGAACATTTCAACGTCATAGGCATCACAGAAATGAAATTGGAGGTGGAATTATCTCTGCTAAATCAGATTTGTCATGATTTACCACATTAGTGCCTCCCCACACCATATCAGATCCTCAGATCTCAAACCTGAGCTCATCAAACACACCCTTGAGTTTTTCATTCATTGTCCTGTTCCTATGCATGAACATATTCAACATAAAGCAAATGTAAATATTCATAACAGTTTTTTTCATGCATGCAATATACTAGTAAAATTCAAATAAATGTTCACAATTAACAATTGGTAACAACAAATTAGTTTTCAATTGCTCGAGTTAGAAAAGCATGAAATATCATATAGTTTTCACACCACCACATTTTTTAATTGGAATTGGATTGCAGATGTCCTCGAATGCTCTATTGATCCATAAGATAGATAAAAGTGTCAGTATGAAGCCCTTTCATTTTGCAAAGGGCGCCATGTGAAATATGGTTGGATTATCAATATGGGTTTTATAGATAAGAAATGTGATGGTATAAAGGACAGTATGAAGCCTTTTCATATTTCTAATGGCAAACTAAAACATGGTTGGGAATATAAATATAGTAGTTTTCTGAAAGGTTTATGCTTTGGAATGTTCTAATTCCATTGACTCTTAGTATGTGAAAATGAGTCAGACTTAATTTCTCGTCCCATAGAGTTTTTTTTTTGGGTTACAGAACCCTATGAGTAGACTAGTAATATGTGGTTCTGCTGAATGAAAGTTTATGCTATTATTTTTCGTTTTAGCATAGTTTATCTGTAGTCTTTTTATTTCTGTGGCACTTTGTTTACTTCCATAGCTAAATTTTGGCAGCTCTGTTCATTGTATGTGCAGGTAATGGTCTATTTCTTTTTAGGATGTCTACAGCATGGAATGACAAAAACTTTCTGGGACTTGAGATAAATAAAAAGGTATAATTAATAGCTCCACTTTTTAGCAGTTTACTTTTAGAAGTCATGTTTTGCTGTGTACTTGGACTTTTTATTTTTTTTATTTTTGGTCAGCTTGTCAACCGGTGTCTAGACTCCATCAAGCAGTCTGGTTCAAAAAATCTGTAAGTGATGCTATCAAAAAATTTTGATAACTTAAGGTTTTGACCAAGTTTTGTCCGTTTGTTGACATGCTTGAAGTCCAAGAGAAACTTGCTGATTACACGATAAAATGATCATTCCTAGTACTGCCAGTTTTGCATTTGGTACTATGAAATGCAATTTCAATGATCCATAGTCATTGTTGTGGTCTAAAAGTTGCTTCTTAATAATTTGTGGTCATCCAGCTGTTAAGTTTCTGTTTTCCTTACTTGATTTATGTCTCTAGACTTTTTAACTATCAATATTCTTTATCAAATGTCAGTGCCTTGGATTATATTTTATCTCCAATTTGCAGATTATTACAAAGCACATTGTTTTGCATTGTTTATGTGGCAGCAGTATGTTGAAATCAGATTTTTTTTTGAGTGACTTACCATAAGCAAATTGGATGTGGTGTCAATTTTTCTTTTTCTTTTCCTTTTTTTCTTTTTTTGATAGGCATTGCTGGGGTTTGGCAAGATGATGATGTCATCCATAGTGCAAACTTCGACAACAAATGGGTGACTGATATAGACAAGAGCTTAAGAATAAGAAAACCAGAAAATCAGTTTATACAAGTGTTGGTCTGATTGCACCATGTACGGCACTGATCATGCTGAGGGCAGCAAGGCAGGGTGCTGATGTCAACACTTAGATCCATCTGTCACATCTGAAAGGAGTTTGAATTAAATCAAATCTCAATTTTATGAGCTTTTTTTCACATATTGGTCTTATAAATCCAAATATGGTACTAATGGTGCTGATATCGACATGGTTTTAATGCTAAATCAGCCCTGAGGTTCTAGATGGGTCTGAAATAGATACATATCAGACTGATATCTCAGATAGGATAAAACAAATGAACTTGTGTAGAAAGGCAAAAAAAAAGATGATTGAAGTCTGATTAAAAGAAATAAAGCAAAACAATGAGGAATAGGCGAAAGGGAAAGAAACATACAGCCTTTAGACCTGGGTTTTGGTTCATCGAGGTCCTTGTAATGCTGCTCTGATACCTAGTGAATTAATGTGTGTTGTAAAAATTGCTTTGAGCAGTCGTATTTGGTGAAAGAAACGATGAAGGAGTGAGGAGAGAGAACATGCTCTTCTTGAGAAATCGGCAGCCACACTCTTCTTGATAGCTGCAGCACTAATACATCGTTAACTTAATAGGGTTACAATATTTTACATGGACAAAACTGCCCTGAATTAGTAATACATATTACATTAAAATACAAAACATGTATGTGCTGTGTCGGATATGGATCATCTACTGGATCCATATCCCCATATCCGTTCCATGTTCTAATACCCTCCCTCAAGTTGCGCATGGGAGTGAACCATGTGTAACTTGTTCTTCAGATACCAGAAACAATTACTTGTGAGACCTTTTGTGAACATATCAGCGACTTGGTCTTCTGAAGACACATAAATCGGTTCAATTTCTTTGTCTGCTATTTTTTGTCTGACGAAATGTTGGTCAATTTCAATATGCTTAGTCCGACTGTGATGAACAAGATTGAGCGCAATTTGTATAGCACTTTTATTATCACATATAAAAGTCAAACTTGAGATATTCTCTTCCATCTCTGTAAGTAAATGCCTAATCCTGGTCACTTCTGCTGTGGTGGCTGCCATGGATCTATACTCTGCCTCTGTGCTAGATCTTGCCACTGAGTTCTGTTTTCTGCTACTCCATGAAACAAGATTTCCTCCAATAAAAACACAGTATCTTGAAACAAGCCTCCTCTCATCTGGGTCCCCTACCCAGTTTGCATCTGTATAGGCTAACATGTCATGTTTTGGTGTTCCCCATGAAGATTGTATATATGTGAGTCCATCACCCACCGTGCCTTTTAAGTAACGAAGAATGCGTTTGACGACATCTACATGACCAATTTTCGGTTCATGCATGAATTGAGATACTTGATTTACAGAATAGACAATGTCTGGTCTAGTAAAAGTGAGGTATTGTAGCATGCTCACTAAACTGCGATACTTGCCTACATCAGGATATAACTCACCATCACAAAGACTGAATTTTTGATTGACTACACTGATTGTGGGCAGATGTTTGCAATCTGTCATTCTTGCTTTGGCCAGAAGGTTAAGAGTGTATTTGTGTTGAGTTAATAGCATTTTTCCATCCTGTCTGTCCACCTCTACACCAAGAAAATATCTCAGTTCCCCAAGATTTTTCATCTTAAATCACATAGTAAAATTTTGATTCGTTGAATATGGTCTGGAGCATTACTAGTGATCACAATATCATCAACATATATAAGTAAGAAAACCATAGTGGTTCCATCCCTGTATATGAATAGAGAATGATCTAGTTGGGAGCGGAAGAAACCGTGGTTCTGAATCTCTAAGGAGAAGCTTTCAAACCATGACCTGGAGGCTTGCTTTAAACCATAAAATGCTTTGGTTAATTTGCATACATATTCTTTTGGGTCCCCTTCTGCATAACCTTGAGGTTGCTCAATGTAGAGCTCTTCTTTTAAATCCCCATGAAGGAATGCATTTTTAACATCAAGCTGACTAAGGGTCCATCCATGTTCAATTGCGAGGCCAAGAATAATACGAATAGTTCCTATTTTTACCACTGGGTTGAATGTCTCATCATAATCTTGGCCATATTCTTGAGTGAAACCTTTGGCAACAAGACGTGCCTTGTATCGTTCAATGCTACCATCCAGTTTATATTTAATCTTATATACCCATTTTAAGCCAACAACATTCTTATATGGAGGACGACCAACTATCTCCCATGTTTGACACTCATGAAGTGCCTCGATCTTCTCATTCATCTCTTCAATCCATTTATTAGATTGAATAGCTTGACAAAACCCAAGTGGTTCCTCGTGTTTTTCAATCTTGCATAGAAAGATTTGAAAATCCATAGAAAAGTTGTCATAACTTACCCATTTTTCAATAGGATGCCTTATCTTGCCTGATCTTCTAAGTGCCTCTTTGTTGTTGGCCAATGCCATATGTTCTCCAGCAGGTATATCTATCTGCTCTTTGGATCTTCTGGTATAGACATTTCTTTTGTATCTCAGACATTCTATTTCTGATACCTTATCTGAAGCTGTCTCATCATGTATGCTTTCAAGAGCCAGAGTAGTATGTTCGGCAGCGTGTGAAATAAGTTCAGCACTGAGCCATGGATCATACCAATTAGCAGTTGCATCAATATGATCACGATTGTGATCAACTTTATTTTCCAGAAAACTATTTTCATCAAAAACATTTCTGGAGATTCTGATCTTCTTACTGGCAGGATCATAGCACCTGTAACCCTTGTGTTCATCTGCATAGCCTACAAATTGGCATATAGTGGCTTTGTCCTGAAATTTAGTTATCATGGATTTATCGATATGTACATAACATGTGCATCCAAAAACTCGTAATTCATCATAATCAGGATGTACACCAAAGAGAACATAATAGGGAGACTGATTTTCAAGGATAGGCATAGGAAGATGATTTATCACATGAGTGACAATATGAAAGACTTCTGTCCAAAGTCCAATAGGCAAGTTACAACCATGCATCATACTCATTGCACTTTCCACAATGTGTCTGTGTTTGCGTTCAGCAATTCCATTTTGTTATGGAGTGTACGGGCAAGAAATTCTACGATGTATCCCATTATCTTGGAGAAAATCTAAAAATTCTCTGGAGGAATACTCACCGCCTCCATCATATTGGAGAGTTCGAATATTTTAGCAGAATTGGATGTGGAAGACCCAAAATGAATTTCTTTTTTGGTTCATATCGCTGACCCCAATTGTTTTGGGATGAAGGCGTAGTTGTTGTTGTTGTTGTTGTTGTTGGGTTTTAACGTAGGCATAAAAATGACGGAAAGTGAGGAAAACCTTCGATTTGTGCTTCATAAAGAATATCCAGGTAAAACGAGAGAAACTGTCAATAAAGGATACATAATATTTACTTCCAGAAAAGAAGGATTGGGAGTTGGGCCGCAAACATCGGAACATATTATCTCGAAAGGCATGGAAGCTGTTTTATTTATTTGATGAAAAGGGAGTACATGACTTTTGCAGACCTGACAACTGGGACACACTTTGTCTTTCAACGAAGGTGAAACATACTCTGAAAGGAAACCGTTGGACACTAATTTTTCAATAAAGACTTGACTACAATGACCGAGACGAGAATGCCAAAGATCTGACTTATTACATTTGGATATACTTAGAATGCTTTTAGAGACATGATCGGACATGGGCTTCAGGATACTGGCGGCTGAATCTTCATTGAAGATATACATGTTGTCATGTCGCTCTCATTTAGCGAACATCTCTTTCGTTTGAAGATTCTTGACAAAGACAGAAGTAGGAGTAAATTCCACAGAAGAATTGGTAGAGTCAGCAAGCTTAGAAACAGAGACAATATTTTTCTTAATGTTTGGTGCATGAACAACATTAGATAAAGGAATGTATGAAGACTCGGACAAAGGGATGAGGACGTTGCTTACGTTTGAAATAGGGTGGTGAGTCCCATCTCCAGTTACAATATTAGATTTTCCAAAATAGGGAGTCAAAGTAGAAAACTTACCTGCATTGTCAGTGACATGAGCTGCTGCCCTAGAGTCTACATTACCATATTCCATCATCATTCCGTTTCAGATTCATGTTGGCCATAGCAGATAAGAGAAGATCCTTAGCATCATCACTGACCCGAAAGGTACTGACAGTTCCTAATGTAGCAACATTTCTATTGTTTTGTGTTCTATTACGATTTTGTGGGTTGAACCGGCATTTGACTTTGATGTGACCTCGTTTATTACACTGGTAGCATGTGAGAACATTCTTTGAAAAGCTGACAGTGAAATTTGGATTAGGTAGCAACCCACGTCCTCCCTGGATTTGGGCTCCTCTGCCTCTACCGCGCCCTCCTCGTGCACGATCAACAAACGTTCCTGTGACAAGAACCTCATGCGTAGATGATTGCCTTGCTGAAGCATCAGATATGTTTTTCAAAGACATCCCGTGCTGGAAGAGTTTAGCACGTAATTCCTCAAAACTGGGCAACGAAGGCAAGCATAATAAAGAAGTGACAAGTACATGATACTTTGATCTCAGGGCATTCAGTATTTGTTGCACCTTTTCTTTTTCTGACACTGGATATCCAACAATGGCTAATTGATCTGTGATGCTTTTGACTTGGTTTAGAAATTCAATAATGGTCATTGCCCCCTTCTTTAAAAGCTGAAATTTATGCTTGAGAAACAATACCTTAGCCTCTGATATCTGAGAGTAGGTCTGAGCTAGAGTCTCTCACAGTACTTTAGATGTGCAATCATCAGGAATAAAAGCCAAAACTTCTTGCGACAGTGTGGAAGTGATGTACGCGATGAGAGCCTGATCGCGCTTCATCCAAGCAACAAATGCAGGGTTGTGAATGATGCTTGACAATCCTCCATCCTCTTTTGCTTCAGTTGTGATAAATTCCGAAGGCATTGGAGTAGAGCCATCCAAGTGACCTGAAAGATCTTGACTTCGAATAAAAGGGGTAATCTGCCTTTTCCAAGTTAAATAGTTATTTGTATTCAGTTTTTCCAAAACTAGCTGCCCCAGGAAATTGGAAGAAAGACGAGAATTGCCTAAAGTATCCATTTGTAGACTTATGAAAAAAAGAACTGTGGCTGAAAATAAAGAATAAAAAATGATGTAGCTTTATGATGTATAAGAGTGGCTGGATTTGGACTGCTATCATAAAATGACACAACTTATGACCGAAACGATCTGGACTGCTATCATAAAATGACGCAGCTTATGATTTATGACAGAAATCGGTACCAAAAAAAAATTTGAGAACACGACAGAAATGAAGGGAAGAGGTGAACAACTGGACTTTTAGATATCGTTTCAGATCTGTGTAAGATGCACAACAGATTTGAATGTATTCAGATCTGTGAATGAATAGGGAAGAAGAAGGCGTGACCAGCAGTTGCTGAATCAGATTCACGTGACTAGGTGAAATACGAAGAACTCAACTTTTGCGTGAAAATAGAAGAGAAAAGGGAGGATCTGCTATGCGTGAAACAAGAAAAGAAGAGAAGAGAAAAAGAAAGTCTGTCGTGCATGAAACAAGAAGCAATACAGGAAATGAGGAGAAAGATTGATGAGGAGAAGAAACTCGGTTTTTTCAAAAGGAAACGAAAGGACAAAATTATAGAAGTGACCTGAAGAAGAGAAGAGGGACTCGGCTTGTCACGTTCCTGATGAAGATCCTCTTTTACGCCCAGAGATGCTGTTGCTCTGATACCATGTAAAAACTGCTTTGAGCAGTCATATTTGGTGAAGGAAACGATGGAGTGAGGAGAGAGAACAGGCTCTTCTTGAGAAATCGGCAGCCACACTCTTTCTTGATAGATGCAGCACTAATACATCATTAACTTAATAGGGTTACAATATTTTACATGGACAAAACTGCCCTGTATTAGTAATACATATTACATTAAAATAGAAAACATGTATGTGCTGTATCGGATATGGATCCTCTACTGGATCCATATCCCCATATCCGTTCCATGTTCTAATATATGTGTGTGTGTGTGTGAGAGAGAGAGAGAGATAGAGAGAGAGAGAGAGAGAGAGAGAGAGAGAGAGAGAGAGAGAGAGAGAGAGAGTAGCAACTAGCAGTGGGCACTGGGCTGGCCTGAGCCCATCCTGTTTGAGCTCAGCCCATTAGGTTTTGAGCATGACCCTGCCCGGAAGTGACACGTCTCATTTATTAATGAGCCAGGTTTTGGCCTGGTTGTTACTAGGATTGGGTTTGAAAGGTCATGTGGGTTGGTCCTTGGGTCTATCCAAACCAGAGTTACCAGTCGAGGAAGCGGGAGCGGGAAGCGATACGGGAAGCGGGAGCGGGAAGCGAGGCACTTTCAAAAATTTAGGAAGCGGGGAAGCGTGGGACCACTTAGAAGAAAATTCCGAACTGTCTCGGAAACGACCTAGGAAGCGAACAGGAAGCGACCTAGGAAGCGAACCGGAAGCGAGGGGAAGCGAAAAAAATGGAAAAAATGGGGAAGCGAGGGGGAAGCGTGGGGGAAGCGCGCTTCCCATTTATGGGAAGCGTGTTTCCCATAAAAGGGGGATGCGCTTCCCATAAAAGGGAAGCGCGCTTCCCAAAAAAGGGGGACGCTTCCCCTCACGCTTCGGAAGCGCGACGTTTCGCGCTTCCGAAGCGCGCTTCCTCTTTTGCCTAGGCGCTTCCGGTAACTCTGATCCAAACACATCCAATCATTCACTTCATTATCAATAAGGTCGAGTCTTTTTCTTAAAAAATGTATTTTCATCTATGTTTGTAAACAATAGATAAATCTAAAGAGGGGCCTAAGTCAATATCAATTGTCCAAACCATCATAAATACAATGTAGAATCCTAATTCTTGTAGCTACACAATACATGCAACATAGGTTTTTCAGTCCATATAGTTTCACCCACTATGAAACATAACCTTAAAAAGAAAAATAGGTGCCTGCTGGGTCGGCTCGGTAGCCTGTGGGCTGGCCAAGGCCCAACCCATTATATAAGGAGCCAAGTTTTGGCCCGGTAGCTAATGGTTCAGAGCCTAAATTCCTAAAACCTTGACCCAAACCCGGCCCATGGTGGGATAGGTTGGCTTGGCCCATCGGGCTGCCCAACCCGTCACCCTCCCCTAGTAGGAACAATAGGTGACCAATCCCCTTCTGGTCAGTAGTTTTCATTACTATATCATGGTTCTGATGTTAAAATATGAGAAATACCCTAATGTGTACATATATTACAGGTGTGCTATTACACCATATCACAATAGTGCATGTGACAAATAGCAATATTACAGAATTAGCCTTCACTATAAGATATAGACCAACAGGTGGCACCTTTTTGGCTAAATTCTGGCCAATCCATGCCTATAATGTGGCCTAAAATTCAATGATTTTAGAAAGTGGGGTTATCAAAGAAAGAGTATCCTATCACCAGGATCCAGCTATACCAGTGCCTTTGGACATGCACAATGAAATCCTGTCCATTTTCTGGCCACCTTGGGACTAGGGAAACAGAGCTGCTGAGAGATTTTGAGTAAAATAAGAGGAAGATGGGTGGTTATGGTCACGATGTAATAACCGCAATTTTTAGGCATTTATTTAGAAAAATTATATACAAATTTCATAATATTGTGATTTGGGCCTAGGATCCAAGTTTCAGATCTAGGACCCATAAAGGAATCTTTACGTATATATTTATCTCATATAAACTTATATAAGTGCAATAATTTTAACTAATTAAATTATTCAAGTGATAACTATCTAAAATAGTGCGTAGATGGGTCTGGGATCCACTTTCTGGATCCATATATCCATATATATATATTTTAATATATATAAAATCATAATAAAATAATTAAAGCAGTAAATAGTTTTAGGCGGATCCACATTCATAACCGGACCCGGATTCACGTTCCTTGTAGATCCAGCACTAGAGAACCAACCCGGATCCACTCTTATAACCAGCCTGGATCCAAATTGGGATTTGGATCCCGAGTTGCAGGTCACAGAGTTCAGACCCGAACCCGACCCTGGCCCCATGTTAATAAAACCTCGATTACAAGAATTGTGCCTAGGGCACGATTCTTGCCAAACTCAAGAAGAGGGGAAGGTTACGGAGGGCCGTAACCGACTCCCTTCGCCTTTCGCGGAGGAAGGGAGGGCCTTCGTTCGATAAAAGGGGGTTGGAGAGGGTCTCGCCCTCTTCACTCTGCTCTCGTCTCCTCTCCCACTCTTGCTGGCTTTCTCCCTCTCTTCCACCCTCTCGTCCTTCTCTCTCTGTCTCTCACCCCGATTTCTCATTTTCGTGCGCGGCGACGGGACCACCGGTGCCGGCAACCTCCCAACTGCAGCAGTCTCTTCCTCCTCGCCGGAACAAGTAGGTTCACTGTGATTTTTCTGTGGTTATAGCATTTGCTCGTGTGTGTGTGTGGGAGACCGAGAGTCCCGAATGGAGACGGGGATTCTCGGGCTCATGGTGCCGAAAATCCCTAACCCTTAGAGTTTGGGGATTTCGGAACCCTGAAAGAAGGATATGGATGGGATTTCGGTGGTTGTGAAAGGAATATCAAATCAAACATGAAGTTGGGGTTTTCTGATTTTCAGTCAGTAATGGGGGGTACTGCAAGGGTTGCCAGAAACCCCAAATCGCGCGATTTGGGGATTCTGACTGCCAGAAACCTATTGCCAAAAAAAAAGAGGTGGATTTCGGATTTTCCTATTAGAAGGGTTTTGTTCCTGTTATGAACCTATATATATATATATATATATATATATATATATATATATATATATATATATATATATATATATATATATATATATATATATATATATATATATATATATATATATAGGAGGGGGGTATCTCAATAAGGTCGAACTTGTGATTCTTGTGAAATCAGTCACGATTTATTTACTTGTGTATTTACGGCATATTTTCTTACTGCCTCTTTACGTTTGATCTGTTAAAGGACTGAATCTGTCCTTTCCTTGTGGATATGCCTCTCAGTGTAAACTTTAAGTAGCTATGTTGTAATCTGACATGTCTTGCATCTGCTGATGTTCGGAAAACCAAGATTAACTTTCTGTTAATTGAATTTGAGAATGTAAGAATAAATGACAAGTAAAAACAGTACATAATATAGTTAGACAATGAAATTAAAACGGAACGCTTTACTTGTCATACCTAGTTGTGAACCCGTTCATCTGAAATCAGCATCTATGGCTGTTGAACCTAGTTTTAAATGGATATTTCGTTGTATTCTGTATAATTAGATGGCTAAGTGAAAAAAAAGGGATTCTCAGTTTTTATGCACTTGTAGTTGTGGCTGTATTTATCAATGAGTCATGATATAGTAATTCACAGGAAGATGAGGATTTAGTTAAACCTAAACAGAACTTAGGGCCATACTTGAATTCTGTATAAATCTAGTGAAAATTCTCGTTAATCAATATACTTGAATTCTGTATAATTCTAGTGAAAATTCTCGTTATTCAATATTAGATGCATGATTTGACTAAGCTATATTCATTTGGTTATCATATGAATAGCTGATGGGGTTATATGCTTTTTAATATGTTGTTCAATATGTGGTGGCATAACGAGAGTATTACTGGCTGGGCATAACATTACATTTAAGAAACTTACATGCAATGGTTGTCTATGCATTGTTGTACTTTACCCGTCTCATGTCATGTTTACACATAGGTAGTGACGTTTAGATCTATGTTTTCCTTTACAACCACACATGTAATGCTAAAGCTCAACAAAGAAAATATACACACAATGCTTGATTTATGCTAACTGTTTCATCCACGACTACCAGTCATGGTGCTTGTTTGCTTGGTTATGTTGGATATGGCACATGCTATTCGCGTTTAGAATGCTCCTGTTATTTTGGTATGATTTTTTTGGATATGCTTGCAATCGGTATGCTGCTTGTCTTCTTTTTGTTAAATAGCTATTGTATTGTAAATAGCATAAAGATGATGGTTCAGTTGTATCAAAACAGGACATATGGCCAATTATGTATCATCCTTTAACATCTCTCTCTCTCTCTCTCTCTCTCTATATATATATATATATATATATGGTTGAAAGTGTTTGTATGGCTACATCATTAGGTGACATTATTAGGTGGATAGTATTAGATGATTTTCCATTTTTTCTTTTAGGTTATGAAAATCATGCTTTACTCAATCATTTAACTGTTACTGTTTATTCCCTGATGAAAATCATGATTTGTAGTTTTTTGAGAATATGTGTCTTGTTTGGAAATCAAAATGCCTTTTAAAATCGTCAACTGATGTATGAACGATAATATATGCACTTGATCAGAACTGTGTGGCAGTCTGTTTGAGACAGAAGGGCGAAATTTGTTTTGTTGAGAAAGTGTCCAGCTGGTGTGTATTGATAGGACACCCAGCAAAATTTTGACGTGTGAACACCCATCTCATACGTGTAACCTGCTGTTTTGTTATGCGGTTGTTACACTTATGAATACCAACGACCTAGTCGATTTAATAGCTATGTCACATGGGTGCGGGTGCGTGTGCGGGGATTCGGCACTTCCAACAAACCCGGATGCGAGGGTGCGGCAGGGGCAAAAATGTAAATATATATATATATATATATATATATATATATATATATATATATATATATATATATATATATATATATATATAAGGGGGTCAGCAGCTGACAGACAGCTGCTGTCAGCAGACTGCTGCAGCTGTTCTGACAGCTGCTGTCAGCAGCAGCTGCTGTCAGCATTACTTTTTTTTAAAAAAAATTTGCAGCCCATTTGGGCAAATTTTAAAAAAAAAAAGTCCAAAACAAGAATGGACCTAAATGATCCTGGGTGCGGTCAACGCACCCATGATAGGGTTGACCGCACCCGGTGCCGCACCCGCACACGCACCCGCGTCGACGCGGGTGCGGCACCCTGCTAGCCGAATCCCTGTGACATAGTTTAATAGGTATTTGATCTATCTGAATGTGGATGCCAACAATACGAGTGTATTATGCATAGAGATTAGTATAATTATTTCTCTTGCAGCTTAAGTACATTCTGTTAAAACATCGTGGATCATGATATATGAATGCTCAAGAGATGCCATGTTCGGAGTATGGTTCCATGGTCACACTACCATATGTTCTGACAGGTTAATACTCAGATCACAGTGTATGTTGAGAAACTTTGGGTTTTGGCACAGGCCAGTGTCTAAGATGTACAGGACATACATGAGTTAATTCAATGTTAACAAATTTGTGTTGATAACTCTATATGTTATTATATACATAAAGTTGAGTTTTTGAATATTTAATGGCACGTGTTAGCATGCTTTATAGTTTGTAACATGTGAGATATTTGATTTCTGCAAATAGGTTATTGCAAAGTTTTTTTGGTACAGGTGCATACATGATATGAATGTGTGCAACCCTGAAATTCAATTCCTAGGTCTAGGTTATGTTCATGTGTGTGGATGTTAACATATGTTATGAATGAAATGTTTCATGTGCCTACATTTATAGGACATGTTTAATTATCGCGCATTTATGAATTGGTTTCAAGTGCATGTGCATACATGAAATCTGTGTGTTTGGCATGCACAATCTTGCATAAATGTTTTCATGTACTTATGAATCATGAATGAATGCATGTGTATTAGGTGATTACATGAAAGCAATTTCACATGGATGGTGAACACATGCATATGACTGTGGTAGCTCATGCACCTTGTTAAATTGGTATGAATGAATGTGCATTTGGAATCATGTTGGTATCATTGCATAAATTGCATATTGTTATGATTTTTGCATACGATGCATCGATTGCCTGGAGAGCCTTGAGCTTTGGTTTGCTCTTTCTTTAATTGCATCGCATAAATCACATTTATACCATGGTTTTAATTGTGCTATTTTATTGTTGTCACGGGTGGTAGACCGTGAAGAGCTGCGCATGCTGATTTGCGAGCTTATGGTTGCATGTTGATTTGCAAGCCTATGTTATTAATTTTGCATGTTGATTTGCAGATGTAATTTTATTGCTTTATATTGCATTGTTTTATGTGGTTCCACGGGCGGGAGTCCTGTGATGGTTCTCACAGGGGTAAATGCGAGCTTTTACCTTGTTTTTGCATGTTGAATTGCAAAACTCAATAATTGGCTTTTAATGAAAAGATAATGAATAAGAACAATGCAATATACGTTCTGGGATATCTATCTGGAGTATGGGAATCTTAGAGATCCGGTCTTGGGGAGACTATGATGATACAAAAACTACGTGTGCTTTATTTTGTCTCTTGAATCCGATATTGAGGTTCCTTCTCCTGGCCACAATTTTAGGGAGAGTCCGTTACTTTACTTAGGGGTGGTGTGTGTCAGAAATATCAGAAATATCAGCCTGTAGGTGTTAGAGATGAGGTAAAGAAAGAGAAGAGAGAGAAGAGTAGTCGGCGGCAAATAGGGTTTTCCCTTTTACTTAATATTTAAAGTGGTACAATACAGGGCATAACTTTACACAGGTAATAAGAACTAATTACAAACATGCTACCGCTATATCTTGAGGTGGATCGGGTCGGATCCATGATCCAAACTAACAGCCTCCCTCAAGTTGAGTATGGTCTTTGATCATGCTCAACTTGTCTTTGAGTGCCCAAAACTGATGAGTGGATAATCCCTTGGTAAAAATGTAACAACTTGCATATCTGACCTAACATATGCAGGTTCAATTTCTTTTTCTTCCACCTTTTGTCTAACAAAGTGTTGATCGATTTCAATATGCTTCGTGCGACAATGAAGAATGGGATTGAAGGCAATATTAATAGCACTCTGATTATCACAAAGAAGCATAGAGGACGAGATTGGTTCTTGTAATTCTTGCAGTAGATGTCTCACCCACGTAACATCGGCTGTTCCTGCTGCCATTGCACGATACTCGGCTTCAGTACTAGATCGCGCCACTGCCTTTTGCTTCTTGCTACTCCATGTTACAACATTATTGCCGATAAGGATGCAATATCCTAAAACTGATTTGCGCTCATCAGGATCACCAGCCCAGTCCGCATCTGTGTAGGTGAATAGTCGATGTCCTGACGTATAAGCTGTGTCTTTGTTATACATCAAACCATCTCCAATCGTACCCTTTAAATACCGAAGGATTCTTTTTACCGCTTCCATATGTGCATCTGTAGGAGCATGCATAAACTGAGAGGCCTGATTGACAGAGTATGCTATGTCAGGCCTAGTGAATGTTAAGTATTGTAACATCCCTACAACTCGACGATATTAAGTTGGATCATGATAAGTAGTGCCTTCTTTAGCACTTAACTTATGATTTAGAAGACAAGGTGTGCTAATTGGTTTACAATTCTCCATCCCTGTAGCGAGTAGAATATCAATAGTGTACTTATGTTGGCTCAATGTAATAGTCTCATGTCGACTATCAACTTCCACACCCAAAAAATATCTCAAGGAACCCAAGTCTTTCATCTTGAATTTAGCCATCAGCATAGACTTAACCCAAGATATGTGATCCTCATCACTCTCGGTAATAATGATATCATCAACATATATAAGCACCCAAACAATAGCTGAACCACTTTTGAAGATGAACAATGAATGGTCTAGAACACTTTTATTGAACCCATGACGCTGGATCTCTGTGGAAAAACTTTCAAACCAAGATCGAGAAGCTTGTTTTAATCCATAAAGAGAGCGTCGAAGTTTACATACCCAATTTGATGAATCATGCATGCTATATCCAGGTGGCTGCTCCATGTAAACTTCTTCCTTTAGTTCACCATGAAGAAAAGCATTTTTAACATCAAGTTGACTGAGTGACCATCCATGTTGTAATGCCAACGCAATGATAATCCTGACTGTGCCCAGTTTTACTACTGGGCTGAACGTTTCATCATAGTCTTGCCCATATTGCTGTGTGAAGCCTCGTGCAACCAGACGAGCCTTATAGCGCTCAACACTGCCATCTGGTTTGTGCTTGATCTTGTACACCCATTTGGATCCTACAACATTCTTGTTATCTAGCCTTGGCACAATTTCCCATGTGTTGCATTCATGCAATGCTTCCATTTCCTCATTCATCGCCTCTACCCAGACACGAGAATTTACAGCATCATGAAAGGAGGAAGGTTCTGTTTCTTTGGACACTCTGGTTAGCAATGTTTGAAAATCCAAAGAGAAATTGTTATAACTTACCCAACGATCTATAGGATGTCTAACCCGAGTGGAATGTCATAGAGGAGTCTCAGTATTGACTGGGTGAGTTCTACGAGAATAAACAAGACCAGAAAAACGTGAGGATGTTGTTGTAGGAGGAATGTCTTCCATATGTGGTTCCACATCAAAAGTATAGGGTTCATTGTCTGTCAATAAAGATGAATACTCATGAGGCAACGAGTCATATAAAAGTGAGTCACTGAGCCAAGGATCATAACTGTCCTGTGTATCTGTGGAAGATGAACCCAGAGTGTCAAAATTTTCATCATCAAAAACAACATTTCTGGATACCCGAATTTTGCCTGTATGAGGATCATAACACCTGTATCCCTTATAGTCATCTGCATACCCAAGAAACTTGCACTGTACAGCTCTGTCTTGAAACTTATTCCTCAATGAATGATCAATATGAACATAACATACACAACCAAAAGGATGTAGTTCTTCATATGATGGATGACAATTATAAATAACAAAATACGGAGAATTATCTTCAAGGATGGTCATGGGCAACCTGATAACGTAAACAGCTGTGTGGAAAGCCTCGGTCCAAAGGGAAAAAGAAATGCCCACAGTATGCATCATGCTCAAGGCTGTTTCAACAATATGCCTGTGCTTTCTCTCAGCAACTCCATTTTGTTGAGGGGTATGAGGGCAAGAAATGTTACGTGTAATGCCATGCTCCTTCAAATATTCACTAAAATCATGGGATATGTATTCTCTCCACCCCCCATCACACTGGAAATTTACAACATTGGTATTGAATTGGTTTTGGACTAGTGCATGAAACTGTTTGAACAACTTGAAAATTCATGTTTGTTTTTCATGAAGTAAATCCAACTAAAACGAGTGTAAGAATCAAGAAAGAGTACATAGTATCGAGATCCAGAAAGAGAGGCAGTGGGCGCAGGACCCCAAACATCTAAGCATATAATCTCAAAAGGCTTTGTTGCTCTTTTATTGATACTATGAAAAGGAAGTACATGACTTTTGCATAAATGACAACTTGGACATTTTGACTCTAAACTGACTGCGGGTATTAGACCTTTAGCAGACAATTTGTCAAGAAAAACTTGACTACAATGACCCAAACGAAGATGCCATAAGTTTGGCTTATTAAGTTTCAAGACTCTAGATGAAGAAGTATGATCTGTGGATCGACTCAAAAATGTTGGAAAGGAAGGAGCTGAAGAAGCCACCGCTACGGAAGACGACGTCTTCAAAGGCACATGAGATTCTTCAAAGACGTACATGTTCCCGCGCCGTTCACCTTTAGCGAGCGTCTTCTTGGTGTGAAGATCCTTAAGATAAACAGGAGTAAATTCAACGGAAGAATTTGTTTCATCAACTAATTTAGACACAGATAGAATATTCTTTTGAATAGCAGGTGTGAGTAAGACATTTGACAAGGGTAATTGAGATTCAGGCAAAGAAAGGGAGACATTTCCAGTGTGAGAGATGGGGTGGTGAGATCCATCTCCTATGACTATAGTGCCATTTCCAGTGTAAGGAGTCAAGTGAGAAAATTTACCTGCATCAGAAGTAACATGTGATGCTGCCCCTGAATCAATATACCATATACCTTCCTCATTTTGGCGCAAATTCATCTGATTGAAAGTAGTCATAAGGATATTTTGTACGTCCTGTGGAAGAACCTGTCCCTGAGGAGTACGGGCAAACTGATGAGTTGCCTTCTGCCCTGGCCTACTATCTGGCCTCCCTGATTTGTTCCGGTTCTGAGGATTGTACCAGCAGTTTGCTTTAACATGTCCCCGTTTGTTGCATAGAAAACAAGTAGGAACACGTCCTCCTCGTGGTACACTGCTTGAACCAATACCTCCTCCACCTGGTGTAGGCAGTAATCCTCCTTTGTTCATAGGTGTTCCATTTGGGGCGAGGGGGAGTAAATGAAACTCCTGTTTGAATAGGCGTATGTGTCATCATCACAGGATGAGCATCCTCTGATGCGTGTTCCTGATTTAAACTGACCTCATATTGCAAAAGCTTAGATTGAAGATCATCAAAACATGGAAGGACTGAGACAACCTGAAGTGTCGTGCAAAACATGCGATATTCAGGTCCAAGACTACCTAATACCTGTTGTACCATATCCTTATCTGATACAGGACTTCCAATGGCAGCTAACTGATCTGTAATCACTCTGACATCCCCCATGAACTCTGTAATGGATTTGTTTTCTTTTCGCATGGATTGGAATTTCCACTTGAGTTGCAAAGCCCGAGATTCGGAAACCTGAGAAAAAGAATGAGCTAGTCCATTCCATAACTCGGCAGCGGATTGGTCATCAGAGATAGTTTGTAAAACACGATCAGAAAGTGTGGAGGTTATGTAAGCAACTAATGTCTGATCCCGTTGTACCCATATGTCATAAGCTGGATTGGTGCTTCGAAGTTGACTCACCTTCCCATCTTCACCTGTTATTTCCTGCATGATATGTGTAGGTGGGGCGGGTGATCGCCCATCTAGATGCCCATAAAGACCGTGACTGCGAATAAAAGGCACAATTTGGCATTTCCAAAGCAAATAGTTATCATGTGATAACTTGTGGGTCATGACGTGAGTAAGAAAACTAGGGTTCAATTTGGAATCCATAGATTTTATGAAGAATGAGAGAACAAACCGTATTTAACAGTGTATTAAGAGAAGAAGAACAACAATACTGTATGCTGAAAATGATATCAGCAACACATTGCACAGAAATATAGTGACGTGTAACCCAGAAAATAATCTTCACACACACACGTTATTCAAAAAAAATATTTTTGCAATGCTGTGTAACGTGTGAACCAGGAAAAAGAATTGGAAAAGAAAAAAAATCGAAATAGAAATAAGGATGCACAAAACTGGGATACGTGAAATCAGATTAGGAAAAGGAGAAACTGGAGAAATCTGATTAAGGAAAAGAAACAGAGAAATAGGGATATGTGAAACTGGGATGATGCGTGAAATCAGATTAAAAAGAAAACTGGAGAAATCTGATTTGAGAAAAAAAAAACAGAGAAAAGATCAGAAGATCAAAAATAGATTTAAGGAAAAGGGATAGAGAAAGCCTATGTCCTTTCACGCACTGGTCCTTATAGGCCTTCCAGATGATCGATTTTTGCGCCTGTGCTTTGATACCATGTCAGAAATATCAGAAATATCAGCCTGCAGGTGTTAGAGATGAGGTAAAGAAAGAGAAGAGTAGTCAGCGACAAATAGGGTTGTCACTTTTACTTAATATTTAAAGTGGTACAATACAGGGCATAACTTTACACAGGTAATAAGAACTAATTACAAACATGCCACCGCTGTATCTTGAGGTGGATCGGGTCGGATCCATGATCCAAACTAACAGTGTGTTTGATACAACTGTTGTTTTGGTACCAAGGAAGTGACACTTGTGGATGTGAGGTGTCCCTAGTGTCCCCGACATTAGATGTGGAGGTCTAATGTTCTGATGAATAGTGTTGTTTCCTTATATCAGTCGAGGGCTAGGTTTAAAATCTAGTAATAAAATACAAATTGTGTGTTAAGCTACCCTAGGAACCTAAGTTGACCTCGGAGATTCTATCAGTTTGGTGTATCTGCGGGCAACGATAATTAAAAAGAGGAACTTAAATTGTATGCATTTAATAGGGCATGTATATAGAAAAGGAAAACCTTAAGGAAAGATAATAAAGTGTCCATGCATTGCACATAAATCATGCATATTTTTGCTATGCATTAGGACATACATCTTTTATCTATTCCTTTAATTGTTACATGTTGGGGAATGCATGTTGTTTAAGTTCTAATGCATGTTAAATATATTGCTTACGTTATGATTCTTGTTATTGATGTATGTTCTGCATTCTTAATAATTGTTTCATGTTGCATGAATGCTTACTAAATTATGTAATTATCATAATCACATTCCTCTGAATTATTGCATGAATTCGTATCTGTGGTTATGAGACATTTAAATGTTGCTATTGATGTTACCTGCCAGTTAGCTTCTGATAAATTGTTGACTGTCGTAGCGTAAATCTTTACTTATTCTTGTATATGTTGAAAATCACACTCGACACCCGCATCACATACATAACACATGATATACCTGCAATAAAAATTACAGTAATTCCTACTTAGACAGTTGTAGTCTAATTCCTATAAATTTATCATTTTCCAAGTGAAGAGTAGAACTTATGAGCGACTGCGGGATGAAGCTTCGGATCGAGATTTTGGATTTACTGTTCCAGGGATAGTTTGAGAAACTCTGATATTATTATTCATTGATAATGAAATGAAATAAATATTTTGGTCTTGCTTTCCACTGTAATGTTCCAGAATACTTAACCTTATAGTATTGCTTGTTTCCGTTGCTTCAAAAAGAAAAAAAAAATCCTCAAAATTTGGGTTAAGATTTCGAGGTGTTACACACGATGAAATGAAATCCAAGTGCATAAGAGATGCAATAAGCCACTAATGGGCAAGACACAAAGAGCCACAAAGGGCTAAGCACAATGTTCACAAATAAGAACACATAAAAAATACAAATAATTGTATTGATAATATGCTAAAAGCATTAAGGAAGAGAGGGGCTAACAACCCCTATTTATACACCAAATAAGACCAAGGGGGGGGGGGGGGGGGGGGGGGGGGCTCTTCCATAGAGCCGTTGGGAGCCTGGGATGTGTCCCAACGACTCTATTGCAAGAGACCAAAATGCCCTTGATCAAATAATGAAAAGGAAAGAAAAAAATGCAAAGTAGTCCCTAGTGGACTATTCTAATTACATAGGATAAAAAGATACATTTTAACACCCTCCCTTAAACTTACGATGAGATCACCAAAAGTATGTTAAGGAGAAAAATAAACCGAGGTGTAAGAAGAGCTTTGGTGAAAAAATTCGTAAGTTGGTACTTCGATGTGACATACGGTAACTCAATAGTTTCTTTTAGATACTCATCATGTACTTAGTGACAGTCCATGTCAATGTGCTTTGTTCTTTCATGGAAGGTATGGTTGCTTCCAATATAAATTGTACTTTTGATGTCACAACACATCTTCGAAGGTGTGGAGATGGAAACTCTCATGTATGGAAATGAGTCTTTAGTCATACAGGCTTCATGGTTGTCATAGCCATTGCTCGATATTCTGCCTCAGTTGAAAACAACGAGACCTTCTTTTGTTTCTTGCATCTCCAAGAAATTAAGGAGTCTCGTAAGAAAACACAAAAACCAGTAGTTGATATTCTATCATTTGGATTACCACCTTAGTCAGCATTAGTGTAAGCAATTAAATCTAAGGACTACGAGGAGGATACAAAAATCCCTTTTGAGATTGTGTTTTTAATGTATCAAACAATTCTCATAACTGCACTCATGTGCACTATGGTAGGGGCATGCTGGAATTGACTTGCTGCATGGACCATATGTGCTATATCAGGTCGGGTGATAGAAAGATAGGTGAAATATCTAATCAATTGGCGATATAGAATAGGATCTTCGAGCAATACACCATCTTCAAGTCTTAATTTGGCATTTATGAGTTCTAGGGTCTCCACCTTCTTTTCATCAAAAACTCCTTACCTAGCACATATGTCGGCAACCAATTTCATGTGGGAGAGAATATATTGTCTAGGTAAGTAGGCAGCTTCAATTCTTAAAAAATATCTCAAAAACCCCAAGTCAGACATATCAAATTTTTTCTTTAAAACAAATTTAATTTTAATAACTCTTTTGTTATTTCTTGTGATGATCATGTCATCAACATATAATAGAAGAATCACAATCTTAGTACATGTTTTTTTGACAAAGTGGGCAGTGTCAGTATAACAAGAAATAAATCCCAAACCAATCAAAACATTACTAAATTTATCATACCAAGCCATATGAGCTTGTTTAAGACTATATAAGGCATTTTTAAGCTTTAAAATTTTACCATTAATGTCAACTCCTTGAGGAGGGTCCATGTAGACTTCCTCACACAGTTCTCCATTTAAAGGCACTCCCATTGTTGGATAGAGGCAACGACAATTAAGGTTCGAACACTAGTCATCCTAGCGACGGGAGCAAAGGTTTGCTTATAATCTATTTCATATTCTTGAGCATATCTTTTTGTAACTAATCTTGCTTTATACTTTTTTAAAGATCTGTCACTTTTGGTTTTGACTTTAAACACCCATCTATATCTTATAGGTTTCTTGCCTAAAGGAAGATCAATTATTTTTCAAGTGTTGTCTTTCCTAAGGGCATTAAGCTCCATTTTCATTGCTTCATTCTAATGAGAGTATTCTTTGAAATCTTTATAATGAGATGATTCATAATAAGAGTGAAGAGTTATTAAACATGCTCTAAGTTGGGGGAAAAAGAATCGTAGGATACAAATCTACTAGGAGCATTAGAGATTCGATTAGATCTTCTAAATTGGGATTCCTCTAAGGGTATGTTTTGAGAGAACTTGTCAAGGGCACATGGATGATCACCTTGTCCATGCCGAGTATAAATATGCATATTATTGGATGCGTCTTCACTTAAACTTTCATTTTGATAGCATACTTCATCAACAACCAGATGTTCATTACTAGAATCATCATTTAAACAAGAATAAAAAACATCAATAGAGTCAAACTCATCATGTCTTGGTAATAGATCAAATAAAGATGTGTAGTCACCTTCTTCTTTAGTTACTTTGTTAACAAATCCATTTTCATTTTCTAGGAAAGTGACATCTTTAGAAAAATAAAGTTTGTTGTTCTTTGAATCAAAACAATCAAACCCTTTTTAAAACACACTCAATAGCTTTTGGAGATAGTTTATCATTTTTATTAGTAATCACATAACACTTACAACCAAAGATTCTTAGTCTTTTAAAATTGGGAGTCATTTTAAAAAGTTTTTTAAATGGGAGACATTTTGTAAAGATGATGAAGGTATTCTATTTATTAAGTAAATTGAAGTTAAAACGGCTTCCCCCAAATTTTTTTTTTAATATCCTTAGAAATGATAAGAGTCCTAGCGGTTTCTACTATATGTCTATGTTTTCTTTCCACTAATCCATTTTGTTGAGGTGTTATAGGGCAAGACCTTTGATGACAAATGTCATTTTGTTTCAAGTAATCAGTGTTATTAAAAACGCGCCTCAAGGGGCAAAAAGCGCGCCTCGCCTTAAGGCGAGGGGCTTTATGCCTTGAGGCGCAAGTATAAGGTGTAAAAGCTCTGAGGCGTGCGTCTCATAGGCCTTGAGGTGCACGCCTCGAGGCGAGGCGTGCCTCAAGATGAGGCGCATATGTCTCATTGTTTTTTATCAAATAAGGGTCAAAACCCTTATTTGACCAAAATTTAGGGCTTAAACCCTTTTATTTTTTGATAGATCTCTCACACAGCCTATCTCTCTCTCGTCTCTCACTCAGCCTCTCTCTCTCGTCTCTCATGCAGCCTCTCTCGTCTCTCGCTCAGCTTCTCTCTCTCGTCTTTCACGCAGCCTCTCTCTCTCGTCTCTCATCGAAAACTAGTATTGTCTCTCTCTCATCTCTCATTTTTTTTGTCACACGCAGTCTTATAAAGAAAAGTTCACATGTTGATGATTGTGTTGAGTGTTTAGCATAGTTTGATTTGAAGTCCTACTTCAGCGTAAGTTGATGATTTCAGAAACTTTGTAGAGAAGCTTTTTTTACAATTTTAAATGTTCAGAGTCTGCGCGTGAAAAAAAAATGAACTTTTCTAAGGCTGCATTCATATGATAACATGTGAACTTCTCTCATTTTTTTTTTCACACACATGTTGATGATTGTGCTGACTTACTATGTGAAGTTGCTGATGCTATGATGAGCCTTGTGCACTATGAATTTGCCCTGAAATACTTGTTGCCACTAGATGAAGCTGTTGGGCATGGCAGTGTATGTCATCCTTCCAAAACTATTGTTTCTTTTCTATTCTAAGGTTTTATGGGGTACACTTGCATGTATTTACGTGGATTTGTTTCTTTTTTGGTATTATGCTTCAAAAGTTTGAATCGATTAGCCTTGGTACATTTAACTCTTTTGGCTTGGCTTAGTTCACAATTTTTGGTTAAAGAAGATCTTGTGCACTTATTGGTTTCTCATATACACAAGCATGTATGCATTCATTATTCATATTGCAATTGCTATTAGTTTATTGTTTGTTTGTGCATTTGTTGACTATTGAATTATTGAATCATAAAATGCAGCAAAATCTTTTTTCTGTTATAGAAGATACTTTTCTTCACGTTAGCATACTAGTGTTAAATTATAGTATATTTGTAAATATATATGTTAATATATTAACATATATACATTAAATGTGTATATATGTGTTAATATATATTAGGTATTTATGTAATTTTTATATTTTCTTTTGTTTTTTATGTTTCTTATTTTTGTAATAAGTAGTGCCCCTTAGGGGCACTATTGTTATTATGTTCTAGCCACTTTACATGTTGATCTCATATTTTTCAGTATTTATTTGAGATTTTTTATTTCTTGTTGGTTATAGTTTCATCAATAAAGAATTTGTTATTTATTTATAATTTTAGATATTTTTTATAGTTTTTTTAAGTTTAGTTTTTTTTTTAGGCTTACGCTTTACGCCTCGCCTCAGATTTTGGTGGAGCGCCTCGCTACGCCTCAATGCTTTTCACAACATTGCAAGTAATTTTGAAAATCATTTGACATATATTTTTCTCTCGAATCGGACCTAAGAATAGATATGTTACTAAGAAATTGATTTTTAATCATTATATGGAATTTCTTAAAAAAGAGAACACATCGGATTTAAAATTTAGAAAGTAAATCCATGCGTTTCTAGTGAAATCATCAACAAAAATAACATAATAGGAGTAACCTCCTTTCGATATAGCTGGTGAAGGGCCTCATACATCCAAATGCACTAATTCAAAATGATGAGTAAAAATGAAAGATCAGGAATATCATTCATTTTTTCAAAAATGCAATCTTTATAAGATATATCCTTTTCATTACAAATATTTTTCAAAAAAGTAAAAAGGTACATCTTCGAAAAACTAGGATGTCCAAGTCTCTTATGCCAAGTATCAATACTTTTGTCTTGTACATAATTATAAAATGACTTGGGCGGAAGTGTGAAAAAGTCCATAAAGTAAATATCGCCTCTTCTATGGCCTTGTCCAATCAGCTTCCCTGACTGGAGAGCCTACACGGTGCAATCTTTAGATGAGAAAGAAATTTTGCAACCATTGTTGGAAATTTGAGAGACGGAGAAAAGATTTAAATTTAATTTTAGAACAACCCTTATTTTTGGAACAAGAAATTTTTGAATCAAGAGTTCCAATATTATTTATTTTTAAAGAGGTTCCATCGGCCGTTGACACATAAGATGACATAAAATTAATGCAAACTTCAGAAAAGGCATTCTTATGAGGGGTCATATGAAAGAAAGCACCCGAATCAAGAATCCACATCCCTAGAGGAGATGAAGAAAATGCAATGGCAGCACCGAAGTTGAGGATGATTTAAGAAGTTGTAGTGCCTCCGATATTTGACTAAGTGTGTCTTTAATATCTCTTTCGTTTTTGCTTGATTCTTCCTTCTTGGGTGTGATTTCTCCAACGTAAGCAATTTTGCCTTTAAGCTTTGGGCTAACCGGTTTAATATGTCCTGCTTCATTATAAAAATGTCAAATATCACTCTTCCTATATCTACTATTATAGTTATTTTGCCTTACAAAGTAAGGGGGGCTATAGTCCCTTACATTGATATCCAGCTTAGTTGTAACGCCCCAAAAATCCAGGACTTGTAACTTTTTGAATAGTTTAGAAAGCTTTGAAATCATACAATAATCAAAGTTCAAATAGTACTTCAGCGGAAAATGATATTTTTAAAACAACAAGTCGATGGACCTTGAGCGCATTACAGCGTAAACTTTGCTTTGTCAAATTCCGCACAACTATTGAAATCAAATGGTTTTGAAATGTATTTTCAATAATTGAGAATTTGTTCATGGGATTTTACAACTCGTTATATTTGTTGAAACCAGAAGAAGTTTACTAAAACAGTTTTAGTAACTCAAGGTATAATAAAAAGAGAAATTTTGAAATACACTTTATACCAAATTTACCAACATGTCCTCAGGAGCGAAACGTTAGGGAAAGAGCTCTATCTTGATCTCATCACGCCATCGTGCCATCGCAGAGTGTATCACCTATACATCACTTGCACATAAAATAGGTCAGTTTCACTAAAAACTGGTAGGTGCACATACAGGACAATATTGAACATAATTAAGCAAAATAATTTAATATGTCAAGTAGACAGACAATTATATAGCAATTTAATTCCACCAGATTCACGGAGCAACTATCATGAGCACAATGCTAAAATTAGTACAAGCATTTTACTGGCACAAGTAGGCTAACTATTACAAGCAAAGAACTGCATAAGAAATTTAACTAGCAAAATACAAGGCTTCATCAACCACACACACACAATTCCATAAGTATTGAACCTGTTGTACACTATAACTTTCATACGTGCATAACTCAACAAATTGTGTGATCAGATTTAAATTATGTTTCGATATTAATTGGCCAAGTGGGTACGCACAAGGCACGACTCTAGAAACAGCCTAGACTAATCTGGGGGTTTATTATGCTATGTATTTTATGATAACCCGGATAGCTGACTGAGTCCGCACCTAAGGGGACGGTCAGTGACCAAGAGAGAAATCCCCAAAGCAGCATAGACAATGGATGCATCCCGAACATGGAGAGCTACCACCTAGGATAATTATGGTAGTCCCCTTCCCCTAACTCCGATGACTGGGGAAGCCGAGTCTTTTGCTCATCACTGCCTTTAATGGCTTATCCATCGTAGTTTTTGTACCTTCCCGTCCTCTCTCTTGACAGGAGTCAGCGGTTCAAATGAGTACATCAGGGGTAGTTAACTGAAGACCCATTCTACATACTCTGGTCTTTCGACCCAACTCGAGTATCTTGCCGGTGAAGGCGGAAATCATCACTTATTTAGGTGATCTCAGCATTTTGTTATTTGCACTCATCAAGGTTGCCACAACCTACTCATCCAATCATCGCAACGTAAGAAGACGTACTTGTAAAAAAGTATGGACGTACTTGTCAAAAGTACGACTACGATAAAAGGGATATGGTTTCACCAAAGAAACCCCAACAGATATTATCTGCATAAGAAGTAACACAACACAATTTGACAAGATAAGTCTTGAATTCGTTTCAACAATATTTTGCATATTTCATGATACAAGGTCGTCTTGGATCTTCGATCAACAAAGTACTTAACATGTCGTGCATGTCTAAAAGTACGCAACACTGAAAAAGGGAGGTGCGTAGGATTCTCAAAAGGAACACCCAACACACAACTTCATAACGATCCAAAGAATATAGGAGTGCTCATTTGGCACGATTCATCCTTAAAAGCCACAATGCCACATTAAATCATTCACACAAGGCACAACACTATCAATCTTGCATCCAAAATTTATCTTTGTATCGACATGCGACACTAGATTGATAAATGAAGAATGGGTCCTTTAACAGAACCCCACTCATTCATAAGGCTCATGCCCCTGATCGGGGTTATTCGAATTGGGTCGCAACTCGAATCGGGGTTATAAAATACTTCTCCCAAGTGTGTGGACCTGGGAGGACCCAAATGTGACTTCGCAATCCGACAGGACTTAAAACTTAACTTTGCAAAAGTTGTGCATTTTGAAGAGCACTGGGTTTGCAGAAGGAAATCCTCTTTAAAAGAACTATAGCGCACAAGAACAACTTCTAGTGTTTTGAAAACAACTGAAATCAGGTTAAGCACAAGACTACATTTATGTAAGTACATATTTACCATAAGTGTGAGCATATGCAGATTAGAACATGACAACAAACAACTCTTGACTTGCAATGCCGCACATCGAGCGAAAAGCACATAAGTAACACACGAGGTACCAAAACCATACCTTGACCACTTAGATAGGCAAACACATAAGGTCATAAGTAATACACGAGACACGAAGTCGTACCCCACTCAAAGGAAACGTGCAGGCAAAAATGGATGCAAGCAAACAAGGGCATATGTATTTCAAGAAATACAAAACCACACCTCAACTCATAAGCAACTATGCAAAATAATGATCGAAGAATGAAATTGTACATCGACCCATAGGAACGTACAAGCAAGTATATATGCAAGCAATTAAGGGCATAAGTATTGTAAAAAGTACGAAACCACCTTCAACCACATAAGCAGATACGCAAATTAATACTCAAAGAATAAAATCATGCCTCGACTCATAAATGTGAAATATGCAATGCAGAAGCAATATAAATCTAAGCATATCTAGCATGGGCATCTTAATTATTTCAACTTAAATAGGTTCATTTATTGTCCTTTGTGCGACTTTACCCTACCTCGGAATGTTGTGTAGCTGCGTACGCCTACGCGTGAGGATAATACGAGGGTCGGGTCGTGGAGCACGAACGGGGCCTATTGCGTAAGCTGCAAAGGTACGTTATCAGTATGCATTTGAATGAATAGGGAAAACGACAACAAAGGACTGGGGTCTCGGCTTCTCTGCAAAATAAGGCAGGGATCAACGGTCCCTGCTGAAACGAAATGGGGGTAGGGTTTAATGACCCATGCCGCCAAAGGAAACAGGTGCATGGGCCATCGGCCCCTGCCAGACGACTAAGAGAGGGGCAGGGGCCATCGGCCTCTGCTGGTTTTCCGAAAAGGGAGGCAGGAGCCGAAGGCTCCTGCTGGCTTTAAAGGAAGGGCAGGGGCCATCGGCTCCTACCAGAAAGAGAAATGGCAGGGGCCGATGGCCCCTGCTGAAAAAATGAGTCGAGGGAGGGGAGCGCAGGGGCCAAAGGCCCCCTGCGGCTTCCAAAAGAGGAGGCAGGGGCCAATGGCCCCTGTCGTTCATGGAGAAAAAAGGTAGGGGCCATCGGCCCCTGTTGGTCTTTAAAAGAGGAGGGCAGGGGCCAAAGGCCCCTGTCGGGCTTGAGAAAGAAAATGGCAGGGGCCATCGGCCCTTGCTGGGTTTTAAAAGAAGAGGGGTAGGGAGATAGGGGGACGACCGACCTCCTGTCGGTCGCCCGATCTCTCACAGGGAAGAGAAGGAGTAGACAGGGGCCCCGTAGACCCCCTGTCGGCCTCAGATGGATACGCAGGGTGCGGCAGGGGTCGTGCGCCGCCTGCCGGCCTCCCTGCGAACCTCTAAGAAGGGGGAAAAAGAGGGAGGTGAAAAGGGAGGGCACGGCAGGGGCCACCGGCCTCCTGTTGTGCCTTCCGGCGAGATGACAAAGAGAGAGGTGAAGGGAGGAGACGACGTACCTGGTGAGAGGATCGCCGGCGGTGGTTGCAGCAGCGGCGGCGATCGGACCAGCAGGAGGAGGCGTCGACAGGCAGACGAGAGAAGAAGGAGCGAGAGGAGGTGTCGGTCGGGGCTGCTGGCGAGGCTGTCGCCCTTAGGGAACGAGGAGGGGGAGGGCGGTGTATCGATCCTCTCCTCCTGTAACGCTCTTAAAGAGTTCGGGGAGGGGCGATAAACGAGGAAACCCTCAAGGGGTTTCCTTATTCTGCCGAGGGGTGGAGTGGCGCGGGTGAGGTGCGGCGCACAGGGGAGAACAAATCCTCCCTCTGTGTCGGGTTTTAAAACCCTGCCGATAACAGGCCCGGGTCGGGTCCTGACCCAACCCGACTCGGGTCCGATAATTTTTTTTTTTACGTGGGTTTTACATTAGTAATGACCAAAACATCTTCTCCCTTAGTAGTCATACCATGACGAGTCTCCTCTTAGCATACTTCAGCAAGAACATTTTAAAGAGGCAAAGCCAAAATCCTATGAAGGAGAGAGGACCTTACTTGTTCAAATTCTAGCCTTAGGCCATGAAGGAATTGAAAGAAGTGTTTTCTCTCAACTTGCTCTCTTCTAAGCTCAATATCTTTCTAAGCTCAGTGTCTTTGGTGACCACCCATTTTTGTTTAAAGAGAGTCAATTCGTCCCAAATAGGAGACAAAATACTAAAGAAATTATGGACATTCATTTCCCTTTGTTTAGTGGTTCTAATCTTGTCTTGTAGAAAATATTGTCTAGCAAGATCTTTTTGGGTATATATACCCTTAAGAAAGAACTATGCCTCATTGGCTTTTCTAAATTTAGCAATGTTAGCATGTATTTTTATGTCAACATTGTTCATGAATCATGCTAAAATCTTAGCATGATTTCTTTGTCAATCTTCTACCTATGATTAGTGTTCATAGATAGCTTTAACTTGGTCATCTCCTTCAAGGACCTTCTGAACACCTTCGATTTTGGTAAGCTTCAAAGAGTGTTCAAGACCAAGGTTGCCAGACTAGGAAGCGGGAAACGAAAGCGAGAAGCGATGCATTTTAAAATGTATAGGAAGCCGGAAGCGAGGAATAAAAAAAAGAAATATAAAACTTGAATGTGAATCACAATGAAACACAAATAAAAACTAAAGTAAAAGTGACTAATATTAAATTTCATGATTTTTTAGTGTAAGAATTAAATTTTTAACAAAATCTAAAAATGATGATTACCAATTTAGAGAAAGCACATGGAAATGAGTGAGAAGACTGAGAGAAAACGCATAAAAAACATGAAAAGTTGAGTAAGAGAACATATAAGATGAATAAATGAAGTGTGTGGAAAAAATATGAGAAGCGTGGGGGAATCGAGGTTCTCATCAAGTTTCGGAAGCGAGGAGTATTGCGCTTCCGAAGCGACTTTCCGAGAAGCAAGCTTCCCACCTATCTAAGAAGCTTCCGGTAACTCTGTTCAAGACTAGTGTCCATCATGAATCCCCAAAGTTTTTTGCATTTGAGGTGATTTTCTGTGGCCAAAGCCCACATCATGTAGTTGCATCCGTTGAGTTTAAAAGAGAGCTTCACTCTTGATTCATGCTCCATGACTAAAAAAAAAGGAGGATAAAGAAGAAGATGAAGCCAAACACTTTAATCATGAGAACACGATCCTCTTTCACCACGAACAAGGCCTCCAAGATCAAAAAGAACCCAAAGGGCTTTAATACCCTGTAATAAAATCCAAGTGCACAAGTGAGATGCAACAACTACATAAGAAGCTACTAATAGGCAAGATGTAAAGAGCCATAAAAAATACAAATAACTGTATTGATAATATGCTAAAAGCATTAAGGAAGAGGGGCTAACAGTCCCTATTTATAGACCAAAGAGGACCAACGGGGGGGGGGGTTCTCCCATAGAGCCATTGGGAGCTCCTCAACGGTCATATTTATGACCGTTGGGATGAGTCCCAATGACCAAAATGCCCTTGGTCAAATAATGAAAAGGAAAGGAATACATATATATGTATGTATACATTTTAACACACGATTGGTGAGAAGTTCAATTTCTTGGAAACACCTTCATTTTGGGTATTCAATTATTCACTTTGAGAACAGACTCTTCACAAAAAAAAAATTACACAAAATATAAAAGGAATGGGTGGAGCTGGAAATGATAATTGGAATCCAGTTCTCTTAAAGAACAACAATCCAAACAAAGTGAAGCAACCTAAAAAATGATTGGATTTTGGAATAACTTTAACATTGTTCAGTTTTGGTTGTTACATATGCCTTTTCACCAATTGAGTGGCATATTTGATACAATTTGTTTGTTTTCCACTCTTGAAATTTCATGTTGTGGTGGAATTTTCCTGTAGTTTTTATTAATATAATATGTTAAACCATTAGACCACTTCAACTCAAGGATGCTAGTTTTGAGTTCCTTTTAGACACCTATATTGATTAAACTGCTAGTTGTGAAACAATTATCTAGTTTTATTTAGAACCATCATTGTAGAAGTTTCTTAATTTCATCTTTTGTCCTGCAAAAACTTAGTTCTGTGGTTTTATCTTCTTCTAGAAAAAAGTCATGGCTGTATTGCTTTTTATCTGTTCTTTTGTGTTGGCTTGTTCTTTATGAAAACATGCTTCTTTAGTTTCTCTGCTGCTTCTTTTTTGGCTTTTGGAGTTGTTTATTATCTGCACATAAGGTTGGGAAAAAGGGCATACTGATTGTGTGAGAACTAATTTTGTCGTTCACCACTCTTTCTTCTTATACCCACTTTTTATATTGGGTGTCTCTCCTTCGTTTAGGTACTTTGTCAATACAAATGCTACAACCACATTTCGCTATGTAGTTTCAAGATACAAGGGGATGTTAACATGCGTCTCAATACAGGTAAACCATCTCGCTTGTACTTTCATTTTCTGCCTTTTCTTGAAGATATATGGTCTAGTTAGATTCTGTCAGTATCACACAATCAAGTCTCCACCTGTTCTCGTCTTGTGAAAGCTGACTGGTAGTTGTTTAATTTCTGCAACTAATTAGGGGACATGGCTGGGCAAATTTGGAGCATAAAACCCTATTCAGGTTGCACACCTGATCCATGTAAATGGGTTCATATGGCCCATACAGAGAATAGTTAGTATCATAAGCCCTTAGCAACAGTGACAATCTACAGGAAAGCCACACCAGCTTGTTTTAGCAGATCACAATTCTGTGGAGATAACTTAACCATGCCTATGTAGTGTATCTGAAGCGGTGTTATAAATATCATATCGTATTGTATGATACGATATGGTGTATTGTAGTATCGCTAGCCCATGTGATACGATAGACCCCCTTGAATGTGAAAATGCAGTATATCAGACCGCATTGTACGATACATGTATCATAAGATACAACTACTTTTTCACTTTTTGTGTTGAAAATTTTCAAGTGATTTATTTTGGATCCTTTTTCACTTTTAGTGACAACTTTTTGCATAAATGACTTTAGTGGAGTCATATTCACTTATTTCATAAGCTATGTGAATAAAAAAATAGAATTTTCTTCTTAATTTATTATGATTAGTAAAGGCAAAATGGAAGAGAAGTAAAAAAGGTATTATTATGAAAGAACACACATTATTAAACTCTTGTGCATATTATAATTAATGAAACCAATTAATAAATACATTATAAAACTTTATTTTTATGCTTACTACTTAGAAATGACATATTACTTTCTTTTTTTTACTCTTTAATGTTTAATTTCAGACTCTTTTGATATGTGCAATTGATACATTGTCATAACATTATAATTATAGCTTTTATATTTAATAATTGTTACATATTTATTCATGCTTATTTTCCATAATTAAGTTTACTTAGTATTGTTGTTTGGCTTCTTAATTGTGTTTTGTTTCTCTTTGTGGTCATATTTTTAATTTTTTTTGTTATGGATCCTTTCTTGCTCTAGGTCGATAGTGGATCTGCCCTAGTCAGGATCCAATCTGGAGGAGTCGCCCAACCGCAGGATCCATTCCATAGAAATCTGCCCGGCTTGGAGTCCTACCCATTCTGAGACTCTAGTGGGACGCCCCCATAGAATCCCATCTAGGATGGGTTGTGTTTGTACATTTACCCTTTTGGCCCTCTTGTAGTCTATAAATAGATGTGCCCAGTCTATGTATTTTTTCAATGAAGTATTTTGGCTCCTGCACCCTATTTTAGAATTCCTGTTTCTGAGAGGAAAACCCTTTCTCCCTCTACTCTTTCATATTTTCCCTCAGCAGTAGCCCACCTTGAGGAATCAATATTCTCCCTCTGCCATGTTGTTGGCCCTATTTAATGCAATGCCTAGCTAGATCGAGAACAAATTTCTCTCTTTGTCAGCTTTTCCTTGCCCCAAAGCTTTCTCGAGGCCGGATTTGTAGAAACTGCCCCTCCCTAGGGTCGGGTTTCTAATAGTGGTATCAGAGCACCGTTCCTGGGAACCATGTCGATCAGCCAACCAGAAGGACCGTTGGCAAGAAGGGCCCAAGCCCTTCATGGCTCCACATGACAAATCTTGTAATGTCTCGTAATTTGTGACCGTTGGGGGCAGTTCCAACAACTAGTTGGAGTTGTCCCATCGACACCTAATTTAAAGACAAAATAAAATACAAAAAATAAAAGAATAAAGTCAGCCCCTAATGGGATGACTACTATTACAATGTGAAAAGATCGAAATACCCCTAGTGGGCATTTCAGTTTACATACATTTAAATACACACATATATATACATATATAAATACATATATATTCGGTACATAATCTTAACAGTACGAACCCAAAAAATCGAATTGGACCTATAATGCCCTAATTCAACTTAGAACTAAATTAGTTTTGACCTTATAAAAACCCTGAAAAATCTCAAAAAAAAAATTACATACTTGATAACTCTAACTAGAAGACCAAATTCGGAGCCAGCCCTAAACCCTAGCCTAACCCTTTGCACAAACCGAAACCCGAAGTGGCATAAGTCTGTCCAACAAGCAGACAAGACATTACTTGGAGCCATGGTGACTCGTAGTGATCAAGGAGCACTAGTAATGGTGTCAGGACCAGAGTTACCAGAAGCTTCTTAGATAGGTGGGAAGCTCGCTTCTCGGAAAGTCACTTCAAAAGCGCGATACTCCTCGCTTCCGAAACTTCATGAGAACCTCGATTCCCCCACGCTTCTCCTATGCTTTGTACACACTTCATCTATTCTTCTTATATGTTCTCTTACTCAAATTTTCATGCTTTTATGTATTTTTTCTCACTCTTCTCACTCACTTCCATGTGCTTTCTCTAAATTGGTAGCCATCATTTTTAGATTTTGATAAAAATTTAATTCTTACACTAAAAATCATGAAATTTAATGAGTTACTTTTATTTTAGTTTTTATTTGTGTTTCATTTTTATTGACATTCAATTATTATATTTCTTTTTTTAATACTCGCTTCCGGATTCCTATACATTTTAAAATGCATTGCTTCTCGAAACTGTTTCCCGTATCGTTTTCTGCTTCTGCTTCTGCTTCCTAGTCTGGCAACCTTGGTCAGGACCCCATAACATAGATGCCAAATTACTCAAACTCATTGATTACATTAGAGCAAAACAGGTGCAAGATAAATTTGGCGAAGTGGCAGCGTGAATTTGCCAAGCAAAAAGCAAGAATGGATATGAATTACATCATTTATTTTGCAGATCTTCTATCGTTCTTCATGGGACCATGTGAAGATTGTCAGAAAATGAATCTTGTTTTCCATGATGCGAATCTTGCATTATTCTTTGAAGAGGCATAACTGAAGCACAACATCCCAATGCTTGTTGCGAGTGCACTGAAATACGGCAAGAGATCGATTCAGTTATAGTCAACATGAGTGTTGATCTGACCTTGTAAAACCCATAATTTTTAAGGATTATTAATAAATAAGAAACTCATTTTTTTATCTCCAAAGTAAAAATGTGTTTCTAGCTTTTGAATTTCATTTATTGATATATTACATGTTTATTTGTTCATTTATGGCCAATCAAGGTATAATTTGCATTTATAGAACTATTTTGGGCTATATATCACTATTTATATATAAATTATATTTAAATATATTTTTCATGGTGTTTGTAAATTATTAGAGTGTATTTGTGTGTTATGTGACTCTTGGTAATGTTTTATAGGATAATTTGTCATTTTTGGCTAATCTTAGTATAATTGACATTTTTGGAGTTTTTGATATTTGCGATCGCAAACAAAGGGTTCGTTGTATTACTTGGGTAACGGTCTTTACAGACTTTGAAATCCTCGATCTTTTGGGTTTCGATTCATTGTTCTTCACATTATTAAAGTTTCCTTAATTGAACTTGTAGAGAGCATGTTTAGGCACTAATTGTGTAAGCATGATGTTACAACCTATGTCACATGGGTGCGGGTGCGGGTGCGGGTGCGGGGATTCGGCACTTCCAAAAAACCCGGGTGCGGGGGTGCGGCAGGGGCAAAAATGTAAATATATATATAAGGGGATCGGGGTTTTTCTGCTGTCAGCTGCTGTCAGCAGCTGACAGCAGGTGTCTGTCAGCTGCTGTCAGCTGTGTCAGCCCTGACAGACACAGCCCTGACATGCAGATTTTTTTTAAAGACAGACAGCTGTCTGTTAGGGCCCTGACAACAGATTTTTTTAAAAAAAAAATTCAAATTCGCAGCCCATTTCACAGGGCAATTTTTTTTTAAAAAAAATCCAAAAAACAAATGGACCTAAATGATCCTGGGTGCGGTCAACGCACCCAGGATCGGGTTGACCGCACCCGGTGCCGCACCCGAACCCGCACCCGCGTCGAGTCGCGTCGACGCGGGTGCGGCACCCTGCTAGCCGAATCCCTGTGACATAGGTTACAACACAACAACAACAACAACGCCTTCATCCCAAACAATTGGGGTCAGCGATATGAACCAAAAAGAAAATCATTTTGGGTCCTCCACATGAATCCTTCTCCTCCACTCATTTCTATCCAATGTCATGTCCTCGGTGAGGTTCAAAGCATTCATATCCTTTCATATCATCTTCATCCAAGTCTTCTTAGGCCTACCCTGACCTCTTTTAGCTAATATATTTTTTCATTTCTCCATCCTTCTAACCGGAGCATCATTTTGCATAAGCATGATGTTGTTGTGCTAAATACTTTATTGAATTGCAAATACAAGTTATGCGCACACACCACATGCAGCTGTGGATATCTAGAGGTGCTATGGTTGGCTATATGTTTAACTGATTTGAGTGCAAGATATACTAAAAATGTGATACTTACGATAAGTATCAAAACAGTTATAAGCCAATGTGTATTGAATGCAATACAATGCCAAATGTAAATCGGGTAAATGCTCGTGGTAAGTATGTAATGCAAATGCATCACTCAATAAATTTATTTTTATTGTATGCAACACTTTTCTGCTCAGACATACCACTTAGTTGTGGATATCTAGGACTGTTGTGATTGTAGTTCGGAGATCATGCTGAACATGATTTGAATGTATGTGAATAGAAGTGATTTTCTTGTCGTAGTTCAGAGATCATGCTCGTTATGATTTTAGATAGCGGAATATGGAGTGTGTTTGTTGCAGGTACATGTTTGAGCATGCATTTGTGTGAATGAATGTTGCACAAATTGATGTGTTTGACATGATCATATTGAATGATAGTGTAAAATAATAATTGTATAATCATGTACGAAAGCATGAGCGATAAAATCATGTTCATGATAGGATTATGCAAACACCGTTATGCATGGACTGATACGTCCCGTGCTCTCATGAACGAACCATGATTTGTGTGAATGCTATCAATATATATATATATATACTATATTTGAGACACATTGTGCATGAAATGCTTGCTTTGCATATTGATTCATGTGGTGAAACAATGCATATATGACTTGAATCCTATGTGCATAACTCGAACTACGTAGGAATTACGTATGTTGAGGTTTAGTTGCTTCGTATTATGAAATGTGCATGTTTACGTATACATGCATAGAACTCATGTTTTGTATATGCATGCTTCGAGGTTCAATTTATGAAATGCAATGTTCCTTGTGGTGATGATATGATGCGTAGGATAATATGCTTCTGTATGATATGATTTAAATGTCACGTGATATGAAATTATGAATGCATGCAATAAATGTTTAAGTTCAATAGTGAGTTATGGTTCATGGAACCTTATTGGTTAAATGTGTGATTTTATGATTTAAATGTTATATGAAGTGATGTATATTGATTGTATACATGCTTGTGCCCGTGTTGGTGGCTATCAACCATTAGAGTGGTTAATTGTATTGATGCATGTATCACAATAGTTTTCACTGGATATGGTCGTTGAGGAATTGTTCCCAAGGGATTCTCTGTGAGGGTGTGCATAACCAGATCAGGTAATCCAGCTAGAGCGATAAGTTTTTGTGAGGAAGTCCATTGTCCAAAAGCGGGTAGCCCGCGAAGACGATATATTCTTGTGAGGAAGTGCATTGTGTAAAACCAGACAGACCATCTGTCTAGGGCGGTAACTCTTTGTGAAATTGTACATTTCTTAGACCAGGTGATCCAGCGTGGATCTTGTGAATATTTATATGATTAAATAAAATGTTATGATAAATTGTGATGATCTTTTGAGCTGATTGAGATAGTCAGTTATGAATCTATAGATTTGGCTTTTCTGTTGTAGTATGTCTTAGAATCTCCTCTTCAGCCTGCATTGAGAGAAATAGAAAGGAATAGAAGAGGAAGAGACTGCGGTAATGAAATCGTGACCTAAGGATTGTATTAATATTTGAGTGTACATTGTGGATTCAGATCTAGTATAATATCCAGACCTGGAATAAAAAAATACAAAGCTATACATTAATGGACTCGGGTCTGGTATAAGATCCAGACTTGAAACACACACACTTTTTTCACCCCCTCTCAAGTTGATCATGGTTCTGAACCATGAACAACTTGCCTTTAAGAATCCAAAATGTCTCAACTTGTCTTTCGGTGTTAACAAATTCAGGCTCAATATCTATTTCTTCAACCTTTTGTCTCACAAAATGTTGGTCGATCTCACTATGCTTAGTGTGACTGTGGTGTAATGGTTTAAATGACATTGAGAGCACTTTGATTGTCACACAGCAAGGTTGAAGGAGAGATCGTTTTTTCCACTTCAGTTAGTAAATGCCTAACCCATGTGACTTCAGCAGTAGCGGTAGCTATGGATCTATACTCAGCTTCAGTGCTTGATCTAGCAACAACCTTTTGTTTTCTACTACTCCAAGAGACTAGGTTTCTCCCAATAAAAACACAATATCCCGACGTAGACCTTCGCTCATCAGGATCTCCTGCCCAGTCTGCATCACAATATACAGTAAGTTCACGCACATTCTTACTAGACGACTGTGGAGAATATACCAAGCCATCTCCAATGGTCCCTTTCAGATATCTGATTATCCTCTTAACTGCCTCCATATGTCTAGTACGTGGTGCATGCATAAATTGAGACACTTGATTGACTGAATAAACAATATCAGGTCGAGTAAATGTGAGATACTGCAACATTCCTATTAGACTGCGGTATCTGGTGGGATCCTCATACAGGTCTCCATCATGAGTACTTAATTTTTGGTGGAGCACACTAGGAGTTGCTAAAGGTTTGTAATCTTTCATACCTGCCTTGCTGAGAACATCTATCGTATACTTGTGCTGAGTGAGAGTCAAGCCATGAGCCTGGCTATCGACTTCTACACCAAGAAAATAGCGCAAGACTTTGAGATCTTTCATTTTGAACCTGTCCTAATAGGTCTTTTACTTCTTTGATGTTATCCTCAGAGTTTCCTGTGATAACTATATCATCAACATAAGTTAACAATAGAGTGATCACATTCTTTCTTCTAAAAATAAATAATGAGTGATCCAGTAGGGAGCGTGATAATCCATGCTTCTGAATCTCAAGGGAGAAGCTGTCAAACCAAGAGCGAGATGTTTGTTTTACGCCATAGATAGCTCTTTTTAGCCTGCACACATGTGTTTTACAATTTTTCTCTTGCTATCCACGGGATTGTTCCATGTAGACTTCCTCCTTCAAATCCCCATGTAAGAAGGCATTCTTAACATCAACTTGACTCAGCTTCCATCCATATTCAACGGCCAGTGAAAGAACAATTTGAATTGTTCCCATTCTCATCACTGGACTGAATGTCTCATCATAGTCTTGTCCTGCTTCTTGAGTGAATCCTTTTGCAACCAGTCTCGCCTTATATCATTCAATGGTTCCATCTGATTTATACTTTATTTTGTAGACCCATTTACATCCAACAACATTTCTGTCAGGTGGTCTGGGGACGATTTCTCAGGTTCCACGTTCATGTAAGGTTTGCATTTCATCATTCATGGCTTCTACCTATTTGGTAGAAGTAGCTGCCTGATAGTACATGATAGGTTCATCTTCCTTATTCCAAGCAGATTAAGAAGAGTTGAAAGTCCAAGGAGAAATTGTTATAACTGACCCACCTATCAATAGGATGTCGCATGCGATTGGATCTTCTGACCTCAAGAGTATGAGAGGAAGTAGGTGCAGCTGTTGAGGTGTCATTTGAAAGATTTGGCGCTATTGTTCTCTGTCTAGAATAGCAAATGCCCTTGTATCTGCCCGATACAGATGAAATTTCTTCCCCATCCTGTAATCTCGATGTGCCAATAGTCTCAGATATTTCTTCTTCTTGTTGTCCACAATCTGGAGAGCAAACTTCATTGGAACTAGCAAAAAGTTCTGAATTCAGCCAAGGATGATAAACTTCGGTGGTGGTAGAGGGTATATCCGTTGTGCCAGTTTTGTGATCAAAATTGTGTTCATCAAAGATGACATTTCTTGAGATTTTGATACGTCGGTTGACGGGATCATAACATCTATATCCTTTGTAGTCTTCGGCATATCCTACAAATCTACACTTTTGAGCCTTATCCTGAAACTTGTTTCTTAGGGACCGATCAATATGCACATAACAAAAACATCCGAAAGCACGCAAATCATGATAACTAGGATGAGCTCCAAAAAGACAGTAATAGAGAGACTTATTTTCTAGATCAACCATAGGCAATCTATTTATCACATGTACGGCATAATGAAAAGCTTATGTCCATAGATTAATGGGAAGATTGCTATCATGGATCATACTCATAGCACTTTCAACGATATGCCTGTGTTTTCGCTCAACAATTCCATTTTGTTGAAGGGTGTGCAGGCAGGACACCCTTCTTCTTATCCCATTATTTTGAAGAAAAGAAATAAAGTCACTAGATGAGAACTCTCCACCTCCATCACATTGGAAGAATTTGATGGACTCGGAGAATTGATTTTTAACTAAGGAAAGAAAGTTTTGGAACAAAAGGAAAATTTCTGACTTATTTTTTATGAAATATATCCAGGTGTATCGAGAGTAGCTATCAATAAAGATTAGGTAGTATCTGCTCCCAGATCCAAAGGCAGTTGGGGCAGGTCCCCATACATCAGAATATATTACCTTAAAAGGCTTTGAAGCTCTCTTATTAATAGAATGGAAAGGCAATACATGACTTTTGCATAAAAGACAACTGGAACACTTCTGACTTTTCTCATCCACATTGAGACTTTCTTTTGGAATGAGGTTATTAGAAACAAGTTTTTCAATAAAATGACTACCACAATGTCCTAATCGACTATGCCATAAGGAAGGCTTATTACATTCAGAAATACTAAAAACATTTGCTGAAGAGAAGGAACATGACTCTAATGAAGGCTTCGAATCCAGATGAATAGGGTGGACGGGATGACATGGAGCTTCTTCAAAGACATACATATTGCCTCGTCTATTTCCTTCAGCGAATGTTTTCCTCAAGCGAAGGTCCTTGACCTGCACAGAGAAGGGAGTGAATTCGACTGAATCATGATTATCATCAACAAGCTTAGAAGCAGAGACTATTTTTCTTGATATTTGGAGCATGAAGGACATCAGTAAGTTCAAGAGTAGAATATGACATAAGAATGACAGATTTTCCAACATGAGAAACAGGATGATAGGATCCATCTCCAGTGACAATTTTACTTTTGCCAAAATAAGGGATAGGTTTAGAAAGTTTACATGCATCACCAGTCACGTGAGTTGCTGCCCCTGAATCAACGAACCATGTGCCTTGATCATTCTGCTTTAATTTCAATTCTGACAGGGCAGATATTAACAAATCTCTAATCTCTCCATTGTCTCTGATATTAGTGGGCTTTCTTTTTTGTTCTGTTTGTGGAGTCTTTCCTTTATTTTCAGGGTTGTGCCAACAATTTGCCTTGATATGCCCCCTTTTGTTACAAAGGAAGCAAGTGGGGATTGGCTTTTGTCCCTGAGTGTGAGTCAAGATATTTGGAGTGGGAAGCAATCCGCGTCCTTCGTGTTCATTTCGCCCTTGTCCCCCTCGCCTTCGTCCTCGACCATAAGTGTAACGCCCCAAAATTTAACTCATATTTTAAGGATTTTTTTTTATAACAGCGGAAACAATTAATAATTTCAAGGTTAAGCATTCTGGAACGATACAAGGAAGTAAGGCAAACCACACCATTTATTTTCATTTCAGAAAAAAAAACTTATGAAATTAAACATCAGAGTTTTCACATTATGAGTCTCAAAACAAAGATTCCAATCTGAAAGAAAGTAGGACAACCAGGGAACAAGTAGGTCAAATCTTGGTCAACGCCTCATCCTGCGTTGCTCATAGCTCTACTCTTCACCTGAAATTTGTAAATTTAAAAGAATTAGACTACATCTGTCTAAGTAGGAAATCTATAACTTTTGATGCAGGTATATCATGAATCTAGTATGTGATGTGGATGTCCTGTGTGATTTTCAGCATATACATAAGCAAGTAAGTAGATTATGCAACAATAACAATAGTTATGTACATGACCAAGTAAGCAGTTATGCAACAACAACAGTGGTCATGTACATGAGCAAGTAAGCAGTTATGCAATAACAATAATATAGCAGGTAAGGCATTAAGCAAATAAGGCATATTCTGCAACAACAATAACAGTAGCATGCATAACATTCATGTAACAATCACATTATGAATTCAATTATCTCATATCTACACATTTTAGGATTTCGTTTCATCACAAGCTCAAAACATGTTGAAAGATTATGAAATTGTCTCTCTAGTAACTCCACTCACTGTGATACCTAACTGTTCTAAATAGTGTTTATATTATCTTATCTCGCGGGTACACACGGGCCGAGGCAACCATCACAGAATAGAACGTTCGGGGGTATATTATTCAAGGTTGTTTTATTAACCCGAACATTCTAACTGAGACTGAAATTCCAAGGGAGCAGCCAGTGACCGAGAGAATCTCCCAAAGGCCAAAACCAAAACAGAATGCATCCCTAACTTCTGCAGAAGAACAAAAAGCTACCACCTAGGACATATTGGTAGTCCGGGTCCCCCAACTCCGAGGACTGGGGACCAACGAGTCACTTTAGCTTAAAACAGATAAACATATGTCCCCGGAGTTTTGTGCCACCTACCCTCTCAAAGGTAAGTCCAAGAACTAAGTGGGTTAATCTTTTCATTTAATTAACTTCCCAAGGTATCGGGGCATTTCCCCAAACCTTCTACTACCATATTAGTAGATTCCCAACCTTAGTCATGTTAATAAGGTATAACACATTCTGCCCCCTTCTTTCTTTCTTTTTATTGACAAACCCACTCAAAGTGCTCCGGTGCCTTTAAACCAGTCAAGCACAAAAGTTAATATTTATGTGGGTATTAACCTTTTAAACTCGAGTGCCACGGTGAAACCTTTAAGTAAAAGGTTTGGTGATTCACGTGCCAGCATTAAACCATAATAATTACACGTAAGAGAAAATTATCCTTATTCATCTATCACTACCATGGTTTACTTAAACTAAAAGAGTAGTCAAAACTTTCTCTGTCACGAACCATCATTAACTTGGCTCTGTCCTTTATAAGCATCAATGGAAATATAAAATTTAGTAAAATGATAATTGCCACATTCACAAACCCACTATTGATAATTCATTAATGCTAGATTGAATTTTCATGCATACTGTTTACAAAATGTTACATGCGAAGCAGGCATCTCATAACTATCTTGAAATGTTTACAATTTGTTGAAACTAGCATATGTTGTCTTTATATACCACATGCAAAAACATAGTATTTTGATGTATGTCACAATATAGGCATATCTAGTACATTCTGTAAGGTCCATGGCTCATTAAAGCAGTTGGGTATATCCCACCATGTAAGCTCCAACATTGGTAGTTTTCTACTTTCAGGATTCAGAGTACTGTGTTTATTGATTTAGTTGTATATTTCATCATTTTCAGTCGAATTTGAGAAGCCCTTGACCTATACATGCATACGTTTGTTGATATATATTCTAGCTTGATTGTTTGAGTCTATGAATCTGCGCATAAATTTTCAGTCTAGAGATCCCGAATATTGTACTATCTCATTAAAAACATGAATCTTAAGCATGTTACGGTGAAACCTCACTTCAACAAACAGACCTAAAGAAACATTCTTGCTCTATGTTTTCCTTGGCAACTGAGAAGGAATAAGCCATAGCGTAACGAAAGAAAATCATGATTTCATGAAAGTCGACAAACAAAATTTCTGTTTTGCATCAATATGCTACCTTTTGACCACAGGGTGCTGCTACAACCACGAAAGTAATAATACTAGCTAATTCAACAAAATTCAATGTTCCTACAGGGAAATCGACATCCAATAGAAATTTCATTTTATGATAAACGGTACAATGGCTAATGGAGATACTAAGACCCAATATTCCACATTTTAACCAATGCTATAAGTATGTCTGATTACACTTATTGGATCCAAAGAGCTTGCAAGTTGAGAAAATTTTATCAGCACAACATACATTCATATAAACCTACTAAGTCGGATCACCTACGCATGCCCAACAGAATTTTTTTCCCTTTTTTTTTAACCGAAACGAACCCTATAGCAGGCATCGAAAAACCTCTCTCCATTTTACAGAAATGTGAAACGCAATAGTCCCCTTTACCATAACAATCCGAAACCCCCAAATTGTAGATTTGGGGTTGACAGAAAACCCCAATTTGGGGATTTTCCCCCTTTTCTCGCGATTAGGGTGTCCCGACAACCCTCATCTCATGCTCGACCCATAGCATACCCAAAAAAAAAAGAAATAGAAATCCTACCATTTTCCGGCGAAGAGGTTGCGGCAACCACGAGAGAAGATCGGCGTCTCCTGGCAAGGGCTTCGAGCTGCAGGCCGGAGCTTGGAGATCGATCCGAATGGTAGAGAGGAGTCGAGGGGGAGGTGAAGATCGAGTGGGAGAGGTACAGAGAGATGAGAGGCAGAGGGAGATGCAGAGGGCGGACGAGGGGTGGGACCCCCCCCCCCCCTTTTGAAGAGGAGTGACCCCTTCCCCCTCCTTCCGAAAAGGAAGGAGGGCGAGCTTTTCCCTTTGGCGGCTTCACGCCGCAGCCCCCCTTTGCCAAAATCGTGTTAGGGTTCTTTCAGAAGCCTAACCCTGATTTTCCCTCTTTATCGCTACTCATAACGCGACCCGTGTTCGGGTCTGAAACCCGCGACCCGCACTCAGGATCCAACCGTGTGTTGGATCCGGGTCTTGTTTAAAAATGTGGATCCATAATTAGATCCAAATCCCTACCTAATGATATATTTTTATTTTTATTTTCTATTTACGTATATATATTTAATAGGTTTATATGTATAAGAGGTAGCACTTAGGTTTGGGTTCTGGATCCGAAACTTGGATTTGTGCCCAAATCTGCCCATATTACGCCTAAAATATTAAAATTTTTAATGGAAAAAAAATGTGGTTATTACAATAAGTCACTTCTGTGGCAAAAACTTCTTAGGAATTTGCATGAGCATGCGTTTCTTCAGAAAATCCCTTCAAAGTCATTTCATACTAAATCAATTTAGCTCGCAACTCATCAAAAGTAGGAAGAGTAGGCAGACACAATAGTGAAGTGACGATCATATTGTAGTCGGGTCCCAATCCACTGAGAGTTTGTTGCACCATATCACTGTCACTCACGGCACATCCTATGATTGCAAGTTGATCTGTGATAGTCTTCATCTTGTTGAGATATTCCATGATGGTCGTGAAATCTTTTCTCAATTGCTGAAATTCCCTCTTGAGAAAAACCATCCTCGCCTGTGAAACTTGTGAAAACGTCTAGACCAACTTCTCTCAAAGTTGCAGGGTTGTACAGTTGTCGGGGATTGCAACAAGAACCTCTTGAGACAATGTAGAAGTGATGTATGCAACTACTGATTGATCTTTCCTTTCCCAGGTGAGATATTCTGCATATTTGACATACACAATTGAACTCACCTTTATATCATCTTTCTCTTCTCTCGTAACAAATTCTGGTGGGACTGGAGTGGTTCCATCCAGGTGACCTAAGAGACCTTGGATCCTTATAAAAAGTATCATTTGTCTCTTCCAAATTAAGAAGTTTGAGGTGGTTAACTTTTTAGAAACAAGTTGATTGAGGAAACTTGAAGAGAGACTCGATTGAGAAGAATGAGAATCCATGGAGGAAGAGGAATTGAACAAGGATATTCGAGTGTTCACGGAGTGCCCAGTTTGCTGCCAAAAAAAATGGCTTGTCGCACCTTTTTTTTTTGGCTGAGCAACCTTCGAGGAACTAGCGTAGATTCAAAAGAGAATCAGATCTGAATTTTCCCTTCCTTCCCTCCTTTTTTTTTATAAAACTGAGATTGACGCAATAGGAATTGAAAACTAATTGAAAACTGAGATTCCTCACACGTTGAACAAAAGTTGAAAACTAATTGTGTTTTCAGATATGGACAAAAACAGATGAAGATAACGTTGACAGACAACTGTTAATTGAGTACCAGTTGTGACAACGAGAAGAAAATATGCCAAAAAGATGAGACACTTGGTAGAAATGAAAGCAAATTAAAAAGATGCTGTTAAATATCAGATCTGAACAACAAAGGTTTAATTCCAGCCCAGAGGGTGATGCTTTTATAATGAGATCCCCCCCCCCCCCCCCCCTCTTGTAGGGCTCTCTAATAGGGGCTGGAGATAGGACTTCCCATATGGGAGTCCATCTTCCAATGCCCTTTCCTAATCCTCTAGATTTTCCATGTTGACTTTTCAAACCTCTTTCCTTATTCCTTAATTCTTACTTTTTCTTTTTATTTTTATTTTTTTTACTTCTTTTTAATTAGCCATTGGGTCCTTCTAGAAACCCTAATCAGCTCATTATCTCACCCAATAAATTTCAGAATATGCTTATTTTAATATTAAAATAATTAAATAATAATTATTTATTAAATTCTCAAAAAAAAATAGAGGGTACCTGTAAAACTTGAAAATTTTATAAAATTTTGCAAATTGGGCCTGGATCCAAATTACAGATCCAGGACCCATAAAGGGGTTTTTTCGCGTACATTTACCTCGTAAATTTGATATATACGTATAAGTACAATAATTTTTAATTTATTTAATAATTCAGAGAATGATCATTCAATTAGGGTGCGTAGATGGGTATGGGATCCATATACCGGATCCATGTACATATATATATATTTATATATATCTAAATATATATATATATATGTGTGTGTATAATCATAAATAAATAATATTAATATGGGTAATACTATAGAAATATATATATATATATATATATATATATATATATATATTAAGCGGATTCGAGGATCCACAGTTGGATCCACTTGGATCCAACTTGCGGATCCATTTTGGTGGGGGTTAAGATTTTATAAAATGTGAGATTCAAAATGAATAAAATTTTTATGTTTTTAAAATTTTATCCAAGGATCCACAGTGGATCCATTTGGATCCACTTGTGGATCCATATTTGTTTTGGGGCCGGGTTACGGGTCCCGAGTTCGGACCCGAGCCCCACCCCATGACAGTTTTTTTTTAAAAAAAAATAAGAGGAAAGGGCACCCGATAAGGGTTGCCCGATCCTGTTGTAACAGGAAAAGGAAAGGGGAAAAAGGGGGGGGTTACGCAGGGCGTAACCGACCTCCCCCATCTCGGCGATAAAAAGGGGAGGCAGAAGAGGGGGTCTCACCCTCTTCCCTCATCTCCCTCGCGTCTCTCTCAGTCGGTGCGCGCGCCGGTGGAGTTCGAATCTCGCCGACGAGCTGCGGTCAGCCACCACCGAAGGCCACGGCAGCAGTGAGGAGCATCAGCCGCGACCCTGCTTTCGCGATTGCCGCCGGGGATCGCCGGAGAAATCTTCAATAAGGTACGGTGCTTCTCGGATTTCGGGTGAGGGATCGAACATAGGTTCGATTCCATGTGGGGGATTTGAGAGTAGGATTTGGGGTTTACATCAACCCTAAACCTAAAACCCCAATTCGGTGATTTGGGGGTTTCGGATCTTTCCAGGTGTGGGGTGTTTTTCCTTTGTTTTGGTTGGATTGTATATTGGTTATCTCCTAAACTTAGTTCAGATTTAAGATAGTTATTTTATTTGGGTGGATGTCAATATTTAGACCTACTATTCCTTCTCTTGATTTGGAATTGAGGCATGATATGTGTTAAATTCTGTTTGGGGTTATCGTTCTGGCGAATTCAATATAAATATAATGTGCATTGAGGGGTGACCGGCCCAGCCGACCCAATCGGCTGGGTGCTGTGCATCTTTTGAACCAGGCCATAGCAGGCCCATCTGACCCAGTTAGCTGGGAGCTGGCCTCTAACTCGATTGAAAAAAAAAAAAAAAAAAAAAAGGGAACCCTGGCCATGTCCCAGGCTGGGGCAAGACAGTATGAACGACACTAGTTCCTCGTTGCTTGGTGTGTGATTCACACTTTGTTTTCATTTTAGAGCACCAAGGGGGCTTTAAAACTTATATACTGAATATAGGTTTAATATGAAAAACATTTAATCTGCACATTTGAACTTTGTACTACCTGTTTATGAAATTACTCAATGGGTATGGGTTGGAAACTCTTAATGCAAAGGTATGACCATCTGGGACCTCCTCAGGTATAGTATTAGGTTCACCAATTTGAGTAATCATTAGAGGTATATTTTGATAAAATAAATATCGGTTAGTGATAATTGCCCACACTATTATGTTATGATCAATTTGTGTTAATCGAACAGTCTTTTAATGTTAACAGCATGCCTCTATACAGTTGTGTCAATGGAATACCTTGGTGTATGCTGACCAGTTAAAGGAATTGTATACCCTGTTACATTCTGATTATCATACCCCATTTTTCTAGCATACCCTGTTATCCTCTGCAGTGGAACAATATTGCAATAGTAGGGCCTGCTTTCGCCATACTGACTTTTATTGCACCATTATGAAATTTTTTCATAGCTTTGATTTTCTTGAAACAGTAGGAATTGACTTCACTTGATTTAAATAACATTGACTATTGGATTTTGTATTAGGTTACACCAGATCGTTTACTTTTCCTTATGAATGAGTGATATAGTTTCTCTTGAATGTCTTGTAATGTCACATTGTGATGTGCCAAATCGGAGGACAGCATTATTAGGTACACATAGCCGACCTCCACTCTTTTGAACAGTTCCCCATTCATATTCGGTAAACTGGGCACAACTGTTATCATTGGAGAATGGGTTCATTAGTATTTACTGTTAGGCAATATATGAATAAAATGAAGCATGACTAACTAGTATACTTTTTAGTAATTAGTAATGGGTCAGTTGTGTATAACAGTGCTCATGTTACACTGTTTAGGGAGAATGGATACATGAAACTGAAATTGTACATATGGAATGGATCTTGCTTGTATGCCCCTAGATGAACATTATATTTTTGGCTAGAATCCATGTGTTATTTAAAAGCTTGTGTATTGGATTGAGAGAAAACACTTGCCGTGAAGGTTATGCTTTCACTAACTGTTATGGTTTTATTATGTGATGCTCCGATGGCCAAATTGGACCATCAGCGGCCTGGAGTGCCGTGGGTTGGTTTTCTTTTAGTTATGTTTCTAAATACATCACTTGACACATTACTACACTGCTCTAGTGGTGGTTACGGGCTGGAGTCCCGAATGGGTCCCCTCAAGGGAGGATGCGGGGTTTTCACTTTACTTTTGCATAGGGTGTTGCAAACTTAAAGAAATTGACTTAATTAAAAATATAATGAATAAGAACAGTGTAAATTTACTTTCTGGGATATCTCATCTGGAGTATGAGAATCTTGGATATCCGGTCTTGGGGAGACTGTAAGGATACAAAAACTCCGTGTGCGTTGTTGCCCCTGAACCCGATATTGAGGTTCTTCTCCTGGCCACGGTTTTAGGGAGAACCCGCCACTTTACCCGGGAGTGGTGTGTTAGTCACAGCTGTGAGTTTATGGTACCAAGGAAGTGGCACTTGTGGGCGTGGGGTGTCCCTTGTGTCCCCGACATTAGATGTGGAGGTCTAATGTTCCGATGGATGGTGTTGTTTCCTGATATCGGTCGAGGGCTAAGTTGGAACCCAGTAATAAAATACAAATTGTGTGTTAAGCTACCCTGGGAACCTACTTGACCTCGGGGTTTGTACCCGTTTGGTGTATCCGCGGGCCACGGTAATTAAAAAGAGGAACCTAAAGATATGTGCATCTAATAGGGCATGCATGTGGAAAGATGAAACTTAAATGAAAGATAACAGAAGAAATCATGCATTGCACATAATCATGCATTTTTCTGTTATGCATTAGATCATGCATGATTGAATCATTCTTGATATCATGACATCATTTGGTGGTAGCATATGATTTACTTTGTGAAATCATGCTGAAAGGTTTGATCATTTAGTTATCAATATATGACACTGTTTACTGTTCTTGACTAGTGAGTAAATACAAATATTGATAGTTATGGATATTTAGATGTTGCAAATTTTACTTAAGCACTCACTCGAATCACTGCATGAAATCTTATCCATGTTCTTTCTCTCACCTGGTTTCTTTAGAAGTAGCTGTGCTCAGAATTTTGGTTCTGACACCCTACTTTGTTGGTTTTTCACAGGAAATGGTGAACAGTGAAGTTGGACATGCATCTGGGATGGATGAGTTATACTTGGACTTGTCAGCTTCAGTAGAGGACTTAGTGGCTCTATCTTTTGCCTTTTAGTTCTTTTAATTTCTGAAATCGTAACTTTACTTTCTGTTGAATCAAACACTTTATTTGGAGATTAATTCTTAAATCATAAATAAAGGTATTGGTTAGTTTATGGATGATAATTGCAAGTTCTTTTGTGGCTGTCCAGTTGGAATTGGAACTGTGAGGACCCCGGGTCTCTGGGAAGTTTTCCGCAACTAAAAAAAAAAAAAAAAAATCCGCATTTTTCAAAAGTAGGAGTTGGGGTCGTTACAGGTTTGGTATCAAAGCTACCACGAATACTTGCAATTTTATCGTCTTTTAATGTTTAATTTTCATAAATGGTATGTGAGTCCTGTCCTGAAGCGTCGACAAGTTGTGACTCGTCCTCCAGAGCAGTCTTCTTCACTGGTATGTTGCTTAATACTTTTGCTTACTTTATATAAGTCCTGTGTGATATGTTACTTAAAAAAAAAAAAAAAATTTGATGTTATTTGGTGAGGATTAAAAATCTGACGCGATTCGGGAACGAATACTGTTCGTGATCAGCCCTAAAGGGGTAGTATCAATAATAGCCTAATTTTGAAAAAAAAAAAAATTGGTGCATTGTAGATGTCGCACTATACCCGTAGAGGCGCTTCGTCTTCTGCTGCTGCTCCCACGAACTGGCAGGAGGAAAGAGATTTCATGATGGAGACCATCCATACCCTGACAGAGACTATGGCGGCACAAGCTGCACAAACGGCCCAAGCAGCACAGGCTGCACAGGCAGCTGCACAGGCAGCCGTGCAGGCAGCGACTCGTGACCCTCCGGTCAACATCATTCCCAACGCAGGTGGCGTTTCGTTCGAGAGGTTTCTGAAGTTGGACCCGCCTTCCTTTTCAGGAAAGGCAGACCCAGAGGCTGCCGAGAGATGGGTCGAGGAGATTGAGCGGGTGTTTGACGTCTTGCTTGTCCCTGAGGAGAGAAAGACACCCTTTGGCTCGTACCGCTTAAAGGGCGATGCCATGAACTGGTGGGACACCCTGCGAAGGGTGAAATTTGCTGATTGGGATGAGATTCCTTGGGAGACGTTCAGGGAGGAGTTTCTGGACGCCTACTTTCCCCCTTACGCCGAGGAGCAGATGCAACAAAGGTTTCTCGATCTGACTCAGGGGACCATGAGTCTAGTGGAATACACTACTAAGTTCCGGAGTCTTGAGAAGTATAGCCCAAACCTCTTCAAGAATGAGAAGGCAAGGGCGGCTAGATTCGTGCGTGGACTGAAAGACGGGTTAAGGACTCGTGTGCTCGGGGGTCGTCCTTCTACCCTGGCCGAGGCGATCGAGTCGGCCACCGTACTGACCGAGGATTGGGAACGATCCAAAGGTAGTTTTCAGAAGAAGGGTGGCAGCGGAGGAGGTCCTTCAGGCGGGATCAGGAAGAATCCTCCAGCAGGAGGGGGAGTGCAGAACGGGAAGAAGCAGCGGACCTGGGAAGGGCGACAGCAGGGCGCGCAACAGGGCCGACCTCAGCCGCGGAGACAACAGGGGAAGGCCCAACCGGCATGTCGCAGATGTGGCAAGAATCATCCATTAGGTTTTTGCCCATCGTTTAAGGGGGTATGCTATCAGTGCCAACAGCCAGGGCACATTGCCCCCTTCTGTCCGAACAAGCCTGCGGTTCCGGGTGGACAGCCGCAACAACCACAGCAGCAAAGACCTCAACAGCAGCAGGGTCAGCGCAAGACCAATGGACGGGTCTACGCAGCGACAGCAACCTCCCAGGATGATCAGGCTGATCTGATCGAAGGTATATTCTTAGTCGCCAAACACTTTGCACGTGTTATGTTTGATTCGGGTGCAACTCACAGTTTTATTTCCTCTTCGTTTGCAAAGTTGCTTGATGTGGTTCCATCTAGCCTCGAAAGGGCTCTTGATGTGATGTCACCTATGGGTGCATCCTCTTCCTGCGGGAAGTATTTTCCGTCCGTATGCGTGGTGATAGAAGGCCATGAGTTGTCGGCCGATTTGGTCATTTTGGATATGACATTCTATGATGTCATCTTGGGCATGGACTGGTTGTCCAAGCATAATGCGACCCTCCAGTGCCGGGGCAGGAAGGTGATCTTGGAGCACCCCAATTTGTCTGTATTGTTGTGCCATTCAACGAGACCAACCGATGGGGTGAAGATCGTGTCAGCTTTGAAGGTCTCCAAGTACCACAAGAAGGGTTACATGGTATTCTTGGCCTGTGTTTCTGCTCAAGACAGTCAGGCGCCGTCGTTGGAGCAGTTAGACGTTGTCCGCGAATTCCCGGATGTTTTTCCCGAGGATTTGCCGGGTTTGCCTCCGCATCGAGAAATTGAGTTCTCGATCGAGCTAGTGCCTGGTACAGCCCCAGTTTCTCGCGCTCCGTATCGCATGGCACCTGCTGAGTTAGGGGAACTGAAAAAGCAGTTACAGGAGCTTCTTGACAAAGGATTTATTAGACCGAGTGTATCCCCTTGGGGTGCCCCGGTCCTCTTTGTTAAGAAGAAGGATGGTTCAATGCGACTTTGTATTGACTACCGCATGCTGAATCAAGTAACGGTGAAGAACAAATACCCTTTGCCTAGGATCGATGATTTGTTTGATCAGTTGAGAAGGGCCAAGGTGTTCTCGAAAATCGATCTTCGTTCGGGATATCATCAGCTGAGGATTAAAACCGAAGATATTCCTAAGACAGCGTTCAGGTCCAGATATGGGCATTATGAATTTCTAGTGATGTCCTTTGGACTTACGAATGCCCCTGCGGCATTTATGGATCTGATGAACCGGGTTTTCAAGTTGTGGTTGGATTCTTTTGTCATCGTGTTCATAGATGACATCCTGATATATTCGGAGAATGTGGAAGATCACCGAGGGCATTTGCGACTCGTGCTACAGACACTGAGAGAACATCATCTTTACGCTAAATTCTCAAAGTGTGAGTTTTGGATCGATAGAGTAATGTTTCTGGGTCACGTAATATCTGAGAGGGGTGTGGAGGTTGATCCAGCCAAGGTGGAAGCCGTTTTGTCATGGGGACAACCAAAGACGGTGACAGACATTAGGAGTTTCTTGGGATTGGCGGGTTATTATCGTCGTTTCATTCAAGATTTCTCGCGTATAGCGGCTCCGATGACTCGGTTGTTGCAGAAAGGAGTAAAGTTCGAATGGTCCTCTCGCTGCGAAGGCAGTTTCCAAGAGTTAAAAAGAAGGTTGACCACAGCGCCGGTGTTGACATTGCCTTCCGGGGCGGGTGGTTTTGTGGTATATAGTGATGCGTCAGGGACCGGACTGGGTTGTGTCCTTATGCAACATGGAAATGTCATAGCATACGCTTCCCGACAGCTAAAGGTGCATGAGAAGAATTATCCCACACACGACTTGGAGTTAGCGGCAGTAGTATACGCGCTGAAGATTTGGCGCCACTACCTTTATGGAGAAACGTTTGAGGTCATGTCTGACCACAAGAGCCTCAAGTATATCTTCACCCAGAGGGACTTGAATTTGAGGCAACGTAGGTGGTTGGAATTCCTAAAGGATTACGACTTCTCCATCGCTTACCATCCGGGTAAGGCGAATGTGGTGGCTGATGCACTTAGCAGAAAGGCGTCAGTCACAGCAGCTAGCTTGATTGGACACGGTTGGAATCTGGTCGAGGAGTTCGTACGATGGCAACCTTTTTCTGATGACTCTGAACGCATCCTTTGTGCTGGGATGCAGGCACGACCAGAGATCATAGATCGAATTGAGGAACTCCAATCAAAAGATCCGGACTTTGAAAAGTTGTGCGAAAGTGCTCAGAAGCCAGAAGCGCAGTTTCGCCGGGAGGAGAGCGGAACCATCATGTTCGGGGACCGATGGTGGGTCCCAAAAGCGTTGCGTGAAGAGCTGATGAGTGAAGCTCACAGGTCGAAGTATTCCGTTCACCCTGGTGCCACCAAGATGTTCAAAGATCTTCAGAGGACGTACTGGTGGAATGGGATGAAACGGGACATCGCGGAGTTCGTATCCCGGTGTCTTACGTGCCAACAAGTGAAGATTGAACACCAGAGACCGGGTGGACTTTTGCAGCCTCTTGAGATTCCAGAATGGAAGTGGGATGATATCTCAATGGACTTCATTGTAGGGCTGCCTAAGACCCGACGACAACGAGATGCCATATGGGTGATTGTGGATCGTTTGACGAAGAGTGCTCATTTTCTTCCGATCAGGATTAGTCAAAGCTTGGAAAGCTTGGCCGAGCTCTACGTAGAAGAGATTATTAGGCTTCACGGAGTACCTCGTTCGATAGTGTCAGATCGGGATCCGAGGTTCACATCTCGATTTTGGCGCCAGATTCAGAAAGCTCTTGGCACTACTTTGAAGTTTAGTACTGCTTTCCATCCGCAGACAGACGGGCAGTCAGAGCGAACGATTCAGACGCTCGAGGACATGTTGAGAGCGTGCGCTTTGGATTGGGCCGGTGATTGGGACAAACATGTGAAGCTTGCAGAGTTTTCCTATAACAATAGCTTTCATGCTAGTATTGGTATGGCCCCGTATGAAGCACTGTATGGCCGACCGTGTAGATCTCCGGTTTGTTGGGATGAAGTTGGAGTAAGAGCAATAGAGTCTCCAGAAATCGTCCAGCACTATGCGGATCAGGTACGTTTAATTCGACAAAGGTTGATTGCAGCTCAAAGTAGGCAAAAGAGTTATGCCGATCAGCGGCGTAGAGAGCTCAGTTTTGAGGTAGGCAATCACGTGTTTGTTCGAATCTCGCCTACGAAAAGTATCTTCCGGTTTGGGAAGAAAGGCAAGTTGAGTCCTAGGTATGTCGGACCCTTCGAAGTCCTTGGGCGGGTCGGAGAGACTGCGTATCGAGTAGCCCTTCCTCCTCAGTTTTCGCAGATTCACGATGTTTTTCATGTCTCGATGCTGAGAAAGTACGTGCCTGACCCCTCACACGTAATTCACTATGAGGCGATCGAGGTACAACCTGACTTAACTACGGACGAGAAGCCGATAGAGATTGTGGAACGCCAGGAAAGGGTACTACGCAGTAGGACGATTCCATTTGTAAAGGTGCGATGGCAGCATCATGGACTAGATGAATGCACTTGGGAGCCTGAGGCGGATATGCGTCAACACTATCCTCTTTTATTTGGTACGTTCTAATTTCGAGGACGAAATTCTTTTAAGGGGGTAGGGATGTAAAACTTGAAAATTTTATAAAATTTTGCAAATTGGGCCTGGATCCAAATTACAGATCCAGGACCCATAAAGGGGTTTTTTCGCGTACATTTACCTCGTAAATTTGATATATACGTATAAGTACAATAATTTTTAATTTATTTAATAATTCAGAGAATGATCATTCAATTAGGGTGCGTAGATGGGTATGGGATCCATATACTGGATCCATGTACATATATATATATTTATATATATCTAAATATATATATATATGTGTGTGTATAATCATAAATAAATAATATTAATATGGGTAATACTATAGAAATATATATATATATATATATATATATATATATATTAAGCGGATTCGAGGATCCACAGTTGGATCCACTTGGATCCAACTTGCGGATCCATTTTGGTGGGGGTTAAGATTTTATAAAATGTGAGATTCAAAATGAATAAAATTTTTATGTTTTTAAAATTTTATCCAAGGATCCACAGTGGATCCATTTGGATCCACTTGTGGATCCATATTTGTTTTGGGGCCGGGTTACAGGTCCCGAGTTCGGACCCGAGCCCCACCCCATGACAGTTTTTTTTTAAAAAAAAATAAGAGGAAAGGGCACCCGATAAGGGTTGCCCGATCCTGTTGTAACAGGAAAAGGAAAGGGGAAAAAGGGGGGGGTTACGCAGGGCGTAACCGACCTCCCCCATCTCGGCGATAAAAAGGGGAGGCAGAAGAGGGGGTCTCACCCTCTTCCCTCATCTCCCTCGCGTCTCTCTCAGTCGGTGCGCGCGCCGGTGGAGTTCGAATCTCGCCGACGAGCTGCGGTCAGCCACCACCGAAGGCCACGGCAGCAGTGAGGAGCATCAGCCGCGACCCTGCTTTCGCGATTGCCGCCGGGGATCGCCGGAGAAATCTTCAATAAGGTACGGTGCTTCTCGGATTTCGGGTGAGGGATCGAACATAGGTTCGATTCCATGTGGGGGATTTGAGAGTAGGATTTGGGGTTTACATCAACCCTAAACCTAAAACCCCAATTCGGTGATTTGGGGGTTTCGGATCTTTCCAGGTGTGGGGTGTTTTTCCTTTGTTTTGGTTGGATTGTATATTGGTTATCTCCTAAACTTAGTTCAGATTTAAGATAGTTATTTTATTTGGGTGGATGTCAATATTTAGACCTACTATTCCTTCTCTTGATTTGGAATTGAGGCATGATATGTGTTAAATTCTGTTTGGGGTTATCGTTCTGGCGAATTCAATATAAATATAATGTGCATTGAGGGGTGACCGGCCCAGCCGACCCAATCGGCTGGGTGCTGTGCATCTTTTGAACCAGGCCATAGCAGGCCCATCTGACCCAGTTAGCTGGGAGCTGGCCTCTAACTCGATTGAAAAAAAAAAAAAAAAAAAAAAGGGAACCCTGGCCATGTCCCAGGCTGGGGCAAGACAGTATGAACGACACTAGTTCCTCGTTGCTTGGTGTGTGATTCACACTTTGTTTTCATTTTAGAGCACCAAGGGGGCTTTAAAACTTATATACTGAATATAGGTTTAATATGAAAAACATTTAATCTGCACATTTGAACTTTGTACTACCTGTTTATGAAATTACTCAATGGGTATGGGTTGGAAACTCTTAATGCAAAGGTATGACCATCTGGGACCTCCTCAGGTATAGTATTAGGTTCACCAATTTGAGTAATCATTAGAGGTATATTTTGATAAAATAAATATCGGTTAGTGATAATTGCCCACACTATTATGTTATGATCAATTTGTGTTAATCGAACAGTCTTTTAATGTTAACAGCATGCCTCTATACAGTTGTGTCAATGGAATACCTTGGTGTATGCTGACCAGTTAAAGGAATTGTATACCCTGTTACATTCTGATTATCATACCCCATTTTTCTAGCATACCCTGTTATCCTCTGCAGTGGAACAATATTGCAATAGTAGGGCCTGCTTTCGCCATACTGACTTTTATTGCACCATTATGAAATTTTTTCATAGCTTTGATTTTCTTGAAACAGTAGGAATTGACTTCACTTGATTTAAATAACATTGACTATTGGATTTTGTATTAGGTTACACCAGATCGTTTACTTTTCCTTATGAATGAGTGATATAGTTTCTCTTGAATGTCTTGTAATGTCACATTGTGATGTGCCAAATCGGAGGACAGCATTATTAGGTACACATAGCCGACCTCCACTCTTTTGAACAGTTCCCCATTCATATTCGGTAAACTGGGCACAACTGTTATCATTGGAGAATGGGTTCATTAGTATTTACTGTTAGGCAATATATGAATAAAATGAAGCATGACTAACTAGTATACTTTTTAGTAATTAGTAATGGGTCAGTTGTGTATAACAGTGCTCATGTTACACTGTTTAGGGAGAATGGATACATGAAACTGAAATTGTACATATGGAATGGATCTTGCTTGTATGCCCCTAGATGAACATTATATTTTTGGCTAGAATCCATGTGTTATTTAAAAGCTTGTGTATTGGATTGAGAGAAAACACTTGCCGTGAAGGTTATGCTTTCACTAACTGTTATGGTTTTATTATGTGATGCTCCGATGGCCAAATTGGACCATCAGCGGCCTGGAGTGCCGTGGGTTGGTTTTCTTTTAGTTATGTTTCTAAATACATCACTTGACACATTACTACACTGCTCTAGTGGTGGTTACGGGCTGGAGTCCCGAATGGGTCCCCTCAAGGGAGGATGCGGGGTTTTCACTTTACTTTTGCATAGGGTGTTGCAAACTTAAAGAAATTGACTTAATTAAAAATATAATGAATAAGAACAGTGTAAATTTACTTTCTGGGATATCTCATCTGGAGTATGAGAATCTTGGATATCCGGTCTTGGGGAGACTGTAAGGATACAAAAACTCCGTGTGCGTTGTTGCCCCTGAACCCGATATTGAGGTTCTTCTCCTGGCCACGGTTTTAGGGAGAACCCGCCACTTTACCCGGGAGTGGTGTGTTAGTCACAGCTGTGAGTTTATGGTACCAAGGAAGTGGCACTTGTGGGCGTGGGGTGTCCCTTGTGTCCCCGACATTAGATGTGGAGGTCTAATGTTCCGATGGATGGTGTTGTTTCCTGATATCGGTCGAGGGCTAAGTTGGAACCCAGTAATAAAATACAAATTGTGTGTTAAGCTACCCTGGGAACCTACTTGACCTCGGGGTTTGTACCCGTTTGGTGTATCCGCGGGCCACGGTAATTAAAAAGAGGAACCTAAAGATATGTGCATCTAATAGGGCATGCATGTGGAAAGATGAAACTTAAATGAAAGATAACAGAAGAAATCATGCATTGCACATAATCATGCATTTTTCTGTTATGCATTAGATCATGCATGATTGAATTATTCTTGATATCATGACATCATTTGGTGGTAGCATATGATTTACTTTGTGAAATCATGCTGAAAGGTTTGATCATTTAGTTATCAATATATGACACTGTTTACTGTTCTTGACTAGTGAGTAAATACAAATATTGATAGTTATGGATATTTAGATGTTGCAAATTTTACTTAAGCACTCACTCGAATCACTGCATGAAATCTTATCCATGTTCTTTCTCTCACCTGGTTTCTTTAGAAGTAGCTGTGCTCAGAATTTTGGTTCTGACACCCTACTTTGTTGGTTTTTCACAGGAAATGGTGAACAGTGAAGTTGGACATGCATCTGGGATGGATGAGTTATACTTGGACTTGTCAGCTTCAGTAGAGGACTTAGTGGCTCTATCTTTTGCCTTTTAGTTCTTTTAATTTCTGAAATCGTAACTTTACTTTCTGTTGAATCAAACACTTTATTTGGAGATTAATTCTTAAATCATAAATAAAGGTATTGGTTAGTTTATGGATGATAATTGCAAGTTCTTTTGTGGTTTGTGGCTGTCCAGTTGGAATTGGAACTGTGAGGACCCCGGGTCTCTGGGAAGTTTTCCGCAACTCAAAAAAAAAAAAAAAAAAAAATCCGCATTTTTCAAAAGTAGGAGTTGGGGTCGTTACAGTACCTTATCCCTCTGAGAGTCTTTTAAACCTTACATTTCCTTAATTTAAACCTATATTTTAAATTTAAAGAATTATTTTCGTTAAATTTGGATCCAGATTTAAGATCCAAATCCATATCTAAAATCCATTTGGATCCTAAGCTGGACCGGTTCTTAATTAATATAGTTCTTGGACTGAGTCCATATCCATATTAATTTGAATCATATGGATTGGATACGGTCCGATCCAATCTAGACTCGGTCCCATCGAGACGGGCCTTTTTTGAAAAAAATGTGATTTTCGGGCCAACCGTGGCCCGGATTCAAAAAAGTAAACTACCGTTGGACTTTGAATTTTGAGTCGCATCTAACAGTATATAATTCGAATTTCGCCTTTAAAATTCACCTGAATTTAACCCGAATTTCGCTTGATTTTAAAGGTTGAAAATAAAACTTTTTATCACACTTTAGTTGGCTCGTTTAGGTCTTGTAAATGAGACTTGGGTCAAGCCCAAACTAAATTATCATACCCTAACATTGAGTGTTCTACCTATATTTCTACAACACTTAGCCAAATTTCAGAAATTTTTAAATTTAACTAAGTATAAAAACACATGATATTACAACAAGTCACTGGTGAGGCTACAGCAACCCGATGCATGTTATGTGTTCAAGGTGACACTTGGTACAATTGACACGCAATTTCTTGCACACCAAAAGAGTTGCCACTTAGATGGTTGGCTCACGACGGAGGAATATCCTACCTTGGTGTTTGATATAGGAGGAGAGAAAGACTAGATGGCTTCATCAGTGCTTGGAGTTCCTGCCTTTAGGACAAGGTGTGTTTGAGAGGGGTGGATTGTTACGGACCCTTTCCTGCTCCAGGTCTGACACAGAGGATCCACTATCTGATCTGGAGGTGCCACCCAACCCCAGGATCCATTCAAGGGAAAGGTTGAGACTCTGGTGTGACGCCCCTCCCCCTCAGAATTTCATCTAGGGTGGGACTGTGTTTGTACATTTACTCTTTTGTCCCTCTTGTAGTCTATAAATAGAGGTGCTCAGTCTATGCATTTTTTCAATGAAGTATTTTGGCCCCTAAGGTATTTTTCATTCACCCTATTTCAGAATTCTTGTTCCTTAGAGGGAAAGTCTTTTCTCCCTCTACTCTTTCATATTTTTTCTCAGTAGCAGCCTACTCAGAGGGATCAATATTCTCCCCATGCCTTGTTGCTGACCCTATTGGACACAGAGCTTAACTAGATCGAGAACAAATTTCTCTTTTTTTTGGCTTTTGCTTGCTCCAGAGCCTTCCTGATGCCGGATTTATAGAAATTGTCCCTCCTAGGGTCAGGTTTCTAACATTTTTATAGTTACGTTAAATTTTATTTTGTTTTTTTATCATCTGATTGTTATAATTTGTTTACTCAATCTTTTTTCTTTTGTTTGTTAATAGTAAACCTTTTGTTTATTTAGTTTTTAGTTTGTTACAATATTTATTCACATGTTATGGTAGTACAGTGTGTGTTTAATCGTTTATCATGCTTAAATTTGATTTTTTTCTAGATTTTTGGAATTTTTATTATTTTTTGTGATTTTTAAAATGGGTTTTCTTCAGTATCTTATGATACGATACTGTAAGATACACCCATATCACCAGCCCTTCCGATATGGGTTCGGATATGATAATTACAACATTGATCTGAGGTGTTGCTTTTTATACTACCCTCTAGCAGAAATTATTGGTAGAAGTACTAATACAAACTTTTCTTGGTTAAAAGGAAAATGTGCTTATTGGTCATAACATCTTAGTATGCATGCCATGACATATGTAACCATGGTCAAGAGATGTTTAGTGGGAACTTCAGCTTTAAGCATTAATTTAAAGCTCAATGACTTGTGACCTTGCTAGGGGTTGACTTGTGATTGGGCCCGATCATCTTATTGGACAGCAGGGTAATCACAATATATATATATATATATATATATATATATATATATAAAGATATTTGTTATATACTATATTATTAATATTATATATATTACAGAATCTTACGTACAATGTTTTATATAAATACATCAGTAATTATATATGATAAAATATAATATATATATATATATATATGTATATTACTGATCCGAATTCACTCGTTATAGTCATCGAGTCACCTCGCGAGTTTTCCTAATCATTGGCTTTAACTAGTTTCGAATAGAAACTCTTGTGACACGTTTAAGATGGACACTGCACCTTTGGTTGAATTGAACAAATCAAGAAACTTGTGATGCAAGAAAAATAAAAAAATGTATGAGAAAAGGAAAGAGTTGAGACTAAAATCTCATAAGTGGATGGTTTCTTAAGAAAATGAAGGTAATATCAATGGCTTTAAGAGGAGATCAAGTTCAAAATGATAAAAATACGCCTATATAAATATATAATAACTGAAATAACCGTAGATTTTTGGCAATTGATTCTCAATCCTAACATAGGAAGTAGTGGATAGCTTGTGGTTCATCCTCTATAAGTGGGCATTAAATAGAGTACCTTAATTCATAGTTGTCTAACTCATGACTCGGAGTCGGATTGCCTAACCCTTGACTCGTGAGTCAGCGGGTTGACTCGGTAACTTAGACGAGTTAGGACTATGCATTTTCTAGTGTTAATATATGAAAAAAATCAAAATTCATATTGTATAATCATTAAATTTAGCACATGATATCAATGACTAAGCTATATAAGCAAGGTTGTAAGTAGCATATCGTTACTCGTATTGCTCGATCCAATATTAACATTGTATTGTATCGTAAACGTATCGTAAATTTTTGATAAAAAATTCAAAAAATGAAGAAAAATAAGAAAATTCAGTAAAAATTCTAAAAAATTCATATGGCATGAAATAATGATGAATTGCTACATACATAAAATCACATTATAAAGTATTTATGTCTCTATTACATACCACAAGAGTCGTACTTTCATATTGCATAAACAAAAACATCTCACAAGAACAAGTTTTTTAATAAAACATGAATACATGATACATCAATAATCATAATCATCTCCATTATCATCTTCTTCTTCTCCTACATCCACATCGTCCCCAAGATACGTGGGGTCTTCATCATCTACCTCTTGTGCTCCTTCTATGTTAATCCATTCAATGTTCTCTTTATTCAAAAGAGCCTTCGCATCTTCTTCAACCCATGCACATCCAATTCATCAAAATGTTTCAAACTTATGAGTTCAAATTGCTCTTTGTACTTCCTTGCGGATAAAATTTTGATTTGCTTAAAAAGATGACATAAAAAAAATAAAATTAGTTGAGTTTTGAATGAAAATGACAAATAAACTTTACAATTTTATATACCTCTGCCTCAGTCGTAAGTTGTAGTGAACGTAGACGAGGTCATTGAGCCTTTTGTACTCCAATTTGTTTCTTCTTTTGGTATGGATTTGCTTGAAGACACTCTAGTTTCTCTCACATCCACTTGCACTACATGTTTGACTTAAAATGTGAATGGCAAAAGCTCTTATATTTGGAACATCACTTTCAAACCTGACCCACCACAAGCCTGAAAAAAAAACAAGAAATTAAGAAATCAATTATAAGACAATAACAAATATACAATCATACAAAACATCATAACTAAATAACAATTTGAAATTAAAATTTAAATAGACAAAATAAATTACCTGAACGCATTATGGCATGGTTTCACACTGCTGCAGGTATCTCCATATCATACAGTGCATTATCATAAGTTTTCATTTTCTTATGAATTTGATCTTAAATATTATAATCAGGGTTCAACCTTTCGATGCAATCCAAAAGTCTCTTGTTGACTTGTCAAAGTAGGGGAGTATCTAAATGCAGGATTTAAATAGTATGTTGTAGCATGAAGAGGCTGATGAAGTTACCCAATTCTTCTATCATCAATGATGTTCCATATAGGTGTGTAGAATTTTTTCTTTCCCTTCAAATTATCTTTAATGGCCTCTTTTGCCTTATCCATGGCCTCATATAGATAACTCATAGCTGGTCTGTCTTCACTGTCAACCAATCGAAACACCTTCACCAAAGGTATAGTTATTCTTAATAACTTCATGCATGAAACTCAGAATTTACTTGTGAATACAATATCTACAATTTCTTTGGGCTTTCTTTTGTGTGCATAGGGATATACATTTCACTTTAACGATGAGCACAATTTTTTTTACTGCAGTTTTATTCTTTACTAAACTTTGCACTGTCAAAAAATTCATAGCAAATCTAGTAACTGCACTACAAATCAACTCAGCACCACTAGTGTACTTTCTTATTAAGCTCAAAACCTATGCATGATTACAAATAAATTTAGTAATTTCTTGGCAGCATTCAATTGTTTGTTGTATCTCATCCATGTTGTCAATGTCTTCAAGCATGAGGTCTATGAAACAGCTAGTACACGGGGTTCAAAAGAATGACAAAAAAAATTCTGCCAATTCTTTACCTACTGCCCTATAATTTGTTGCATTATCAGTAATAAATTGCATCATATTTTGAGGTTCAACCTCTACAACAACCTGATAAAAAAATTTAAGCAATACATATGATGTCTTGGGCGTATCAAACAGATCAATTGATTTCACAAACATGGTTTCTTTGGGGGCAATAGACAAGAAAATTGATCAAGGTCCTCAACTTTCTATCTTTTCATCCATTTGCCATGATGGTACACCCAATTTCTCTCTATGACTGTCTCATCTCATTACAATATGCCTTCACTTCTTTCATATTAGTATCTAAAATCTTTCCTCTTAAAGAATGATACGAAGGCATCTTGTATCTAGGCCCGATATTGGTTGTGGTATTTGCCATGGCTTGAAAATAAAAAGAATTTACCACATTGAAAGAAATGCAGGCATCATAGAACTATCTCCCAACCGTGGCATTCGCTTGCTCGACTAAATGCTGAGGAGTTATAGCAGTATGAATGTCAGGTTGCGCCTCAGAGGCAGTCCTAGGAGGAAAAAAGCTCCTAATAGAGCCTCTAGCTCTACCTCTTGGTCCTCCTCTCGAAGAACTCCCTCCTGCTTCTCTTCTTTCTCCTCCTCTTCTTTTTGTGCTCGTGGTGGCAATCGCGACACTACTACTGGTACCAACTACATCTTTTCCCTTCACTGCAAAACTTCTTACTTCTTATCCTATGCTATGGGCTATAGGATCAAAAGTAGGTAGCTCATCTTCGTAATATACATCCTCCCAGGGCTCTTCATGTAACGCCCCAAAAATCCAGGACTTGTAACTTTTAGAATAGTTTAGAAAGCTTTGAAATCATACAATTATCAGAGTCTAAATAGTACTTCAACGGAAAATGATATTTTTAAAACAAAAAGTCAATGGACCTTGAGCGCATTACAGCGTAAACTTTCATTTACCGAATTTCGCACAACTATTGAAATCAAATGGTTTTAAAATGCAATTTCAATGATTGAGAATTTGTTTGTTGAAACCAAGAAGAAGTTTACTAAAACAGTTTTAGTAACTCAAGGTTTAATAAAAAGAGAAATTTTGAAATACACTTTATACCAAATTTACCAACATGTCCTCAAGAGCGAAACGTCAGGGAAAGAGCTCTATCTTGATCTCATCACGTCATCGTGTCATCGCAGACTGTATTACCTATCAATTTCCTGCCCATAAAATAGGTCAGTTTCACTAAAAACTGGTAGGTGCACATACAAGACGATATAGAACATAGTTAAGCAAAATAATTTAATATGTCAAGTAGACAGACAATTATATAGCAATTTAATTTCAACAGATTCATGGAGTAACTATCATGAGCAAAATGATAAAACTATTACAAGCATTTCACTGGCACAAGTAGGCTAATATTTATAAGCAAAGCACTGCATAAGCAAGCAAAATACGATGCTACATCAACCACACACACAATTTCATAAGTATTGAAACCCGTTGCATGCTATAGCTTTCATACGTGCATAACTCAACAAATTGTGTGATCGGATTTAAATTATGTTTCGATATTAATTGGCCAAGTGGGTACGCACAAGGCACGACTCTAGAAATAGCCTAGACTAATCCGGGGGTTTATTATGCTATGTATTTTATGATAACCCGGATAGCTGACTGAGTCCGCACCTAAGGGGACGGTCAGTGACCAAGAGAGAAATCCCCAAAGCAGCATAGACAATGGATGCATCCCGAACATGGAGAGCTACCACCTAGGATAATTATGGTAGTCCCCTTCCCCTAACTCCGATGACTGGGGAAGCCGAGTCTTTTGCTCATCACTGCCTTTAATGGCTTGTCCATCGTAGTTTTTGTACCTTCTCGTCCTCTCTCCTGACAGGAGTCAGCGGTTCAAATGAGTACATCAGGGGTAGTTAACTGAAGACCCATTCTACATACTCTGGTCTTTCGACCCAACTCGAGTATCTTGCCGGTGAAGGCGGAAATCATCACTTATTTAGGTGATCTCAGCATTTTGTTATTTGCACTCATCAAGGTTGCCACAACCTACTCATCCAATCATCGCAAATTAAGAAGACGTACTTGTAAAAAAGTATGGACGTACTTGTCAAAAGTACGACTACGATAAAAGGGATATGGTTTCACCAAAGAAACCCCAACAGATATTATCTGCATAAGAAGTAACACAACACAATTTGACAAGATAAGTCTTGAATTCGTTTCAACAATATTTTGCATATTTCATGATACAAGGTCGTCTTGGATCTTCGATCAACAAAGTACTTAACATGTCGTGCATGTCTAAAAGTACGCAACACTGAAAAAGGGAGGTGCGTAGGATTCTCAAAAGGAACACCCAACACACAACTTCATAACGATCCAAAGAATATAGGAGTGCTCATTTGGCACGATTCATCCTTAAAAGCCACAATGCCACATTAAATCATTCACACAAGGCACAACACTATCAATCTTGCATCCAAAATTTATCTTTGTATCGACATGCGACACTAGATTGATAAATGAAGAATGGGTCCTTTAACAGAACCCCACTCATTCATAAGGCTCATGCCCCTGATCGGGGTTATTCGAATTGGGTCGCAACTCGAATCGGGGTTATAAAATACTTCTCCCAAGTGTGTGGACCTGGGAGGACCCAAATGTGACTTCGCAATCCGACAGGACTTAAAACTTAACTTTGCAAAAGTTGTGCATTTTGAAGAGCACTGGGTTTGCAGAAGGAAATCCTCTTTAAAAAAAACTATAGCGCACAAGCGCAACTTCTAGTGTTTTGAAAACAACTGAAATCAGGTTAAGCACAAGACTACATTTATGTAAGTACATATTTACCATAAGTGTGAGCATATGCAGATTATAACATGACAACAAACAACTCTCGACTTGCAACACATAAGTAACACACGAGGTACCAAAACCATACATTGACCACTTAGATAGGCAAACACATAAGGTCATAAGTAATACACGAGACACGAAGTCGTACCTCACTCAAAGGAAACATGCAGGCAAAAATGGATGCAAGCAAACAAGGGCATATGTATTTCAAGAAATACAAAACCACACCTCAACTCATAAGCAACTATGCAAAATAATGATCGAAGAATGAAATTGTACATCGACCCATAGGAACGTACAGACAAGTATATATGCAAGCAATTAAGGGCATAAGTATTGCAAAAAGTACGAAACCACCTTCAACCACATAAGCAGATACGCAAATTAATACTCAAAGAATAAAATCTTGCCTCGACTCATAAATGTGCAGACAAGAAAATATGCAATGCAGAAGCAATATAAATCCAAGCATATCTAGCATGGGCATCTTAATTATTTCAACTTAAATAGGTTCATTTATTGCCCTTTGTCCGACTTTACCCTACCTCGGAATGTTGTGTAGCTGTGTACGCGTACGCGTGATGATAATACGAGGGTCAGGCCGCGGAGCACGAACGGGGCCTATTGCGTAAGCTGCAAAGGTACGTTATCAGTATGCATTTGAATGAATAGGGAAAACGACAACAAAGGACTGGGGTCTCGGCTTCTCTGCAAAATAAGGTCGGGATCAACGGTCCCTGCTGACCTGAAACGGAATGGGGGTAGGGTTTAATGACCCATGCCGCCAAAGGAAACAGGTGCAGGGGCCATCGGCCCCTGCCGAATATTTAAAGAAGGGCAGGGGCCATCGGCCCCTGCCAGACGACTAAGAGAGGGGCAGGGGCCATCGGCCTCTGCTGGGTTTCCGAAGGCTCCTGCTGGCTTTAAAGGAAGGGCAGGGGACATCGGCCCCTACCAGAAAGAGAAATGGCAGGGGCCGATGGCCCCTGCCGAAAAAATGAGCAGAGAGAGGGGAGCGCAGGGGCCAAAGGCCCCCTGCGGCTTTCAAAGCTGAGGCAGGGGCCAATGGCCCCTGTCGTTCAGGGAGAAAAAGGGCAGGGGCCATCGGCCTCTGCTGGTCTTTAAAAAAGGAGGAGGGCAGGGGCCAAAGGCCCCTGTCGGTCTTGGGAAAAAGAAATGGCAGGGGCCATCGGCCCCTGTCGTTCAGGGAGAAAAAGGGCAGGGGCCATCGGCCTCTGCTGGTCTTTAGAAAAGGAGGAGGGCAGGGGCCAAAGGCCCCTGTCGGTCTTGGGAAAAAGAAATGGCAGGGGCCATCGGCCCCTGCTGGGTTTTAAAAGAAGAGGGGCAGGGGCCGATGGCCCCTGCCGGAAGGTAAGCAGAGAGAGAGACGCAGGGGCCAAAGGCCCCTGCCTGCGGTTGTCGGGAGAGGAGAAGGTAGAAGAAGAGGTGGGAGAGGCGGAGGAGGAGAAGACTCAGGAGATATAGGGCGTACCTGGAAGGGGGGCACTGTCGTCGATGTCGGCTCCCTTGCGAGGTCGTCGGTGGCGGCGATTGGAGAGAGGTAGCAGCGTTGGGAGGAGAGGAGGAGGAGGTGTCGGCAACGAGAGAGATGGAGTCGGGGAGAGAAGAGATACAGAGGGGGAGAGACGGAGGTGGCGTCGCGGTTCGCAGGGGCGTCGGGGTTGCAGGCGAGGCTGTTGCCCGTAGGAAACGAGAAGGGGGGCGGTGCATCGATCCTCCTCTCGCAACGCTCTTAAAGAGCTCGGGGAGGGGCGAGATCTGGGGAAACCCTCAAGGGGTTTCCTTATCCTGCCGAAAGGGTGGAGCGGCGCGGGTGAGGAGCGGCGCACAGGGGAGGGTTTTGCCCTCACCCTGCGTCGGGTTTTAAAACCCGAACGAGGGTGGGCTTGGGTCGAGTCCCGACCCAGGTCCGATAATTTTTTTTTTTAACGTGGGTTTTACACTCCATACCCTATTTCTACCTCATTCATCTGTCTTTCTTGTCTTTTCCCTCTCAAATCATCAAGTAATTGCTTGCATTGTCATTTTACGACATCCGGCAATTCGCTTGACGTGCATACTTGCACATTATGATGTGTCTCGGATAAATAATGTTTTAATCGAGAGATACCACCCGAAAAACTGTTTTTGCAATAGTTGCATTTGTTTCTCAATCGGTTTTCACTCATTATTTAAGTGCACCATTGCCATGTCGGATCTCCCAATGCAATCTTTCCCCCAAAACATTTAATAACAAGCAAAAAATATGAATTTTTTACCTTAACTCACTTCTTTGGGTGAAAAAATGAGTGAAAATGCACTCTTATTTGAGAAAATTGTAAAAGCCCTCTCCCTTGTGCACAAATCACCCCCCCCAAATCGATCTCACAAAACCTAAGGTGTGTGGGTTCCCTTCCAACAACCTCTACTCATGAGTAGAAGTCGGCCCTTAAGAGGGCTTTTAAACCCAAAATGAAAAAGACCGAGTTTCAAGTCTTCTTTTTTAGTGCGCCAGACCTGTATCATGTGATACGGGTCAATACACCGTATTGAGATACGAGTGTGTATCGTATCGTTATATCAAAGATTCAAAAGTAATGATACATATCATGTCGTATCGTATGACACGACATGATACAGACAACCATGTATATAAGTATTCAACTATACATAATTGTTAATATTTGTGATTTAAAAACATATAATTCTTTGTAACAAGTATTTTTTTACGGGAAATATGCATTAAAATCACAAAATGCATGGAAAAAACACATAAGAGGCATGTGGATCAGCAGTCCTAAATCTGTGTCCTAGTTGGGGTCCGATCCGAGTCGACTCGGGCGATTCCCGAGTCAACTCGCCGGGTTTGCCAACTATGCCTTAATTTCCATGTGGCCATCAAATAGATTACTGTAATTGCCATCTAGTAGATGTACACAAGATGTGTTAGAGAGAGAGAGAGAGAGTACCCAATTGGGTGCCTCATAGTCTTATTTATAGATGGGATTACTTGGTCTACAAGTTAATGTTACAATTCTTCTATTCATCATTAACTCAACATGGACTCTACCCGACATTTTTTACAACGTAGTCCAATGAGGGTGACACCTGTAAATGTGCCCAAAATGTGCCTGAAGAATAAAATGACAAAACTACCCCTAGTTGTCCTAACATGCTCCCTTGAAGTGTACGTCATGTTTGAACATGTACACTTGTCTTCCAAAAACTGATGTCTAGCTCTGGATAGGTCTTTGGTGGAGATATTGGCAACTTGATACTCGAAGCCAATAAACTTTCCTTTAACTTCACCTAATTCAACCTTGTTGATCTCATGGTTTCATCCGTACTGATGTTGCTTTCTCCCTGTTTATTTCTACTAGTGAATATGGGGTGAGAGTCATCTTGTTTTATATAGATGATATGGGAACTGCTCGCAGCAATGAGACTTGCATTATCATTAGTGAAGACACTATGCGAACTGTTCTAGATGAAAGATTTGGATGTGTTGAACTATTTCTTGTGGATTGATTCTGACAAGATGCCTGATTTAATGACATGCAGCGGAGTTATGTAACTGATTCACTAAATTACAGGTATGATTGATTGTATGCTCTTGAGAACATTTCATGGCTTTGGAAACAAGGTTGACTGGTTTGGACCTCATACTGGCAATACAAAAGCACAGTGTGCACTCTCTAGTTCTTGACTTTCACAAGACCTGATATATGATATACTCTTTTAATCAAGTATTGCAATTTATGTATTTGCCAGATATTCCCATCCATACTCAGTTAAGAGGATTTTGCCCAGTTCTTCCATTGAAGGACTCATGTATGGGTGATTGCCTCTGTCATTTAACCCAGATCAACCCTTGTTATGATGGCATACTCTATGTTGGACTAAGCAGGAGACTCTAAGAGATCAAAGAACTATGGGAAGATCCAGTATGAAAGCTTAGTACCATGCCATGACATCTATGAAATGGATTCTACAATTTTCCTACTCTCTGGTAAAAGGCCTGGTAAGTCCATATTGTATTGTGATAACTACAGTGCAATCTCCATAAGGCATATTAAAATATATAACCATTTTATTCAGGAAAATAGTAGAACACCAATATATTGAGCCTCAATTCAGGATTGAGTTACAAGTGGCCAACATCATGACTAAACCTTTTATTCAATTAGGCATAATGTGATTAATGGCAAACTCTCAATGGCCTTGGACCATATGCTCAATTTGAGGGAGATGTGAGAAGTATTCAAGTTCTACCAGGGAGATAAGAGTAATTTGTATCTTTTTCACATGTTTTTTAGACATTATTTATGTATTCTCGTTCCTTTTTCTTTTGGATAACCAGGAGAAAAACTGCCTCGCTCAACAAGTTTGTTAGCATAAAACCCAGGTCCCCTTTGCCCACTAGGAAGTACAACCATCTTTAGCCTTGTGACCAAGGCCATGCACCTGTGGGTTTCAAACTCGTGACATCCCATCATCTTGCTGACATTCACGAGTTATCCTTACCAAATGAGTGCAGCCCTTGTGGGCACTTTATTTATACCCATGGGAGTATTTGTATAATCAGTTCAGGGGGCATTAAGGAGGTTTATTATAAATGGAATTTCAATTCCCAAAACAAATCATCTTGGGACTCTTCTCAAACATGTGATCTATCTCTCTCTTCTTGCTCTCCTTCAACGATTATAATGCTTATGTGGATGCTGCCATTCAAGAAGCTGCAGCACCATTAAAGATCTCTAAGATCTGACAACTGCATGTTATCATTGCTTCCTTGAACTTTTTCTTCTTTGCTAATTGGTCCTTATACAGACAAAAATTAGTAATCTGATTGATCATTGCCAATACTTCATGGAAGTCTTTGTTGAGATGTATTGTATGAAAAGTCATAGTTTTCAGTATATTCCATGTTTATTGTCTGTTCTTACACGGAATCACCTAAATATTGAGAGTTATTATGTTTTGAGACAGCTGATCGTGATGTATTTTCTTCTTGCAGTGTCCAAACCCTGATTTTCACAGCATTCCCGATAGATGGAAAATCCTACAACGTCCATTGGTGGAGGCCATTGCAGACTTGCTTCCATTAGGTGCAACGGTATTCTTCTATGTGATGCACAATGTTGCCTTTTCAATTAGATGTGTACTAAATGCATTAATGCTTTTATATTTATTTGAAAGGTCTATATTTTCATTTCTTAGATACTTAAGTTTGACTTCTCTAAAGAGAAATTCATATATTTCATTATTCTTGCTATACTGCATATTTGCTATGGTATAAATCCTACTAAAACATCAATACCCATTAGGAATGGTTTAAAACCTTCCAAGTTGTAGCTCAAGATGATATTGCGACCCACCAGGATGTGTTCAGACTCTAAACATAAATAACACATTTGCCCCTTGCCTAGGGGCACCGGAGATGAATCTTTATTTTGCTGGGCTTCACTATGGATTAAAATTGAAACTGGATATAATGTATGGGACATCACCTGTCTAATGTGGGTCTCCATGGTGCCTTTACATCCAAAAGTTTGATGTTTGGTTCAACATCTCTCTCTCTCTCATTAAGCTAAACCTAAACCTTTCAAACTACATCTAAATATGATTGGTTTTGAAGTAAGCAATGTACAGTTAACTAGTACTTGCTGAACAGTAAATAGTAAATTAGATCCACAAACATGTCAATTGTAGCAAGATGGGCAAAAAGATGGCCAAAACTCAAGTAAAATTTGGATATTATTGATCTAAATTTTGGACATACAGAGGTTGCACCCAGAACATAGTTTACTATACTTAACTGTACACATGCGGAACTTGTACTCAGGCTATATTGCACTATGTCCACATGGGCACTTGGACCATTTAGTAAGTACCTACATTACATACATGGATTCTTAGGTGTAATGGTACAAATTTGGAGTCCTAAGACTGCATGTGTATACGTATGATCTGTTTCAAAAAGTTGCCAAGTTCGAATATATGTTGTGTCAGATCGATGTGCTCATCCATGTCCATGCTTATCTCTGTGTGGCAGTCTGATTGATGTCCTTTTTAAGAAACGGCAAGACAAGCAATATGTGTATTTCAATTGAAAGAAGCATAGGAAAGGGGCTGGCTCTCATAACTTCTCATGTTTTCATATGTTTTCTGTTCTCTTGTAGTTAGACATTGACTACTACAATTTTTGTAGCTTGTTTATGTCCAACACCCATCTTTAATTGGTTAGCATTTTTGTTTTCTTTTCTTTTTCCCTGGTGTATGTGTGTGTGTGGCTTTCCACAAAATTGCAATATCATGCATCACGTCTGTCTATATCCATGTAATGTAGTTTATGACACATTTTGTTTAAAGATAGGAATATAGATGGGGTGTGTATGTCAATTGTCAAATGAGCATCGAGCAGCACTCGTTTGTCATTTTTTGGGGGATTTGGGGTCTTTAGCGGTGTTCACGACCAGCCGCTAAAGACCTGGCCAAAAATTGCTCTTTAGCGGTGGTCAAGAACCGCTTCTAAAGATTTTTTTGTTTAAAACAGCGCCTGATCAGCAGCGGGTGCATGTCCGGTAACAGTGAATGACAAGTCGTCCACTGTTACTTCCTACTCGTGTATGTTATCAGAAGAATGCATAAAAGGGTTTACCATTAATTACTGTTCAGGTTTGAATATGTCAGATTGCCTAAAGATTATCATGTTTGGCACAACGGCATGTTGATAGTGATTCATGGATTTTATCTTAATGCAGGTGTTTCTGCAATCTGACATTGAGAGAGTTGCAACAAGAATGAAGGAACAATTTATAGCCTACAGTAAGGGCAGGCTAGCAGTTTGCTATGATATAATTGGTGTGGATGTTGATTCTCACGGTTGGCTCCAAGAGAATCCGTTTGACATTCGGTCAGATTGGGAACAACATGTTATTGATAGAGGGGATCCCATGTACAGAATTATGCTTTCCAAAATCAGTGCATAAAAAATGAGTCCCTTATTCTTTTTGCATGTAACTAGCCATGTGTTACATGCATTGTGTGAGAGAGACTCAGGCAATAAAAATAGGAACATAAAAACAGAAAATGGCTTTACTGTCTTTGTAAAATGATGCTATTTCGGTAATGCCTCACATTTTGACGAAATCCTTTTCATGCTCAAAATTTTGATTCCTTAGGAGATCTTTATTTTGTACCATAATTGTGCAGACCAAGGTTGTTAAATGCGATGAGGAGGCGAAGCGAGGCGTTGAGCCTGCGCTTCGCCTATGAGGCGTACGCCTCAGGTACTGAGGTGTACTTCTCTCACAACATAAGTCTCAATAAAACCGAGTTTGAACCTGCAGAACGCCTCGCTTCGCCTCAGTACCTTCAGCGTGCGCCTCTCCTCTGAGGCGTACGCTTCAGGTACTGAGGCGTACGCCTCTCACAACACTGGTGCAGACCTCTTGATGTTCATACATGAACCTTTAGATGTTTGTACAAATATGTTGTGAACTTCCTGACATTCGCATGTGAACCCCTTGAGCACAAATATATTGCGAACCTTCTAAAGTTTGTATAAATATATTGTGAACCTCATGACATTGACATGCAAACTTTTTTATGTTTGCACAAATACGTTCTAATCCTTTTGACGTTTGTACAAATATATTGTGAACTTTGGAATATATTTTTGCAGATCTCTTGACAATCACACAAATATATTGTGAACCTTTGAATATGGTTAAAATGACAGAGGAGATTTGCAATATATTTGTGCAAACCTTAAGAGGTTTGCAATATATTTTTGCAAACGTCAGGAGGTTCGTTTGCATGTGAACAAATTCGCAACATATTTGTGAGGTTCATAATATATTTGTGCAAATGTGAGGAGGTTTACAACATATTTGTGGAAACATCAAGAGGTTTACAAAATATTTGTGCAAACGTCATGAAGTTCTCAACATATTTGTGCAAATGTTAGGAGGTTTACAACACATTTATGTAAATGTTAGGAAGTCTGCAATATATTTGTGCAAATGTTAGGATCACAATATATTTGTGTGAACGTTAGGAGGTTTGTACAAATATGTTGTGAAGGGTAAAAAGTTTTTAAAAGTTAGAAAATTTAAATTTTGGTTATGGAGAGAATTTTGGTAAATTGTGAGGCAATTTTGAAATCCTGTCATTTTACAAAAACAATACAATCATTTTTTGATAAAAAAATTGCTTTAAAAACAAAAAAGCCAAAGCCAAAGAAAATTGATTCAGGCTCTGGAATAAAGGTTTCTCCAATTTTGTGTGCCATCCGGAAAGTTTTGATCCCTTTTTTCTGTTAATTTTCCTATTTGTGGCAGGATACTCAAAACCAACTAGCAATAGGGGTATTCAAAAGGAGAAAAACATCAACTTGATTGAAATGGATGAAAGGATCTACAAAAAAAATTAGATACGCTAGTCTCATTGAGACTCAATCCAATTCTCATGTTCCTGTTTATATGTGAATGATTTAGCAAAAAAAAATATTTTTTTTTTATAATAAATTTAACCCCATGGATGTGACGTACATGCTCTGTTTGAGGGGAAATGACATTTTGATCACTGAATTCCAACACCAAAGCAGGGTTTTTTGATGACTGAAAAATCAATGGTCGTAATTGCTTGGAATTTTTTGGACTCAAAACAGGTTCTTCAATTGTAACAAATATATAGTCGATTATACCATAAATAAGCATTTCACCATCATTACAATGATAATAAAAATTGTATCCGCTTTATGTATGCATATATGTGTATGCATGTATTTATATGAAATTGTAGCTAAATTTGCACAAGCCAACTTGTGTATCTAAATTGAATCAGATGAATCATAACCTCAAGTAAGCGTGGTCATTGGCCCAGGCCTGGACCACCTTTCTAGTATACATCTCAACCCGAACTGGTTTTAAGAACCGTGTATAAGTTTTGGCCCTTGCCCTGACCTGAATTGGGTATAGGCTTGGGCCAGCTGGCTGCCGGGCTAGGCTTGACCAAGTCATCCTATCAATGGTTCAGCCAAAGCTTTACGAGTTTGATATGATAAGATGTTCGAATGACTTCAACCATTTTTTTGTTGAAAATTATTGTATTGTATGACAAAAATGATTTGTTTTTCTAAAAATCCCACAATTTGTTGAATCCGTCCCATGACCAAATGTAATATCGTGTATTTTTCATGATTTTTAAATTTAAAAAATATAAATTTTAAATTATATATTAAATTAAATTGACAAAATTATGAAAAATATACCATTTTATAGGTGACCAATTGGGTCTGGGTGTGGCCCAGAGCCCACTGACAAGACCTAGTTGAGCTAAGAGAAAATTTTTGTTTTTAACCTTTAAATTTGAGCGAAATTCAAGTTAAATTTAGGCAAAATTCAAAGGCAAAAATTAGTTATGTACACCACTAGATGCGTCTCGTAATACTAAGAATGTTGGTGGCTTGTTATTTCAAATTCGGATTACATTTGACCTAAAAATTGCGTTTTTCAAAAATGACCCATCTTTATTTTTATTTTTTTCTAAATTGGATTGGATCCGTTCTTTTTTATCCAAATGAATATACATCTAGATTTAGTTTAGGATCCATATTAGATCTTGGATCTAGATCTGAATCTATAATCCATCCATAGCCAATTTAAAACTTTAAAAGCAACTTTAATTTAAAAGAGGATGAGGTAGAGTTCTACCTTGGGCAGAACTCTACCCTATAAAGTCTTCTAGAGAGGGGGCGACACCCTCTTAAACATTCTTTAAAATATTATATTAAATACAATAATTAATAAAAATAATAATTAATTAATTAATTTAATGGATAATGTCTAGAAGATAATATAATTTTTTACTTGAAGTAGAACTCTACTTAATTAGGACTATCTGGAGGGGGTGTCACCCCTTCTAGATTAGAATATCTTAAAGAAAAAAAATAAGATATTAGAAATATAAAAGAGGGTGAATCTCTCCCTCTCTCTAGAACTTGTGTTCTAGAGAGAGAGAGAGAGTGTGTGAGATAGAGAAAAGAGGAGAGAACCAAAATCGTGTGAGGAAAGAGAAAAAAGAAAATGAAGAAACAAAGAAAATGCGAAGAGGAAAAAGAAGAGAAGAAAAAATCAGTTTTTTCATATATTCATCGATTTTCCGATCCTTTTTAGCTTTTCGATCAAGGTAAGGGTTTCTCTCTAAGTTCTTACAAGAAAAAATAGGTATAAATCTGATTTTATGTATAAGTTTTAGATGAAAAAGAAAAATCTGATTCAAAAGAATATACATACATATATAAAGTGATGATATATATATATATATATATATATATATATATATATATGTTTATTTCTTAAGATTGTTGATTTCCCTAGAGTATCAAATCTTGAACATTTTTGTTTTTTATTTTCATAGATGTTGATTTTCTTGATTTGATGTAAGTATGCTATATGAGTTAACGATTTTCCCTTGTTATGCATATGAATATGTATATATAGATTAATCTTTCATGAGATTCTATGCTCATGCAAATCTTATGAGATACCCCTATATATATATTTAGGTTTGTAGAGCTCTCTTGCTCACGCAACCTGAATATATATGTATATAGATATATTTATAAATTTTTGGATTTTTTGGGCTTCATGATTATGCAAACAGATGCTGAATAATTTTAGATACGAGTATTTCTTTGTTCACACATCAAAAAGAATTTATATTAGACTTATTCTTGTTTACTGTGCATGCATCTAGATGTACCTGTCGATTAGTTTTGTGGTGTGGCATAATCATGTGTGAGATATTATTGAACATTGTGTTTCATATTTATTCATATATATATATATATATATATATATATATATACACGCACATATATACATTATTAGTCTTGTCAACCTTATAATATGATGATTTTTTTTATCATGTTCTGAATATACTTCTTGGATCATATTTGACATGTGTGCAAATTTGATCAGACTTGCTAAGTTTTAGTAGTCAGCAAATCTGATCAGACTTGCTAAGTTGCACAAGTGTGCAAATCTGATCAGACTTACTAAGTTTCAATAGTCAGCAAATTTGATCAGACTTGCTGAATTGGACAAGTATGCAAATTTGATCAGACTTGCAGAGTTTCAGTATTCAACAAATCTGATCAAATTGTTGAGTTGCATAGGTGTACAAATCTGATCAGACTTGTCGATTTTTATATGTAAGCAAATATGATCAGACTTATCGAGTTTTGCATGTGTGCAAATCTGATCAGACTTGCCAAGTTTTGTTTGTATGCAAATCTGATCAGACTTGCCAAATTTCTTGAGTATGCAAATCTTATCAGACTTGTCAATTTTTATATGGGTGCAGATTTGATCAAAATTTTGATTTTTATATGGGTGTAAATCTAATCAGACTAGTCGATTTTTATATGTGTGCAATCTCATCAAACTTGCTTAGCTTTATATACAAACGAATCTAATCATACTTGTTGAGTTCTTTATATGCAAATCTGGTTCAAATATGCCAAGTTTTATGGGTACATAAATTTGATCAGTTTTTCCAAGTTTAGGTGAACTATTATGGATTAGATTTTGCCGAGTGTATGCATTAGGCGGATCTGATCCATATCTACCGAATAGATGATTTTTTGATTTGTGAATTCAGATATGCTCAGTTGTTGGCTCAATAAGAAATTTTTGCATAGTTGAATTAGTACATGAATTTGATCATATACATGTTTAAGATTGATGTATGTATTTTTTTGAAATGATACATAAACATGATTTTGATTTGATTGGATTGCAGTTGTGCATATCATACGCATGAATATGAAATTTATTTGATGTTTGCATAAATATGATCATATGCATGATTGATTGATTGTGCATAGAATTGATCATGTTAGTGTGTTCTGCGAGAATCAATTGGCATGTGTATGCGTTTGGTTTCATATGCATTCATTTTGTGTGTTTAAATGTGCATTGTGAACATGTTTTGAAATAGTCAGTGTGTTGCATGTTCACTAAAATTTTGCAAATATGCATAAATTACTTTTGAGATGTGAACCATTGCGGGTTGTGTAGGCTAGTAGCATGTATTGTTCCACTTATTATTGATTTTAATTATGCATTGCAAAAATTATTTTTGAAAAGTTAATGGTTTTTCAAAACTAATTGCATTATTAAATTATACGGGTCAGGGCATGAATTTGGTTTTGCATGTGGATTTGTAAAACAGATCTTGTGTAAAGAACTTGAATTTATTTCAAAAGGTAAAAGAAATTAAACAGTGTAATTAATCACTTCCTTGATGTTCCTTTCACAGTGTGAAAATCTTGGATGACGATCATGGGGGATTGTGAGAATACTAAAACTCTGTGTGATTGTGCTCCTGAACTCGATGCGTGGTTCACCTCTCGGCCACAGTTTTAAGGAGATTTCAGTCACTTTGTCTTTGGGTGTTGTTGTTGACTTAGCTATAGTTTTGGTATACCAAGAAAGTGACATCAATTATTGAGGTTTTTCATTGATGTATCGCCATTATGTGAGGATTTTTTATATCGGTTGAGGAACAAGTGCAAAACCTAATAATAAAATACAAATTATGTGTTAATTTACAACTATGAACCTAACTTGGACTTCAAAAATTTTGTACCCATTTTGAGTATCCACGAGTTTAAGAAAAAGTAAAAACTAAATTTATATGCATTTAATAAGGATATGCAAGCAAAAATAACTCTGATAAATAACTTAATAAGTTATTCATGCATGTGCATTGAATCATGCATATTTATTGTTCAGCATTAGTTCATGCATTTGAGCATATTTGGCTTTGCACAATACATGTTTCTGCGTAATATTTTGTTTAAATGCCTAAATGGTAAGTTGATTATGGTAAGTTGTTAATTGTGATATTCCTCTAAAATTTATGCATGAATTTGGTTTATGTTATTTCATTACTGTTTGAATTTTTAGAGAAATTTGTACAAAGGACTTTGGTTCTTACCCATTTTCTTAAAACTATTTTTACAGATTCGGATGTTCAGTGATGTCTGGACTAGCTGGTTAGAGACTGCGAACCTAGTGACTAGTTTCTGGTTCATGACAGAGTGACTCTACTTATACAGATGTTTTTTGTGTCTAGACTATTTGATACTATTTATTGATTTAATAAAATTGATTATTCTTTATTTGATTCAATACACGATTTGGTTTATGGTTTGGTATATTAAATTTGTGAGGCCTCGGATTCAAGGGTGAGTTTCCACAATTATTTTAAAAAAATCACTATTTTTCGAGGGTGAGTTGGGGTAGGCCACATGAGATGGAGTCTCATGTGGTAGGGACTCTCTAGAGAGAGCCTATAAAAAGGGGTGTTGACCCCCTCCTTCCACATGCCCCTCCCTTGGTCCTCTCACCTTAATTTTAAACCTCTCTCTCTCTACCATCTTCTTCCTCACATCCTTAGGGTTGAGAACCTCCATTGAAGAAGTTGGTGTTGGTGTGTTGTATATCCTTGGGAGGTGCACCTTGAGGAGATGTCTAAACCATTGTAGATCAAAGATTCATAGACCCTACAGTTTTCGTGGTATGGGTATACTAAACTTGTGTGTGTATAGTACCAATATACATATGCATGAGGATCCACACACACACACACACACACACACACACACACACACACATATATATATATATATATATATATATATATATATATATATATATATATCAGTCATATATAATACATAAAATTGATATGATATCGATTATAATGGATCAAAACTCTAAAATGATTTTTGGTGAAAATTAGTTTTGAAGAAACTAAGAATTTGTTTTCTTAAGAACATTTTTTTATATGGAATTATATTGTTGATCGGACTGTATGTAATATATTAAATCTATGTTAAATATATTAGTACATATGCATGAATACTTTTAAATTCAAAGTTTTTATTGTAAAATTTACTTTTGATGCATTTGAGAAAAAATGGTTTTATTATGAAAGTACGTCAAATCTTGCATGTCATTCATATTATAAAATTGATCTTTATAATTACAGCATGCTAGGATGTGCACATGCATGTGTATGACATTTATATTGAATAAAAATCATGAAATGCTTGTTTAGGGTGTTTTCTTTATGAAAAACATGTATTTGATTATGTTTGTTAAAAATGCATTTTGTCCTATGATTTATATTTTGACCAGTCTAAAAGAAAGTCATGGTTATCCAATACGATGAATCTAAAAATTTAAAGAGATGTTCTAGACATATAGGAGCAGTTACAGAAAAAAATTTAGATTTGTTTGAGGTTCGGCTTGTAAGATACGACTTCTGCAAGTCAGAACAAAATTTATGTTCTGACAGAAATTCTATAATGAATGTACGTTTTTGTTGATTTTATTTCTCTCAATTTGTGCTATGCTCTTGGCCAACATTTTTATCAGTGTTATTTTATACATTAAAGATAACATAGTAAACATTTGTGCGCATATTCATTATGGTTTGACAATTAAAAATCATGAAAGTTAGTTCTAGAAACTTGAAATTTTTGAAACAGACTTTGCTGCATGAATTTTAATTCTCAACTAGGATGAAGTTTAGACCTAATTTTTTTTCTAGATTATGTCATACATTCTCAACTAACTACAGTAAAATTTGTATAATTTATTTTATTTTATAAATTCTTGGACTGATGATTCTTCAGTAAAGTCAAATTGGACAAGTTTGTTCTATGAAGAAAACATCAATTTCAGTAAAAGATTTATTTATCCCTTATCCAAAATGAGATTGAACCCAAGTTTTTGGATGTACACATATGTGCATCTACTATAAAAATGCCAGATTTTATTTCATTGTATTCTGGTCATTAAAGAATTTACACTGATTGATAAATTTTGTACATGCAGTTATGAATTGCAACTATTGTTTGCATTTATGTCTTAATAAAAAAAGAGACCAATTGGACATAAATGGGTCCCAAAGCTGGACCAGATGGACACACAAGTCATTAAAGTAGAGTGTGTGGGCTTAATGGGGCTAGATGGTTATGTTTGTACCTGAGGACATACACTGGCTCCTATACAGTAAATTTTTTTATAAGGTTAAAATGATTTACATACATGAAGTAAATTATAACTATATGGCTTATATTGAATGGTTGTGGTATCATGCATTTATGATAATGTAATATGCTTATGCATGACATTGGGATATTCTTATGCATGACATTAAAATATGCTTATGCATGATAACTTCACATGCAGAGTGATAATGTATGGATTCATGCATGCATGTGCCTAAATTGGAGGTTGATAATCGTGTGAATGGTTAATTGAAATTATGCATGATTATGTCAATGGAGGCTACAAATCTTGTGACTGGTTAATTGAAATCATATGTGCTTATGCCCTATATAGGCTATAGACCTTAAAAATGGTTAATTGTGTTTATGTATATATGACAAGAGAATTAATTAAATAAACAATGACATGTATATTAATTATCTTGGGGTTTATAATGAGAGGGTAAATGATACTTTTGGCTCTGTGAAAAATTTATCTCAAACATGTAAGGTTGCTTTTTTCCCACTACGGAGATATGGGACAATGCTACCATAGCAATCGCGGGATGGTATACATGTATTTCAGCTAAACGAAGTCTGATATATCAAGTTAGAGGTATTGAGAGCTCTTTCTCAACTATAGTCATCCATCACCCAACACCAGTGATGGTTGCAATGTTAGATTAATAAGTCACAAATTGATTGAGCATACTTCTGAGCCATTGCCCTTGATGCGAGATTGATATGTGTTAGTACCCACAAATGATTGGATAAAGAAACAATTTTGTATAGTGCATATAGTTTAAACATTGCATGCATCATTTAAGCAAGAAAATCTCAATAAAAGAAATTAAACCACTCATACATGAAAGAGATGCTCCGCCTATACTGGTAAGTACATGCATTAATTAATTGTTCATGCACAGATATGATATATGCACATGAGTTGAATTGTGACATGTTACTTGTATTTGAATCATGTTCTTAATGAGATAATTGTAAAGTGGATGCATATTTCTATGTATATATGGTTTTATTCATATATACTTTGTTATTATGTTTCCTACTAAGACTCGATGAGTCTATCCCCAAATATGCAACATGTAGTTATAGATTGAAAAGCCGAAGTGATGGAAGGATGCTGCAGGGGGTGTCAAGAGCCAATTATTTTCAATCCCCAGGATTGTGTTTTGAAAATTATTTATAATTTATTGACTTGATCGACTCTGATGAATTTATTATTTATTAAGAACTGAATTAATTTGAATGGTAGATTTTATGATTCTTTGATTCAGTCTTGTTTTAATTGAATGACCTGTAACTCACCTAATATTTTAATCAAAAGTAAAATGATATTTTTGTTGTTTATTAAAGAAGTTCTTTTATGTAATGTAGTCAAGTCAGTTTTGTCTTTAGTAGTTCTGAACTGGACCTGGAACTAGGAGGCTAAGACATGCTCATGCTTGCACTCAGGCGAGTCGTCTAGTACTTGGTATGGTTGGAGTGTAGTCATTGGTAAGCCCATTGCAACATTACGTATTAGAATTAATGCCTTAAAAAATCATGTATTTTTAGGTTAAAATTTTTTGGTGTTACAGATTGCATTCATTTTATTCATTCGAAAAAATGAACATGCTCATACATTGCATTCTTTAAAAAAAAATATGCTCATACATTGTATTCATTCTAGTCTGTTCAAAAATAAACATGCTCATGCATTACATTTATTCAATTCATTTAAAAAATGAACTTGCTCATATATTGCATTTATTTCATTCATTAAAAAAATGAACCAGCTCATACATTGCATTTGTTTCATTCATTAAAAAAATAAACTTGCTCATACATTGCATTCATTTCATTTGTTTAGAAAAATGAACATGCTCATACATTGCATTCATTTAAAAAAAATGAACTTACTCATATATTGCATTCATTTAAAACTAAATCTGCTCATACATTGCATTCACTATTATTTGTGCTTTCGCCTATTGTAGCTAACTTTACCACATACATTGCACTTGTATGACAAAATATCCTTGTATTATATTCTTTGTCTTTTCACCTTAGGTCACCTTACAAACTACTTGTGGTGGATAGATAAGTATAAGAGTCGGTGGAGCGATATGTGAGACATTATCCGCCAACAAAAAGAATTGGATATGCATTATATGCAGTTTGACATGATCCAATTGTAAATAACTTGTCGTAGTAGTTCTCTGGTAGCTTGCCCTTATAAAAAATGCATGTGATCACATGTTCACATAGAATCCTGACAAGAGCATGTTTATTTATCAAGATCAATATTTTAACTGTGAGATCGGTTGTGGGCTTCATACCAACGTTGATGGCAATACACTACTTGCACACATAGTTGTACTTTTCTCTTCAATTCATCTGGGTTTTCTTTTACTTTTGGCATCACAACGACTGACATATATTTCTTGGTATTTTTTCTTTTCGCATAAAGTTTCATTGGCATGAGATGAGGCCTTTCAATAAGAGAAATTAGGGGCTTGTCACTTATGACAAGAATACATGAATTGAAGCTCTCTAAATATTAGACATTAAACACCCATATCTTTTCACTCAAAAGTGAAAGTTAGCCCAATGTTTCGATTTTATTTCAGTGACCACATAATTATATGTGGCTTCATCTTGCTTCAAAAAAAATAAAAGAAAATAATTGCATCAAAGTGCACTAAGTGATAAACCAAATTTCTCAAAAAAGTTCTTTGTTAAATATTTTATGCAATATCCAATATGATATGTAGGCCATGTGTAAGGGACAACATACTTTTGGCATTCATATCTATCTGAGATAACTGTAAGTTATATTCCTTCAATATATTCATCAAAGCATATGAGTTTTTTCCATAGATGCTTCAAAAACCATGCTCATGAATTCTTCAACTCCTTATCAACAACAAATGTTACCGAAAACATCTCACCATAAGGATCAATATTATGGCTAACAATAATATACTTGTGTATCTTCCCTTTATGAACATATCATCTACCATTAAAATTGGAGGGTATCTTTTAAAAAACTCATCCATGTTTGGACGAAAGTATATGAATTGGTAGTGAATTCAATCTTTCTTATCGGTCTGAATGTACTCTAATGGTCATTGGTTAGCCTTTATCAAATAATCCAAATAAGGAGGAAGCATCTTGAAGGACTCTTCAAATGAACCACATCGCGCATTCTTAGTTTGTTTTTGTCAATGCCATATTTGTTTGTAAGTAACCTCTACAACTTCCTTGCAAATGATGTCATTCATGATTTCTCTTGGAGTTATCTTTAGGTTGTCATGCATACGTTTGTAAATAACACCTGAAATTCACTTGGAAAACACTTTTTCCGCTACAAGGTTGCCTAGTGATCCACCACAAGTATATTCACTTTAATACTTCTTCACTTGAAAGAACCTTGCTCTCACACTTTTGTGCAATGGATCTTTCAGGGGCAATCAATCATTATTTGTGGGTTCTTTCTCATGCATATGACAATGACTTGGTTATTGCAACTCTTTAGGATTTTTTCTTTATAGTTATGCTTAATCACACGATCTTTAAAAAACACGATAATGTTAGAGTTCATTAAACCTTTTGTCAAAAGCAATTTCTTGATCATTTCAGTTTGTTGTTAGCTACTGAAATTGTTCACAATCATTAAGTTGTTCCTTATGCAAGTCATCATACAAACAAGATGCCTATGTTTCAATGATTTTATAATGCCTCAAATTTTAACCTAAAAAATATAGATTTTTTAAATGAGGTCTTATCTATGGCATCACGCTAACGGAATTAAGCTCTAAGGAGTCAACCTGTGCAATCACCAGCGTTTAATAGCTCCTTAGAACAAAGTTCAGAAAAGGGCATCCAAATGATAAAACGTTTTCAAATAAGTATGAAAACACGTCGAAAAATTCTAAATTAAAATTGGTTAAACATTCTGGGCGAAATACAGATATTTACACAATTCACAATTATCCATAAATTAAATGGTTCATAATAAAAGTGAAGAGTTCATATATCCAATCTGAAAATTTAATAATTCCAAATATCAAATAATCAAATCATGCCCCCAAAATTTCAAATCATTGATTCACACGGCACCCTCCGCAACATCCTACAACCACTCTATAATTGCAGCACTTATTACTGGTATTTATTTAAAGTAGGAGGTTAGACTTTAACAAGTCTTAGTAAGTTACACTTTAATCAAGCATACATATACAATTTTAGAATAAGAACATGATAATCATACTAAATAAACTATGTTAAAACAACATAAAAAACATATCAGTAATTTACATAGGAACAATAACATATGCATGCTTTCATTAATAAGTATGATATGAATGCAACTAAAAAATAAAAAGTTTTCCAAATCATCTAATGCATGGTTTCTCTTGATTACCAACCTTATCGGGTATAGGAGGGTGTCACACAAAACAGACAAGACCACTCGGGTGTTTACTATGCTATATTTTTTATTTTATTTTTTCTCGAGTGACTGATTCAATCGAACCCACTAGGAGCAGTCCTAGACCGAGAGAAACTCTCTTAGTGGCTACGACCAAGAAAAGAAGGCTTGATCCTATACTTTAGCAAAAGGCCTGAATATAACTACCTAGGACTAAAACTTTTTGGTAATCCTGGTCCTCTACAGCCCGTGGATTGGAGACCATGTAAGTTGTGATTCAACAATACTCTCACCAAATACACTACTTGGTTACACAAAGGTTGTACCACCTATCCTCTTCAAGGTAGACCTGGGCCTTCCGATTCCGCATACCCTTGTGAGGCATACCCAAAATCCCAAAAAGGTTATATTTATTAGGTTATGGGTCAATGTAGCTATCACACAGAGATAACCCATTGTATCAAGTATGTCTCGATACTCATTTAAAACTCAACTCACATTTAATTATGAGCAAACTTGTATGCACTTGTGGTTTTTACTGTTTAATGCACATGACTTACTATGCAAACATTTATCATGATGATATTATGGCCCTAAGTTGCACACATGATACAATGTACCTTTATAACATTGTATGCATCTCATACACATACTGCATGACATATATTAAATGCATCATGGCAATATATGTACATCATAAACATGCTATTCATTATAAACACAGGCAGTAGAACATATGTTGAACATTAAATGAGCATGCATACATAACCACGTACAGTATAGCATCAACACATGTTGAACAACATAACATGAAAGTATGCATAATTGTTACATGAACATCATAGGAAATACACACGGGTATATAACAATTAAGTGTGTTCATTTTGGTTCAGTTTTGGAACCAAACTATGTTCCACTGGTCCATTTTCAGAACCAAGACATCGAAATTACAAGAGTTTCAATTCAGAATAGCAAGGACAAAATTTTAGCAGTCACTGTAAATTCTGTCATGGTGAAACTACAAACAGTAAAAATGTGAAATTTTTATAGTAGATGAACAAAGGTGTTAGATAAACATAACCATAAACCTTGCCTCAATTGGAGTCTAAAGCAAGAATAAATAAATAATTTATCAAAACTAGTTTTTCTATTCCTTGAGCAGACTTGTCTGATTCAATCCCTCTGAAGAAGCCTCTACTAACAAATTTATAGAAGGGAATTTTTTTTATAAAATTTACTATAGCTAGATGGACATGTTTAAAATAATCTTTCATAGATATCAGGTTCAAAATCCATTCTAGTTGTGAATTAAAATTCATGGACCGCAACTTATTGAGGTTCTTAGACAGATAGTGTTTAAGAAATTTTTAGATTTCAAAACTATCTTCCATGATTTTTGATTTACAAACTGTAATGAATTTGTTCATCAAATTTTTATTGAAGGTTTTTAAATATGTAATCTAAAAATATAAAATTTTCAACCATAACCATGAAACAGATTAATAGAAATAAAATCTACAAGATAGTGTAGTCATATAAAGAATTTTTATCTTGTTTTGAAATCCAAGTGTCATATTTTTTTATCTGGACTCGAACAAGGCCAAATTTTATTCTGGGACTTCCTCTATTTGTTGGGAACATTTTTCTAAAATTTGAGAATTTTTGGACTAACTGTTTGGGTGTACGATAATGTTCTTAAAAAATGTTTGGGCTCGTGAAAATAGGACATGTTTTTCACACAAAAATCATATTAAATCCATGTTTTCACAAAATAATTCATATAAACATGATTTTATATGGTTTGATTCAACATAACATAATCAATATCAGGTATTAAACAATGTAAATTCATGTTGCATACAATTTAATCTAACGTATATAATCAACTCTAAAATACATCAAAATAGTTTTCTCCAAAACAAGCACTCGTACACCGAAACATGTATTGGAAAAATATGATTTATTTCAGAATAACATATGAATCATACACATGTATATCAGATCTAACATGAATAAACAAAATATAGGATAATCATGAATTAATCAAACACAAGCTATAAATAAAGCCATATAAGTCGTTCTTTCAAAAAGGTTCCCATAAACCCTAATAAGTATGACCTACATAAATTTATTTATAATATTTAAATTCAGCCATACATAAATATCATGACTCTAATATAAATATAGTTAAGCTCAAATAGTACAAGAATCTCAACAATATAGTTAAGCTCAAATAGTACAAGAATCTCAACATGAAATATAATTGCATTAAACCCTTAAAACCCATTTCTCCAAAAAGAAACCTTGAATCCCCAAATTTGATTTTTACTATTCAGGTCCTTATTTTTCAGATTTTATTTTGATTTTAAATCATAAATATCAGTTTTAATAGAGTTTATGCATATTGATCATATCAAATACACAACCAACATGATTTAGAAATATCAAACATGATCTTTACGAAAAACAAGGTTTACAATTTTTCTATAACTCATTTTTGGTAAAAACCCTATGGAATTAGCCCCATCTATATGATTGGCTGATACACATGTTGAGCATATGTGAATCATGAACATACAACTAAATATCATGTACATACACTAGAATAAGTGTACCTACCTCAAAAAGAAAAAAAATGCAAAACTAAACACAAAAACGAGATTCTAACACTATAGAGGATCTCTCCTCCGTTTTACACACCGTACACTGACATGTAGAATTTCAATGGAGGCTAAACCAGCCCTAGACTAGACATCCTAGGGGCATGGGCTAGAGAGAAACAAGTAGGAAAAGGAGAGAGAAAAAGAAGAAGAAGAAAAGAGAGAGAATTTAGAGAGAGAAAAGGAGTGTTTTAGAGGGAGAGAACATGCTAAATTAGGGGGGTCGAGTGGGAGGGTCTCCCTCTTATAATATTCACAGGAGATATATTAATCCCTATGTAGACTCTTCCCTAAAGACTCCTAATTCAAATATATTTTCTATCTAGTTAATAATTTTCCCTAAACCACTAGGACTCTAAGATAATTAAGTAACATAGATAATTAGGAGACTTAATAATCCTGGATCATCTAGAAGGATAGAAGAGGCCTCCACCCTATTGATTTCCTACTTAATTAACTTAATTTTTTATTAATTAATTAATTATATTTCAATTTGGATTAAATCTACATTTCTAAATGCAAATCCGCATATTGAATCCTAATTGACACTCAATTAGATCCAAATTCAAACCCATATTCTAATTACATAAAATTCCTAATTCATGTTAAATTCAATTTAAATTATTTTAAATTCTCATTTTTTGTTGAATTAAATTTTTGATTAAATTCAATTAAAAACCAATTTAACTCATGATTGACATGCAAACTGAATTAAAACATAATTTTTATTTATTTATTAATTATTAAAAATTCACAAGTATTACATCCTTCCACCCTTAAAAGAATTTCATGCCCAGAATTTAATGCAAGTACTACTCAAACAAGTTAAAGTATTTTCTCACACACTAGACTCTAGTTCCCATGTACATTCATTTACGATCCTTTAAAACGATCTAGTCACTCTGAACTTAATTTTTGAAAAATCAGGTCGAAATAATACAACTCTTTCCATCATATTACACTTGCATTGTGCTTAAACAACCAGTCCATGCCCAAATGACATCATACTGAGTTATATCGAGTACATTTATAACAAGCAGGTAGGTTTTGCCTATCTAACTTTATATATACGTCTGAAGCGTGACTTGTAAATAAAGAATTATAACCAACAGGGTTATATACATTCAATCCATGGTTTATGGACTCAATATTCAACCTCAATTGTTTAACAAAATCTACAGACATAAAAGAATGAGTCGCACCACGGTCGAATAGAACATAAGCAACTTGACCAAGGACTGACACAGTACCTTGCATCAAGCTTCACTTTTAAAGTTGGTCAGTTGTGGTGGCATGGACATAACTCGCTACCTTGTTTTGCACGGCCTACTGTTGTTGTTGCCGTCGTGGTCGTTGTTGGAGCTGAGCTCTACCAATTGCCCGCTTTCATTCATGGGCCTCCTTTTTTAGATATTGCGGGATGTAATGGCCCATCTCCATGCAGTAGAGACAGGCGTCTGTGTCATGAGGGCACAATTGTCCATCGTGAGAACGGTTGCACTTCGGGTATAGTTTGTTAAGCCTTTGTTATTCCTCAGATCCTCCATCCTGCTTATGCTTCTTGGCAGGTGGGGTGAACTTCTTTTCACCCAAAAACTATTGCTTGCAAGTCTCTATATTACCTACTGGCCTCTTGGATTGATTTTTCTTAGATCTCCCTTATTCTTGAGACAGAGTGCTGGCTCCCTCAATTGCTTCACTAAAGGTTGATAGCCTATCAGTCATCACCTAGTATCTAGGTCTATCCTTCAATCTTTGAATGAACTTGGTAGCCCTAGCCTTATCGTTGGTGAAAAGGTTTGGGCAAAATGCTCTAGGCTCTAAAATTTGGTGGTGTAGCCTACCAAACTCATGCTTCCCTGCGTGAGCTCTAAGAACTCTTGCTGCTTTCGATCCTCGACATGCTGAAGGAAGTATGTCTCTAGGAAAACTTCTCAAAAATCTCCCTAAGTAATCTGACTTGTCCCAATGAACCGAACCTCTCAAATCGTGTCCCACCACTTCTGGGCATCTTCCTTCAGTCGATAGGTACCAAAATCTATATGTCGATCTTTGGACATTGGCAGAACTCGAAAGGATCTCTCAGTCACCTCGACCCAACTTTCAACAATCTCAGGGTCATCTTTTCTTGAGTACATAGATAGATCCAGCTTCAGAATTTTTTTATACATAATTGGACTGGGATTATGATTTACTACTACTGGTGTCGCCTGCCCCATTCTGGTTTTGAACGTGTGTATTTATTGCTTGTGCCAGATTGTTGAGTGTTCAAGACAAAACCCCTCTGTGACTGCCAATCACCAGTGGTGTTCACATTTGTGTTACCACGATGTGTCATCTATAATTAAATCCAAATATATGATATGGGTAAGCCTATTATGTAATGTACCTAGCATCTTTATTTATATGTTCTCAATTTGCATAAAAAAGATTTTTTACATAAATACAAATATCAAAATCAAACAATTTCAATTAGAACATACTTACAAAGTGATGTTGGGTTGCTAGATGATCGTGAACCAATAATTAAATTCATGGGCTCTGATACCAAGATTGTAACATGTCAAAATTTTAACCTAAAAGTATGGATTTTTTTAAACAAGATCTTATCTATGGCATCACCCTAACCGAATTAAGTTCTAAAGAGTCAGTTTGTGCAAGCATCAACATTTAATAGCTCATTAGAATATAGTTTGGGAAATGACATCCAATTGACAAAACCCTTTTATAAATAAGTTTAAAAATATGACATAACATGAAAGCATGCATAATTGTCATATAAACATTATTGGGAACACACATTGGTTTCTAACAATTAGTACACTCATTTGGTTTAGTTCTAAAACCAAACCATGTCAAACTAGTCCACTTTTAAAAGCAAGACATCGAAATCACAGAAGTTTCAACTCGAAAGTGTAAGGACAAAATTTTAGCAATTAGTGTAAATTCTTTCACAATAAAACTGAGTAAAAATTTAAAATTTTTACAATAAATACGTAGATGTGTTAGCTAAATATAGCTATAAACTTTGTCTCAATTAGAATATGAAGTAAGGATAAATAAATAATTTACCAAAACTGGTTTTTCTATTTCGTGAATAGAACTGTTCTGTTCAGTCCCTCCGAAGAAGCCTCTACCAGCAAATTTACAAAAGAGAAAAAAATCTATAAAATCTACTATAATTAAATGAACATGTTTAGAAGAATCTCCCATAGAGATCAGGTCCAAGATCCATCTCAGCAATGAATTAAAATTCACAGACCCCAACATGCTCAGGTTCTTGAACAGGCAATGTTAAAAAAAAAATCATATTTTGAAATCTTCCTTGATTTTTAATTCACATACCATAATGAATTTGCATATAAATTTTTATTGAAAGTTCTTTGATATGTAATCTAACACATGTAAAATTTTCATTCAAAACCATAAAACAGATTAATAGAAACAAACACCATACGATAGTGCACTTGTATACAGATTTTTTGTTAGGACAAAAAATTTCTTCTAAATTCTGGAGGTCATAGTTTTTTCATCTGAACTCGAATAAGGCCAAATTTTCTTCTAGAACTTCCTCTGTGTCTGAAATGTTTTTCTAAAATTTAAAAAAAATTGGCCTAACCATTCATGTGTACGATAAAGTTCTTGAAAAGTGTTTGGGCCTATGAAAACATGACATGTTTTTCACACAAAAATCATATTAAATCCATATTTTTTACTAAATAATTCACATAAACATGATTTTGCATGGTTTGATTCAACATAATATAATCAATATCAGTCCAGGTATGAAACAACATAAATTCATGTTGCATATAATTTAATCCAATGTATATAATCAACCTCGAAACATACCAGAATGGTTTTCTCCAAAATAAGCACTCGTACACCGAAACATATATTGGAAAAATAAGATCTATTTTTGAATAACAAATAAATCATACACAAGTATATCAGATCTAACATGAATAAACAAAACATAAGTTGATCATGAATTAATCAAACATAAACTACAAATAAAGTTATATAAATCATTCTTCCAAAAAAGGTTTTCATAAACCCTAATCGGTATGACCTACATGAATTTATTTATGATACTTAAATTTAGCCATACATAAATACTATGAATCTAACGTGAATATGGTTCAGATCATATAATACAAGAATCTCAATATGAAACATAACAACAATAAACCTTTAAAACCCATTTTTTCAAAAAGAAACCTTGAATCCCCAAATCCAATTTTCACTATTCAGGTCCTTATTTTCTTTTTTGGATTTTATTTTGATTTAAACCATAAGTATCAATTTCAATCGGGTTTATTCATGTTGATCATATCAAATACACAACCAATGTGCTTTAGAAATATCAAATGTGATCTTTATGAACAACAAACAAGGTTTAAGGATTTTCCCATAAATCATTTTTGATAAGAACTCTATGGAATCAGCCCTATCCATATGATTGATTGATACACATGTTTCTGAACATATATGGACCATCCACAACGTGCACATGCAACTAAATATCATGTGCATACACTATAATAAGTGTACCTACCTCAAAAATGCAAAAAATGCAAAACCGAACACTGAAACAAGATTCTGATGTTGTAAAAGAACTCTCCTTATTACACACCATACACCAACGTGTACAACTTCAATAAAAGCTAAACCAGCCCTGGACCAGACCTCCTATGGGCGGGAGATAGGGAGGAAGAAGAAGAAAAAAGAGAGAGAAGAAGAAGAGAAGAGAAGAGAGAATTTAGAGTGAAAAAGAGTGTTTTAGAGGGAGAGAGAATGTTAAATCCAAGGGGGGTCAAGTGGAGGGTCTCCCTCTTAATCATATGTAGTCTCTTCCCTAAAGACTCCTAATTCAAATATATTTTATATCTAGTTAATAATTTCTCTTAAACCACTAGGACTTTAAAATAATTAAGTAACCAAGATAACTAAGAGACTTAATAATCCAAGACGTCCCACCCTATTGATTTTCTACTTAATTAACTTAATTTTTTATTAATTAATTAAATTCTAATTTGGATCAAATCTACATGTTGCATCCTAATTGACACTCAATCAGATCCAAATTCAAACCCATATTTTAATTATATAAAATTTCAAATCTATATTAAATTCAATTTAAATTATTTTAAATTCTTGATTTTTGTTGAATTAAATTTTGATTAAATTCAATTGAAAACCAATTTTACTCATGATTGCCAAGTAAACTAAATTTAAACATAAAAATTCATTTTATTAATTATAAAAAATTTGTGGGTATTACAGATTTTTAATTGATCTTCATTGTAGAAGAATCCATCGAATGAGAACATATTCAAACTATGTCTCAATAGTGTAATAACATAAAATAGTTATACTGCATAACAAATGTTTATATGGTTATACAACATACTAAGAGTTTGACTTCTCAAATGTTATTTGTCCCATGTCATCATTGTCTTCCTCCTCTCCCATCGACATGATATAGTTATCATCATCGATACATCGAATTCTCCATTATCGTCATGATAATGGCTACCACTAATTGATTGTTTAGTTGCACAATCTAAATCGAAATTTATTTTATCTATCGCTTATATTGCTTTTATGCATTCAACATTTTTGCATTTTTAACATCCAAGATTAACCATAAAAACTTTACATTCATCCTAAATTACAAGCATAAATTACAAAGTCCAATAGCTTGTACCTAGCTTTGTCATATGACCAGGAAGGTTGGATGTCATTCAAATTATTACATTGAAGAACACTGAGACTGGTCTGCCCACGTGGTTCCACATCCTCTATAGTGATCCTTTGATCATATACAACATTAATTATTCATTCTTCATTGCCTGCACGTCGAACATCTATATCCTCAATCGGTTCGGGCAATTGCATGCTCTCTGCGTGCCTAAGCAGAACGTTCAAGACATCAATATCGTTCATTGTTTAAGACAGTTGGATGATCATCAAAGGACTGAACTTGATAGATGGTACCTCAGATAGATACACATTTTCCACTTCTTCTTTAGTTTTGCAAGTTAATAAGTAAACATCACCATGAAATAACATCAATTTCACAACACCATCATCCAACACATCTATCTATACATGTTGGCTATTTATGTTCAGAGAAAACTATATCCGAGGGTCAATGACTCTTTCACATATCCGACTTTACGAGATATCAAAGCCATAAATTTCTTATAGCTACTATTTTTTTAGGCAATTATAGATCTCTAAGTAGGGTGAATAGTGTGATGGTAATGTACTCTAACCATTTAAGAGTTCATCATTAGCTGCCTACACCAACTATACAATATATCATTTATCTAATAAAAATAGCATTGAGAAAAGATCATCCATATATACTTTATATATTTAATTAACATAACTACCTACAACAACTATTCTGAAAACCAACTACCCACAATAACTCCTTAACCCCTTAACTCATATTTAATGGTTATGCATAGTAAACCCTAGCCCCATTATACTAGCATAAAAATATCAAATATTAACTAAAGGACAAGCAAACAAACATAAATCATCTTTATTACAAAAACCAAAAAATATATCTATAAAAAAGACCTTCAACTGTAAATCCGGTGATAAATATTAAATAAAACATAGGAAACATATAAAAAAACATCCACAATAACAACCAAACAAGATATGCATGAGGCTATTAAATGCTCATATCTAAAAAAAAAATTTGAAATAAAATATAACAATATCATATATATTGTTTGTATGAGACTCAGCTTTCGACCTAACAGAGAAAGTTGATGAAAAGGATGACACCGCAATCTCGTTAAAATACAACAAAAAATTCATAGGACTCACTGCAAGGGGAAATAAAAAATGCATAGGGTTCAAGACGGAAAAGGGTTACGGTTCTTTCTAGAAACAATCGAAAAAGAGAAACAAAAATGTCTTTATATATGATTAAGCAAAGCATGCAAAGCTACATAGCTTTGCATGGTAAAAATTTATGCAGATTGATATATATTTACGAATCTCTTAGGAAATTCATATATTTGGGAGGAAATTCACATATTTGGGAAGAACTCTACATATTTGAAGTAACTTCGCATATATATGCCCACTTAGTTAGGTATTTGCGATGTTTCAAGGTTTGGGTATAAAAGGATGTTCACAAATATTATTATGCAAACTTTGTGATGTCTTCCAAAACATCCATGCAAATTTCCTTTTAAGTAGGAGTTTGCGACACATTATGCAGAATTTGTGAGTTTCACACATGCAAAAGGTAAAAAGGTCCTAACAAAGTTGACTATTTGAGGTTTTAGTCATCGGGGGAATTTTGGCAAATTATGGGTTTTTTAGGAGAACATATCATTTTTGTCGTACAGTACGATCATTTTTCATTTTTTTGTGCGAACATCAGAATGTTCACAATATATTTATGCAAGCACTAGGAGGTTCACAAAATATTTGTGCAAATGTCATAAGGTTCTTATGTAAACGTTAGTAGGTTTACAATATATTTGTGCAAATGTCAGGAGGTTCACAATATATTTGTGTAAACGTCAGAAAGTTTGCAACATATTTGTGCAAACGTCAGAATTTTTACAACATATTTATGTGAATGTCAAGAGATTTGCACAAATATGTTGCAAAGGGTAAAAACTTCTTAAAAAGTTGAAAATTGAAATTTTGGGCATGAGAAGGATTTTGACAAATTGTGAGGCATTTTTGAAATCCTGTCATTTTACAAGGATAGTATGATCATTTTTCGATAAAAATTTGCTTTAAAAACAAAAAACAAAAGCCAAAGCCAACAAAAATTGTTTCAGACAAGAAAAGTTGCTCCAATTTCGTGTGCCATCCGCAAAGTTTTGATCCTTTTTATTATTAATTCCCCTATTTGTAGCAGGACCACAATGCTTTGCGTTCAACTAAAACAGTTACACATTGGTCAGAATCTACATATCACTACTCAAAACCAACTAGCATTAGGGGTATCCAAAAAGATAAAAACAACATCAAACTTGATTGAGATGGATAAAAGGATCTAAAAAAAAATTGGATGCGCTAGTCTCATATTGAGACTCAATCCAACTCTATTGTTCGTATTTATATATATGAATGATTTAGCAACAAAAAAATTATGTTTTTTTTTATAATAAATTTAACCCCATGTCTAAATTGAAGTAGATAAATCATAACATCAAGTAAACGTGGTCATTGGCTCAGGCCTGGACCACTTTTCTAGTATCCATCTCAACCCGAACTGGTTGTAGGAACCTTGTGTAGGTTTTGGCCCTTGCCCTAACCTAAATTGGGCAAAGGCTTGGGCTAGATCGCTACCAGGCCTTGACCAAGTCCATCCTCTCAATGGCTCAGCTAAAGCTTTAAAAAAGCTTTATGGGTTTGATATGATAAGATGTTCGAATGACTTTAACCAAATTTTTTATAGAAAATAATCGTACTGTCCTTGTAAAATGGTACAATTTCTAAAATGCCTTACAATTTTCTGAAATCCTCCCCATGTCCAAATTGTATAATTCTTGACTTTTTAAGACATTTTTAGCTTTTATACAAGCAAACTTGTTACTATTCATGCAATGGATACATACATCATCGAAAGGTTGCAACATCTCAATAAAAGGAAGATTTACATGAATATTTTGTAGACTTGATGAAATTCACATTTACGAACCTGGCTAAGTTAAATCCTAACAAAAAAGATTTGCATATCAAATGCATGCATCTTCTGAGGTTCACAAGCCCTATGAGAACCTTCTAGAATTGAAAAGAAGTTCTAGATCAGCAGGTTCACTCCATACATTTATGGGAGTCCTAATATTCTTATAAACGTCATGCAAACCTCCTTTAACTAAAAACTCGCTTAAAGTCAAGAAGCACGTTTGCAAATATATGTTTGACCTTCGCAAATCTGTGTTGCAAATGTCCCTAAATTTTGCATATTTTCTTATTCAAGCTTGACAAATTTTTCTTATTTGAGCTTAACAGGTTCACGTCACACATTTGCAGATGTCATGACCTTAGCGCAGATACTATGTGAACCTCCTTTAAGTAAAACTCGCATAAAGTCTAGACATACATCCACAAATGTGTGTCATGACATTCACAAACATATGTTGTGAACATCCTTGCCTTTGCATATTGTCTAATTCAAGCACAACTGGTTCACATCTTGAATTTACGTATGTCCCGATCTTTGTAAAATTGCATAAATTCTAAACATACACTTACAAAAGTCAAACATTCACAAAAGTCCCACATTCATGAGCATTATATGTGGGGCTCCTATTAATGCAAAACAAATATAATTAAGATATAAATATCCTTACCTTCGCATGTGAATGTCCTCCACACATTTGTGGATGTCTTCTTGACGTTCACGAGAAGACTCGTGAGCATCCTTCATACATGTGAACTTCTGACCTTAATTGCAAACATTCGCGTATTCAACATGTGATACTCAAATATTCTCATGACGTTTCTTCGAATCTCTTTATCCTGGCATGTAACATTTGCGAACCTTTGTATGAGCATTAAATACAATGCTTTGTATGTATAAAAGCTTTATTTCACATTTAAGGACCATTTTTTCATAAAATTAAGGTTTCTTAGCAATGGTTTTATGGTTTCCAACTTGTTTCCCTAGACATGTTTTTCCAGTGAGTATTTTCAGCAAGGTGTCATTTTCTTGCCTTATCTTTGTCACACGACAACACATCATCAACGCCGAGATATTCTGGTAAGCACAATTTTTGCTCATTTCATAGTTGAATAAGTTATATTTTGAGATAGTGGCATGAATAAGTTATTTTGTAAAATAATGGCATGGTTCTCAAGTTATTTTTGCATATTTAATAGCCTATTCTATTTTTTATTTAATTCAATGTCATGTGAGTCTCATTTGCCCACTTTTTATTCTTAATTTGGTATGACTCTGTCATCGAATTTGGTTGTTTATCTTTTATTTATTATGTATTATAAAGATAACTAGGGAACAACAACATAATTTTTAAGTTATTTTTGCATTTTTAATAGGCTGTTACATTTTTTTTTTGTAATTCGATTTCATGTAAGTCTCCTTTGCCCGCCTGTTTACCTCTATCCTCGAATTTAGTTGGGTAAGAAATTATTCATCCTTTATTATAAAGATGAACAGTGAAGAAATTACCATGGAAGCACAAATACCTACAGGTGAATAAGAGAAACATATAAGACATGTACATGTTACAAAAAGTTTGTTTGAATTTGCTCTCTCTACCATAAACCTTGTGTAATATACTGAAGTTTCTCTCTCTTGAATACTATTTTTTCAGAAATAATACCCATTGGCTAATGGTTGATACTATAAGGTATGAAAGATGCTTGATACGTAGATAGACAAGGATCCTACTCCATAACCAAGACTATGAGTTTTCGATATAATTCACAAAAATATAGTATTAGTAAGATAAGGTCGAGATTATTGTGATCAAATAAGAAGCCTTAGACATATTCATTAAAAAACGAGTTTTCAGTATAAAAAATTATTGCCGCAAAAAGGTTGGTGTGTTTGTGTCCACAATCATGTCTCCCATCCAAGAAGCATATAAAGAGGAAGATGTTAGTAAGCTTTCAATGGTTAAGAAGTGAAATGAGTCATTGAATTTAGATTCCTTAATAGTTGCTAACCTACAAGCTCGACTAGCGGAAGTAGGAGACATAGCCACCTGCAGTGACAACATGAAGAGAGAGAGAGAGAGAGAGGGTGGACACTATTAGGGTAGAGAAGGTGGAGGAGAAACCTCAACAAGGAGAGGATGCTAAGGTTGGGGTGGAGGAGAGTATAAAGATGAGAGAAGATCAACTTCAAGGTGGAGAGTGTTATGGCTCGAATGTTAGAAGATGGTACAGATCCAAATGCTACCTCTAGAGCCCCATGGAGGTTGGCCAACACAATGTAGTCCTAGGTTGATGACATGGCAGCTGACATGGCTTCTTTAATGGGTGACAAGTTAAAGATCAAGAGTCGAAAGCAAGAGAAGGAGAAGCAGTACATGTGTCAAGCATAAGAAGCAAGCCAATTAAAGAGTGGGTTCCACCTAGGGGCATGCCATGTTGGGGAGTCCTAGGGGACGACTCCTAGTTCTAAAATAATAATTAGAGTTAATTAAGTTAATTAATTATGATATAGTCTTTTAGTTGGTTTGTTCTTTTAAAGAGTTCTTTGCTAAGAACGAGTCATAGTTTAGTTGGTTTCTTTATATATGTAAGACTCAACCCAAGCTCCA